>NC_141686.1:301263354-302581273 GCF_964263255.1 Lissotriton vulgaris | reverse complement strand
ATCCAGAAATTTTCTCTCTGTAGTAGCGCCCTGTTATTGTCTCTTCCTTCTATTTTATGAATAATTTCCAGTGCCATGAATTTTAGTTGGGCTATGGTGTGGTTAGACTCCAAAAAATGTGTCGCTATGGATGATTTGAGATTCTTAGTTCGAATGTTCGATTTATGTTCATTGACGCGGGTTTTCAACTTGCGCTCCGTTTTGCCCACATATACCTTCCCACATGGGCATTTAAGTAGGTAAATTAAGTTGTTGGAGTCACATGTAGCTGTGACTTTCAAGTTGATATTGTAACCTTTCATGGGGTGTGATAGTTTGTTGCCTGTGATTACATTGTGGCAATTATTGCAGTTATTGCATGGTCTGGTACCTTTATAGATCACTGTTTGTTCTGTAGGATGTTTGAGAATTTCACCCAGGTTTTTGCCCCTTGTGTGTGCAAATATTGGTTTAGCTTCAAACATGTTGTTAAAGTCTGTCTCTAGTTGTAACATTGGCCAATGTCTTAGGACAATCCTTTTGTATGTTAAGCTAGCATTGGAATATTTGGAAACAACGACCATCCGGTCATTTTCTTTTTTCTTGCTTGATGGTAGTAAAAGTTCTTGTCTATGCAGATTTTTCACTTCATTTTTGGTTTTTTCCAGTAAATCATCTGTGTATTCTCTCGCTTTGAAGCGGTTGATCATTTCATCCATTCTACTTTCCAGCACTGTAGGGTCCGAGGTGATTCGTTTTACTCTTAACAATTGAGATTTAGGTAGGTGATTTTTTAGAGATGGCTGATGAAAACTCGAATAATGTAACATGTTGTTACGGTCAGTTGATTTTCTGAAGATATCTGTCATGATTTGGTCATCTTTTATGGTGATGCGAACATCCAAGAAGGTTATTGTGTTTGAGTCAATGGTCCAAGTGAACTGAATGCGCTGATTGACTGAGTTCAAAGTGGTTAATGCAAGTTCCAAATTAGCGCGTGAGTCTTTCCACAAGATAAATAAATCATCTATGTAGCGTACATACATCCTTAAATGATTTTTCCACAATGGGTTCTGCCAGATGTTGTTGTTCTCAAACTCTCCCATAAAAATATTCGCGTATACTGGGGCAGCCGAATTACCCATGCTGGTGCCCACTAGTTGCAAGAACCAGTTGTCTTTGTAGGTGAAGTAGCTGTGGTAAAGTGTGAACATTGTTAATTCCATCAGGAATAAGTTTGAGAATAACAACATCTGGCAGAACCCATTGTGGAAAAATCATTTAAGGATGTATGTACGCTACATAGATGATTTATTTACCTTGTGGAAAGACTTGCGCGCTAATTTGGAACTTGCATTAACCACTTTGAACTCAGTCAATCAGCGCATTCAGTTCACTTGGACCATTGACTCAAACACAATAACCTTCTTGGATGTTCGCATCACCATAAAAGATGACCAAATCATGACAGATATCTTCAGAAAATCAACTGACCGTAACAACATGTTACATTGTCAGCTTGTCCTCTGGCTCACCGGTGCCAGCTCCTCACGCTGCCCTGGGGCAGCCATCTCCCTGCTGGATTTACTTTTGGATTTGCACAGCAGGGGTTAGCCGCAAAGCCAAGATCAGTCTCCATCTAGCCACAGTTGTCAAAAATCTCACATGTGATTGACAGGATTACAAATCAATGAATCATGACGTTAAACAGCAGCAATATCCAAAAGTGTTAACCCTTTCAAACCCACGGAGCACCCTGAGTAAAGTTGTTTTAATGCATAATCTATTTTAATGTTTGATGTAAATCAGTTTTGGGTGTATGCACAAGCAAATTTTTCTATGTAAGTTGAAATACTATAATACATCTTTTATCAACGTGTCCTCAACGTTTTACCTTTTTTCACTCTGCAAGAAAACTTGCCTAGTCGGACATCAGCTGACCACACCAAGCGATTGTCAAATGTGGTGCATTTTCCCCCATCTGGTAAATTAAGAGGAATCAGAATGTCCTTTGAAGGTAAAGTGTGTCTGAACCATAAGTAAACAACTTGGAAAAGGAAGTGTTTATTGCGCCGGGCCAAGGCATCCCAAGAGAAGTAGGATCTCGACCAATGCTTCATTACTTTGGTACCCGCAGAGCTTTGAGGTTGAGCACTTATCCCACAACGCCAGGAGCAGGTTGCAAAGTGTCTGTGGGCCAAAGTAGAGCAATTCTAGCGCAGTAGCGAAAAATCGGCACTATTGGCCTTGCCAGTGCTTGTTCAGTGCTCTTTCTACATCCCTGTAATTATTTCTTTAGTTATGGAAGCAAAAGCAATATTGTAGGTTCTTAAAGTTGCCTATGTGCTTAATTTGAAATAAAAAAGGGTACTTTTATTTTGCTTTTGTGCATTTATTTTTAATTTTTTATTTTAAGCAGAACATTTATTGTGTCCTGCCAAAGTGAGGCTCAGGAGCCAACAACCAGTGGTCAAGTTATTTTACATTTTGACTTAGACCAGTTGATGATGATATGTGTTTATTTTTCTGTAGTCGCAAATACTGAGTGCTTTCCATTCCAAATAACTGTTCGTCATTGTCCTCAAAGTAGTTTTCCAAGCAACCTGAAACCCCATGTATTTCTCTTCTCTTTGCGTAGGTGTCTTTGGCTGCCCCACCACCGTGGCCAATGTGGAGACTGTTGCCGTAGCTCCCACTATCTGCCGTCGTGGCGGGGCCTGGTTTGCAGGCTTTGGTCGGGAAAGGAACTCTGGCACCAAACTATTTAACATCTCTGGACATGTCAACAAGCCATGCACTGTGGAAGAAGAGATGTCTATCCCACTGAAGGAGCTGATCGAGAGGCATGCTGGTGAGTGCACCTACAGCTTCACGACTGAACGTCTGTCTAGACCTGAAAACCTGCAGCTCTTACAGTGTACTACTACATTTGGGGGACACATCAGATTGAACTGTTCTAATTCTCAAAACACACACATGGCTTCTTGTCCCCAATTTGCAGAACCCACTGATTTTCTAGTACAGACTCTTAGCAAAGTTCTGTCGTTGCACCTCAATGCTGGCTGTCCCATCCTGACTATTCCTGTTCTAAAACCCACAGCGGAACCTCCAGTGTGACTTCAGCGCACTGCTGAGATCTTCTCCTCTAAGGGTGCCCACACCGCTGTACCAAGGCAATGCTATACTTAACTAAAGCACCTCACAGTTCCAGTTCTGTGACTCGCTCACTTTCACTTACAACACCTGACATCTGACGTGTGCATCCCCCGTGCTCTTTCACTAGAGGGACCCACACCCGTATTGTCACTGCACTTTAGGCCTTATCTGCTGTATCTTTTTTCTTGTCTTCACTAGTCGCACGTCTCTAGATTTGATAAGATTCCCTTTTTTAATGTGGCTTTGATTCTTTCTCCTTCCAGGGGGGGTGACCGGAGGCTGGGATAACCTTCTAGCAGTCATCCCTGGGGGCTCGTCCACACCTCTTATTCCCAAGTCTGTCTGTGAGACGGTGATGATGGACTTCGATGCGCTGGTACAGGCTCAGACTGGCCTCGGGACGGCAGCTCTCATTGTTATGGATAAATCGGTAAGGACTGAATTTGTCGTATTATTTAATGATAATCCCTAAACATACATAACATAACGTGTATGTGTAAAGAGCACGTTCACCCAGAGGTCTCTTGGCGCTGAATAACAGATGTTTATTGTTACTCAACTCAATGGTACTCATTTTATCGACCTCGAATGGATGAAAGGCTGAGTGGACCCGCCGGGATTTGAACCTGTGACCATGAGGTCGAACACAGGCCCCTGTAGTGGATACATTATTCAACTGAGCCACCTGACCCGGCATGCATGTGTTTGCCGGTCCCCTCCTCATTTTTGTTGCTTCGATTATTCTATTTCTTTGTTACTCTGATACTGCTGTTTGAACCCTTTGTCCCTCCTTGTTGCTACTTGTACCCTCTCCCTCGCCCATCCTTCTGTGCTGCTGCTTGCACCCTCCCACTCACCTGTGTTGCTGAATGGTCCCTCCCATCCCTCTGTGTTGTTGTGTGTCCCACTTCTCACTCCATCTGTAAATTTGTTTGAGCAGCGCAAGTATCTCAGTGAATCGACACCCTACTATTGTCAGATAAGCGAACTTGATACAGGTAATAATGAAGGCTGCACAAGGGCACACAATGCTGCCTTGAGTAGGCGAGATCGCATGCCAGTTCTCCTGGCCCTTCAGTGATTGCTCACCCCTACTTCTGAAAGGGAATATTATGATGAAAGGGTATCTGTGCACGTAAAGACTACTGCTGGGTCATTATAAGATGATGGTATATTTTCTATTGGTCCCCTAATGATTTGGGTGGGATCACAGAAGTATTTAAGAGAGCAAAGCGGTGTCATTCAGTGTGCACGGTCTTCTATAAAGGACCACCTAAGGCCTCAGTCATCACAGAAATACAAAACAAATTTGCTTGCTTTTCTGTAATATTTTAATATTTAGCAAAGCATATCAAGTGTGCAGAAAGTTGGTCCCCAGTATTGTCTGCTGCCCTCTTCATAAGTACCTTGTACATGGAGCGGTCATCTAGGGGTGAGGGCCTTGAGGGGTATTTCATGACTTCTTCCTCAGGGCATTCAGGGTTCAGATCCTGCCACATGTCTTCGTGGTGACCCAGACCCTCAAGTACAGTGGATTCATCTTCATTGTAATCGAGGATTTCCTCCTGTTCCTCTTCATGTGCCTACGTTGATTAGGGTACTTCGATGTCCAGTTGATTCGGCTCTGTTTCCCTCTGCTCTACGGGTTTTGGTTGGATGTGAAACTCTTTTAAAGGGTCACTGAAGGTTCCCTTTTGGAAGTGTCGATATTTTGACTTTGAGGGATGCAGCTCTTTCACCTTCGGCTCCTTGTCCTTTACACCTTCGGTGTGCCTGCCAGCATTGAGGGTTGGTTAGAAGGCATCCCTCATTGGTGTCTTTTGGTCCACACCCGGGCAGCTCTTTTTGTTTATGCTATCCTCCGCCTATTAAGTGTTTTGACGTTGAGGCGGCCTTTGAAAACTTGGATTCCTGTGCCTTTTGGGGTCTTAGTTACTTTTTTCTGCTTCTTTTTGGCGTCTCTCACCGCCCTTCTTACTACCTTCAATGACTCTTTCCTCAATGTCCAACTCTCTTTCTGCTGGCTTGGCTTCTCAACGTTCTCCTCTTCCTCTTTACTGGAGAAGCCCAGGTCCTTCAGGGACTCCTGTGTCCATGGAGTATCGGCTGTGGCCTGGTGTGGTAGGACCTATTTGAGTCTCGCTTTCAACTCTTTGGGACAAGTTCTGTGCAGGCCTTTCAGTCATCTTGGTCCTTCAAGAGACAAAAGTTGTGCTGATCTTTCTGCGTGACTTGTGATGGCAGTTGGGGCAGGATTTAAATGGGGTGTCCTCCATGTGCCCTCACTGCCACCCTCCTCTGTTATCCAACCCCGTGGTGTTCATCGCCAGGCTCCACCCATAGGGTTTGAGAAGGTTCCCCTCCTCTGCTGTTGGACCTTTTGTAGACCTCTGTTTTCGGTGGATAAACCTCGGTTTTCAGTGGCTTCTTAGAATTCTTCGGATCTCCTCCACCTTGCTTTGAGACCCAATGGCAGAAGAAAGAATCTTAAGATGGTGACCACGCACAGGAATCTCTGGGACGCACATCTTGCATGGCACAGAGAATGGACTTACTAGCAAGAGAGAGAACGAAGAAACACTGTTCTGGACCCAACTCCTAGATGGCAGAATATATGCGGAGCATGTGAATCTAGAAAAGGATTCATGCTGTATAGTTGCTGTTAAAGGTAAATAACTTTACTTTGTGCCTACCTGGAGCCCTACCTGCAGATTTTGCTGATGTTTTACATTTTGTGTTTTCTTCATTGTACGTCTGTTTTCATGCCTCCTGCTATCTGCTGTATTTTCTGTACAATATCCTTATTTTACGGGTCCCTCTCCCTTCCTTCCACAGACTGACATTGTCAAAGCCATTGCTCGCCTGATCGAGTTCTACAAGCATGAGAGCTGTGGGCAGTGCACTCCGTGCCGCGAGGGTAGGTTGCCGGTGGTCTCTCCTGGGGGCATTGATGCATGTCTTGAGATGGGTGAATACCCTACCTGGGTCAGTAGTTGGTACAGAGAAGCACAGGTTGCAGTGACTTTCAGAGACATGAGGGTGTGCGCAAAGTGAGCGAGGCATGAGTGCAGGGACAGAGGGTAATGTACTCTCTGGCTCTTGAAATATCGTTCACCACAGGCTGGGGTAGTATTATTCTTGCATATTAGGAACATACACTATGCCAACTGCCTTACCTCATCACTGTGTTCATTTAATAAGTATGTCCCATCTATGAGACTGCTATATCTACCTAGTCCTCGAAATAAAAGCTTTCATATTCCTTGCTGTAAACTGTGTCATTTTGTTTGAAAAAACGTTGGAGCTAATTCAGTTTGGTTTTCCTGATGAGGACGATGACTTCAATCTTTCAAGGGTTCTTCTTGAGGTGGCTCGAGGTAATGTGAAAAGGGACCCGAACCACTGGAACCTATCCCACCCACCATCTAACTCACTGCCTCTGTGCCCTCCACATTCCCTCTCTGCGGTTACTCGTCCAGCTCAATCCCCTCACTCCAACCCTAGGGCTGTTGAACTCCCTTGGTCTTGCTCAGTTCCAGCAGACCTTTTCCTCCTACTGTCTGCCCCTTCTACCCATCGACCATGATCCACTGAGACTGCCCTCCCTCCCTCCCTCTTGCTTGCATTGACGCCCAGGGCTACTATTGGGTTCCATTGGATATACAAGACTGTACATACAAAAGTGAAGAATAAGACCTTGTTCCGGGTTATGAAACTCATTCGGTGTTCGTTTAAGCCATGCACAAGGTTTACGTCTTCTCTCGAACTCTCTGGGAGCTGATAACAAATGCAGTCTGTGTTTGTAAAATGAGACCTCCTAAAAAAAAACTGCTATAATCTACCCCTTTGCACCTCCACAGTTCATGGATTATTTCACTACCTCATAACGCATCAACCGTCCACGACCCACCTTCCTCTCCTATCACTCACTGACTGGCTGCTGGTCTGTGACACTCTACAGCACTCCGCTGCCTTTTGGCTTGTTTCATGCTATAGAAATGCCATATACATATATAGGTGCAAAGACCACGCCTGCTGGCCATGTCACTGATTCCTCGTCTTCCCCTTTTTATATATAATATGACTGTTTTTGTTGTTTCTCATTCTCCATGTCTCTTTCCCTCACTTTATCTAGTATTCACTTGGTACCCTTTATTTCATTGATGGTTGCAACCATCCTCTTCCTTACAGGTGTGGACTGGATGAACAAGGTCATGTGGCGCTTTGTCCAGGGCAATGCACGCACTGATGAGATAGACATGCTATGGGAAATCAGCAAACAGATCGAAGGACACACCATCTGTGCACTGGGAGATGGTGCCGCCTGGCCTGTACAGGTAATTGAGTGCCTTCCAGCTGATTGCAAAATTCTTGCAGCTGTGTCTCGGTATTGCGTTCCGGTGGGATACATAGAGGCGGTTCCTGAATAGTCTTGGAAATCCAGGGTAAAGTGCTTCATTGAGATTTGGAGGCGAACAACCAATGCGGCTCATCTGGGTGTAGGAAGATTGGAGAGTGTTTGTGTTGGAAGGTTTGCGCGGTGGAGCGAATAGTTCTTGAGGAAGTCGGTCTGGAAGCTGCTGCCGTTATATGTGGATTGCTTATTCTCAATCCCTACAGAGGGGCACATTGTACACATGTTCAGCACTTGGTATCTGCCATGTTGGTATCAGATTATACCAAGGCTTCTAGTAGTGAGCAGGAAGAGGGTAGTGGCAAATAGGTAATGGAGGTCCCTGGCGGCAGTAGAGTGTAGTGTTTCTCTTGTGAAGAAGCTCTGAGTAAAGAAAAGATACCACAGTGCCATCATCACCAGGTTCATCAGCACTTCCCTACTCGCTGGACTTGCATCCCACAACTTAAAGAATCTGTCATCACACCATTTCCTAGAATTCTACTGCTGACTTAAGCTTCCCCGCCCTCTTCCCGATCGCCAACATCCTGGAAGCAGTATTTTCAACCCAACTCAACTCCTTTTAGGAAGCCAGCAACCTTCTCTGCAACTTCTAGTTGTGCGTCTCCCACTAGGAGACACCTGAACATTAGGACAGAACTTCTCAGCCAGGACAGTGCTCAGAGCTGCGTTTTGATTTCCCTCGACCTGTCTGCTGCTGTGAACTGTGAGCACAAAGTTCTTCTTTGCCAGCTGGAGGCTATATTTGGGCTGGAACAAGTTGTAATCCCGTGGTTCATGTCGTTCCTCTCAAACTGCTATCCGCTAACGCTCAGAACTTACCTATCTAGAATCAAATGACCTGTGGTGAGTCTCCAACATCCTCCATTTGACAGACCCTTTAACTTCTTTGTGGCCACCATTGCAATGATCTCTAACCAGTTACCTATACAATGACAAGATTCTGATGTATATTACACTCCAGAAAGAACCGAAGTACCTGTGCACGATTGTCTCCAGTACTTCCAAAAACAGACTGAGAACTGGCTCTGCATGAATGACACAATATGAGCGATTCGGATCATTGGCCCTGGTTAACTAAAGATACTTGGCCATGATCTGACCTCCTTCTCTCTGCACTTCTTCAGTCCCTGCTAATTTGGTCCACAATCTTCAACAGTTGCATCATTTCCTCTTCAGATTAATTCCATTAGCAAAAACATGCTTTTGTTTTTCCTCCTCCGTCGCCCCCGAGAAATACTCCCATTACTTTGACCTCGAGCTCGAATCAGCCCAATCACTCCTTCACTGGTGGCTATGAGGGGGGACTTCTTGCAAGTCATTAAGTAAGTTACAAGGTGCTCGGAGCTTCACATCACAGATCATCTGTGACACCAAATGCTTGAATCTCATGCCTCCACTGCACTGACTGCACATTGATTGAACGATTGTTTTCAAAACACTGCCTGGTCCACCAATCTTTCCACGGTGCTGCCCTGGGCTGTGGCTTCAGATTGGTCATTCCTTAGAGCCCCCCACATGCCAAGGTCTGCCTCCATAAAAGCACCTCAACCTGCACCCTTCTACAAAGAAGAGGTTTGGGGGAAGATTTCTACCCCTCCAAGCTTCATCCTTCTGGACCTCTCTCCCATGGCACCCATGCAATTGACCCTATGTCAGATCCTTTGGAAAGCAACTGAACACCCAGCATCTCCTCCTCAATGACTCTACTCCATGTGTTCTCTCTGTAGAATCATTTGGTCGTGTCAGCGTGTTAAACTAATTAAATTCAACCCAACATGATGCTGCAGGGGTTGCTCTTTGTAGTAATATGTACTCATTTGCTAAAATATTCAAATACCCTCTGCGCAGTACTTGTGAAACTTCCTCAGGCACTGTTTATTATCACTATCAGTTGGAAATGTTTCTAGTTGGTACCAAAACAGATATTTGAATGAATTCTTATTTGTTTAAATTAAAACACTATACTATATATTTGTGTTGCCCCCAAAAGGCAGAACTTAAAAGTTAACGTAAGGGCCCTAAACCTCAATGGCTGTGTTCATCAGAAAAAACTCATTCTTGTTGCAAGTGTTGCGTGTGCAGTATTAGATACATAGACTCTTTACTGTCTCATCTTCATCTGTACTGAACATTTCATAAGTTTTTAGATCCTGATCTCTGCCATTCATGTTTTTGGAGCTCTAGTGGTGTAATCCCTGCTAAGTTAGACTTCTTCCTCATGCAAATCTAATGTGAAACTTTTCACTTCTTTTGCAGGGTTTGATCCGACACTTCCGCCCTGTGCTAGAGGACAGGATGAAGCAGTACGAGATGACTAAGACCCAGCAAGCACGGGCATAAGGCAGCGATGCCCAAATGAGGCAGAAGCATTGAGACGATGCCCACTCCGCCATCTATCTGACCTCCCCCAGTTATTCATCGAAGAGCTGCTATTGCCCTCATTTGTTGTGCTTCTTTTATTTATCTTTTTCAAGGTATATGCATTTTCTAC
This sequence comes from Lissotriton vulgaris, assembly GCF_964263255.1. NCBI lineage: Eukaryota > Metazoa > Chordata > Amphibia > Caudata > Salamandridae > Lissotriton > Lissotriton vulgaris. The sequence continues at coordinate 302,571,230 of NC_141686.1, read as the reverse complement.
TTACGCAAGTTTACCTTTTGACCTGCATCAGTTAGGTGCATTTATTTCATGGTTGGGCGTTTTTACGGTTTTGCCTGGCTGTGCACAGACACTTTTCCATTTCTTGGGGTTTCCTCCTTTCTCTTCTCCTTAGGGACTGTATTGTGGCTGATCCATCGCTCCAGACATACAATGAATGCACATCTGATCACCAGTAGCATGGCAGATTAACGGTTGTGCACTTGATCGATGAAAAGGGAGCGAACTTTTCAGGAAAGCTATTTGTATGCTACACAACTGCGGGATGGCGAAAGAAAGCCATCAACACAAACCCTGGCTGCCTTTCCCTAGGATCCTGTTTCATCGTGTTCTTTGGGTTCATCCCTGCTGGAGGGACTGCTCTAAGAGCCTGTTTAATCGTGCTCTATGGGTCAGTCCCTCCTCCAGGCACTCCGGAGATTTCATTTTCTTTAGCCCCAAGTGTGCAAGGTTTCTATGCCTTGTGTCCGATCCAGGAGTCTGAACTCTACAGCGTCAGTGTCGAGTTCCAGGAGGTTTGAAATATACTGGATGAGTGTGACTTAATTTGGTTGTGTTTAAGTGCATTTATTATAAAGTAAGATCAAAGTCGTAAGACTTTTAAAACAGAAATATTACAAGCTGTTTCAACTATGGCAAAAAAGTGAAATTGCGAAAGTTATTATGTTTCTGTGGAGCAAGATCTTTCTGGATGTAGAAGGGGGCAGATCGTTGGTGACCAACTGGGAAGCAGAAGTCTGGTGGGACTGTACAGTGTCTAACTCTTGCCTCTGACTGTTGTAGATAGGGATTTAAAAATAAAAATATAATTTAAACTTTTATTAAAGTCTGCGTTCCTGTTCTCTGTCAAGTTAGCAAATTGAAATTGTCTTGTTCTCTTTGTGCTTCAAAATGTCACCAGTTTGTTGGGTTAATTGTAACGAATCTACAAAAAGCGCTGAACGCTGGTCCGTATTTTTTTTTAATTCAGTTGTATTTTAGTATTTGCAGTGGTTGCCTCCTCTGTAGTTACACCACACAGCCTTCACACGAGGTCTCAAGTTGTTCTAAATGCAAGAAAAGTGCATCTATGGCAACATTTGTTGCCTGTGTCCTAAAGAAGAATATAAAAGGATCGGGAGGTTGCAGTGCAGGCTCATTAACATTCTCCTTCAAGCTTTTAAATGTTTCTTCCTCATTTTTGCCACCAGCAAAAAGCACGTGTTTCATGTTAATTTAGTCAACATAGCTACCAACACAGAGTATTCAGAGGTGGATCTTCAATGGAGATTCCTTAGAGCTATTATATTCGGAGCATTCTTCGCACTCCTCAGTTGCATTCTGTCTAAAATGCCACTCTTAATTGATCCATTGGATTTGGACAAATAATGGTTTCCAATAATTCTACATATTGAATATGAAATGCACACATTCCAGTTTTTAAATAGGTTTCATTTTCTCTTAATATCTGTAGAACCAATTTCACATATTGTTGGTGTTATTCAATATTATCTTAATAAACCACGATAATGAAAAAAACTACATGATCCATTTAGAGATATAGATTGATACTCCTTGTATTTGAAATAGCATTTCTCTCACCAGCAGTAATGGATTAAGATATTGGATGTAGCACATTTGATACAGCCATAATCTATGCAAGGGCACCGACCATCATTATTCTTTCCCACAAAAAAACATGGCGTGGGGAGCGGGCACTGAGATCATCCTGTCTCTAGCTAAAGGGTTCTGCTAGGAGCAATGTGGTCTTGCAGGGGGCGACGAAGAGACGTCCCAGAAGTACAAGACAACATATCTGTGGAGGGCAGGGATCAACGGCGGACTCCAATGGCTACACCTCCTTGCTGCATTCCCGTTATAGATAGATGGTAATGTAGTCACAATTGGTGTGCACAGACTGCTCCTGCACCTGCCGTTGAGAGATGCAAACTGCCAGGCAGATAAACAAGAATCTGGGAAAAGATGGAGCGGTGCACTACCCTGGTCTTCTGTTTTGTAACAATAAGTAATCAATTTCCTTTAGTGAAAACATTTTCTTTATTCAGATATTCCAACAAAAACGTGCAAAGATTCCCAGCCAATGCGTTTCGTTCAGCAGAATGAACTTAGTGCTGAAAAGAGGTGTAACATAGATAATATAAATATATACAAATGACTAGATGGACACAGGACAAAACAAGCAAATGAATATATACAAAACATAATTGAAAATGACACCACTATACGTGTGTACAGATGAGTAGGTGAACACAGGACAAAAAACACAAATGAGTACATATAAAACATACTTCAAAATAACACCACAATATCAACACGGGACATGACCCCAAAGTTACAGTATGTACTTGCATTGGGTCAACACCTAACCTGAAAACAGTACAAAACTAATAACAGAAATGCAAAACAGTGCACATAAAACTTGAATGAATCATAGAACAGGCCAGTCTATACAGGGATATGTCGAACCCCTACATATTTAATGGGAACTGGTCATATTAGAAGTCAGTATAAAAACTGCCATCATATCTCAGTATGAGTGTCCTGGGGGGATGGTTGGCTGGTAGCCAGTGACCAGGAAACGTGTGCGTGTGTAAAATAGTAAAACGACAGGCCTAGACCTGCCGGCGTATACCTCGCAAGCTTGTATGTTCAGAGACCATCATTGTACGGGATCAGAATACTGGACTTAAGTTTGTAATATAAGATCAGGCATGGGCCTGAAGTTGTGGACCCCAAGCAGCTATGTGTTTGTATTCCATCCTGTGATTAGGACCTGCCTATGTGTACCCCGTATACGAGATCTATGAGGGATATACTTACTGTGTACAATAAAACCAAGTGGAGGTGGAAGCAAAACAAAGGAAATGTGCTGCAAACGGCAAGTAGGCACACAGCTAAAAGGGTCCCATCTGAAGAGCACGGATGGGAACGAGATCACAAAAGCTCAAGGGAGGGGAGATAAACAAGTTGACGAGTATCAAAAGGCTTTACACAACAGCAGTAGTTGGATGGGGGGACAGAGACGTACATAAGCACATACCGCATGTAATATTGAGCGACTCCCAAGGGTTCGGTGATGGTGGGGTCTCCTGTTAGGAAATGACTGAATATTGCTGTGGTAGCATCATGAGTGTAATTGTCAAGGTTACAAGCACCCTTACCTGTAGGTTGCTTGTAGATGATTCCGCAGAGACGTTATGGACCAACTTCCCCAAATTCTAGGCAATCCCTAGTGGTTTATTTATAACACTGAGGTAATCTTCTAGAAATCAGGGAGGTAGGCCGGATCGTGGACGCTACCTGCTTCCTTAATTGTCGACCTGCGAGGCAATAAGGAAAGCTATTTGTAATCTCTATTCAGAATACCTATTCTCTATTTCAATAACACAAGAGTTTTCTTCCTTTGGATATTCTAAGGCAAATTATGTGCAAGCCTACCTGCGACTGATAAGGCCTAGGCGTCGCGTCCGTGTTGTCGTCGTGAAGGATGAAGTGTAGCAGAGCGGTGTTGAATGGTATGAGTTGCCAGAGAATCTCCTTGTCACTGAAGAAACAAACAGTTGGGAATAAGTTATTTCCTTTCTTATGTTTGTCTAATAACTTCAATAATTCTTAACTATTTTACTCCCCCACTTACTCTCTCTGTTCTTAGTTGTGTCTTCCTTCACTTTTTCCTCCTAGACAAATTTACATTATAAACAAAACACGTCTTGCACCAAATCACTATAATGAACTACAGTCCCAAAGTTAGCCTTGATACTTCTCAAAGCCAAAAGTACAAAAGATAATTCTGTTCGGAAAGTTTCTATTCAAGTTTCTCACAAAGGTTCTTTAAACAAAGTCCAGGTAAGTTTGTTCGAGTTTTGACTTCTTGTCGCTTGCTTGCGTTGGGCGCCTGAAGAATTAAACAACAATGAAAGTTTTCACTTAGCTTGTCTTTCTCCTTTGTTGCGCGATGCCGAGTTGCAGACCTTCGAAATGCTGGGGCGTTGGCTGGTGTCTGCAGGCTCCGTGAACTCTTCAGGACGATCCGGTGCTGGGCGATGGTGAGAGGCAAAGCGTCGAGCAGCGTTGGGTGTGGCCTTTTATAGCTGTGCCACACCCAGGGTTTGCTGACGTAACGCGCACCTTCCCCAGCGTGCGTCTGTCATCGCGTGCGCTCGCACCTTTTTCCTGCGTGCGTTTTACACTGCATGCGCTCGCGCTGTTGCTGCTGCATTCTCCAGGAAATAACTGACAAACATTACTCTCCTATAAGCGCACAATGAGGAAAGAAGCATAACGTCTCTCTCTAGTCCCCTCTCAATAAAAACAAGAAAACAAGAGCACTTTATCAATACTATCAGAAAAGGTTTGAACAATAAAATTCCCAGTGAGTGAATGAGTAATCACATGAAACATTATTATACACACACATACACTTTACATTACTGGAGTGCTGGTTGCACGGGACAGGGGTGGGTTTCTTGAGAGGGCAAACCGCTTTCATGGGAGTCGAGAGAACCAGGTGTATGTGATTCATGACAGTACTCCCCTCTCAAGAGCCCTCCCAAAATGCGTGGAACAGGTTTGGGTTTGTTTGGGTTATGAAGATGGAAACTTCTGAGTAAACGAGGAGAATTCTGTAAATTGGAAAGAGGTTCCCAAGATCGTTCTTCTGGACCATAACCTTTCCAATGTATTAGATAAAACAGCTTTCCTCGAATTCTCTTTGAATCTAAAATTTTCTGGACGTCAAATTCAGGGGTTCCATCGATGTATAGGGGTCCAGGATTTTCTCTGAATCTGGTCTTAGGATCACAGGGTTTAATCAATGACACATGAAATACCGAATGAAATTTATATTTAGAAGGTAACCTCAGTTTAATACTGACTGGATTGATTATTTTCTCTACATCAAATGGTCCTATGAATTTTGGGCGAAACTTTTTACAAATATTAATTTTTAAGTTCCTTGTGGATAACCATACCTTGTCTCCGATGGAGTATTCAGGTGATGGTTTTCTGTGTAAATCCGAAGATTCTTTTTGACTTTCTTTTGCTTGAGCTAAATGATACTGAGCCAAATTTTGCACATGAATTAGTTTCGTGATGTGGTCTTCTAAAGATGGTATAGCCGAAGGGATTAAGATAGTTTCTGGGATATTTTTAGGATGGAAACCATAGGTGCAGAAGAAGGGTGATAGAGTGGTGGAAGAACTATCCATGTTATTGAATGCAAATTCTAAAACCCATAAAATATCTGACCATTCCTTCTCTTCTTCTACCAAAGCACATCTTAAAAACTGCTCTATGGTTTGATTGGTTCTCTCTGTTAAGCCATCTGTTTGAGGATGATACCCAGAAGACGTGCGAATATCCATACCTAAGGTTTCACCTAAATGTTGCCAAAAATGTGAAACAAATTGAGGACCCCTATCAGAAATTATTACCGAAGGAATCCCATGTAGTCGAATTATTTCTTTGGAAAAGATTTGAGTTAACTCTTTTGCAGAGGGAATTTTCTTTAATGGGATGAAATGTGCCATACGAGAGAAATGATCGACTACTGTCAGAATTGTGTTAAAACCTTCCTTGGTTTTTGGAAGTTCTACGATAAAATCAAGAGATATGGTGTGCCAAGGTTGAGGGGCAATTGGAAGAGGAAGCAGTTGACCACTAGGTGCCTGATGTTGTGTTTTATTCTGTGCACAAATCTCACAAGTCTCAATATAAGATTTAACATCATTTAACAAGGAAGACCACCAGAATTTCCTTCTAATCAACTGACTGGTCTTGATAATTCCAGGGTGCGCAGACATAAGTGTGTCATGATGCAACTGAATAATTTTTGTTTGTAATTCTGGTGTGGGTACAAAAATTTGTTCATTCATATACAAAAATCCTTCTCTTAACTGTAATAGTGGATACAAGTCATACCATTCTTGTGATGTTTTCTCCTGAACCCTCTTTTTAATGTCTTCCAATACATTAGACACAATCACTCCAACCTTAAAACAATGGTCTGGTAAAACAGCTTGAACTTCTTCAGATGAACCTTCTTTTTCTTCTAACATTGCCAAACGTGACAAAGCATCTGCTTTTAGGTTCTCTTTTCCTGGTCGGTAAGTTATCACAAAATTGTAATCATTAAAGAATAATGTCCAACGTAATTGCCTAGCTGTGAGTGCTTTAACAGAGCGCAGAAATTGTAAATTTCTGTGATCAGTATAGATCGTTACAGGATGTCTTGCCCCTAACAAGTAATGACGCCATTCTTCGAAGACTGCTTTGATGGCTAACAACTCCTTGTCAGCGATAGCGTAATTTTGTTCTGTAGGGGTTAGTTTCCGTGAATAATATGCAATTGGATGCATTTGACCAGTTTCTTTGTGTCTTTGAGATAGAATCCCTCCAATGGCAAACTGAGAAGCATCTGCTTCCACAATAAAAGGATTAGAAGGATCCGGATGCATTAATACAGGAGCTGTAGTAAACTGTCGTTTGAGGTTCTGAAAAGCTTCCTCTGCATCGTTATTCCAATCAAACTTTACACCTTTCTTCAGAAGCCTAGTAATTGGGGTTATCAATTGGGAAAAATTACAGATAAAACGTCTATAAAAATTAGCGAACCCCAAGAAACTTTGTACTTGCTTCACTGAAGAAGGACTACTCCAATCTAGAACTGCTTGGATCTTCTTAGGATCCATTTCTATGCCTTCTGGACTTAGAACATACCCCAGGAATTCTACTCTGGTAGTATGGAATGTGCTTTTCTCAAGTTTTACATACAAGGAGTTGTCAAGAAGTTTTTGAAGAATAGCTCTTACTTGTTGTACATGTTCTGTGGTGTTTTTTGAATAAATGAGGATATCATCTATGTACACAATACAACAGATATCTAGAAATTCCCTTAGGACCTCATTTATAAAAAATTGGAAGGCCGCGGGAGCGTTGCAGAGTCCGAATGGCATAACCTGATACTCGTATAGACCGAATTTGGTACGAAATGCTGTTTTCCAATCATCGCCACTTCGAACCCTAACCAAATGATAAGCTCCTCGCAAATCCAATTTAGTATAAATGACGGCATCTTTTAATTGGTCTAAGAGAGTTGGAATTAAAGGAAGTGGATATCTGTTCTTAATGGTTACGTTGTTAAGAGCTCTATAATCGATGCACGTTCTCAACTCACCTCCCTTTTTTGGGATAAAAAAGAGAGGAGAGGATACGGGCGATTTTGAGTGTCTAATAAATCCATTTGCCAAATATTCATCTAAATACTCTCTTAAATGGTCGTTTTCTTTTTCAGTGAGTGCATAAATACGACTACACGGTAGAGTAGCCCCAGGCACTAGATCTATTCGACAATCAAAATCCCGATGTGGTGGTAAAGTATTGGCCTTTGATTTATCGAACACATCGTGAAGATCAGAATACTCTTCAGGAATTCCTTCCAAAAGTAACACACTCTTTGAGTTCAAGGGGAAATTACTACCTTGAATCAGTACTTTGGAATCTTGTGATAACAAACAGGTTGATGTACAATAATGTGAATCTAACAACACTGTTCTTTCCACCCAATCAATTTTGGGATTGTGCTTAGCAAGCCAGGGGATACCTAGGATTAAGCAAAATTGAGGTGCGTCAATGATGTCGAAGGTTATGTTTTCTCTATGGACATTCAAACAAGTCATGGCAAGTGTTTCTGTGCTAAATTGAATTAAACCTGATGATAACTCTTTGCCATCAACAGCCCTAACCACTTCCGGATGTTCTTTGGATTTGGTCTTAAAATCTAATCCCTTTAAAAACATTGTGTCTATGAAATTGCCTGTGGCTCCTGAGTCAATTAAAGCGTCAACTGTCCATCTTTTTTCTGATTCTGTAAGAGATTGCAAAGTGACCTTAATACTAAGATGTTGAGAAGTTATTTCAGGAGTGATGGAGGCCAAACTAGAAATCTTACTCGACAATCTGACCTCTTGATTTGTCGAGCTAGTTAGTTTTCCGACTGTTGTACTAAAGCTACTTCTGGACTCTTCCCCTTGGGTTTGTTTGGACGCACCGGGCATTCTTTGACAAAGTGGCCTGACTTGCCGCAATACAAACATTGGTTTAATTTTCTTCTTTTGTCCTTTTCTTCTTTACTTAAAGGACCTTTGATAGTACCTATCTGCATGGGTTCTCCTAAATCAACCTTAGGTGTGCTTTCTGCTCTCATACTATTATTTCTCTCTTTAAAAGAGAAGACTTTGACCTCAGTCTTTCCTTTTTCACCTCTGCGTTCCGATAGCCGATGATTAAGTTTCACCACTAAGTCTATGAAATCTTCTATAGTATCTGGAGGATCTAAAATTTGAGTGACCATATCTTTTAATTCGTCCTTGAGTCCTTTGTAAAAAAGAGAAACCCTTTTTTCCTCTGGCCAATGAGCTTCAATTACAAGTCTATTGAACTGAGATATATAATGCAATAAGTCAGATGAACCCTGTTTTAAATGTAATAACTCATGATCTGCTGATTGGACAAAGACATGTTTTGCGAACAGTTTTTTCATAGTATTTTTAAAAGTTCGGAGATTATAGAGAATTGGGTCATCTCGATCGACTATAGGCACTGACCATAAAGCTGCATCACCTCCTAAATATGAGAGGATAAAGGCTATTTTTGAGGAGTCGTCAGGAAAAGCTGCTGGTTTTGCTATAAAATGTAAATGACATTGATTTAAAAATATGGAGAATTTATTACTATCTCCATAAAACCGTTCTGGAGGTGCTAAAGGAACAGGTACTGGGGTTACCACTTGAATCTGAGTTGGCGTTGAAGATGAACTAGGGTCAGGATGCAAGGTTTGAAACCCTGGCTGAAAAGTTGCTGGTTTCAACACAGACTTCTGAGTTGGAGAGAAAGTCCAAGTACTAGGACCGGATGAAACAGGCTGCATATTACTTCGAATATCAGCAACCTCCCTACGAAGGGCTGCGTTATCTGCTTGAATTGCAGTTAACAAATTTGCCATGTCTTGTAAAGAATTTGCAATGGAAGGATCCATAACGTCTGGGCGGAATAAAAGTCGTGGGCTTTGCCTTCTGTCAAGGTTACAAGCACCCTTACCTGTAGGTTGCTTGTAGATGATTCCGCAGAGACGTTATGGACCAACTTCCCCAAATTCTAGGCAATCCCTAGTGGTTTATTTATAACACTGAGGTAATCTTCTAGAAATCAGGGAGGTAGGCCGGATCGTGGACGCTACCTGCTTCCTTAATTGTCGACCTGCGAGGCAATAAGGAAAGCTATTTGTAATCTCTATTCAGAATACCTATTCTCTATTTCAATAACACAAGAGTTTTCTTCCTTTGGATATTCTAAGGCAAATTATGTGCAAGCCTACCTGCGACTGATAAGGCCTAGGCGTCGCGTCCGTGTTGTCGTCGTGAAGGATGAAGTGTAGCAGAGCGGTGTTGAATGGTATGAGTTGCCAGAGAATCTCCTTGTCACTGAAGAAACAAACAGTTGGGAATAAGTTATTTCCTTTCTTATATTTGTCTAATAACTTCAATAATTCTTAACTATTTTACTCCCCCACTTACTCTCTCTGTTCTTAGTTGTGTCTTCCTTCACTTTTTCCTCCTAGACAAATTTACATTATAAACAAAACACGTCTTGCACCAAATCACTATAATGAACTACAGTCCCAAAGTTAGCCTTGATACTTCTCAAAGCCAAAAGTACAAAAGATAATTCTGTTCGGAAAGTTTCTATTCAAGTTTCTCACAAAGGTTCTTTAAACAAAGTCCAGGTAAGTTTGTTCGAGTTATGACTTCTTGTCGCTTGCTTGCGTTGGGCGCCTGAAGAATTAAACAACAATGAAAGTTTTCACTTAGCTTGTCTTTCTCCTTTGTTGCGCGATGCCGAGTTGCAGACCTTCGAAATGCTGGGGCGTTGGCTGGTGTCTGCAGGCTCCGTGAACTCTTCAGGACGATCCTGTGCTGGGCGATGGTGAGAGGCAAAGCGTCGAGCAGCATTGGGTGTGGCCTTTTATAGCTGTGCCACACCCAGGGTTTGCTGACGTAACGCGCACCTTCCCCAGCGTGCGTCTGTCATCGCGTGCGCTCGCACCTTTTTCCTGCGTGCGTTTTACACTGCATGCGCTCGCGCTGTTGCTGCTGCATTCTCCAGGAAATAACTGACAAACATTACTCTCCTATAAGCGCACAATGAGGAAAGAAGCATAACGTCTCTCTCTAGTCCCCTCTCAATAAAAACAAGAAAACAAGAGCACTTTATCAATACTATCAGAAAAGGTTTGAACAATAAAATTCCCAGTGAGTGAATGAGTAATCACATGAAACATTATTATACACACACATACACTTTACATTACTGGAGTGCTGGTTGCACGGGACAGGGGTGGGTTTCTTGAGAGGGCAAACCGCTTTCATGGGAGTCGAGAGAACCAGGTGTATGTGATTCATGACAGTAATGGTGGCTCCGAGGACAGAGTGCCTCCTTTGATAAGGGCCTGATAGAGAGATCTGCCAGGAGAAGTAAAGATGCAATCAGCCTAAAGCAAAGGGTATCATGAAAATATCCGTAACACCCGGGGAGGGGTGGAGGAAGCAAGGTGTGTGGCCGTTCAGAGAGGGCGTACTGCGCCGAGCGTCGGCGTGAGGCTTGTGGGGTTGGAAGTGTCAAGGGTATGGAACCTGCAGCTATGAAGGTCAAGGGGTGTCTAGACCCGTGGGCGAAGATGGAAATGCGCGGAGAAAGCCGGGTGCGTAGCTGATCAAAGCCAGACAGGGAGAACGTGTGCAGTGCTGGCCATCGCGGTGTGGGGCGCGGGACGTGATACTGATATGGAAACAACGGCTGTTGTTGGTGGGAAGATGCCAGGGCCCGTGAGTGATGATGGAAATGCGCGGGACAGAAGTGTTATGAGGGCAAGTCATGACCCCGAGTGAGGCTGAATGTCCGAGCTGAGACTCAGACTTGAAGTAAAAGAAGCTCAGGGTGCCCGCAACGTACAGGGGGGTGACAGTATGAAAAATTAAAGACCAAAGCCCAAGCTAGAGGGGGCAAGCGGACAGGGCGAGAATATCTGGCACAGCGAGCGGGAATAGCAAGGGTGTCCGTCTTTGGCATTGAACGTAGGGCCAAAAAGCAACACAGGGTGCCGGCAGCGAACGGAGGCAGGACAGCGTAGCACGAAAAGTAGTGTGGGCGGAGGCAAGCGGGAAAGGTAGGTAAGTAAAGTGTGCCAGTGCAAATCGGGTGGGGGTGGGCAAGTCTCGATTCCTGGAGGAGTGATAACCCAGGTGCTAAAGCGCCCCGTTTACCTGGAGCCATGGTATATATCCATGCTCCTTCCGCGCACTGCCTCTGGATGATAGTGGAATCCATTGGTGGGGAGGCGGGCCAGTATATACATAGCTGCCAAGGTTTCAGATTGCTTAAGTGTGACATGTTGATAGTTTCAATGTACTTATGAGTGACATTCAACGACTATGAGTGACACTTTCTAGTGACCAAAATCATGCAATGATATCCACGGAAATGGAAAAATATCAGAGCTAACACTCATTTGACCAACGGGAAACTCAAACTCTGCAGCAGGTGCATTTAATCCTATTATTGCTATTTAATCTCCACCCTAAACTAAGTGCCAGGTGCTGTTGAACCACAAGTAATAAAGGGATCTCTGTCACATTAGTAACAACCCACTGAGCTATGCACATAAAATACAGTGTAAATGATGACAGACTATCTTTGCAGCAGGCATATTGACCCTCTGTGCTGCTTTTTGCTGAGAGTCAAAACTGACAAGACAGAGCTCCGACCTCTATCCGGTGAAAACCTTAATCTACAGGCATTTTCCCTCTAGGTGCACAAAGGGAAAGTGTACCCATTTGCCAACCACTATGCCCTGCTGGAGGTCACCCCCCCGTAACATTTTAAATGTGAGCTGCAGTCGGTTATTACATTTATTTGCTTCTTACCAGAGTCTCCGAGATCAGAATCCAATCCCTGTGAAAGAGAGGAGCTGCTGGCGTGTCACAGCCGAGATATTTAGCCTTTCTTTTCTCAAGAGTCAGAGAGGGAGCCATGTTGCCCTACCTACCTATCAAAAAACACAGTTGATGTGTTGCATGTTTATCTAGGTTCCTGATCGATACTGTGACCTTATGCCCCTATTCGGCTATAAATCCATTTATTCCCTATATTGGCATAACCGTTCAAGTGCGATTTTCTAAAAAGTCATCTCTGGCCTCACACGAACAGAGCCACATTCCAGCATAGTTCCCTCTGCCACTTCCTTTGCGACCAATTAGTGCAATGACAGAGCAGTAGTCACTATCTGATATTCCTAGATAACACTCCGAGTTCTTCAACAAGATAAAAACTTAGCAAACCTGGAAATCCCCGCTTGCTATGTTTTGATTAGTAATGGAACTCTAATGAGCAACTGATAACTATCACTTCCTAGTGACATCTTTAATTGACGTCTTATGTCCAGCAAACTTGCGTCAAACCCGGCACCTGTCAGGTATAAATATTACCAACGTTGCCTTAAGCAATGCCTGTTGTATGAGCTACTGAAGCCAGCTGCCTGCACGACCCTGTGTTGGTAAATCTAGCACTCTGTCGCTGCAGCCTGCTATTCTGTGGTGGTGAAGCAGCTGATACCATTATCGCCGCCAAAGCGCGAACTATGGTGCAGTACGCTTAAGGAGCTGAACAGCCGTCCTCTGCGAAGACATCCAGCAGATTCCAGCTGCCCGCGGACGCTGTCCCCCCTCCTTCCTCGACGCGCTGAAGAGACCCGCTGCCTTTCTCGTGCAGAGAAATCCAGCCACGGCGTTTCCGGTTTACCCTCGCGGGTGACTGGGATATCGAGAGAGACCCCTGAAGGAGATACCAATCCTCCATCATTCTATTCAGAGGTATGGTGTTGACTAAACCCTTAGACGAGAATTCTTGAAACAAACCTTGGCAAAACCAACTTAACTTAAAGCTACTTACTTACTCCCCTTTCACGTGTTAGGCTTAGGTCAGGCACACTGGGGTAGGCTTAGTTAGAAGCACCAGTTGAGTATGTTAGCCTAATGTATATATGACTGTATATATGTTTTATTACTTTTAAACCATTGTATGGCTAAGAAACCATATCAATGCTTTTACAGTTCTATTTCGCAATACTTATCTTACTGTACGTACTTTTTATCATAACAATTATTGCAATTGTGGCAATACATTTCTCTTGTACGAGAAGAAAGACTGTTCAATAAATGTTAACCCTTTATTGACAAACGCCCGTCTCTCTATTCTCTACATACCGTGAAAGTAAACTGCACTAGACTGACTGAGTGAAATACATGTCTATTGTTTCACACGACCCTAGAGATTGACTCTTGATCTGAGGAGCAAAGTTGTCATGTTGCACGGTTGTTGGAAAGCTGAATCCCTTCTTGTCTGTGCCAAGGAAGCTGATCACTTCCTATGCAGAGAAGAAAGTTTCCAGTGACCTCTGAGCTAGTTGGTAACACAACCCAATTAAGTTTAGCATAGTCAGTGGAGGCCTGGAATATCCGCAGTTCCACGTCGATACTACTGTTTATGTTATTCCAATGCGCAGGGCCTAGTGGGAAACTAGGAACTACACTACAGATGGACAGCATGTAGAACAAGGTCATACATTCACCCCAGTACAAGGATCTGGGCCTAAATCCATCGTTTTTTGCACTCCACACCACCCTGGGTTAGACACTGGCTATATGCAAATCAGCTCTGACCCTGTGCCTCATGGGAACAGTCCAGCCCGAACTGCCAAGCCATGTCTTTCCCAGACCGGAATCAAGCATCCAAGGACCGGTTTCTGGCTATCAGCCTTCATCAGCCTGGATAGCTTGACTCTAGTGGTGTGGAGAGCCTGGGACTCACGTCTCAGTATACCCAGCACACTCGGGGTGAAAATGGCAAAAAACACAGTTGATGGACAAAAAAACGATGGATTTAGGCCCAGATCTTTGTACTGGGGTGAATGTAAGACATTGTTCTGCATTCTGTCCATCAACTGTGTTTTTTGTGTTTTTTGCCCTACCTACCTAGGCCTGTGGCACTTGCTCTCATTGCGAGACTGACTCGCGCTGGTGTGGCGAGTATGGGGCATAGTCGAGGTCAAGAGGAAGTGAGCAGGTGCTCGATTCTCAAACACCGACTTCCTCCTTTAACTCTGAGCCAGGCAGGGCGTGAGGATGGACAATAGCAATTAACAAACTCTTACTCCTGGGGCCTGGCCGGCATGTAGGAGACTGGACATCCTGCCACCGCATCATGCGCCGGACGGGGATGTTCAGTGAGTACCGAGCGGGACCGTTCAGTCAGCGACAGACTGTCCTGGCGGCCGCTGCATCGCGGGTGACTGACTCCTTCGCTCAGCTGCGGCAAGACTTGCATTTGGCCGGGTGCAGCAGCTGAGAGCACACTGCGACCTGCCTCGGGCCGGTGCGAGCTGCAGCAGGAAGCTGCGAGAGGCTTGAATGGTTTGCGGGCGGCGCGGTAGCAACCCTCTCCCTCTCTCCAAAAACTGAACTCCCCGATCAGAAAGCAGGATGTGATGACGCCCCGGAAAAAAAGACTTGCATGATGTGGAGCCAAAAGTCAGACCGGGAGATGAGCCGGCGTTACCACTTGCCATAATGGAGGCATAATATAGCCCGAACTCTACCTGAAGGTATTGGAGCGCTTTACATGAGCTCCGGTTACATTACTCAAGGGCACATTTAGGCACGGGGAGATTATGTGATCGGCAGGCAGGGCTGCTCGGGAGGAGCGCTTGAGGATCCTAATGGCGAGACCGATTGGCATTGCCAATGCTAGTTAGACACAAGGAGATTAAGTGATTTTCCCAGAATCACAGGATATTGAGAGTCGTTGCCGAGACTCGAACTGGGTTCCCCAGTTTCGAGGTTGACCGTTCTAGCCGTAAGGCTTTAAAAGGAGCATGGAAAGTGCAGCACCTTATCGCATGTTTGCCTCTGCGCCCACGTCGGTAATACGGCGTTGGCGCAGAGGCATAGTGATTCCCTCATTTGATAATGATAGCACTGGTGCTATATGTGTGCCAGCTCTATCTGTATTACATAAGAGACAGCACAAGCATTTGCGGCCCTTCTTTAATACCAAAGTACCCCTGGGAATCAGAAAGGGGATGAGAAGACCCGTTGCACCCCTGGGGCACTTGTGTGATACTCACCCTGGAGCACCGCTTTCCGAGTGTGCATCCATCCCAACCTGGAGCGTCTCTGCTGTTCCTACATGAGGCTCGCACCACTCCGCTACCGCACATCTGTCCCCCGTTTCGGCGCCCCTGCTTACTGCAGGTTATGCAAACGTGTTAATCCTTGAAAGCCCACTATGCACTTTTTTCAAACGCTAATATCTCAGAAACTACTAAACGTATTTACCACAAACTGAAATAAGCACGCGTTTTGAGTAAGGTTCCGCTTTTGTACCAAGATTGGAATAAATCTGTTCAGTTGTTCGGGCTGTAAATTAAAGCAAAATTTCCTATGTGAGCTGAAATGGGAAACCCCACATTTTTTCACCACCTCTCCTATTAACTGCTTTCCCTTAGGATGCCGAAACTTAGCTGACTGGGTTAATAGTTTGCCACGATTCTTGTAAATCAATCCATGGGGTCAAAAGTTTTAGGCAAATCAAAAAATGCATTTTCAGTGGAAAGTGGGATTCCTACATAACCGTATAGCAGATATCACTGCTTCGTATTACATATGCGCGTATATATGTGTGTGTGTGTGTGTGTGTGTATGTATATATATTGTTAGAATTGGTGATCTCTGGTTGGCACAGGTAAGGACTTGTGACAAGCAGGGACCCTCTCCTAGTCAGGATAAGGGGATCGCCCTCTAAAATAACCCCTGCTCAACCTCTAGGTAGTGTGGCGCAAGCAGACAAGGCTTATCTCAGAGCGTCATAGGTTAAGCATTTGTGAACACATACAGTAACTCAGGGACAACACCACAAAAGGATACCACACTAGGTTTTTATAAAAAATAGTTATACTTTATGTAAGGCTTAGCACAAGACCAAATAACGTAAAAATAGGCCACAATACTATCTGCGAGGCATGGTGGGTGTCGTACCTCAGAGCGGGAATACCTCAATTGCCAGCAGCGTGATGTCAGGCGGCCGGTACGCTGCGAGCTTACGGGCCGTACTTTCCAATGCGGTGCTGCTTGTCAGATCTCAGTAGCGCGGTGCCAGGGGGCCGGTATGCTTCGAACGTACGGGCCAGACTTTCCTTGCGGTGCGCTCTGATCATGAACTCCAGCGGCAGGGGAGGCGGCGAGCAGTGCGGCTCAAGGGAGGAGGGTGAATCGGTGTGCGAGCGGCCCTTCTTTGGACGGTGCGAGCTAAGGCTCATAGGTAGAGCGGGAACAGAAGGTGTGGGGTGGCCACAGGCATGGCTTCCCAGCGGTCTGGGTTTGAGAGGTGCATTTTGCTCGCTCTTCCAGCGGCAGGGGGAAATCGGCAAATTCCAGAAGCTCTGTTTGAGGCAGTAGAAGTCCAATAGTCCTGGGACTCTGTTCAGGGGGCAAGCTCACCCACAAGCCCTTTGAGATCTTTTAGAAGCACAAGTTGAGAAAAGTCTCTTAAAGTCTTTTCCTCTCCTCGCAGCAAGGCAACCACTGCATGCCAATCCCCCAGGTCAGGGACAGTACTTCTCCTGGCAGCTTTCCCAGTTCCTTCTCGTCGGGCAGAGGTGCTTCTTGATTCAGCGGGATCTAGTTTCTTGGGAGCAGGGCCCCAATATTTATACTACATTTCTTTTGTTCTTCTAGGCTAGGGAGCCTTTGCCTTGTTCTGTCCAGTTCTTGAGCACTTTGATGTCTCTGCCCTGCACTCTGAAAGGACAAGCCAGAGTCACCACAACAGACGCTCCACAGGAGGTGGAGCCAGCATTGAGGTGGCAGAGCACAGCCATATTCAGAGTCCAGGTGCACTCCTCCCACCCATCTGGTTGTAATCTTCCTATTCACCACCTGGCTGCCCCAGCTTGTCTCATGGAATTCCCCATCCCTGTCACTCACAGAAACCAGACAGCAGATACACATCCTAGCAGAGGCGGGCTGAAATGGTAAGGCAAGCAAATACTAACTTTCTAAAAGTGGTATTTGCAAACACAGGATATTAAAATAAACTTTACTAAAATATGTATTTTATTATTCAGGCATACTAAACATGAACTTTTAGCATGTTCTCTGAGTCTGTTAGGATTATAGAGTGTAATAATTCCAGCAGCCCATTCTGGCCTATGGAGAACAGGTAGCCTTACAATAGTGAAAAACGAAAATGGCTGTAATTCACTATTAGGACATGCCACACACGCACACCAGGGATTGTCCTACCTTATGCTTACAATGCACTAACATTGGGCCTACCATAGGGGTGACTAATATGAAGTTAAGGGAAGGTTTAGGGACTGGCAAGTGGGTGCACTTGCCTAGTCCGCATGACAGTATCAGTCTGCACGCAGGTTCTGCAATGGCAGACCTTAGACACATTTTACCAGGCTGCTTCTGTGGGTGGCACAAGCAGTGCTGCAAGTCCACCAGCAGCATTTGCAGTTACAAGCCTGGGGCACTCCTGGTGCACTGTACTAGGGGCTGACAGTAAACCAAATAAGCCAAACATGGAATCCAATCAATACAACAATTTCACATAGGGAGCACTTGCACTGTGGCACTGGTTGGCAGTGGCACAGTGCTCTGAGCAGCTAACACCAGCAAAAACACATGAGGCAAGAGCAACAAAAATGGAAGGGAGACCCACGCTAATGGTGCCAGGTCAAACATACATATATTCCAAAAAGAGTCAAGTTACCTTGCATGGAAACGCCAGCACAGTTGCTAAAAACAAATCCGTTTATTGTGGGCAAAGGAAGCATCGTGTAAGCCCCACCAACAAGTTGCCAAACATATTTCGGGCTCCCGCCCTTAATCACTGGCAGTCAACACTGAGTCACAGCAGCTGTGCCGACTACAGCACATTAGCCCTGCCCAAATGGGATTTCATCTTGCACATTACATTCTGGGGTAAGTAGTCTTTGCATGAACCAAAGTTGGTGCTGTACAATGTCTCGTGTTGTTAATATATACTTCCCAAGTGGGTCTGGTGGCAGGGAACACAATGCTGTCCACTGGTGTCTGAACCCGCAAAGCTGGTATTAACAACTCCTCGCAGCACCACACTTCCAGGCACTGCAGGCCCACTGTGTGAGTGGCGGGGCTTCTCCGCGGCGAGGCATGCCGCAAATTAATTCCAACAAGAGTCAAGTTACCTTGCATGGAAACTCCATCACAGTTGCTAAAAACAAATCCGTTTATTGTGGGCAGAGGAAGCATCGTGCAAGCCCCACCATCAAAGTTGCTAAACATGTTTCGGGCTCCCGCCCTTGATCACTGGTAGTCAACACTGAGTCACAGCAGCTGTGCTAACTACAGCACATTAGCCCCGCCCAAATGGGATTTCATCTTGCACATTGCATTCTGGGGTAAGTAGTCTTTATATGAACCAAAGTTGGTGCTGTACAATGTCTTGTGTTGTTAAAATATACTTCCCCAAGTGGGTCTGGTGGCAGGGAACACAACGCTGTCCACTGGTGGCAGGGAACACAAAGCTGGTATTAACAACTCCTCGCAGTACCGCACTTCCAGGCACTGCAGGGTCACTGTGGGCTGCTGGAATTATTACACTTTATAATTCTAACAGACTCAGAGAACATGCTAGAAATTTGAGTTTAGTATGCCTGAACTCAGAATAATAAAATACATCTTTTAGTAAAGTTTATTTTAATCTCCTGTGTTTGCAAATACCACTTTTAGAAAGTAGGTATTTGCTTGCCTAACCTTTTCAGCCCACCTCTCCTATGATGTGTATCTGCTTTCTGGTTTCTGTGAGTGACAGGGCTGGGGAATTCCAGGAGACAGGCAGGGGCAACCAGGTGGTGAATAGGAAGATTGCATCCAGATGGGTGGGAGGAGTGCACCTGGAGCGTCTGATGTCTCTGCCCTGCACACTGAAAGGACAAGCCAGAGTCACCACAACAAAGTGCTCAAGAACTGGACTGGACAAGGCAAAGGCCCCCTGGCCTGAAAGAACAAAAGACATGTGGTATAAATATTGGGGCCCTGCTCCCAAGAAACCAGATCCTGCTTGAACAAGGAGAACCTCTGCCCGACGAGACGGAACTGGGAAAGCTGCAAGGAGGAGTACTGTCCCTGACCTGGGGGATTGGCCTGCAGAATAAGAAACAGGTGAGCGTTCTAGGTTTGCAAAGGGCCTTCCACCACGCTGTAACATTTGTTGCTGCATTTTTGGTAACGTTTGAACTGTTTGAGCTAGAAACAAGGCTTTTTTTGTTAACATATGCAGATTAGTGAGCAGATGATTAATTATGTGGCTAATGCAGAAAATGTATAATTGTGCGAAAGCCGGTGCAGCCAAACAGTCGCATAATTCCAGTGGCCCTGATCATATCTCTGACTAGGTCCACAAGTGCTCCTCAGTGATTCCTCCATTTTTGTCCCTCTGAGTTCATAGTTGAGCTTCTGAAGAACCGGCTTTTTAGAACCCAGCGGCGCCAGGGATAACGCCCGATGTCTTCGGATTCCCCTGCCTCGGCAAACAGAGACACGGGACACTTCTTGATGACATCAAAGGCCAAATTTTATTGGCTGCAACCAGGAACAGAGATCTACGAAGCACAACACGGGTGGTTCGCTAGAGACTGCACAAATTCATGGAGCGGAGCATCATCTTTTATGCTAAAAATCACATTCCTGGCTAGCATCAATTACATACAAACTGACCAATCGTAGGGTGACATTTCACATGACGACAATCCCACTTTCCGTTGTCCAGCCCACCAGAGATGACCAAGCAAAATCCAACATTCCTGTTCGAGCGGGCCGGACAAACCCATCGCAAAGACCTCAACCCAAATCAATAATTAAGCCATAAAGGAAGGGACAGAAGCAGATGAGAAGCAAGATAGAAGGGTGTGTGCGTGTACCATAAACTCAGCAATGTCCTGCTCTTTGATCTCTATCTGACCAGCTGCTTAACAAGGAACTGGCTCAACGAGGTCAGCCTCAGGCAAGGAAGTCAGTTCTTGAGAAATTTACGGGACAAAGGTAATTATTAAACATAAAATGTGGGCTATAGATGGTCCATCTTGACGACATCTGTTTATGATGAGTCCTTGACGGTGTTATATGAGTCCATCCATAGGCATTTTATAGTGCATTAAAAATGGTATCCGTCCCCATTTGGGGATGTACCTCTATGTTGTCACAATTGACTGGTTTATACGAATTTATCAGCGAAACCCACTACAACGTATTATTATAGCGTTTATTTCTGGTTTCCAGAATTTTTCACTCCGCCTATGAGCCTGAGGCCCACATTTTGAACGGAATCATCAGTGATTATACCAGTCAAATATTACTTTTATAATACGTGAGTATAACTATGAAGTTAATGGGTTATGTGCCCTGGCTGTTTAAGATGATACATTGGTATAATGCATATTTACTGTATATTTTTCAGAAAGTTCTGCACTTAAACCATTCCATTTTCGATCAATTGAAGGCATTGAGCCAAGTGATTGTCCAGTAAGTGATCCATGCACAATGATATAATGAGATTCTGATTTAAAACTATTATCATGTATTACAAATAAGGAACTGTTTCTGAAATCTCCCTCTTTATGAAAAATGAAATTGACCCTAAGGACATCATGTCCTAGTCTTATCTCTGTTTTTATGAACTGTGTCTCTAAGGGCCTCATGTCCTAGTTTGATCTTTGTCTCTATGAACTTTTTTTATGAACTGGGTTTTCTCCCCAGCTCTGAAATGTACAAGGAAATGGAAAACCCGTTTAAGGGTTTATATCGTTGATGTATAATTGTCAAACACAAGAGGTTATTAGGATGTAACAGGTTGAGGCTATTTTGATGTTATATTTCAGTGTATATATATCTTTTTTTATCTAGGTTTAGATAATAAACTTATTCTTTTCATTATTCTTTTCATTTTTAGAACATACTGTGGCTACTCCAGAAGAAGGCGCTGGTCGCCGAAACGCGCGTCGAGAAACAATATTTGTATTTGTATTTGTATTTGTATATTAGATTTCTATAGCGCCTTATCACCCAGGGGTCTCTAAGCGCTTTGCAGAGAGTGAGCACTTTGTGCCACTTTTTAAATTTCTATTTTATTTTTGTATTGTTGACATTGTATGTACTAATAATTGATTTAATTTACATTTGTTTGAAAATCTGTGTATTGTGATGCATTTTTTTGAAGTTTTAACCTAGACAATTTTGTTTAATGTCTTGTTTGTTTTTAATGCGAATATCAATAAATGTCAGAAACTGATTCCTGTGTAGTCCAACCTCTCTTTTACTCCTTAGGTTTGACAAGCTGCAACACCTTAGTGCCTAGGTTGTTTTATTTCATTCATTTTTTCCCTGACCTAGGACTAGTTCATTCATTCCTTCAGGGGGTCCTTGATATTTAATCATAAGGAAGTCAGTTCGGCCAGGTCACACAGAAGTCAGCTAAAGGTGTACGTGTCCCAAAAACTCGTTCGGCCATAGTCATCGGCCTATGTGAGGGCAACCACACAAAATGGCTGCACACACAAAATGGAACCCAAGGGTTCAAACGAAATCCCTGAATACGTAGTGTTCTCATTGATCGATTATGACGAAACACTCGTACATACCGCACTCGTCATTTGCGGTCCGCTGATACCAAAATCGTCTATATCCGACGACCTTCATTGAACAGGTTCGGAATCTACGGAACCTCAGACCCTCCTTTTGCCCTTACATAGGCAACAAACCCAAACCCATGTCAGTCTGAATCCAGGTCTATATTCATCAAATCATCAAGATGTTGCTGTAGCATCATCCTAGTACTTAGCAACTCTCTCTGGACAGGTCTCCTCGCACATGAAGTAGCACAGAGGCCACATATAGCAGGAGCACACTGTACACAGAGACAGAACAGGAAAAGGATAGCTAAGACCATCCCAATGACCATCAGAATCTTCCATCCCCACGTGGATATCAATCCCCAAAACCATCCCATCAACGACCAATCTCCCTCGTCTATATGTACAGACTCGGAGATCTTATGTAGCTTGGAAAAGGCCTGGAAGACTGTCGGAGCGTTGTCTGGAATGAAAACGCAGCAGCTCGATTGAATCAGTTTGCACACCCCACCTCTATCTGCAAGTATGACATCTAGAGCAACTCTGCTCTGAAGTGTCATAAGTCGATCCGACTGGATCTCAGCAGTCAAGTTACTAAGGGCACCAGCAGTTTCGACTATGGTGGACTCAACCACTCTCGTCAACTGTCGAATGTTCCTGCTATTAGCCATAGGTCCCCAGAACGGCAGAAAACCCTTAAGGAAATCTCCCAATTCTTGCCCTGCGGTGTCTTCCTTACTGAAGACACCTCTAGCAACTCTCGTCTTGTAGTAATCTGTCGCAGCTGTAAAAGTGGGAGGCAACAGGAACGAAACAAAACATTTGCCCGAAAAGTCAGGGGGCAACCATGTGTACGCTTTATCGTAACAGATGAAATAGGTACCCTTAGCTGCTAGAAACGCTGGGGAAGTCTGAGACGTAAATACATATGTCTCAGTACAGACACTCTTCCCTAACTGAGCTCTCGGATTCTTGCCACTACCTTGCAGACAATAATGACCCTGATGGGGCACTATCCAAATCGGTGGAGAACTTTTCGCTCGCTGGTTAACACTCAGACTAACTCCGTATCCAGTAACGTTCCATCCAATGTATGCTTGTGTCTCATCTCTCGGGATAGTTCATAGGAACTAATTCCTCTAATCATGTCGACTATACTCTTGACCAGAGCACTAGTCTTGGGACTATCTTTCACAGAACGTTGGGGATAGACTCCATGAGCATAAATGAACATCGTTCTGTAAGCCCAAATAGAACCATTGTAGCTAAAAGGCAAAACCAGGTAAGGAATACCTTTATCTGTAGTATGGGGCATAAGACCACACACCCAACAATTTGTCGTGTTCATTACTAGCTGGTGTTGGTGCAGGAGCTGAACAAAGGAATTGTTAGCAAATTCCAGTCTTCTAACGATTTCATGTTCGGGCAAAGGGTGAAAAGAATGAGAAGAAACAGTAGGAGGAGGTATAGGTTGCGTAGTGGGCATAAACGTCACTTGAAAAGAGAATGTCACATATCCAATTAAAAACATCATTAAGCTAAGCAACATAAGCAAACACAATATTAAAAAACGTTTTCGGCTCATCAATTTACAAATTTTGCTCTTAAAGCTTATTCTTTCAACAGGTCTCCATCTCGAAAAACTCCATCCTCTCTAGTTGCTGCTCATGACGGTAGGGTGTTCTGTGCTAAGGAATGCTTCTGTCAGTCCAGGGCAACTCCCTTAGACCAACCAGAACCGTTGACCTAACGTCTTTGGCTTGCACTCCAAAGACTTGACACCGCGACCCTACAGCTGAACCCGGATGGCGGTTCGAAAAATAAAAATCAAAGTAGTTCCTCAGAGGAGAGCTAACCTTCAAAAATCAGTAAAAGAAAGAATCTCAGTGCTTTATTAGTCCCGCGACTCTCGGTCGCAAATTATAATGCTCTTTGCCAGGCAATGTCTGTTCACGGAACAGTAAATCAGGTTCAACAGTGTTCAAACGGTTCAATGGAGGCACAGCTTCTTGAAGAAGATCATCACTTTCTTGCTCAGTGTTCGCTCCAATCAAACGGGCATCGTTGAAAGGCAGAAAACGAGGCACAGTCTCAGTCTCAGAATTAGGAAGTCCTTTCCGGACCCACCGGTCGTACGGCAGAGGCAAAGGAGCCCTCTTACAATGTACGCCGTGGATCCAGTTCTTTTTACCGTGCACTCGTACTGCAGAACGGGTAGATAATAGCACCAAATAGGGTCCGTTCCAGCGGGGCTGCTCGTTCTTGGTCCGCTGAAAGTTCTTGACGAGTACCCAGGATCCAGGTTCAATGGCATGTCCTGGATCTTCAGAAGCTTGTGGCAATGAATCGTGAACCTGTTGATGCAAAACACGCAATTTAGCCGTCAATTCGTACAGGTAATCAAGCTACACAGGATGTTCTATTTCGCTAAATTTTGTCGGCCTCGGCACTCCCCAAACATTTGCCAGGCGACCAAAAACTACCTTGTACGGACTCAAACCCATTTGTGAATGCACAGTCATTCTAGTGGACAAAAGGGCTAGAGGCAAGGCATCTGGCCATTGTAAACCAGAGCTCGCTTGAATCTTGGCTAATTTCAGTTTGAGAGTGCCATTATAGCACTCGACTAGACCAGCTGATTGGGGGTGATTCTCAGCGTGAAACTTTTGCCTAATTCCTAATCCATCACATACTCTCGTCATCACTTGACCCACAAATTCACTCCCATTGTCACTCCAGATCATTCTCGGCAAACCACACCTAGGGAAGAATTCCTTAATAAGGTCTTTCGTTGTGGTCAAGGCAGTGTTATCCTTCAAAGGGTAGGCTTCCACCCATTTAGAAAAAGAGCAAACAACCACTAACACGTACTTCAGGTTGTTGCACCTCTCCATGTGGATGAAATCTAACTGCAAAGCCTCTACCGGATACGTTGGAGGAGCAAAATGACCAGCTGGAGTTGGAGTTCCCTTATCAGGATTGTACATCAAACACACCATACAATTCTTAACCAGATTCTCTGCACACTTGGGAATACCAGCATTCTGCCATACTGGAGCTAACAACTTGCAAATCCCTTTGATGCTAATATGAGCCAATCCATGAGCCATTGTAACCACTGGAAGTACATACGCATCGGGTAACAACCATCGCTGATGCTCTGACAACTCAATCCAACAACCATTCGAATCCAATTAACCCTTGCTCTCTCTCCATTCATTCAACTCTTTCTGTGTAGCTTCAGCTTGGATGGATTTCACACTCTCAATCGTATCTTCACACATACTTCCATCTGGAACCCATGCGCCGGACCCGCAACAAACATTCAACTCATCACATCTCTTGCAGTTTCTTTTGCGACTTCATCTGCAAACGCATTACCACGACCAACATCATCAGTAACTTTCTTATGCGCACTGCATTTCGCAATCGCAACTTGCAACGGCAAAGTAAGAGATTCAAGAAGTTTATTCACCAACTGACCATGCTGAATCTTAGTTCCATGCGAAGTCAGGAACCCACGCTCTCTCCACAAACGTCCAAAACTATGAGTCACGCCGAACGCATTCTGGCTATCGGTATACACAGTCACTTGTTTTCCTTTCGCCAATACACACGCTCTCATTAATGCAATCAACTCTGCTGCTTGCGCTGAATTATGTGGGATACGTGCAGCTTCAACAATCGTATGCAAAGTCGTAACAGCATATGCCGCAGTCATATCACCATTCGGAAGCTTAAAGCACGAACCATCAACCCATAAGGTACCATCACACTCTGAAAGAGGAGTATCCCTAAGGTCTATCCTCCCTTTCGTGTCTTCCTCAGTCCTAAGGAAACAATCATGCTGTTCGGTAACGTCTGTCTCAGCTGAAATCGGCAACAAGGTAGCTGGATTCAACGTGTTGCATCTCTTTATATGCACATGACTCGCTAATAGTGTCAATTCGTAACCAGACAACCGAGCACTAGTTAAGTGCTGTGTCTTGGTACGATTCAACAAGGTATCCACTGCACGTGGAACCATCACAATCAGTATATTGTCCATCACTAAACCAGCAGACTGTCGAATCGAGACAGCCGCTGCCGCTGTAGCTCTCAGACAACTCAGCAATGCTCTAGCTACCGGATCCAAAGTCGACGAAAAATAGGCACATGGACGCTGCTTATCACCAAACTGTTGAGTCAAAACTGACAATGCACATCCCTCTCCCTCGTGGACATACAATGTGAAAGACTTACTGTAGTCGGGGGTACCCAACACAGGAGCCGAACACAACGTATCACGTAATTCTGAAAAGCTCTTCTGACATTCGTCAGTCCAAGGAATAGGATTTGGAGTATCCTTAACAGTAAGAGCTATCAAAGGTTTCGCAAGCAACGAAAAATGAGGGATCCACTGTCTACAATACGATGTAATACCTAGGAAAGCACGAACTTCTCTCTGTGTCGTAGGCACACTCATTTTCGCAATCGCTTGAATTCTTTCTGGGGTCAGTTTCCTTCCCTCCTTCGATAAGAGGTGACCTAAATAGGTAACTTCTTGTCGACAATATTGCAACTTCGAAAGAGAAACCTTATGATGGAAATCAGACAGATGACGTAACAACGACAAAGTAGCCTCTCTACAGATCTCTTCATTGTCAGCAGCAACTAACAGATCGTCAACATACTGAATAAGAGCAGCACCATCAGGTAAAACAAGCAAGTCAAGTTGTGTTTTCAAAGCCTGACTATAGATCGATGGACTCTCGCAATAGCCTTGAGGAGCGCGCTTAAACCGGAAACTTCGTCCTCCTATAGAGAAGCCAAAAATATCTCTACTTTCCACGGCAATCGGGATGCTGAAGAAAGCATTCTTCAAGTTAATCACCGAAAACCACGTGGCTGTAGCCGGGATCAAAGTCAATAAAGCTGTGATATCAGGTACAACAGGAAATTGCGGAACAACTATCTTATTCACCTCGCGGAGATCGATCACGAACCTATATACAGGAGGCTGTGAAGAATCAGTTCTTTTCAGAACAGGCAGAACCGGACTATTGCACACATTACCTCTCGTTTCCTCAATCACACCTTTCTCAATCAGATCATAGATGATCGCCAAAAGTGCTCTTTCACCATCACCAGAAATGCGATATTGCGGAATGCGTGGCAATCTAGCATTCGCTTTCAATGTCACAACATATGGCGGAATCTCTAAGAGACCTACATCATTAGGACCAGTAGCCCAAAGAGAATCAGGGAGAGTAGACAATTCAGGTGGAATTCGATCTTTAGACAAGTACATCGGAGAGATCACTCTCTTACCCAATGTAAGGTGTACTCCTGACGGAGAACAATATAGCGTTGCATACAATCTCTTTAACAAGTCCAATCCCAACAAGTTCTCACCACAACCTGTCATCAGAATGAGGGGTGCGTCGAAATCCCAAGGTCCAACAGAAATAGACAACAGCCTAGAAATCGGATTCGTAACCGGGGCGCCAGAAAAACCTACTGAAACATTCTTTAAGCCAGACAAAGGTGCGCCAGGAAGTTTAGAGTGCATAATGGAACTCTTTGCAGCACCAGTATCCAACAGAAAAGGCTCTGACACACCTGATGCAATCACTTCAACATAGGGTCCACTCTGATCTACTGGAACTGAAACAACTCCCTCTCTTTGTCTATGGCTGTCCTAGCAATCATTACCATCCACATTCTCACCGTCGACATAGTAATCATCCGCATAGTACTGTGCCGTCCTACCAGACGCACCATTCTGCTGATCAAAGCTATTCATAGAATTCTGTGGAGGCAAAGAACGCGCATTCTGACCACGACCTCTACCTCTAGGAGCTTGTTGAACACCTCGACCTCTCACACCAGAAGCACCATTCGTGCGCTGTAACAGAACCGGACAAGTACTCTTGAAATGACCCTCTTCTTTGCAATATGCACATTGATTAGGGCCTACGGGAAAACGCGGTTGAGAAGACTCGAACCTTTGCGAGTTTCTCTGATATTGCTGAGGTTGCTGATAATTGCGCTGATTATTACGAGGCGTATAAGCTTGCTGTAGAAGAACTTTAGTCTTCAATTCCTTAGTCTTCTTATCTGCTTTCTCTAGCTTATCCTTATTTCTGTTCTCATAGTACTGGGCAGTAGCCAAAATCTGCGCTGACGTAGAAACAGCCCAAGCACTCTCAGAATCCTTCAACCTATTGCATAATTCTGGAAGCAAATTATGAACAAATTTGTCAACGAACAACCGTTGACCACCTTCTGTACTCATATCCTGACCACTGTGGTCTACAAATGTCTCTTCAAATCTAGTGAAAAAGTCGGACACAGTTTCATCTTTCTTATGCTTACATGCAGACAACATGTCCCAATTAGCACGCAAAGCAGGCATTAAAGTCTTCATATAATCAATAATCCTACCAGGTAGTTCAGTAATCACATCCTCAGGTTTAGAACCACCTACTTGTCTATTATCTGCAGCTCTAAGATTATTCCATGTATCACCTAATTCATGCGCATGATCCATGTGACAAATCTTTCCCCAAATAGGCTGTGGAACAACATTCCCAAACAACATATCTATATCAGCCAGATTCATGATACATGAATCCGCAGTTTGAGATAGTTCCTTATAAAACCCTGCTGGATTTTTACGCGGATCAGACAAAGTCTGCTTAAGAGCTAAGACTTCAGCACGCTTCCATGGAAAATGTACCCAGACACGCTGAAAGTGTGGCTGAATAGGTAGTTGAGCAGCTGCATCACCAGGTCTCCAAACTGGAGGAACCTTTCTCATCGGATATTGTTGGGCCTTTCTCCTAACCGAAGAATCAGGCTCAAACAATCTCTGAGAAGGAGATTCACTCCTAAACGACAACAACGTCGCAACTGCTTTCTCAACCCCAAGACCCACAACAGTTCCTTTCGCAAATTCAGAACGTATATGGTACAACTCAGGCGGAGTTTGTCCTACCTCACCATCTTCCCATTGTTCACAAAGGAAAGAACACATCATATCGAAAACACATCTTTGTTTTGGTGCTTCCCACTGATGAAAAACATCCATAACACCCTCAAGATCATAATGTGAAGGATACGAAACCCATTTACGCGCTAAGTGATCTAACACTGTGCGTTCATCAGGACTAGGCAATTGGCTACGTAATTGCATACGCTCTACAACAGGAGATATACCCAAAGAACCCAACAGAGGAGAAAAGAGACCAGCAACAGCATCAGTCATTTTCTGTCGAGCAGAAGGAGAAGTTGACAAAAGAACAGGAGACGGAGCAGAATGAGAAGAAACCGAAGTCGGAACAGTAACAGAAGGAACAGGCAATACAGGTGTAGGAGTAGCAGACGAAGGAGGTAGCATAGTCGGCGGCCCGTGAGAAGGCTGCGCCAAAGGAATAGGAGCCAACGGAAGAGGAGTTGGCTGTTAAGGAACCACAGGTGGCAAAGCAACCGGAGGTTGCACAACTACAGGTGGCGGAGGTGCTGTAGCACTCTGCACATAAGGGGGTGGCGAACTCAATAGATGCGACATTAAAGGATCTTTCGCAAGATTTTTCTTCTCGTCTTGCTGTTGAGGCGGCAAAGCTGGATAGCACTTGTCTACCGCTAGTTTACGTTGCCTAAGCATCTGTTCGCTTTCTTGTCTTCTTCGTTATCCCTAAACTGTATAGCAGCTTGCACCATTGACATACCTCGTTCTAGTTTATTTTTCTTCGCTAACTTAATTTCTTTCTGTTTGGCTTCCTTTCGCAATAAGCGGAAAAAGTCAAACATCGCAGGCCGGGCTTTCTTCTTGAACAGTTTAACTTCGAGATTGTCTAAAATCTCTGTTTCAAAGCTACCATAACGGGGCCACAGTAGGACACTGTCTTTCCTGGTATATTTGATCCATATTTCATTATAAGCAATGGGGCCCACTCCATGTTTTACGTAAAGCTCATAGGTCGGAGTTCCAATCGGAGGAACCAGACACGAATCCTCCAATCGGGAATCCCTAGTACAACTACAACCAAATATCTTTTCAAGTCTGCTAAGACCAGGCATCTTCGCTCACTAGTCTAGCTTCAAACTTCAAGGGAAATCTCAAAAACGATAGTCTCGTGAATACACGAGTCCATCGGCTTTGGGGCCTGCAGGTACCAAATCAAAGCGATCCCGATGGGATACCAAACAAAACTAAGGACTGGGAGACGCTCCACTCATACTGAAATGTCGATGGCGTCATCAGAAGACCCGTCTATCGTCTCGCTCTACAAATCGTCTAATGGCTCCATGACAGGGCGACAGTCAGGGCAGCAGTCCTTCGTAGCCGTCGGAAAGCGGGGAACCTCGCAGCAAAGACTTTCGGACCACGACGACCTACAGGGGTCGATGAAGTGGCAGGCCTTCCTCCAGAATTTCCACATGAAGCTCCTCACGATCTTCGGGCTTGGACCGGTACCCCTGAAGTCGCCCCACGTGGGGCGCCAACTGAAGAACCGGGTTTTTAGAACCCAGCGGCGCCAGGGATAACGCCCGATGTCTTCGGATTCCCCTGCCTCGGCAAACAGAGACACGGGACACTTCTTGATGACATCAAAGACCAAATTTTATTGGCTGCAACCAGGAACAGAGATCTACGAAGCACAACATGGGTGGTTCGCTAGAGACTGCACAAATTCATGGAGCGGAGCATCGTCTTTTATGCTAAAAATCACATTCCTGGCTGGCATCAATTACATACAAACTGACCAATCATAGGGTGACATTTCGAACATATCGCATGACGACAATACCACTTTCCGTTGTCCAGCCCACCAGAGATGACCAAGCAAAATCCAACATTCCTGTTCGAGCGGGCCGGACAAACCCATCGTAAAGACCTCAACCCAAATCAATAATTAAGCCATAAAGGAAGGGACAGAAGCAGATGAGAAGCAAGATAGAAGGGTGTGCGCATGTACCATAAACTCAGCAATGTCCTGCTCTTTGATCTCTATCTGACCAGCTGCTTAACAAGGAACTGGCTCAACGAGGTCAGCCTCGGGCAAGGAAGTCAGTTTGGCCAGGTCACACAAAAGTCAGCTAATGGTGTACGTGTCCCAAAAACTCGTTCGGCCATAGTCATCGGCCTATTTGAGGGCAACCACACAAAATGGCTGCCGCACACAAAATGGGACCCAAGGGTTCAAACAAAATCCCTGAATGCGTAGTGTTCTCATTGATCGATTATGACGAAAACACTCGTACATACCGCACTCGTCATTTGCGGTCCGCTGATACCAAAATCGTCTATATCCGACGACCTTCATTGAACAGGTTCAGAATCTACGGAACCTCAGACCCTCGGTACCACAGAACCCCACTTCTATGGAAAAGAGGAAGACTAAACCTGATGTTACCTCTCCACAACACAGACTACCATACCACATAATTACTCTCCATAACACATAATCACACTCTACATAATTCCTATACACTAAATACCACATACTTTCTATCCACATAATTTCACTGCACAACATACATCCACTCCACTCAAAAAAACATTAGTAAAAAACTTTTACATTTACAACGTCAATAGCTTTAGTTCTCACAAATGCGAAACCTATTACATTGCAAACACCATTTTAACTAGTAGTCGCATTTACAGAGTGGCAGAGAAAGGGTGCTGGACCTCCGACCAGTGCTCAGGAATTCCGCTGCGTAGGACACAGAGGAGGTATCAGGAGGGCTTCTTGGCCCCAAAATCCCTCAGGAGTAAATTGGACTTCATGCCCCATCCCGTAATCTGCCAAGAGGTGCATTTTCAGAGTGGTGGAGAAAGGGGGGCATGGCCTCTGAAGATGTCTTAGCAATACCACTGGGTGGGGCTTACTGGAGGTAATAAGAGGGGTAGTTGGCCCCCAAGGACATCCTTAGGGGGCCAACTACCCCTACTATTACCTCCAGTAAGTCCCACTCAGCAGGATTGCTAAGTTCTCATAGCAGACCACACCCCCTTAGATCACCACTCTGCAAACATGCTCCCTGGCGTGCTCTTGGATGGGGATTGAAGTCCCCTGCGCTGCTGGGGGTCCTTTAGGGGCCAACTAGCCTACCTCTCACCTCCAGTAAGCCCCACACAGTGAGATGGCTGAAAGGTGGACACAGGCCACACCCACTTTCTCCACCACTCTGCAAACGCGCCTCCTGGCACGCTCTTGCTTGCGCGGTGAAGTCCTCTTTCCTCATGAAGGTTCCTAGGGGCCAATTAGCCCACCAGTTACCTCCAGCAAGCCCCACACTGCTGGATTGCTGAGAGGTCCTCAGGACACAAGAGGAACTCATTGGCCCACCAGCAGTGCGCCAAGGTGCAAAAAGGGGCGTGGCCTCGGATCACCTATATGCAATCTAGTTGTGTGGCGCTTACTTGAGGTACCTGGTGGGCTAGTTCACCCCAAGGGACCCTCAGTATTCTAGGGGACTTAATTCCCCAACTTAGAACGCGACAGGGGGTGCGTTTTGCAGAGTGGTGCAGGGAGGGGACGGGGTCTCTGAAGAGATGCAGCTTTTTTTCCTTTTTTTTGTTAGAAGGGGTACTGTGCGGGCCCCCTTCTTTCAGTTTTTGTTTGGGCCCTGGGGACCCCATGCTCCAGGGCCCGCCTTATTTCAATTATGGCCCCGGGGATCACAACCCCTGGGCCCGGCCTTCCATATCTAAAAAAAAAAAAAAAAAAAATGTAAATTAAAGGGGAGGACGGCTGAGTGGCCCCCATGTACAACCAGTATGAGCACAGGGGACTAAATGCAACAAAGTGGCAACTTTGCTAAAGTTGTGCACTGCATCTTGTTGCTTTAATTTGTCTTGAGAATCAAGTCGGGCTTAATGTAACATGTCCTTGGATGACCCCCTTTGGTCGCACTGTCCCAGAGTTAGCACAGCTGAAGGAGCAGATTGTAATTCTGCGCTCGCCAATTCAGCAACCACACTTTTCCACAGTAAAAACAACAGTTCCATGTTTTTACTATGAGAACATGTAAAATTACATGTTCTGTCCATGGGTTATGTTGCGCCCTGCATTAGGACTCGCCAGCTCTGCCATAGGGGTGACTAACACATATACAAGGGAAAGGTCTGGCCGTGCCATTCATTTAAATGGCAAAGTCGGGCAAACAGTTAAAGCTGCTCTTCCAGCCTGCAAATGGTGGGCTACGAGTATCGTTTTCCTTGTGCCCCCCCCCTCCCCTCAGGGTGGCACAACCAGTGCTGCAAACCCTACCTTACAATCCATGGGTACCTACCATTTACTAGGTACTTAGGGGTAAGTTAGCTCAGCCAATTGGGTAAAAGCCAATTCGACATGCCAGTTTATTGGTAAGGGCACATCCACCGAGGGAATGTCTGACAAAATATCGAAATCAAAAATATTGAAATACAAAAATATCGGAACAAAAATATCGAAGTCAAAAATATAGGAATCCTATCCCTAACAAGGTAAGTACAAAAATATCGAAAAATTAATATCGTAGTACAAAAATATCGAAATTAAAAATATCGTTTTTTTAAATGTATTAATAATAATGTAAAAATAATTATAAAATACATATAATGTTACAAATATTAAATAAAAATATTAAAACATAATTAAAAAATTAAAACTAATACATATACATTTAAAATAAATTAAAAACTTAATAATTTAATGTAATTTTATATTTTTTAATTTCATTTAATTATTTAATTTAAATTTATTTTATTTTTACCCTGTACGACTGTACCCCAAAAACCCAAAACTGACCCTGAACCCTAAAAATACCCCTTTACCCAAAAACCCAAAACTGACCCTGAACCCTAAAAATACCCCTTTACCCAAAAACTGAAAACTGACCCTGAACCCTAAAAATACCCCTTTACCCAAAAACTGAAAACTGACCCTGAACCCTAAAAATACCCCTTTACCCAAGAACTGAAAACTGACCCTGAACCCTAAAAATACCCCTTTACCCACGAACTGAAAACTGACCCTGAACCCTAAAAATACCCCTTTACCCAAAAACTGAAAACTGACCCTGAACCCTAAAAATACCCCTTTACCCAAGAACTGAAAACTGACCCTGAACCCTAAAAATACCCCTTTACCCAAGAACTGAAAACTGACCCTGAACCCTAAAAATACCCCTTTACCCAAAAACTGAAAACTGACCCTGAACCCTAAAAAAACTCCTTTACCCAAAATTAATTATTATTATTTAATTACCAATTAATTATTAATTAACAATAACAATAAAGTATATATATTAGCACATTAGCTGTAATTAATTAAATGTAATAATTAATATTATTTTTTCCCAATTAATTAATTAAGAATAACAAAAATTTATATATATAAAAAATTACTCTAATTAATGTAATTAACTAATTAATATTAATTAATTACCAACTAATTAATAATTAAAAATATGTACAAAAGTATATTAATTAATTAACTAATTAATATTAATTAATTACCAATTAATTATTAATTAAAAATATTTACAAACATATATTAATTAATTAATTATTATTAAATTACTTCCCACCCTATTCCCCTATAAACCCATAACCCGCTACAGAACATATTTATCAATTAATCAATTAAATAAAATTAATTAAAAATGAATTCTCAATTAATTAATTAATAATTCCTACTAATTAATAATTAATTTAACATAATTAAATTACTTCCCACCCTATTCCCCTATAAACCCACAACCCGCTACAGTACTAAAAGACAATATTTAATTAAATTACATTAAAAATAAATAATAAAACATAATAAATACAATATAATATACACAACATTTATTTAAAAATTGATATTAGTAACATCGAAATTATTTATTTCGATATTATTGACATCGATATTTAAAACTTCGATATTACTAATATCATACTAATATCGATATTAAGACTATCGATATTACTTACCTTCTATATTATGTCCCATCGATATTTAAACTTCGATATAATTGTATATCGAAATTTAAAACTCGATATTTTGTCTGTGTACCCCACCGAGGTCTATTTAGCAGGCCTCAGTGCGGTCTCCGAGTCGCAAAACCAGCCGCATCATCCAAAACCTTGGGAGTGACAATACACAAAGAGGCATGTCCTTACATCATTGATGATACCACTGATGGCATCTCCAATGATATCATCCAATGAATGCGACGGCTTGATACACACATATCTTACTGGAAGGTATCCAGCGAGGCCTAATTTTCTATAGCTGTTTCTGCTAATAGGTGTATCTTTTTTCAGCAAGCTTAGCCTCCTAATGCGTCTTGGGTGTATGGAGGGAGTGAGCTCTCTGTGAATTCTTGTGCATAGAGTGAACGCCATGAGCAGAAGAGACTTGCTGACTTGTGTCTTCTTGATTATCCACAAGAGTTCAACTAGCCGTAAAATCTTTGCTACATGATGAAGATGGTACATAGGATGTTTTTATTCTCCTAATTGTCCTTTTATGTCTGGAAGGAGTGGGCTCTGTATGAGCATTTGTGCATAGGAGTAGAAACTGTTCTCACTAGGTACTTGCCCATCCATGTGTATTTAATTGCCCCCAAAAGATCTGCTATCTGCTAAGTGTTAGGTGGTGAAGGCCCTACTATACACAGTCTTCACCTTGTACCAAAGTGGCCTTGGGTGTCTTAAAGGAGTGGACTCTCTATGGAGGATTTCTGCACAGGGCAAAGACTGTTCTTAGTAGGTACTTTCCCACCCTGGAGTGGTTTATTGCTCATGAGAGGTCGACTGTTCGTGAAGGGTTTTGGTACAGGGCACAGGCGGTGCATAGTAGTGGCTTGGCCACCTAATGTGGCTTGAGTGGCTGGAGGGTGTGGGTTCTCCATCAAGAGTTGTTCACAGGGCGAAGGCCGTGTGCGGTAGGTGCCTGCCCACACGTATGGCTGATTGCCTGCATGAGTTCGTGTTGGACCGGCCTCGTGGCGTGGCCCGACCCCTCCCGCATGGCGGGTCCCGGACTACCGCTACCCTTGTTCCCCGGACAAGAGCCGCACCTGCAGCCCTCCGGGTCACCCCCAGCTCTTCCCCGACGGAACTCAGACTCGTATTCGCAACCTTCTCGGCTGGCCCGGGCCCTTTCCCGAACCACCGTCCCCGGCCCAGCTGCCATCTTGGACCCTCCACGACCAGGCCTCGTGGCCTCGGGTCGACCTCAGCCTCAGGCCCAGCCAAGCCCCGACATCGAGGCACCACCTTCCACCCAGGGGATAAAGAGACCACTTGGCGAGTCAATGGGAGAAAGAGTTTCGATGGTCCCCCATCCGCCTGGTTTTGATCGCCCCCGGCCTCCCTGGGCGCTGGCTCCACCCCCCCGCTGGGTGTCTGGACTCCCTCATCCCGGACCCCCCGACCTCCAAGTGCGAGGGTCCGGACATCAAAGAGCACCAGACCTATAACTGGAGCAGCTCCAGAGCAGGAAGTCAGTTGTATCCTGGAGTCGAGAGACACCGAGACAAACTCATCTTTGGAGGCCTGCTGGCGCTGCCGCGGCTCCTCTTTGTGAGCCACCTTTGAAGGCCTGCTGGCGCTGCCGCGGCTCATCTTCGTGAACCATCTTTGGAGGCCTGCTGGCGCTGCCGCGGCTCATCTTCGTGAACCATCTTTGGAGGCCTGCTGGCGCTGCCGCGGCTCCTCTTCGTGAACCACCCTTGAAGGCCTGCTGGCGCTGCCGTGGCTCATCTTCGTGAACCATCTTCGAAGGCCTGCTGGCGCTGCCGCGGCTCCTCTTCGTGAACCACCCTTGAAGGCCTGCTGGCGCTGCCGCGGCTCATCTTCGTGAACCATCTTTGAATGCCTGCTGGCGCTGCCGCGGCTCATCTTTGTGAACCATTTTGAAGGCCTGCTGGCGCTGCCGCGGCTCATCGTCGTGAACCATTTTGAAGGCCTGCTGGCGCTGCCGCGGCTCATCGTCGTGAACCATTTTGAAGGCCTGCTGGCGCTGCCGCGGCTCATCGTCGTGAACCATCTTGAAGGCCTGCTGGCGCTGCCGCGGCTCATCATCGTGAACCATCTTTCAAGCCTGCTGGCGCTGCCGCGGCTCATCTTCGTGAACTATCCTTGAAGGCCTGCTGGCGCTGCCGCGGCCCCTACCAGAGAACCCTCCAGCTCGAGGATTGAGAGCTGTGCACCAGAGATCCCCGTACCAGACCGGTACTGAGACTGTCCCGCTACCCCCTTTCCCTAGAGACTAGAATTGAAGGAATCCTAGTAACCTGTTCCTCCTGTATCATGAAGATAACCTGCCTAAGAATATCGATAAAAGTGTTAAGAACCTATCTTTGTGTGGCGTCCATCTGTGGGGGGGTAGTTGCTCGTCCGTACGATCTAAGGAGAGGGCCTTCGCCAGGAGGCCTCTCCCCCTTGCTCGGCCGACCCTCAGGTTCCCCGTCTAACAGTTCGGCTATCCATAAAGTATTTGGTTAGCTCAATAATCTATAACTTGTGGCTATTGGTGTTTTTTATTGCAAGACCTAACTATAAAGTCACTTTAACCTTTGTTTTTTTCAGTGATTTTCTAGGGTTTTTATTAATGTAAGGATAAATATTTTTACTGTACTTAACTAGAACATCACTTTAACCTTTGAACTTTTATCAGATAATTTCTGATGTTTTTCATTAGATTTACCTAACTCCCTCACTGAACATACCTTTAGACCATGTACAGTAGAGGGCATGCAGCAGGGCCTAGCTTGCATCCAGGCCCTGTGCCCAACTCTTGTGAGCGGCCAACCTACCACCATGCATGGCTTTAGGCTGAGCGCAGTGTTCACTGCAAGGTCAGGTCCAACAACCTCCTGCATGTGGCCAACACCCCAGTCAACCCCGCCCAACATTGCCAAGTTTTTTAAAACTCTTTTTTATTTGATATCCAGGGTCTTGCAGGGCTTTCATGGGAGCTCATGGGGGACTGTGACAGATCCTGAATGGGAGGCTTTGCTGGGTCCCACAGGAGTCCAGGGCCCACATCTAACCCCTGCCTCACACGGCTGCAGGGCTTGGCCCCTGGGCGGTTCTTGCATCCATCCCCCTTGGTCGGACAACCCCATGCAGGTGGCTAACCCACAATGCAGCTCCACCCCACATTTTCAATTTTTTTGTCTTTTTACATTTTTTTACAGGGTCCTGCGGGACCACAGAGTGTGTTTTGCTAGGTCCAGCGAGAGTACAGCTGGCTCACGGCATGATCTGTTAATGCTGCGGTCAACCGCGCTACCAGACAGACCGGCAAGAAAAAAAGCTAACTCGGTCAATCAGAACGCTCAGTTTTTTTAGTTTGATGTACTGCACCACTTTAGTAGCGATTTACAAGTAAATTAACTATGCCAGTTGGGTGTAATCCAATGTTAAGAAGGTGGACGGCTGATACAGGGAAAATTTACAGACTTGTGAGGACTTGTTCCCCAAGCATTAATACAAAACACAGAGAGTCCTCGTGTCTAGAATGCTGAAGACAGCCTCAGGCGGGACAGCAGCAAAGATAACTAGTAGCTAGAGGGGAAGTCCTTTAATTAGGACGACATCCCATCACCCACCAAAGTGACATGCTTCATCATCTGGGATTCTCCTCTTGGCGGAGACTCCTAGCTCCGCCAAGGGCTACAACCCCCTCACTATGAGGGAGGAGCTCAGGGATGTTTTAAGAGTTCTACTCTGCGGAGGATGTACTAAATCCTACAGATGAGGAACTTAAAACTGGTTGGGTAGGGAGCGCAGTGCAAGAAGAAGAAACTCAGAATGTGAGGTAAGTGATGTTAAAACTAACTACTAGGAGTGAAAAAAACTTTATTGGTTCATTCCTAGTGTCAGAATAAAAAACAGTGCAACTGCAGTATAAAAATAATAATTACTGCATGTGACAGATGAACCAGGTCAACATGTTTCGGCCTATGAGACCCATAGAGGTGTCATTGCCTTCTTCGGGACCTACAGACAAAGTGCTACTGCGTTGAGTTATGTGAAAAGTGAAAATGAATATGTGTGATTGGTGATAAATGTAATAAAAAAATGGATACCAAACTAGTAACCCCACTTTTGGTGAACACGATTTACTAGTTTTACCCATTTGATTGCAGATACGAGGCCTCACCTCCACCTGGCAACAACTCAGGGGAGCGGCACCGCTCTGTCTATCGGTACCCCAGGCGGTCAAAGCGCTCTAGCGACTAGTTATCTTTGCTGTTGTCCCGCTTGATGCTGTCTTCAGCATTTTAGACCTGAGTACTCTCTGTGTTTTGTAATCCAATGTAACCATGTTTATAGGAGAGAGTGCAAGTACTTTAGCACTGGTTAGCAGTGGTAAACTGCATGAAGTGCCAACGCCAGCAAATCTAAAGTCAGCAAACACAGGAGGCTGAAAGGCAAAAAGTTGGGGGGAACCCACACCAATGATGTCAGGTACAACAGACACCTAATCCATCATCTGCTGCATAATCTGCATATTTCAACAAAACAAATGTCAAGCTTAATTGGACCAAAAGTTACTAAAAACGTAGCGATATGTTAGCACACAGTGGAAGACTAGTCAGCTTTCAGTCGGTTATTTATGCATTCGGTTATTAAACTGGGATGAATGAGGTGAAATCTTTCCCCAGGCAGTTTTGTGTTGTCTAAAACATACATATATTGAAGTAATACTATCAGAAATGTGCCACAATATGCTACATAATTTGCCTTTTCTTGCTGCATACTTT
The DNA here is from genome assembly GCF_964263255.1 of Lissotriton vulgaris. Taxonomy (NCBI): domain Eukaryota; kingdom Metazoa; phylum Chordata; class Amphibia; order Caudata; family Salamandridae; genus Lissotriton; species Lissotriton vulgaris. Next base: position 302,531,692 of record NC_141686.1, on the reverse strand, counting down.
AGTCAACCCTTCCACATAACTTGGTGGTCCCCTGCCGCATAATTCCAGTGGCCCTAATATATATATATATATATATATATATATATATATATATATATATATATATATATATATATATATATATATATATATATATATATATTTATATATGTGGCATGTGATGATAGAGGGCTCTTTTAAGCCCCAGGTCCCTTCAGTCCAGCGTTTGTCATTGTTCCAATATTCCTGTTTGCCTGACCCCTTGTTTTCCAGGTCCCTGAGCCTTTGCTATTCTTGTTACCTGAACATTTCTGTTTCCTGAGCTGTAGTTGATTCCTTGTTCCTTGAACTAGTTCTACCTACAGTGCTGTCTGGATTCCTTGTTTTCTGAGCCAGCACTATTTAGTTCATCCTTGAACTATTTTCTTTCTGTATTTACCTTTTTCCGAGAGCCTGCCTTGTTCCCATTTACCTCAGTTCAGGTTTCTAGAGAGCAAGTAACAAACCAAACAAGGGAACTTGAAGCTAAGAATGCAGGAAGGTTTGTTCCTGCATTCTTAGCTTGCTTTCTCCCATGTCTGCCCTTTGTTTTCCCTTATTTCCTGTTGAGAACTATTCCTTGCTAGCTCCTTGTCTATCTTGGCTGTTTATTTAGTTCTACCCCCTTGCTGTTACTGCCTTGCGTATCCCTGTTTGATCACCAGGATTTGCGGGCACAGATGACAACATAGGTGGTGTTTCTCCTCTGCTGTGACTATTGTCTTTGGGTTACATTTATAACCACCATAGGTATCAGCTCCTCGGACCTTGCCTTTGCATCTTTATCCTGTAGGTGGGTATTTGCAGTCAGTATCTGTACCAGCAACTGTGGGTGAGGAACTTACTGAGCTCACAGCGCGGAGCTCATGAGTGCTTTACCGTACATTTGCTTTATTGTTTTACTAGCAGCCTGTCCCGACCTTGTTCAGGAGCTTTCAGGCTTCCCTCTACCCCGGCCTGCCCCGACATTGCCCAGCAGCCCGTGCCCCCGCCCGTCCCGTCCCCCGCCTGCCGCCTGGCCCGACCCTCGCCTTGCCTGAGTCAATGGAGGTGTTAGTCCCTGTCCCCAGCCTTCCCGGACCTTCGCCTGCCTCGACATTGCCTTTTGTAACTCCCCGTCCCCTGCCTGGCCCGACACCCGCCTGCTTACCTCAGCCGCCGCTCCTGAGTTGACAGCTCCTCGCCGCTCTGCTCCTCACCGCCTGTCCGCCGCCGCTCCTCCCCCGCGCCTTGTCCGTCTCTCCGCTGGTCGCACCGCCGCTGGCCTGTCCTCTGCTCCTCACGTGACCGCTCCTCCCCCACGCCATGTCCGCCGCTTCTCTGACGCCGCACCTTGATGTGAGCACGCACGTCGCGGCGGGCGCTACTTTGGGGGGACTACTTTTTTTTTTAATACATTTTTTAAATAAGGTTTATTTTTAAACTTTATATAGCCTATAACCATCTACACACCCTGACGATTTCTACGGTGTATCGGGTGTGTAGATTGGCACAGTGGTTCCGGAGTTTACCCGCCGCAAAGCCTGAAAGTTTCTCCTTTATTATAGTAGTATAGATTTGAAAAAAAAAGGTCAAAGTAACATTATAGTTCGGTGAGAAAAAAAATCTGATTTTGTTTAAAAAACACCCTTAGAAATTCACTGAATAAAACAAACATTTAAGTAACATAGTTTGGTGAATATGTCAGTGACAAAAAAACACAGAAATTCAACAATTATAGTTATCCGAGCTAACTATAAGTTGCACACTCGACATGCACTGCTTATGACCCCAAATATTACAACACTCATGACATGTAATTACATCACAGATATCTCAAATGACATAATTGATGATATCACTGGCATATATATTTTTTTAAAGACAAAAAAATGTTTTTATCACAACTAACCTTAACATTACTATAACCTTTGTTTGGGATGTGGCATTTTAAAGCGCATAACCATTAGCCTAGTTTTTTTTTACGTGTGATTACAAGAAGGGGCACAGAAATAATCGTACAAGGAGAGAAAGAAGAAGCACTGAGACAAAGAGTGAAGTGAGAGAAGAAATATGCATTGAGAGGAAGAAAGGGAAGTGAGAGAAATAAGGGGCACTGAAAGAAGGGTACACCTCGAGACAGGAGGGGTACTGGGAGGAAGAAAGGGGAGTGAGAGAAATAAGGGGCACTGAAAGAAGGGTACACCTCGAGACAGGAGGGGTACTTGGAGGAAGAAAGGGGAGTGAGAGAAACAAGGGGCACTGAAAGAAGGGTACACCTCGAGACAGGAGGGGTACTGGGAGGAAGAAAGGGGAGTGAGAGAAATAAGGGGCACTGAAAGAAGGGTACACCTCGAGACAGGAGGGGTACTGGGAGGAAGAAAGGGGAGTGAGAGAAACAAGGGGCACTGAAAGAAGGGTACACCTCGAGACAGGAGGGGTACTGGGAGGAAGAAAGGGGAGTGAGAGAAACAAGGGGCACTGAAAGAAGGGTACACCTCGAAACAGGAGGGGTACTGGGAGGAAGAAAGGGGAGTGAGAGAAACAAGGGGCACTGAAAGAAGGGTACACCTCGAGACAGGAGGGGTACTGGGAGGAAGAAAGGGGAGTGAGAGAAATAAGGGGCACTGAAAGAAGGGTACACCTCGAGACAGGAGGGGTACTGGGAGGAAGAAAGGGGAGTGAGAGAAACAAGGGGCACTGAAAGAAGGGTACACCTCGAGACAGGAGGGGTACTGGGAGGAAGAAAGGGGAGTGAGAGAAACAAGGGGCACTGAAAGAAGGGTACACCTCGAGACAGGAGGGGTACTGGGAGGAAGAAAGGGGAGTGAGAGAAATAAGGGGCACTGAAAGCATTTTAAAATGGGTCCCGAGTGACCTTTGTTTTTAATCGGCGCTTGATTTTAAAAAGCGTATTTTCACTTTCACGACTTTTCCTACCATCCTCTACCTCCTGGGCCGCTCTCAGCTGAGTGTTGACGCTGAGAACTGGTCCTGGGGAGGCGAGGGTGTCATAGCGCCAAGAAACTAATCAGTGTTAGTGCGCTCAATAAATAATTTAATAACATAACATAACATAACATAACATAGCGGCCATCTTGGGTGTGGGGTCGCACTCTCGCGCTCTAGCTGCCATAAAAAAGGTACAAGGCTCTCCGCGTAGCCGGAGTCACGCCAGAGTCCAGCCCGTCTGCGCCCGTCCGCGCTGAGGACGCGCTGGGCGGCTGGACTCTGGACTCAGACGAAGCCATTGCTCCCCCCCATAGATACTCCCTCCAAGAGATGCTACGTCTGAAACCTCGAAGATCAGGGTGTTCGCACTCCTATGAGCCTGACGAACTCCTTTTTCCTTTACGATGTGGCTGTCACCACACGCGTAGGCCTTCCATCTCTGTTCCCCGTCACCTCCCCCCTGGCCACCCTGACGCGATCAGTCCTGGGACAGTGGGAGTAGAAGGCATCTTGATCAATGCCCGCTCCCTTGTCAAAAATAAGATAATGTTCAGGGAGAAGGTCCTAGATAGAATGCCTGCCCTAGTGTTCATCACTGAAACATGGGCTAAAGACTCATCTGGTCCTGACCTAACCGAAGCGGTCCCGGAAGGGTACTGCCTGGCTAGACTGGACAGACAGGGACGAGTGGGAGGGGGTATAGCGATCCTTCACAGAGACCACCTGCAATGCCACACTGTGCCTATACCCGACTTCCCGGACTGCTTTCAAGCTCTCTATTTCACAATAAGGGAAGCGCAATGCCCCTTCTTTAATGGAATTCTCTTATATCGACCTCCTGGCTCAAGGACCGATTTTACACACAACTTCCTCCAGTCCCTGGAACCCTACTTTGGTCGAGAAAATTTCTCCATCTTAGGTGATTTCAATTACCACTTAGAACGACATGATCTATCGGATACATCATGTCTCACTGAGGCTTTGGCGTCCTGTGGACTCACGCAGCGAGTTAGCGGGGCCACACATCGTGCAGGCCATACACTAGATGGTATTTTTTCCAATGACCATCGTTTGACCACCAAGGATCCGGTGCATCTTTCTTGGTCCGATCATCTTGCGGTTCCATTCCTCCTGGAATACCATAGGATGGACGGAAGTAAAAAGGGGATTCACATAATGGAAACTGCCAGAAATTTTAGGAATATCAGCAATGACTCCTTTGCGCCTTGGGCTGCCAGCCTTTCCATTACAGGCTCGGACAGCGTACAGACCGCTGTTGGCCGTTTCGAAGAGGTCACTACTAGGGCCTTGAATGAACTGGCCCCAGTACAGACTCGCCGCCGAGCCAGAAAGAGACCATCTGCCCCATGGTTCTCAGACTCCCTTAGACTCCTCAGGCAAGAAGTGAGGAGGAAGGAGAGGCTCTGGCACTCTAGTTGGGACCCTAAGAACAAGGAAGCCCATAAACTCCTTGTCAAGAAATACAAGGCTGAGATTGTACAGGCCAAACAAGATCACTTTGTGGCCTTGACAACTACACTTTCCTCGACGAAGGAGCTTTTTAAAATCGTTGATTCTTTAGTCAACTTACAAGTCCCTGACCCTGTTGTACCATCGCAAGATCTATGTGATAGGATCGCCTCGTTCTTTCACACCAAAATACAGGACATCCACCTTGCTCTGGAGGAGCAGAGAGCATGTACCAGTGTGCCTCCTGCCCGGGCTGAGATGAATATGACCACTACTGAAATCTCCCCATCACGCACTCTGGACTCCTTTCCCCCGCTGTCTCTGCAGGATCTGGAGATCTTGCTTAATAAGACCAAATCTGGTTCCCCCCTGGATACCTGCCCACTGAAAATCATCAAGCAGTGTAGGGAGACCTTCCTACCTCCTCTGCTAGAAATAATGAATCTAGCCATGAGAGACGGTACCTTCCCCTTGGAATGGAAGAGCGCCGTAGTGAAACCCCTGCTTAAGAAGGCCTCCCTTGATCCGGAAGTCCTAAAAAACTTCCGTCCAATCTCGCTGCTCCCAGCTCCAGCGAAGATGCTAGAGTCACATCTTAACAAGCATCTCGCTGCATTTGTGGAAAGTTCGGGCTGCTTGGACTCCTCCCAGCATGGATTCAGGAGGGAACATAGCACCGAGTCGGCTCTCACCATCGTGCTTGATAAGATCCGCACGACAGTAGATGGGGGCCAGACTACCCTCCTGGTCCTACTAGATCTAACTGCGGCCTTCGACACCCTCTCTCCCTCAGTACTTACATCTCGCCTGAGGGATGTGGGGGTGAAGGACGCAGCTCTAGATCTATTGACCTCCTTCCTTGATGGGCGGGAACAAAGAGTCAAGCTGGGGGAGTTCCTATCTCCATCCCGACCAGTGCTGTGTGGGGTCCCACAAGGGTCGGCCCTTAGTCCGACCCTTTTCAACATCTACGTGACCCCACTAGCCAGACTAATAAGATCTTTCGGGATGGAGGTAGTCTCTTACGCAGATGACACCCAAATACTCTCTTCCCCATTCAGATGTACAAACTGCCTCCAAGTTTAGATCTTGTATGGAGGCGGTTGGTCATTGGATGATCCAGAACTCTCTCAAACTGAATGGGGAGAAGACTGAGGTGATGGTGTTTGGAGGGAAAGAGAACATCTGGTCAGCCAACTGGTGGCCTGACTCGCTAGGAGATTGTCCTTCCCCCACAACATCTGCTAAGAATCTCGGGGTGATGATAGACCCTGCCCTGGATATGGGCAGGCAGGTGAGTAGAACCATCTCCACCTGCTGGGGCTTAATTCACACCCTGCGAAGGGTCAGGAAATACCTCTCTTTACAGTCCAGAAAGCAAGTAGCAGTCGCACTCATTGGCTCACGCCTGGACTACTGTAGTGCGCTGTATGCGGGGCTAAACAGGAGCCTCCTGCAGCGCTTACAGGTAGTTCAGAATGCCACTGCCAGATTTGTTCTGGATGTTCCCAGACGCTCCTCGGCCACGTTGGCCAGGAAAACGCTGCACTGGCTACCGGTAGAACACCGAGTGCGGTTCAAAGTTCTATGCATGACCTATAGAGCCATTGCAAAACAAGCATTGGAAATGCAATAGGTCTCGCATTAGAAAAGTTGGAGTTATTGGTATTGTAAATGACATTGGTTTTTAAAATTGCTAAATTGATGGCTTTGTCATTTACAATGCCAATAGTTATAACTTTTGCGAATGTGACACCTATAGCATTTGGAATGCAACATATTTTGTATTTACGTGACTTAGATGGCAGCTCTTGTCGTTAGACCACATCTCTAGAGAGCAGGAGAGTGCAGCAGGGGAGAGAAGCACAGCAATGCAATAGGTCTTGCATTAGGAAAGTTTGAGCTATTGGTATTGTAAAGGACACATTTTTTATTTATGTGCTTGTTTTGAAAATAGCGAATTAATAGCTTTGTTATTTACAATGCCAATAGTTTTATCTTTTGCAAATGTGACACCTATTGTAACACAATATGTGTTGTGAGGGTGAGTGAGGGTGAGGGTGAGGGGTTGAGGGTGAGGTGTTGAGGGTGAGTGAGGGTGAGGTGTTGAGGGTGAGTGAGGGTGAGGTGTTGAGGGTGAGTGAGGCTGAGTGAGGGTGAGGGGTTGAGGGGAAGGGGTCGAGGGTGAGGGGTTGAGGGTGAGGGAGGGTGAGGGGTTGAGGGTGCGGGAGGGTGAGGGGTTGAGGGTGAGTGAGGGTGAGGTGTTGAGGGTGAGTGAGGGTGAGGGTGAGTGAGGGTGAGGGGTTGAGAGTGAGTGAGGGTGAGGTGTTGAGGGTGAGTGAGGGTGAGGGTGAGGGTGAGGCTGAGGGGTTGAGGGTGAGTGAGGGTGAGTGAGAGTGAGGGTGAGTGAGGGTGAGTGAGAGTGAGGGTGAGTGAGGGGTTGAGGGTGAGTGAGGGTGAGGGGTTGAGGGTGAGTGAGGGTGAGGTGTTGAGGGTGAGAGAGGGTGAGGGTGAGTGAGGGTGAGTGAGGGTGAGTGAGGGTGAGTGAGGGTGAGTGAGTGATGGTGAGGGTGAGGGGTTGAGGGTGAGTGAGGGTGAGTGAGGGTGAGTGAGGGTGAGTGAGGGTGAGGGATTGAGGGTGAGGGGTTGAGGGTGAGGGGTTGAGGGTGAGTGAGGGTGAGGGTGAGTGAGGGTGAGGTGTTGAGGGTGAGTGAGGGTGAGGGGTTGAGGGTGAGTGAGGATGAGGGTGAGTGAGGATGAGGGGTTGAGGGTGGGTGAGAGTGAGTGAGGGTGAGTGAGGGTGAGGGTGGGTGAGGGTGAGTGAGGGTGAGGGTGAGGGTGAGTGAGGGTGAGTGAGGGTGAGGGTGAATGTGAGTGAGGGTGAGTGAGGGTGAGGGTGAGTGAGGGTGAGTGAGGGTGAGGGTGAATGTGAGTGAGGGTGAGTGAGGGTGAGGATGAGGGGTTGAGGGTGAGTGAGGGTGAGGGGTTGAGGGTGAGTGAGGGTGAGGGGTTGAGGGTGAGTGAGGGTGAGTGAGGGTGAGGGTGAGTGAGGATGAGGGGTTGAGGGTGGGTGAGGGTGAGTGAGGTTGAGGGTGAGTGAGGTTGAGGGTGAGTGAGGGTGAGGGTGAGTGAGGGTGAGGGTGAGGGTGAGTGAGGGTGAGTGAGGGTGAGTGTGAGTGAGGGTGAGTGAGGGTGAGGATGAGGGGTTGAGGGTGAGTGAGGGTGAGGGGTTGAGGGTGAGTGAGGGTGAGGGGTTGAGGGTGAGTGAGGCTGAGGGTGAGGGGTTGAGGGTGGGTGAGGGTGAGTGAGGGTGAGGGTGAGGTGTTGAGGGTGAGTGAGGGTGAGTTAGAGTGAGGGTGAGTGAGGGGTTGAGGGTGAGGTGTTGAGGGTGAGTGAGGGTGAGGCATTGAGGGTGAGTGAGGGTGAGGTGTTGAGGGTGAGTGAGGGTGAGTGAGGGCGAGTGAGGGTGAGTGAGGGTGAGTGAGGGTGAGTGATGGTGTGGGTGAGGGGTTGAGGGTGAGTGAGGGTGAGGGGGTTGAGGGTGAGTGAGGGTGAGGGGTTGAGGGTGAGTGAGGGTGAGGGTGAGGGTGACTGAGGGTGAGGGATTGAGGGGGAGGGATTGAGGGTGAGGGGTTGAGGGTGAGTGAGGGTGAGGGTGAGTGAGGGTGAGGGGTTGAGGGTGAGTGAGGGTGAGGGGTTGAGGGTGAGTGAGGGTGAGGGTGAGTGAGGATGAGGGGTTGAGGGTGGGTGAGGGTGAGTGAGGTTGAGGGTGAGTGAGGGTGAGTGAGGGTGAGGGTGAGTGAGGGTGAGGGTGAGTGAGGGCGTGTGAGGGCGAGTGAGGGTGAGTGAGGGTGAGTGAGGGTGAGTGATGGTGTGGGTGAGGGGTTGAGGGTGAGTGAGGGTGAGGGGTTGAGGGTGAGTGAGGGTGAGGGTGAGTGAGGGTGAGGTATTGAGGGTGAGGGGTTGAGGTTGGGTGAGGGTGAGTGAGGGTGAGGTATTGAGGGTGAGGGGTTGAGGTTGAGTGAGGGTGAGGGTGAGTGAGGGTGAGGGGTTGAGGGTGAGTGAGGGTGAGGGGTTGAGGGTGAGTGAGGGTGAGTGAGGATGAGGGGTTGAGGGTGGGTGAGGGTGAGTGAGGTTGAGGGTGAGTGAGGGTGAGGGTGAGTGAGGGTGAGGGTGAGTGTGAGTGAGGGTGAGTGAGGGTGAGGGTGAGGGGTTGAGGGTGAGTGAGGGTGAGGGGTTGAGGGTGAGTGAGGGTGAGTGAGGGTGAGGGGTTGAGGGTGAGTGAGGGTGAGGGTGAGTTAGGGTGAGGGGTTGAGGGTGGGTGAGGGTGAGTGAGGGTGAGGGGTTGAGGGTGAGTGAGGATGAGTGAGAGTGAGGGTGAGTGAGGGGTTGAGGGTGAGTGAGGGTGAGGGGTTGAGGGTGAGTGAGGGTGAGGGGTTGAGGGTGAGTGAGGGTGAGGGTGAGTGAGGGTGAGGGTGAGTGGTTGAGGGTGAGTGAGGGTGAGTGAGGGTGAGGGTGAGTGAGGGTGAGGGTGAGTGAGGGTGAGGGTGAGGTGTTGAGGGTGAGTGAGGGTGAGTGAGGGTGAGGGGTTGAGGGTGAGTGAGGGTGAGTGGTTGAGGGTGAGTGAAGGTGAGTGAGGGTATGTATGTATGTATGTATGTATGTATGTATGTTGAGTTTGAGGGTGAGTGAGGGTGAGGGTGAGGTGTTGAGGGTGAGTGAGGGTGAGGGGTTGAGGGTGAGTGAGGGTGAGGGGTTGAGGGTGAGTGAGGGTGAGTGAGGGTGAGGGTGAGTGAGGGTGAGGGGTTGAGGGTGAGGTGTTGAGGGTGAGTGAGGGTGAGGGGTTGAGGGTGAGTGAGGGTGAGGTGTTGAGGGTGAGTGAGGGTGAGTGAGGGTGAGGGTGAGGTGTTGAGGGTGAGGGTGAGGTGTTGAGGGTGAGTGAGGGTGGGTGAGGGTGAGTGAGGGTGGGTGAGGGGTTGAGGGTGAGTGAGGGTGAGGGTGAGGGTGAGTGAGGGTGAGGGGTTGAGGGTGAGGGGCTGAGGGTGAGTGAGGGTGAGGGGTTGAGGGTGAGTGAGGGTGAGGGGTTGAGGGTGAGTGAGGGTGAGAGGTTGAGGGTGAGTGAGGGTGAGGGGTTGAGGGTGATAGAGGATGAGTGAGAGTGAGGGTGAGTGAGGGGTTGAGGGTGAGGGGTTGAGGATGAGTGAGGGTGAGGGGTTGAGGGTGAGTGAGGGTGAGGTGTTGAGGGTGAGTGAGGGTGAGGGTGGGTGAGCGTGAGGGTGAGCGTGAGGGTGAGTGAGGTGTTGAGGGTGAGGGGTTGAGGGTGAGTGAGGGTGAGGGGTTGAGGGTGAGTGAGGGTGAGGGGTTGAGGGTGAGTGAGGGTGAGGTGTTGAGGGTGAGTGAGGGTGAGGGTGGGTGAGCGTGAGGGAGGGGTTGAGGGTGAGGTGTTGAGGGTGAGTGAGGGTGTGGGTGAGGGGTTGAGGGTGAGTGAGGGTGAGGGGTTGAGGGTGAGTGAGGGTGTGACCATATCCATTCCAGACACTGATAATTAATTGGCGACAAAAGTTATTATTTGACGTGGCATATCTTAATTGCTAGGTTTTTTAATTAGTAGTTGATGTTTAATTTTTGTAATCATTTTTTTAAGTATGCACCTCTTAAAAAATAAATAAAAATATTGCTTGTTATGTATTTCCATTTGTAGACCTAGAATAGTTATGGTGCATTGTATGTAGCTTTAAAAAATAAAAATGTAGACTGCTCAATGTATTTCCGTGAATAGATGCAGGTTGCCTCTTTCTGTCAAATAATATCCCTTGTTCAACTTACTATAGTGGCGCGGCATACTATGAAGCAGAGGAGGACTGACTGTCAGAGCCTTGCTCTTTCCTCGCTTGCCAACAGGGCTACTCCAGAATAAGACCACGAAAACCATAATTTGTGAAACATGGCCATTTGACTCGCAGCCCGGTCAGTGGGGGGGCTCCGCTTTCTGATCCGTAGAGGCTGATGAGCAGTCACTTTCTTGAAGAGGAAATGGGGAATAAAAACTTTACTTTTGCAGTGATGTCGATGAACCTGGCTTGATGTCACACTTCTGCATTGTGCTGATTTTCTAAGTAAAAACATGCATAGTGAGGAGCACTAACACGGGTTTGAGATGGTGGAAGAGCTGCTTATCTCTTATGGAGATAGATTATCTGGGGGGAGGAAGGGCTCCTAATGGGAAGTGTAGACGGGGAGAAATTGAGAAAAAAGCTGAGCAGGGAGGGTGTTATTGCGGCTATCTGTTTGCCCGAGGGGAGGAGAAATGCAGGCCTGAGGCAGAGCACACGCTGAGAAGCTTGTGGGAGGGGGGCTGGGCTGCCTTTGATCTGGTAATGCGAGGCAGGCAGGCAGGCGGCTGGTGGCATTGTGCACGCGCTTTTTAGGGCTTGCGCTTGCGCAATGACCTAAAAAGCACATGCACTTGAAGAAATCGCCAGTGGAATCGCCAGTGGTGGTTCAAAACTGGATAAGCCGTAATAGAGCTTCGCCAGCGATGCGCAGAAGCGCATCAGCAGGCGAGCCCTAAAACAGCGTTATGGGAGTTGGTTCCATCATCTCCCATTACACTCCCGGAAGGAACTTGCGTTCCTCCGGGAAATCGCTCCTGACAGTTTCCCGTATACGAAGAGCCAAGTGGGGTGGCAGGGCCTTCTCTACCCTAGCCCCCAAATGGAGGAATGATCTTCCTTTGGATCTTAGGTCCCTACCTTCCCTACAGAAATTCCAAAGTGCCCTTAAAACTCGCTTCTTTCTGCAAGCCTATGTGTAACGATGTCTGTTTCCTTTCTCTGTTGGTATTGTTATTGTTAGGCGCCTTGACACCTGCGGGTTATTGTTTTGCGCATTATAAATCTCTTTCAAATCAAATCAAATCAAAGAAGGGTACACCTCGAGACAGTAGGGGTACTGGGAGGAAGAAAGGGGAGTGAGAGAAATAAGGGGCACTGAAAGAAGGGTACACCTCGAGACAGGAGGGGTACTGGGAGGAAGAAAGGGGAGTGAGAGAAACAAGGGGCACTGAAAGAAGGGTACACCTCGAGACAGGAGGGGTACTGGGAGGAAGAAAGGGGAGTGAGAGAAACAAGGGGCACTGAAAGAAGGGTACACCTCGAGACAGGAGGGGTACTGGGAGGAAGAAAGGGGAGTGAGAGAAATAAGGGGCACTGAAAGAAGGGTACACCTCGAGACAGTAGGGGTACTGGGAGGAAGAAAGGGGAGTGAGAGAAATAAGGGGCACTGAAAGAAGGGTACACCTCGAGACAGGAGGGGTACTGGGAGGAAGAAAGGGGAGTGAGAGAAACAAGGGGCACTGAAAGAAGGGTACACCTCGAGACAGGAGGGGTACTGGGAGGAAGAAAGGGGAGTGAGAGAAAGAAAAAAAGAGATTAAATCTGCGTGTTTGCTTACGCAGATCAACATCAGCAAAAACAAAATAAAGCTGCTGCAGTGAATGAAATGAATCTTTATTTGGATGCGATCACTGCACTAAAAGATAAAGTCAAGGTACAAAAGTACATTAATTACAATTCTATAAATAATAAAAATAAAGACTCCTGATTATGTCGGGCTAAAAACAAAATAAAAGGAGTTAAGTCCACAACATGGTCAATCGGGTCTTGGTAGTCTTGACCTAAAGGCAGCCCGAAGGGAATTCGTGACTACAAAAAGGTTATATTTGTTGTGCAGGAGCTGCAAGAACAAAAGCGCCACTCAGGCTTGTCTGAACTTTAAAGATTTTGAAAAAGGACGGAGAAACTGCCCCCTAGGGTGACTAAAATATTTACATAAAAGTACAAAATGTAGGGTATCCTGTGGAGACCTAAAGTGGCAGCCACTGAGCCCTCTCGAGTGTGTGTGAATCTAGCCAGACGGGGGAGCTAGACGATGATGGAGCTGATTGATCCTAAATCGGGTCACCAGAAACCTATTGCTCACACTAGTAAGGATGAAAAGATCATTCTCCATGCCCTGCACTGACTTCACCAGAGCATGCCCCCTCGCTACAGCTTCACGAGCTCATTATGTTCACGGTGAGCAGTGGCGTGCTTGAAAAACAAATCCTTTACAAATACCGGGTTATGATTATTTTATAAATATGTTGAGCTCTTGAGGCCTCAATGAGTCACGATTAAGAAAAGTGTCTGCCCTGCATAGAGTAGAGAGGGACTCTCTTACATACGATATCCATGGGATTTTAAGAGCATGGTCTAATAACAGACAATCTGTTTGGCTCAGCGCCCTTCCTGGACCATAGCTTCGCCCAACACACCAGGGGCTTCACTGCCACCAGATCAGTAATCTAGTTTATTAGAACATTGGAATGTTGGGAGCTCCATTGAAAACGATGGAGTGCTCTGGGCTTATAATGGCTGGTATAAGCCCGGAGCTCCAACATTCCAATGATTCCAATCCCCTTGGGCTCCTTTAAACATTTGTTTTATTTATTAGAACATTCTGCCCTCTAGTGGCAGAATGTTCTAATAGACTTATAGCCCTTTGTAACTGTGCTACACCGGCTATTAAAGTCCCGCTGCCTTGTTAAAGTCCCTCGTCTTCGTCTCGGGCCTTTAACACTGTAGCGGGCCTTTAATAGCTGGTATAGCCCGCTACAGCTGGCTATAAGGCTATACTCAAGTTCTTCATGTTCGGAGAACAAGGGAGGACTCTGGGGAACCTTCATGGTTCGTTTCTAAAACTTATTTTGGGCAAGCTGTAACTTGTGCACCAAGGTGTACCCCCATACTTCACTACCGTATAAAACCTTAGAAATACATTTGGAAAGGTATAACTTTAAAAGCACGCCTGGCAACCATGAACCCAATCTATGGGCAATGCCGCAGTGTGGTTGATAGGTGCATACTTATTATTAGTATTATTGCCATGCAGGCTAATCTTTTTGGATAGATGCAATCGATATTTTGTTTTACATTTCATTAATGTTCCAAGATGATGGTTGCCAATCTTGGAGTGGTAAGTGTTCAAAACTCTGCACGAAAGTGCTTCAGAGTGAAAGTGATGCCCAGGTAGCAGAATGTAGCCTCTGTGCCCGCCTAAAAAATAAACCATTTTTCATATAAAAAGAAGACCATGATAGCAAGGTGGGTTAGGAGGTGGGGGAAAAGCAAGTCACTTCTGCCAAGCATCAGGAGCAGTGGGGGCTGGACAACAGAGAAGTTGGGAAACTGGAGTTTAAAAAAATAAAGTTTTTAAAAAACAGAAGAAAGCTGGATAGGTGGGGTGGGCAAAGAGCAACACAGAGAGTTGGAATTTGAGGGGGAAGCGACAGACAAGGGCGAGAGCAAGAAAACACATGCACTCCCATGGACTGCTGATACAAAAAGTAGTTCACAGAATGTACCTGGTGGAAGGACACATGCCTTCCAATCAAAAAGATGGTAAAGCAGCAATGCTGCAGGAGGAGCAGCAAACCCAAGAAGAGGAAGGAAAGTCATCGAATAAAAAGCAAGTAAATGTGGCAGTGAGAAGCCAGCCAATGGGCTGACCCAAATCCCACTGGAAGTGTTGTTATTGTGCAGGTTGGGATTTCAACACAGCCAGCTACAAGCTCTAGTGAGACCTTAAAACGAAGGGTAATACAACAGTACCCCCCGGCTGCACAAACCGTGTCTCCATGTCATTGCTACTGAGGGCAATCCTTCCTGAAACAAATACTCCTGGCTTTAGCCCTGATTACACCAGCGTTGAAAGGCTCCACTGGTTACCAGTAGAGTTAAATCTTATTGTTACAGGGTTGTGTGCAAAAGGTTGCTCACTACATAAGAGCACAGCTCTCGCTGAAGGGTGCAGCAACCTTCAATGCAGGGCCCCAGATTCTTCACTGCCCTGGGTTTAGGTCAGGGGGCAGAACTAAACCCCCTGCGACTCAAACCCCATCTATAAAGAGACTGTTGCAAAAACATTAATTACATCATTGCTTCCACAGAGACCCAAACGTCCACTGGTTGCTGTTTGCTTATGTAGTTGGGATGCAGTCATGAGTAATTTCCATTGGCTGAGATACATTCACGCATTCCATGCATCACTTTTTTGTATACTTCAGTGTGACGTCCTACGTGCAACAGGTATGCTCAGACGCGGGTCTGGGGCACACTGTGCCATTGGAACCAAGCCCCACCCAACTGACGAGCCCCAACTAGGGTGGAACCGGTCCTGGGTTGCTTGTGTTCCAGGTCAGGGAGGACCTGATTTGAGTTGGACTGTTCCCATTGGAGGAGGGTCAGGACAGATTTGCATATGGCTGGGTCTAAACTGAGGTACGACATAGGGCAAAAAACTCTGTACTGGATGCAACCCCAATTTCTACTGGCTGAGATTAATTCATGGAGCTCAGTCTTCATTTTTTGTACACTCCAGCTATAAAACTCTCACGTGAATAAATCACAATATGCAACTTTGTCTTGCCATATCTTTCTCTCCAGCTCCCGTCTCCCTGTGCAACAACTTTCTTTCATACCATTATTTAAATCCAGTTTTTTGTTTTTTTATTTGTAATTTGCACCCTAAGATGAAAGCTCCTTCATGAAGAGATATTACTTTTCTGTGTGAAATTGCCAGGACAAATAAGGATCAGACACTTTGTAAGTTGGCAACACTTTATTTGCAAGAATATTTTTAGAAAATACCATTATGCATAAAATATATTTCCAACTATTTACAGGGCTCTTGCATGAAGACTCGCTCCGAGTGACGTGTCTGCCTATAGTTTGGTTTATAAAGGCTACTTAGCTCCTGTGCATAAAACTCTGACTACATTGTACGCTTTATGAGGCTAATAATTCGTACAATCTGCTACCACGACACATATATTTTTGTTGCTGCTACATGCTCTCAGCAGCTGATCTGAAGAGATTCCTAAATCATTCAGTTGCTGTATAAGAAACAGACCCATATAGTTTATATCTGTACTTCAGTATCCATCCATCCAAGGTCACACCACTGATTTACATTTTCTGAAATATAATTGGGGTTTGACTCTGTAAAAAGCATACATTCCACAATGTCAATGGGAAAAACAGAATCTTGTCAAGAAGTCCTATGTTGATCAATCCACACACTGTATAGGATTTTTTAAACACTTTTTAACTCCAGGATTTAATTTTCCTTCACATTTACTGCGTTAGTTTGAACTTTTACCCCAAAGTACATTTCATTTTTATACACATAAACAGAAGACATTCTTTAAATTGAATTCCTAAACACATTATACATTCACTGCATAAGAGCCAGAGGCCACTTTAACAATTGTCTGCATGAGGATTTGCAAACATTTGCAGCGGTCATCTACTGCAGATTCACACTGTGCAATATACTGCCACCTAGTGTCAGTTCCAGAATATTACAACTTGTTTCTCTCAAAACTCTTGGGGTTTATTTGCAAGCTGCTCGCGCTGCGGGCGCTTCACTTTTATTATGGGAAAAAGTGACGTAGCAGCGGCGCAAGGGGCGTGTAAGCAAGCCCCCTTATGCTTTGACATGTAACTCATCCGTGACCACAGCGCAAAGAAGCCCACACTGCATTGCAATAGCTACAATGGATACTTTTTTCACAGTTATATGCAAATGTTGGGCCCGATTCACAGAATGAACTTAAGACTCAATCCTAAACTTACTACTATTTTGGTATTCACAGAATGCACTTACTACTTTTGGCATTCACAGAATGAATTTACTACTTTTGGCATTCACAGAAGTTAGGATTTTGTCTTAAGACAGACTTAAGACAGACTTAAGACAGACTTAAGACAAACTTAGGACAGACTTAAGACAGACTTAAGACAAAATCCTAACTTAAGTCCGTATTAAGTCTGTCTTAAGTCTGTCTTAAGACAAACGTAAGACAAAATCCTAACATCTGTGAATACCAAAAGTAGTAAGTGCATTCTGTCAATACTAAAAGTAGTAAGTGCATTCTGTGAATACCAAAATAGTAGTAAGTTTAGGATTGAGTCTTAAGTTCATTCTGTGAATCGGGCCCGTTAATTTCAGTACCAATAGAATGGAAAACAGCATTGTGATGTTGGCTCTTAAGAAGCTGTCCACAATCAGGACCTGTTCTTTCCATCCAGTGCAATCTGTTGCTTTTCATTTTGTTTTACTGTGTGACGGGTGGGTGGGGTCTTGGAGGACGTGGAACGTTTGTGCTGAGTGCAGAGCACTGCCAAACCAGCACGTAAAATACACCACCGCTCAGTCCCCACCCAAAAGAAACCCAAAAGCTGCTGAGGCTGCCACCCATGTCCTTGGGAGGTTTAAACCTCCATAGTGGACATCGGCTATGCAGAGCCTCAAAAGACAATGATCTGGAAACCCTCTGTGTGCAAGAGCTTCCAGCTGCCCTGGTGCTCACTGTGGGATGGTGTCTCTTTTACCAGGTGCCTGTGTGAAGCGAGTGATGTTGTGTGGCACCATGAAAGTTGGCAGGGCTGTGAGACCTTGTGTAGTTGGTTGGTGCCCCAACCCATCACTCGCGATCACTGAAAAGATATACTTGATGTCTGCAATCTGCCTTTCCTCCGAACCCTCATTGGCTGTTGGAGTTTCAGGCATTTCTTTGCAAAAGAAGGAAACATTCGCCGGGCTTATTATGCCGCAGTGGTGGGCAAGGACGTGGCCGACTCGCCCAAGCAATCTTCAAGGATGGAATTTAAGAGCCGAAGCGGGTGGGCACCATTTCAATGTCAAGCTGGATATGACCACACAGATGTGCGTAAAGCGGTCTGGAGAGAATCTCCCACAGACCACTATCGAAGGACCAGTGCTTTGGTGGAATGTACAGAGGGATGTCCCCAAAAACCCACAATGCGGGCACACGATTCCATCAGGGATCTGGCTCAGGGAACACCGGCAACACATCTTACACCAATGCTGCGGTATCCAAATATTTTCACTGTCATCGCGGATAAAAAAAATTCACATGCTCCAGAACTGCAGTTTGGCTTCAACAGAGCTCTACTTTGTTAGGCCTATGCTGGGGCATGGTCAGTGAGCGTATTCCCCTGAGTGCCCAAGTGAGTGATATACTTTCTATTTTGGCCCTATGCTCACCTTAATCCAAGCATGCACAGAGAAGCCTAGGGCTGTCCCGAATTGTGAGCAGTACTGGCCTTGTCGTGTGACCTGGAGTCGTGCACCGACCGCACCTTCATTTGCAGCAGAGCACTAGTGTCCCTGTCCTGAGTATGGCGCATGAAGTGGTGGTGGCAGGATAATGTGGATTAGAAGAATGAATCATCCGACCCACTGGAGTGGAGGCCTACTGGCCCTCTCGTGTAAAATTCCATTTCTGTGCACTTGCACTAGCGTCTTGAAAGCGTGTTGATGTGCGTAGCCTGCATAGTGGTTGGCAATGGGCCGCTGATTTTTGTTCTTAAACACTCCCATTTCGTGTATGTTAGTGGTGGGTCTGCAGGGGGAACATCCTTTACGACGCGGATTTTACTCCGCAGTGCTTTTACGACGCGTCCGTTACAACGCAAGTCGTAACCACGACTTGCGCTGGAGGGCGCTAGAGGATTAAGAATAGTATATTTACTATTCCAACACCTTCCCTAGTGTCCACGGGGACTGGTGTTAGAATAGTAAATTATACTATTCTCAATCCGCGCCCCCAACGCAAGTCATGGTACTAACTTGAGTTGTAAGGGACGCGTTGTAAAAGCACGCGTTGTGACGATACGCGTCGTACCTTCATACATCCGTCTGCAGACTCTTTTGTGAAATGTGAGGAGCCGTTAGGTGAAGCGTCACTATTTATCTTTCCCATGTGCAGAAACTTCACATCTCTTTGCGCCTCTGTTGTGGGTGCCCCAGGATGGAGGCCACAGTGCTGTGGGAAGCATCACTCAGCACAAAGGCTGTGCCCGGTGAGCAGCCTAGAAAGGACACTTGAAAGAAGAACCACACCCAACTGGCTCTACGGCTTAGAAAAGAGGACCAGCCTCAGAAGAGGGTCAAACAGAATGGGGTACAATCTGAAAAAGAAATCAATCAAATTGGAGTTCAAACTTGAAATGGGAACAGATCAGAGAACCTGAACTTACACCATGCGAGGCCGATTTCAAACCTGCTTGGCCTCGATAGATAAAGAACCATTCTCATCGATCCTGGTAGAGACCATATCCTACAAAAATCGTTTAGTATGCTACTTAAGCAGAACGCTGAAAATGTTAAGTCCTAAAGTGGCCATTTCTGCAG
This sequence comes from Lissotriton vulgaris, assembly GCF_964263255.1. Taxonomy (NCBI): domain Eukaryota; kingdom Metazoa; phylum Chordata; class Amphibia; order Caudata; family Salamandridae; genus Lissotriton; species Lissotriton vulgaris. The sequence goes on along the minus strand of NC_141686.1, from coordinate 302,513,014 downwards.
AATAACCTTTCTCTCCTGCTCCTAAAGAAAGAAGGTGGTTCTGGATGAGCCTGTCAGAGAAATGAGAGACATTGTACGAAAGTCACCTGCATCACTCACTACTCGTAACACACAAGGGGAGAATAAGAGGTGGGAGGCAGGTGGGAAGAAGATAGTTTTGAAATGCAGGCACTGCCACCTTGACGAATATGTGGCTACAGGGCGTGCCTCCTTCTTGACTCACGTGACTCCAGAATCACCCAAAATTACAGTTTTCTCCAAGAGGAGATTTAAATTAGGTGAGAGCCCCAGGCCTCATTCCTATGCATAGGATGAATGAGTAGATATGCAGGGATGCTAACTGCCCTGACGAAGGCCTCAGACCCGAAAGAGCTTTAGATGTAGGCCAAAACATGTTAGCTTTTATAATGGTGATATATCAGTCATTGTTACGCACAATAAACCCAAAACAGTTTTTAACCATGTCTACGATACTCAATAAAGGAGATTTCCTCTGGTATATCTTAAGACATTTTAACTTTTCTGGATCCCTGCTCCAGGTCCAGTAGTGATTTATCTAAGAACTCCCAATTCTGTTTAAGTCTGCAAGGGTGGTACTGACCTACCATGGCGTGGATAGACACTGATGATGAAGCATGCCATGAGATATAGTGGGTGAGAAGTGTGGGCGAGGCGTCTACTCCAAAATCTATTGGTTTTCCAAGGGACCGACCTCACATTTCAATCCTAGTTGACGATATATGATTTACTACCCGCGCGACTACTGCCTTGAGAAACAGAATCTTGGTATGAATGGGAGTACGATCTAAACACTGGATTATGGGAGAGAGCCTTGCCTGGAGTAAAGACCAGCCCGACTGGCCACAAGAGGATGACCCCTGCCGATGAAAGATGACCCTATCATGCTATCATACGATGTGCATCCTCTTGCCAAGGAGGAGCTTTACAAGTCGAGGAGGAGAATGAGTTCCTTTTTGGAGGCCTCAAGAGAACAGAGAAGTCAAACAAACAATTACCCATGTTAAAGGTAGTTTGCAGCTCCAGTTCTGTAAATGTGGTGCCACTTCAGATTGAGAGAAGTTTCAAGGCTGCTCTGGGACCCCCTGTCCATCCGTGGTCATGTTGAGCCAACCTCCATGGTAGTTTATGCTGCAGGCCAGGATCCGCTCAATCGAAGAGATACTGATGCTCACCCACCAGATAGCAAGCACGCGTATTACGCTGCATGGCGCAAAGTAAACAGGAGCTACTGCGGGTTGACGTAGAGCTACATTGCAGTATTTGTAAGTCAATATGACACGTTTCAGTGAAGATTTGGTACCTTCCTGGCTAACAATGCAAAGCAAAAAGTTCAGAAGGGCAAACGCACTGAAGGGATTCACTATGCCGTAGGTGCAGCAGACAGTTTACCGACCGCCCAGCACCAGTCGTCCGTGCATCAGCATGGATGGCCTGGGTTGTACTTTATGCCAGAGGCACAAATGCAACTTTTAAATTTGCCCTTCATTGTGGATCCTCTGGTTGGCATGACTTTAGGAGGGCTCTCAGGGAGTACACTAACTGCACTACATGCTTTGGATGTCAGAGCAACTCTTGCCTTTGTGCATCCGCATCAAGGAAAAGTTATTTCTAAATATGGACTATCAGGTAGATTGTATGCTGTGTACAAACCTGTTGTTCTTTTGTGCCCATCATATCCCTTGTCTTCACCACATCTACATTACACACTTAAACAAATGTTGACAGGACCAATGGGTCTGGCGTTAGTTTAAAACCTTTTGACTTTGTCAATGTTTATTTTGTTTGTGAATGGTTTTTGTATGAAGACATGTGACATACAAGCAGCCAGGTAGCAGTGTTGGGGGCTTCCGGGGGGTTCTTCTATGTAAAAAGACCATTATCTAAAAGCCAAATCATTTTTCAAATGTGCAAGCACAAATTGCAGAAGTAGTTCCTGGCGCTGAAGGGGTTCCTTATTGTGCGAATGTGCACACTGTGCAAGAGCCGAGTGACATCACAGTCAGATAAGCCAATGGCTGAAGTGGGCTCCGCCTGTGTCCCATGCTTTATACTGTAGTAGGAGGAAACAAAATCAGAATGACACTACAGCTGACCAATGGATGAAGAGGGCAGACTAAAGCCTCTGTGGCCAGACCTATCACACAATGTGGAGGGAAAAACCTTTAATTTAAGGGTGAGTCTCTGTTCCAGTGGACTGTGGGCTTCAAGGTGGCAGGGTCACAAGTAATTCCCAAAGCATAGGGAGAGCTGACGTCCCATTAGAATATAGGGCCAGATTTTAAAAGGTTTTGTTTCACCCTTGCTGCACACAACAGGGGAAAATGGAGACGCAAAACCTAATTTGCACGGCTTGATAAATATAGAGAAACACAAGGCAGTGCAAATCGCTGACGCATTATTCCATGCGTGGTGCCTGGGTGTTCCTGCGCATCCACCCTTGGATTTTGGAACATTTCTAGATTTACCATTAGTGGTAGACCTGGTCATGCGTCAAAATGCTACTCCTCCCCACGTGTGTTGTAATGAGGAGAAATATCTTTATTTCTCCTAGTTTTTTCCTCCCTTTACGTGCGCAGAATGCGTCACACATAGAAAGAGGAAAAATTCCTCTCCGGATTGATTTTGTGCAGGAAGGTGTCCCTTCCTGCACAAAAAGTATCCTGCATACCGCACAGGTCCTCTTGTAACATGGCACAAGGGGGCCTGTGTTGGCGCTAGGCAGCCAAAAGTGAGCCAGATCCAAGAAAGGACAGGAATGCGCTCTATAATTAAAGGTTAAAGGGCAGTCCTGCCCTTTAACTTTCACACAGCTTAGCAATGTGGCTTTCTGCATTGTGCTGCATGAAAGATTGATACATCTGCCCCCTAATTCATCAATAACAGAGAATCAAGAATGAAGCAAGCCTCCGCCTCTGGGATGTCAGCTCTCAAAGATCAGGGAGGTTTTTTCTCTCTACCTGAATCTTTTGGTAGCTCTTGACTTTGATCCGTCCCAAGGAAGACTTCCCTTTCTGGTTTGGGAAATGTCGACCAACTGGTCCCAAACTGTACTTCAATACAGTCAGATTACATTCATACAGCTGTGTCTCCTCTGTATCATTGTGAGTCACTGGGCCCGATTCACAGAACTAACTTAAGACAAAATCCTAAACTTACTACCATTTTGGTATTCACAGAAGTCATTTAGGAGTCCTAAAGTTAGGAGTCCTAACTTTACTACTCCTAAACTGAGAAAAATCCTAACTTTAAGACTTTGGGTATTCACAGAAGGCATTTAGGAGTCCGAAAGTTAGGACTCCTAACTTCTGTGAATACCGAAATGAGTAAGTGCCTTCTGTGAATACCAAAATGGTAGTAAGTTTAGGATTTTGTCTTAAGTTAGTTCTGTGAATCGGGCCCAGTGTTTTTAATTGTACATAATAGTTGCACTTTTACACTTTTATTTCACTTCTGCACTTGCTCACTGTGCCACTGCAACATTTTTGTACATTGCCACCATCTAATTTAGAAATAACGAAATTGAAAATACGATTAAATTGTGTACATTGTGACCTTTGTGCAAACTCTTTTCCATTCTATGGTTGACAGTATTTTGAATGACCCATCTCCCATCAGAAAGTATAAGTAACTGTTTTTGGGCTTATGCCAGGGCTGCGAGAAAATAAGGGTGTTGGTGGCAGACAGAAAAATAAAAATAATAAGATGTGGCCATTGAGGAACGTCCTACTGACCACATGACCTGGGGGAGTCATCAAAACGTCCATGGAAATACCCCAAAGGTGTTGTGAAAAAAGAAGGCTAAACTGTGATTAAGTGGATCATTGCTGGTCAAGTGTCCAAGCCTTGGCTAATAGGGCTTATCCGCGGTGACCTGTTCATGAACCGTGGCTAACCGGATCACGTGTCGTTGGCTGTTTATAAATGTTGGCCACCGTCATCATCCTCAGGAGCCTATCTATAAACCTTGGATACCTTTAGTCTGACCACAAACATAAAATCAGTGCAAGTACAAAGATGTCTTAGTTGATGAAGTGCTGGTGTATTATATTCAGAATGTACAAGTTAGAAATGAGAGTTGTCCTTTGCTTTTTCCATTTCTTTTTTGTTTCTGAATCTGAATGCCAAGGTTTGGCTTGCAATGGAGGTCTCCTGGCAGTGTTCTGGGAGGGATTGTTCCCCCCACGCCTTGCGGTCCATCGGTTTCCTGGTGGCCTTCCGGCCAAGTGACCGTTTCACAGGTGGGTTAACCGCATTCACAAGTTCCACCTGTTCAACCCACATTGTGCAGTCTCACCTTGCAAAGCCACATACTGATGCCCATGGGGAATCAGGGGTTGTGCCACCTTGGACTTGGCGTGAGCTGGCGGCGGTGCCAACGTGGAGAGGACAGGTTGGGGAGCTGGACATGGCTCAGATCCAAGGCAGAGGTTTCTGTGCTTACAGGGTCGAGGACTTTATCTGGGCCCTCTTGCGGGTGACTGGGATTGGTAATCCTGTGGTCAGATGGGCTTCATCCCTTCTGATTCCAGCCCAGAGATACGCGGTCCAGCTGCTGCATGTGAGAAAAAGAAGAGGTGCGTTAATGGTTACATGTCGCGCCGAGTGCCATGGTACAGTATTGACACAGGTAGTGTGGACTGCCGCAGAGGTGCCCTGCTAGTTCTACAGGTCGCGAGCAGCGTGAGATACCCCAACAGTACCATGCCGATAGCACAGGGCCAAAGTGGAGCCGGAGTGCCGCCAGGCTTCAACCCTTACTAAAGTGATCTGTGCATTCTTCACTGGTCCAACTCACAGTTTGATCACAGAGTGTGGAAAAGAACCAGCTGTTAGGAAAAGTAGTTCTAACCAATAAACCCCCTCAGTGTTTCACTTTCTGACCTTTGATTTTTGGCCCTCTGCCCTGAGGGGTGTCTTCCTAATTGAGTATCACCCCCTGCAACCTCAGTTATTCTTGGATGAAGAGCCTCTACTCTCTGCCTGACTTTTAATGTGAGACCAGCTGCCCGTGGAATGTGAGGGTAAGGGTCCTGGGCAGGTTGTACTGGACATGGGTAGAGAGTGTGCCCAGATTGACTTGGCCCTCGGACTGGCTTTGTGTCACTCCGAGCGATGCAAGGCAAGTCGGTGCATAAGTTAGACTTACTAAGCCACACAAATCCACCTTGCGTGGCTCTGCCTGGCTTAGTAAATCCAGAGTGACGCACGGAAGCACAATGGCTGGCTTGCGTTACTCTACATTGAGAAGGCGTTCCGCCGGTGGAGCGTGGGTGCCCCCAAGCATCCCCCCATGGATGGTGGTGCATTCCCATATTTACTGAGGGTAGTAAACCACTGAAGTGTCAACATGCTACGTCATCATAACCGAGGCATAACAACGAGAAATATCCTTGTTTCTCCTCCTTCTTCCCTCTTTCTACATGTGCTGAATTCTGCAGCAAATATAGAAACAGAAAAATGCCTCAGAGGATTGTTTTTGTGCAGGAAGGTGTCCCTCCCTGCACAAATAATATCCTGCCTGTAACACAGGCACCCTAACGCCATGGCACAAGGGTGCCTGCGTTGACACTAAGCAGTACACAGTATGTGAATAGGGTGCATTCCTGCTCTCTCCATTCGATGCAGCGCAGGGCAGCAAGTTGTCTTGCGGCGTTGCAGTGCATCAAGTGTTAGTCATTCTGGGCCTAAGTGTGTACTGTAAATGTTGCATGTTGGGGTTAGGGAGAGTTGTGTTTACCTGTATGGGGACAAGACTCCAGTTTGGATCCCTGGTGCGTGAGCGTTCCAGAGGATGGAGGGTGGATAGAGACTTCCAGACAGAGCTGTGTCCGCCGGAACATTTCTGAGGTCCTTTCAAGTGGACCAGATCCCTGTGAAGGGAAGAAGGAAGACCGAGGCCCCTTCAGAGTGTAGAGACAACTTCTACCCCCAGGAGTCCGCCGCTTTTCCACTGGTCGACTTGCCGACCGGCGGAAAACGGGTTTAATATGGTGGCGGTGTCTGGAAGACACTGCCATCCATATTACGATGCAGGCTGTGATCAGCCTTTCCATGGCTGCATTGCCGCCATGGAAAGGCTAGCGGTTCCTGCTGTTGGGGGCCTGTTGTGGACCCTCAGGGTGTGGGAGGGCTTGTGGGGGGTGCACATCGGTGGTACCTATGGTACCCTCCTGCGTTTGCATGTACAATGTGGCAGGCACCCTGCGGTGCCTGTCACATTAGGCATTTAAAAGCACAACATGTATTTTTTACATTGCGTGGGTGCTGCACCGCCCGCCGCAATGTAAAATATACAGGATGCATCCGCCACACGGGCGGGCGCATCATATTTCGTATGGCGGGACTGTTTTGCAGCTGCGATGTCCGCCCGCCATCGTAATCGGCCCCATAGTCCCTGAGTCCTGTAATGGCTGTCAGAAGAAAAAAATCATGTTGCTGGCAGTCAGAGTACTCGCTCCCACAGGAGTCGGGCTTCCACAGAAGAGAGATGGCCCAAGGGAAAAGAAGCTCCCTGGACCAATCAGAATGCTCTATTTTTAAACTGGCGTTCCTGCAAGAGTCTCTCAAGCCTCTTGGGGACTTAACCATCCAGAAGTCTATATTTATTTTTACCTTAATTTCTCAAAACTACTAAACAAATTTACAATAAGTCACAAAAGCTCATCTGTGGACCAAGATCTAGCTTCCTGGCAAATTTGGTGTAATTCCGTTCAGCTGTCTTGGCTGCACAAACTATTCACAAAGTAGCATCTTTTTGGAAAGTTTTGTGGAGATTCGTCAAACGGTGCCAAGGTTATTAGCAACACAAAAACGCTTTTCCTATTGAACATCTAACCTAACAGTATTATGCATTGTATTTAGCTTTGTGTGCGTTTCCATTTTAACAGGGCTCCTTTGGATTCTCTGGCATCACTACCCTGAGAGTCAAATGTGGAAGAGGTGTTTGTGGTTTTCAATTTGTGGTGACAATAGTACGAGGAACTTTGCCTTTTCGTGCCACATAATTTAGTCAACCCTGCCACATCCTTTGCTCCTCCTCTGCTGCATAATACCAGTGGCCCTACTTTTATCTCTACATATAGCCCAGTACGTTTAGCCTTACCTATATCCTGGAACCTCTACACCCACTTATTCTCCTGTACATCTAACCCACCCACACCCGAGTACCAATACCCCTATGTATACCCTGATATATCTACCCTCATCTGTGTAACCATCAATAACATTGTACCTTTATCTCTTAATAGAACCTAGTAAATGTAAATGTGTTTTGTATTTATATAGCGCCTTCTACCCAGAGGTCTCGTAGCGCTGTATTCATACCGCTGTGGAACTCTGCCTGGCTTTCCTGTGAGGCGTCCACTCCTGGGCACCCCCAAGGTGCAGCCAGGAATCCCATGCACTGTTGGGGCCGTTGTGGAGATTAAGCAAGCTAGTGCCCAGAGTCACAGAGTGGGACCCATGATTGGAATGACACCGAGGCAAGAATTATCAGGTCCGGGGAAATTGAGCCAAAGACCCGCCGAGGCGGGAATTGAACCCTGGTCCCGGGCCAGACCTCTGCATCAGGGTCCGCCGCTCTAACCATTGAGCCACGCTTCTCGACTGTTAGCCTATCCTACTATATCTGGCCCAGATATACTCTTGTGCCTCTATCACCCACATCCTAGTATGACACCCCTACCTATTCCCTAATGCATCTCCCCTCGCATATATATCCAACTATATCATCATACCTTTAGCTCCACATATACCCTAGTACCTATAGCCTCAGCTATACCCTCATACATCTACCCTTTCCTACCCCCTTCCTGTGCAATAGTGAATAATGAACGGTTAGCACGCTACACTATGGTGCTTGCTTATCTGGAAGGGCGCTGTCTTTGCGATAAACAGTGATAAGCGTTTTGCTGTCAAACGTGAGTGACCAGTGTGATGGTCTTATGCAGTCTTGGGTCACAGCGCTTAATAGCGTGATGTTGGAAAGATAAGTGACAGATGGCGAGCACACAGTTTACATTAATTGGAAGATGCAAACTGCTTTGCATGTCCTTTAGAGATGTCTTCAGTGATAGCAGTGTTACCTACATGGGCACATGGGATATGGGGTCTAGGACCTCCACCTCTTCCTTCTCAATAACTCTTGGCCTCCACACACCAAAGGCTGAGATCCTCATGTCCTACGTCAGAGATACATCTCTATTGAGCAAGAAGAGTTAGTCTCCCTTTTAAAGTGTTTCCTGCATGTCATGGGAGTTAGTGTCCTACGTGGAGTGTTAGACTTTAAAGTGCAGTAGGAGTTGGTTTCCCACATGCAGTAAGAGTTAGACTTGCATGTGCAGGAAGTTGTCCTTGTGCAGTAGAGTTAGTCCCCCAGGTACACACTGGGCTCGATTCACAAAATGAACTTAAGACTCAATCCTAAACTTACTACTTTTGGTATTCACAGAAGTTAGGATTTTGTCTTAAGTTTGTCTTAAGACAGACTTAAGACAGATTTAAGACAAACTTAAGACAAAATCCTAATTTAAGTCTGTCTTAAGTCTGTTTTAAGACAAACTTAAGACAAAATCCTAACTTCTGTGAATACCAAAAGTAGTAAGTTTAGGATTGAGCCTTAAGTTCATTCTGTGAATCGGGCCCTCAGTGTTCATCTATGTGCATGGAGAGTTACTCTTTAATGTGCAGTAAGAGTTGTTTTCCCGCGTGTAGTGTTATTCACCGCTGTCGAGTAACAGTTGCTTCCTCACATGCAGTAATCAGGCAGCAAACGTTAGTCTAACATCTGCAGTCAGTCTCCCGCGTTCAGTAAGAGTAGTCTCAATGTGCATTAAAACTACCTTACACGCCAAAAGAGTTACTATGCTATGTGTCATTTGATATGTCCGCATGGGAAGTTGTTACAATTAGTATTTTGTTGCTAAGTAGTCCTATTTTTTGGGTTACATGTGTTGATTCTTTGGATACAACTAACAAAGATAGAATGCACATCAATTGATAAAAGGTTACCTTGGGCTTTATCTTGTAATTGTTTAGTTTAAAAAGTTTAACAATGACAAGATAATATTATACAAGCTAAGAACAGAGTGTGATGGATTAGAGAGGAGCTTTGTGCCCGAAAACTGCAACAGGCGATGCCGGTGTCATCCATCTTCGAAGCACAAATGTGTCTCTTTCCTTGGTGCTAAGGTTAATTTAGTTCGCCCTGAAGATGACGGTGGAATTGTAAATATCGACATGAAGATTTAGGAATTCACCAATATGTTGCAATATTTTTTGCTGTCTATCCTGCTGGTAAACGTTGCAGCCACTATTCTGTTTATTTTCATTGCAGTTACTATTCACATTGTGTGCACTAGATATATTTTTGTTTATAAAATAAGCCTTTATGATACATCCATTATTTCCTACTGTTCTTGAGTGTGCCTTTCAATTATGAAAGAGGGTTTGGGTTCCACTATCATCCCTGTGATATCTCATAGAATTGAGCCTAACACATCACACTCAGATACTGAACTGTGAGTTACAGGGTGCTGGTCAGGGGGTCTAGAGAGCCTATCCTGGGACATGTTGTGGGCAATCCAGAAAATTTATTACAGTGAGATGGTCCCCAATAGGAAGAAAGAGTTAGCCTCCTTCATGGAGTCCGGCTAAATCTCTAATATGTAGTTATATTTGTTCCCCCGTGGTCAGTGTGGTTTGGTCTCCAATGTTAGCTTACTCTGTGCCTTCTTTGTGCAGCGCAGATTAATTCTCTAATGTATGTTAGTCCCCATGTGCCTGGCCCTAAGATGGCTGCCACCGCCCTTGAGAAAGATTACCATAGGTCAGTCGCTGAGCTCTGCATTGTCATTGGTCAAGGCATGCCACTGCTCCACAGGCTGGTCCTTGTTCTTCAGACACTGGAACCAGTGCCTCAGCTGATCCCCCTTGGAGTTTATCCCCAGCTGGATCCCCCCTGTGGAGAGAAACCAAAAAACCTGATATGGGAGGAGCTCACTGGGGTGGGCAGGCGTACACTCCGCAACGATAACAAACAAAAGTGTACAGAAAAAACATAAATGACATAAACGAATAACGAAAAAAATAGCCAAATGCCACGTTGAAGCAATTGTTTCTGCCTAAATTTGAAAAGTGCAAAGGCTGGCCATAGTGCATTACTGTATCTGCTGCAGAAGAATTCACAGACACTTCATACAGTGCTGCAGTGTGTCCTGACACTTTCTATTTCAAATGTTGAGACTTGACCAATAGCAGCTAGAAGTGTAAATGGATGCATTTGCATCAGGGATGAGCTCCAGAGCACACTGGCAGTGACAGTTGGGTATAGGGAAAAAAACAGGCGTGAAAAAAACTAATAGACAAAAAATAAAAAATAAGGTGTGAGTATCTGGGAAAGAATAGGAACATAAGTACCACCCCTCCCGCCCCACATTATATACATTTTCACCACTATCACACAGAACCAACAGGGCGGGTTTAGAAATGAGGATGGCTGACAGTCTGAGGGGGCAGATGAAAAAGGAAGTGGGCAGAAGCCATTTTGTCCAGAGAGGCGGCGTGGTAACCCTACCCACAACCCAATCGGCTTCTTAAAAGTACTGGCCTGCCCGAATGTCCTGACATTTGCATAACCCTTTCCTATGACCCCGCCCCTTTACCTGTCTTAGTGGATGGCGCATCGAGTGCCTCGAAGCCTGCTAGATGCAGCCCCTAAGCACTGTAGGGTAAGCTCACCTATGAAGTCGTTGGACATGCCCAGGTCGTAGTCCCACACAGACACAAACAGCGTCTTCTTGGCCAACTCCTCCTGGCGGATCTCGTAGAAGAACTCCTGAGGGTGAGAGCAGTGAGTGAGGAGGTAAGTACCAAGTGCACATGTGGAGCAGACTTTACCACAGTATATATGGATTAAACTAACACCCACAGAGGTGGAGGGGGGCACCAGAGACAAGGTGTAAACAGATGGGGTGTGAAGCGAAAGAGGATGGCTGGGAGGAAGTCATACTATAAGATGTTAGAGTGAGGAAGTCATATATAGCGCAGAAGAGGAACGCTATATATAGACGAGTTAAAAGACGCCCCACCTACTTAAGATGTGACGACGCCAGAGACATAAATATACAAGAAAGAAAAAACAGAGGGGCATATCATCAACATACGGAGATAAGTATCGCTAAGCGCACTTAGCGCTAGGATAATTGTCGCTGGGTATCGGTTGTTTTTATCGCGGAAATAGCACGCTATCAGCGACGCCTATCTCCAGAGCGATAAAAATATCCGAGTTAGCTGCCAGTGATAATTGCACAACGTTTGGCGCTACGCTGTTGATAGGGCAGGGCAGACTCAGCCATGATATCCACCTTCAATTGGATATCATGGCTAAGTCAAACTAAAAGCAGGCATAAGGAAAGTAGCGATAACAGAGGTTAGCGCTACTTTTCTCATCGCTATGCTTGTTAGTGTGGCAATTGATAATTGGAGAAATGTCGGTTAGCGACATTTCTCCAGTTATTTTCGGCAGGAACGCCCTCTCTGCATCTCATTAGAGATGCAAAGGGAGGCGTAGTGGAAAAGGGCGCTAACATGCGTTTTTGCATGTTAGCACCCTGTTGTTGATAGGGCGATAGTTTTATCTCCGCTTTTTTGGCTTTTGGAGATAAAGCCCTTGCTGATGTGCCCCTGAGAGACCTTCACACATCATGGCAAATAATGATATCACTGAGCTAGACAGGAAGTGAGGCAGAGCACAGACAACACCCATAATATGTGATGGTAAAGACGCAATGACAGTAAACAGAGGAAAACAATAAAAGTGAGTGGACGAATGCTTGAATTAATCTATGCCGGTGCTAATTATTGTGGGAAATATTCGACTGCATCTTTTTTCCCACCATGCCACCTTGAACATATTTATCATTTTTTCACGCGCTGCATGAAAGGGCAGGAATGAACAATATCGGTCATGACATGGCGTGTTGCTGCTCTATCCATGCGTTGGCGCACTGCACTTATGACTGACTAGCGCCAACGCAGGCATCCTTGCACCATGCTGTGTTGTAGGCAGGATTGTTTTTGTGCAGGAAAGAAGACTTTGAGGCTTTTTCCTCCATCATAGAAAGAGAAAAAAGTGAGGACATAAAGTCCTTTCTCCTCGTTATGCCTCTCTTGGGAAGGCGTAGCATTTTGACACATTCCCAAGTCTACCACTCATGCTAAATCTGGTATATGCCAAAATCTATGAGTGGAGCATGCGTGGGAACACCCACACTCCATCCACATTCCATCCACACTCCACCCATGGAACGCCAAGCTTGGGTAGTGTAACGCACGGCAGATTTACAAAGCTGCATGGTCTCATTCTAGGTTTTGCGTCACTATGCACCCTTTTTCGTGGTGCACGTGTGTCACAAAACCTATGATAAATTTGCCCCCTTACTCTGATCTACATCTTAGAAAAAAGCTGCGCTATAAAATTTTAGTACAAGTCGGTGGCGGGTTTAAATTCAGGTGCACATGTATGGGCACACTGCGGGGTTATACAATTATATCTTCAACGGTCACCATAAAAACCTTTAAGAAACAAAAAGTTTCACAATAAACAACGCCTTTGAGAACACAGGCCCATTAAATTGAATCAACAACAAATTTTGTATATAAAATCTTGTATCCTTTAACTTCAGCGATACAAAGCCCTTCTAGCCAGTATGACTTTTGTCGGAGTGGCTCATATGCCTTCGACTTCCTTAGGGCTTGAATAAACACAATTAGGGGCATATTACCAACAACTAGCGATATTTATCGCTAAATGGGCTTAGCGAGTTTTTTTCTATTGCCGTGCTTCGCCTGATTTTATCGCAGAGATAACTTGCTATTAGCAACGTTTATCTGAAATGCGATAACATTTCAGGCGTTAGCGGCGAAAAGCGTGAATATCGCTGAGAATACAGCGATATTCACGCATTATCGCCAATGGGGACTTAGCCATAATATCCAACTTCCATTGGATATAATGGCTAAGAACTGGTCTGAGCAGGCGTTTTCTTGCTAATAGGCGATAGCGACGTTAACTACTGCTTTCAGTCGCTAACAGGTTGGGTACGACCACTTTCCATGTCATTAGCGATAAATATCGCTGACATGCAAAACTGGCCCCAAACCGCTCGCTATCGCCTACAAGCTGTCGCTAACTGCTGTTAGCAACAGCTTGCTAATAGGGCAATAGAATTATCTCTGTTTAGCGGCCGAAAACGGCCGCTAAAGCAGCGATAATTACATATCGCCCGCCTTGGTAATATGCCCCTAAATCTTTTAAGAGCATTGTGCTCAGGTACTTAATTCTAGAAAGTTGTGAGTAGGGAGCTACCCTTTCTAAAAGGATTGGGTCAACAATCATACAAAATACAGAGCTCCTTCTCCTGGATTTTATAAGTCATAGGTGATGTACATCCCTTGGGGGACGTTCTAGTTAGTAAAAAAGGGATTTGCAGTATTGTACGGGTTACCAAATTTACAACTAAAAGTCTGTTGGACCCAAAAGTACTATGAAAACTTCATGCACAAGGACAAAAGTTTTTGTAAAATGTCATTCATTTATTTTATAAAAGTTAAAATTCATAATAACACAGAACTGTTATATGAAACAACAAGAAATACACTTTCAATTTTTGCAAAAATATACAATCAATGTTAAAAAGGGTTATGAGATTAAAAAATGCTATTATAGCATTATCTACATCAACATGTTAAAACATCACATTTATTGATCAAACAATGATATAGGAACAAACTGTCGACGCGGCGTTTCGGTGCCCCTTTTGGTCTTGCACCTTCTTCAGGACTCATTCCCTATATTGTCACATCTACAAAGATCACAGTACATTTCAACAGACTTTTAGTTGTAAATTTGGTAACCCGTACAATACTGCAAATCCCTTTTTTACTAACTAGAACGTCCCCCAAGGGATGTACATCACCTATGACTTATAAAATCCAGGAGAAGGAGTTCTGTATTTTGCAGGTACTTAATTCTCCAGTGCTCAGAAGCGTTATTCATTGTCGTTCTGTAAAATTTGTTAGATCTGCACATTTGTGTAACACCTTGGTGATCTGCTGAATTGTGAATGTATAGATACAGAAGTCTCCATGCAGTTTTAGGAAATATTGGAGTTTTGCCCTGATAAAATGATGATCTTGCTTTACCTGAGGCAGGTGGAGAGTAAAAGGTCATTGCACCAAATTCGTGAATCAACAATTTTTTGATTAAGGTTAACCCTATACAAAGTCCTTTCTGGGTGAAAATAATGTTCTCTACTGTGAACTGATGCAACTGCAACAAAATCTATACCTGTGTCTACAGAATAGAGGAGACAACTTGGTTTCAAGAGGCGCAAATTTGAATTTATGAAATATATATTTTTAGAGGTTTTTTTTTAGATATAAAAACTTTATAAATTACTGTGAATAAAATCTATTTGAAGATTTTTGTGAATTGTAGTTTCTTCTTATTTAGGTGCATGGATAGAACCCAGATTTTCTGATAAGTACTCCTTTTAGGGACTTTGGCGTTCCTTGCTGGTCCCATCCAGTCGTTGCGACTGACACTAAAACAATTTGATCATGATCAAATGAAATAGAGGCAGGTCCTTGGAGCGAGATCCAGCGGGGACAGCTAGGTGCCGAGAGGGTGCTGAGCGTTGCGGGCGGTGTGCCATTGTCGCTCCCACCCCCCCTCTGAATCTATGGGGCGTGGTTCATACTGAATACAAACTTTTGGGCTCCTCGCAACTGAGGTAAATCCCCAGCCTTTGGTTTGTATTTTCACGCACTTTTTTACACATAGTGCCACTGTTTTTAACTTTCACACCTACAGCAGGGTAGGCCTTAGCGCGCCTATACCTGTTGAGGTAACACCCACTTACTGGTCCTGACGAAAGCCCTGTAAACTCACACACTTAAAGGGCAGAAACATGTTGACCTTCCCCTAACAGGGAAACACCTGTATTTCTTGTGGATAGTTTCCCTGCACATAGCATTAATTTTAATATGTCAAGTTGACCAGCGAATAAATGATTTTTTGGGACAACCTCTGACATTTTTAACTACACCTTCTTTTTCACATTCACTCTCACAACAACCCGCTCCGCAGTCTCCTGGCGTCGTAGCACACTCGGGAGGTACTCGATCTCCCGAGTGGACCCGATGATGAAGCATGTCACCACTAGGGTGAGTGAGGGTTTCTTGAAGAAATAATTTGTTTTTTCTAGAAAGTTAGCCCAGTGTATTGACCAACTACAGCTGGCCTCATATTAATACGTGCTATTCTGATCACACCCACGCCTCACTGACGGACACTCTTCCTTTGTTTGTGTACCTTGGAGCTGAACAACAACATTGGGTGTTGTACCATGAGCTGCTCACCTATCTTCCAGCGCCTCTTGGCACGCTGGTCTCAAACTATTGTGAGCCATGAAACTGGCACCATTGAACTGCCTTTGGTGGCCACCCCCATCTGTCCTCGCAAATTCATGCGTGCCCATGAGGACCCACAGGTCATACAGTCTTAGCAAGCACTCCCATGAAAGACCATCAACCCTAGTGATTGGAGATGGAATCTACTAGGGCTGTATCTAGGCCCTCAAAGATGCCAAGACTTTTGCATTTCTTTTGTTCTTTCCTATTTTAGATGAATTTACCATCTGGGGTGTTAATAAAGTTTCATTCTTTTTACAATGAATACCACTGAATGGACATTCATGTTTTCTGTGTGTGCCTAAGGTTTCATAGTGTAGCTGGCTGCAATCTCTTGGGACAGGAGTGTCCCCTTCATGGATCTGACGAACGTACGTGAATGACACAATATCTCTTAGGGCATCCCATGAGATGGTTTGAGACCCTAGAGTGTGGCCCTGGGATTTAGAAGGATGCACAAAAGTCACCCACTTTTTGAGAGTGACTTTTCTCAACTCAACAGGCTGACAGGGAGTGGCACTGGAAGCAGAAAATGATTTCAATGGGAGGGAAAGTCCCTTTTTATTTATTGCCTTCGCAGGAGAGTTGAAGATCTGAAGGTTCAGCAGCATTCGGAGTGAGGCCATTCCTGTGACATGAAGGACTGAGGGCCCGATTCACAGAACTAACTTAAGACAAAATCCTAAACTTACTATCATTTCGGTATTCACAGAAGGCACTTACTCATTTCGGTATTCACAGAAGTTAGGAGTCTCAACTTTAGGACTCCTAAATGCCTTCTGTGAATACCAAAAGTCTTCAAGTTAGGATTTTTCTCAGTTTAGGAGTAGTAAAGTTAGGAATCCTAACTGTAGGACTCCTAACTTCTGTAAATACCAAAATGAGTAAGTGCCTTCTGTGAATACCAAAATGGTAGTAAGTTTAGGATTTTGCCTTAAGTTAGTTCTGTGAATCAGGACCGAAGATCTGAAGCTTTGGCACCACTCGGAGTGAGGCCATTCCTGTGGCATGAAGGTCTGCGGCTTCAGCAGCTCTTGAAATGAGACCATTCCTGGATCTACAAGAATTAAACCCACCTGCTTACCTCATTAAACTCAGGGTTCAGGGTCTTCTTCCTCACTGTGGTTTTGTACTTGGACTTCTTCCCCATGTCTGGCCGAAGAAATCTTGAAGGAACAGAGAGACGTGCAGAGTTAAAGGAGGAAAGAAGGGAGAGGAAGGAGGTGCAGTGGTGACAGTGAGATCACAGATGGGAAGGAGATGGCAGAGGAGCGAGGAGACAATGAGAAAATAGCGACAGACGATGAGGGTGGAAGTAAAAAGTGAGGGACGAGGAAGAGTTTGTGAAATTGACTATAAGGACTTCTAGCTGCTACAAAGAACCTAAGGCCCTTCCTTTGGCTCACTCTCTGGAAAGGCCTTTCCCTGGGACTGACACCTTCTTTGATGCTAATGGCTTGTACTTTTAACAAAGCCGGTGAATAAACCCATTGGATACGGAAAGCCAAGCATCCCTGCAGGGGAATACACGACTCGCGGGAGCTGGGGCCTGTGGTTCCCTGGAGCTCCCTGGATACACTCCTCTTTGGATTGTCCCATTAAGAAAACAGGACTTTCACCTCTGGAAAATTATACCAGTGGATGAGATTAAAGTCTGTGTCTGCACCGCGGCACTCATTCCCATTTCCAAGGAGAGGAGAGGCATGACCCATTTTACAGAAAGTAGCCGGTGGTAGAATCTGCAGCGAAGAACAATTCTTAGGGCACGATTCACAGAATGAACTTAAGACTCAATCCTAAACTTACTACTTTTGGTATTCACAGAAGTTAGGATTTTGTCTTAAATTTGTCTTATGACAAACTTAAGACAGTCTTAAGACAACGTAAGACAGACTTAAGACAAAATCCTAACTTCCGTGAATACCAAAAGTAGTAAATTCATTCTGTGAATGCCAAAAGTAGTCAGTGCATTCTGTGAATACCAAAATAGTAGTAAGTTTAGGATTGAGTCTTAAGTTCATTCTGTGAATCGGGCCTTAGTGCTCAACAGGCACTGCTTTGTTTTTAGGTCTTGCCTACGGGCTCCTTTAAGATGTTTGTTGTGGAAAGACCTCTTGTGGACCATACCAAAAACTTACAGAGGGCTTAGAGCCCGCCCACTGCTCACCATTGGTTGGATTTCCTTGTAACAATAATCTGCTAGCTTCTTCCTCGATGACTTTCTTTCCGTTTCTGTGTTTGCCCCTCCGCTTGAGAATAGTTTCAAAACCATATTTTTGATTGGATGACTTGTACTCTTCCACTGCTTACATCCACGGAACTACTTTTCTTTTTTACACCCCATGAAAGTAGATGTGTTATTTGCCCTCTCCCTCATGCACTGCCTCCCTTCTTTAATACTACCCCTTCCCCGCCCTCTTCCTCCTCCTGCCTCCTCCCCTGATCTCAGTTCCTCCATTGCGTTTCCCCTTCTTCATCCGGGTCTTTATCCTCTATATCTAGTCCCCGCCTCTCATGCACGCCCTCCCCATCCCTCTGTGCTTTTATTCTTTTCAAAAACGTACTTTTATCTTTGATTTTTGTAGCGACCCCTTGAGTTGCAATTTGCTACTGGGCAAGTCCTATGTTTTTCATGTGCCTTCATGCATTGTTATTCGATTTTCCACTCTAATATAGGCGTCTGTCTAGGAATGGCAAATCTTTTGTGCCATGCTCAACAGACAGTAAAGACTGCAGTGGCAACGCCAAACTGCACGACCGATTGGCTTCGCCAATGCTTCCATAGTCAGTGGTTATTCTGAAAAGCCTTTCTTTAGATTCTATTTTTCTAGACAGACATAAACTAATTTATAAATAGGAATAAAAAGAAAATATAAAAGGAGTCACAAGGGGGCAGCAATGCACAAGAAATGGAATATTAATCGTCATTTTGCCGGAACCGAGCTTGCAGAGAATGTAATTGGAAAGGCTCTGCTCACGTAAGACTATGACCAATGAAAAGAAAGTACAAGAAAAGGCAAAAGATATAAGATAGATTCATTCTTTTCTCATCTTGACAACGCGTCATATTTCAGTAACAGAGGTAGAGAACAGCGACGGGTAATTCATCCAGATAGTATGGTGTGAGTATGCCCTGACCTCGGGAACCAACACCACCAGCGCCAGAGGAGGTCACAGCCAGATACAGCAAGTCCTCACCCCACCAGCACTTGACAAGGTCAAAGCCAGGGACAGAAAGCCCTGACCCCACCAGCGCCTGAGAAGGTCACCCACCAGATACAGGGAACTGTTCCCATGAGGCACAGGGTCAAGGCTGATTTGCATATAGCTGGGTCTGAACTGGGGTGAAGAAGTGAGCTAAAGAATGATGATGGATTCCACCCAGATCTGT
The DNA here is from genome assembly GCF_964263255.1 of Lissotriton vulgaris. Classification (NCBI taxonomy): domain Eukaryota; kingdom Metazoa; phylum Chordata; class Amphibia; order Caudata; family Salamandridae; genus Lissotriton; species Lissotriton vulgaris. Next base: position 302,494,131 of record NC_141686.1, on the reverse strand, counting down.
GACTGGGGGAGAGTGTCTGAAACGTTTCAGCGCTCCGTCCATCATCTCCATGTGTTTGCTTTGTTCGCCCTAAGTTGGCAGGGTATGCCCAGACGTGGGTCCCTTGCTCACCATGCACTGGACTCAAGCCCTCCTGGCTGATGAGGGGCGTTGCCCAGAACCTGGTCCCAGGATGCTTGTTTCCAGTCCCGGTTGGACCTGGCTTGGCAGTTCAGTCTGAACTGTTCCCATGAGGCACAGGGTCAGACTGATTTGTATATAGATGGGCCTTTCTAAACTGGTGGGGGTCTAGCCATCTTGCACAGAGATGGAATACAGATTACCAAACTCAAACCTGCAGTATATCTTTCGTTTGAATACCTAGGCATCAAACTCACTACCAAGGGCTCCCCACCCATCAAATTCCACACTATCTACCATCCTCCTGGAGAGCATACCCTCGTCCCCGAAGAACTAACAGACCTCATAGCACGATTCTCCTTGACAGACACCAAAGACATGTTCTTGGGTGACCTCAATATCCACAGGAACGACCCAGAATACTCCACTGTCCTGAACCTTTCCAACCTTATGGAAATTTATAACCTCAAACAACTCTGCAATAAACCAACTCACATCAAAGGTGCAACACGAGATGCGATCATAACAAACAATGATCTGATCTCCTTTAGAGAGATTTCTCCCATTGACTGGTCCGACCACCACCCCATTCTGTTCAAGATTGACACTCTTGCCAACCTCCATGCTACCCATGTTGTCAAACCCAAACTATTAACCAGAAATATCAAAGAAATACCTTTATCCGAACTTGAAGCCAAGATACTTCCCCATCTTCAACTCCATCCCTATTCATGGACGGCTGATGACCTCACCTATGGCACAGGTCTTAGACCAAGTAGCTCAAACAACTGAGGAGAACCAAATCAAATCCCTGGTTTAACGTGGAGCTGAATGATGAACGGCGCCAACTCAGACAAACAGAAAGGTCTAGGAGACAAAACCCCTCATCCCTGCACCTAACACATCTTAGATCTGCTCGACGGTCTTACAAAAAACACATCTTCAATGAAAAGGCATTTTTTTTCCACAGCCAACTAGAGCTGGTGAAAAACAGACCAAGAGAACTCTTCAACATGGTAAAAAGCCAAACTAACTGCACTCCCTCTCAAGAAATCGAAGCCACCAATGAGCGATGTGAAGAAATTGCCACCTTATTCACTAATAAAGTCTCTAAAATTGATCAATCCTTCTTACAAACGGCTAACCCCCCTTCCACCTTACCCCCTTCAACCTCAGGGCTGATTTGCACAGAGCTGAGTCTCGTTCAAGGTGGCTGGTGAGCAAAAACAGATGGACTGGAATGGTTTCCAGGGTAATTAGCAGTGGCTGAGATGAACCCAAGCATTCCACCGCTCGCTCTTTTGCTTTCCTGTTTACTGTCATGGGGTGTTTAGCATCTCACATTAATGGTGTGTGCTCACAGACACTTACAACTACCTAGAGAGGTTTCAGGAAGCAACTCTTTCTGTTCAGACTTGGGGAGAGTCTCTGAGAAGCAACAAACATATGGGGTACACAGAGGGAAGAACAACAGATTCAGGCAAAGAGACAATGAAGAGAAGCAACATGTACATGAGCAGGAGCAAGGTTTTAGAGCAGGTGAAGCACAGGGAGACCAAAGAGAGATCAATAAATAATATATAGTTGTGCAGGGTCTACCAGGGGGCTGCTCTATCACTGCCCCCCTGCACTGCTTCCTTTTTAGTTTTCCCTTTCCATGCTCTCCCATTTACTCCTCGCCTTCTTCCTTCTGCCCTCCCTGACTCACACGTCCCATCTCCTCCCTGTGTTATCACTTCAGGCTTCTCTCCCTGTGGCTCTTCTCACCTCCATCCCTTCTTCTGCTAATCCATAGTCTTCCTTTCCTTCCTCTCTCCTCATGGTCCATCCATACAGTGCCTTTCTCTGCTCTCTTATCACCGCCCCTCTCCCCTGCCCTCTCCTCTCTATTCTTCTCACACCTCTTCTTTTGTTTTTTGTCTTCCTCCCTCCCTCTTTTATTTCCCTCAAGCCGTTCTCATCTTTCCTCTCCATTCTCTAAGGACTTACTTTCACACTTCCGACTTTTTCACTTTTACCCTTAGCTCTCCAATGTCCCTAGAACCTCTGCCTCTCCTCCCCTGCTCTGCCCGAGTCTTTACCAACACCGTTTACTCCTGTTCTTATTCCTCTTCTCGTCCATATTATACGTCTTTACCCTTCATCTCTGAACTTCTTCACCCCTTCCCTCTTTCTTTCTCTCTCGCTCGCCTCCCTCTCTCTCCTCTCTCTCTCTTCTCTCTTTCTTTCTCTCTCTATCGCCTCCCAGCCGCTCTCACACATCCTATTTCCAACTTCTCTCCTCTTTTCTCAGCCTCCTCAGAATCTCCCTCCTTTCCCTTTGCACCCCTGTACCTCGAACCTCTCATTTTCTCAACTTTCCATATGTTCATCTTTTCTTGTGCCTCGTCCACCTTCCCTCGTTCGAGTTTACCAACCTCCTCCACTCCTGTTTCTCCTGATCTCCCTTCCCTCTCTTCTCCTCCCTTGTTCCTGTCCCTTCCTCATCCCTCTCTTTGCCCCTCTTTCCTCTCTTTTTCTTTCTCCTCCGCTCTCCTCCCCATCTATGCCTCTCCTCATCTGTCTCGCTTTCTCCTCTCCCCCCTCTCCCCTTCTTTTCCTGTCTCTTATTTCGCTTGTCTCTTCTCTAGCACCTTCCTCTCCCTCTCGTCTCCTCTCTCCTTCATTTCCTGTCTCTTCTTTCGCCTGTCTCTTCTCTAGCGCCTTCCTCTCCCCCCCCTCCTCTCCATATCCCCCCCCCCCCTTGAGTCCCTCCCCACCACCCCATGTTGAGGCGGGGACCCCTCTTACATCTTGACGAAGGGGTCCGAGTACCCGTTGGAGTCCATGGCCGCCAGATGCGCACAGCGCAGGACGCCGACCACCAGGCCCAGCTTCTGGGAGCTATAACAGAGGGAGATGAGGATGCGGCCGCGCTCCTCCGCCGGCGCCTCTCCGGAGTCCTTTAGTCATGGGAAGGAGAGAAGTGGACAGGGAGTGAGGTGGGGGGATACCACAGCTTTCTACCCCTCTGCCCCCTCCCCCCTGCTCTGCCCCACAAGCACCCCTCCCTCTCACCCTTTACTCCCCTTCTAGCGCTTTAACAGTCAGCCCTTCATACCTTTCCATACCTGTGCATTATTCTGTTTATAGTCCCGCCTTCCTCCCCACTTCTCTTGCTCTGTCATTCACTTCCTTTCCTCCCCCAAGATTCTATCTTTGCTTCTCATTATTTCCGGTGATGCTCTGTAGTTTAATGTGACGTTGGTTTTATAGCACCTCAGCCCCGACCTTCTCTCCTTGTGGTGTTTGCTCTTCTCTTTGTGTATATATTTTTCTCAAATAACTCTGCTGCTCTCATGCCTTCCTATTCATGTCCCTCCGCAAGCTTCCTGTCTCCCATCCATCTTTCCTCACCCACTGTGTCTCCCCCTCTCCTAAGTCACTGTCCCCCTTAGTCTTTCTTCTCACGTCTGTTTTCTACCTCTATTGTGTTTCCTCTTTGAGGCCCATAGACCACAGGCCCTCCTGTCCTGTGATTTATCCTGTGAGGGTTCGAGGACATGGCACTCACACTGCGGGTGACCTGGGGTCCGCAGAGTCCAGAGGCTCTCAAATGCGCCTGGAACTGTGAAGTGTGGCTCAGGGGTTCGAGGCGGCAGACCTGGAGCTTGAGTTCGGCCCTGGACCAGGGTTCAATTCCCCGCCTCGGCGGGTCTTGGGCTAAAAAATTCCACGGACTCGTTAATTCTCGCTCCGGTGCCTTCTCGACTCACGGGTTCACACTCTGCGACTCTGGGCAATAGCTTGCTTAATCTCCACAACGGCCCCTCGCGGTGGGATGCCTGGCTTTCACCTTGTGGATACCCTGCCAGGGTTATCTCACAGGGGAATACCAGGACGGGTTCCCTAAGCAAGCGCGGAGATGCCCCAGGGTAAGTCATGCGCTATATAAGCTTCATTCATTTCATTTCATTTCATTTCATTTCATTTCAACTGAAGCTCCGTGTCCACCCTGCTCTCCAGGCTACAGAAGGGATTATTTGCAGCACCACACTCCGGAATGGAGAGCGTGTTCCAGTGCCGGAATCTGCGCTGGAACACGCATGGGCATAATATCAATGCCCTAACTCGTGTGTGTAGCTGGCCCTAAAATTTGAATTTTTGGTTGCAAACACCGGTGAGCAAGATAGCGACTGCCCCCGAACTAAATTTTAATCTGTGACTTTGCCAGTGGCTGGTTACTGAACCTTTACAAGCACCCTTACAAGCAGTCCTGTGGTCTTACTCCCCTGACCCTCTGGTCTCCGGATTGATCTCCTCTGCACCAGCTCCTCATGAACGATGAGGCTGCGACTGTGCTGCGGTCTGCCCTTCTCCCCCTGGACCTGCTGGCTATGTCGGCCCTCTTCCTGGACTTTCGGACTTGTGACCTTTGTGCTCCCCGCCATTTTCTCTGTATGTCTGGCCTCTTCTTCTACCTTCCTCCTCCGCCTTTTTTAGCGATCTCTGACCTCCCCCTCTGTCCTTTCGACTTTCCTATTGTCTCTCCTGTTGCCTCTGACACACTCCTCACTGTCTTATTCACCACTATCTGCTTCCCCCTCTCGTTTATCTCACGTGCCTTCCCTTCTCTGTGACTCTTAGAGTATATCCATTCCTATCCCTCTGACTTTTGTGCTGTCCTGACCGACACTTTGCTGCTGTTTTCGGACAGTTTTCTCTGGACTCTAGCCCTCCTCCCACTCCCTCGTCCTTTAACCCCTTCCGTGCGGGGCGTATTTTCCGCCTGTGCTGACTCCGCCTTGCGCGGGCGGAGTCATGCCGGAACGGTTCCGTCATCAGCACAGCTCAGCCGATGCTGATGACGGAACCGTTCCGTCATCAGCATGGAAGGGGTTAAATCTTTTCCCCGTGGATGATCCTCAAATGTTTCCTCCCTTTTCTGCTTCCCCTTCTCTCCATACCCTTGCATCCCACCCACCCTCCCTTTGTGCTGTGACTGCTTCCACACTTATGGAACTCTGCTCTTTGACTTATTGTAATAACTCTAATCATTGGTACTTGCTTTAGTCCTTGCACCATATACCATTCCTATGCGACTCTTAGAGTACACCCAGTCATATCCCCTCCCTATGTATATAGAGATAACTCTAATCACTAGTTTATGCAGGAGTCCGCTGTGCTCTCTACCTTTCCTATGTGACTCTTAGAGTATATCCATGTGTATCCCCTCCCTAAGTAGATAGAGATATCACTAGTATATGCCTAGAATTTATCCATTTGTATCTCCTCCTTGTGTGACTCTATCTCTTGTACATTTGACATTTTTTCTGTTTGTACCTTTTAATAACATATGTAATCCTAAGTCCGTATGTTTTCAACTGGTTCTTATGTAAGTCAAAAATTTGCAAATTCTTTTGTCCGCTTGTAACCTTCAGTCCTTATGTTTGAAACTGGGTCCTATGTAAAGCGCTCTGACACCTTCGAGTAAAGTTCGCGCTATATAAAATCGCATAAATAAATAAAATAAATAAAAAGTCCTGCTTGGTTGGCTCAGGATGGGATGACTGTGAGCCTGCCCTGGCTGCCATGCTGCTCGAAGGCGCGCCACTAAAACTACATTTCCCAGGTGTCCCAGCGCGTGTCTGGCAAAACACTGAACGAGGCCCTAGGGCTAGGCAGAGATGGTCTTACCATGCCGGCAGCACTCTTCCAGCCCTGCCAAGTACCACACATCAAGCGTTAGACTGACGCATTTCAGTGTGGTGGTCCGCATCAGTACACGGAAACGCGAAGTCACGCATAATAGCGCCTCCTGAGCTGTCAAGGAACGCTAGAAATCACCACGACAAAGCACCGAAACTGGAGTGGCTGCGCGCTGCGCGTGCTGCTCATGTGGGGGTGCTGGGCTTCCATGAGTCCCATCTGCTTCTTTAAACATGTCTCGGCCAGAGCCAGGCTTCATCAGACACGCGTGCTCGCGTGATGTCTTATCATCATGAAGTAAAGATGGTTGTTGTTCAAGCCACTGCAGGTAACATGACTGTGCAGTCTGAGCTCTGCTTTCAGAGTCTCACCTGCTGCTGTGTTTACTAAACACAGCAGAGGGAGTCGTGTTCCTTGTTACTGTGGGGGGCCATGGTTTGGTTTACGTAAGACGTTCACCCCTCCTGGCACGTGCTTTCCAGTCAAGGAAGGGACTTCCTGTTGATTCATTTAAACAAGTGAGCCTTTTAACGCCTGCTTTCAGCAGCATTCATTGTTGGCGCTAAACTGTGTCTACCAATGTTAGTAGATAGGGTTTAGCATCAAAGTGCGTGGGTGATAGCACGGGAACGACCATGTACCTCCAATGTAACGCCCAGTGATGCAAAGTAATGCAAAGCAGCGTTTCGTGCCATAGAGGGTGGCTTTGTGGGGCCTTGTGAATATGGACCAGCACACTGCGCCACAGGAGCATCGGCTGCGCAAGGGGCTAAGTATCTGGTTTGTTTTACAAAACATAATGCTCACCCAACGCTAAACCTTTGAGAATCTGGGCTGTCGTGTTCATAATTAGTAATCATCCTTATTCGCTGATGATCTGTTTATTCACTGAGTACAGAGAGAGTTTACTCTAACAGTCTCCTTTCTGCCCCAGTTGCCCCGGGCCCAGATTCACCCCGAGTCTGTGCAGCCATGCCGGCTAGTGCTGAGAAGCCCCGGCCCTACCTTCATTTGAGGGTCGTCAGTGTTACTTGAATCAGGCCTTCAAAGAAGCCAATGTAAGAAACCAAAAATAGCGCATATCCAACTGCTAGTGGAATGTGGTTACTGGTACATCATATGTAATTGTAGGGTGTGCACCTATCAGCAGAGTTACACCAGTAGTAACCCTGTAAGACTGTAACTGTAGGGTGTGCACGGATCGGCAGTGTTACACCAGTAGTAACCCTGTAAGACTGTAACTGTTGGGTGTGCATGGATCGGCAGTGTTACACCAGTAGTAACCCTGTAAGACTGTAACTGTAGGGTGTGCACGGATCGGCAGTGTTAATCCAGTAGTAACCCTGTAAGACTCGCCATGCAGCTGCGCTGCTCTTAGGTTTAAAGGTCCGAGTCATTTGGTTTATTTTCTGGACAGCGCCCTATGCTTGTCACTGGTTCTTCAGGATAACTCTGAGCACACAGGCTTCGGGACACTGTCTGGGGCAGGTCACTGCTGCACGTCAAAGCTCTGATCTGATGGCACCTGTAGTGTCGTGTGAGTTAGCAAGGTCATCGAGAAGATCGTCAGCAGACAGCTAACCCGATACCTCAAAGAAAACAGCATCCTTGACCCATCCCAGTCAGGGTTCCGCAGCAACCACAGCACCGAGACTGCCATCATCGCCGCCACCGACGACATCAGGACCCTGCTGGACAACGGTGAGACCGCGACCCTCATCCTCCTGGACCTCTCCGCCACCTTCGACACCGTCTGCACTGCACACTAGGCACACACCTCCACGACGCAGGGATCCGAGACAAGGCCCTGGAATGGACCACCTTCATCCTCTCTGGCAGAACACAGAGCGTCCGCCTCCCCCCATTCCAATCCGAAGCCTCCAAGATCATCTGCGGAGTACCCCAGGGATCATCCCTCAGCCCGACACTGTTCAACATCTACATGGCCCCGCTCGCACAAGTCTCCCGACAGCACGACCTCATCATAATCTCCTATGCCGACGACACGCAACTGATCCTCTCCCTCACAAAGGACCCCCTCACCGCCAAATCCAACCTCCACGAAGGAATGAAGGCTATCACTGACTGGATGAAGATCAGCCGACTGAAGCTGAACTCTGACAAGACGGAGGTCCTCATCCTTGGCTCCAACCCTTCAGCCTGGGACGACTCCTGGTGGTCTACAGCACTGGGAGCAGCCCCGACACCCACCGACCACGCACCCAACCTGGGAGTCATCCTCGACTCAACACTCTCCATGACCAAGCAAGTCAATGCAGTCTCCTCCTCCTGCTACAATACCCTCTGCATGCTCCGCAAGATCTACAGGTGGATCCCGACAGATACAAGAAGAACAGTCACCCAGGCCCTCTACGCGGGAGCTCATCAAATGACTGCAAGGCATTCAAAACGCCTCTGCATGCCTGATCCTCAACGTACCACGCCACAGCTACATCACCCCCACCTGAGAAACCTGCGCTGGCTCCCCGTCAACAAGAGGATTTCCTTCATGCTCCTCATCCACGCACACAAGGCACTCCACGAGACCGGCCCAGCCTACCGCAACAGACGACTCTTCTTTTGCATCCCCAACCGCCAGCTCCGTTTCGCCGACCTCACCCTCGCCACCGTCCCTTGCATCCCACCTCGCCGCCAAGACATGGAACACCCTCCCACTGAGCCTACGATAGACCCAAGGTCTGCTGACCTTCAGGGGGCTACTCAAGACCTGGCTGTTCGACCAGTAGAACCCCCCCCCCCTTTACCCCCCAGCGGCTTGATACCCTCACGGGTAAGTAGTGCGCTCTACAAATTCTTGATTGATTGAGCAATGACAGAACCTTGGGGCTCCTGATGGACACCGTAGGTCCATCAGGAGCCAGAGCCCGGAGCCAGGCCCGGAGCCAGAGCCCGAAGCCAGAGCCCGGAGCCAGAGCCCGGAGCCAGGCCTGTGCAGTATTACCGGTGCCATTTTAGCAGTGTTGATATCTCAATCTTGTGTGCATGAAGATCTGTTTGAGTGACAGGCGTGCTGGTTGTGACACTTGTTGCTTTCCACCTCTAATGTCCTCTTTCTTCGTCCCTTCCTTCCTCTCTCCCACCCCTCTATCTGTTCCCCTTCTTCCCTGTCTTTCTGTTTCTGTTTCCTTCTCTCTCTTTCCTTTTCTTTCACTTCTCTCTTCTCGCCCCATCCTCCTGTCCCTCCCCCAGCCCTCCTTACCTCCTCGTACACCGACATCCCTCTCACCGCATTCATCGTGCTTGGGCGCTTTTTCTGCAACAAGAAAGATGACGTGTTCATTAATCCATCAGGCCCCTGCGAGGACCCCGGTGAGCTCTCGCGGCTGACACGACCGAACCAGCTCACTGAGCAGAAATGTGTGACTAAAAGTGGTCTGAAGAGTGGAGAAAAAGCTGCAAAGGTGTATTACATAAAGCTGGGGTGTCCTGCTCTGGGATAAAAAATAGAATTAGAGAAACATGGATGAAAGCGGTGACCGTGAGGGGTCCTGGTGAGCTGACGTCAGTCATTGTGAGGTAAAGGTGATGTACCACCTGCTGGTGTGGTAGCAGAATATTGTGTTCTAAATATTGTTTACAGAAATATCGTCCCACTGAGGTGAATAGTAAAGTTACACCTAACAGGATGATATTTTTGTGAAAGATCTTTAGGACATTATATAGGGCAGACACTATTCTGACATCCACCCCCTTTGTTTGGATTCTGTAGCTGGAGATATGCCTGTATGTGATGTTCTAGGGATGTATTCTGTACAAAGTGTGCTTTCCCTATTTGTGCCTCGGTGCACTTTCCAAAGCTGCACTGGGTGAAACCAGGGACAGTGCACCATATTAGAAGTAATATACCCTGCCCCCAGGGTAGCCACAAACTCGCGCCGTCCTCGAGGCAGCACATCCAAGTGGAATAGGAAGCAGCTGTTTAAAAGATGCTCCGTGTTTCACAGTGCAGGTGGCAATCCGCCTGCACTTTCGAGAGGAGAGAGATCCGCTTGCTGGTGGGTGCAGTGTGTTAGGGGAATGTCTTGGGGGGTTGGACCCCCTCTCTCCCCTTTAGAGGGCTATCTTCAGGAGGTGCACCCTCGATGTGCTTCCTATGGGCAACGCCCATAATATGGTTCTGGTCCATATTAGAAGTGCTTGCCTCATTTGAATGAGGCCACACCCCCATGTAAATGAGGGAACGCCCTCTCATGATAGTGCTGGCGCTACATGTGCTCAAGCGCTACTAATATCATGTAAGTGCACACACAAGTGTTGGAGGCCCCTTCTGTAATACCGCTGAGCCCCCGGACTCCAGCTGACATGCTTTGAGCATGCTCTCTGGTGGATGTGTGTGGGTTGCAAGACTTTTTGAACTGCCTGGTCACTGCGATGTCCACTGATGGAGCCGTGTGAGGGCAGAGTGACCTCTGTGGGTGGAAGCGTGCATGTGGGTATGTACAGTTCAATCACTGCTGCTGTAGTAGAGTGTGCAAGAGAGCAATGTGACATACACTGGGGAAGTGTGTAAGCGCGGAAAGGCAGCGTGACCTTCTCTGCTGGAGGAACACTAGTTTGTGTGTTTGTGTTTCACTGTGAGGACCGTGTGGCCTCGTCTCGTCGGACAGCACATGTGTGTTTATTTGTGTGGACAGCGTTACTTTCTACGGTGGGAGGCGCAATAGCCTATGGTGGAGCCCCACCCCACAGGGCTGAAGAGGGTGGCGCTGAAGAGATGAATGCTGAAGTGAATGGTGGAGTTGAGAAGTTGGGAGGAGTGGAAGCGTTTTTCTCGGTTTATATATTCATGAATAAATAATGCTACTGAATAATGATTTTTATGATGGATCCAATACACGAATGCTGAACATATATAGTTGAAACAAGTTTTATATAGCCTTATAGCCCGCCGTAGCAGGCTATACCGGCTATTAAAGGCCCGCTCTAGCGTTAAAGGCACAAGCCGAAGGCGAGGGACTTTAACAAGGGACTGGGACTTTAATAGCCGGTATAGCCCTCTACGAAGGGATGTAAGGCTGTTTGAACATTCTGCCACTAGAGGGCAGAATGTTCTAACAAATAAAACAAAGGCCTCTCGGAGCTCGAGGAGATTTAAATCCCCTTGAGCTCCGAGAGGCCTTTGTAAAACATTGGAATGTTGCTCTGCGGGCCTTAACCGGTCCGTAGACGCCGGGAGCACTCCATTGTGTACAATGGAGCTCCCAACATTCCATTGTTCTAATATAAAATATAGAAGTGTGTTTATGAACGTGATTTAGTTGTGCTCCATTTTTATAGAACGATGTATTGATTAACATGGATGTAGTTCTGATGCTGTTCTGCTTGCGCTTCTGCTCCTCGCCCTCCCACTTCATCCCCCGCGCATCTACACCCCCCACAGGCTCTGCAGAGGGAAGACTGTTTCACCTCATTGAATTTTACAATATGGAGCTATTATGAATAAACCTTCTAGAGTTCCTTACTGTAAATTTTCTGACGGTCCTTCCATGTAGTTCCGTTGCTGGGCCTAGTCAGATTCATTGGTGTGACGCCTTATTGTTTGCAATGTTGCATATTATTTTTTACGTCTCCGTATCGTAAAAAGTACAAGACGCTCAAAATTCTCTTAAAATGGGATGGTGTTTATGAACTCGTAGTGATGTAGAAACATCTGATTTGTCTAAAACGTGTTACTTATAACAAGGCCACAAGGAGTCTGCGTGCTTTGTATTTGTTATGCAAGAATTGTGTATCAGAACCCCTTGGCTTTGGGATGAGCCAGAAGACTTTCCTATTCTACTAAGGATGCTGCCTGATTTCTTACTGATTTTGCTGTTCATTTGGGACTTACACATTTCTGATGTCTGACTACTCTGCACTTTGCCTTTGAGCCTTCATGGCATTTATTTCTGTACCATCTGGTTTGGTTATACAACTGTTGTATTCTTTACTTGGTACGCCCCGCTCCCCCCCTGCCCTCCTTCCCTTTGGTACGTGCCAGCCTGGCATACATGAACATTCCATAGCTAACTCCAGCTGACTGGAACTTGTGATGGTGTGTAGACGCAATAAAGAAGGCTTCAAGAACTACCGTGTGTGTTCCTATTTTGTAAAAAAAAAACATTTAACTTTTCTCCTGATTTAGAACTCTGTTATGGTTATGACTATTACACTGGTAAATCGGTGTTGGGGAGTGTGACTTTTTGCCCAAGATCAACTAGGAGCAGAACCAACTGAGGTAAATTCGAACATGTTTAGAATCTTAGGGTGTCCTGAATACCAGGGTACAGGGTTCGGCTTCCAGAGTGGTGATGAGGAAATGGTTGGTGTTAAGGAGATAGGCAGTATTGAGGGGATGTCTGGTTTTTGGGAACCAGGCAGTGAGAAATAAGTGGTGTTGAGATGGATGGCGTTGAGGACTTGTGTGATGTTGAGTCAATGAGTGGAAGTGTGAAACTAGGAAGTACTGGGGAGATAGGTGTTGTTGAGGACATGGGTGGTGTGTTGAGATGTTTTTATAGGAAAGGGATAATACTGAAGACAAGGGCAGTTTTGGGTAGATGGGTGGTGTTGAGGAGATGGGTAGACCCATGGAGATGGGTGGTTTAAGGTGGTAGGTGGTGTTGAAATTAGCAGCATTGGGATGGTCTGTGATTTCGTAGAGGAGATTAATATAGGTGAGAATATGAGTGGTGTTGAGGAGGTGGGAAGTGGTTTAGAGATGGTCAGACTTGTGGAGATGGGTGGGTTTGGTTGGGTGGTGGTGTTGTGATTGGTGACATTGAGACGGATGGTGTTGTCATTGAGATGTTTACTGCTGAGTTGATGAGTGGTGTTATGGAAATGAGAAGACCTCTGAAGATGGGTGGTGAGTATTTGAGCAATGTTGAGATGGACAACATTGGGATTGTTGGCTTTGAGATGAGTGCTGTTGAGGAGACAGGGAGTGTTTAGAAGCCAGATGCCATTGAAGGGAAGGGGCTCATTGAGGTGATAGGTGGTGGAGAAATGATGGGCAGTATTGATGAGATGGGTAGAGTCGACAAGACAGGTGTTGTTCAAGGGATGAGGAGTATTGAGGTGGTGAAATGATGGACAATATTGAGGAGATGGGTAGAGTCGACAAGGCAGGTGTTCAAGGGATGAGGAGTGTTGAGGTGGTGAAATGATGGGCAGTATTGAGGAGATGGTAGTGTTGAGGTGATGGGTGGTGGTGGGTGGTGTTGAGGCACTGGGTGGGGTTGAGGCGATGGGTGGTGTTGAGGTGATGGATGGTGTTGAGGAGATGGATGGTGGTGAGTGGTGTTGAGGCACTTGGCGGGGTTGAGGCAATGGGTGGTGTTGAGGTGATGGATGGTGTTGAGAAGATAGGTGGCGATGGGTGATGTTGAAGGGATGGCGATGAGGTGTGCAGTAATGTGGATCAGGACAATGCTGAGGAAACAGGCAATGTTGGGATGCTGCTGACGGCGGTGTTGTGGTGTATCTTGTTGAGGAGATGGCTGTTGTTGAGGTGGTGGGGTGAAGTAATGTGGTGTTGAGCATGTTGGCAGTGTTGTTGAGAAGGGCACGTTGAGGAGAATGTCAGTGTTGAGATATGGAGCATTAAGGACATGGTCAGTGCTGAAGCAAGGACAGTGTTTAAGACAGTGTGTCTTGAAGAGACGAGATGTGTTGAGGGAACTGAGAGTAGAAAGAGATGAGAAGCATAGATGACTGAGGGTTTTAAGATGAGCGGTGAAGATGAGTGCGGCTGTAGAGAGGACAAAAGCGGTGCTGAGCAGATGGGTAGTGATGTGATTGGTCTCTTACCAATAGTGGCTTCTCCAGGCAGATGTTGAAAGCCTTCGTCTGGTTGGGTGAAAGCTTCTTCAATGGAACCCGTATCTCTCCAATGAAGTCGTTGCGACCAAACTTGTCTTCATCACACACAGAAAGCCTGTCCAACCAGAAGAGACAACAATGACATTAAATATTCATGTCAGGGCTTCCATACACTGCTGCGGGGCTTGTGGAAAAATATTTTGTGGACCACTCTAAGTCATTTTTCACAATGTACAAGGGAAGGGCATAATGCCAACCTCCTGCTTTCAACTTTCCTGCATTGACACCCCTCTTCACACTGTTCCTCTCCCATGCGCCCTGCCCAACTTCTCAGTACCTTTATCTCTCCACTGCAAATATTTCTCTTCGTCACATCTCTCTCCCTCTTCTCTTCTCTATGCACCACTTTAATACCACCCCTCCCACCTGTCCCATACTCCTATGCCATGATACATCCTGCATGCCTCTCCTCAATTCGTGCCTCAAGAAAACAATATACATTGTCAGAGAATACAGGGGCCTCCTCTCTTCCAGTGTTGCATGCTTCTAAATGCTCCTGTGTTACAATGGTCTAAACCTCCTTGCATTGCAATGGTCTAAATTTTCTTGCATCATGATGGTCTAAATATCCTTGCATCACGATGGTCTAAATATCCTTGCGTTACGATGGTCTAAATATCCTTGCATCATGATGGTCTAAATATCCTTGCATCATGACGGTCTAAATATCCTTGCATCACGATGGTCTAAATATCCTTGCGTTACGATGGTCTAAATATCCTTGCATCATGATGGTCTAAATATCCTTGCATCATGACGGTCTAAATATCCTTGAATCACGATGGTCTAAATTTCCTTGCATCATGATGGTCTAAATATCCTTGATTTACAATGGTCTAAATATCCTTGAGTTACGATGGTCTAAATATCCTTGCGTTACGATGGTCTAAATATCCTTGCATTACGATGGTCTAAATATCCTTGCATCATGACGGTCTAAATATCCTTGCATCACGATGGTCTAAATATCCTTGAGTTACGATGGTCTAAATATCCTTGCGTTACGATGGTCTAAATATTCTTGCATCACGATGGTCTAAATATCCTTGCATCACGATGGTCTAAATATCCTTGCGTTACGATGGTCTAAATATCCTTGCATCACGATGGTCTAAATATCCTTGCATCATGACGGTCTAAATATCCTTGAGTTACAATGGTCTAAATGTCCTTGCATCTTGATGGTCTAAATATCCTTGTGTCACAATGGGCTAAATATCCTTGAGTTACGATGGTCTAAATATCCTTGCATCACAATGGTCTAAATATCCTTTTGTTGCAATGATCTAAATATCCCTATGTCACGACGGTCCCCTTAAGCCAGACCCAGCTATCTTCCCACCTAAACCTTGGTATCTGAGACTTACAGATATCCTGATGTCTTGATTCAGGGCACTATTCTCTGCCCAGCCTCCCCACGAGAGAGAAACAGAGTGAGAATAAGGGTCTGCTCACTTCCTTCCTGCTTTCACTACTCAGCTATTATATTTATGTCTCAATCTGTTACTTTTTAATGTCTCTTCTAACTTTTTTGTGTTCCCTTGTACATTCTCTCTTGATTACTTTGCAGACAATGTGCTGGTGTGTGACCAGAGTCCACTTCCCAGGGGCCAGGAATCCCTTGCTACCATGTTTATTGGCACAAAGACCCACACACAGCTGCACTGATGCACCTCCACCCTGACCGGCACTACTTCCATCTAGGTGGATCAGGTTCTAATGACGTGAGCATTTGTGCAGGGTGGATCACTGAAATAATATCGAGGGTCAAAATATCGACTTGCCAAAATATCGTGGACAAAATATCGACAGTCAAAATATCGAGTTTGTATCTACAAACAGGTAAGTACAAAAATATTGAGTACAAAATATCGTTAACAATAATATAGATGTAAAAAATATCGACTTTATTAAAAACAGTGTTAAATTAAATTAATATTAAATTTTAATTACTAAAATATACTTAAAAATACTTAAATTAAATTATAATAATTAAATAATAAATGAAAATAATAATAAAAATGTTTTACAATCTTATTTGTTGACCCTGAACGCTAAAATATACCCCTTTACCCAAAAACCCAAAACTGACCCTGAACCCTAAAAATACCCCTTTACCCAAAAACTAAAAACTGACCCTGAACCCTAAAAATGCCCCTTTACCCAAAAACTGAAAACTGACCCTGAACCCTAAAAATGCCCCTTTACCCAAAAACTAAAAACTGACCCTGAACCCTAAAAATGCCCCTTTACCCAAAAACTGAAAACTGACCCTGAACCCTAAAAATGCCCCTTTACCCAAAAACTAAAAACTGACCCTGAACCCTAAAAATGCCCCTTTACCCAAAAACTGAAAACTGACCCTGAACCCTAAAAATGCCCCTTTACCCAAAAACTAAAAACTGACCTTGAACCCTAAAAATGCCCCTTTACCCAAAAACTGAAAACTGACCCTGAACACTAAAAATACTCCTTTACCCAAAATGTATCAATATTATTTAATTACCAAATAATAATTAATTAACAATAACAATAAAGTAAATATATTAGCACATTAGCTGTAATTATTTTAATAATTAATAATAATTTTTCCCAATTAATTACTTAACAATAACACAAAATTATATATATTAAAATGTACTCTAATTAATGTAATTAACTAATTACAATTAATTAATTACCAATTAATTACTAATACAAAATATGTACAAAATTATATTAATTAATTAACTAATTATTATTAATTAATTATCAATTAATTATTAATTATAAATATTTACAAACATATATTAATTAATTAATTATTATTAAATTACTTCCCACCCTATTCCCCTATAAACCCACAACCCGCTACAGAATTACATTACGCAATTATTAAAAAAACAAAATTCATTTAATAAAATATTTTATAACATGAATACACACTTTTCACACATATTATTACATAAAAATACACTATAAAATATTATATATTATTAAAAATTCGATATTTTTGCTATCTATATTTTATACAGTCGATATTACTTCACTTACCTGAAAAACGATATTTTTGTAGTCAATATTATGTCCAGTCGATATTTTGTCCAGTCTATATTTAAAACTCGATATTATGTCCAGTCGATATTTTGGAGTCGATATTTTGTCTGTGCAGGGTGTGTGGTTGCTAGGCCAATGGCCTTTTAACCGCATGCGCGCTAGCGGGTTTTCCCGCTGCGCGCTGAAAATTCGAAAATCGCGCGTTACGTGACAAAGCCAGCTCGTCATGCGCGCAGTGCAGGTAACGCCCATGACGAGCTGGCTTTGTCACCAGCACTGAAGGGGTTAAGGTGTATATCTTGCTGCATGGAAAGTGCATGTGTCCTATATGGTTCAATGTCCATTCTATGGGTCTATTTGACCAGACAGGTGTGTTGAAGCTGACTACATCCCTATTGGTTGATGGGGCTGTCCGTCTACTTCTATACTTCTAGAAGGAGGAGGGCTGTGAAGTGTGCATGAGTAGTTGTCATGCTGGCTCTGGCATGTGCAGTAGATCAGGATGCTTTTTGGAGCCTGCCGGTGCAGGGATGGTGTAGATGGTAGGGGTGGGAGTAGTTGGCAGAGTACTACTACGCAGAATTCCACGAAGCGTGCATTCCGATTCCACTCTGTCAAACTCTCAATTCATAAAACC
Source organism: Lissotriton vulgaris (assembly GCF_964263255.1). Classification (NCBI taxonomy): domain Eukaryota; kingdom Metazoa; phylum Chordata; class Amphibia; order Caudata; family Salamandridae; genus Lissotriton; species Lissotriton vulgaris. The sequence continues at coordinate 302,476,766 of NC_141686.1, read as the reverse complement.
GAAACCTCATATACTTTTGATAAAATAACAAGTGTTTCTGTCTTGTAAATGTAAATTGATACTTGTATAGCGCACTACTCACCCGCAATGGTCTCAAGGCGCTTGTACGAATACCGCTGTGGAACCCATCCTGGCTTTGCCTGTGAGGCGTCCACTCCTGTGCACCCCCAAGGTGGAGGCCAGGCATCCTTAGCGTTGTGGGGCCGTTGTGGAGATTAAGCAAGCTATTGCCCAGAGTGGGACTCCATGATTGGAATAGGCACCGAGGCGAGAATGATCAGATCCGTGGAATTTTGAGCCCAAGACCCGCCGAGGCGGGGAATTGAACCCTGGTCCTGGGCTATACCTCTGCATCAGGGTCTGCCGCTCCAATCATTGAGCCACACTTCTCCGTCTTTACATGCTAAAATGCATATAGTAATTTCTCAAAAGTGAAAATGAATATGTAGCAAGCAGTGAGAGAGGTGAAGATTTTGGGATCCTCCTTAACCTAGGGAGAGAACCAAGCAGATGCCTTGAAAACAAAAAGCGCATTATTACATCAAGCTGCAGGTCAATGCTTTTGCATTTGACTTAGGAGGGACACCTAGTAACGATTATTAGAACTGTAGCTTCATGAAAGGGGTTCAATGCTTTTGCATTTGACTCGTGAGGGACACCTAGTAACGACTAGTGGAACTGCAGCTTGATGTAATAATTCAACGCTTTTGTCTTTGACTCGTGAGGGACGGATCACTGACATAATATCGAGGGACATAATATCGACTAGCAAAAATATCGGCGAGAAAATATCGACAGACAGAATATCGACTTTGTATCTACAAACAGGTAAGTACAAAAATATTGAGTAAAAAATATCGTTTACAAAAATATAGTTTGTAAAAATATCGACTTTATTAAAAACAATATTAAATTAAATTAATATTAATAATTAATTACTAAAATATACTTAAAAATACTTAAATTACCTTATAATAATTAAATAATTAAAGTTATAAAAAAATAATTATACAATAATATTTGTTAAAACATATATATATAGTAACATAATATAATTAAAAAATATCCAGTAATATTACCGTAGGATAGCGGAAGTGTAAAAATTACTATTCCCACTCCATAGAGTGCAACAGTAAGGAAAGGTTGGATAACGTAGGGGTAAAAATTACTATTCCCACTCCAGAGAGTGAAAAAGTAGGGAAAGCGTTGGATAGCGTATGGGTAAAAATTACTATTCTCACTCCAGAGAGTGCAACAGTAGGGAAAGCGTTGGATAGCGTAGGGGTGAAAATTACTATTCCCACTCCAGAGAGTGCAACAGTAGGGAAAGCGTTGGATAGCGTAGGGGTAAAAATTACTATTCCCACTCCAGAGAGTGCAACAGTAAGGAAAGCGTTGGATAGCGTAGGGGTAAAAATTACTATTCCCACTCCAGAGAGTGCAACAGTAGGGAAAGCGTTGGATAGCGTAGGGGTAAACATTACTATTCCCACTCCAGAAAGTGCAACAGTAGGTAAGGCGTTGGATAGCGTAGGTGTCAAAATTACCATTCCCACTCCAGAGAGTGCAACAGTAGGGAAAGCGTTGGATAGCGTAGGGGTAAAAATTACTATTCCCACTCCAGTGAGTGCAACAGTAGGGAAATTAGATACTTCATATATTATTTAAAATATATATATATATTTATATATATATATATATATATATATATTAATATCTATAAAAAAATAATTTAAAGTAATTACCAATTTTATATAATATAATAATTAATTAATTACAAATACTAATTTCATGTAATCATTACAATTAGTTATCTATCAATACTAATTAATTACAAATTAACAATGAATTAATTAGTAATTAAAAAGTTACTTAACAATTAAAATCTAATAAATACCAAATAAAAATTAACATATGTAATTAGTTATAATTAAAGTACTTCCCACCCTATTCCCCTATAAACCCACAACCCACTACAGAAAATAAATTCGTAAAATTAACCTAATTATCAATTAATCAATTTAATAAAATTAATTCTCAATTAAAATTTAATTAATTACCAAATAACAATTATTTAACAATTAATTATAAATGAATAACACTACATAAATTAATATATTTAATTAATTATAATTAAATTAATTCCCACCCTATTCCCCTATAAACCCACACCCCGCTACAGAAATTAAATTAGTTAAATTAACATAATTATCAGTTAATCAATTAAATAAAATTAATTGGCAATTAAAATGTAATTAATTACAAAATTAAAATTAATTAACAATTAATTATAAACAAATACCAATAAATAAATTTACATATTTAATTAATTATAATTAAATTACTTCCCACCCTATTCCCCTATCAACCCACAACCCGCTACAGAATTAAATTACGCAAAATTTAAATAACATTAAATTCATTAATTAAATTACATTATAAAATAAATAAACACTTTTAACACATAAAATACACTATAAAAAATTCGATATTATTAAATGTTAGATATTTTTATTAACCTATATTATGTACTTTGATATTTTGACTATCTAGATTTTAATATTCGATATTGTTATTATTATGTTTCTTATATAGCGCCTGAATCGACCCCCGAAGGGGTATCTCCGCGCTTGCCTTGGGAACCCGTCCTGGCTTTTCCCTGTGAGATAGCCCCTACAGGGCATCCCCAAGGTGAAAGCCAGGCATCCCGCTGCGGGGGGGCCGTTGTGGAGATTAAGCAAGCTTAATGCCCAGAGTTGCAGAGTGTGAACCCATGATTAGGTCAGGCACCGAAGCGAGAATTATCGAGCCCATGGACATTTGAGCTCAAGACCCTGCTGCGTTGGGTATTGAACCCTGGTCCCGGGTCTGACCTCTGCTTCAGGGTCTGCCTGCTCTAACCAGTGAGCCACACTTCTCCATTACATTACTTACCTTCAAAACAATATTTTTGATGTCTATATTCTGTCCATTCGATATTCTGTCCAGCCTATATTTTGTACTCGATATTATGTCCATTCGATATTTTGTAGTCGATATTTTGTCTGTTTACCGTGAGGGACACCTAGTAACGACTAGTCGAACTGCAGCTCTTTGTAGAATTATTTTGATATTGGATACTATAATATTCACTGCCCACTGCTAATCTCGTCCCATAATGCTTTGCAGGGCCTTTTGTTGGGATTGTATTTTTGCCCATAACTGTGCTTGGGGTGGTCCTAGGAGGATAGGATCACCCCTGAATCGTTCAGCATGATATGCTCTTTGTGTTCAAGGCATCTGCTTGGTCCTCCCCCTGATTAGGGTGGACCCCAAAATCATCATCTCTCTCATTGCCTCATATTTTTCATTTCCAAAGTTCACTTTTGTGAATTGGTTATATGCTTTTTAGCTGTAAAGTTGCTATAGCAAAACATTTGTGGGTGCAGTTTAGTAGCTGACTCCGCTAGGTGGAGGAACGGAGTCATTGGTTTTAATGAAATGCGTAGTTAACAAATCACCGCAAACTCCGGTAGTGGAGCGGAGTTCACTGCCTGGGGTTAGTAGATGTGTGCAGGTGGAAGGCTGGCCGAGAGCATCATGATTGACACATCGACAGGTGTGGTTTAGTGCTGTAGTGTTTCTGGTCTGGGCATTGGTTGGGACTGAACACTAGTTGCATGCAGGAAATGATGACAAGTAGAGAAGGGTAATGTGAGGATCCTGTCGTGTTCTAATCTAGGACCCCGATCAATACTGTGACCTTATGCCCCTATACGGCAATAATCCATTCATACCCCTATGATGGCATAAACGATCAAGAGCGATATTTCAGAAACTCGTCGCTGGCCTAACACGATCAGAGCCACATTTCAGAATCTCTTCCTCTGCAGCTCATTACAGCAGATGACACAGCAGAAGCCACTATCTTAGATTCCTAGATTACACTCCGAGTTCTTCAACAAGATAAAACTCAGCAACCTGGGAAATCCCCGCTTGCTATGTTTTGATTAGTAATAGAACTCTAATGAGCACTGAGAGACGATCACTTCCTAGTGACATCTTTATTGACGTCTTATGTCCAAAAACTTACGTCAAACAAGGCACCTTTCAGGTATAAATATTACCAACGTTGCCTTAAGCAAACGCTGCCGCTACGACATCGATGATAGCGATGGTGTGGTGAATACAGGAGCAGAACAGCTGTCCCTTGCAGAGCCCAGCAGATGCAAGCTGCCCACGGACGCTGCCCCTCCTCCTCCGTGACGCGCTGAGAGAGACGCTGTCTTTTCTCCTGCCGAGAAAATCCAGCTCCGGCGTTTCCAGCCTACTCTTGCGAGTGACTGGGATATCGAGTCCTGGGAGGAGATACAAGACCTCCAACATTCTATTACAGAGGTATGGTGTTGACTAAATGCTTAGAAAGAATTCTTGAAGCAAACCTTGGCAAAACCAACTTAACTAAAACTGCTACTTACTTACTCCCTCCCAAGTATTAGGCTTAGGTCAGGTACACTGGGGTAGGCGTAGTTAGAAGCACCAGTTGAGTACGTTAGCTAAATGTATATATGAATGTATATATTTTATTCATTTTAACCATTGTATGGCTAAGAAACCACATCAATGCTTTTACAGTACTATTTCGCAATCCTCATTTTACTGTACGCACTTTTTATAATAACTAGTCTTGCAATTGTGGCAATTCATTTCTCTTGTATGAGAAGAAAGACTGTTCAATAATTAATACCTTTTTATTGAAAACGCCCGTCTATCTATTCTCTGCATCTTGGTGAAAGTAATCTGCACAACTGACTGAGTAAAATAACTGTCTATTGTTTCACACGACTCTAGAGATTGACTCTTATTCTAAGGAGCAAAGTTGTCATGTTTATGCGGTTGTTGGAAAACTGAATCCCTTCTTGTCTGTGCCAGGGAAGCTGATCACTTCCTATTTAGTCAAGAAAGTTTCCAGTGACCTCTGAGGTAGTTGGTAACAAACCCAATTAAGTTTAGCATAGTCAGTAGAGACCTGGAAGACCGCACTTCTACGTCTATACTACTGTTTATGTTATTCCAATGCGCAGGGCCTATAGGGAAAATAGGAACTACACTACAATCCTATTCAAGCTGCCTCAAGCAGTGGATGGGCCTTGGGTGCAGATGGAGTTGCAGAGGAGCACAGGTACATGCAGAACAGAAGGATGCGTACATTTGAGTGGTTTGCCCATGCAGCTATGCGGCTATTGCTTGGTCTCACTGCAGAGACAAGTGTGCACTCTAAGTGCCCCACAGGCAGCAGAAGCACAAAACTCACTGCAGAACATACAGTCGCCCCTGTCTGATGCAAGTATCTGGTGGAAGAAGTTCTCTCTGAAGTGCACCCCCACCTTGGCCTGGACAGTTTACAGATTCCGGCTGGACCACCCTTTTGATGATGGAGGCTGACTTCACAAGCTCTTAGAAAAGGTCTCTGTTTCCATACCACTCTGCCACCTGCCTTCCTTCTAGCCGGAGTCCCCACTGAGAAGGCCACAAGTTCACTTTTACCCAATGCTGTAGAAGCTAAAACACATGTTGTATCTCAGTCTGAAGGGGAGCCAGTGGGCAACTTTAAAGTGGACCTTTCCTCAGCCTGCCCATGTGCACCATCTCCCTTGTGTCCCGGAAGCAAAGAAGGCTCTCAGGTCCCAGGGTTGGACCTGAAGGCTCTGAGATCTCAGGGATGGACCTGAAAGCTCTGAGGTCTCAGGGATGAACTTGAAAGCTCTGAGGTCTCAGGGACGGGAGATCTGAAGGCTCCAATGTCTCAGGTGTGGAATTGAAGGCTCCAAGGTCTCAGGAAAGGACCTAAAAATGCTTGAAGGTCTCAGGGATGGACCTGAAGGCTCTGAGGTCTCAGATGAAGGCTCTGAGGTATAAGGGATGGACCTGAAGGATTTGAATTTTCAGGGATGGATCTGAAGGCTCTGAGGTCTAAAGGGTAGATCTGAAGGCTCTGAGGTCTCAAGGATGGATCTGAAGGCTCTGAGGTCTAAAGGTTGGATCTGAAGGCTCTGAGGTCTAAAGGATGGATCTGACGGCTCTGAGGTCTAAAGGATGGATCTGAAGGCTCTGAGGTCACAAGGATGGATCTGAAGGCTCTGAGGTCTCAAGGATGGATCTGAAGGCTCCGAGGTCTCAAGGATGGATCTGAAGGCTCTGAGGTCTCAAGGATGGATCTGAAGGCTCTGATGTCTCAAGGATGGATCTGAAGGCTCTAAGGTCAAAATGATGGATCTGAAGGCTCTGAGGTCTAAAGGATGGATCTGAAGGCTCTGAGGTCTAAAGGGCAGATTTGAAGGCTCTGATGTCTCAAGGATGGATCTGAAGGCTCTAAGGTCAAAATGATGGATCTGAAGGCTCTGAGGTCTAAAGGATGGATGTGAAGGCTCTGAGGTCTCAAGGATGGATGTGAAGGCTCTGAGGTCTAAAGGGTGGATCTGAAGGCTCTGAGGTCTAAAGGATGGATCCGAAGGCTCTGAGGTCTCAAGGATGGATCCGAAGGCTCTGAGGTCTCAAGGATGGATCCGAAGGCTCTGAGGTCTCAAGGATGGATGTGAAGGCTCTGAGGTCTAAAGGGTGGATCTGAAGGCTCTGAGGTCTAAAGGATGGATCTGAAGGCTCTGAGGTCTCAAGGATGGATCCGAAGGCTCTGAGGTCTCAAGGATGGATCCGAAGGCTCTGAGGTCTCAAGGATGGATGTGAAGGCTCTGAGGTCTAAAGGGTGGATCTGAAGGCTCTGAGGTCTAAAGGATGGATGTGAAGGCTCTGAGGTCTAAAGGGTGGATCTGAAGGCTCTGAGGTCTCAAGGATGGATGTGAAGGCTCTGAGGTCTAAAGGGTGGATCCGAAGGCTCTGAGGTCTCAAGGATGGATCCGAAGGCTCTGAGGTCTCAAGGATGGATGTGAAGGCTCTGAGGTCTAAAGGGTGGATCTGAAGGCTCTGAGGTCTAAAGGATGGATCTGAAGGCTCTGAGGTCTCAAGGATGGATCCGAAGGCTCTGAGGTCTCAAGGATGGATCCGAAGGCTCTGAGGTCTCAAGGATGGATGTGAAGGCTCTGAGGTCTAAAGGGTGGATCTGAAGGCTCTGAGGTCTAAAGGATGGATGTGAAGGCTCTGAGGTCTAAAGGGTGGATCTGAAGGCTCTGAGGTCTAAAGGATGGATCTGAAGGCTCTGAGGTCTAAAGGGTGGATCTGAAGGCTCTGAGGTCTAAAGGATGGATGTGAAGGCTCAGTGGTCTAAAGGGTGGATCTGAAGGCTCTGAGGTCTAAAGGATGGATCTGAAGGCTCAGAGGTCTAAAGGGCGGATGTGAAGGCTCTAAGGTCAAAATGATGGATCTGAAGGCTCTGAGGTCTAAAGGATGGATCTGAAGGCTCTGAGGTCTAAAGGATGGATGTGAAGGCTCAGTGGTCTAAAGGGTGGATCTGAAGGCTCTGAGGTCTAAAGGATGGATCTGAAGGCTCTGAGGTCTAAAGGGTAGATCTGAAGGCTCTGAGGTCTCAAGGATGGATCTGAAGGCTCTGAGGTCTAAAGGATGGATGTGAAGGCTCAGTGGTCTAAAGGGTGGATCTGAAGGCTCTGAGGTCTAAAGGATGGATGTGAAGGCTCAGTGGTCTAAAGGGTGGATCTGAAGGCTCTGAGGTCTAAAGGATGGATCTGAAGCCTCTGAGGTCCAAAGGATGGATCTGAAGGCTCTGGGGTCTAAAGAATGGATCTGAAGGCTCTGAGGTCTCAAGGACGGATCTGAAGGCTCTGAGGTCTAAAGGATGGATGTGAAAGCTCTGAGGTCTAAAGGGTGGATCTGAAGGCTCTGAGGTCTCTAGGATGGATCTGAAGGCTCTGAGGTCTCAAGGGTGGATCCGAAGGCTCTGAGGTCTCAAGGACGGATCTGAAGGCTCTGAGGTCTCAAGGATGGATCTGAAGGCTCTGAGGTCTCAAGGATGGATCTGAAGGCTCTGAGGTCTAAAGGATGGATCTGAAGGCTCTGAGGTCAAAATGATGGATCTGAAGGCTCTGAGGTCTCAAGGATGGATCTGAAGGCTCCGAGGTTTCAAGGATGGATCTGAAGGCTCTGATGTCTCAAGGATGGATCTGAAGGCTCTGAGGTCTAAAGGATGGATCTGAAGGCTCTGAGGTCTCAAGGATGGATCTGAATGCTCTGATGTCTCAAGGATGGATCTGAAGGCTCTGAGGTCAAAATGATGGATCTGAAGGCTCTGAGGTCTCAAGGATGGATCTGAAGGCTCTGAGGTCAAAATGATGGATCTGAATGCTCTGATGTCTCAAGGATGGATCTGAAGGCTCTGAGGTCAAAATGATGGATCTGATGGCTCTGAGGTTTCAAGGATGGATCTGAAGGCTCTGAGGTCTCAAGGGTTCTGAGGTTTCAAGGATGGATCTGAAGGCTCTGAGGTCAAAATGATGGATCTGAAGGCTCTGAGGTCTCAAGGATGGATCTGAAGGCTCTGAGGTCTCAGGGATGGATTTGAAGGCTCTGAGGTCTCAAGGATGGATCTGAAGGCTCTGAGGTCTAAAGGATGGATCCGAAGGATCTGAGGTCTCAAGGATGGATCCGAAGGCTCTGAGGTCTCAAGGATGGATCCGAAGGCTCTGAGGTCTAAAGGATGGATCTGAAGGCTCTGAGGTCTCAAGGATGGATCTGAAGGCTCCGAGGTCTAAAGGGTAGATCTGAAGGCTCAGAGGTCTCAAGGATGGATCCGAAGGCTCTGAGGTCTCAAGGACGGATCTGAAGGCTCTGAGGTCTCAAGGATGGATCTGAAGGCTCTGAGGTCTCAAGGATGGATCTGAAGGCTCTGAGGTCTAAAGGATGGATCTGAAGGCTCTGAGGTCAAAATGATGGATCTGAAGGCTCTGAGGTCTCAAGGATGGATCTGAAGGCTCCGAGGTTTCAAGGATGGATCTGAAGGCTCTGATGTCTCAAGGATGGATCTGAAGGCTCTAAGGTCAAAATGATGGATCTGAAGGCTCTGAGGTCTAAAGGATGGATCTGAAGGCTCTGAGGTCTCAAGGATGGATCTGAATGCTCTGATGTCTCAAGGATGGATCTGAAGGCTCTGAGGTCAAAATGATGGATCTGAAGGCTCTGAGGTCTCAAGGATGGATCTGAAGGCTCTGAGGTCAAAATGATGGATCTGAATGCTCTGATGTCTCAAGGATGGATCTGAAGGCTCTGAGGTCAAAATGATGGATCTGATGGCTCTGAGGTTTCAAGGATGGATCTGAAGGCTCTGAGGTCTCAAGGGTTCTGAGGTTTCAAGGATGGATCTGAAGGCTCTGAGGTCAAAATGATGGATCTGAAGGCTCTGAGGTCTCAAGGATGGATCTGAAGGCTCTGAGGTCTCAGGGATGGATTTGAAGGCTCTGAGGTCTCAAGGATGGATCTGAAGGCTCTGAGGTCTAAAGGATGGATCCGAAGGATCTGAGGTCTCAAGGACGGACCTGAAGGCTCTGAGGTCTCAAGGACGGACCTGAAGGCTCTGAGGTCTCAAGGGTTCTGAGGTTTCAAGGATGGATCTGAAGGCTCTGAGGTCAAAATGATGGATCTGAAGGCTCTGAGGTCTCAAGGATGGATCTGAAGGCTCTGAGGTCTCAGGGATGGATTTGAAGGCTCTGAGGTCTCAGGGATGGATCTGAAGGCTCTGAGGTCTCAAGGATGGATCTGAAGGCTCTGAGGTCTAAAGGATGGATCCGAAGGATCTGAGGTCTCAAGGATGGATCCGAAGGCTCTGAGGTCTCAAGGATGGATCCGAAGGCTCTGGGGTCTCAAGGATGGATGTGAAGGCTCTGAGGTCTAAAGGGTGGATCTGAAGGCTCTGAGGTCTAAAGGATGGATGTGAAGGCTCTGAGGTCTAAAGGGTGGATCTGAAGGCTCTGAGGTCTAAAGGATGGATCTGAAGGCTCTGAGGTCTCAAGGATGGATCCGAAGGCTCTGAGGTCTCAAGGATGGATGTGAAGGCTCTGAGGTCTAAAGGGTGGATGTGAAGGCTCTGAGGTCTAAAGGATGGATGTGAAGGCTCTGAGGTCTAAAGGGTGGATCTGAAGGCTCTGAGGTCTCAGGGATGGATTTGAAGGCTCTGAGGTCTCAAGGATGGATCTGAAGGCTCTGATGTCTCAAGGACAGATCTGAAGGCTCTGAGGTCTAAAGGATGGATCCGAAGGATCTGAGGTCTCAAGGATGGATCCGAAGGATCTGAGGTCTAAAGGACGGATGTGAAGGCTCTGAGGTCTAAAGGGTGGATCTGAAGGCTCTGAGGTCTAAAGGGTGGATCTGAAGGCTCTGAGGTCTCAAGGATGGACCTGAAGGCTCTGAGGTCTAAAGGGTAGATCTGAAGGCTCTGAGGTCTAAAGGATGGATCTGAAGGCTCTGAGGTCCCAAGGACAGATCTGAAGGCTCTGAGGTCTCAGGGATGGACGTCAAGGCTCTGAGGTCTCAGGGATGGACCTCAAGGCTCTGAGGTCTCAGGGATGGACCTGAAGGCTTTGAGGTCTCAGGGATGGACCTGAAGGCTTTGAGGTCTCAAGAATGGATCTGAAGGCTCTGAGGTTTCAAGGATGGATCTGAAGGCTCTGAGGTCGCAGGGATGGACTTGAAGGCTCTAAGGTCTAAAGGATGGATGTAAAGGCTCTGAGGTCTCAAGGACGGATCTGAAGGCTCTGAGGTCTCAGGGATGGACCTGAAGGCTTTGAGGTCTCAATGACGGATCTGAAGGCTCTGAGGTCTCAGGGATGGACCTGAAGGCTTTGAGGTCTCAAGAATGGATCTGAAGGCTCTGAGGTTTCAAGGATGGATCTGAAGGCTCTGAGGTCGCAGGGATGGACTTGAAGGCTCTAAGGTCTAAAGGATGGATCTGAAGGCTCTGAGGTCTCAAGGATGGATCTGAAGGCTCTGAAGTCTCAGTGATGGACCTCAAGACTCCGCAGTCTCAGTGACGGACCTGAAGGCTCTGAGGTCTGATGGACATGAAAAAGAGTCATGCTGAGTCACTGCAAATGAAAACCTCGGCCTGGTGTTCAAAGGACCATTCCTGATTGCTGGGAGTATGTAATTGAGGTCCTGAATTCAGATTCCCCTTTTGATCCTTGTCCTCCGTTGCTACTTAAGACTATAAAAGATGAGGTCAACCCAGTGATCAACTCCATACTAAATTCCTCATTACAAACAGGAGATATTCCAACATGCTGGAAGGTTGCAGCTGTCAGACCTCTCCAAAAAAAAGCCATTCAAGACCAGACAGTATTGTCAAATCTTCGGCCCATATCGCTTCTCCCAGCGGTATGCAAAATCGCAGAGACCTGTATTAACAAACAGCTCACAGCATATCTGGAGGACAATAATCTTCTCCATCCAAATCAAGCTGGCTTCAGATCCCATCATTCGACAGAATCGGCCCTCCTTTTCTCTACGGAAACAATCAGAGCTGCTTTGGATCAGGGCAAAAGAGCAGTCCTAATCCTGTTAGACCTATCTGCAGCCTTCGACACGGTGTCCCACGATATCCTGATACATCGCCTAAGAAGTGTAGGCATAGTGGGCACCGTGTTGAAATGGTTTACCAACTTTTTGAGACAAAGAAAGCTGATTACCATGCTAGGGCAGTACTGTTCGGAAGAAAGGGAAGTCCAGTCTGGGGTACTTCAGGGCTCTAGTCTGAGCCCCATTTTATTTAATCTTTATATGGCCCCATTGATGGAACTCATTTCTTCTTTTGCCATAAGTTCAATAGCATATGCCGATGACACTCAACTAGTCCTAATCCTAGACGAGGACGCGGCAATTGCTGAAGGCGCTTTAAGGGACTGTCTGAAAGCCCTTTTCAAGTGGATGAATAAAAATCACCTGAGATGTAACACCGCAAAGACAGAAATTTTACCCTTTGGTAGAAACTATCTGTTTTCCCCCCAGACTTGTTGGCCGTCAGAGGCCGAGGCCCCGCCTAGCACTATTAAGAGTGCTCGAAATTTAGGAATTAAATTCGACGAGGCATTATCCTTCAAACAACAGGCAAGTGAAGTGGCAGGCTCATGCTTTAATGTAATAAAGGGTCTCAGAATTTTTTTTGATTTTCTCCCCCTATCAGCCAGACAAACGGTAGAGGTGGCACTAGTTACATCCAGGTTGGATTATTGTAACAGTTTGTACGCTGGGGTAAACAAAGCAGCCATACATAAGCTACAAATGGTTCAACATGCTGCGGCAAGATTAGTGCTTAAATTGCCAAGAAAGACCTCAGCCTCTGCAGCGCTCGATACACTTCATTGGCTCCCCATACAAAAGCGGATCCTGTTTAAAGTCTTGATAACTACGTTTAGAGCATTCCATAAACGAGGCCCAACATATCTGTCTAAAAACTTCAATCATTATCACCCTCGCCGACAACTGAGATCAGCAACGGCCAATCTGATGGTCATCCCAAAGTTCCGGCTCGTCACGAGAGGAGGAAAATCCCTAGCGGTGAGAGGAACTAAAGCCTGGAATAAACTCCCTCACCAAATTCGTGAAATTTCCTGTGAGAATAAATTTAGGAAATCCCTTAAAACATGGATTTACAACTTAGCAGACACAACCTGCAAAACCCTGGTCTAGGATTGGAACGCCACTGTGGGGATTACACCTCCCACCACCTGGAATACACAAGCCAAAAAGCGCCAAGATGCTCCTCGGAGTGATAGTGCGCTATAGAAATTCCTTATCACTATCACTATCACTGTTTAGGAAGACCTCTTCTGCTAGAAATGAGCAGGCCTGTTTTGGAAACGATGCACACTGTTCTAAAATCTAACGAACGAATGACTGCGCCTCCTTGCAGCTCTATTTGTGAACAACACCCAACACATTTCTTTTAATAAGTTTGCTTTTCTAAAGTTGCTTTTCTAAAGAACATTTTTTTCATAGTGTTTGCTCCCTAATTCAGGTTCCACTTAATTTTGTGAACTTTCATTTATGGAATTCTTTATATTATTTTCATGTCTTCATTTTCATTTCATTTCAAGGGTCTTATAAAGCGCATGGCGACCCAAACACGGGTTTCCCAGTGCTAACAGGAGACCTGAGTGAGGAACAGGCTGAATTCAGGAGAACAGATACGTTTTCAGTTGCTTCCTAAAGCTGAGCAAGTTATTGTTTGTTCCTATTGTTGGATCTTAAAGTCTGCTGGTTTTCAGTTGTATTGGTGCTTTGGTCAGTTATTCTACATGCATTTATCTGAGGGAAGTCTTGCTGCTTGGCTCAGATACCAGTGGGGAGCCAGGTCGCTTCGTCTCACCGAACATCACGGATCTGACCTCTCCCCACCAACCCTAACCATCCAGTTCCTACAGCAGATTTGTTTATCAATTTTTCGTTTGAAAATTTAAGAATAAATGTATGCAACCAACCCATGTTCTACCCAAACAATTGATTTTTCAAGGCTTGCTTGATCTATTAAGAGATGTCAATGCCTCGTATGTCCATCTGTACAGTGTATGTAGCATTCCTTTACGTTTTGTACCGCATCCTCTTTTAGGCCATGGGCCCCTGTTCCTTCTGTATCTTTTCCCTCAGTTTTAAACCAGCTCCGTCACTGATGCTTCCTATCGCCAGGTACCACGCCTGACACTGTGCGGTATATTTACAAAGAGATAGCGCCACCAGAACATCACTTTTAGTGACGCTGTGGTGGGGCTACGCCCTTCTTTATATGAACAAAGTGGCGTTAAGCCAGTTTTTGTGGCTTCATACCGCCTTGTAAATACAGACCCTTTACACGCATCATGCAAGGTGCATGCAATGCGTGTTGCTGTGAGTGTTTCACTGACACATTCATTGCTTTATGATGCTGCCCCAGATTTACGAGGATGCGTGAATCTGCTGCAGTGCCAAAAACGAACGTCATGCAGGAGCAGGTGTTTGAATGGCAAAACAAGGAGACATGCTTTGATTTCTCCTCGTTTTTGCTTTTTCTATGTGTGCTTCATTCTGCTGCACACATTGAAGTAACAAATCACCAATATGAATTGTTTATGTGCGGTAAGGGAAACCTTCCTGAATATGAACAATCATACCCTGCAACACAAGCCCCTTTGCACTATGGTTCAAGGGTGCATGTGCTGGCGGTAGGCAGCTAATTTTAGGGCCAGCACTAGGGAAAACACAGGGGTGCTCTTCATTGTTTTAAATACCGCACATCCCTGTGTTTTGGAGATGTCGGAGCGCAGCACTACCAAATTTGGCACAGCTCTGTGCACCAACATTTCGTTGTAAATATGCTCCTCACTCCGGGCCCGATTCACAGAATGAACTTAAGACTCAATCCTAAACTTACTACTATTTTGGTATTCACAGAATGCACTTACTACTTTTGGCATTCACAGAATGCACTTCCTACTTTTGGTACTTTTAAGTCTGTCTTAAGACAAACTTAAAACAGACTTAAGACAGACTTAAGTTAGGATTCTGTCTTAAGTCTGTCTTAAGTCTCTCTTAAGTCTCTCTTAAGGTTATCTTAAGACAAAATCCTAACTTAAGTCTGTCTTAAGTCTGTTTTAAGTTTGTCTTAAGACAGACTTAAAAGTACCAAAAGTAGTAAGTTCATTCTGTCAATGCCAAAAGTAGTAAGTGCATTCTGTGAATACCAAAATAGTAGTAAGTTTAGGATTGAGTCTTAAGTTCATTCTGTGAATCAGGCTCTCTGATACTTACTCTGCCACTGACACATTGATTTCCTCCCTCCTCTTCTATGTGCCTCCGTCTGACATCAGCTCTGTCACTGACACTCTGTGTGACCTGGTGCCTCTTCTCTTCTATGTGCCTCGGTCTGACACCAGCTCTGTCACCGACACTCTGTGTGACCTGGGCCTCTTCTCATCCTTTACTCTCAGTCTGGCACTAGCTCTGTCACTGACACTCTGTGTGACCTGGGCCTCTTCTCTTCCTTTACTCTCAGTCTGGCACTAGCTCTGTCACTGACACTCTGTGTGACCAGCGCCTTTTCTCTTCCTTTACTCTCAGTCTGGCACTAGCTCTGTCACTGACACTCTGTGTGACCAGCGCCTTTTCTCTTCCTTTACTCTCAGTCTGGCACTAGCTCTGTCACTGACACGCTGTGTGACCTGCGCCTCTTCTCTTCCTTTACTCTCAGTCTGGCCCTAGCTCTGTCACTGACACTCTGTGTGACCTGGGCCTCTTCTCTTCCTTTGCTCTCAGTCTGGCACTAGCTCTGTCACTGACACTCTGTGTGACCAGCACGTCTTCTCTTCCTTTACTCTCAGTCTGGCCCTAGCTCTGTCACTGACACTCGGTGTGACCTGGACCTCTTCTCTTCCTTTACTCTCAGTCTGGTCCTAGCTCTGTCACTGACACTCTGTATGACCAGCGCGTCTTCTCTTCCTTTACTCTCAGTCTGGCCCTAGCTCTGTCACTGACACTCGGTGTGACCTGGGCCTCTTCTCTTCCTTTACTCTCAGTCTGGCCCTAGCTCTGTCACTGACACTCTGTGTGACCTGGTGCCTCTTCTCTTCTATGTGCCTCGGTCTGACACCAGCTCTGTCACCGACAACCTGTGTGACCTGGGCCTCTTCTCATCCTTTACTCTCAGTCTGGCACTAGCTCTGTCACTGACACTCTGTGTGACCTGGGCCTCTTCTCTTCCTTTACTCTCAGTCTGGCACTAGCTCTGTCACTGACACTCTGTGTGACCTGGGCCTCTTCTCTTCCTTTACTCTCAGTCTGGCACTAGCTCTGTCACTGACACTCTGTGTGACCTGGGCCTCTTCTCTTCCTTTACTCTCAGTCTGGCCCTAGCTCTGTCACCGACACTCTGTGTGACCTGGTCCTCTTCTCTTTCTTTACTCTCAGTCTGGCACTAGCTCTGTCACTGACACTCTGTGTGACCTGGGCCTCTTCTCTTCCTTTACTCTCAGTCTGGCACTAGCTCTGTTACTGACACTATGTGTGACCTGGGCCTCTTCTCTTCCTTTACTCTCAGTCTGGCACTAGCTCTGTCACTGACACTCTGTGTGACCTGGGCCTCTTCTCTTCCTTTACTCTCAGTCTGGCACTAGCTCTGTCACTGACACTCTTTATGACCTAGGCCTCTTCTCTTCCTTTACTCTCTGTCTGGCACTAGCTCTGTCACTGACACTCTGTGTGACCTGGGCCTCTTCTCTTCCTTTACTCTCAGTCTGGCCCTAGCTCTGTCACTGACACTCTGTGTGACCTGGGCATCTTCTCTTCCTTTACTCTCAGTCTGGCACTAGCTCTGTCACTGACACTCTGTGTGACCTGGGCCTCTTCTCTTCCTTCACTCTCAGTCTGGCACTAGCTCTGTCACTGACACTCTGTGTGACCAGCGCCTTTTCTCTTCCTTTACTCTCAGTCTGGCACTAGCTCTGTCACTGACACTCTGTGTGACCTGGGCCTCTTCTCTTCCTTTACTCTCAGTCTGGCACTAGCTCTGTCACTGACACTCTTTATGACCTAGGCCTCTTCTCTTCCTTTACTCTCTGTCTGGCACTAGCTCTGTCACTGACACTCTGTGTGACCTGGGCCTCTTCTCTTCCTTTACTCTCAGTCTGGCACTAGCTCTGTCACTGACACTCTGTGTGACCTGGGCCTCTTCTCTTCCTTTACTCTCAGTCTGGCACTAGCTCTGTCACTGACACTCTGTGTGACCTGGGCCTCTTCTCTTCCTTTGCTCTCAGTCTGGCACTAGCTCTGTCACTGACACTCTGTGTGACCAGCACGTCTTCTCTTCCTTTACTCTCAGTCTGGCCCTAGCTCTGTCACTGACACTCGGTGTGACCTGGACCTCTTCTCTTCCTTTACTCTCAGTCTGGTCCTAGCTCTGTCACTGACACTCTGTATGACCAGCGCGTCTTCTCTTCCTTTACTCTCAGTCTGGCCCTAGCTCTGTCACTGACACTCGGTGTGACCTGGGCCTCTTCTCTTCCTTTACTCTCAGTCTGGCCCTAGCTCTGTCACTGACACTCTGTGTGACCTGGTGCCTCTTCTCTTCTATGTGCCTCGGTCTGACACCAGCTCTGTCACCGACAACCTGTGTGACCTGGGCCTCTTCTCATCCTTTACTCTCAGTCTGGCACTAGCTCTGTCACTGACACTCTGTGTGACCTGGGCCTCTTCTCTTCCTTTACTCTCAGTCTGGCACTAGCTCTGTCACTGACACTCTGTGTGACCTGGGCCTCTTCTCTTCCTTTACTCTCAGTCTGGCACTAGCTCTGTCACTGACACTCTGTGTGACCTGGGCCTCTTCTCTTCCTTTACTCTCAGTCTGGCCCTAGCTCTGTCACCGACACTCTGTGTGACCTGGTCCTCTTCTCTTTCTTTACTCTCAGTCTGGCACTAGCTCTGTCACTGACACTCTGTGTGACCTGGGCCTCTTCTCTTCCTTTACTCTCAGTCTGGCACTAGCTCTGTTACTGACACTATGTGTGACCTGGGCCTCTTCTCTTCCTTTACTCTCAGTCTGGCACTAGCTCTGTCACTGACACTCTGTGTGACCTGGGCCTCTTCTCTTCCTTTACTCTCAGTCTGGCACTAGCTCTGTCACTGACACTCTTTATGACCTAGGCCTCTTCTCTTCCTTTACTCTCTGTCTGGCACTAGCTCTGTCACTGACACTCTGTGTGACCTGGGCCTCTTCTCTTCCTTTACTCTCAGTCTGGCCCTAGCTCTGTCACTGACACTCTGTGTGACCTGGGCATCTTCTCTTCCTTTACTCTCAGTCTGGCACTAGCTCTGTCACTGACACTCTGTGTGACCTGGGCCTCTTCTCTTCCTTCACTCTCAGTCTGGCACTAGCTCTGTCACTGACACTCTGTGTGACCAGCGCCTTTTCTCTTCCTTTACTCTCAGTCTGGCACTAGCTCTGTCACTGACACTCTGTGTGACCTGGGCCTCTTCTCTTCCTTTACTCTCAGTCTGGCACTAGCTCTGTCACTGACACTCTTTATGACCTAGGCCTCTTCTCTTCCTTTACTCTCTGTCTGGCACTAGCTCTGTCACTGACACTCTGTGTGACCTGGGCCTCTTCTCTTCCTTTACTCTCAGTCTGGCCCTAGCTCTGTCACTGACACTCTGTGTGACCTGGGCATCTTCTCTTCCTTTACTCTCAGTCTGGCACTAGCTCTGTCACTGACACTCTGTGTGACCTGGGCCTCTTCTCTTCCTTTACTCTCAGTCTGGCACTAGCTCTGTCACTGACACTCTGTGTGACCTGGGCCTCTTCTCTTCCTTCACTCTCAGTCTGGCACTAGCTCTGTCACTGACACTCTGTGTGACCTGCGCCTCTTCTCTTCCTTTACTCTCAGCCTGGCACTAGCTCTGTCACTGACACTCTGTGTGACCTCGGCCTCTTCTCTTCCTTTACTCTCAGTCTGGCCCTAGCTCTGTCACTGACACTCTGTGTGACCTGCGCCTCTTCTCTTCCTTTACTCTCAGTCTGGCCCTAGCTCTGTCACTGACACTCTGTGTGACCTGGGCATCTTCTCTTCCTTTACTCTCAGTCTGGCACTAGCTCTGTCACTGTCACTCTGTGTGACCTGGGCCTCTTCTCTTCCTTTACTCTCTGTCTGGCCCTAGCTCTGTCACTGATACTCTGTGTGACCTGGGCCTCTTCTCTTCCTTTACTCTCTGTCTGGCACTAGCTCTATCACTGACACTCTGTGTGACCTGGGCCTCTTCTCTTCCTTCACTCTCTGTATGGCACTAGCTCTGTCACTGACACTCTGTGTGACCTGGGCCTCTTCTCTTCCTTTACTCTCAGTCTGGCCCTAGCTCTGTCACTGTCACTCTGTGTGACCTGCGCCTCTTCTCTTCCTTTGCTCTCAGTCTGGCCCTAGCTCTGTCACTGACACTCTGTGTGACCTGGGTCTCTTCTCTTCATTCACTCCCTGTCTGGCACTAGCTCTGTCACTGACACTCTGTGTGACCTGGGCCTTTTCTCGAGCTTCACTCTCTGTCTGGCACTAGCTCTATCACTGACACTCTGTGTGACCTGGGCCTCTTCTCTTCCTTTACTCTCAGTCTGGCACTAGCTCTGTCACTGACACTCTGTGTGACCTGGGCCTCTTCTCTTCCTTTACTCTCAGTCTGGCACTAGCTCTGTCACTGACACTCTGTGTGACCTGGGCCTCTTCTCTTCCTTCACTCTCAGTCTGGCACTAGCTCTGTCACTGACACTCTGTGTGACCTGCGCCTCTTCTCTTCCTTTACTCTCAGTCTGGCACTAGCTCTGTCACTGACACTCTGTGTGACCTCGGCCTCTTCTCTTCCTTTACTCTCAGTCTGGCCCTAGCTCTGTCACTGACACTCTGTGTGACCTGCGCCTCTTCTCTTCCTTTACTCTCAGTCTGGCCCTAGCTCTGTCACTGACACTCTTTGTGACCTGGGCATCTTCTCTTCCTTTACTCTCAGTCTGGCCATAGCTCTGTCACTGTCACTCTGTGTGACCTGGGCCTCTTCTCTTCCTTTACTCTCTGTCTGGCCCTAGCTCTGTCACTGATACTCTGTGTGACCTGGGCCTCTTCTCTTCCTTTACTCTCTGTCTGGCACTAGCTCTGTCACTGACACTCTGTGTGACCTGGGCCTCTTCTCTTCCTTCACTCTCTGTATGGCACTAGCTCTGTCACTGACACTCTGTGTGACCTGGGCCTCTTTTCTTCCTTTACTCTCAGTCTGGCCCTAGCTCTGTCACTGTCACTCTGTGTGACCTGCGCCTCTTCTCTTCCTTTGCTCTCAGTCTGGCCCTAGCTCTGTCACTGACACTCTGTGTGACCTGGGCCTCTTCTCTTTCTTTACTCTCAGTCTGGCACTAGCTCTGTCACTGACACTCTGTGTGACCAGGGCCTCTTCTCTTCCTTCACTCTCTGTCTGGCACTAGCTCTGTCACTGACACTCTGTGTGACCTGGGCCTCTTCTCTTCCCTTACTCTCAGTCTGGCCCTAGCTCTGTCACTGACACTCTGTGTGACCTGGGCCTCTTCTCTTCCTTTACTCTCTGTCTGGCCCTAGCTCTGTCACTGATACTCTGTGTGACCTGGGCCTCTTCTCTTCCTTTACTCTCTGTCTGGCACTAGCTCTGTCACTGACACTCTGTGTGACCTGCTCCTCTTCTCTTCCTTTACTCTCAGTCTGGCCCTAGCTCTGTCACTGACACTCTGTGTGACCTGGGCCTCTTCTCTTCCTTTACTCTCAGTCTGGCACTAGCTCTGTCACTGACACTCTGTGTGATCTTGGTTCTGTCATTGATAGTTCACCTCATAGCACATGCATGCTTGGGGACCATGAGCATGCATATCGGTGGCAGGGTGGGGGGCGGGGGGAGTCCTCACCGGAGGGTCTTGCGCATCATGTCTTCCTTGGTGACTCCATAGTAGGTGAGGGTCTCGTTCCACATGGGCTTCAGCGTGTTGCGCAGGGTCTTGGTGCGGAGTTTGTTCGCCTGTGTCAGGAGGGGAAAGAAGAAGGTGAAGAACATGGCGGTCCGCACTCTTTTGTTGCACAAGCCATGTACTGCAGAGGCATTCTAGGACACAAGGGGGCAGTGTGTAGGTACTCACTCCTGGGGGCAGGTGCCTGAACTTTCAAGGGTGGTGACACATTTGGGATGGATGGCTGGATGGGTAGGTGGATGTAGGGATGGGTGGAGGGAGGGCAGGATCTATAGATGGTTGGGTGGGTGGAGGGATGGATGAACGGAAGGAGGGATCTAGGGATGGAGGGAGGAATGGGTGGGTGGGCGGATGCATGAGGGAGGGACTTGGAAGGGTGGATGTAGTGATGGGTGGAGGGAAGGAGGGATCAAGGGATGGAGGGAGGGTGGGATGCATGGATGGAGAGAGAGGTGTATTGATGGTTGGATAGAGAGAGGGATTGAGGGATGGATGGAAAGGTGGGGTGGGTGGATGGATGGGTAGGTGCATAGGTAGATGAAAGGATGTAGGGGGAAGGGAGGGGGGAGGGAGGGATGGGTGGGTGGATGGATGGAGGGAGGGATGGAGGGATGGGTGGGTCAGTGGGTAGATGTAGGGAGAGATGGATGGGTGGGTGGATGTAGGGATGGGTGGAGGGAAGGAGGGATCTCTGGATGGAGGGAGGGATGTATGGGTGGATGGATGGCTGGATGGATGAATGGGTGGATGGTTGGGAGGGTGAATGTTTTGAGGGAGGGATGGGTGGGTGGGTGGATGGATAGGTAGATGGATGGGTAGATGGAGGGATGGATAGGTGGGTCAGTAGGTGGATGGATGGATGGGTGGGTGGGTGGATGGATGGATGGATGAATGGATGGGTGGATGGGTGAATGGATTAAGGAATGCATGGATGGGTGGCAGGATGGATGGATGGGTGGGTGGATGGGCAGGTGGATGGCGGATAATAATAATAATAATAATAATAATAATAATAATAATAATAATAATAATAATAATAATAGCATTTGTAGAACGCAACAGCTACCTCAGGCAGAGGTGTCCTGGCGCTTCGTGGTCAACAGCAGGTGAGGGAGGTCCAACCAAGGTACGAGCATTGGCTGAGGAGCCAAGGCTTCAAGGTCTTTCTGAACTCATGTTCGGACTTAATCAGGCGCATATGGGAAGGTAGGGAGTACCACAGTCTGGCCGTCCCCACAGTGAAGGAACTGCCTCCCATACGGGACTTACCAAAATGAGGTAATCAGAGCAGGTGCTGGGAGTTAGATCACAGAGTGCGTTCTTGTTGGTATAGGCAGAGCCTACACTTAAGATAGCCCGGGTCACCATCTAGCAAAGCCCGAAAGGCCAGAGTCAGGGACTTAAAATCTATCCTTTTAGCTGCAGGCAGTGAAGTTGTCTGATGTGTGGCGAGATGTGGTGACGGAACGGGACTCAATTAATTAATGTCGCTGCAGCATTCTGTAACATCTGTAATCAGGCAGACCACAATGGCAACCCAGGGTAAAGACAGTTTGCGTAGTCCAGTCGAGATGTCACAGTAGCATGGACTATGATTCTGCGACAATCCTCCGGCAATAGATGCAAGAATTTCCTCAAACTTCTCAACTTCGCAAAGCATGAGGCTGATATATGACTGACTTGGGCCGAGAAAGACAGGTCTGTCTCCCATTTGATGCCCATGTTTTTTGCCGTATTTGCTGGTAAAGGTGGCGATCCCATTTCAACTGGCCACACAAGTCCGGTGGGGGGAGGAGATGTCGGCCGAAGAACAAGACCTCCGTCTTGTCCGTGTTAAGTTTTAAGCTGTTATTATTCATCCAGCATGAAATCAGAAGAGTGACCCTTAAAAGAGAACACCTGCTAGGTGTCATCCGCAAAGGAGACTTCTTTCACTTCCCAAGAGGCAATGAGAGAGAAGAGTGGCACCAGATAGGTGCTGAAGAGCAATGGGCTCAGGGCCGAGCCCTGAGGCACCCCACACCACAGTGGCTTAGGTTTCGATTGATGGGATTGGAGAAAGACCCTTTGAGAGCAGTCTTTAAGGTAAGACTGGATCCAGGAGAGTTCTACCCCCTGTAAGCCCAGCTGTTTAAGTTTGTCCAGTAGGATTGGTGCGCAACTGTGTCGAATGCAGCGGACATATCTAAAAGGACCAGCATCGCTGAGGTCCCTGCATCTATCGTCATTCTTACAGAATCCACCACCAGTGCAGTCTCGGTGCTGAATCCTGAAAGGAAACCGGACTGAGTGTCGTGTAGGATGTCATGACCTTCTATAAAATTGGCGAGTTGGTGTTGCACCAGTTATTCTAGCATCTTCGCGGGTGCCGGCAGTAGTGAGATTGGGCGGTAGTTGCTAAGCTCCGTCGGGTCAGCGTTCGGCTTTTTTAATAGGGGCAGTAGCAGAGCATGTTTCCAAATATCAGGGTGAAATGCTTGTGGAAAGCGAGGTATTCCAAATGTGATTTAAAACAGGGTTAATCAAATGCGCCAATGTCCTGAACAGCTTCGGGGGACATAGATACTCAGGTGAACCAGACTTGCATCTCAGGATTTCAGTCCGTGATTCCTGCTGGGAAATAGGGAGAACATTTGAGAGGGTGCCCTTAGTATTTAGGATTTCCTGCAACTGGTTCAGCCATCTCATAAATGCCATAAATGTGGCATATACCTTCTCTGATTCGATGAATCTCAGGTGACTGGGAGGACAGTTCCAGGCCTTTGTACTGAGAGCAGCGAAGGATTTACCCCTCCCACGACTTTTGATTCTAGAGGTTGGGGGCGTCAAAGATTAGTACACAAAGGAGTCACTCTTCCTTGTAGAGGAAGAAAAAGGAAGAAACTTTTGTCGTGTGCTACTCTATCTGTGGGGGACAGTGTGTCCTCATAATAATGCCCTCACTCACCCCGAAGGATGTCATGCTTCATCATTTGGGGTTTGCTCCTTGTTGGGCCGGTGCTGTAATACCCTACGGGTCCCCCGAAGGGTCACTTTATCAGAGATCTTTGATGAGAAGCTGTTTGGGTGTGTGGGTATAAGTGGCAGTGAAGTCTAAAGTGGTGTATTTAAAAAATGACTGGAGGGAGGGTGGGTACTATTTATTAGACCGACTGACTGGCAGATCCCCCGGAGTGCATGACCCTGGATTCCGATATTATGTAGGCGGTGGATGACGATAAGGTGGGAGACTGTCAAATGCTGCAGAGAGTTCCAGGAGGATGAGGGCGACCGTGTCTCCTCTGTCCAGAGTCAGGTGGATGTCATTCGTGGCAGTGAGAGGGTAGTTTCGTGGTATGGTTTGGTCTGAAACCAGACTAAGTGGGTTCAGGGAGTTTGTGGTCGTTGACGTATTCAGTGAGGTGTCTGTTGATGATTTTCTCTAAAACCTTGGTGAAGAATAGTAGCAGGGAGATCGGTCTATAGTTGGTGAGTGCTAAAGGGTCCGCAGAGGGTGTCTTCAGCAATGGGAGCATAGTTGCGTGTTTTCAAGCCACTGTAGGCGCAGAGGTGCACAGGTGACAGAAAGGAGTTGCTTGTCCTAGATCTGTGAAGTCCTTGAGGGCCTGATCCCTCTATTACAGATGTGTACCTGGTTTTTCTATGACAGATGTGTACCCGGTGCCTGTTTGACAGATGCTTACCTGGTCCCTGTGCTGTGTGTCAGATGTGTACCTGCTCCGTGTGTGACAGATGCATACAGCTTTTTTAGAAAGCCGCTGGTGTTCAAAGTAGCTTTTGACCTGCTGTGAAAGGGACATTGGTAAAAATAGAGGGCACAATTCACAAAGGTAAGCTTAGACCAAAAGTCTAAGTTTAGACTTGAAGTCTAAGTTTAGATTTAAAGTCTAACTTTACTAGGTCTAAACTTAGACTCTAAATGTTAACTTTTGGCCTTTGTTTACTTTTGTGAATCCGAAAGCGCCTAGTCTCTGATCCCCAGCCACCTGTGTGTTTTCATGGTGTACACAAAGACCAGGGTGGGTGACCGCGCTGGTACAGATTAGCAACAACTAAACCCATACATGTACGAATGCCACCCCACCCAGGGGGTGTAGAGTGCACTAGTGGGGAAACTAGGACAACACATGCGCTCCTGTGTGCCCCCAAACAAATTAAGCAGCATTAATGTGTCCCAGATAATGTAGGGGTGAATGGATGGATGGGTTAATCAATGGGTTAGCAACTGATTGCATTATTCAAGGAGTTCACATTCTAGCAAGTGAAGCTGGCAGATGGGTACGTCAAGGAATGAATGTATAAATAAGTCACCTGGAAGAAACTGTTTTAAGAATGCAGGGTGAGTGAGGCAAATGGTGAGTGAATGGTTGTATGTTTGCTGTGATAACAAGAGTCTGTAGCACAAGGACAGATAAGTAAATAACTGAATACCTCCGAGAGGGATTTTGTAAGTGACTGACCGAATGAATGAATGAAAGAATGTATGATATTCGAGACACTGGTGAAGTGAATTGGTGAAAGCCAAAGAGAGTGAGTGCAGGATCGCCAACTCTCACTGGGTCATAGGGGACACAGGTATCTTCATTCTTTTTTACAAACCATTTCAATCTGGTGGCTCAACCAAACTGGTTCTGCTGAAAGCCAACCATGGTAAAACTCCCACATACACAAAGTGAATGAAAGAAGGCCAGAACTAGAAAGCATGTAGTATATGAGCAATATGTAATAATGTAACAACTCTAAGCGGGTAGGGTAGGTCAGTGAGATAGTGAGTTTTTCTTTATAAATACCCGCAGACGAGCCCCTACCTTGCTTGCTCCAGGAAGTAGATTCGCTTTGACATAGGGATCGGAGGAGCCATTCGAGTCCATGGGCTTCAAGCCCTGTGAGGAAAAGAAGAGAGAGTTAAGTGTCAGGTGTCCTTCAAAACGCAGTCAGTCCATCAACTGAAGAGTCCTTGTCAATGCTGCCAATACTCCTAGCTGGAGAGGCCCTCCACCCCACGCACTCCTGGGACCCTGCAGATAATACCACATGAAGAGTCCCCTGTGATACGATCAACTTACGCAATTGTCCCAGCACCACCAACTCTCACCCCAGCCAACAGGAACAATTCAAGAGTCCTTCCTGGTACCACCAACTCCAGAGCTCATGCCGGTACAATTAACTCAAGAGCTCACGACGATACCACCAATTCAAGAGCTCATGCCAGTACCATTAACTCAAGGGCTCATGGTGTTACCATTAACTCAAGCACTCATGACAGTACCATTAACTCAAGGGCTTATGGCGGTAACACCAATTCAAAAGCTCATGCTGGTACCGGTAACTCGAGCTCATGCCAGTACCAGAGCTCATGCCGGTACAGTTACCTCAAGAGCTCATGATGATACTACCAATTCAAGAGCTCATGCCTGTACCACCAACTCAAGAGCTCATGCCGGTACCATTAACTCAAGAGCTCATGATGATACCATAAATTCAAGAGCTCATGCCTGTACCACCAACTCAAGAGCTCATGCCTGTACCACCAACTCAAGAGCTCATGCCGGAACCATTAATTCAAGAGCTCATGCCGGTACCATTAACTCAAGAGCTCATGATGATACCATAAATTCAAGAGCTCATGCCTGTACCACCAACTCAAGAGCTCATGCCGGTACCATTAACTCAAGAGCTCATGATGATACCATAAATTCAAGAGCTAATGCCTGTACCACCAACTCAAGAGCTCATGCCTGTACCACCAACTCAAGAGCTCATGCCGGAACCATTAATTCAAGAGCTCATGCCGGTACCATTAACTCAAGAGCTCATGATGATACCATAAATTCAAGAGCTCATGCCTGTACCACCAACTCAAGAGCTCATGCCGGTACCATTAACTCAAGAGCTCATGATGATACCATAAATTCAAGAGCTCATGCCTGTACCACCAACTCAAGAGCCTATGCTGCTATCATTAAATTAAGCGGCAATGCCAGTACCACCAACTCAAGAGTGCATGCCCTTATCACCAACACAATGGACTCTCAGAACTGACAACTGAAGAATGACAGCCAATACCAGGCACTATAGAGACTATATCAAAACTATCAACTCAAGAGAACCCACCAACTTCATCCCCACCATCCTATGACACTCCATCACTGACGGCTACATCCTTAATCAGAGAGACAGGAGGTGAGCTTCCCTTCATTCACATACCCTTTGGGACTGCACTTTTAGTGACTCCCCCTTTGAATTCCTTTGTGTTTCTAAGATGCTTCTCCCATCTGGATCTTTAAGCACATGCATTATTTACCAACTCCCAGATCAAAACTCAGCATCTGAGGAGCGCGTCAATCACCTCCTCCCACTGTGGTCCAACGCTGATCAACTAACATGTTTATAAGTGACTTAAGTGTTTGTGGAAACAACCAAATGTATCTAGGATTTCAACCTTTTAAACAATGAGCTATGAACACCATCTAACCCCCCTGTCCATCACTCTGTCCGCCAATAGATGGCTCTCATCACCAAGAACCCTAGGTGATATGCAACTGGACAGGTTCTTAGTGACACTCAAGCACCTGAACTGCACTCTGGAAGAACGCTACAACACGCTAGGACTTTTAGCACAAAATGCTTTATCTCTCATATATGATCTAGCACCACACCAATGGCAATCTAACACAGACAGAAAATAAGGTCAATTTGATTGAAACTTTGCAAAGTTTGCAAAGTCATATATTTGAACATCTTTAAACCTTCTATCCCAATATTCAAACCCTGGGAAGCTGAAGCCATTCAACTAAACCCTATCTAGGAACAGAAACGTCCACTTTCTTGGATGACATGATCACTGCTTGAGAACAAACTTTCTATGCTCTCAGATGACACATGCGTAGCCTGTGAGTAACTGTTCCATGTTCTCAGATGGCCCATGAGTAAACCTTCTACATTCTCATATAAACCTTTGCAGTCGGCGAACAAACCATTCTGCCTCTCAAATGGCTGTCACAAACTACGAGCAACCCTTCCAAGCTCTCATGACACCATTATCGTCGACGAGCAACCCTTCCATGGTCTCACAACACTATTGTGGGCTATGAGCAAACCCTTCCATGCTCTCACAACACCATAGTGGTATACGAGCAACCCTTCCATGGTCTCACAACACCATTGTGCCCTACGAGCAACACTTCCATGCTCTTGTGACACCATTGTGGTCTACGAGCAACCCTTCCATGGTCTCACAACACCATTGTGCTCTACGAGCAACACTTCCATGGTCTCACAACACCATTGTGCTCTACGAGCAACACTTCCATGCTCTTGTGACACCATTGTGGTCTACGAGCAACCCTTCCATGCTCTCATGACACCATTGTGGTCTACGAGCAAGCCTTCCATGGTCTCACAACACCATTGTGTTCTAAAAGCAACCTTTCCATGCTCTTACGACACCATTGTGGTCTACAAGCGACCCTTCCATACTATCATGACACCATTGTGGCTCCATGCTCTCATGACACCATTTTGTTCTACGAGGAACCCTTCCATGCTCTCACGACACCATTGTGGCCTACGAGCAACCCTTCCATACTATCATGACACCATTGTGGTCTATGAGCAACTCCTCCTTGCTCTCATGACACCATTGTGTGGTTCCATGCTCTCATGACACCATTGTGGTCTATGAGCAACCCTTCCATGCTCTCACAACACCATTGTGGTCTACAAACAACCCTTCCATGCTCTCACGACACCATTGTGGTCTACAAGCAACCCTTAAATACTATCATGACACCATTGTGGTCTACAAGCAACCCTCCCATGGTCTCACAACATCTCACAACACCATTGTGGTCTACAAGCAACCCTTCCATGCTCTCACGACACCATTGTGGTCTACAAGCAACCCTTCCATACTATCATGATACCATTGTGGCTCCATGCTCCCATGACACCATTGTGTTGTACGAGCAACTCTTCCATGGTCTCACAACACTACTGTGGGCTACGAGCAACCCTTCCACGCTCTCGCGACACCATTGTGGTCTACAAGCAACCCTTACATACTATCATGACACCATTGTGGTCTACAAGCAACCCTTCCATGCTCTCACGACACCATTGTGGTCTACAAGCAACCCTTCCATGCTCTCACGACACCATTGTGGTCTATGAACAACCCTTCCATGCTCTTATGACACCATTGTGTTCTACAAGCAACCCTTCCATGGTCTCACATCACCATTGTGGTCTATGAACAACCCTTCCATGCTCTTATGACACCATTGTGGTCTACAAGCAACCCTTCCATGGTCTCACATCACCATTGTGGTCTAAGGGCAACCCTTCCATGTTTTCACAACACCATTGTGGTCTATGGGCAACCCTTCCATGTTCTCACAACACCATTGTGGTCTACGAGCAACCCTTCCATGCTATCATGACATCATTGTGGTTCCATGCTCTCATGATACCATTGTAGTCTACCAGCCCCCCTTCCATGCTCTCCCGACACCACTGTGGTCTTCGAGCAACACTTCCATGATCTTGCGACACCATTGTGGTCCACGACCAACCCTTCCAAGCTCTCACGACATCATTTGTGGTGTATGAGCAACCCTTCCATGGTCTCACAACACCACTGTGGTCAACGAGCGACCCTTCCATTCTCTCAGGTGGCACAGTTGCAGCCTGCAAGGAAACCGTCCTTCCATGCTGCCAGATGACAACATTGTGACTTGTGAGCACACCGACAATGCTCTCAGATGACATCATCGTGGTCTGCAAGCAAACCTTCCACAGTCTCAGATGACAACATCACAGCCTATGGGAACAACCCTCCTGCTGGACCATCTGCCAGTTCACCCATCTCACTTGTTTCCTCCACTAAGCCTGTGTATAGAATTTCAGATTCAGTGCCTGGCCTTACAATGGCAGCCATGTTACGCTGACGTAAGAAGAGGATGTAAACATTATTGAGGTTAAGAGTGAGCCAGAGAATGGTCAGGCGTGTCTGCCTCAAAGCCATTAACTTGATTCAGACACCCCACTGGCTTGGGGCAATTATTTTGTTTATTAATTAACTAATATGTAGGACATTGTGCTTTTGTTTGAGATTTTGACAACCGTTTGGATATTTGTCTGTATTTAATGACTGTTTATTTTGGACGTTTTTTCCTTATACATTACATTGGAATGCACTCCACAGTTGTATATAGACTTCATCTGTGACATTTCCCAATGTGTTTTTATTATTTGACCGCCCCTCCCCCAGGTTTCCATTTCCTCTTTAAAAAATAAAAATAAAATGTTTTGCCGAATCCAAAGGACAGTTTTAAAAAGTGCAAATTAAAAAGTTTTCAGAATTTTAGATAAAAAACAAACATGTTCAAAAAATGTTGCATATGTTTTAATTGAAAAAGTCATATTGATTAATTTTCTGCCATGAAAATTATATATATATATATATATATATATATATATATATATATATATATATATATATATATATATATAAGAAAAACTCGTCAAGGGTAATCCAGCACTGCCACAGTAGTTCGCAGATTTGAACAGACGAAGAGAAGAACCCAGGAATGGTGCCAAACAAAGTGCGTATTTATTTGTGCTCAATTTCGCTCAGCATGCCCGCCATTACGCGTTTCGACAGTAAATGTACATGTAAATGTACATGTATTTATATAGCGCAAATCGCCCACATCGCAGGCATCTATGCGCTTGCTTAGGGAACCCGTCCTGGTATTCCCCTGTGAGATACCCCGGCAGGGTATCCACAAGGTGAAAGCCAGGCATCCCGCCGCGAGGGGCCGTTGTGGAGATTAAGCAAGCTATTGCCCAGAGTCGCAGAGTGTGAACCCGTGAGTCGAGTAGGCACCGGAGCGAGAATTATCGAGTCCTTGGAATTATTGAGCCCAACCCCCGTCGGGGCGGGGAATTGGACCCTGGTCCAGGGCCGATCTCAGCTTCCGGGTCTGCCGCCTCTAACCCCTGAGCCACACGTATCCACTGTCTTGATCACATATATATATAATCTTTAAATTTCATTAGCTAAATTCTAAAACCATAATACTAAGAATGTCAACAAAGCACAGAATATAATTTGCACTTTACTATGCATTAGGTTTAAAGTACCACATTTGCAAAGGATGACATTTACAAACAGGTATTTTCACAAATGGTACATACATTATTTGTTTTTTTTTCTAAGTATAGGCTTCAGTGTTTTTGTGAGCCTGCTTGTCTTTGTGGTGGTGGAGTTGGTGGTGGAGAAGGTGTGGGTGTTTGGAGCGGAGCTGGGTGGTTTCTGGGTGTTACAAGGGGATTGACACTTGGGTTTGTGGGTGGTGTGCCGTTATAGTTTGAGGTGCCTCTGAAAAGACTTGTACGTTGAGCATACCTTCCAAGCAGCTACCTGATAAATGGAGCCATAGCGGCCTATCAACAAACCTTCTACGCTCGCAACCTACTATTACACCTTACACGTTGTCAGGAGACCTATTACAACCTACTAGCACACCTTCCACGCTGTGAGGTGACCTATCACAATCTACTAACACACCTTCCATGCTGTGAGGTGACCTATTACAACCTACTAGTCCACTGTCCATGCTGTAAGGCGACCTATCACAACCTACTAGCACACCTTCCACGCTGTGAGGTGTCCTATCACAACCTACTAGCACACCTTCCATGCTGTGAGGTGACCTATCACATTCACAACCTACTAGCACACCTTCCACGCTGTGAGGTGACCTATCACAATCTACTAGCACACCTTCCATGCTGTGAGGTGACCTATCACAATCTACTAGCACACCTTCCACGCTGTGAGGTGACCTATCACAACCTACTAGTCCACTGTCCATGCTGTAAGGCGACCTATCACAACCTACTAGCACACCTTCCACGCTGTGAGGTGTCCTATCACAACCTACTAGCACACCTTCCACGCTGTGAGGTGACCTATCACAACCTAGTAGTCCACTGTCCATGCTGTAAGGCGACCTATCACAACCTACTAGCACACCTTCCACGCTGTGAGGTGTCCTATCACAACCTACTAGCACACCTTCCACGCTGTGAGGTGACCTATCACAATCTACTAACACACCTTCCATGCTGTGAGGTGACCTATTACAACCTACTAGTCCACTGTCCATGCTGTAAGGCGACCTATCACAACCTACTAGCACACCTTCCACGCTGTGAGGTGTCCTATCACAACCTACTAGCACACCTTCCATGCTGTGAGGTGACCTATCACATTCACAACCTACTAGCACACCTTCCACGCTGTGAGGTGACCTATCACAATCTACTAGCACACCTTCCATGCTGTGAGGTGACCTATCACAATCTACTAGCACACCTTCCACGCTGTGAGGTGACCTATCACAACCTACTAGTCCACTGTCCATGCTGTAAGGCGACCTATCACAACCTACTAGCACACCTTCCACGCTGTGAGGTGTCCTATCACAACCTACTAGCACACCTTCCACGCTGTGAGGTGACCTATCACAACCTACTAGTCCACTGTCCATGCTGTAAGGCGACCTATCACAACCTACTAGCACACCTTCCACGCTGTGAGGTGTCCTATCACAACCTACTAGCACACCTTCCACGCTGTGAGGTGACCTATCACAACCTACTAGTCCACTGTCCATGCTGTAAGGTGACCTATCACAACCTACTAGCACACCTTTGACGCTGTGAGGCGACCTATCAGAACCTACTAGTCCACTGTCCATGCTGTAAGGCGACCTATCACAACCAGAGGCATAACAAAAGTTAAGTCGCCCCCCCTGCAAGCTACATGGAGGGGCCCCTGCTCCGAATCTAATCTGGAGCTCTCAGGTCTGACTGAGTACTGTGCTGAGGGGGTCCCCTGTAGCTCAGGGTCCCCACGCACTGTGCGCGCTGCGGGGGCCTGTGTTACGCCACTGATCACAACCTACTAGTACAACTTCCACACTGTCAGGCGACCTATCACAACCTACTAGTACAGTTTCCACGCTGTCAGGCAACCTATCACAATCTACTAGCACACCTTCACCGCTGTCAGGCGACCTAACTCAACCTACTAGCACACCTTCCACATTGTCAGATGATACCATCAAGGTCTATGAAGCATATGAGTAAACTTTCCACACACTTACATGACACTACTGCAGGCCACAAACATATTTTTCACACTTACAGATAGTAAAATATTTATGCAGAACCAAAACAGTAATAAAGTCAAAATACCAAGCTATAAAAATCCCAAATGAATTACAAAAATACTGTAAGATTGAAGTTCAAGTTCATCAATTTGAACTTGAACATGAGTAAAATTTAATAAACAAAATGACAAATTCCAATAAGGGAAACTAGAGATATACATTTTAAAGATTTCAGGGAAAATAGTGCCTAAAAGCTCAAACGCCACTGATAGTCTATAGCCGCGGGCCTAGGTGCAATTTGAGGTTGACTGTGAATCAGCGTAGGTCTGATACACCACCCAGCTTTGTCCTGGTCAAATATTTTACCTTCTGACGTTGGGCCTGATTTATATCTTGGCGGTATGGATACTTCGCCACAATGGTGATGGAGTATCCATACCACTAAGAAACACCTAATGGTTTGCCCCTTGGGAACCGCATCGGAAATCTTCGCCGGTGAAACCATGAAGCGCGGGCTTCATTGACAACATAAATTAACAATGCAAAGACCAGGTGTTATGAAACAATTGTACACCTGAACGTGCATGTGCAAATGGTGTTTCTCTTTGTGAATTACAATTAGAAAACAACTAAAGGAGTAGAACTCGTTTTTTGAAATTTTCTGCACTAGGTCCTGAAGAATAGATGAAAGAGGCAGCCTTGGAACATGTCAACCAGTGGGGTGTAGGAACATTATTCCTAATGACTCTATTCATCCCCTGTTTTTAACCTTACCGACTAGGGATCGGAATAAAGTACTTTACCCACTAGCCAGGTAATTTTAAAAGCACTTTCTTTTTACTTCACTCCTTCCCTGCAGGAACATCTACCTCTCATAGTCTGTTAATCAGTGCTCCTTTGTAATCGATTGATTGATTGATAGGCTTTATTTCGGTATACAAATACCATAAAAGCAATACAAAAATACAATTGTAAAAAGTCATATACAATCAATTTATACACAATTGATAAAAACAGGTACAGTAATTAATTTAACAGGTTAAAACAAGGATTAAATTGACACAGAAAGCCTTCTATTACGAATCAACCAAGCCCATTTCAGGAATTTTGACACAGCACATACGATCACGGGGGATATGTCAGTCATTAAAATGCGTATTGCCACTAAACACTGACGAATGCCCAGCAGTCTACAGAGTGGTTTGAGCCAACGGATTCGCGGGGCACGGTAGTTCGGGCATTCGAAAAAAATGTGGACAACTGACTCTACACGAGTGGGACAGGATGCAAAAAGAGGTGAAAGTTGGTAAGGCCCCTTCCAGCGGGCGACTACCTCCCCTATTGGTAAAGTCCCCACACGAAACTTAAAATACAGAGAGCAGTCGAACGGGATAGTGATAATGTCTAGATAGGGTTCATATGCCACCACGTCCTTGATTCTCACAAAAGCTACTGTTTTGTTGCAATGGCGTGAGTCTAGATGTAATTTAGCAGAGACCCAATTCCAATACAACTTTTTAATAGTAGCCTTCGGTGGGGCAGATTTTGTGGATCAAGCATCAGGTTGTCCTATCTCCATTAGTAGTCTTTTGGCGTCCCTCAACCATTTAATCCTCGACCACCCTGCCATGTCCATAACCTCAGACAGAGCCTCCGCGTAGGAGACCAATTCGGGAACCCGCCACAACCCCGCCCAAAGAAGCAGTGGGCGAAGTTGCGCTTGCTCCCCAATAGGTCTACAACCTAAATCCAATAGCACTGGCACAGTTGGAGTGCTTCGTGGCAAAGCCATCAGGTCTTTCAAGAACTTATTCTCAGATTTGACTATTGGATCCAGGTTGCAGGTACCCCACATCTCAGCCCCATATAAAGCGGCACTGACCCCTCTCGCTTTATAAATATCCACCACTGGGGCAATGGGTTTGCAAGATGAGGATCGTTGTTTCTTGAGTAGTGCTCCTCCTACCCTTTTATGGCCCAGTAACATTTTATAGATGTGTGGATTACAGGAAAGGGAGTCGTTGAGGCGGATACCCAAATAGTCAAACTCGGAAACTCTCTCTAAGGGCTCTGAATTCAAGGTCGGAAGTCTGCCAAGTTTCCTGGGGGGGTTCATGACCAAGAATTTGGTTTTGTCTGTGTTGATTACTAGGCCTCTCAATAGACAAAACTCCTGGAAGCTATTTAAAAGGCTCTGCAGACCCATAGGGGACTTTGAAATGAGGAGAGTGTCATCCGCAAAAAGCAGTGTAGGGATCCGTTTGCCCGCCAAGGATGGAGCGTCCGAGGGAGTGCCAAGCAGATGTTCAACCACTCCGTTTACATAAAGCGAAAACAGAGT
Organism: Lissotriton vulgaris; assembly: GCF_964263255.1. Taxonomy (NCBI): domain Eukaryota; kingdom Metazoa; phylum Chordata; class Amphibia; order Caudata; family Salamandridae; genus Lissotriton; species Lissotriton vulgaris. The sequence goes on along the minus strand of NC_141686.1, from coordinate 302,441,818 downwards.
GGGCGCCAGGACACATCCGTGTCGGACTCACCTTCCTACAGGAATTCTTCCTGTTTTTTCGCCCTTCGTGCCCCAACGCACCTGTGCAAAGTTGCCATCATGAAGTTTTAGCAGCAGGGAGAGAATGTAGGAGGGCAACCCTAGGTTTAACCGGACCTTCCATAGTTTCTCCCTGGGAACCAGGTCGAAGGCTGTTTTTAAGTCTATAAAGGCCAAGTACAGACTGCCCCCTCCCAACACCACCACCTTCCAGTGAAGGAGAGTCAGTCTGAAGGCCTGCTCGATTGTCCCTGTGCCAGAACAAAACCCAGCTTGGAGGTCCATCAATTTGAACATGAACATGAGTAAAATTTAATTTAAAAAATGACAAATTCCAATAAGGGAAACTAGAGATATACATTTTAAAGATTTCAGGGAAAATAGTGCTTAAAAGCTCAAACGCCACTGATAGTCTATAGCCGCGGGCCTAGGTGCAATTTGAGGCTGACTGTGAATCAGCGTAATGAGGAAAATGAAATTTTACATGGCCAATGTGTCCCCTGCTTGTACCCCAACGTTTAGTGTACTTGCATGTCATCCATGCATAGTCTGTAATAATGATGCCTCTGCATTTCCGTCCCACATTAGGATGTCAGTTACCAAGTCTTTCATGAAAGAAACGTTAATTTTACACTGAGGCCCATGTTGCCCATGCGTTTGCATTGTGCACTTTTAAAATCGAGATGAACCCATTTTGTGGCTCAGCCTGAGCCAGGACCCGAATTAAGGTTTCATGCCTCCAGACACTCTGAGGGCTGCAGCTACGTATCCCTGACCTCTCACATACTTTTGGCTAAGCCGAGAGGGGCCCAGCCCGGGGTGCCAAGACAGTATTTTGCACAACAGTTATCTGCTTGCTCTACAAAATCACATTCCTGCCTGGTGAAGAAGGTAAACAGAACCCGTCTGAAGAGATAGGGCCTAGCCTTTCTGTCTCCGTTTAAGTGATTTGCAGAGCTCGCCTCCATAGAAAGCTCAAAGCCCCCACGCAAATGAACGAAGAAATATATGCCCACACTGGCTCTTGGTGAAGAGCGACCTTTGCTTCAGATAATACATCCCCGGACTTAAGATATCAGATAATACCAGACGTGCAGGTCGTCTTGACACTGAAGGCCTCTCTACCAGACCAAAAGTCAGCTCCCCCCAGTTACACGTTAGTTGCACGTCATGACCAAGTTGCTCACACAAGTAGGGCAAAGGTTCCAGCTGGCCATGCGACCCCCTTCATGTATCCACCCACCTATGACTCACCTATGACTCCTCAAGTGAACTCCCACATGTATGCCCTCATGCACGCCCACATGCTCTTATCTCTCTCTTGCTCTTGCTCTGCCTGGAGCGCTCCTCCCTATGTACGAGATTGAATGTATAAATATTGTACTCTGTGAATAAAGTTCAGAAGACCCTTCCTGAACCTTAGTGGTGATGGAACCGATTCTCCCTTAACTCGAGTTATTGAAATAAAGCCCTTTTGAATCGGACACCACGGACTCTGCCTCTCATTTTATGCATGACCCTTTGTTTAAGTATAGAAATTATGACAGGGTAATACTTTATTTACCACATAAATCTGGCGCCCGAATAGGGAAAAATCCCCTTCCCCACCAAAAGAACTGCGGGAGGAGGGGGAACGGGTCAAGGCAGAACAGGCTGATAGAGAAAGAAATGCTGTCGTTGCTGGTATTTATCCCGTCCTCTCAGAAGAACTAGCTAGAGTGACCCCCTCAGAAACACCCCGTAGGTCGCGAACGCCACCACCTGTACCCTTTAGAGTACGTAGAAAAAAGCCGACAGCCTCGGAGGTTTTTATTTCCTCCTATCTAGAAGAGTCCGCACCGGACTACGCAAACGCAGATTTCCCTCCGCCCCCACCAGCGGATCAGCTCGAACAGCTTCAGCAGGTCGTGAAAGACGACGTAGGGCCAGGGGCCGTAGGGGGAGGGGGGCCAACGCCATATAAGTTTACTGTAGATGTAGCAATTTCACACTGTATATACGATCCAGAACCAGGAAAGGGCTCAATGCTCGTGATTTCACTAAGATTAAGACAAGCCGTCGACTATTTGGTCACACTACCAGACATGAAAGAACACCTAGATAAAATATACCGTTTCATCAGGACGGGGAGGGACCCGAGAGTATAGAACAGGCCATGGAACACAGAAAAGTAGGGGTTAAGAACTACATCCTACGTTTTATGATTAACTGCCTGATCAGGGAACAAGACCAAGGAGACGGGGATGTAAAGCATGGTTTGATAGAATGGAGTGATAACATAGATGCCGGTCGGCATGATAAACAGGGACAGACAGATAGCATGACGAAGAAAATACAAAAGGAAATAGTAGCGATACACAGAGCAGGGTCTGACAAGAAGGGTGAGTCATCAACGGAAGATCTTGAGCCAGAAACCGAGGAAAAGGACAAAATGAATTATGTAGGCAAGGCACGACAGTTCGACAGGCCCAAGTGCCTCGACTACCGTAAACAGGGATCGGCTATTAAAGAAAGATATTCCCTTGAAAATCTATTCCAAGCTACTGAAAAAGCACTGAAACGACGGATAGAGAGCGAGCGATCTAATACCCCACACGAAAAGGAATTGGCACGGTCAGCCACCCAGTGGGTGTCCAATTCTAATATATATAGCAATGATATAGTGGCTCAGACTTTCTTGAGCCTTCCGCCGAACGAACAGCGTTTGGCCGGTATTTACATGGTCCAACATTTAATAACGTTGTATGAAAGTCAATATTCTGATCCCGGTCCTTTGTATAAATTATGGACGACATACTTCTAGAAAGATGGACAGGCCTGGGTACTGACTTAATTAACGTCATCCTGGATCAACGACATAAGTACTTGAATTCTCTGACCACATGCATGCTTCCCGCCCCACACCACGACAGAAAGCACCTATACATAGACAGACAGAACCCCCTACGAGAGGTACATCCCGTCAAAAATGCAACCAGTGAGCTTCAACGAGTGTATGTTTACACCCCCTTGACGAAATTAGAAATACTGGAAATGAAAAAGATGTTGCCCTGCCATGATAAAGACCCGGGGGGTTTCACCGTGAATTAAAAGACATTCTCCGCATCGGAGATTATACATATGCTGACATTCTGAAACTATTGAAAGTACTGTTGCCTGCAGGTATTTATGAAAAACTTAAGGAAAAAGACTGGGAGGTGGGAGAGAAAAAGTTAAGTTGGGCAGAATTGGAAACAGAGGATAAAGCCAGGCTTCCGGGGGTTGGTCTTGGGGACAAAGCTAGAGAACTACCTGAACTCCTAATACAGGTTTTGCCGAGACTATTGATTACTAAAAAGGAAGACTGGGATGCTATTTCACCCTGTAAACAGAAACCAGACGAGGACACAAGTGATTTCTATTCTAGATTCGAGAAATGTTTTGCTATTAGTAGTGGCCTTAAGCCCAGTAGTGAATCGTATCCACATCTTTTCGTGAGCAAATTACTAGAGAATTCCCTACCCCAGATCAAGAATAGAGTACTGAAGGTTGAGAGTACTTGGCAAGCAAACAGCCCTTCACAAATGTTGCAAATGCTACAATATCACCAGAACAGGATTAGAGAAGAGCAGGATCAGGAAAAGAGACGCATGAAAGAGACAAAGATGAAGGTGCTGGTTGCCCAAACGGTACAGGCAAACATGAACAAAAATGGCAAAAATGGCGCGACACCTGTCAAGGGGAACTGTAATTATTGCAAGCAACCAGGTCACTATGTAAATGAATGTGCTGTCCTGAAACACAATATAGCTACAGGCAAAACAAAAGAACGACCACACGTTCCAAGGCAAAATAGCACCCCACAGAGCACACAACAGACAGTAGTGAATTTTCCACCCCCACCACCGCCTGTTCATGCCACACAGCAAATGTATCAGTACACACAGTCAGACTATCCAGAATACCAATCGTACTCATGAAACAGCCTTGAGAGGGAAGTTGGCTTGCCCCTTATTGAGATTCCTGTAGATCAAGAGGGTCCTTATGTACATAGTCGTGTATTGGGACAAGACAGAAAATTTCTGATTGACACAGGGGCGAGCAGAACTACCATCAGCCATGACGAGGTTCCAGGGGCACCCCTCTCGGGCTCACAGAATGTTTCCCTGGGATTTTCAGGAAATCCTATTGTTAATGAAGTATCGAAACCAGTCTCCCTAGGGGTTGGTCCATTGTCACGTACCACAGACTTGCTACTTACTAAATCATGTCCAGAAAATTTACTTGGTATAAAGACATTAAAAGAACTAGGAGCAGTTATCTGTTGTTCTCCGAAGGGAGTGCGACTGTTCTTACGTGATTTTAAGGGACATTATGTGTTGAAAGAATTTGACCACAGACTCCAGAATGTACCACAGCACCTATGGGCACAAGGTCCGACTGACGTAGGTTACATGAACATAACGCCACACCATGTCACTCTCAAAGCAGGAGTAGTACTGCCACGTATACGACAATACAAGTTACCACCTGATGCCGTAGTGGCCTTATTGAAAATTATTGACGAACTCATTGCACAAGGGGTGGTAGTGGAGACTGACTCGAATGTGTGTAACTCATCTGCCATTCCTATCCTTAAACGAACAGACTCTAATGCACCACCAGTGTACAGACTAGTTGTTGACCTTCGAGAATTGAATAAATGTGTAGTTCCACAATACCCAGTGGTCCCAGACATTTCTTCATTACTGACTGCTATTGATTCCGAAGCAACGTTCTTTACAGTCATTGACTTGAAGAATGCTTTCTTTAGCGTTCCAATTCATCCAGACAGCCAGTATCTCTTCGGATTCAGTCTAAAAGGACGTAGATTTAAATTTACGAGAGCTCCCCAAGGTTTTACAGAGAGTCCTAGCATTTACAGCCAAGCATTAAAAAGACAGCTGGACAGTATTACTATGCCTACCAACACTGCACTGCTCCAGTACGTAGACGACATCCTAATTACAGCACGATCAGAACCAGACTGCGAAAATGCATCACTGACAGTTTTAGACTTTCTGGGAGACAAGGGGCACAAAGTGTCCCCTTCGAAGTTACAATTCTGTGCACAGCAAGTGGTGTACCTTGGACACTTGCTGTCCAAGAGGGGTAGGCAGCTGACACAAGAACGTATTCAGTTAATTGCTAACCTTTCACAGCTCAAGACACAAAAGGAAGTACGGGCTTTCATTGGCCTCACTTCATACTGCAGACAATGGATTCCCCAGTATGCCTATCTAGCCAAACCACTCATACAGTTGACAACACAGTAGGCAGCGTCTTCGACTGTCCTCCCTTGGACACAAGAACACACCTTGGCATTTGAAGAATTAAAAAGAGCCTTATGTCAAGCGCCAGTTTTAGCGACTCCTACTTACAGCAAACCCTTTACGCTTTTCGTGACTGAACGGGATGGAACAGCATTATCTGTTCCATCACAAGATCAAGCAGGAAAACACAAGCCTTGTGCTTATTTTTCTAGTACACTCGACCCAGTGGCCCAGGCTCTGCCTGCGTGCCTGAAATCAGTTGCAGCAACAGCCCTAGCCATAAGACAAAGTGACTCCATAGTGCTGGGACACCCCCTGACAGTCCAGGTACCGCATGCAGTGGAAGTTCTCTTGAACAGGACACAGACACAACACTTGACCGTAGCGAGACTGACAGGATATGAACTGACGTTATTTCAGCCACACATAGAAATCAGACGATGTAACATTCTGAACCCTGCTACACTTTTGCCCTCAAGTACAGTAGACACCGCACCACATGACTGTGTGGAAGTAATGAATACAGTGACGAAACCAAGACAAGACCTGACAGATATTGCACTGCCAGACCCTGACCTAACACTTTATGTAGATGGATCATGCATGAGAACGAGTTCAGGAGAGTTAGTGGCAGCATATGCCGTGACCACTGCTACTGAAGTCATAGAGACACAAAGAATAGACATACTGTCAGCACAAGCAGCAGAGCTCATCGCTCTGACACAAGCCTGCATAAGAGCTAAGAACTTGAAAGTGAACATTTATACAGATTCACAATATGCATTCGGTGTAGTTCATGACTTCGGAGTATTATGGAGGGAGAGAGGTTTCTTGACCTCCCATGGGGCCAAAATTCAGCACGGCCCGCTTATTCAAGCCCTGTTAGAAGCAATACATTTACCTGCAGCCATAGCTATCCTGAAATGCAAAGCGCACACGAAAGTTACAGATACCATTTCCCAGGGTAATGACCTGGCAGACCGAACTGCTAAACTTACAACCCAGACACCAACAGACACGACAAAGACAGAAGTACCATTACTGACAAAAATTATGACAGTCAGGGATCCTTCTCAAGATGTACTCGACATACAGACACATGCCACTTCAGATGAAATAAAGAAATGGACTGAACAAGGAGGGGTCCAGACTGACCAAGGTTGGATGACTAAGGGCAAAGCTACATGGTTTCTTCCAGATTCCATGGTACAAGTGATCATAAACACAGCACAAAGTCCAGCACACTTGGGAGAAAAGGCAATGTTAGACAGCTTACAGGATATCTGGTTTAACAAGCACCTGCGTGCAGCAGCGAAACAAAAAGTGCGAACATGTATGATCTGTTGCCAGTTCAATCCAGGTAAAGGCATTCCGGTGGAACAAGGCGGATTTCATCCTCCTGACCACCCTTTTGAGGTCCTCCAGATGGATTATATCAAAATGGACAGATGTAGAGGTTACAAGTATGTCTTGGTAGTTGTGTGTGCACTATCTAGATGGACAGAAGCGTATCCAGTCCCAGATTATACTGCTGTGACAACCGCCAGGCAATTGGTGCGAGAATTCTTCCCTAGATACGGATTGTCCCGTGTCGTGTACTCAGACAATGGTCAGCCTTTTTCTTCTGAATTAATGAAACAAGTGTCCCTTCTGTTAGGATATACCTGGAAATTCCATTGTGTACGACACCCTGAAGCAGCAGGCCTTGTTGAAAGACATAATCAGACAATAAAGACGAAACTAGCAAAGATCTGTGCAGAAAAAGGCGTGGATTGGATGGTAGCCTTGCCGGTTGCCCTCTTTTACATGCGTATGGTAGCCCATTCCAGAACAGGCCTATCTCGGTATGAAGTGGTTTTCGGTAGACCGCCGAATATGTGGGGTACGCCTATGCCTAAGAAAATAACTGATGTTGACAGTAACATGCTGACAGATTACCTGGCTTCCTTGATGTCTGAACTACTCTCTTGTCATTCACAGGTTGCCGCTGCTTTCCCTGACAACACCCAAGTCAAGGAGCACGCCATAGTCCCCGCCGATTTCGTGTTTATCAGGAACTTTGATCGATCAAGCCCCCTTGAACCGCGTTGGAAGACGCCGAAATTAGTGCTTCTGACCACGAGGATAGCGATCAAGGTCGAAGGAAGAAAAGGGTGGCTCCATGCCCATCATTGCAAAAAGTACTTTGGAGACTCTGGAACTTTGATAAATAACAATGACATTACAGACTTTGAGCCCCCTTTGCTAGAAAAGACTTCACAGCAAGAGTACAGGTCGAAATTACGACCTAGAAACTCAGACAGCGTTTAATTGTTTAAGTCCACTAGGTGGTGAATCGGTTAGGCAAGTTTCTGACATGTATAGGATCACGGACCAGAATAGTAAAAAGAGCAAAATTAAAGAAAAATACTGCAAGATATTACGTAGTAGATGTATAGTAACTCGGATTTTTCTATCTCTTTTGTGCATCACTATAATCTGTATAAGCTTAATACTACATGTTTTCTTTCCTCCTATTGCCTCACATATACACTTTTCCATAAATGACACAGTAGAGCATACATTTAGTGATCTGCCACCCCATGAACTGTCATATCGACTAGCCCTGCGCAACAATACTTTTATTCGGATGTTGCACCGTTCTCATCAGACCAGCAATGCGACAGATTGCTGGGTATGTGGCCAACTTCCACCTTATCAAAAGACGAAGGGAGTTCTGCCCTTCTTCCCTTTTCTGTTCTCCCACAATGGTTCGTGCGGAGCATGGTTTGCTTTAATGTCATCACTAGACAGAAAGTCCACAGTTTACAAGGGTGACTGGATATGGGGAAATTTGAATAAAGTAATGAATGAGGCATGTTTTCCAGACGAAGACGGTCTTCCCCAAAGGAAGGGGACCGATCTAGAAAATGAAGAGTACGAGCAAGGAAATGCTTCCCTCAGCTTTATAATGCTGAATGTTCAGCCCATGCAAAATGCAGGTCCACCGTTTATTACAGTCCTACCAGTTAAAGGTGATTTGTGCGTTAGAAAGAAAGGATCAGTACATATGGGACACAGCGAGTGTAATGCTGTAGTCGAGTTTAATGATAAAGGAAAGTCTTCTTTCAAAGCATCTCGCCATACCTATTTCATTTGCAGTCAGACAGCCTATGTACATCTGCCCTTAGACTGGAGTGGGACATGCTATATAGCGTTCCTGCTGCCACCCGTCTTTCTAGCCCCATCCCATTATCATCAAGATTCACGACTAGAGCATGTTAGACACAGGAGGGAGACCGATTCCCCAGTGATTGATCAGACTGAGACAGCCTGGGAGCAATATACAGATTTCAATAGAGGATTCTTTTTCTTCATAGGTCCCGTCCAAAACAGTAAACTCATACACAGGTTAACAAGAACTCTAGAAGCAGTAGTGAATGAGACTGCATCTGCCCTGGCGAACTTGACCCAGGAGCAGTCTGCCATGCGACTTGTTGTTCTTCAGAACCGTCTTGTTCTTGACGTCATCCTGGCAGATAGGGGCGGGGCTTGTAGAGTGATCGGCTCCAGTTGTTGCGTTTTCATTCCAAATAACGCGCCATCTGTGTACGCAGCAATAACAAGGCTCCACAAGATTGCTCATGATATACATCAAGACCCAGGGACATGGACTTGGTCCAGTTGGCTCTGGAGTGTAATATCGGCATGGGGATGGAAAGTGTTGTCGTTCCTAGGAATGATACTGCTTATGATATTTGGCTGCTGTCTCTGTCTGCAGTGTGGCCCGGCGATTTGCGGCCTGTGTGCCACTGCCTGTGTTCCCCATCCACGTATACAAAAGATCAAAGACGAGCAAATGATGCTGTATGATCAGATATACGGTATCATGAATATAGATGTATCCTGAAGGGTACAGTAGGGGACAAGGAGGGAATGAGGAAAATGAAATTTTACATGGCCAATGTGTCCCCTGCTTGTACCCCAACGTTTAGTGTACTTGCATGCCATCAATGCATTTTCCCTCTCATGTCTGTAATAATGATGCCTCTGCATTTCCGTCCCACATTAGGATGTCAGTTACCAAGTCTTTCATGAAAGAAACGTTAATTTTACACTGAGGCCCATGTTGCCCATGCGTTTGCATTGTGCACTTTTAAAATCGAGATGAACCCATTTTGTGGCTCAGCCTGAGCCAGGACCCGAATTAAGGTTTCATGCCTCCAGACACTCTGAGGGCTGCAGCTACGTATCCCTGACCTCTCGCAAACTTTTGGCTAAGCCGAGAGGGGCCCAGCCCGGGGTGCCAAGACAGTATTTTGCACAACAGTTATCTGCTTGCTCTACAAAATCAAATTCCTGCCTTGTGAAGAAGGTAAACAGAACCCGTCTGCAGAGATAGGGCCTAGCCTTTCTGTCTCCGTTTAAGTGATTTGCAGAGCTCGCTTCCATAGAAAGCTCAAAGCCCCCACGCAAATGAACGAAGAAATATATGCCCACACTGGCTCTTGGTGAAGAGCGACCTTTGCTTCAGATAATACATCCCCGGACTTAAGATATCAGATAATACCAGACGTGCAGGTCGTCTTGACACTGAAGGCCTCTCTACCAGACCAAAAGTCAGCTCCCCTCAGTTACACGTTAGTTGCACGTCATGACCAAGTTGCTCACACAAGTAGGGCAAAGGTTCCAGCTGGCCATGCGACCCCCTTCATGTATCCACCCACCTATGACTCACCTATGACTCCTCAAGTGAACGCCCACATGTACGCCCTCATGCACGCCCACATGCTCTTATCTCTCTCTTGCTCTTGCTCTGCCTGGAGCGCTCCTCCCTATGTACGAGATTGAATGTATAAATATTGTACTCTGTGAATAAAGTTCAGAAGACCCTTCCTGAACCTTAGTGGTGATGGAACCGATTCTCCCTTAACTCGAGTTATTGAAAGAAAGCCCTTTTGAATCGGACACCACGGACTCTGCCTCTCATTTTATGCATGACCCTTTGTTTAAGTATAGAAATTATGACAGGGTAATACTTTATTTACCACAGTAGGTCTGATACACCACCCAGCTTTGTCCTGGTCGAATATTTTACCTTCTGACGTTGGGCCTGATTTATATCTCGGCGGTATGGATACTTCGCCACAATGGTGATGGAGTATCCATACCACTAAGAAACACCTAATGGTTTGCCCCTTGGGAACCGCATCGGAAATCTTTGCCGGTGAAACCATGAAGCGCGGGCTTCATTGACAATATAAATTAACCATGCAAAGACCAGGTGTTATGAAACAATTGTACACCTGAGCGTGCATGTGCAAATGGTGTTTTTCTTTGTGAATTACAATTAGAAAACAACTAAAGGAGTAGAACTAGTTTTTTGACATTTTCTGCACTAGGTCCTGAAGAATAGATGAAAGAGGCAGCCTTGGAACATGTCAACCAGTGGGGTGTAGGAACATTATTCCTAATGACCCTATTCATCCCCTGTTTTTAACCTTACCGACTAGGGATCAGAATAAAGTACTTTACCCACTAGCCAGGTAATTTTAAAAGCACTTTCTTTTTACTTCACTCCTTCCCTGCATCTACCTCTCATAGTCTGTTATTCAGTGCTCCTGTGTAATCAGTTTTGTCGCAGCACGCCCCGTTCCGTAGCAGAACGGGAAGGACCCTATGATGAAGCATGCCACCAAGGAGTAACCCTGGTGAGTGAGGGTTTTACAAAAAATGTAGGGTTTTCCCAGGTAAAGGAACAAGATATTCCTCGCTTAAGTAAAGGTGGGTCCTTTATTGCACTAATTTCTTTGCAGCAGATTAAAAAAAAAATTGTATACGTTGACTGTCAGACACTGGTTTTCAAGCTCCACCCCTCGTGACTCTGCCCCCTTTCCTTTGCCACGCCTTGCCCCCCAATTTATGAGTACACAGAGAAAATGTTTTCCAATTCCAGCACAGAAAAGAGAAATTTCCTAGCTTTGTGTCTGGTGTGTCCCTTTTAGGGCGGGGATAAACTGATTTGAGTATGGTCGGTCCCTGCCTGTAATGACACAGAGAGCAGAAAACATTAAATGATGGAGTAATTGCTTGTGGCTGCGATGAATTGCGGCACTGCAACTCTTACATTGTCATCTCCCCAGAGAATGAGATTGGGAAGGCATAGATTTATGAGAGACGTTACTGGAAAAACTTTATACTGGGGCATCATTTACTTGTTTTTAGCGTAGGGCAGCCCTGCAAGCGTCCCTGCTGCCCTACGTCAAAAGGTCTATAAGATACGGTGCATTACTGTCCTCTTTCACAGCACTGGTGCACAAACAGCTGCCTAGCACCAATGCAGACACCTTTGCACCCCTTTGCAAGGGTGTCTGCTGTGAAAGCAGGTTGTTTTTGCGCAGGAAGGAACACCTTCCTGCACAAAACAACAGTTACACCACTCCTTGGGATGTGTTGGCTTTTGTAGATATGGCTCTGCAGTGTGCGCTGCCAGAGTATCATTAAAAGTGACGCGCCAGCGTCGCACAGGGCTTGTAAATTAGCCCCTGGCTGCGTTACTATTCTAACTCCTGTCTATGGAAACAGAGGTCAGTGCACGTGCTGTGGGTTTTATGTAAATGAGGCGGGTATACTCCGCACACACCCATGCATGCTCACAGCTCAGGGCAGGCCTCGTAAGGAGGGCGGCACTACACATGATCTGGTCCTGTGTGTCCACTGCAGTTCAGGAGCAGAGGCTGAGCAGACCCCAATGTACCATTGGTTTCACCGGTGGCTGTTGCATCTTGGTACAAAGAGTAGGCATGAACTCTATTGTTGAAAAGTGAACACCTCATTACACTGTGTTTCCCTTTATTAATGTTTGTTTTTTATGAGACAATATCTTGCACAGCTATTTTTTTATTTTTATAAACTAAACTGCAGTGCACTCATTCACAGGACAAACCTAGCTCTTTTTGACAAGACGTTAGACATGCTGTCAGACCTTCTCATTCAACTGAGGCAGTAATACTGACTGCGTTGTATAAGCTACGGAAGGATGCAGACAGGGGCATCTCTCAGGCTCTGGTGCTCTTGGACCTTTCAGCAGCATTTGACACAGTTGACCACGGCATTTTAGTGGACCGTGTCCGGGACGCAGGACTCCAGGGTTCGGCTCTCAGCTGGATTACGTCCTTCCTGGAGGACAGTTCCCAGTCCGTTCGCCTATCCCCCTTTACTTTGCCTAATAATAAGTCAATGTGCGGAGTACGTCAGGGATCTTCACTATCCCGCACCTGTTCAACCTGTATCTACTCCCCCGAATCTTGTCCTTAAGAGAAAGAAATGTGAGCACATTTAATTATGCAGATGACCTGCAACTAATATTTACCATCGACAACACACCTGTTTCCGCGTCTGAACTCCAAGCCACCACGCTACACATCCGCAACTGGATGAACAGCAACCACCTGAAGTTAAACCCAGACAAAACCGAGATGAACCTGATAGGAGGGGCTCGAAATCCTTGAAGCTCACACTTCTGGCCAGCCGCAGGGCTCTCCCCCAACCCCATCCTCCTCATGTAATAGCCTCTGGACCACAATCAAGTGCGACCTATCCATGAAGTCCCGGATCGGAACAGTAGTGTCTACCTGCCTCTTTCAGTTACGGAAGATTAGGGAAATCTGTCGACGTCCTACTGGGAAAGAACTAGTGCAGGCAGTACAAGCCCTGGTCATTTCCCACGTAGACCGCGCTAACTCACTGAGCCTCGGTCTGCCGCTATTTCTAGTCAAAAGACTGCAACTGGTGCCGAACAGGCTGCAAGAGTGATTTTCCATCAGCCCCGGCGGCAACATGCTTACCCTCTTATGAGCAAGCTTCATTGGCCCCCCATATCACAACGCTGTGCCTTCAAAATCAGATGCCTCCTTTTCAAATCCTTGCATGGCACTTGCCCAGAATTTGTCTTCAATATAATGCAGAGATACATACCCAGCCGTACTTTGCACTCACCCCACATGAACCTTCTGGTCACCCTGTCCTATAAATCAAAGCATCTAGGCGGCAGCACATTTGCAGTGCTGCCTCCCCATTTTTGGAACACCCCGCCCCTTGACATCAGATCCTGTTCAGTCCTCCTGAGATTCAGGAAACTCCTTAAAACATGGCTGTTCACTCAGGCATATGAATAACTCGCCATGGCCCAGGCGACCCCTCTACATAGCGCCAAGAAACCACCCAGTGTACGTGTGCTCTACACATATTTTAACATAACAGCACAAGAAGTATATTTTTCTTTTTGCTCATGACTTGGAATATTTGTCTTTTTTTCCCTTTTACTCTCCAAATCCTTCCTTGTTTTTGTTTGTCCGGGATCTATCATGATGAAAACATAAAAATACAGGTAGAGACTTACAAGTCTGTTTGAACGTTCTTTTATATTTTTCTCATTTCACAAACATTTGAAGAATTATACCTGGAAATACTGTAAGAGTCCCTGTGCAAAATCTACAGAGGGAGTTTCCATATAGAGGGAAATGAGCTTGCTTTTTCCCTGTGCATAAAGCCCTCCCCCAAGACCCCCAGCACATCTGGTGGTGAACTCCCTCCCTTTCCCTTCCTGGAAGGGGAGTTAACTCATAACTTTCTGCTTATTTGGAAGATGGAAGGGGTCAGATCGGAGTTTGTGAATCTCCACAATCCTACATGTTTTTTGGCATCCACAAACTTACAGGGCAAACTCAGTGGCGGCTAGCATGTTTGGAGAGTGATGGGGTGGCCAAATGGGTGGTACTAAAATAAATAAAAGAAATGGGTACTTACCTTCCTGGCTTGCTACACGACGTCCTCCTCGCTCGGGTGTTGCAGGCTTCTCTCCTTGAGGCTCCAACACGGGACCCAGCCAGCTCCCCTAGCCAATCCTGGCACTGCTCCCATGCTGTTAACCATCATGAGAGAATGACCAGGATTCGAGGGCGTGCCCTCTCTCAGGGCTCTAAAGCGCACTGGAGGGCTGTGCTTTCTCTAACCCTGCTGTCTTGGCTGGGTTACAGAGGTTTAAATGTGCATGTATGGCTGGTCGTCGCAGGAGACTGGCTAAAATGACATTCACCCTTTAAAAACCTATGTGCACAGCTCATTGCTGCCACTCAGGATTAATGGCCCCGCCCAATCATAGCACTCGGTTCGAGACGTGTTGGTGAAAAATAAAATGGTAGTAAATAAACTTTATCACTGTTTTATGTGGAAAAGCCCCTGGGGCTTTTCCGTGGACATTTTGGGCGGGGCAACGCTACTCCGCTCTCATGGAGGAGCCGCTCCTGGGTAAACCATGCCTCGTAGCGCCCCTTTCCTGCCCTTTGTGTTGCATTTCTACTGCAGTTTTCTCCACCTTGATGGCGGAGTTGCTCACAGTGAGAAATCTGTTTACATCTCCCTTGAATCCTTTTGTGAATTCTTGGCAGGGCTAAATGAGAAACTTTCAGTTGTACATATATGTTTTTGGTCAAATTTACGTAGGTCCCTAGGGCCCAACATTTTTTATTTTAATTTTATATCTTTCATTTTTTCCTAGGCTCTGTGCCCTGTATTTTCACTGAATAATGAATGACTGCCCTGGCACAACATGTTGCTGAATACATAGGGCCCGATTCACAGAATGAACTTAAGACTCAATCCTAAACTTACTACTATTTTGGTATTCACAGAATGAACTTACTACTTTTGGCATTCACAGAATGCACTTACTACTTTTGGCATTCACAGAAGTTAGGATTTTGTCTTAAGTTTGTCCTAAGACAAACTTAAGACACAATCCTAACTTCTGTGAATACCAAAAGTAGTAAATGCATTCTGTGAATACCAAAATAGTAGTAAGTTTAGGATTGAGTCTTAAGTTCATTCTGTGAATCGGGCCCATAGGATCCCTGACTGTGAGAGACTGCTATGACAGATCTTATACTACATCAACCCTCTGTGCAGGAACACAGCGAGCATGCCCAGTTCCCCAGTAAAATGTGCCAGAGCACACCCCATGCATACATAAGACATCTTTTCAGGCCCTTTATAGGTCTTTGGCACCACCACTATCTGGTGCCCTAAGGCTGCTGCCTTACGGCTGTCCTACTTAGCCTCATGGAAGAGTCATTCCTGCGCACAGATCCACAGACCCCTTTCCACGTCGAGTTGCAGCAAAGCAGAGGTGTCCAGCTGTGAGGCTCGTTCATTCATAAGGACCCAATAGGGTTTAGTGGACAAAAGGTTACTCATCAATCAAACCTGCAGAAAATGAACTCCTGTCAATAACAGATTTATTTACAAAAGTGGCCTTGAGTAACTTATCCAAAAATACAGTTAAAAGCAACCCAATAAGCTCGCACACAAATACAGATCAATGCAACATAATCAATAATTATCATTCAGAGAATTGGAATGAACTCTCGTTTGAGCCTCACGGGATAACTCAAATAGCTAATAAATAAGAGACTAGTTTGGGATCAACAAATACCCCTCTAGAGCTTGAGGTGTAGGGTCAGACATCTCGCTTGAGTAGCATCCCTCAATATACGCAACACAGGAGTATGGATTCATTGTGTGTCAGTATTCATTCCCAAGAATCCCTGCCTCGTGACATACACAGATCCTCCAGAGGGCCCCTCCTTGTCATGACAGTTGATTCCAATCTCCATGTGTCAATCAATGATTCTTCTCCATTGAACACCGATCATTCTTAAAGTTTTCACTGCTCTTCATCACTGCATAGAGTTGTCTCTCCTGTTCCTTCCTGAAGCCTGATCACCACTACAATGGTGGATAGGACCCACAAAAAGTATTACATTTGTGAAGATCGCATTATGGATCCTTCTTCAAATCCTGCCAGGGTGAAAGCTCGCTCAAACAGAGAATGCATCGCAAGAAACTGGTTTGCAGGAAAATGTCTTGTGGAAGACATTAACACCTCAGGCCAGTGTTTTTGATGGTAATTCTCATGTCTTTAGAACAAGAGAAACTTCACAGAATTTTGTGAAAGTTTGCAAAGATGATTAAATTCCGCACACTCAGGAGTCCAACAAAAGAACACTCCATCAAACCTCTGAGCCATCATACAATGGCACCTTAAACTATTTCCACAACCACCCAGCCAACTAGTAAGTGAGGATGTATGTCGTTACAACGCATACTTTTACAACGCTTACCTTTACAACGCTTTTTTTACACCGCAACATCCATTACAACGCATTCCATTACAACGCATGCCATTACAACGAATTCTTTGAAACTACCTTTACAACGCATTCCACTACAACGCATACTACATTTACAATGCATACCATTACAACGCATGCCATTACATCGAATTCTTTGAAACTACCTTTACAACCGGGACCTAGTAAAACAGTACCAACCCAGCAGAAACCTTCGCTCTAGCCAGGCCTGTATGGCTATAGCTCCGAGAATAAAAAAGGCAAGGGCGGGCGGCAGGACGTTTACCTACAATGCCGCCAAGATCAGGAACTCACTTCCTCTTCATCTCAGATCCAACCCTAACCTCTCCTCCTTTCGAAAACAGCTGAAGACTTTTTTGTTTAACCCCCCTCATTAATTTCTGCAAGTTACCTCTGTCAAGCAATTTCTATTCTGGTCTCTAGCGCTTGGACGCCTCTGGGCAGCAACCGCGCTCTATAAATGTACTTTTCATTTCATTTCATTCATTTCACAACGCATTCCACTACAACGCATACTACATTTACAACGCATACCATTACAACGCATACCATTACATTGCATGAATGGTAAGTATTGGATAGTGTAGGGGTAAAAATTACTATTCTAAGTCCAGGGGGTTGCAGCAGTAGGGTAAGTGTTGGATAGTGTAGGGGTAAAAATTACTATTCTAACTCCAGGGGGTTGCAGCAGTAGGGTAAGTGTTGGATAGTGTAGGGGTAAAAATTACTATTCTAACTCCAGGGGGTGCAACAGTAGGGAAAGCGTTGGATAGCGTAGGGGTAAAAATTACTATTCTAACTCCAGGGGGTGCAACAGTAGGGTAAGTGTTGGATAGTGTAGGGGTAAAAATTACTATTCTAACTCCAGTGGGTGCAACAGTAGGGAAAGCGTTGGATAGCGTAGGGGTAAAAATTACTATTCTAACTCCAGGGGGTGCAACAGTAGGGTAAGTGTTGGATAGTGTAGGTATGCGTTGTAATGGTAAACTGCACTGGCTTCTCACCGCGAAAAGATGCGTTTTCAAAGCAATGACGCTGGCTTTCCGTGCATTTAAAGGCAACGGCTCGGCCCATCTGAAAAACACCCTCCGTCCATATGTCAAATCCAGGGCTCTACGCTCCAATTCCCTATTTTTCCTAGAAACTCCCCGATTTAAACGATCCCGGGCAGGTGGAAAAACCTTTGAGGTTTGTGCCACTCAGCACTGGAACAAGCTCCCGCTGGCTCTACGCACCTGCCAAGCAGAACCAGCATTTCGCAAATCCCTGACAACGCATCTCTTTTCCACCTAGTCTGGTACCCGACCCGTTCCTCTTGTTGTCAGAGTCGTCAGCGCCGGGATGCCCCGTTGGGGCCGCTGCGCGCTTTACAAAATACACAAATAAATAAATAAATAAATAAATGGTATGCATTGTAATGACTGCGTTGTAGTGACATGCGTTGTAGTGGTATGCGTTGTAGTGACATGCGTTGTAATGGTTGAGTTGTAATGGCATGCGTTGTAATGGATGTTGCGTTGTAAAAGTTTCGTTGTAAAGGTAGTGCGTTGTAAAAGGTGCGTTGTAAGTGTTGTTTCCCAGTAAGTAAGGTTGTCCCTGACTGCTCTTTGCTTGTTATATGTTGTGGACCACAAACTGTCTACAAAGGATTGTGTCAATTCCAACCGGCAGAAGAGGCAAAATGTATTGGCGTGCCAAAGTTTCAGCTTTTTCAGGTTCTGTATTATCGTGGTAATGCCAAAGTCTTGGAGCTCTTTACACATTTCATGGCGCCGTTGTTGTCCTTGTGTTATCTCATTAGAGTTTCAGAAGAGATGGCTTTTCTTAGCATCCACTTGAAGGGATCCTCCATGCACAGCGGCTTGATGGAGGACGGGCTACCGAACATCTGGATTGCATAGTTGCCGTCACCCCTTGAGCTTGGATGGAAACCTATATGGTTTCCCAGTAGCTCTCCTCACATTACTTTCTGGAGGAGTCAAATGATCTTTGACCAGACCCGGCATATGGCTGGTTTCCTATCAGTTTTGTCAGTGAGCCACTCGCAACGCATGGCGTTGGCCACTCTGCTAACATCATACCTGTTGGCTTCACTGGTACCACATGCCCTGAAATGCCATGACCTATCACATCTCACAAAGCACATTTTTCTGTAACTATGCAGACCCCGCGGCAAGGGACCTCCTTCTGTAACCAGGTCAGCCTGTGTTGCCTTCTTGTAGGAAGGAAGACATGCCAGACCACTCATTTTGTGGTGAAGATGGTTTGACTTTCTTCTGTGTCTGTCCACAAAAGGATTTCCTGTTTTCATAACTTATTCCTGAACACTTCCGTTCAAGCCTCTAGTGGCTCCCTGGTGGATGTTTGAAGTTAAACAAATTATGGTTTTAATAACATCTTCAAGATGGCGGAGAAGTAGGACCTGCTCCTCCAGGGGGTGCTCTCTAGGGGTTCACCCTCACTGTGGTCACCTTCTGCCATCACCCTTCCCGGGCCAGTGACACGTCTATGAAGTGGGTCAGCTTTGGAGGGTGGAGGTATCAAGACATGTCCATCCAGGGAGGATCCTTCTGACTGTTGTCCATCCACCAAGGTGGTCAAATGCAGGGCACGCAGCTCTCCACCTCTCTCCTTCACTTCCAGACTCCCATCCTGTAAGCCTGCTGCTTCAGGTCAAGAATGGAGTACCAGGGGACGCGGATAAGTGAATCACCTCCACCTGACCCCGCTGGATCTGTCTCATGCCCAGCAGCAAGAACTAAGGATAACGCAGTTGTCCTGGGTAAATGCCCCCAGGGATAGGCATATAGCTTAGAAGTGGCCAGACTATACATCTGGATGCCCCTAGTCCCCTGTGGCTTCTCAGAATCTGCCTCCCCAAGAGAGGAGGGGCCCTCAAAGACCCTCCCCCGCTCATCTTTAGTGGCCTGCTAAAAGTGTAGTTGGGAAGAAAGTTGGCTTGGGAAACCATAAACCCAATGGGTCTAGTTCACTCTATATAAAACTGTGAAATAAATAATTTTTAAACAAATGTTTTCCTGGACTGAACACGCCCTTTGATGAATTTACATGTAAACAGCCACTAGACAAACTATCTTCATAGGCGCAATGCTTAATTTGAGCCGGTGGTTTCCGCTGCTCTGCATTGGCACTTAATGTTCAGCATTGGCACTTAAGGCAGTCTGCCACATGGTGGTGCTGTCTGCCTAAATTAGCGATGAGCACAACAACAACTGTTTATGAATTTAATATACATTAACAATAATTAATACCTACCATCCAAGCCTTTCACATAGCTCGTGGGTCTGGAATAGTCAGATTGTCACACTTGTGTGGTGGGATGGTTAGTAGTTGTGTTGATACTGTCATTGGCGCTGCTGGCGGGGGCAGTGGGTGGTGCAAACTGCAGTGGCCTCCTGACGAGGGGCCTGTTTTTTTACTAATTAAGCCCGAACCAGCTGGTACTGCTGACGAGTGACACTGCTCATTGTGTTGGGTTGTCAAGTAAGAAGCCAAGCCTATTGTTGCAGATATGACTGACTACAGCATGTGTGTGGTCACAGCCTCTCGGCCACACCTTGTGTGTTGGATAGGCATCCTTAAGGAGGACCCAGTGGCCTCAGAGGGGAGGGCCACACTCACCTGTGTGATGTTGGACACAACCTCCTTACATGTGTGTTTCGCTTCTGAAGGCCGCTGCTTCAATATATGCGGCTGACGGAGGCAGTGTTGAGACTCACACACTTGGGCTGGTAGCTCTTGCCCTCATGGTTGTTGTCTGAAACCGAGCCCGAATTCTTTAAATATTCATACTATAGCATCTTCAGCCGTGGGACCCGTAAATGACAATGCCAAACACGGAGCTAGGTATCGCACGTCTTTATTCTTCTGCGTGTAACTGCAAACTCAACATTCTAAAGCCATATTCACTACAATGCACTCTACCCATCACGTCACAGTTCTACGGAGTTCATCAGGAGCCAAAAGGGTTCCGTACTTGTTACCTCAGAAGACACTACTCATCCTATCTGCTAGCACCAGGCACTGCACTCTCATGCTTCCATGAGGGTTCGAGGCGCTTCATGTCACACCATGGACTGCCATCACCTGCCTATTGGACCCCTCCAAGAGTTGAGAGGTCTCAAGGCTAAGGAGAACAGGTTCCCGTCCCAATAAATGAGTGTGTGTGTGTGTGTCTTGTAAAGCGCACTGCTACCCGGAGGCGTCCTGGCGCTATGGACCGCTGGGGAACCCGTCCTGGCTTTCCCTGTGAGATGTTCCCTCCGGGGTATCTCCAAGGTGAAACCAGGCATCCCCGGCGTTTGTGGGGGGCCGTTGTGGAGATGAGACAAGCTAACGCCCAGAGTTGCCGAGTGTGATCCCTGGTTAGAGTAGGCACCGAGGCGAGAATTATCAAGTCCGCTGACCCTGCCGCGTTGGGGATTGAACCCTGGTCCCAGAACTAATAGTACAAAATGACAACACAACTTTAAAATAATTTGACCAAAGAGCTTCATGTTTACAAGACTTTCCTTATTTCTTTCTTCTTTCTTCTCTTCTGCTCTCATTAACGCTATTCTTTCTTCTCTGGTCTTTCTTCCCTTGTATTCTTTGTTCATTTGTCATTCTGTATTTGTCTCTGTCATTCATTCAAACATTAGCTGACAACATGCCAGCACTGCGGACCCGGCTGGTACCGGGGAGCCTTTCCGCTGCCTGCAGGTGCCTGCTCCTTCAGTGGGGCGTCTTGGTAAGGGTACTGGACAGACGTTGTACTAACCGGGGACCCTGAAGGTACTCTTGGTGCTGCACTGACGGACCAGAGCTTCCTTTCAGGAGGACACACTTCATGACCGCCCCTAAGGCCTTACTCCTCACACACCCTTCAGCGGGACTAGGTCGGCTTTCACTGGTACCGTGTGCCCTGATCCTGTGGGGACCACACCGTCTGTTGTGTCCTTTTATTATTAAAACAGCCTGTATAAGGGAGTGATCCCAAGCATGACAATCAGAGGGCCACATGACGTCAGTCACCCTTGACTTCCAACTCCTGGCCCAGTGTTTTCTGGGATTTGTAGTTCTAGTATGCCTAAATCAAGTTGATTGGACAAAGGTTCTAGGTAGAAATGGTTTCTCGAAAGACAATGGGCTGCATTCTGGTCTAAGTTGGTGTACCTCGGGCCATGGAGTGCTCTAGTACCTGAGCCCAGCCCCCTCCAGGCTCTAGTACCTGAGCAGAGCCCCCCTCCTGGCTTTAGTACCTGAGCCGAGCCCCCCTCCTGGCTTTAGTACCTGAGCCGAGCCCCCCTCCAGGCTCTAGTACCTGAGCCGAGCCCCCCTCCAGGCTCTAGTACCTGAGATGAGCCCCCCTCAAGGCCCTGGTACCTGAGCCGAGCCACCTCCAGGCTCTAGTACCTGAGCCGAGCCCCCTCCAGGCTCTAGTGCCTGAGCTGAGCCCCCTCCAGGGTCTAGTACCTGAGCCGAGCCCCCCTCCAGGCTCCAGTACCTGAGATGAGCCCCCCTCAAGGCCCTGGTACCTGAGCCGAGCCACCTCCAGGCTCTAGTACCTGAGCCGAGCCCCCCTCCAGGCTCTAGTGCCTGAGCCGAGCCCCTCTCCAGGGTCTAGTACCTGAGCCGAGCCCCCCTCCAGGCTCCAGTACCTGAGATGAGCCCCCCTCAAGGCCCTGGTACCTGAGCCGAGCCACCTCCAGGCTCTAGTACCTGAGCCGAGCCCCCCTCCAGGCTCTAGTGCCTGAGCCGAGCCCCTCTCCAGGGTCTAGTACCTGAGCCGAGCCCCCCTCCAGGCTCTAGTACCTGAGCAGAGCCCCCCTCCAGGCTCTGGTACCTGAGCAGAGCCCCCCTCCAGGTTCTAGTACCTGAGCCAAACCCCACCTCAAGGCTCTATTACCTGAGCCAAGCCCCCTCCAGGCTCCAGTACCTGAGACGAGCCGCCCTCCAGGCTCTCGTACCTGAGCCGAGCCCCACTCCAGAATCTGGTACCTGAGCCCCCCTCCAGGCTCTCGTACCTGAGCCGAGACCCCCTCCAGGCTCTTGTACCTGAGCCGAGCCCTTTTCAGGCTCTAGTACCTGAGCCGAGCCCACATCCAGGCTCTCGTACCTGAGCCGAGCCCTTTTCAGGCTCTAGTACCTGAGCATAGCTCCACTCTCAGGTGAACTCTCAGGTTGGTGGCAGCTCCTGAAGTTCGCTGGGGAGACTATTACCAGCTAAGCTTGTTCAGTCACTACAGAGAGCGTAGGCATGATTTAGATGCTGGCGCCATAATTACTTTTTAAAATTGTCACTCACCACTCTGTGCACTATTTTAATCTTTTATACTGCCAAAAGCATTTTTTTGTACATTTTCGCTCCTCCTGTGGCCTCACTCGCCCGTTCCACCGCGGCTGAGTGTGCCGTTTGTGTGGAGGGCGAGGCGCCATCTTGGGCCGTGTTTTTCCTAGAGCGAGGCCGGAGTTAGCGGTCTAGCGCTTCTGGGGAGGCAGGGCATAAAGGGCACATCTGTTTTCGGGAGCTCAGCCGAGGGGCGCAGCGGGCGCGACGATGGCACGCCGAAGGTGCGCCTAAGATAAGCCCGTCTGCGCCCGTCCGCGCTCCGACAGTGCACAGGGCCAGAAATGCTGGCTCTACGATGGCCGGTTCTGGGGACCCACTGATTGTCTATAGTCGAGAGTCACTACTCTCATTTAATAAAAGCCCCTGCAGTAATAGCACGCCTACCTGGCAGCTAAAACCTGGAACTCACTTCCCACTTACCTTTGCCTTACCCAGAACCACCTAGCATTCAGAAAGCAACTTAAAACGTGGATATTTGACAAGTAATTCCCCACCCCTCCTTAAGCGCCTTGAGACCCTCTGGGTTGTAGCGCGCTATATAAATTCTCTGACTTGACTTGTCCATCCTCATCCCCTCCGTCCGACATCGACCCTCATTCCAACATTCGTGCAGCCCTCATCAATGCACGTTCTTTGGTCAAACATGCGGAGGAGGTTTATGAATTGATCATCGATGAGGCACTTGACCTCTTATTTATAACAGAGTCATGGTTGCACGAATCCTGCGCACCGGTGATAGAACTAGCGACCCCTCGGGGGTATAAGATAACCAGGCTCGACCGCAGTTCCGGCCGAGGTGGGGGCTTAGCGGTGATTCTTAGGGACAAGTGGTCTCTATTAAAAGAGAGTACAGGGGAAATTTCTGAGGGAGAAGCTATGGAGTTCTCTATAGCTTTTTCCCCACATTTTACATTGGGAGGAATACTGGTTTACCGCCCTCCTGGCCCCCCAGGTATGTTTCTTAAATCTCTGGAGGAAGTGGTGACACATAGAGCAATGAGGTTCCCCAAATTTCTGATGCTGGGGGATTTCAACATCCATGTAGACACCCCTTCTGCATCTGGAGCGAAGGACCTGTGTGACCTCTGCGATCTTACTCTCCTATCCCAGCAGGTACTTAGCTCCACCCACTCTGGGGGCCACCAACTTCAGTCTGTCACTAGAAGCTCTGCGCCCTATCACCTGCTCGGACCACTTTTTGGTCTGCTTTACCTGGGACATTGGTAGTCCACGCATATCGAGAAAAGAGCATCTGGGCCCTCCCCCCCTTAAAATTAGCATCCCCGCCCTGAACACTGCATTGGCGCAATCTTGTCCCGCCATGGCCACTAATTTAGAGGGAGCAGTCGAAAATTTTTCAACATGGCTGAGCTCTACTATTGAATCTCTCACCCAACCACTAGGAAATCGGCGTTCTAGAAACTCCCCTTCCTCTCCCTGGTATACGGACCATTTAAAAATTTTAAACCTTGGCTGTAAGTCCAAGGAACGGGCCTGGGGATGGGACTATTGTCCCTTAGCCAAGATGGAACTCCGAGCAGCACAAAAAGAGTATTATGCCGCCATCAAGTCTGCCAAAGGTGATTTCTTTGCGGCTAGAATCTCCAAGGCTAAGAATAATAGCAGAGAAATCTTTGCAATAGTACGGAGCTATACATCCCCCGTGGCAGAAACCGCCTCGGCACCCTCTTCTCCGGGCTGGTGTGAAAAGCTGTCCACTTTCTTTATAGAAAAAATCGAAAACATTCAGGCCAGCCTTAAGCGACCCGCCCGGGCTTGGTCTTCTCCCACTCCTGCGGTCCAGGACTGTAATAACCCTCCCCAATTCCTAAACACCTTTGATCCAGTTGAGACGAAAGATATGCTGGCCATCTTAAAATCATTAAAATCTGGATCCTTGTGGATCCCTATCCAGCAAGGGTCCTTAGTGGAGTGGCGGAAGTTATTGCTCCTTGGTCAACGATTCACTGCAATCAGGTGTGATGCCCCACCAATGGAAACAGGCTAAGCTCCTCCCCTTGATTAAGAAACCCTCGGCTGACCCGCTTCTCCCCTCCAATTACCGTCCTATTTCCTTGCTCCCAGCTCTGGCTAAGGTCTGCAAGAAGGCCGTTTTCAGACAGCTGGAGAAGTTCGTGGAGTCTTCGGGGGCGTTACATCCCGCCCAATCTGGCTTCTGAACTTCGTTTTGTCGTAATTGGCCCGTTCGGATTAGCGATTAGCCGAATCTACACGTTGTCCTCTTTAACTTGGCTATATACGATAAACGCCATTTTGAATGTTGCAGCGGCCATCTTAGACCATGAGCGGCCTCGTGGCCGACGTGCCCTTTAGTCCTTTGTCCGTTCCACTGACCACTCTCATCTGCCCAGCAACAGGCTATTTTTAGTACTGGTCAAGCCACACATGCGCAGTTCTCACTGACCCGTAAACCTTCAGGAATGTGCCGCTAACTGACCAGCAGGTTTGAAACTCTCCAATGAGCTGGCAGTATTCCAAAACATGACCATATATGTCTCTAAAACTGTGTCTTAACTTGTGCCTCCTAAACTTTTATTGCCCCAAAATTGTATATAAACGGGGTCACATCGGTGTTCGTGTGATACCTCTAGCATTACCGAAGGGTGCTGTTTGAGTGTACCACCACCCCATGGGGTCTTAATAAACTTGTTCTTTGCATTTTACAGTTTCCGTGCCAACAGTTCTTGTGTGTAAGTGGGTAATCTCTGGAGCGTGTAGGCCTTGGGAACCCCGAAATACTTCAATTGGCGACCACGAAGGGACTCATCGGAGACTCGGATGCTCGAAGGAGAGGTCGTGACGAAGGCTTGGAAATCCGCCATGGGCGCGCGCTGCCACGAGTGACCCGAGTCTTGGCTGCCACGGTGTTTTTTCCTTTCCTTCCGATCTGACCTTCCAGGTGGCGCCGGTCTCCGACTGAGTTTTCGAAGTGTCCGCATCGCTGAGAAAGTGCCGTTTGGCTGATTTGGCTTACAAGACCTTGGCAGTTGGAACCTGGACATTTGAGTATTTGGTAAGCTTTATGTTCGGTAAGGTAGTCTTCGGACGCTTACTGAAGTTCTACGAATTGTGTTCGGTAAGGTAGTCTTCGGACGCTTACTGAAAATCTGTGCTTTGTGATCGGTGAGGTAGTCTTCGGACACTTGCCGAGTTCTAGGAACTTTGATTTGAGTTAGCTAACATTGTGAATTTGTGATCTTTGAACTTATATGTGTAGTGCACTTCACATAGGCAGGCATGTAGAG
Organism: Lissotriton vulgaris; assembly: GCF_964263255.1. Classification (NCBI taxonomy): domain Eukaryota; kingdom Metazoa; phylum Chordata; class Amphibia; order Caudata; family Salamandridae; genus Lissotriton; species Lissotriton vulgaris. The sequence goes on along the minus strand of NC_141686.1, from coordinate 302,415,681 downwards.
ATGTTTCTCTAACTTTGTTTTTTCCCTTTGAGCGGCACAATCGTGAGAAGAACTGTAAGTGCCATTTTGTCCGGTGTCACGCTTTCGTGATACTTTTTGAACATGCCTGTTTTTAGCACACTCCGGGGAATGTGTTGTTTTGGAGAAGGTACCTCAATTAGGTTAGCGGAATCACAGCCGGCTCCCCCAGAGGGAACACCAAATAGGGACATGTATATCAAATTCGGCCTTCCACCTATTATGTACAGTAAATTATGGCATAAGTATACTAAGGCCGATCCCGAATTGCAATGGCCCCTACACGGGTCGTACGATTTGAGTAAAATCCAATTTGTAGAGCAATGTATGTTTCAACGCAGGTCTAGACAAAACATGTTTGATTGCGTGCGAATGTGGGAGAAAGCGGCGCGTGAGCGAATGAAGCGTGAGGTTGCCTTGGCGGACAAAGAGCAGCGCAAGGCTGCTCGGGATAAGGCTTTACAGCTTGAGGAAAAGGAGGCTCAGGAGAAGAAAGAAAGGGAGGAACGGGAGCGTAATTTGCAAACGACTGGTCAGTTTCCTATTCGCCGACCACTCTATCCTGTCCTTAATAATGAAATTGATGATTTTTCTTTGTTAGATCGGTCACCGCCTCCGTACGTTTTGCCGACGGCTCCGGCTGCGGATTCCGAGGATGATGGAAAGGATAAGTCGAACCAGAAGGGTGTATCTGCTCTCAGGTTTACTGCGGATAGGTCCGCTCATTTACGTAGTTGGGCTCGTAAAGTGAATAAGCATTGTGTTACTCAGGAGCAGTTGTTAACAGAGAAGAAAGGGTGGTCGGATCTTGAATTAATGTATTTTCTGTCCAGTCTGGCGGATGAAGTTGTAAACGCATATCGTGAACTTTCTGATACGCTTGAGCCTAAAGTGTTGTCGGTGTATCGTGAGAATTTAGCTAAAGGTGATTTTGATCTTACAGATGTTGACGACCTGTTCAAGCAATTGATCAAGCTGCGGGATGAGACAACCCAATTGCGACAGGAACGAAAACGGAGGCAAAAGGAGTCCGAGCCGGGAAATAACGGGGAGGCTAAGGAGTGTTCTCTTCGTGGTTCAGATAAGAATTCTGCGTTGCATGTTATGCCTATGCGTGAAGCCGCGCCTTTGTATGTTCCACCAAAAGGGGAAGGTACGGATGATGATAAGTTGTCGAAGGATGCGAAAGGGTATTTTGTGTATAATTGGGTATATACGCCATGGAATAGAGCAGATGTCATGGCATTGAAAAATTCTTTACCTGATCTCCGGAAAAATCCAGCGGCATTTTATGAGGGGGTGGAGGGGGCTATATCGTCTTGTGTGATGACTCTTGTAGATATAGATTTGTTTTTTGGGTTGATATTACCCCCTGATATGTGGCGGCAGATTCGTAAAAATAATGATGAGACAATATTGGGAGGGACATGGAAAGAAATAAATGCTGCAGATTTAGACAGGGCACCAGCATGCAAGCCTTGTCAGCTAATCCTAGAACTCCCGGCAGCTATTTTGCGTAAATTAAAAACGCTTGTCCCCGCCAAAAAGATTGATTGGACTATGTTAACGTCGTGCAAGCAGAAACCCGACGAAACGGTTTCCGATTTCTTTACGCGCTTCGAGGAGGCCTTTCATGATTACAGTGGTCAATCTTTAACAGATGATACGGGTCGGCATTTGTTTGTAGATAAGTATGTGGCTAATCTCCTACCAGAGATTGCAAAGCGATTGAAGTCGAGTGAAAGTTCCTGGGCCACGGCTACCCCTGCGTCCTTGTTAACTATGGCTCAATATTATGAGCGGCAGGAAGTGGAGGCTAAAGAAAGTGTAGAGAAAAAGACGAAAGAATTGAAAACGAAGGTGATGTTGGCGCAGGTCCGGGGAACACAGAGTAGAGGGAATGATAGAGGTAGACGAGGTGGAGGAAACGCATCGTATGGTCGTACGGACATTGCGGAGGATCAGTGTGCTTATTGTAAGGAGTTTGGGCATTGGGCCGACGATTGTCCGGTACTTCGTGAACAGCGTAGTCAGCGTGGTCGAGGTAGTGGAAGGTCAAGAGGAGGTTATACTGGAACGAGAGGTGGCAGAGGTGATCGTAGACAGGTTGAGGAGAGGGGCCGTGGCCAGGACGAACGAAATACGTTTGATAGACGGAATCAATATCAGATTTCGGAAGGAGAGAATGTGGAACATCAGGATTATGTGCATGCATAGGATTGCGTAGGATGGGGTAAGGAATCAGTCGAAGTGCCAGTAGATCAGCAAGGTCCATATGTAACAGCGGGTATTTTAGGTTCTACTGATCAATTTCTAGTCGACACAGGAGCTACTCGTAGCGCTCTGTCGAAAAACTTGGTTCCGAGGGCTCCCCTGTCTGGCGAAATGATTACGTGTGTAGGGTTTGATGGCACACCCTCCCCCAGCCCATTGTCCAAGCCCCTTGCACTATGCATTGACAAATACTTTAGTTTTGGTCAATTTTTGTTATCACCCCATACCCCAGATAATATCCTGGGCATTGACTTGCTTAAATATTTTCGAGCAACAATACGCTGCGCTCCAGAGGGAGTGCGGGTTATTCTGAATGACAACTACCCTGACCCTGAGGATTGCCCTGACCCTGACAGATTTTATGCCATTTTAGATATCCCTGCTTTGGCCTCTCTGCCGCACTCGTTGTGGGCGACATCAGATACGGATGTGGGAGAGATGCGCATTCCACCAATACACATTACTGTTAAGGAGGGGGCCCCTCTACCACGAGTGCCACAGTATAAGATTTCGAAGGAAGGTGAAATTGCACTGACACATATTGTTCAGGATTTGATTTCTGCAGGGGTGGTGGAGGAAGTCCCTTATAATGTCTGTAACAGCCCTATTCTACCGATTCTTAAGAGAGACTCAGATGGCAAGATCTATCGGTTTATTATTGATTTGCGTGAAATAAATAAAATTGTCATTCCCCAATATCCAGTGGTGTCTGATATCACGACTTTGCTTACTCTGGTTCCACCGACAGCCACCACTTTTAGCGTTATTGACTTAAAGAATGCGTTCTTTTCTATCCCTGTTCACCCAGATAGCAGATATCTGTTTGGTTTTACGCTCAATAATAAATCGTATAGATTTTGTCGTGTTCCCCAAGGATATACTGAAAGCCCTAGCATCTACAGCCAGGCTTTGAAACGTCAACTAGATTCCTTTAAATTGCAGTCTGGCGTGGCGCTCATCCAGTACGTGGATGACCTTCTGCTTGCCGCCGACTCCTATGCACAATGTGAACAGAGTACGCTTGCGTTGCTTTCCTTTTTGGCACAAAACAATCATAAGGTTTCCAAGAAAAAGCTTCAATACTGTAGACCCCAGGTGACCTACCTCGGTCATCTGTTGTCTAAGGAGGGGCGGGCATTAACATCTGATCGAATTCAAGCAATTTTAGACACACCAGTCCCCCGCACGCAGAGAGATGTGCGTGCCTTCATAGGGTTGACGTCTTTTTGTAGGCAATGGATTATGGGTTTTTCGCATATCATAAAACCTTTGTTAGCATTACTGTCCAAAGCCACACCGATGCCTCTTGAGTGGACAGATGAATGTCAGAGAGCTTTTGAACAGTTGAGGCAGGCCCTTTGTTCCGCACCCGTGTTAGGAACACCAGACTACACGAAACTTTTCACATTGTACGTACACGAGAATGATGGGTGTGCGTTGTCAGTGTTAGTGCAGTTACACGGGGATAAGCAGAGACCATGTGCATACTTCTCTGCCATTTTGGATCCTGTAGCACGAGGGCTGCCTGGGTGTTTTCGAGCGGTAGCGGCAACAGCAGTAGCCATACGACAGAGTGAGGGCATAGTGTTATCACATAAATTGTTGGTGTTAGTTCCCCATGCGGTAGATGCCCTGTTAAACCAAACAAAGACCCAGTACCTCACGAGTGCACGACTTACAGGATACGAGCTGACACTCTTAGCGCCACACATAACATTGAAAAGATGCGCTACTTTGAACCCTGCCACCTTATTGCCCTATCCGGCTGAGGAGGGTCAGGAAGAAAAACATCACGACTGTGTTTTCCTGACTGAGGAACAGACAAAGGGTCGTGTTGACTTACAGGATGTGCCACTTCCTGATGTGGACGGGGAACTGTGGGTTGATGGATCGTGTTTAAGGCTGCCAGATGGTACGACCTCCGCAGCATATGCGATCACGACTCTTAAAACGGTGGTAGAAACAGCTAGAATACCACAAAAATCGGCTCAGGCAGCAGAGCTGATAGCTTTAACAAGAGCCTGCGAATTGAGTGCCGGATTATGTGTGAACATATACACGGACAGCCGGTACGCCTTTGGAGTGGCCCATGACTTCGGGCTTCTTTGGAGGGAACGTGGGTTCCTGACATCACACGGGGAGCATATTATGCACGGAGAGCTAGTGCGTGATCTCCTAAATGCGTTGCTTAGTCCTAAAAAAGTAGCGATAGTGAAGTGCAGTGCCCATAAGAAGATTACGGATAAAGTGGGTCAAGGAAATGCCTTTGCAGACAGCATAGCAAGGCAAACGGCTATGTCCCGAACTAGCTCCCCTATGTATGTGGTACAATCACAGGCCGAGCGATGGAGTGATGCTAGAGCAGAGATACGGGATATTCAAAAATCAGCTACAGAATCTGAGCTTGCGGCTTGGGCAGCAGATGGGGTACTAGATGACGAGGGTTGTTGGAGAAGCAAAGACATGGAGAAGTGGAAATTGCCTGCGGCTTACTTACAGGCGATGGTCCAGATGACACATGGACTGGCCCATGTCGGGGCTCTTGCAATAACTCGGCTTTTAACACGAGTTTGGGAACATCCTGAGATTGCGAATACCGCAAAGAGAGTAGTGCAGACCTGCCTGGTATGTTTGCAACACAATCCTGGGAAGGGGACCTATACTCTGAAAGGAGGGTTCGTTCCACCTTCTGCACCGTTTGAAGTGCTTCAAATGGATTACATCCAACTCGAGCGCTGCAGTAACCTGAAGTATGTCCTAGTGGTGGTGTGTGCTTTTAGCAAATGGGTTGAGGCCTACCCCACGAAAGACAATACGGCTTTGACAACAGCTAAGGTGTTGCTTAAGGAATTCTTTCCTCGCTTTGGAGTTTGCAGATTTTTGTGGAGCGATAATGGGCCCCATTTTGTTGGAAAGATTGTGGAATATGTACTGAAGGGGTTAGGGATTCAGCAAAAGTTCCACGCTGTATTCCACCCTCAGTCAGCAGGCTTGGTCGAGCGGTATAATGCCACCTTGAAGCTTAAGCTGGCCAAAATCGTGGCGTCTACATCATTGAAGTGGCCAGACGCATTGCCGCTAGCACTACTATCTCTCAGATCAGTACCCCACTCACGAACTGGCCTTACGCCCTATGAGGTGGTGTTTGGCCGCCCTATGAATATCTGGGGGGTGCCCAAGCCGCGATTAATACATGATGTGCCTTGTGTTATGATGAATGATTATTTGGCACGATTAACAAATGATTTGCTCTCTATTCATCAACAGGTTCGAGAAGCGCTCCCTGATAACTCCACTGGAGAAGGCCACGATCTTCGCCCTGGGGACCATGTAATGGTCCGTTCGTTTGAAAGAGCAAGCAGTTTGGAGCCCAGGTGGAAGGGCCCCGAGCAGGTCCTCCTGGCGACCCGCACCGCAGTACGAGTGACCAACAGGAAGCGGTGGGTGCATTCGACACATTGTCGCCGAGTCTCTCCGGATCTGGTGACTCCTGCTGTGCTGACTGATTATAAGGAGATCTTGGAGAAAAAAAAGAGCCCAGCTGTGACGTCGGCCGAAGTGGAGGGAGCCTTCCCGGACCAATCTGCTACTGGAAGAGAGCGCTACAATCTACGACCGCGATAAGAAGATTTTTTTGTTCCTTTTTAAGACTGGTTGGTTACCGCTCCAGGTTTGTGAAACGGAAACCGGGAATTCCAAGGGGGGGGGATCAGTTCTGCCAGAGTAGAGACACCCGTCTTGGCCCGGAGAAGAAAACAACGGCTACCTCGGAGTTCAGCACCGCATTTTTCTTTTTTTAGGTATACACTCACGTGTATCTGAGACAATTTGTGAAAAAACATTGTGAACAATTTGTGCCACTTGAGCCTTTGCACAAACTCTCTTGAGCCATGGCACCAACGGCATCACGTGATAAGAAAATATTGGGTGCCTTTCTCTTTGTCTTGACCATTGTGGTGATCGCTGTTATAGCCTGGGTAGTCGAACTTGTGGTGCCTGTACGTGAACATTTGCTGCCGACTACCCCGGCACCGTCTGAACATTTTCATTTTACATTGCCTTTTCATGAAGAGCGTCATCGGCAAACGTATTTGAATAACAGTTTCATTCAGATTCTTCACCACACGCATAATATGACCAATACTTCTAATTGCTGGGTGTGTGGAATGTTGCCTGGGCACCAGAAGAGAGGGGGCACCCCACTTATTCCACTCCCGTTTTCGCACAATGGGTCATGCAATGCCTGGTACACCCTCCTCTTTACTCTGAGATGGCCAACCAAAGGGGGGGTGCTTTTTCGTTTGAATAAAGTATGTTCCCATGACAAGGATGGGTTTCCCCGGGCTGAGGGTACACGTTTCGAGTGGGAAGAATACAGGCCTGATAATGTATCTGCTCCACGTATAGATAGCAATCAGCGAAATGTGAATGTATCCAGTGCTCATGTCATAAATGTCATTGCCACAAAAGCCGATTTATGCATTAGAAACAAGGGCACGATTGCAGTGGGGAAAAGCGAATGTAATATTACTCTCACGTTTGATAGCCTGAATGGCATTTCATTTGTTGCATCTCGAAACACCTACTTCATCTGTGGAACGAAGGGGTACCATCAGCTTCCAGTGGGGTGGTTGGGCACGTGCTATGTATCGTTTGTGCTACCTCCCGTATTCATTGCCCCTCCAATGTACCACAATGATTATACTCTGTACCACGATTTCGTTTTGAACAGAGTTAAACGAACTGTTGCCCTGGAGGACATTGATCAAACGGACACTGCATTACAACAGTATGTGGATTTTAATCTGGGACTATTCTCCTTTGTGGGGGCTGCACTGAACAGCCAGAAAATAAGACGACTGACACGCGTTGTCGAGGCTGTTGCGAATGACACTGCCATTGCCCTGGGGAATATTACCGAGGAACTACAGATTTCCAGAATTGTCACCCTCCAAAACAGGATGGTGCTAGACGTTGTTTTGGCTGATCGTGGGGGGGCATGCAGAATTATCGGAAGTAGCTGCTGTGTATACGTCCCGGACAATTCCCCATCTGTGTATGATGCTATTTCCAAACTGCATAAGATAGCGGCTGAGATACATCCAGACAATGGGACTTGGACACTTTCAGGATGGTTTTGGTCTATGATTGCGACGTGGGGTTGGAAACTGTTGACAATTCTCTGTATACTTGTGGGAGCACTGTTTTTTATCTGCTTGTGTATCCAATGTGGCCCTGCCTTATGTTCAATGTGTTTATCAGCTTGCTTACCATCGAGGCGAGCTCTTGCCCATGACAAAATAATGCTACACAAAGAGGTGACTCAAATTATGTTAATAGACATCGAGGACGAACATCCAGACTATGTTCATTATGAGGTAGATTCAGCTAAACGCTAAAAGGGTCGTCTGTCGTAATTGGCCCGTTCGGATTAGCGATTAGCCGAATCTACACGTTGTCCTCTTTAACTTGGCTATATACGATAAACGCCATTTTGAATGTTGCAGCGGCCATCTTAGACCATGAGCGGCCTCGTGGCCGACGTGCCCTTTAGTCCTTTGTCCGTTCCACTGACCACTCTCATCTGCCCAGCAACAGGCTATTTTTAGTACTGGTCAAGCCACACATGCGCAGTTCTCACTGACCCGTAAACCTTCAGGAATGTGCCGCTAACTGACCAGCAGGTTTGAAACTCTCCAATGAGCTGGCAGTATTCCAAAACATGACCATATATGTCTCTAAAACTGTGTCTTAACTTGTGCCGCCTAAACTTTTATTGCCCCAAAATTGTATATAAACGGGGTCACATCGGTGTTCGGTGTGATACCTCTAGCATTACCGAAGGGTGCTGTTTGAGTGTACCACCACCCCATGGGGTCTTAATAAACTTGTTCTTTGCATTTTACAGTTTCCGTGCCAACAGTTCTTGTGTGTAAGTGGGTAATCTCTGGAGCGTGTAGGCCTTGGGAACCCCGAAATACTTCAGTTTAGCACGGAGACTGCGCTTGTGGAAGTCGCCGAGGCCATAAGGGTATGTCTGGATGGGGGCGGCAGGGCGGCTCTAATTTTATTGGACCTCTATGCCGCGTGTGACACTGTACCCCACATCCAGCTACTCTCCAGGCAGTCTGATATTGGCATCTCGGGCATGGCTTTATGCTGGGTTAAGTCATTTCTTACGGACCGCTTCCAGCAAGTATGGATGCCTCCTCACCACTCTTCAAACGTTTTAGTGGAAACAGGTGTCCCGCAGGGGTCGACTTTGAGCCCACGGCTTTTTAATGTTTACATGACCCCCCTTATTTATTTGGCAGAAAGTTTGGGTGCCAAAATAATGGCCTATGTCGATGACACCCAACTTCTCTTCACCTGGGAAGGAAGCACCTTTGGTACAGTCGGAGCCCAACAGTGCCTGTCCGCTACCTTTGCCTGGCTGGCCCAGGCCAGCCTTAAGTGCAACGAGGATAAGTCCGAGATTCTCTTGTACAGACAATTCCCGGTGGACTTTAAGGATTCACTCTGGCCTAAAGATACACCTTGTCCTAAGGGTGATTGCGGGATAGCAGAAAACCTGGGGATCTGGTTTGGTGCAGATCTGTGCTTTCGCGATCAAATCATGAGGTTGGCGGGAACATGCTTTGGCACCCTGGCAACCTTCAGGAAGTTTTTTCCCCTTCTTCCCCAAGTTGCTAGGGAGGCAGTAGCCAGGGCACTTATTCTCTCACGCCTGGACTATTCAAATTCTCTATACATCGGCGCCCCTGACTTTCTGATACGCAAACTGCAAGTAGTTCAGAACGCGGCAGTGAGACTCCTCTTTGATATACCCAAGAGGTTAAGTGTTCGTAAACAGCTGCGTGAGCTTCACTGGCTCCCCGTAGCCCAAAGAGTGCGTTTTAAGGCTCTGGTACTGACTCACAAAGCCTTACATGGCCCCTGTCCATCCTATCTGAGGGCCAGATTCACATTCTACCAGCCAACTCGTGAGCTTCGTTCAGCTACACTCCAACGTCTAGTGGTCCCCAGATTCAAGAGGGTGCGCCTTGGGGGTCATTCCCTGGCGGTTAGAGCAGCCACCATGTGGAATGATTTACCTGACCTACTCAGATACACTACGAACTTGAATAGTTTAAAAAAAAAACTCAAAACGCATCTTTTCCAACAAGCAGCCTAGCTACCTTGTCTGTCTTAAACGCATGTTGTTCCCCTACGCGCCAGGACAGTCTTGACTAACAGTGTGTGATACAAATCTAAATATAAAATAACTTAACATAACATAACATAACACTCCAGGCTCTAGTACCTGAGTCGAGCATCCCTCCAGGCTCCAGTACCTGAGCCCCCCTCCAGGCTCTAGAACCTGAGCCGAGCCCCCTCCAGGCTCTAGTACCTGAGATGAGCCCCCTCCAAGCTCTAGTACCTCGGCGGAGCCCCCTCCAGGCTCTAGTACCTGAGCCAAGCCCCCTCCAGGCTCCAGTACCTGAGCCCCCCTCCAGGCTCTAGAACCTGAGCCGAGCCCCCCTCCAGGCTCCAGTATCTGAGCCCCCCTCCAGGCTCTAGAACCTGAGCCAAGCCCCCTCCAGGCTCCAGTACCTGAGCCCCCCTCCAGGCTCTAGAACCTGAGCCGAGCCCCCCTCCAGGCTCTAGAACCTGATCCTTGCCCCCCTCCAGGCTCTAGTGCCTGAGCTGAGCCCCCTCCAGGCTCTAGTACCTGAGATGAGGCCCCCTCCAAGCTCTAGTACCTCAGCGGAGCCCCCCTCCAGGCTCTAGTACCTAAGCCAAGCCCCCTCCAGGCTCCAGTACCTGAGCCCCCCTCCAGGCACTAGAACCTGAGCTGAGCCCCCCTCCAGGCTCTAGTGCCTGAGCTGAGCCCCCTCCAGGCTCTGGTACCTAAACCAAGCCCCCTCCAGGCTCTGGTACCTAAACCAAGCCCCCTCCAGGCTCCAGTACCTGAGCCCCCCTCCAGGCTCTAGAACCTGAGCCGAGCCCCCCTCCAGGCTCCAGTACCTGAGCCCCCCTCCAGGCTCTAGAACCTGAGCCAAGCCCCCTCCAGGCTCCAGTACCTGAGCCCCCCTCCAGGCTCTAGAACCTGAGCTGAGCCCCCCTCCAGGCTCTAGAACCTGATCCTTGCCCCCCTCCAGGCTCTAGTGCCTGAGCTGAGCCCCCTCCAGGCTCTAGTACCTGAGATGAGCCCCCCTTCAAGCTCTAGTACCTCAGCGGAGCCCCCCTCCAGGCTCTAGTACCTAAGCCAAGCCCCCTCCAGGCTCCAGTACCTGAGCCCCCCTCCAGGCACTAGAACCTGAGCCGAGCCCCACCTCCAGGCTCTAGTACCTGAGCTGAGCCCCCTCCAGGCTCTGGTACCTAAACCAAGCCCCTCCAGGCTCTGGTACCTGAGCCGAGCCCCCTCCAGGCTCTAGTGCCTGAGCCGAGCCCCCTCCAGGGGTGTGTTACCGTTAAAACGCATCTTTTACAACGCGTTCCGTTACAACGCGATTTTTACATCGTAAATACCATTACAATGCATGCCATTACAACGCATGGCATTACATAGCAGATGGTATTACAACGCATACCATTACATCGTAAGTATTGGTAAGTATTTAATTTTTTTTTTTATTTTATTTTATATGTTATTTTTGATTTAATTATTATTAATTATAAAAAAATATTTATTTCGTTTTTAAATATTATAAATTAAATATATTAATTTAAGTATTTTTTAAAATAAGTATGAGTATAGGAGTATATGTTTTGGGGTACTGTTGTATATGTTTTGGGGTGTTTGGGTATTTTTAGGTTTTAGGGCAGTGTTTGGGTTTTAGGGTACAGGGGTGTTTTTAGGTTTTAGGGCAGGGTTTGGGTTTTGGGGTACAGGGGTGTTTTTAGGTTTTAGGGTAGGGTTTGGGTTTTGGGGTACAGGGGTGTTTTTAGGTTTTAGGGTAGGGTTTGGGTTTTGGGGTACAGGGGTGTTTTTAGGTTTTAGGGCAGGGTTTGGGTTTTGGGGTACAGGGGTGTTTTTAGGTTTTAGGGCAGGGTTTGGGTTTTGGGGTACAGGGGTGTTTTTAGGTTTTAGGGCAGTGTTTGGGTTTTGGGGTACAGGGGTGTTTTTAGGTTTTAGGGCAGGGTTTGGGTTTTGGGGTACAGGGGTGTTTTTAGGTTTTAGGGTAGGGTTTGGGTTTTGGGGTACAGGGGTGTTTTTAGGTTTTAGGGCAGGGTTTGGGTTTTGGGGTACAGGGGTGTTTTTAGGTTTTAGGGCAGGGTTTGGGTTTTGGGGTACAGGGGTGTTTTTAGGTTTTAGGGCAGTGTTTGGGTTTTGGGGTACAGGGGTGTTTTTAGGTTTTAGGGCAGGGTTTGGGTTTTGGGGTACAGGGGTGTTTTTAGGTTTTAGGGTAGGGTTTGTGTTTTGGGGTACAGGGGTGTTTTTAGGTTTTAGGGCAGGGTTTGGGTTTTGGGGTACAGGGGTGTTTTAGGTTTTAGGGCAGGGTTTGGGTTTTGGGGTACAGGGGTGTTTTTAGGTTTTAGGGCAGTGTTTGGGTTTTGGGGTACAGGGGTGTTTTTAGGTTTTAGGGCAGTGTATGGGTTTTGGGGTACAGGGGTATTACGACTTTATATAAATTAAATTAATTAAATTAATTTTATTTAATTTTATTAAATTAATAACAATATTTACAATTATTAATTTAATTGTATTAATAAACGATTACAATTAAATTATATTATTTAAAAATGTTTAATTAATTAAATTCTTTTAATTTTATTAAATATAATTATATTATGTATTATTTATAACTTAATTAAATTATAATTATATTTATTGTAATTAATTGCATTATATTATTTTCTATTTATAAATGTTTTATATATCATTTATTATATTATTTTAAATATATTAAATTAATATATTATTAATTTAATTGTATTTATAAACGATTATAATTAAATTATATTATTTAAAAATGTTTAATTAATTAAATACTTTTAATTTTATTAATTATAATTATATTATGTATTATTTATAACTTAATTAAATTATAATTATTTTTATTGTAATTAATTACATTATATTATTTTCTATTTATAAATTTTTTATATATCATTAATTATATTATTTTAAATTACTATAATTAAATTAATTACTGTTTTAAAAATGTTATATTATTTTTATTATTTTAAATTAATTTAATTAACTTTATTACATTTTTTAAAAAAAAGATATACTTACCAATACTTACGATGTAATGGTATGCGTTGTAATACCATCTGCAATGTAATGCCATGCGTTGTAATGGCATGCATTGTAATGGTATTTACGATGTAAAAATCGCGTTGTAACGGAACGCGTTGTAAAACATCGCGTTGTACTGACACCAATCCCCTCCAGGCTCTAGTGCCTGAGCCGAGCCCCCTCCAGGCTCTAGTGCCTGAGCCGAGCCCCCCTCCAGGCTCTAGTACCTGAGCCGAGCCCCCATTCAGGCTCTAGTGCCTGAGCCGAGCCCCCTCCAGCGAATGACGCTCACTTTGCTCCTGTTTCCCGGGCTACAGGCAGTGATCTGAACAAGCATTTGCAATGCAATAGGTCTCGTTTGAGGTATTGGCATTGTAAATGACAATGCCTTTGATTTATCCGTTTTGAAAACCAACATATGAATAAAAGGCGACAACGCCAATAGCTCGATCTTTTCCAAATGCGAGGCCTATTGCATTGTGTAGTAAGGAAGCAGGATACATGTGTTGTCTTGAGTAGATTTATTGGTGGTCACATGGAGGAGGAGCTGGCTTGGAAGCAGCCAACTCCAACAGACACCAGCTCAAGAGGGAGCCATGTGCATCCGGAAGGAACCAAGCATCAGTGGAACATTCTAATTCAAACCAACACATTACACTTACACATTAACAATAATAGAAAGATTAATAAAGCAGAGTAAAACAATATCTGATTTAACAGATCACTACACATTGTAAATGCTTGGAAGGCAGACAGAGTGACGCAAATATACACAGGAACAGTACAATGTACAGCAGGAAGGAGGACGGGGCGGGGCCTCCCGGGGCTTTATTTATTATGGGTTTTTATATAGCGCAAACTTTACCTGAAGGTGTCAGAGCGCTTTGCAATAAAACCAGTTACATTACAAAAGAACTTCAGAGTATTTGAAGAACATAAAAGATACAAACAGATACATTCCAAGCTCACATAAGAATGGTAGGAAGCACATCGGTTAACACAGATACTGCTTGGGTGGAGTGCGTCCTGGTGCACCCAGCGCACTGGGCAGGGGGACACAGGGAACTGGGCAGGGAGACACAGGGCACTGGGCAGGGAGACACAGGGCACTGGGCAGGGAGACACAGGGCACTGAGCAGGGAGACACAGGGCACTGGGCAGGGAGACACGGGGCACAGGGCAGGGAGACACAGGGCACTGAGCAGGGAGACACAGGGCACTGAGCAGGGAAACACAGGGCACTGGGCAGGGAGACACAGGGCACTGGGCAGGGAGACACAGGGCACTGGGCAGGGAGACACAGGGCACTGGGCAGGGAGACACAGGGCACTGGGCAGGGAGACACAGGGCACTGGGCAGGGAGACACAGGGCACTGGGCAGGGAGACACAGGGCACTGGGCAGGGAGACACAGGGCACTGAGCAGGGAGACACAGGACACTGAGCAGAGACACAGGGCACTGAGCAGGGAGACAGGGCACTGGGCAGGGAGACACAGGGCACTGGGCAGGGAGACACAGGGCACTGGGCAGGGAGACACAGGGCACTGGGCAGGGAGACACAGGGCACTGGGCAGGGAGACACAGGGCACTGGGCAGGGAGACACAGGGCACTGGGCAGGGAGACACAGGGCACTGAGCAGGGAGACACAGGACACTGAGCAGAGACACAGGGCACTGAGCAGTGAGACATAGGGCACTGGGCAGGGAGACACAGGGCACTGGGCAGGGAGACACAGGGCACTGGGCAGGGAGACACAGGGCACTGAGCAGGGAGACACAGGGCACTGGGCAAGGAGACACAGGGCACTGGGCAGGGAGACACAGGGCACTGAGCAGGGAGACACAGGGCACTGGGCAGGAAGACACAGGGAACTGGGCAGGGAGACACAGGGCACTGGGCAGGGAGACACAGGGCACGGGGCAGGGAGACACAGGGCACTGAGCAGGGAGACACAGGGCACTGGGCAGGGAGACACAGGGCACTGAGCAGAGAGACACAGGGCACTGAGCAGGGAGACACAGGGCACTGGGCAGGGAGACACAGGGCACTGAGCAGGGAGACACAGGGCACTGGGCAGGGAGACACAGGGCACTGGGCCTTAAGACACAGGGCACTGGGCAGGGAGACACAGGGCACTGGGCAGGGAGACACAGGGCACTGGGCAGGGAGACACAGGGCACTGGGCAGGGAGACACAGGTTACTGGGCAGGGTGACACAGGGCACTGAGCAGGGAGACACAGGGCACTGGGCAGGGAGACACAGGGCACTGAGCAGGGAGACACAGGACACTGAGCAGAGACACAGGGCACTGAGCAGGGAGACACAGGGCACTGAGCAGGGAGACACAGGGCACTGGGCAGGGAGACACAGGGCACTGGGCAGGGAGACACAGGGCACTGAGCAGGGAGACACAGGACACTGGGCAGGGAGACACAGGGCACTGGCAGGGAGACACAGGGCACTGAGCAGGGAGACACAGGACACTGAGCAGAGACACAAGGCACTGAGCAGGGAGACACAGGGCACTGAGCAGGGAGACACAGGGCACTGGGCAGGGAGACACAGGGCACTGAGCAGGGAGACACAGGGCACTGGGCAGGGAGACACATCGCACTGAGCAGGGAGACACAGGGCACTGGGCAGGGAGACACAGGGCACTGGGCAGGGAGACACAGGGCACTGGGCAGGGAGACACAGGGCACTGGGCAGGGAGACAACGGACACTGGGCAGGGAGACACAGGGCACTGAGCAGGGAGACACAGGGCACTGAGCACGGAGACACAGGGCACTGGGCAGGGAGACACCGGGCACTGAGCAGGGAGACACAGGGCACTGGGCAGGGAGACACATCGCACTGAGCAGGGAGACACAGGGAACTGGGCAGGGAGACACAGGGCACTGGGCAGGGAGACACAGGGCACTGGGCAGGGAGACACAGGGCACTGGGCAGTGAGACACAGGGCACTGGGCAGGGAGACACAGGGCACTGAGCAGGGAGACACAGGACACTGAGCAGAGACACAGGACACTGAGCAGGGAGACATAGGGAGACACAGGGCACTGGGCAGGGAGACACAGGGCACTGAGCAGGGAGACACAGGGCACTGGGCAGGGAGACACATCGCACTGAGCAGGGAGACACAGGGCACTGGGCAGGGAGACACAGGGCACTGGGCAGGGAGACACAGGGCACTGAGCAGGGAGACACAGGGCACTGGGCAGGGAGACACAGGGCACTGGGCAGGGAGACACAGGGCACTGAGCAGGGAGACACAGGGCACTGGGCAGGGAGACACAGGACACTGAGCAGGGAGACACAGGGCACTGGGCAGGGAGACACAGGGCACTGGGCAGGGAGACACAAGGCACTGAGCAGGGAGACACAGGGCACTGGGCAGGGAGACACAGGGCACTGAGCAGGGAGACACAGGGCACTGGGCAGGGAGACACAGGGCACTGGGCAGGGAGACACAGGGCACTGAGCAGAGAGACACAGGGCACTGAGCAGGGAGACACAGGGCACTGGGCAGGGAGACACAGGGCACTGGGCAGGGAGACACAGGGCACTGAGCAGGGAGACACAGGGCACTGGGCAGGGAGACACAGGGCACTGAGCAGGGAGACACAGGGCACTGGGCAGGGAGACACAGGGCACTGAGCAGGGAGACACAGGGCGACACAGGGCACTGGGCAGGGAGACACAGGGCACTGGGCAGGGAGACACAGGGCACTGGGCAGGGAGACACAGGGCACTGGGCAGGGAGACACAGGGCACTGAGCAGGGAGACACAGGACACTGAGCAGAGACACAGGGCACTGAGCAGGGAGACACAGGGCACTGAGCAGGGAGACACAGGGCACTGGGCAGGGAGACACAGGGCACTGAGCAGGGAGACACAGGGCACTGGGCAGGGAGATACATCGCACTGAGCAGGGAGACACAGGGCACTGGGCAGGGAGACACAGGGCACTGGGCAGGGAGACACAGGGCACTGGGCAGGGAGACACAGGGCACTGAGCAGGGAGACACAGGGCACTGGGCAGGGAGACACAGGGCACTGGGCAGGGAGACACAGGGCACTGAGCAGGGAGACACAGGGCACTGGGCAGGGAGACACAGGGCACTGAGCAGGGAGACACATGGCACTGGGCAGGGAGACACAGGGCACTGAGCAGGGAGACACAGGGCACTGGGCAGGGAGACACAGGGCACTGAGCAGGGAGACACAGGGCACTGGGCAGGGAGACACAGGGCACTGAGCAGGGAGACACAGGGCACTGGGCAGGGAGACACAGGGCACTGAGCAGGGAGACACAGGGCACTGGGCAGGGAGACACAGGGCACTGGGCAGGGAGACACAGGGCACTGGGCAGGGAGACACAGGGCACTGGGCAGGGAGACACAGGGCACTGAGCAGGGAGACACAGGGCACTGGGCAGGGAGACACAGGGCACTGGGCAGGGAGACACAGGGCACTGAGCAGGGAGACACAGGGCACTGGGCAGGGAGACACAGAGCACTGGGCAGGGAGACACAGGGCACTGGGCAGGGAAACACAGGGCACTGGGCAGGGAGACACAGGGCACTGGGCAGGGAGACACAGGGCACTGAGCAGGGAGACACAGGGCAATGGGCAGGGAGACACAGGGCACTGGGCAGGGAGACACAGGGCACTGAGCAGGGAGACACAGGGCACTGGGCAGGGAGACACAGGGCACTGGGCAGGGAGACACAGGGCACTGAGCAGGGAGACACAGGGCACTGGGCAGGGAGACACAGGGCACTGGGCAGGGAGACACAGGGCACTGGGCAGGGAGACAAAGGGCACTGAGCAGGGAAACACAGGGCACTGGGCAGGGAGACACAGGGCACTGGGCAGGGAGACGCAGGGCACTGAGCAGGGAGACGCAGGGCACTGGGCAGGGAGACACAGGGCACTGAGCAGAGAGACGCAGGGCACTGAGCAGGGAGACACAGGGCACTGGGCAGGGAGACACAGGGCACTGGGCAGGGAGACACAGGGCACTGGGCAGGGAGACACAGGGCACTGGGCAGGGAGACCCAGGGCACTGGGCAGGGAGACACAGGGCACTGAGCAGGGAGACACAGGGCACTGAGCAGGGAGACACAGGGCACTGGGCAGGGAGACACAGGGCACTGGGCAGGGAGACACAGGGCACTGAGCAGGGAGACACAGGACACTGAGCAGGGAGACACAGGGCACTGAGCAGGGAGACAAAGGGCACTGAACAGAGAGACACAGGGCACTGAGCAGGGAGACACAGGGCACTGGGCAGGGAGACACAGGGCACTGGGCAGGGAGACACAGGGCACTGGGCAGGGAGACACAGGGCACTGGGCAGGGAGACACAGGGCACTGGGCAGGGAGACACAGGGCACTGGGCAGGGAGACAACGGGCACTGGGCAGGGAGACACAGGGCACTGAGCAGGGAGACACAGGACACTGAGCAGAGACACAGGGCACTGAGCAGGGAGACACAGGGCACTGAGCACGGAGACACAGGGCACTGGGCAGGGAGACACCGGGCACTGAGCAGGGAGACACAGGGCACTGGGCAGGGAGACACATCGCACTGAGCAGGGAGACACAGGGAACTGGGCAGGGAGACACAGGGCACTGGGCAGGGAGACACAGGGCACTGGGCAGGGAGACACAGGGCACTGGGCAGTGAGACACAGGGCACTGGGCAGGGAGACACAGGGCACTGGGCAGGGAGACACAGGGCACTGAGCAAGGAGACACAGGGCACTGGGCAGGGAGACACAGGGCACTGGGCAGGGAGACACAGGGCACTGGGCAGGGAGACACAGGGCACTGGGCAGGGAGACACAGGGCACTGAGCAGAGAGACACAGGGCACTGAGCAGAGAGACACAGGGCACTGGGCAGGGAGACACAGGGCACTGGGCAGGGAGACACAGGGCACTGGGCAGGGAGACACAGGGCACTGAGCAGGGAGACACAGGGAACTGGGCAGTGAGACACAGGGCACTGAGCAGGGAGACACAGGGCACTGAGCAGAGAGACACAGGGCACTGAGCAGGGAGATACTGGGCAGGGAGACACAGGGCACTGAGCAGGGAGACACAGGGCACTGAGCAGAGAGACACAGGGCACTGAGCAGGGAGATACTGGGCAGGGAGACACAGGGCACTGGGCAGGGAGACACAGGGCACTGGGCAGGGTGACACAGGGCACTGGGCAGGGAGACACAGGGCACTGAGCAGGGAGACACAGGGCACTGAGCAGGGAGACACAGGGCACTGGGCAGGGAGACACAGGGCACTGGGCAGGGAGACACAGGGCACTGGGCAGGGAGACACAGGGCACTGAGCAGGGAGACACAGGGCACTGAGCAGGGAGACACAGGGCACTGGGCAGGGAGACACAGGGTACTGGGCAGGGAGACACAGGGCACTGGGCAGGGAGACACAGGGCACTGAGCAGGGAGACACAGGGCACTGAGCAGAGAGACACAGGGCACTGAGCAGGGAGATACTGGGTAGGGAGACACTGGGCACTGGGCAGGGAGACACAGGGCACTGAGCAGAGAGACACAGGGCACTGAGCAGGGAGATACTGGGCAGGGAGACACGGGGAACTGAGCAGGGAGACACAGGGCACTGGGCAGGGAGACACAGGGCACTGGGCAGGGAGACACAGGGCACTGGGCAGGGAGACACAGGGCACTGAGCAGAGAGACACAGGGCACTGGGCAGGGAGACACAGGGCACTGGGCAGGGAGACACAGGGCACTGGGCAGGGAGACACCGGGCACTGGGCAGGGAGACACAGGGCACTGAGCAGGGAGACACAGGGCACTGGGCAGGGAGACACAGGGCACTGGGCAGGGAGACACAGGGCACTGAGCAGGGAGACACAGGGCACTGGGCAGGGAGACACAGGGCACTGAACAGAGAGACACAGGGCACTGTGCAGGGCACTGAGCAGGGAGACACAGGGCACTGAGCAGGGAGACACAGGGCACTGAGCAGGGAGACACAGGGCACTGAGCAGGGAGACACAGGGCACTGGGCAGGGAGACACAGGGCACAGGGCAGGGAGACACAGGGCACTGGGCAGGGAGACACAGGTCACTGAGCAGGGAGACACAGGGCACTGGGCAGGGAGATACAGGGCACTGGGCAGGGAGACACAGGGCACTGAGCAGGGAGACACAGGGCACTGGGCAGGGAGACACAGGGCACTGAGCAGAGAGACACAGGGCACTGAGCAGGGAGACACAGGGCACTGGGCAGAGAGACACAGGGCACTGGGCAGGGAGACACAGGGCACTGGGCAGGGAGACACAGGGCACTGGGCAGGGAGACACAGGGCACTGGGCAGGGAGACACAGGGCACTGGGCAGGTAGACACAGGGCACTGAGCAGGGAGACACAGGGCACCGAGCAGAGAGACACAGGGCACTGAGCAGGGAGATACTGGGCAGGGAGACACAGGGTACTGGGCAGGGAGACACAGGGCACTGGGCAGGGTGACACAGGGCACTGGGCAGGGAGACACAGGGCACTGGGCAGGGAGACACAGGTCACTGAGCAGGGAGACACAGGGCACTGGGCAGGGAGACACAGGGCACTGAGCAAGGAGACACAGGGCACTGGGCAGGGAGACACAGGGCACTGGGCAGGGAGACACAGGGCACTGGGCAGGGAGACACAGGGCACTGAGCAGAGAGACACAGGGCACTGAGCAGAGAGACACAGGGCACTGGGCAGGGAGACACAGGGCACTGGGCAGGGAGACACAGGGCACTGGGCAGGGAGACACAGGGAACTGGGCAGTGAAACACAGGGCACTGAGCAGGGAGACACAGGGCACTGAGCAGAGAGACACAGGGCACTGAGCAGGGAGATACTGGGCAGGGAGACACAGGGCACTGAGCAGGGAGACACAGGGCACTGAGCAGAGAGACACAGGGCACTGAGCAGGGAGATACTGGGCAGGGAGACACAGGGCACTGGGCAGGGAGACACAGGGCACTGGGCAGGGTGACACAGGGCACTGGGCAGGGAGACACAGGGCACTGAGCAGGGAGACACAGCGCACTGAGCAGGGAGACACAGGACACTGGGCAGGGAGACACAGGGCACTAGGCAGGGAGACACAGGGCACTGGGCAGGGAGACACAGGGCACTGAGCAGGGAGACACAGGGCACTGAGCAGGGAGACACAGGGCACTGGGCAGGGAGACACAGGGTACTGGGCAGGGAGACACTGGGCACTGGGCAGGGAGACACAGGGCACTGAGCAGGGAGACACAGGGCACTGAGCAGAGAGACACAGGGCACTGAGCAGGGAGATACTGGGTAGGGAGACACTGGGCACTGGGCAGGGAGACACAGGGCACTGAGCAGAGAGACACAGGGCACTGAGCAGGGAGATACTGGGCAGGGAGACACAGGGAACTGAGCAGGGAGACACAGGGCACTGGGCAGGGAGACACAGGGCACTGGGCAGGGAGACACAGGGCAGGGAGACACAGGGCACTGAGCAGAGAGACACAGGGCACTGGGCAGGGAGACACAGGGCACTGGGCAGGGAGACACAGGGCACTGGGCAGGGAGACACAGGGCACTGGGCAGGGAGACACAGGGCACTGGGCAGGGAGACACAGGGCACTGAGCAGGGAGACACAGGGCACTGGGCAGGGAGACACAGGGCACTGGGCAGGGAGACACAGGGCACTGAGCAGGGAGACACAGGGCACTGGGCAGGGAGACACAGGGCACTGAACAGAGAGACACAGGGCACTGTGCAGGGCACTGAGCAGGGAGACACAGGGCACTGAGCAGGGAGACACAGGGCACTGAGCAGGGAGACACAGGGCACTGAGCAGGGAGACACAGGGCACTGGGCAGGGAGACACAGGGCACAGGGCAGGGAGACACAGGGCACTGGGCAGGGAGACACAGGTCACTGAGCAGGGAGACACAGGGCACTGGGAAGGGAGATACAGGGCACTGGGCAGGGAGACACGGGGCACTGAGCAGGGAGACACAGGGCACTGAGCAGGGAGACACAGGGCACTGAGCAGGGAGACACAGGGCACTGAGCAGGGAGACACAGGGCACTGAGCAGGGAGACACAGGGCACTGGGCAGGGAGACACAGGGCACAGGGCAGGGAGACACAGGGCACTGGGCAGGGAGACACAGGTCACTGAGCAGGGAGACACAGGGCACTGGGCAGGGAGATACAGGGCACTGGGCAGGGAGACACAGGGCACTGAGCAGGGAGACACAGGGCACTGGGCAGGGAGACACAGGGCACTGAGCAGAGAGACACAGGGCACTGAGCAGGGAGACACAGGGCACTGGGCAGAGAGACACAGGGCACTGGGCAGGGAGACACAGGGCACTGGGCAGGGAGACACAGGGCACTGAGCAGGGAGACACAGGGCACTGGGCAGGGAGACACAGGGCACTGGGCAGGGAGACACAGGGCACTGAGCAGAGAGACACAGGGCACTGGGCAGGGAGACACAGGGCACTGGGCAGGGAGACACAGGGCACTGGGCAGGGAGACACAGGGCACTGGGCATGGAGACACAGGGCACTGAGCAGGGAGACACAGGGCACTGAGCAGGGAGACACAGGGCACTGGGCAGGGAGACACAGGGCACTGGGCAGGGAGACACAGGGCACTGGGCAGGGAGACACAGGGCACTGGGCAGGTAGACACAGGGCACTGAGCAGGGAGACACAGGGCACTGAGCAGAGAGACACAGGGCACTGAGCAGGGAGATACTGGGCAGGGAGACACAGGGCACTGGGCAGGGAGACACAGGGCACTGGGCAGGGTGACACAGGGCACTGGGCAGGGAGACACAGGGCACTGGGCAGGGAGACACAGGGCACTGAGCAGGGAGACACAGGGCACTGGGCAGGGAGACACAGGGCACTGGGCAGGGAGACACAGGGCACTGGGCAGGGAGACACAGGGCACTGAGCAGAGAGACACAGGGCACTGGGCAGGGAGACACAGGGCACTGGGCAGGGAGACACAGGGCACTGGGCAGGGAGACACAGGGCACTGGGCAGGGAGACACAGGGAACTGGGCAGGGAGACACAGGGCACTGAGCAGGGAGACACAGGGCACTGAGCAGAGAGACACAGGGCACTGAGCAGGGAGATACTGGGCAGGGAGACACAGGGCACTGAGCAGGGAGACACAGGGCACTGAGCAGAGAGACACAGGGCACTGAGCAGGGAGATACTGGGCAGGGAGACACAGGGCACTGGGCAGGGAGACACAGGGCACTGGGCAGGGTGACACAGGGCACTGGGCAGGGAGACACAGGGCACTGAGCAGGGAGACACAGGGCACTGGGCAGGGAGACACAGGGCACTGGGCAGGGAGTCACAGGGCACTGGGCAGGGAGACACAGGGCACTGGGCAGGGAGACACAGGGCACTGGGCAGGGAGACGCAGGGCACTGAGCAGGGAGACACAGGGCACTGAGCAGGGAGACACAGGGCACTGGGCAGGGAGACACAGGGCACTGGGCAGGGAGATACTGGGCAGGGAGACACAGGGCACTGGGCAGGGAGACACAGGGCACTGAGCAGAGAGACACAGGGCACTGAGCAGGGAGATACTGGGCAGGGAGACACAGGGCACTGGGCAGGGAGACACAGGGCACTGGGCAGGGTGACAGGGCACTGGGCAGGGAGACACAGGGCACTGGGCAGGGAGACACAGGGCACTGGGCAGGGAGACACAGGGCACTGGGCAGGGAGACACAGGGCACTGAGCAGGGAGACACAGGGCAATGGGCAGGGAGACACAGGGCACTGGGCAGGGAGACACAGGGCACTGGGCAGGGAGACACAGGGCACTGAGCAGAGAGACACAGGGCACTGGGCAGGGAGACACAGGGCACTGAGCAGAGAGACACAGGGCACTGAGCAGGGAGACACAGGGCACTGGGCAGGGAGACACAGGGCACTGGGCAGGGAGACACAGGGCACTGAGCAGGGAGACACAGGGCACTGGGCAGGGAGACACAGGGCACTGGGCAGGGAGACACAGGGCACTGAGCAGGGAGACACAGGGCACTGGGCAGGGAGACACAGGGCACTGAGCAGGGAGACACAGGGCACTGGGCAGGGAGACACAGGGCACTGAGCAGGGAGACACAGGGCACTGGGCAGGGAGACACAGGGCACTGAGCAGGGAGACACAGGGCACTGGGCAGGGAGACACAGGGCACTGAGCAGGGAGACACAGGGCACTGGGCAGGGAGACACAGGGCACTGAGCAGGGAGACACAGGGCACTGGGCAGGGAGACACAGGGCACTGGGCAGGGAGACACAGGGCACTGGGCAGGGAGACACAGGGCACTGGGCAGGGAGACACAGGGCACTGGGCAGGGAGACACAGGGCACTGGGCAGGGAGACACAGGGCACTGAGCAGGGAGACACAGGGCACTGAGCAGGGAGACACAGGGCACTGGGCAGGGAGACACAGGGCACTGGGCAGGGAGACACAGGGCACTGAGCAGGGAGACACAGGGCACTGGGCAGGGAGACATAGAGCACTGGGCAGGGAGACACAGGGCACTGGGCAGGGAGACACAGGGCACTGGGCAGGGAGACACAGGGCACTGGGCAGGGAGACACAGGGCACTGAGCAGGGAGACACAGGGCACTGGGCAGGGAGACACAGAGCACTGGGCAGGGAGACACAGGGCACTGGGCAGGGAGACACAGGGCACTGAGCAGGGAGACACAGGGCACTTAGCAGAGAGACACAGGGCACTGAGCAGGGAGACACAGGGCACTGGGCAGGGAGACACAGGGCACTGAGCAGAGAGACACAGGGCACTGAGCAGGGAGACACAGGGCACTGGGCAGGGAGACACAGGGCACTGGGCAGGGAGACACAGGGCACTGGGCAGGGAGACACAGGGCACTGGGCAGGGAGACACAGGGCACTGAGCAGGGAGACACAGGGCAATGGGCAGGGAGACACAGGGCACTGGGCAGGGAGACACAGGGCACTGGGCAGGGAGACACAGGGCACTGAGCAGGGAGACACAGGGCACTGGGCAGGGAGACACAGGGCACTGAGCAGGGAGACACAGGGCACTGGGCAGGGAGACACAGGGCACTGGGCAGGGAGACACAGGGCACTGGGCAGGGAGACAAAGGGCACTGAGCAGGGAAACACAGGGCACTGGGCAGGGAGACACAGGGCACTGGGCAGGGAGACGCAGGGCACTGAGCAGGGAGACGCAGGGCACTGGGCAGGGAGACACAGGGCACTGAGCAGAGAGACGCAGGGCACTGAGCAGGGAGACACAGGGCACTGGGCAGGGAGACACAGGGCACTGGGCAGGGAGACACAGGGCACTGGGCAGGGAGACCCAGGGCACTGGGCAGGGAGACACAGGGCACTGGGCAGGGAGACACAGGGCACTGAGCAGGGAGACACAGGGCACTGGGCAGGGAGACACAGGGCACTGGGCAGGGAGACACAGGGCACTGAGCAGGGAGACACAGGGCACTGAGCAGAGAGACACAGGACACTGAGCAGGGAGACACAGGGCACTGGGCAGGGAGACAAAGGGCACTGAACAGAGAGACACAGGGCACTGAGCAGGGAGACACAGGGCACTGGGCAGGGAGACACAGGGCACTGGGCAGGGAGACACAGGGCACTGGGCAGGGAGACACAGGGCACTGGGCAGGGAGACACAGGGCACTGGGCAGGGAGACACAGGGCACTGGGCAGGGAGACAACGGGCACTGGGCAGGGAGACACAGGGCACTGGGCAGGGAGACAACGGGCACTGGGCAGGGAGACACAGGGCACTGAGCAGGGAGACACAGGACACTGAGCAGAGACACAGGGCACTGAGCAGGGAGACACAGGGCACTGAGCACGGAGACACAGGGCACTGGGCAGGGAGACATCGGGCACTGAGCAGGGAGACACAGGGCACTGGGCAGGGAGACACATCGCACTGAGCAGGGAGACACAGGGAACTGGGCAGGGAGACACAGGGCACTGGGCAGGGAGACACAGGGCACTGGGCAGGGAGACACAGGGCACTGGGCAGTGAGACACAGGGCACTGGGCAGGGAGACACAGGGCACTGGGCAGGGAGACACAGGGCACTGAGCAAGGAGACACAGGGCACTGGGCAGGGAGACACAGGGCACTGGGCAGGGAGACACAGGGCACTGGGCAGGGAGACACAGGGCACTGGGCAGGGAGACACAGGGCACTGAGCAGAGAGACACAGGGCACTGAGCAGAGAGACACAGGGCACTGGGCAGGGAGACACAGGGCACTGGGCAGGGAGACACAGGGCACTGGGCAGGGAGACACAGGGCACTGAGCAGGGAGACACAGGGAACTGGGCAGTGAGACACAGGGCACTGAGCAGGGAGACACAGGGCACTGAGCAGAGAGACACAGGGCACTGAGCAGGGAGATACTGGGCAGGGAGACACAGGGCACTGAGCAGGGAGACACAGGGCACTGAGCAGAGAGACACAGGGCACTGAGCAGGGAGATACTGGGCAGGGAGACACAGGGCACTGGGCAGGGAGACACAGGGCACTGGGCAGGGTGACACAGGGCACTGGGCAGGGAGACACAGGGCACTGAGCAGGGAGACACAGGGCACTGAGCAGGGAGACACAGGGCACTGGGCAGGGAGACACAGGGCACTGGGCAGGGAGACACAGGGCACTGGGCAGGGAGACACAGGGCACTGAGCAGGGAGACACAGGGCACTGAGCAGGGAGACACAGGGTACTGGGCAGGGAGACACAGGGCACTGGGCAGGGAGACACAGCGCACTGAGCAGGGAGACACAGGGCACTGAGCAGAGAGACACAGGGCACTGAGCAGGGAGATACTGGGTAGGGAGACACTGGGCACTGGGCAGGGAGACACAGGGCACTGAGCAGAGAGACACAGGGCACTGAGCAGGGAGATACTGGGCAGGGAGACACGGGGAACTGAGCAGGGAGACACAGGGCACTGGGCAGGGAGACACAGGGCACTGGGCAGGGAGACACAGGGCACTGGGCAGGGAGACACAGGGCACTGAGCAGAGAGACACAGGGCACTGGGCAGGGAGACACAGGGCACTGGGCAGGGAGACACAGGGCACTGGGCAGGGAGACACAGGGCACTGGGCAGGGAGACACAGGGCACTGGGCAGGGAGACACAGGGCACTGAGCAGGGAGACACAGGGCACTGGGCAGGGAGACACAGGGCACTGGGCAGGGAGACACAGGGCACTGAGCAGGGAGACACAGGGCACTGGGCAGGGAGACACAGGGCACTGAACAGAGAGACACAGGGCACTGTGCAGGGCACTGAGCAGGGAGACACAGGGCACTGAGCAGGGAGACACAGGGCACTGAGCAGGGAGACACAGGGCACTGAGCAGGGAGACACAGGGCACTGGGCAGGGAGACACAGGGCACAGGGCAGGGAGACACAGGGCACTGGGCAGGGAGACACAGGTCACTGAGCAGGGAGACACAGGGCACTGGGCAGGGAGATACAGGGCACTGGGCAGGGAGACACAGGGCACTGAGCAGGGAGACACAGGGCACTGGGCAGGGAGACACAGGGCACTGAGCAGAGAGACACAGGGCACTGAGCAGGGAGACACAGGGCACTGGGCAGAGAGACACAGGGCACTGGGCAGGGAGACACAGGGCACTGGGCAGGGAGACACAGGGCACTGGGCAGGGAGACACAGGGCACTGGGCAGGGAGACACAGGGCACTGGGCAGGGAGACACAGGGCACTGGGCAGGTAGACACAGGGCACTGAGCAGGGAGACACAGGGCACCGAGCAGAGAGACACAGGGCACTGAGCAGGGAGATACTGGGCAGGGAGACACAGGGCACTGGGCAGGGAGACACAGGGCACTGGGCAGGGTGACACAGGGCACTGGGCAGGGAGACACAGGGCACTGGGCAGGGAGACACAGGTCACTGAGCAGGGAGACACAGGGCACTGGGCAGGGAGACACAGGGCACTGAGCAAGGAGACACAGGGCACTGGGCAGGGAGACACAGGGCACTGGGCAGGGAGACACAGGGCACTGGGCAGGGAGACACAGGGCACTGAGCAGAGAGACACAGGGCACTGAGCAGAGAGACACAGGGCACTGGGCAGGGAGACACAGGGCACTGGGCAGGGAGACACAGGGCACTGGGCAGGGAGACACAGGGCACTGGGCAGGGAGACACAGGGAACTGGGCAGTGAAACACAGGGCACTGAGCAGGGAGACACAGGGCACTGAGCAGAGAGACACAGGGCACTGAGCAGGGAGAT
Source organism: Lissotriton vulgaris (assembly GCF_964263255.1). NCBI lineage: Eukaryota > Metazoa > Chordata > Amphibia > Caudata > Salamandridae > Lissotriton > Lissotriton vulgaris. Next base: position 302,387,802 of record NC_141686.1, on the reverse strand, counting down.
ACTGGGCAGGGAGACACAGGGCACTGAGCAGGGAGACACAGGGCACTGAGCAGAGAGACACAGGGCACTGAGCAGGGTGATACTGGGCAGGGAGACACAGGGCACTGGGCAGGGAGACACAGGGCACTGGGCAGGGTGACACAGGGCACTGGGCAGGGAGACACAGGGCACTGAGCAGGGAGACACAGCGCACTGAGCAGGGAGACACAGGACACTGGGCAGGGAGACACAGGGCACTAGGCAGGGAGACACAGGGCACTGGGCAGGGAGACACAGGGCACTGAGCAGGGAGACACAGGGCACTGAGCAGGGAGACACAGGGCACTGGGCAGGGAGACACAGGGTACTGGGCAGGGAGACACTGGGCACTGGGCAGGGAGACACAGGGCACTGAGCAGGGAGACACAGGGCACTGAGCAGGGAGACACAGGGTACTGGGCAGGGAGACACTGGGCACTGGGCAGGGAGACACAGGGCACTGAGCAGGGAGACACAGGGCACTGAGCAGAGAGACACAGGGCACTGAGCAGGGAGATACTGGGTAGGGAGACACTGGGCACTGGGCAGGGAGACACAGGGCACTGGGCAGGGAGACACAGGGCACTGAGCAGGGAGACACAGGGCACTGGGCAGGGAGACACAGGGCACTGGGCAGGGAGACACAGGGCACTGAGCAGGGAGACACAGGGCACTGGGCAGGGAGACACAGGGCACTGAACAGAGAGACACAGGGCACTGTGCAGGGCACTGAGCAGGGAGACACAGGGCACTGAGCAGGGAGACACAGGGCACTGAGCAGGGAGACACAGGGCACTGAGCAGGGAGACACAGGGCACTGGGCAGGGAGACACAGGGCACAGGGCAGGGAGACACAGGGCACTGGGCAGGGAGACACAGGTCACTGAGCAGGGAGACACAGGGCACTGGGCAGGGAGATACAGGGCACTGGGCAGGGAGACACGGGGCACTGAGCAGGGAGACACAGGGCACTGAGCAGGGAGACACAGGGCACTGAGCAGGGAGACACAGGGCACTGGGCAGGGAGACACAGGGCACTGGGCAGGGAGACACAGGGCACAGGGCAGGGAGACACAGGGCACTGGGCAGGGAGACACAGGTCACTGAGCAGGGAGACACAGGGCACTGGGCAGGGAGATACAGGGCACTGGGCAGGGAGACACAGGGCACTGAGCAGGGAGACACAGGGCACTGGGCAGGGAGACACAGGGCACTGAGCAGAGAGACACAGGGCACTGAGCAGGGAGACACAGGGCACTGGGCAGAGAGACACAGGGCACTGGGCAGGGAGACACAGGGCACTGAGCAGAGAGACACAGGGCACTGGGCAGGGAGACACAGGGCACTGGGCAGGGAGACACAGGGCACTGGGCAGGGAGACACAGGGCACTGGGCAGGGAGACACAGGGAACTGGGCAGGGAGACACAGGGCACTGAGCAGGGAGACACAGGGCACTGAGCAGAGAGACACAGGGCACTGAGCAGGGAGATACTGGGCAGGGAGACACAGGGCACTGAGCAGGGAGACACAGGGCACTGAGCAGAGAGACACAGGGCACTGAGCAGGGAGATACTGGGCAGGGAGACACAGGGCACTGGGCAGGGAGACACAGGGCACTGGGCAGGGTGACACAGGGCACTGGGCAGGGAGACACAGGGCACTGAGCAGGGAGACACAGGGCACTGGGCAGGGAGACACAGGGCACTGGGCAGGGAGTCACAGGGCACTGGGCAGGGAGACACAGGGCACTGGGCAGGGAGACACAGGGCACTGGGCAGGGAGACGCAGGGCACTGAGCAGGGAGACACAGGGCACTGAGCAGGGAGACACAGGGCACTGGGCAGGGAGACACAGGGCACTGGGCAGGGAGACACAGGGCACTGGGCAGGGAGACACAGGGCACTGAGCAGGGAGACACAGGGCACTGAGCAGAGAGACACAGGGGACTGAGCAGGGAGATACTGGGCAGGGAGACACAGGGCACTGGGCAGGGAGACACAGGGCACTGAGCAGAGAGACACAGGGCACTGAGCAGGGAGATACTGGGCAGGGAGACACAGGGCACTGGGCAGGGAGACACAGGGCACTGGGCAGGGTGACACAGGGCACTGGGCAGGGAGACACAGGGCACTGGGCAGGGAGACACAGGGCACTGGGCAGGGAGACACAGGGCACTGGGCAGGGAGACACAGGGCACTGAGCAGGGAGACACAGGGCACTGGGCAGGGAGACACAGGGCACTGGGCAGGGAGACACAGGGCACTGGGCAGGGAGACACAGGGCACTGAGCAGAGAGACACAGGGCACTGGGCAGGGAGACACAGGGCACTGAGCAGAGAGACACAGGGCACTGAGCAGGGAGACACAGGGCACTGGGCAGGGAGAAACAGGGCACTGGGCAGGGAGACACAGGGCACTGAGCAGGGAGACACAGGGCACTGGGCAGGGAGAAACAGGGCACTGGGCAGGGATACCCAGGGCACTATTGCTGAGAGACGCAGGAAATATTTATATGCCCATGGCATACTGTAAATCTGATAACATATGTGTGTGCTTACCTGTGTTCTAGTGCCGGTCTGTGTGTGTTTATACGTGTGCCTGCGTTCTCCTGTGCGTGCTTATGAGTCCGCAAACGTGCTTGTGTGTGCTCTTGTACGTTCTGTGTTTGCTAAGCTGTGTTTATTGTTTGCAGACCCAACACTTACACATGTGTGGGAGGCAGAGTTACTGCCTAATCTAGATGTATCTCTGAAGAGCGACTCTGTCTCCAGGCCGACTAGTCTTCAAAAGGTTCTAATGCCAGCCATTGCAGCGGCATGGCCATGTCACTAGACTGAACCTTCTCCCAGCCCTCCCGAACTTTGAAAAGTATGACGTGTCACGAACTTCGCTGAATGCCTTCTGGCCAGAGGCCCCAGGACGGCACAGATCTGACATGTTCCCAGCACGGCAGGCTTTCCAGGGGCACGTGTATGTTTGTTATGTATCATTTTAGGACCATAGTGTAATTTTCCCGATTCATGCCCATATATAGGTATAAATCACTCGACCCTTATATAGGCATAGAAATCATAACCATGTTTAGACTTAGCCTATGCAGTCCAAATACGGCATGGCTACTTCTACTAGTTCCGAAAATCCACAACGATTTCTTGGAAAAACCCGCCTTCAGCAACTAGGGACTTCCCCTTGCTTGAATAGTGATTTTTCCAAGAACTCATGGAGTTTTCAAAGAACTGAGTCTTTGATGACGTTATTATGTCCAACCTTACGTCAATCTCGGGACCTTTAAGGTATAAATATGCCCACACTTGCCCAGGAAAACATACAGTGGTTTGGAGCAGTTCGACTATCTACTTGCCCGATGCAGTTCGCTACAGCAAGTGCCAAAGGAAGCCGACCCTCCAGCTGACGCACTGAGAAAGACGCTGTCTTTTCTCTTGCCGAGAAATCCAGCTCCAGTGTTTCCAGGCTACCCTTGCGGGTTGTTGGGAGATCGAGTCCTGAGAGAGAGATACCAGACCTCTTCATTCTAAAACCAAAGTACAGAGCTGATTAAAACCCTAAGAGAAATCTTGGATAGATTCTTTGCAGAAAATACTAAATCTTTGCTACCCCACACCTACTTCGTCCTCGTACTAGACTTAGGTTATGTACACCGGGGCAGGCGTATTTTAGAAACACCAGTGGAGTACGTTTTAGTCTTTTATATATTTAATGTATGTATTCTATGGCTTAGAACCATACCATGCTATTACAGTATTATTTTGTAATACTCTTTTTACTGTATGCACTTTACTTCATGACAAGTATTGTGATTGTAGTGGTTCATTTCTTTTGCATGAGAAAGAAGACTGTTCAATAAGCACCCTTTTATTGAAAACGCCCGTCTCTCTATTTCTCTGCACTTCTGGTGAAACGAAGCATGCACGATTGACTGAGTGAAATAACTATCTACTATTTCCGCGACTCTAGAGATATATTTCTTATTCTTGGGAAACAAACTTGTCATGTTTATATGGTTGTCAGAAACTAATCCCTTCTTGTTCATTCAAGAAAGTTTCTAGTGACCTCTGAGTTAGCTGGCACACACGCAATTAAGTTTAGTATATTCGATAGAGACCTAGTCGACTTAAGTCCTACGTCAATTCTATAGTATATGCTATTCCAATGCGCAGAGCCTATTGGGAATATAGGAACTACACTACATGTTGGAAGCCTTCCCTTTCTCCAACTTGGCTGAGCTTTCCTACAAGACTAGCAGGTGACAAGCCTGACTCTACCCCAAACCTGCTTGCCTTTGTGAGGCACTCGCACGTCATGAGTCTCACTGTGGCTAGACTAGCCCCCGCTCCTTTCTAGCCCTTTGGAGGCATGCATGTTAACAGTCTCTTTGCCACAGCTCATGGTGCTCAGATGACCTTCATCATTCCTGAGCTCCACCTGTCTGTGAAATATTCCTACAAATCTGATAAGAGCTTTCCTTAGCTGCTGCCCCACCAGCCTCTCGGGCATTCATGTACCTGACACTGTCCCAGCCTCACTGTTCTGAATGCGACTTGCTCTGCCACAGCCATACTAACTTTTCGTCGGGACTGGTCGGTCCTTCATGATGGCTCTGCAGTGGGCCGAACAAGCTTTCACATACAATAAATATTCATTCAGAAACAACAACACCTTTCGAAAGTCATAACTGACTGTCCAGCCCAACTAGCCTTTCAGAATCACTGACTCCGAGGAATGAGCCCAGGGCTCTGCTGCCAGTGTCCGGCTTTTTCAGAGGCACGGTGTGTCGCAGACCTTAAACCTGGCTAGCCCTGTCCCAGCCCTACCGGCTTTTCTCATATAATGATAGCTAGTAAGCTGACGCATGACTCACTCTCCATCATAGTGTCGCAAGACTAATGGTAAAACAAGACGGCTTTGTACGGACGAGAAGGGGCCCGATTCACAGAACTAATCTGAAACAAAATCCTAAACTTACTACTTTTGGTATTCACAGAATGCACTTTACTACTTTTGGTTAAACTTACTAATTTAGGTTAAACGTACTACTTTTCGTATTCACAAAAGGCATTTAGTAGTAGTAAACTAAGTTTACTACTACTAAATGCCTTCAGTGAATACCAAAATTAGTAAGTTTAGGATTTTGTCTCAGATTAGTTCGGTGAATCAGGCCCTACGCCTTTCCACCGACTCCCCCCCCCCCCCCCCCCCCCCCACCCCGTGGCCATTCACAGAAACTAGCCTTGGTACCTGTCTGTGGGACTTTCAGAGGAACCAGAAACATACATAGGCGGATGCACTTGACAGCACAGGGGCAAAAAGAAAGACTCTGCTTTAACAAATGATGTTTCAGGGCAGGAGCCTAACCTGTCAAAGGACGCATCAACCTTACTGGCCTTTCAGAAACACTGGTCTAACGTGTGACTCTCGTTTGCCATCCTTACCAGCCTTCAGACGCAGGGGTGTCCAACATAGGATATAAGAGCTGAGTCCATGCAATGTTTCTCAAGATATGAATGTATAACACAATTATAAGGACTGGAATACAGTCGAATGTATAATGGACTTTATTAAAATCTGCATTGGAGCCCACCAACCTGGACCTAAGCTGGACAATTAAAGGGGGTTAAAGGGAGTTTCTCAGAGTTATTCGTTCTTTTGAGAAAGGAAATATATACTTACCGCGATATCAGCTCCCCTTTTGCCGCACCGACTTCTGGAGCTCACAGATTGGTTCTGGAATACACCCCACACCGTGCTGGTCCCAAATCTTACACACACTGTCTCTTGAGATGCCTCAACAGATATAAAATTGAAGTCCTTCGTTGGTACCGAATTTTCCGAAGGCCGGGTTGGTCCAGAGCCTTACATTCGCTAATATAACCCACAACCGTCAGCAGAACATGGGCAGCATGGAACCCCGTCTTCACCCATTAGGGATCACTGTTAACCTACAACCTTCTTGTTTCGGGGAAAAGCAGTGGACCACCCAACAACCTCTGGGTCACCAATCCTGAGCAAGGCTGTAAAATGAAGGAAAAACCACACAGAGAGAACGAGAGAAGAGTCCGGAAGAGGAAACAAGCATTTGCAATGCAATAGCACTCGCATTTACGCAAGACCTATTGAATTGAAAACGGGAGTGCGGGCGTGGGGCAGGGAGCGAGAAGGCATGAAGAACGAGAGTGCGGGGGCGAGAACGCACGGACTGTGGGAGGGGGGAGAAGGCACGGGAAGAAAATAGTTACCATGCAACACTCAAAGTAAAGGGGCTAATCGCCGTGGAAGGATACAAATGACACATGGCCGTCATAAGGAGGGACTAACAAGCCTATAAACCAATCGGAAGGCAGCATTTAGGAACGACAAAGCCACAAGCCAATGAAAAAGATGGTCAGGGAAGTGGGGCTTCTCTTCCGTAATCAACTGCTCCAGATCAATCCCAGAGTAGCGCTTATGCGCTGGCTCATGGCTCGACCTAAAAATGGTTCTCCCTTGAAATAGGAGCTGTCCGGTTCACCCTTACCCTTCCTTACCCACTACATTGGACAGGTTGGCACCCACTGTCTGTGCCTAAACCACCGCTCTGCCATTTTTCTCTGGAACGCCCTGGTCGAAAAAAATGCAGTTTGTGTTCAGAACCGTGAAATCACATTGTCAAATATTTTCTTACATTAATTAGTCTGATCTTCCATCCCTTTCCACTAATGGGCTCGTATAAACACTCTGCTGGTTTAAAGGATGTTCATGGCTTTCCTCACCAGATGTCCCTGCTCAGCCCTGCTCTCTCGGAGTGTCCCATCAGCAGGTTTATTCTTCACACAGTCTCAGAACCCAGCTCTCTGCTCACTTCACTGAGCCTGTCACACATAGACAAACAATGGCCGCCTGCTCCACCGCATGGCCTGCTGCACAGAGGCTGTTTCTAACACTGCAAAACTGTTCCCAGCATGGAGGTAGGCTCGGGGCAGGATGAGGCAGATACTGGTGCCCTGCCTTGAGCTCCGCTCTTGCTACCCCTGGCTTCAGAGGTCATCAGGACTGGGGTATGAATTGAAAGTGAACAGTGCCGGACTGGCCGTACCAGGCATCAGGCGTTTCCCTGGGAGGCAGGAAGGGTAGGGGGTGGTTTTGCAGAGGTGGGGGCAGGTTTTGGAATGGTGCTGCAATATCAGACCGTCGTGACAGAAGCAGAAAGCTAGTATTTCCAGACTCCCGGGGCCAGGCGACACTTCAAGGGCTGGTCCGAGAAAATTGCTAGGGATGCTGTGGGTTCCCAGTCCGGACTTGGAAGTGAATTGACCTCTAAGAGCCATGTTTACTGTCTCTAGTTTCTACTCCATGCTCTCCCCAGTGCCCCTTAGTATAAACAGGAGGGTGTTGAACACCATTGAACAAGGGTAAATCCTGTGATGTCATCAGAGGTCAAAGGGTGTGTGGTGTCACTACCATTTAACAAAAAAAAATATTTAGGAGTTTGTAGAGCGCACAGCTACCCCCAATGGGGGTGTCCTGGCGCTGAGGCAGACAGCAGATAGCAGGCATGGAGAAGAGAACTAGATGCTGGTAAACAACCAGGGTTCCAGAGCACACCGAAAAGTTAGTTCTGACTCCGATGAGCGGATGGAGAGTGGCCGAGCATTCCAAAGTTTAGAGGTTTTAACAGCGAAAGGCTCGCCTGCTAGTTCTTGCCTTACAAAAACGGGGAATAGCAATGAGACACTGGTGGTTGGATCTAAGGGTCCGATCGAGATGGTAGCGCTGAAGTCTAGCTCTCAGGAACGTGGGCCTAATCCCTGGAATGCTCTGAAGGCCTGGGTAAGAGCCTTGAATTTGATGTGTTTAATCACCGGTAACCAGTGAAGATTCCTCAGGTGGGGGGTAATCAAGTGGCCGAAAGGTATTTTACGAATCAATCTGGCAGCTGCGTTTTGTATTATCTGCAGATGTCGAGTCAGATAGGCGGGAGCACCCAGATAGAGACCGTGGGCGTAATCCAAGTGTGATCAGCCGCGTAGCTAGGGGGGGGCGGGGGGGGCGGTCCGCCCCAGGCGGCACCTTTTTTGAGGCAGCTGAGGCGGCCACGGCCGCACGGGCAGGCCGGCACTCACTCACTGACTGACAGGAGGCCCGGCCGAGGCCCGTTGCGGCCGCGGCGGAGGCCAGGCTGTGAGTGACTGTAGGGTGGTGCGGTGGCCCGTGCGCTTTACATGCATATAACCTGACCAGACACTTTAAATTTGCCCCGTCACCTGCCGTCGGTTCATCTAATTTCAATATCTGCACGCAGCACTAAGGCTAAGCAGTAACTAAGCACACAATAAATGTCGGTTCGAATCAATCATGTGACATCATACTGATAGTGTGAACCCGACCGTTGTTGGGGGGGGGGGGGCACCTCCCAGCATGGCTCACAGGGCCGTCAATCAGTGGTAGCGTGCGCGGTGCGCACAGCCGCAACCAATGACGGCCCTGTAACATTTTGGGGCAGCCCTCTCGCCGTCGCACCGTAGTGTGACGTTACACTTTGCGCGCTCACCTTACCGCCCTAGTGCCCCTCTCGTCGTGTGGAGCAGTCGAGGAGTGTGGAGACCACTTGCCACCATTCTTTTTTGCTGGCCCTGCTGCTCAGCTTTACACAGTACTGTTTCTCTGTGGGCTGTGGCTGCGGGCGGCACTCTGAGCGAAATAATTAATCGAGGTGAGAGAGATTCGGGTCGGACGTCGGAGAGTCGAGTCCAGTCAGATGGGGGCCCGGCCCGGGCAGACATACCAGGTTGGTGGGGCTATGGTGAATTATAGCTGCCAAGCTTTCAAATTGCTATGTGTGACGACATCTTTATAATTTTATTTCAGTGTAATTAGGAGTGACTTTTTTTTAAAGTAATACGTTTATTGTATAGTTGATTAAAACCATAACCATTTAAAAGAAAATCCAACATGATACACCGAATTTGCAAAGTACTTAATTGAAAATAAATTTCATTGTTCGGGTAGTCTGCACACTGTACCTTGTTTAAAGTGCAGATTTCATAGGTCTAACCAAGTCTAAAAAAAATTCATTAGTAAGGTAAAACATAATTAAATAACCGCTTAAAGTTTAATATCATTGTAGAAAGATGCTCACAATACGAAGTAGGCAATAACTACACTGAGCTGTTTTATAGATGTGGTGGACCAAATTAAATTGACACGTAATGTCTTTCTGTACACACCAATAAAACAATGCAGTATTGAATGAAAAAGTGGTTATTGTTCACTAGAACTATCACACCTAGTGCCTCCGGTATTCACTTTTATTCTCAATGCTAACTGGGATTATCCCTCCTGTTACCACCAGCACGCCCTCCTGGTACCTACCTCTCAGAGGGGAGATAAAAAATTTAAGGGTACCCAAAAAAACGCCCAACATAATCTAAAGAGACCAAAGGCAAATATATTGGACTACCCTGGCTCTGGTCAGTGCTAAAGCGCTGCACTTTGCAGAAAGGCATCTTCACGTGGCAGACAGGACTACTAGGCTGTACCATGGTAGACGTGATGTACAGAGGCTTATGACCTAACTTTGTTCCAAAGTAATCACTCTTGAAAGGTTTAGGATGCTGCTAGTTAAAACGGAAGGAAGGGTCAAGGGAGCAAACGCAGCTGCTGACACTGCAAACCTAAAGCCATCCGAAGTTCTTCAACACCAAATCCTAGAAGTGCAAGCAACAACTGCTGTTAATAATGGCCACCCCTAAATGATGTGCCAGAATGATCTCACTGGCATTCTTGCATCCGAGTGTGTAAACCCCACCAAAGGATAGTATGAATTATGGTCATCTTTAGTAATCCAGTTTCTCTGCCGGTGCTTAAAATTCAGGTCTGTTGTGCAATTTAAACCCAAGAAAAAAACGTGCCCTTTTCACAAGGTTTTCAGAATAGTTTTATGTTTCTTTCTCTGCAATCGTATTTGTAAAGAGCGTGAAATGTGAATTTAACCACTCTTAAAAAAATAAAAATAAATGTGTTTACTACCACAGACGTATAACATTTAAATCGGTAGAAAAATAAATCCTTGATAACATAAAATGAGGACGTAAAGTACTCTGCCTATGGTGGTACTACATAGTGCTTCGTACTATGTTTGCTACAACAATTATTATTTATTTTTTTATTTCAGTTTTTTTAATTGAAAAAAGAGGTTTATATATACAAGGTACAGTATACAGGGGGTGCAGTCAAAGATCGCCGGGGGCAAAAGATATAGTAGTTTCTACAACGTTTTAGGCCGGTGGGGTTACATACGCCCTTTTGTGTGACAAGGGTGCAGCGTCCGTATGTTTGGTGATTGGTATTGTCCTCGACCCCTGTCCGTATCACCCGGCGGCGAGAAAGGAAAAGTGGGAAAGGAGAAAAGAAGGGTTCTGGTGTTGGGTGGATTCAACTACTATGAGTGACATTGTCCTGCAAGCAGAATATCATACAATGAAGACGAGCGAGTCAGCGAGGGAAACTTATAAATATTTTAAATTAGACTCACTGTCTTGAGCTTAGAGAAACTCTGAGAAGATCTGAAAACTCCCGAGATGGCTGATTCACAATTACCAACTAATTAATTATCAAAATCATGTCACCTAGCAGTCTGAAACCTTGGCAGCTATGAAAGAGGGTGGGCATCACTTCACATGACAAAGCTTTGAAGACCATACCCATACTTAGATATTTCATAAAAGTGTTGATAGTAAGTATGCATAGCTGCCAAGGTTTCAGATTGCTTATGTGTGACATTATTATAATTTCAGTGTAATTATGAGTGACATTCAACGACTGAGTGACACTTTTTCATGAGTAAAATCTAGCAATGATGACGAGGGAAACCTATAAATATCAAAAATTACATCCATTTGAGCAACAAGAAGCTCTAAGAAGATCTTAAAACTGCTGCAGAGCACCAGAAATGGAATGGTGCGGTAGGACCCGACTGTACCAAATGGGATGTGAGAGCCCCAGTGCGGATAATCTCAGCTGCATGCTAATAAATTATGATAGTTACTTAGTCACGATAGCCGACTATGATGTATGGTCATTTAATGGTCAGCTGTAGATGATGGATCCCTGAACAGTGTCATGTATGTGCATGTTTGCTTTGTGCTGAGGGGGAATTGTTCACACAGCTCTTTGATGGATGTCACATGTGGTTTTTCTAAGTCCCCAGATAGATCATGCAGTCTGTGTGTTCTCTTTTGTACTGCCAGTCACCGGTGTATTCAACTGTCTAGCCTTTGACTGTGTCATGTATGTGCATTTTTGCACACTTTGAACTATTTTTCCATTATCTGAAGAGTATCCCTAGTTTACTGTATTGTGGCTTTTTATCGTTATTGGTCTTGTGTTCAGTCTAGGCCTAAAGATACGTTTTTTTTATAACTACTTGTGTGGTGTCCCTTTGTAGTGTTCTTCACTGTGTATGATCATAAATGCTTTACACACTGCCTCTGAGATAAGCCTAGCTGTTCGTGCTACGTTATCACAGGGTTGAGCAGGGGTTATCAAAGGGTGTAGCCCCCTTACTCTGACTTAGGAAGAGGGTCCCCACTTGGACAGTGACCAGCCATTGCCAACTAGAGACCCCCATTTCTAACAAACAACCATTCCGATTTTGAGAGGAGTAAACATCTCAATGCCCATTAGATTCCCCATGTTAGACTAATCTTCTGATTTGTTACCTTTGCCTCAAATTGTAAAGCGCTCTGATTTCCTTCGGGTTCAAATTTGCGCTATATAAAACTTTATAAATAACTAAATGTAACTTTCATGATCGAGGTAACTGTTAGGAGCAATACTACGTGTCTCTCCTCGGAGACTCGGACATCTTTCAAGTGCTCACGGTCCTTTTTCCCCAGCACCCCCCCTCCCACCCCCCCCCCCAAGGGGGCGGCAATCTGAGGGGTAGCCCCGGGCGCCACAAGCTCTAGCTACGCCCCTGAGTGTGATGTAGTTAGAGCAAGGATTACTGTTTAGCGGCACTCCTGGGGAAGGAAGTGGAGGAATTTCCGTAGTGTGCGAAGCTTCCCGAAGCACGAGGAGGAGACTTATCTGATTTGGTTTTTGCAGGAAAGTTCATTGTCTAGTCTGACGCCGAGATTTCTCACTGAGTCAATACGCGAAGGAGGAGGATTCATCTCCAATGGCCACTAGAGCACAGAGGCGGGGGCGGAGGGGTCGGAGATTTTTGGTTAAAAAAGAGTACCTCGGTTTTGTCCGAATTAAGCTTGAGATAGTTCAATGACATTCAGGCCGAGATGTTATTCAGGCAGTTTCTAATGTTGGAAAAAGCAGCTTCGGAATGCTCTTCAAAAGAGAAGACCAATTGGGTGTCACCCGCTTAGGAGATCACCCTCACCCCGCAGGATTCTACCAACGCCACAAGAGGTGAAACGTAGGCGTTAAAAAGGAGAGGACTCAAAAGCAGAGCCTTGTGGAACCCCGCAGAGCAAGGGTTCCTCGCCAGAGATAAAAGGATGAAGAAAGACTTGTTGAGACCGGTTCCACGGGAATGACCGGATCCAGGACAGGGCCGTGCCCTGAATACCCAGGTCTCTTAACCTCTCCATGAGAATGGGGTGGGCAGCCGTATCAAATGCTGCGGACAGATCGAGTAGCACCAGCATCGCTGCTTTGCCCAATCAATGCTCTCGCGGATACTCTCGGAAACTTCAAGGAGGGCAGTCTCTGTGCTGTAGCACGCTCGGAATCCGAACTGAGAGTCAAGAAAATGATTTCTAGATTCCAGGTGATTGGAGAGTTGCTCATGAATTATTCGTTCAAGAATTTTTGCTGGTGTTGGTAGGAGGGAAATGGGTCTATAATGTTTTTTAAAACAGCAGGGTCAGCATCTGGTATTTTGAGGCTCAGCAGAAAATAGGCCTGCTTCCACACTGCAGGGAAAGTTCCAGAACACAACGAAGAATTCCAGATCTGGTTCAGTGGGGGGTTGATGCAAGGTGCCAGGAGTTAAAAAAACTGAGCCAGGCAGGGGTCGCCGGGTTACCCACGTTTGCAAGTTAGGAGTTTTTGGAGCGAAGCTTCGCGAGAGAGAGGACGGAAAGTGGTCATAATATCATTGCTGACCAACACAGCCGTAGGCTCGGGAATGGACTGTGGGGGGGCAAAGGTGGAATATATAACTTAGATTTTATCCTGAAAGAAATCTGATATTCCCTGCACAAGGGCATGGTAGGGAGAACTGTACTGGCAGTGGCGGCTGGCTTGGTAAATTCTTGTACTATTTCAAATAGAGTTTTAGTAGAGTTCCCCGCTGAGTGGGTCTTATTAGTGAAATGGTCTCTCATAATAGTGCGCTTTAGTTTGTGAAACATGTTTGGGCTTTTTTATATGCCATATTAGCCACGGGGTCATAGGATAATCTCCAGACGCGCTCCAGTTTTTTGCTCTGGCTTTTCTCAGTATGGAGCTCAGGAGAAAACAAGGGGTCTGATGGTCTCAGTCTAGATGAGCATTGCCCATGCGATTTGCTGAAGCAACTTTCATGGCCTTTAGAGGGGCAAGACTTTAAAAATAACTCCAGGCATCTAATATTTGTTGATGTTGTAATAATTGATCACGTTGGGCCTCATTTAAGGGATTTTGGCGTGGAGCAGCGCAGGAAGGCACCTCGGTGAACTGCTCTACGCCAAAGTGAAAGGGCAGGAATGTACCGTATTTAAGCTATGCGGTGCATTCTTGTCTTTTCTGCCTGTGCTGGCGCTGTTTTTGCAGCCCAGTGCCAGCATAGACGCCCCTGCACCATCGTGCAACGGTGCCTGTGTTGTCAGCAGGATTGCTTTTGTGCATGAAGTGGGACCTTACTGCACAGACAGGTGCGAATCTCTGGAACACCCTTTGTCTATCTCTGTGTTTGAAGACTTCACTTCTGAAGTTCAGGAAGGCTCACAACCTGGCTTTTTTTTTGTAGAGTTTTATAAAGCGCAAACTAGACCCGAAGATATCGGGTATCAGAGACATTGAGGGTGACGAGAGACCACTAGGGCTTCAGCACAAATTTTGGCACCCTAGGGACCCCTCACCAAGACCATGCAAACTGCCATTTGCAAAAAGAACAGATGATGGATGGAATGCTGAGCCAATCAGCCATTCACCCCCAGTCACAGATCTGGGTTAAATCCATTGGTTATTTTGCACACCATGCCATTTCAGTTTAGACACAGCCATATGCAACTCAGTCTTGACCCTGTCCCCAAGAGAAACGTCGAGCCTCAACTGCCATCCAGGTTGTCTCTGGACTAGAAACACGCATCCTGGGACCGGTTTTGGGGTTTCACCCCTCTTCAGCCAGGCTCGCTTGAATCTTGTTGTGTAGTGAGCACGGGATCTACGTCTGGGCAAACCCTCCCCTTTTAGGGTGACAAAAGCAGAAAGAACAGGTGATGGACGGAATGCCGACCCAATCAAACATTCACCCCCAGTCACAGATCTGTGTTAAATCCATTATTTGTTTTGCACGACATTCCATTAAAGTTCATTCCATTGCAGGCTGCATGTGTTGGTGCAGAGAAAGGTGAAAAGTCGAGCATGGCACATGCCCCTGTGTGCCATATGCACAGAAACTGCATGATGTAGGTAATTCACCCCTAGTGCAGGCCTTACAGCCCTAAGGCAGGGAGCACTGAATTACATGTGTGGTCCTATCTGCCTGAGAAGATATGGCCCTACAATCTCTAAGTCCATTCTTGGCTATTGTAAGTGCACAGGGAAGCCATGTAGAGTAACTGGGCTGGACACTCATCAATACGAGTTCCCCAGAACTATGATGAGTTCACTGAACCCAGGGATATTTGGTACCAAACATCTCATCTCAATAAATCCACACTGATGGCAATATTGGATTTATTAATAAATGCACAAAGAGGGTACCTTTAGGGCCCCCTGAACAACCTACCAAGCACTGGTGTGGTCAATGACTAGTCTTAGCCAGCTTGCCACCACCAGAAAAGTTTCTGACATCATGGGATGAGAGCCGGAGCTCTCAGAAGTCTGTGACAATGCCTCCTCTGTACGGAGGTGCTTCACACCTCCTCCAGGTCAGAATTGAATTCCAAGGCGGGAAGCTTCAAAGATGATTCCGCTGATGCAGAATTTCGGCACAAAACCATACCTGCTGCCTCAACGGACTCAACCATCATGATGTTATGACTAGTCCTGCAGCTGTAAGGCCTCCAAGAATGGTGGAGCACCTCCATCCCTTTGACAATCACCGGAGAAGTCCCTTGGAGTAGAGGAAATACTCCCCTGTAACCACCAGCACCGAACCGGCAGAGTCCAACTTACTGACTTGCCGCTCCGTGGCAACGCTGACGCAGCAACCAAACCAGAAGCAGTACACCAGCTCCCGGGGGTTAGATCTGTCCCCTACCAAGTGAGAGGACACCAGAACCTATAGCAATACCCAAGGTACCGGATCACCTGCAAAAGAGACCGAGATGAAAAGTCTAATCCATACTCTAACTTCCCAGGAAGCACGCACCCATCGAGGGACTTCGACTCCCCTGAGACCTACCACGGGAGTGGCCCAGCCTGCTCCAGACAGCTAAGACCATCTTGATGCACAGAACCCGGCTGACCTATCCGCTCTGAATCCAGTCCGCCCAGCCTGGGTACTGATTAACCAGTTGTGGTCCTGTGGTGCTGAGGCCCTTGTGACCTGATCCCTTGTTTGGGGTCCCTGGACTTACCTGTAGGTCCCATTGTGCCACCTGTTTTGAGGTGGCCTCTTCTTTCATAGTGCACTATCTACCAATGACCTCATCACCCTGCTCCCAGCTGAGTCCGGGATGCTCCCTACGATCTGCTGGTGGAACATTGGACCTTGGTCTGCTGCTACCCTAAACCTTGAAGGTAAAAGCCTAAAACCGACTAAACGATTTTATATACATTTTTTCTTCATAGACTTTCATTGTGCGTAAATGCACTAAGTTTTTGGTGTAGATCGGCCAAGAGCTTGCAATTGGGAAGGGCCAAAAACATAGAGATTGAGTGGATAGTCTATGCGCTATATATTTTTTTTAAATGCGTTTTTTGGTGATTCTGCATTTTACACCCACACAAGTGAGGTATAATTTTTATTGGGAGACCAAGGGGAACGCTATGTGGTAGGAGATTTGTGCCGGCATGGTGAACCCACACGGAAATGTGAGGAAAATGTGATTTTTTTTCAGCTTCATTTGAGGTTTGTAGGGGGTTGGAGGTCTACACAAGCCACAATTCCCTGGATTCCTTGAGTGTCTAGCTTTCAGAAATGTGTGGGTTTGGTAGGTTTCCCCAGATGGCCGCCAAGCCCGGGACAAAAAACGCAGATGCCCCCTTGCAAAACCAGGTCTTTTTGAAATTGGTAATTTTGATGTCTCCATAATAAGTTGTGGGCCCTTCCCTGTTGAGGGTACTTGGTCCACCCACACAAGTGAGGTACCATTTTTATCAGATGACCTGGAGAAATGCTGAGTGGTAAGAAATTTGTATCAGCTTGGTGATCTCACAACTTTCCTATACAGAAATGTGAGAAAAGTTTGATTTTTTCAGCTAAATTTGATGTTTACAGGGGAATCTGGGTAGGAAAATGTTGGTGGGTCCACGCAAGCCATACCTCCCTACAGTCCCCCCGGTGTCTAGTTTGCAGAAATGTTTGGGTTTGGTAAGTTTTCCTAGATGGTCGCCGGCCCGGGACCAAAAACCCAGTTGACGCCCCCTTCCAAAACCAGGTTGTTTTTCTGATAGGTAATTATGATGTCTCCACAGTAAGTTTTGGGCCATTTCTTGTCGTGGGCACTATGCCTACCCACACAAGTGAGGTACTATTTTTATTGGGAGACCTGGGGGAACACTGGTTGGTAGGAAATTTGTGACAGCCCAGTGATCCCACAACTTTCCGACACAGAAAAAACAGGAAAAAGCTATTTTTTAAAGCTAAATTTGAGGTTTGCTGGGAATTCTGGGTAGGAAAATGTTGGGATATCCACGCAAGCCACACTTCCCTGGACTCCCCTAGGTGCCTAGTTTTTAGAAATGTCCATGTATGGTAGGTTTCCCTAGATGGCCGCTGAACCCGGGAACAAAAATGCAGGTGACCCCCTTGAAAAACCAGGACGATTTGTGATAGATAGGTGGGCACCTATGTTTTTGGTCCCGGCTTGCAGACATCTATGGGAACCTAAAACACCCAGACATTTCTGAACACTAGACACCTGTGGGAGTCCAGGGCGGTGTGTCTTGCGTTAATCCCCCAACATTTTCCTTCCCAGAATCCTCGGCAAACCTCAAATTTAGCTAAAAAGTCAAATTTTCCCCTATCTGTGTTGGAAAGTTTGGGGTCACCGCACGGCACAAATATTCAATGTTCAACGTTCCACTCAGTCTCCCGATAAAAATTATACATTACTTGTGTGAATGGGCCAAGTGCCAATGACATGGAGGGACCAACACCGTGTAGAGATTGAAGGAGGTCCAAAGTGCGTCCAAAAGGGCAGTTTGTTTTTACGTTTTTAGGCTGACGCTACTTTGGGCACCCACACAAGTGAGGTATCATTTTTCCCGGGAGACCAAGGGGAATGCTGGGTGGTAGGAGATTTGTACCTGCAACTTACCCACACAGAAATGTCAGGAAAATGTGACTTTGTAAGTAAATTTGAGGTTTGCAGGGGATTCTGGGTAAGAAAACGCTGGGGGATACACGGAAGCCGCATCATGAGCTAAGAGTCAGTACACACACACCATCATTGATGCACACCACTAGCCAAGCGCCATCCATGCACACTCCCAGCTAAGAGCCACACACCACCAGCCAATAGCCATCCATGCACACATCCAGCAAAGCACCAAACACGTACCCGCCAGCCAAAAGCAATCCATGCACACAGTCAGCCAAGCACTATCCATGCACGTCGCCAGCCAAGCACCACCTACACACTCCACTAGTCAAGCGCCATCCCTGCCCACCGCCAGCCAAGCAGGGCCGGACTGGGAGCCGCAACCAGCCCAGGCAGATTGCTGCTGCCACCTGCCCAGGGAGGGGGCATGCCAGTAAAAACACTGCTCCCGCTTTTGTTACTGGGGGACGATATTACAGCACTTCTGCAAAACTGCCCCCCATTGACAAAATCGGCCCCCACAGTGCAGGAAAACTGACCTAACCCTCCGGCCCACCTGGGGAAACGCCCGGTGCCCACACCGGCCAGTCCGACCCTGCAACCAAGCACCATCGATGCACACAGTCAGCCAAGCACTAGTCCACATACACTGCCAGCCAAGCACCACTCTACTCACACCACCAGGCAAGCGCAATCTACACAAACCGTCATCCAGTGCGAGTCCACACACATTATTAGCCAAGTGCAGGTCCACACACACCGCCAGAAATGCCAGGCAATGATCAGTACACGCAGACCGTCAGCTGCACACACACACACACAACCTCTCCCTGGTTTCTACTGGTTTTCAGATGAGACTAAAAATATCACTGAAACAGCCAAAATGTGAGCCTATATAATGGGGGAGTGACCTGTGCCCAGGGGCACATCCCTGGTGCCTCGTGGGCTTTCTGCACCAGGGAGGGGGAGAAAGGGGCTATAGCCCCGATCTCCCTTCCAGGGAGACAGAAAGACATTTAATCCATGGCGCCTAGTATGCTTTCTGCCCCCCCCCACCCAGGGGAGCAGATGAGGGGCTATTGCCCCCGTCTGCCTCCCAGGTGAGGGAGAAAGACTGTGGCAATTTTGGGGGGATTATATTTTATTATACGTAGAGGTAGGGGTGGGGGCTGCCAAGAATGGTCATGCTAATGCCCCCCCCCCCCCACCCCCAAAAAATGTCTTTCTGCCTCCCTGGTATGTTTGGGGGGGTAGAAGTGAGTTCTAGACAGTAACCAGATTGAAGGATTTGTCTCACCCACCTGTCTGTGGTGATGTTGTTCCAGGCAGGAAGGAAGTGTAGTAATCTTCCCCCAACTGGTGTGGAATGATTCAAGGGAAGTGTAGGGAAGTCATTGGGTGGGGGTGGAGGCAGATCTGGTATTGTTGGTCTTGCCTCTTCCTTTATTACTGATGCCTCTGTAGCCTCCTCTTTGGTAACCTCTGGTGAATTTAGACTGGGTGGGATCCGTGTAAGAGGTGGAGGGGTTGTCAGAGGAGTAGCCTCTGGAGGTGCCTTTGTAGAACGAGCGACGAAAAGAACGTCTGTGAGCTTGTGATTGCAAGGCTCCCTTAGATTTCGCTGTGTCTGTGTCTTTTTTCATTGTTTCAACTGATGAATCTACATTAGGTCCAAATAATTGTTCCTGATCGAATGGCTGGTTTAAGATGGAACTTTGTACTTCAGGTTTAAAATCTGAAATGTGTAGCCAAGCATGTCTACGCAGAAGGACGCTTGTGTTGACGGCTCTGGAGGCGGTATCTGCTACGTCCAGAGCGCAACGAATGGAGGTGTTAGTAATATATCTTCCCTCCTGTATGAGGTCATTGGCCCTGTTTTTATGTTTGTCTGGGAGATGCTGAAATAGGGTCTCTAGTTCATCGTAATGTGCCCTATCGTACCTGGCTAACAGAGCTTGAGTGTTGGCGATACGCCATATGTTAGCTGCTTGTGATGCTGTTCTTTAGCCAGAGGCGTTTTAAGAGTTTGGACTCTTTATCAGGGGGTGAATCGTCCCCTGATGTCTGAGAGTTGATCCTTTTCCTAGCATTGGAGACTACTAGGTAATCTAAAGGTACGGGCCCTTATTGTCGGCTGGGTCAGCAGGGGCAGCTTTGCACTTTTTCTTGATCCTGGGGCTAATAACTCTAGCCCTCACAGGATTTTAAAACACTTCAGGTACATGCTTGATGACCCCTTTTAGCATAGGGAAAATAGAGGTAGACCTTTGTGAGGTATCAAAAGTGTCCATTAGGAAATCCTCTTCCACAGGGTCTGTATGTAAGTCAACCCCATGGTATTTGGCAGCTCTGTGGAGTAGCTGATTAAAACCAGTTGTGTCTTCTGGAGGGGAAGGCCTAGAGGGGTAGATGTTCTCTTGTGGAACATTAGGGACATCTGGCGTGTTATAATCGTCCCAGGGATCAGGGGAAGAAGGTGGACTAGGATCCTCTAGTGGCTCTTCATCCGCACCCCTGTGTCGTTAGAGGTGTCATCATCATCCCTTGGTGGAGGAGATGGTGTAGGAGAATGGTGTGGTGGGGGAGGTGGAGGAGAAGGTGGAGGGGGAGGTGGAGAATGTGGTGGAAATGGGACCCTGAGGGGAGATGTAGCAATGTCCCTTTTTTTAGGTGGTGGAGCCGGTGCAGGTGTATCCAATGGTCTCTTCTTTGAACTTAGGGTGAGCTGATCAGTTTTAGGGTCTTTTAGAAGAGTTTTCTGTCTAGGGTCTGGTGTAAAGAGCTCTTCTGATGGAGGCTGGTCTTTCGGCGCCGACCTTTTCGGTTCGGTAGACTTACGCAGCACCGACTCCAGAACAGTTTTGTGGTCTTTTGGCATGGAACCGTGATGTTTTACAGTCTCTGTCTGTGGAACCGGGTGTTTTTTCGGTTCTGAGGCTTTTTTGGGCTCCGAAGGTTGTGAATCCGAACTTTTAGGGAGCAGCTTTTTGCGTGGCTCCGAGGGTTTTTCAGAGTCGATGGGTCGGTGCTTGGATGTGAAGGCGGCTTTCGGCACGGAGGAGGAGGGTGGTTTCTTTTTCGGTGCCGGTGTTTCAGTACCGACGGCAGACTGACTCGAACCCGAGTCGCCTGAAGGCTAAATAGGCTTCTTTGCCATGCCCGAGGGCGGGGCATGTGAAGCAGTGTCTCGGTGTGCACCTGGGCCTGAAGGTGAAGGTGTGACCGAAGCCTTTTTTGATGGTGTATGGAGGGGGTCAGGGTCGACGTATTTACTTACGACCCGCTTCACAGGAGTGAGTTCTTCGATGTCAGAGTCCTCGGCTTCGGAGGTGCTGATGAGGAGTTCTTATGTTGATACCCTCTTGGAAGATGTCATCGGGAATGGATGCCGATGAGCGAGCCATTGTTCTTCGAGCTCGACGATCCCGAATGGGGTTCTTGGAGTGGAAAGAGGCACAAGCTGCACAACAGTCTCTGGCCACGTGCTCTGGTGAAAGACAGAGGTTACATACCTCATGCAGATCAGTGTGGGGAAACTTCAACCCACATTGAGGACACTTCTTGAATGGAGTCCTTTCCATGAGCCAGATGCCAAGGCCCAAGTAGGCCCGAAGGCCCTCGTCGACAATCGAAATGGAGGACTTCGAAGTTGGAGAGATGCGCAAGAACTGGGGATCGCAAACGAAAACAATGCCATAGAGAGGGTGAGGGATAGCGTATTGAAAGTGGAATCAGTAACGGTTCCTAACTGGAGTGCGAGAAACACATCCGAGCCCGATGGCAGAAAAAAAGAATCTGAAGATGGAGCCGATGCCCATGCGCACTATGGTCCAAATGAGGAGTCACCTATCTCGTGACTTCCAAATACTTTTCCAGGAAAACAACAAAGTGCAAACATCCAGGCCCAACACCAGATGGCTATCTATGCACAGAGTGTGATCTGCAGCTCATATGCCTCAAACATGCATTTACTCACCTGTTTAAAGGAAATGTCCCAGTGCTGAATCTAGGCATCTAGCACTGAGTTAGAAAGTAACTTACCTGCAATTTATTGAAAAAACCTATTCACTCCAATCTACTGTATTTGCTAAGTGTTGCATACTACTGCTCCCCTGCTCCCCTGTAAATCAAACAAAGTACAATTTCTATTGCATTTTCAAACTGTTCTATATCCAGTAACTTATTACTGAAAAGTATTTAAATTCTTACATGTACCAGGCCTGCTTGGCTCTAAAAAGAAACAACAGTATATTTTTATACAAAAACAATTGGCCTAGAGTTCAGTTCTTGTGTGTCTGAGACCATTTGCTGACTGACTTTGTACATCAAATGCTTTACACTGTCCTCTGATACTGCCTTACTGCTCGACCAAGCTACCACTTAGAGAGTAGGGTTCTATCTAACTTTAACCTCTGCCTACCTCTGGAGGCCCTTGGACTCTATGCACACTATACCTCATTGTGGTGTAGTATATATCGAGCGGGTTTCTTACAAAAGCAGAACGGACTAAAAACCAGGGTTAAACAAAAGGAAGGTCAACAACACAGAACAGAAGAGGAGCAACGTGGTACACCAGGCTACAGCAGAGCCCAAGAAACAAGGGAAGCAGCAGACAGCAGTCGGGTCAAGCGGTCAGAGCAGCGGGAGCACAAGCGAGGTAGAGGCAGCGGGGAGCTTCGAGATCCTGTTTAGGAGCTTCCGGTTTATTGGAGCTTAAACATGGCCGACCCAACTTGGAGAGTAATGTTCTGTGCATTGCCATCCAGAGCAATGGGTAATACTGTCGGACCACCGGGTTGGTCAGCCTTCTTTGGCCACCAGAGAGGCTTCTGTGCTCTAGGAATGTTTATGTAATTTCAGAACTCTCCCTTTTCTCTGTGCACACACAGCTCTCCGTGCTTTTCTCTATTTCCTCCATTCATTTTGCTGAATGTGAAACACAAAATTTCCAAGTTTTTGAGTACTGAATCTGTTGTGTTTATGCTTATAGTTGCGGTTGAAGTCAAGCATAACTTATTCCTTATGCGGACATGTTCCTGTTGAGTCTGGCTGAGGTGCCAAGGTTTCTTGGCAGATTGAATCTCAAACATGTACTGCCTGACAATCAATACATCCTCGCTGTTTGTCCTGACCCCTACATTACTACACTGGCCTTGTACTTTAATTCACTAACTTTTTAACCTCCCAATCCTCCTTGGCTTTTCCGATTCCTTCTCACTCTGATATATCCTTTGAACAAAACTACATCCCCTGCTTACCTCAACGGTCCAAAATGCATCACCTTGTAAATGGGCACTTGGTGGCAACACACATTACAAGAATAATTGCAATATGTTAGACTAATTCAGAATATCTCTGCATGTGTGTCTTCTCCACAAGTGAACAAACAAGCATTTGCAATGCAATAGGTCTCACATTGGTTGAAAGTGCAAATGTGTTTTGGTTTATAGTTGGCAGAGCCTTTTTGTACTGATATGACCACAATTAGTCAAGGGGCTGCAGGCTAAGTCTGGAGGGCACAACGGAAAAGGGCCGGAAGTGGAACTTCTGCTTAATTTGGCTTTAAACCCTCGTAAAAGGGCTCCAACTGAGAGCGGTGAATGGATAAATGCAGCGCAGGAATGGGAGTTTTGGAATGCTGCCACATAAAATACAATTAATGTGTTCATTAAATAAAAGGTACACATGGTGATTTACGAAATGCCGCATTTGCTATGTGTGGGAGCGACTTAAAAGGTTTAGAAGGGGGAATTATTCTCCCAGCTCCTTCTGCTTGAATGCCAATTAGTTTAAACAGCTGCTGGGAGAGGAAAAGGGGGATGGGAGGAGGTTGGTAGGGAGTGCGTAAGAGGCTGGCTGTCTGCAAAGTGTTGGGAGTGACTCTTGGGGGCGTCCCGGCACTGAGAACCATCTGAGCACACACATGGGAATAGGTTATATTTCTTACCCAAAAAAAATGGATGACACACTTGTACGTGCATTCTTTTGGAGCTATGTTCCTTCCTACTATGCGGCGTGTGCAGCCTCCCCAGGACGCTGGTGTTCTTTTATTGTGGTAAAGGGCGCAGCAGTTTTGAATTATTTGGTGCTTTGACTGAATACGGAGCTCACGCTAGATGCGTACAGCCTCAATGGTTGCCTGTGCATGCCCCGGTTACTTACCGGTAATCTTCAGTACTCCGAGTATAGTCTTCCTCGCCACATGACTTACATAGTGAGCTTCAGCTCCACACCAGAACCCTCCAAAGCAAAAAGTTAGCCTCCCATGCCTCCCATCCCTTCCCAAGATGGCCGACCCATTACCACCTGACCTCTATAAGAGGCGGGCCGGCCCAACCCATCAGCCTGAAACAACCAAGCACAAACATGAAGCCGATAGCCAGACAGGGAGGGAGGGATGGGAACTCATGTGGCGAGGAAGACTACACTCGGAGTAATGAAGATTACCGGTAAGTAACCGTGGCATTACCTCCTCGTTAGTCTTCCTCGCCACATGACTTACATAGTGAGCACATACCAAAGCCAAGCGGCTTCATGGAAACTCACAAGAAACCAACAGACCAGGGGCTGACCACGAAGGAGGCCAAACCCAACAGACCAGTACGAGTGGAAGGACCACCCAGGAGAGAGGCAACCACGAGTAGGAGAACCAACCCGGGACCGAAGACACCGGGAAGGCCAAAAAACAAACCGGACCCCAGAGACACCAAGAGTCGCCAGGAAAACCGCCCCAACCGAAGGAAGGCAGAGAAAGGCACGGGACCGTACCGCACGGAGCCAAAAAAGGCAACAGCAACCAGGGCCAGAACAGAAAGAGCAGGCCCGAACAACACACCAGGGAGCAAAAATCCAAAGAGAGGAACCGAACGAACAGAGGACATCCCCACCACAGCGACCCAACAACAAAAAAATCACCAGTGGAAAGAGACAACCAGTCCGCCCAACACAGCACTACCGCAAGGGCAACCACAACCCGCGAGGGAGCCGAACCAGAAAAACTGGGAAGCGGCACCTGAGCCATCCAACAGACAGGCAAGAGCCGGAAGAATGGAAAAGGGAGCCGAAAAGAAACAGAAGGGGGACAAACCCCCGTCAAACAAAGGACCCCCGGAAGGGACCGCGACTCCAAGGAGAGAACCCAGGCAGGCACCAGGGAAAACGAACCCAGGAAAGGAGCCAGAAACGACACCGAAGGGACCCGGAGGAGAACCAACCAGGCAAAGGTGAAAAAACTGAAAACCCACAGGCCCGCCCACGGCCAGAAGGGAGAAGAAGAGGCAGAAAGAAGCCAATTGGCCAGGTACGGGAACACCCTGCACAGGGACCAAGCAACCGGCCCAGGAAGAAACACAAGAAGAGAGCGAGCCGCCAAAGAGAGCACCCAGGCGGGCAAACAGACAGCCAGCCCACAACCAGGCCCAGACAAAAAAGAACCGACAGGCATAGGAGTGCGGCAGCAACACACCAAAGGCGTGAAAAACAGAAGGGCAGGGTGAAGACGAGCCCGAGCCATGACAAAATACCCAGGGAGCCACCAGAGCCAACAGGACCTGGGACCCCAAAACCAGGGGAAAGAAACGAGGACACACCCACACCGGAAGCGCAGGGCCCCGCCAGGAAATCCCATAGCACCGCCGGAAATAAAAACAGCCAGCAGGCAAAGGGACCCCAGGAAGCGTAAAGCCGGGAGCCCAAACAAGAAGTCCGAAGAGCCAAAAAAACGGAGATCCAAAGGAAGCAGACAGGGCCAGACGGACCCAGGAGACTCCCGAACCAGGCACAAAAGAGGCCCGACCCACAAACCACCGAAGGAGAGGCGATGAGAACAGGAGCACCCAGGGCCAGAAAGGCCGCAGTCAAAAATGACCCAGGCAAGGACAGTACCAATGCGCCAAAGACAAAAAGGGGCGAACCCCGCACACGTCCCGGAGCACGAGGCAGGGGACAGACGCACCACAGGGACCAACAAGCCCCAGCAAGGCAGGGGAAAACCCCAGAGAAGCCAAGGAACGGCAAAATAGAAGCCAGACGGGAAAAACGACCACAGGGAAATCCACCGACCCAGCACAGACCGAGAACCCAAGCATGGCCAGAGAAGGCACCACCAACATACAGGCAGGAGGAACCCAGCTCTCCCAGGAGACAGAGCGGGAAGAGTCGGGGGAAAAAGAACCAAGGAAGGCCCAGAGGCACCGAGACCAACAGGAAGGGGAGGATCCGCAAAGGACAGACAGGGGTGAGAAAACACCACCAGTCCACAAGACCCAAACCACGACCAGAGGAAGGCACCACCAAGGCAGACAACCCCAACCGGAAAACCCACGAACAGGACCCGGAGAGAAAGGATCAGCGAAACCGTCAAAAGCGACCCCGCAACAAAAAAGGAAGAACGCACGCCCCCACCAGAGGCAGGCGTCAAATTCCATGCCCGACCAGGCAGGCACCACCCAAAGGAAGCAGAGCCATCAAAGGGCCATAGCCCCAAGGGCAACGTAGGCCCGGTAGAGAAGGATCGCAACAAAGACCCGACCCCCAGGGGGCAAGGAGAAGCACGGTGACAGCCGAAAGCCGACAGGAAAAAAAGGGAGCAAGAGCCGCCCGCCGAGTCCCGACAAGACCAGTAGAGCCCTCCAGGAGCAGAAATAGCCAGCAAGAAAACACTGACGCAGCCCAGAGACGGACGGACAGACCCCAACAGCAGGAAGACCACCCCAGACAAGCCGTAGCCCACAGCCCCCGGAAAACCCCGGAGGACGGCCAACAAGGAACCAACCGGGACCGACCCCACACAAAAACAGCGGGGACAGGAGTCCAAAGGACAAAAGGACCACAGGCCCAAAGCCCCGAAGGCAACACAGCGAATCACGAAGCAGAGGCCCCACAACCCAACGCCACAGGCGCCGTATAACAAGCAACCCAAAAATGCACCACACACGGATACAATTACAACGGCCGGAAAAGAACCCCGGCCTGATACTGGCGGGCACCACCAAAGGGACAAGACATACCTCCGAGCTACAGCACCACGGACTCAAGCCAAAGCAAGGAACCCTGTGAAAAAAGCAGAGAGAGCAACCCAATGGGAGACGCCGAGGCGACAAAGGAACGCCTCACGAAAAAGCGTGACAACCACCGGCAAACCGGTAACCCCAGAGCCCGCAGGAGGCAGTCGAAGTGAACACGCCCCACGAGCACCCGCAGAGCATGTGAACTACACACGAGGAAGAGGGCGCAAGGGGAGCCCGGCGAACACTGGATCAGGAGGAGGAGAAAACACCGCCAAGGTCCATGGAGGAAAAGTCCGAGCCAAAAGCCAACCCGGAGACCACAGAAGCAGCCCGAGAAGAAGAACAGGAGCAACAGCCCCAGAAACCCCAAAGGCCACACCAAGCAGGACCAGGAACAACTGCGGTGGGCACAGAAATTTTCAAAAAAACACAGCCCTACAAGAGGAACTGAGAACCACCATGTCGACAGCACCAGGCAAACTCAGGAGGAGACCCACCCAGGCACTAGCCCCGACCATGTCCAAAGATGACGAGAAGAGGAACACAAAGACCCCAAATGTTCAGGACTGACCCCGACACCCGAGGGTAGGACAGAGCACAGAGACATGGAACGTGGAAAACCAGCCACCCAGGGGCAACCAATACGCATAAAACAAGAAAAAATACAACGTATGACAAGGAACCACCTGAGGATACGGCCCCAGCAAGGCAGGACTCCAACCCTGGGCCGCAAGAGCAGGCGCCAACAAAAGTAAACCACCTGCAGAGCCAAAGCCCCATCCAAAAGCGAGGCACCGCCACAGAAAATGAGCGCAGGAACCGGGAACGAAAAACAGCCACTCAGCGAATGTAAAATGAAATACTTGAACTCCGAAAAGCAAGCACCGGGGGACCGGCCCAACGAGCCATAGCCCCCGTATTTCCAAAAAAACAATTACTGTATGAAAACATCCCACCCAGGGAAACTTCCACAGCATCGGCAGGATTTGAACCCTGGTCCACGAGGGCTGTCCCCACCAAAGGCACAAGACATACCATCGAGCTATAGCACCTTGGATGAGACCCGAGAGTGACTGACAAACCACTCCCAAACATGCATCAGCAGGGCCCATGGTACACAGGCAAAGCCACCGAACCGGTGGTCAAAAGAGCGGGGCACCGCCACAGTAACGTGGCTGAAAGAAACATAAGAGAGACCCACAAAAAACAAAAATAAAATGCGAATACTAATGCCTTTGCAAACTAACAATACCAGAATGCCAAACCAGGGATCGAACCAGGGACCACAAGAACTGCAGTCCAACGCACCCCCAACTGAGCAATCCTGGCCCGCCAGCTGCACCACGTGAGCGAAGACAGAGAACTGGACCCGCCCACCATCGGAGCCCCGGGGGAGGAGCAGAACGCCACAGCCTCCCAGGCTGGAAAACGCGGGAAGAAGAACCCCAAAGTTGCTCTACAATTGTAAACAAATGAATACCAAAGCGTTTTGGAAAACAATAAATGGCCTACACAAGGTAAATACAGTAACAGTATCTTCAAATGTTACAGAACAAGATTGGGTAGTCCATCTCACAAAACTCGTTACCGATGAAGACCACCCACCAGCAATACAAACTAACAAGGTATTTGAGACTGAGCAAATCATCAAGACCAAAACACAATTTGAGTCGGTACATGCTTTAGACGGGACATCATGCACGCTCACAAGAGTTGAAAATGTGATTAAAGCAGGATGAAGTGATAGCGCCCCAGGTCCAAATGGCATCCCACAGGCAATATTCAAACTGGACCCAAAATACTAGACCAATCCAATAATGGTCTTGTTCAAAGAGGTGGAAAATACAGGGATGACTCCAGACAGCTGGAGGGGATCCATAATAAACCCTATTTTTAAGGGAGGAGATAAAACAAACGCATCCAACTACAGATTAATAGCTCTTATTGACTCGGAAGCAAAATATTACGCATCATTAATATTATAAGATCTAAAGCGCCGGGACACTCTTTGAGTAGCCGTACGCTATACAAGACAAATATAACATAACATAAAATAACATAACAATAGAGTGGTCTAATTCTAAGAACTTGATAACACCACAACAAACAGGATTTCGGAAGGGTATGGTACGCTAATTAATATGACAACAGTAGCATCCATTGCGGAAAAGAGCAAATGCCAAAAGAATAAACTGCAACTCTGCTTTATAGATCTGAAAGCCGCTTTTGACCGGGTTGATCAATCACTTCTATCGATTAAATTTAAGTATGGGCGAATTTTGCTAATCAGCGGTTCGCGAATTCGCGCAAAATCGCAAAAAAATCTGCGAATTCGTGGATTTCCCCGCGAAATCGCAGATTTTTTTGCGATTTTGCACCACCGCTAGTGTGTGTGGGGGGGCAAATGGAGGGGCTTCTATGCGAGTTCACATGCCTCTTGTGTGTATAAAAGGACAGGCACCGATCAGAGCAGCAGATGAGTAGAAAGAAGCTCGTGGTCACAGGAACTGCCCAGCCTCGACAAAATGCACATTTTTTGGGGGCTGATCAACTTTTCCATCGCGCCGAAAGGTGCCGTGGTCCCTCGAGTGAGCTGTCCATCATAGTGGCTAAAGGGCAGGAAGACGGTGCACACCGCTAGTGTGTGTGGGGGAGGGCAAACGGGGGGGGCTTCTATGCGAGTTTACATGCCTCTTGTGTGTATAAAAGGACAGGCACGGATCAGAGCAGCAGATGAGGAGAAAGAAGCTTGTGGTCACAGGAACTGCACGGGGATAGAGCTTGTGAAAGTAAAGGATGCAAAGGCCTCCATCAAGCATCATAGCTAATTTTCGACGGTAGATATGGGGAGAACACACATCTGCTCAGCCTAGACAAAACGCAATTTTTTTTTGGGCTGATTAAGGAGTTACTGAATTTGACCTTCAACTCAGGCACCTGCTTTATCTATATCTGTAAGTGCTTCCTGCAGAAGCCTCGTTGTCTACTTGTAACTATTCTCTGACCCTGCTTCGAGGGTCAGAGCAGGGTCAGAGAATAGTTGCAAGTAGGCAAGGAGGCACCGCTCAGGAAGCATTTACAGGGATACAGCAGGTGCCCAAGTTGAAGTTAATTTCTTTGTAACCATTTTGTAAATGGTTACACAGAAATTAATTCTTTGTAACCATTTTGTAAATGGTTACACAGAAATTAGCTTCAAGTTGGGCACCTGCTGTAACCCTATAAGTGCTTCCTGAGCAAAATTTGTCCTGCTCACGAATTTGTGGATTTTGCCGCGATTTCGCGCGATTCACGGATCGCAAAATCGCGGAAAATCAGAACGAATTTTCCGCCCATACTTAATTGAATTACGACAGTGGGGTATTCAAGAAACAATGCGAAGAGCAATCGGTTCGCTATACACAGATACATGGATTCAGATTAAGGTAGGGGATGGGACCAAAATATCAAGAAAAATATCAACCGCAAGGGGTCTTAAGCAAGGATGTGTGCTAGCATCACATCTGTTCAACCTCTTTACGGCGGACTTATCAACCCAACTAGATCAAGTAAATTCGCATGCTCCAAGGTTCGGTTCACTAAAGATATCCCATCTATTATAGGCTGACGACATTGTTCTGCTGAGTCATCCAGAAATTGGACTCCAAAGATTGATAAAAGAAACTGTGGCATACACAAAACTCATAAATTCGAAATTAACATCACCAAGACAAAAACCATGCGTATAGGGAATAATCCCTATGCCGCACTAAAGATTAGGCTGGACAATGTAATCATAGAAGAAGTCAGTGTTTATAAATATTTAGGTTTCACTTTTGATAAAAATGTTAACTTCCGTGCACACAGTTTACTTGCTAAAAAACTAGATGCCCCTCTCACCAACCATTGCTCTCTGTAATCAAAGCTAAACTGCTTCCATCTCTTACTTACGCAAGTACGGTGATGCATGGAACGAATCCAAAATGTTGGATAGATTACAAGTCAAAACATACAGACGGGTCTTTGGTCTGCCCTGTAATGCCTCTCCTACTCAAATTTGTTTGAAATTCGGACTGACACAACAAACCATAGCAAGAAGATATCACTTCATCAAATCCATACATAAATTACGAAACAATCAGTCTAGTCCATTAATTAGTGCTCTATGGGAATCAGTGAATAATGTGAATTCAAGTTACAATAAATACTTGTCATCATCTTTACAACTAACCAATGAGGGTGACTTATGGGACTTGAATCTATTGCATATTACTTTTTGCCAAGCCTTGAATAAATCTGCAAAAATACATTCGCTAGTTGAGGACAAAAGCAAATTTTCGCAGCGATCCCATGCCTGGACGACTTTCAAACCTATGTGACATTGTAACCGGCGACTTACCTACACCTAACATATCCAGTGATTTATAAGAAAAAACTATTGGCCATGCGCTTAGGTGAGCTGCCGTCTCTGTCTGACAAACCAGCATGGAGATACAAAGGACCAAAAACATGCAGACTATGTGATGCTCCGAAGGAGGATTTTGTGCATTTGGTCACTGTTAGCACAAGGGGGATTACACTCCTAAAGTAACCCCTGCTCACCCTCTAGGCAGAGTGGCGGGAGCAGCCAAGGCTTTACTTCAGAGGCGTGGTAAGTTAAGCAGTTGTGACCACATACAGTAACCCAGTGACAACACTACAAATGGAAACCACACAGGTTTTATATAAAAAACTAGCTGACCCGTTGCGCGTTGCTGTGATCTCAGAAGAAAGGAAATGTAAGGCAACTTGTTATGATAACATTCAATTTACATTGTGCCATTTTTATTGAAACTTATTCATTTTAATATGGAAAACATTTTAAAGTGTTGTTTTAATTCTGTTTATTTATTTGAGTGCTTGTGGATACACGGTATTTTTTGTTTTTCAATTTGGTGCATACACGAATAAATCAGAAGATTTTCCGACACGTGAGCTGGCCACATACAGTTGTCCATGTGAGAAGCACGGATTCTCCAAATCTAGTCACACACTTGCAGCGATTGTCCTTTTCCTTTGTTGATGGTCATTGCAAAAGCGAGTCGCACCGGAAACTGTAAACGTTCAGTATTGGAAAGATTATGAGGGCCCTGGGGGCCGATATTTAACAAATATTTTTTTATTTTGCCAGAAACCTTCGCGGGAGTGTACTCAACAACTTCCCAAAGTTTCATGGCGACCGGATGAATGGTGTAGTAATGCATAAAGGACAAACAGACATACTTTGGTTTTTATTTATATAGATAAGTAGATTTTATATAGAGTTACCACAAGACCATAAACGACAAAAATGCACACTATGATTACTTTAAGATGGTAGATTTAAGCTTAGTTCAGTTCTTAGATGCAACACTCTGCATCAATGTACCTTAGGTTGTGTTGCGCTTCCACGACAAGCAATGTTGCAGCGATGGGAAATGCGGCAAAGTTCAGATACAAAGAAATAAAGACGTGAAGATCTTCCAGATGTGGCACACTTCTCGGGGATGCGAGAAGCTCTCGGTTCGATGCGTGGACTGCAGCAGCGACACCCTTACGATGCGACGGCAACAGCTCCAGCGGCGGCGCTCTTCTCCCACGATGCGTGAAGCTTACGCTCGATGCGACAACTACAGCGGCAACATCCAAGATACGACAGCAGCAGCTCCAACGGCAGAGCGCTTCTCAGGGATGCGAGGTGCTCTTGATCAATGCGGTGCAGTGCGACAGTTCAAGCGGCGACACCCTCCTTTGGAGTTGCGACGGCAGGCACATCAATGGCGATACGCTCCGACCTCGTTGCGAGATTCTTCTCCTGATGGGATGCAGTGCGACACCTACAGTGGCGAAACCCTCCTTCGGAGTTGCGATGGCAGCAGCAGCGACAGCGACACGCTTCCTCTTCATTGCGACGCGCTTCTCTCCAATGCGGTGTAGTGCGACAGTTCCAGCGCCGATACCCTCCTTTCTCCGGAGTTGTGACAGCAGGCACAGCGGCGGCGACACGCTTCTTCTCATTGAGTCGCGCTTCCAGCTCCTTGCGACATGCAGTACCTCAGAAGGACCAAAACAGCAGCAGGCACTTCCACTAGAACTCTGGGGAGCTGGGGGGTGAAGTCTGTTGTCCCTGAGACTTCAGCAGGAGGCAAGCTTTTTTCCAAGCCCTTGGAGATCCTTCACAAGTTGAAAGCAAAGTACACAAAGTTCCTTTCTCCTTCCTTTGGCAGTAAGACAACCACTGCAGGCCAATCCCCTAAGCAGCACTTCAGCTTGGGAAAATACTCTCCTCAGTTTCTTTAGGTTCCTCTCCTCAGTAAAGGTTTCTTCTTGTAGTCCAAAAGTGGGTCCCAATATTTATACCCCAAAATTCTTTGTTCTCTGAGGGTAGAGGGGCCCTTTGCCCAGTCCATACCAGTTCTGAAGCACTCTGTTTACCAGACTTCTCCTTTCCTTTCACAGTGCAGGGCATGTACATCAGACGCCCAGCAGGAGGTGGAGCCAGCATTGTGGAAGGCAAGCACAGTCCTGGAGCACTTTGTTTACAGGACTCCTTCTCTTCTTTCAGTGTGCCTGGCAGAGACATTAGCTGCTCCCCAGGGGGTGGAGCCAGCATTGTAGAATGCAGGCACATCCCTATTCAGAGTACAGGTGTATTCCTCCCTCCCATCTAGATGCAGATCTCTCTATTCACCACTGGATGACGCAGCCTGTCTCCTGGAATTCCCCAGCCCTTTCACTCACAGAAACCAGACATAGGAATACACAACCTAGCAGAGACAGGTTTGAATGGTTAGACAAGCAAATACCTACTTTCTAAAAGTGGCATTTGCAAACACAGAATATTAAAATAAACTTTACTAAAATATGTATTTTATTATTCTGAGTTCAGGCATACTAAACTCGAATGTCTACACTGTTCTCTGAGCCTGTTAGGATTATAAAATGTAACAATTCTAACAGCCCATTCTGGCCTATGGAGAACAGGTAGCCGTGCAATAGTGAAAAACGAAAATGGCTGTAATTCACTATTAGGAAATGCCACACACATCAGGGCTTGTCCTACCTTATCCTTACAATGCACCCTGCCCTTGGGCCCACTATAGGGATGACATATGAAGAAAAGGGAAGGTTTAGGGACTGGTAAGTGGGTGCACTTTCCCAGTCAGCATGATAGTACCAGACTGCACGCAGGCTCTGCAATGACAGATCTTAGGCACATTTTAGAAGGCTACTTCTGTGGGTGGCACAACCAGGGCTGCAGGCCCACCAGCAGCATTTGGATTTACACGCCCTGGCACACTCAGTGCACTAGACTAGGGTCTGACAAGTAAACCAAAACATCCAAACATGGAATCACTAATCCATACATCAATTTACAATAGGGAGCACTTGAACTGTGGCACTGAATAGCAGTGGCACAGTGCCCAAAGCATCTAACACCAGCAAAAACACATGAGGTAACAGCAAAAATGGAAGGGAGACCCACGCCAATCGTGCCAGGTCTAATAGTCACCATATCTCCCAAACTGAATAATGAACGTCGCACACTCTTAAAACACTTATTTAATGAGAGAGGGATACATAAGTGCAGAACAGCCATCATGAGAAGTCCTCAGCTAAACTTCTGAAATTTTTACAAATTCATGATAAAGCAGTTAAGCAGAATTGTAAGCTGCATACCATAGCATGAGGAATTTGCTTCGTATAATGAGTACACAACATTTATACACCGCTAAAACAGTTCTAAGATGTTGTCACTTAGAGTTGTGGAATTTTTTATGGATGCATACGTCGATTTATAGCAACAGTGAAAATGTCTGAATACATTTTATAATGATAATGTTTTTTAATGAGAAAACATTTTCCTGAGCTGTAGCAATATTAATTCATGTTTCTAAGATAAGCGATTATTTAAAAAAAGGATTGTTTTATATGTATATTGTGATGGTTTTTATTAACTGAAAACAATAACCGATTATTTGATTTGAAGTCGAGGAAGTGCGTAGCTGTTGTGCCTGTAAATGTAGTTACGACTAAGAAGTCATAAACCAAAGAGTGCTCACAAACTGTACTTAAAACATACCAACTAACAACACATGTAACAGGGGCAGTCCTTATGGGAGGTTACAAGAGTAGAAAAGGAGGGACTACTAAGCAAACTAACCAATTGAAAAAAAGCATTTAGGAAAGAGAGACACAAGAGCCAACTGAAAACATGGGCGGGCACTGGGTGGAGCGTAAAGCCCGTATCATGAACACAGAATGTCTCGAAGAGACAGTGCAAGTGCTGCCTATGTGAGACCTAAAAACAATCACACTGATTCTCTTGAGCCGTGTGATGTACCAATTTAAATCCTCAGAACCTGTGTAATGCATGTCCATATGTGCCTACATGTATGATGTACATGTAAACACACACATACCTGTCAAACAATGCTATTCCCATTCACATACAGTGCCTAAATAAACCACAACTTATGTCAGTCCAAGAAACAGCTTAGCAGGAATGCCTGACAGCAGAACAAATGCAGGGCTGAGGTTTAATAAGTGAAAGGCCTAATGGGCAGTAAGGCCTGAGGGAGAAGGGAAAATTAGAGCTCCCACAGTTGTACAAGTATTTGGTATTTGTAGGACTTGGCCTTTTTGGCTAAAGTTCTCTAAACTTTTTCCTTTCCCCCTAGACCATTTTCCCAGTGGTTAATGTGTCCAATAAAAAGTGCCGGGGCTCTCCTCAGGAGCCAGCGCTAACAGGAGAAATGTGCTGGTTCAATCTGCCTCCTGACTGGAGCCCCGGCACGTATTGTTCTGGGGATTACTTCGCCTAATGGCTAGAGCTGCCAATTTCGGAGCTTGGGAACTGGGTCCGAGTCTCGGCGTGGCTCAACATCCTGTGATTCTGGGGAAAATTGCGTGCCTTCCAAATGAGTGCTTCCTTAATTGGTGCTATAAGTGCCGGTGCTGAGGAATAGGTGCAGGTGCTGAGCACCGGAAAGCACAGGCACAAATTAAGCACTGCATTTTCCTGACATAGAGTTGCCAATTTAGATGTTTTGGGTACTTTGCCACTGCTGATTAGTGTCAAAGTACAAGTGTTCACTGTTTAAAGTGCAATGGTAATTGGTTGGCCATGATTGGTATGTTTGCCTTACTAGTAAAGTCCCTAGTGATGTGCACTGTGTGCGCCAGGGCTAGTAATGCAAGGGTGCACGGAGAAGGGAAATCAGGCCTGCAGTGTAGGGCCTGCACGCAGTTTGCTAAGTTAGCATGTTGTCGTGACAAGGGCAACCACTTGTCAGGCCTTACTTTTCCTTTTGCGTACATAGTGGTCACCCCTGTGGTAGGACCCAGGTAACCCCTGAACAGGATGCAGTGTAAGTAAAAGGCAGGGCATGTACTGAGGTGTGTGCTATGTCCTGACAGTGAAAAACATTACATTTCGTTTTTCAATGGTGAATGTCCATCCTGCCATAGGACAGAATGGGGGAGGCTGGGTGTTGCGTTTCCTAGCCTAGTTTCCCATAGGTTTAAAATGGAGAGGTGAAGTTTAGTATGTATGAACTCACAGTGTCATAGCACATCTTTCTATGAAAGTGGTTTTGTCACTGTGAATTCAGAAGCCACTCTTTTAGAAAGAGACTGGGCTTTGTGCTTTAAGCATTTTTGTGTGTCTGTGCTGAATGTGGATTGACTGTCTGGATCTTAGAGGTGAGAGGAGCTAGGGGAGCTTTTGACCCAGGGAGGGGTTAAGATGGCACCAAGCTGACCTGCATCTAGGGAGTAGGGGGAGGAAAAGCCCAGGAAGGTGAAGAGGCCTGGGTTGCTGCTATAAAACAATTGATCCATCTCCTGCTGAGTGATTAAGGATCCAGACCCCCAGTATCAAAGGGAGAAAGGTGACACTGGGAGGGAGACACCCAGAACTGATTTGGCCGGGGTCAGGGACCCCTGAGCACAACGAACTTCAAAGACATTTAGGGGTATAACTATGAGAACTGAGATACCTGAACATTGGAATAGAAATGGATTGAGACTAAAAAGGCTTGGACCGATTTTGTGGTCAAGAGGAACCTCTGCTAAGGAAGGAACAACTGAAGAGACTGCTGGGAAGGACCAACCCTTGCTTCGTGATCTGGGGCTGGTCTGGAGTTTGCTGTTTTAACCAAGAAAGAGACTGTTGAGACTGTGCTTTGTGCGCTGGGTTCCCCTGCTTGAAGAAGACTGTGCTTTGTGCTGTGTCTTGTTACCCTAAGGACCCGAGGTGAGCTGGCTCCCTGTTTGAAAACACATGAACATAAAGGTTTCCGGAGAAGTTTCAAGCAACGCGGTGGGCGTGTGTTGTGGCAGCTTTAGACCCTCGAAAGGTATGCCTTGCGATCTTTGACACACGGAGGAGAAGTGAGACTCGGACGCGCTGGGTGCGTGTCGTGGTGCACAGGAGGTGTTGGTGAAGAGCGCCTGGTCAACGTGTGAATCGGAAGGGAAGGGAGTCTCGGACGCGTAGGGTGCGTGTCGTGGTACACAGGAGGTGTTGGTGAAAAGCGCCTAGTCAATGTGTGCATCGGAAGTGGAGTGAGTCTCGAACACGCAGGTTGTGTGCCGTGGTGCAGCGGAGGTGGTGGTGAAGAGCGCCTGGTCATTGAGTGCACCTGAGGAGAAGTGAGGCTCGGACACCGTGAGCGTGTCGTGGTGCGGCTGGAGGCGTTGGTGAAGAGCGTCTGGATATTGGGGCACCTGAGGTGGAGTAAGCCTCAGTGAAGCAGTGTGCGTGCTTGGGTGCAACTTGGGACTGTGGAGGTGATCGGCTGATCATCGCGTGCACCAGAAGAAAGTTAGTCTCTGCAGCGCGGTTTGTGTCTTGGTGCCAACTGAGACTGCAGGAAGGAGTGACTGGTGAATGTGCACTTGGAGTCACTGTGTAGTCACATCAGCGTTGTGTGTGTGGCTTCTTTCCAGAGGAGACCCGGAGGGTGCTGTAGTGAACGTGCACCCGGAGTAACGTAATCTCAAAGGCATGGTACATGTGCCCTGCGGCCGCCTGAGACCTTCCTAACAGTCGTGGCCCGAACTTGCCAAGCCGCTTTGGCCCATTGAGAAAGTTCTGCACGGAAGGCCCAGTTCGCTGAAGGAGGAGAGGAGAGTGGGAGCGCGCCCCAGGGAACGTGGATCACTACCTGGGCGATATGCGGGCTTGAGTGACACTCTCTCTGCCTCTCATTCCTTCAGGTGACGTGAGCCTTTGCTTCGGCTTAGATTGGGGCCCGTACTGACCAGAGGAGTGGCAGTACCGGGGCCAGAGTGAGAAGCTGTACTTTAAGTCATCGTTGATACGTGTGGGGGCAACTGTTATCGGAGGTTGATTGTCATAATACACATTGCCAATATTGCTGCTAATGAACTGCCGGACTGTCTTATGACTCCTGACACTATTTCTGAATAACGAAGTACACAATTGTAACACTATGCAGTATTTCTCCATTGCAAAGTACAGGATTGTAAAGGCCCGCACTGCCTTATTCCTTCATTGCACGGTACATGATTGTAGCAGTATGCATTGCATTATGTCTCCCATTGCAAGGTACCATGGTGTGTCGTTACGCATTGTATTATTTCTCCTTTGCAAGCACAGGATTGTATTGTTACTCAGTGCACTGTTGTTTGTCCATTGCAACGTGTGTGATTCCAGCATTGCGACCAGCATAGCATTTGGAAAGCGGTGGTTGGGATTTTAACCTACCAGCCAGCCGTAACGAATATTTCCCTTTATTATATGTTGGCTTTTGTATTGTGTGGTCTGAACAAATATCTTTTTATATAAAGTTTATACTTGTTTTATCAAACTCGTATGGAGTCCATTTGTTGTGTCACTCACCAGTGGGTTGCTGTGAGTGTGGTTGCACATACTGTACACTCGTGCCTTGGAGATAGGCCTGGCTGCTCGTGCCAAGCTACTAAGGGGGTGAGCAGGGCTATCTCAAATGGTGTCCTTACTTGGCCTAACGTTGAGTGAGGAGTCTCGGGTCTCGCATTTGGTGACAGTTGTGCAGGACTGGGACACCAGCTTCCAACAGTATTCTCATGATAGACCTCACCCACAGTCAGAGGGTACACACATGCTGCTGCGACTGGCCCTGTGCCACAGTCAGAGGGTACACACATTCTGCTGGGACAGGCTTGTGCCGTGGTAAAAGTGTATACACATATTGCCGTGACAGGTCCTGTGCCACGGTCAGAGGGTACAAACATACTGCTGGGACAGGCTCTGTGCCAGGGTCAGAGGGTACACATATGCTGCTGGGTCAGGCCTGCTCCACAGTCAGAGGGTACACACATACTACTACGACAGGGCCCTGCTACGGCAAGAGGGTACACACATACTACCAGGACAGGGCCTGTGGCACAGCCAGAGGGTACACATATACTGCTGGGACAGGCCTGTGCCAAGATCAGAGGGTACACATATGCTGCTGGGTCAGGCCTGCTCCACAGTCAGAGGGTACACACATACTACTACGACAGGGCCCTGCCACAGACAGAGGGTACGCACATGCTGCTGGGACAGGTTTTGTGCCAGAGTTAGAGGGTACACACGTGCTGGTGGGACAGGGCCTGTGCCACGGTCGAGGGTACACACATGCTGCTGGAACAAGCCTGTGCCATGTTCAGAGGGTACGCACATGCTGCTGGGACAAGCCATATGATATCACATTCCTGGAGCTGGGACCAGCCCTGGGACAGCCCAGATCTGCTTTCATTTCCAGAATGCAGCGACAACAGAAAGGCTTGCCAAAAGAGACAAGGGATACTCAAGGCAGTGTGGAAAACATGGAGCAGGACACCGAGCCCCTCGGATCATCCAGACCGCAGAATACTCATTCGAGTATAAATATGAAGCCAACAGATGGAATCAGCTGGAATTGTGTAAGCGCTTGTTGCACCTGAGGGTGTGGCTTATTCAACTTCTTCCGGGTCTGACAAGTGAGCTGTTCTGGCATTCCCTTGTGATCGGCAGAAAGTGAAAACCGACTACAAAAACCATTTGCTACCAATTTTCAACTTTGAGCCCAACTCAAAATGAGTCAATTAATATAAAATAAAATGCATCTCTTGGAGATGAAAGGCCCCTCCTGCTGCAGCACTGCGCCTTCATCCCAGGGACGGCTCCCCGGATGTCCTATGAGCAGGTGAGATGAGAGACCCCATAGCTACATGCAACATCGTGCAGTGAGGGGCTTTGAAACACAAACCTCTGTGGATTCTCCCTTCACATCCAGACCATTGTTGGGAAACCTGAGACTCACGGGTGACACGAGTGAACCTAGTCCGAAGCACCAGCGCTGAATGTGAAAGACAGGTTATTGTAGCCCTGCAGAACCCCACCCTATATATAAACAAGCATTTGCAATGCAACAGGTCTCGCATTAGGAGATGGTGTCATTGCTTTGGGTTACTAACAGGGAATAGTGGTAATCCAAACAATCGTTCATTAATGATTTACACACTTAGATCACTAGAAACAGATTATGTATTTCAACATATTTATTTTAAAATTGTTATTTTAAGATGTTGAGATCTAATGCAGAACATTGGTAACATCACAGAAGTTAATAAAAAGCAGCAAAGCTTTTCAATAGCAGTGAAAACAGGGAAAATCGTAACATCACAATGTATATCCCTTAAGCCCTCACTATGCTGCCTCTAAATGCAGATGAATATATAATAAGCCTGGGTTTCGGAGCTTGTACAACCTAGTACAACAGGGTTTGAGTCTGTTTGGAATAGCTTGGGAGCTATTGTGAGCCAAGGCCAAGAGTTAGGAAACTGTGTCTACGAGAGAACACAACCCTGGCACCAGTTTATGAATGCAGAAGGGAATGCTTCGCAGAGCCTCTGGAAGTCTTGCTTGAGCCTTCTTTGATCGAGATGGAATACGCTGCCGTGTTATTTGCATCTGCGTCTACGACCTCTTATGTCTGACATGGATGACGAGCATCAAGGAGTGCGACTCAAATGTTTCCCAGTCGTTCTCTCCGCTCTTCTTCTCTTTCTCTTCTTCACGTCCCCCGCTTCCGCAAATCCCGCACCGGGGGCACCCGATTCTCTGTGTTGGCCCCCCAGATTTGGAACAATCTCCCTCTTTCCATTCGCTCTATCCCTATTTTTTCCCACTTTCGTAAAGCCCTCAAAACTTTTCTTTTTCTTCAGGCATTCCCCGGCTAATCTCCTTGGGACCCTCTGTAGACACTGATGTGCCCCTTAGCGCCAGGAAGCCGCTTGGCCGCAGTGCGCTTTAGAAATTTATTTTTCATTTCATTTCATTTTATTTATGGACATATAAGGTGAAAGGAGGTCAATCAGACTACACTATTTTGGCAATGGATGTTATATGACGTTGTAAAAAAGGCATATGTCCCCGAATTATGTCGCACTGGGGGTTTTGTTGATGTCTATACCTGAATGACTTGACACTTTCACAGCTATTGGAAAGAGAGGCAGAGACGACATCTGTGTCAAAGGCAGACATGTTCAAGATTCTGCAAAATTTGAGGGAAAATGGCAGTCTCCATTATCAAAGATGGCGGACTCTATTACCTAAGATAGATTCGGGCCGAGAGTAAACGAGCTGGACGGGCTAACGAAAATAGAAACTACAGCAAATATGGAACCTGTGCTGTATGTGTTCAAGAACCTAAAACTAAAAGAAAGAAGCCGAAAAGTAAGTGATCAAATTAATAGAATTATGGAGGGAAACAGTAATAAAGTGCACCATTGAATGTGTTTTTGATTGATCTTGCTTATCAGAGATATTGATCACACATTTACAGAATAAAAGCACGTCAGAATCGTGCATGTGATGAAACAGCAATTCATCACTTGTTACATGTTCAATAACACGTCTTC
Source organism: Lissotriton vulgaris (assembly GCF_964263255.1). NCBI lineage: Eukaryota > Metazoa > Chordata > Amphibia > Caudata > Salamandridae > Lissotriton > Lissotriton vulgaris. The sequence continues at coordinate 302,346,232 of NC_141686.1, read as the reverse complement.
AAACTGAAATGAAAAAGGAGTCTGTGCTGGAAGACATGATCCTCACAACACCAGGTTCCTTCCCCTGATCAATAGACGTAACTCACGGCCAAATGTAAATTCCAATTGTTTCTATCGATCCGTGTCCCACATTCATTTGGAGTCTTCAAATCATCCTAGCAGAGGATAAGCAGGTAATCTATACGTCAGCTCAAGGTCAATGCTACATACATACATACAGCCAATGAGACACAAGAGAAGGCGGCCCCGCCCACCAGCGCCGCCTTCACCTCCTTCCAATAGGAAGACGAGGCTGAGGAGGGCTCCACTGTCTACATCCCCCGGCCCCACGCTTGGGGTAGACTGCTTGCAGCTGAGGCAAGCTGTAACTTCTCAAAGCCGCTATGCAGCAAAACCATCAACACTTTGCTCCAGTGCAAAGTCATGAATAGGGGCACAAAGTGTAGATAGTTTATTTACTTTCCAGTAAATAACTATTGGCACTAGAGAGCATTCTGTAATATTTAACACTGCAGCTTTAATAGAATTTTATAGATGTCATTAGTTATGTCATCTTATGTTGACATGGATATGTTCTAATTTCAGTCAGTTGATGTCTGCTGGCTTTGTATGTGGATGGGATCTTATATTCCTGGATTAAACTTCATCAAATATACCTTTCTGTATCTTGGATTTATTAATGAAGATACTTCACATTCCTTAAAGCTTTGTGTTACTTTGTGTCACGGGGTGTCCTACAAGTGGGACATGAGCATTCCCAGGCTTCCACCACGGTTTCTGTTGCAAAGCGCTATCTACCCACAACCTTTAACAAGGAAAAATGTTTTTATTTCTTCTAACGTTTGAAACATTTATTGAGTGTTGCACTTTACACCACACGTGTCATGTGTGAAAAGCTTTAAAGTTACTCTTAGCATAGGATTATTGTACTGGAAGGGAAGGGCATTCTTCCTGTATAAAACATATGCTATACATCACGCACACCTTGGCACTATAGTGCAAACGTGTATGCCTGTTTGTGCAGCAGCACTAGTGAAGAGAGCTGCGGGCCCTTTTTCATAAATATGGCTCCGTGACATTCTCAGCAGCACAGCACTTTGCTTGCTGAGCTGTTGTGTGTTACTTTTTAGGTCTCGCAGACCTAGCGCTGGAGCGCGCATGCGGTCCTCGCTCTGCAAGGCTTATTGTGATCGAAAAAATTTCAGTAGTGCACTTGAAGCCACGCCCATCATACTGATTGGCTGGAGTCACTGTTTACGCTAAATGCTGGCCTCCGATTGAAAGTGAGGCTTTTTTGTTACCGCCCAGCCTGCTTTTGGTCCCGTCCATCCGGACTGGATCGTTTGCTTGCGGCGTAACACACTCTCCTTGAAGTATTCGGTGGGCACTTTTTTTCTCATTTGTGCACATCATCTACTGTTGTATTGGTTTAAATATCTGTTATTTTATTTAGAGCACCACAGATGTAGAGAAAACTGCTGTAGCAAGCACAGTATGACACACATTGTGGTGAAATAATATGCCAGTGTTTCCTTGCGCATTTCCTCGCAGCGGGCAGTAGGTTCTATTTATTTTGATGGGCGCCCCTCTCCCATTCTCTCTGTGGTTCCTCCATGCCTGTACGTGGCGCGGCGCTGCATTGTGCTCCGGAAAGCAATCTTTCATTCTGCCGCTGATGGCTGCGGCCGCGTATCTCGGACTCGGGGTTTATCGCCGTCAGCGGGTCTGGAGTCGTCCATCAGGGACGCTTTTATTGCTGCTAATGTTCTGAACGTGTAGCTCGTAGCGCCAACAATATCCAGGCGAGTGGCTGCCACCGAAGCACGTTCTCTTCTGTGCCTGAGAGTTCACATTGGAGCAGTCATTCAAGGGTACAGTGTGTCTTAAGCCCTCCTCGAAGTATTTGGGCCTTATGAAGAAGCTGTAGTATTGTGCGTTTGTGTACGTGTGTGTAAGTGTCTTTGTTTCCGTTTGCCGAGTGTATGTGCATGTACCTAGTTGTGTGTGTATGTATGTTGTGCGTGTGTATTAAGGGTGCATGTATTTTGATTCCCATGTGTAGATTTGGTGTCTGCGCAGTTGTATGTGTGTGTATAGTTGTGTAGGTGCATGTATGTTGAATTCCTGTGTAGTTTTTGTGTCTGTGTAGTTGTGTGTGTGTATAGTTGTGTAGGTGCATGCATGTTGAATCACATCTCTTTTGCTGGCAGAGGTTTACAATATCCTGTTCACAGTCTGTCCAGAATTGAAAATGACACCTCACAAACTACCTTAGCCCCTTCCATGCTCTTGACGAGCTCAGCTCGTCATGACCACACCCATTTCTATTATGGCCCGCACAGCAGAAGATCATCTCAAGCAGACAAGGTGTTAGACACACAAACAGCAGCACCAACAGAAATGCCGAATAAAGAGAGGATGTGGCCTAACATCTAGAGCGGTCAATCTCAGAGCTGGGGAATCGGGTTCGAGTCTCTGCAGGGACGAGCAACAACATCCTGTGATTCCAGGCAAATCGCTTAATCTCCATGTACCAATCAAAAATGAAGTGCAGTAAAAGTGGGTACACTTGGAGCTGGGGCATGGTCCTTTTCTGGCCCCCATCAAAAGGCGCCACTGCTTAATGGGTTTGGCTATTTAGTGATGCAAATGATACATCAATCAAATGATATAGGAGACATGTCCTACCAAGTTATAAATAACAAACATTTGCAATGCAATAGATCTCGCATTTACGCAAGTTTAAGCTATTGGCATTGTAAATGACAATGGCTTTTATTTATGTTTTAAAAAACGAAAACAAATATTAAAGGCATTGTTATTTGCAACGTCAATAGCTCAAGCTTGTGTAACTGCGAGACCTATTGTATTGCAAATCCTTGTTTAGTAAATGTGTCATTAGTAGTGTTTGGGACTGTGGAAATACTCTGGGTGCGCCTAGTCTACCGTGCCACCGCCTGCACAGTAATGCTGTGGGTGGCCTCTCAGAGTTACACCAAGAACCCGACAAGGAGTTGCCGCTTTGAGGTTCACCTTGCTGATGAAAGGACACTTTCTACTGCAACAGATATGCCCCTTTGGGACCTGCTACTAGGCCAACCTCAGATCCAGAGTTCAGGAATGTTTGCCACCTTATCTGCAGCTCTAGATTAGACGGAAGCGACAGATCCGACTGCTCGGCTCTGGGTGTCTCTTGGACACTTCTTGTTCTGTGAGTCTAGAGGAGGCGACGGATTCCATATATGAATCTCACCGGCAATGACCACTGTCCATCTAGGAGCCTTTAAAGAAGCGAGTTCTATTCAGCCCGGCTGATGAGGGGTGAAACTCCGCAAGTTCCGCACACCCCTAGAATATACTATGTAAGACACTGATAACAATAAACTCAAGATGCGGTGAGAGCTGTGTCTTTTTATAAGAATAGGTCTTGATTCACAAATAGGAAATGCAGGATAGTTAGTATGAGCTGCTTGGATAACAGGGGGGTCAAATATTGGGGCACAGGCCCCGCACTGCATAGAAGGTACACGTAAGACGCATTATTACATTTAGCATGAGTGCCAACGAAGAACGTTATTGTGGTCAGTAATTGCTAGAAATAGGATCTCTGGTTGGCTGGGGCGTGCGCCAAAGCCAGGAAGAAACCACCACTCTAGGCAGGGCAAGGGAGTTACACGCTGAAGATAAACCCTGCTCACCCCCTTGGTACCTTGGCACGAGCAGTCAGGCTTATCCCAGAGGCAATGGGTAAAGCGTTTGCGCAACACACACACACAGCAGCGACACACTAGGCACATTACAAAAGAAACTCCACGCAAGGTTATATCAAAAATAGCCTTTATAGTACACATAAAACACATTAGAACACAATCACATATATACACGGTAGTAATTTGCAGGGGATTATATACATGACAGGGCCAATCGGGCCACTGTCAGAACCATAAGAACAGGTAGTAAAACACAACCAGTAACTACTGGCAAAATAGTGTACTCAGCATTATCACAAGCAACATAAACGCATTGGGTCCGATTCACAGAACTAATTTAAGACAAAATCCTAAACTTACTACTTTTGGTATTCAGAGAAATTAGGATTTTGTCTTAAAACAGTCTTAAGACAGACTTAAGACAAAATCCTAACTTACGTCTGTCTTAAGTCTATCTTAAGACAAACTTAAGACAAAATCCTAACTTCTGTGAATACCAAAAGTAGTAAGTTTAGGATTTTGTCTTAAGTTAGTTCTGTGAATCGGGCCCACAATGTCTGCCTCACATTAGGCAAAAACACAATTATGCATTAGCATTAGACAACCCATTAAACATACATCCTAATAACCAGCAGTGCACCCCAGTAACACTAGGAAGGTGCACACATCATCTGGGGGCCCCACGCCACACCATGACACCAAATAACCCCAGGCGAACTGGGCTTCCTTGGGGCCCGTCTGGGCTGTCCCAAATGCCCTTGGTCAAAAAGTCAGGGTGCTGTAAACATAGGGCCTTTCACCAGCCCTCCGGCTGCCAATGCAACCACCACAAATATGCGCAATCCACTGGGTGCGAGGGGGCGTCTCACCCCTTCCTCGTTATGAAGAGAAATGCCCTCGCCGGTGCAGCTGCCTGCGCTCTAGCGGTGCAGCTGGGGAAATGAGCCTTGGCACTACAGTGCCTTGAGAGCCCCACTCCGGGACTCTTACAAACAAATTGCCCCCACGTTGCAGCTGCCCGCACTCCTGCGATGCAGCTGTGGAAATTGGACGCCCGCCCAGCAGGGCCACTCAAGCCCCTCTCACCGGGACTCTGAAATGCCATACGCCCACGTAGTAGCCGACCACAACCCGCGGTGCAGCAGAAAACAGCAGTGGCACCAACACTGCCCAATGTGAGCCCCACTCACCGGGGCTCCCTTTCCTCTCCACCGCAAGCTCCTTCCGGGTCGGGTTGGCGGCGGTCCGCTGCACGAATGCGCAGTAGGCTCCCGCCAGGATTCTCCTGGAAGTACCAAAATGCGGGGTTAGCTCCCGCTTCTCAGTGCATAAATGCGGGGTATGCTCCCGCTTCTCCTAAGGACCACAGGGGAATCCCCACACCGGGATTCCCTCAGGGCACTTCGTAGCCCAGAGCGGCAGGGCTAAAGTGCTCCTCTCGTCCTCTGGCAAGGTCGGAGTCCCCCTCTCTGGGGCTCCAGCAGTACAGATGAAGCGCTCACGCAGCACTAGAATCATAGTCCAAAAAGCATGGCTGGGCCCAGGTAGGCCAGCTCAGGGGCCCTCCAACAGGGGTGCAGTCCCTTGTGGCAGTTCCTCCTGGGGCCCAGCAGGTCCAAACAGCACCCAAGAACAGTACACCTTACATGGGGTCACAACCCCAATATTTATACTACATTTCCCTTTGTTCTGCCCTGGCACAGGGCTTGGGGAACTAGTCTCAACTGGTTCTGGGGGGTACTGGAGCGCTCTGTTTACAATGCTTATACTCCCCTTTGTCAGGTGGGGGCTCTGTCATCAGACACACCACAGGGGGGCGGAGCCAGCATTCACCCAGGCAACAGACCTATTCAGGGTCAGGGGACTACTCCTCCCACTACTCCAAAAGCAGATCTGCCGATTGAGCCTAGCACTGACTCACCCTGCCCTCTGGAGCCACACACACCTCACCAGCCCCTGCCACTCCACAGCCAGACATGCAATACACATCATGCAGGCATGGACACACAGCCCACAGAAATACCAACTTCTAAAAGTGGCATTTCTAAAATAGTGATCATAAATCTGCGCACACCATTCCGCAGCAGTTTTTATCACTATTGAAAACATATCAAACTTGACCACGCTGCTCCTCTCATAACAGGAATTACCACTAAAAACACATATCAGGGAATCCCCAATGCATTCCTATGAGAGGGCAGACTCACAGCAGTGAGAAACCAAAATGGCTGTTTGTCACTACCAGGACATGTCATGCATTTAAGGTACAGGTCCTACCCTTTACCTACAATGCAGCCTTCCCATGGGGCTAGCTAGGGCCTACCTTAGGGGTGACTGACAGGCTGTAAAATGGGGGTCACAGACATGGCACACACTTTAGGTGTCACGTCACAGCGGCAGAAACACTGTGTGCACAGGCCTTGCTATGGCACAGGCCTGAGATAGATTTGAAAGGCTACTTTGGTGGGTGGAGCAAGCAGTGCTGCAAGCCACCCAGTAGCATTTAAATTACCGGCCCAGGTATCTGAGACACCACTTTACAAGGGACTGACAGGTAAATTAACCCTTTAAGTGCTGCGAACGTCCAACGGTTGTCGCGTGCACTACCTCGCTAGTGCTGCGCACGACCGTTGGACGTCCGAATCCCGTTAGCGCGATCGAACGTCCGCACTGGGGCGGAATGTTCGACGCGCTAAACGGGTTAAATACGCTGAACAGGTGTAGACCAATCTTACGATGTTTACCACAGAGAGCACACGCACTTTACAGTGGACAGCATTGCTAAAGTGCCCAGAGTCCTAGAACCACCATCGCCATGTCAGAAAAAAGGCTTGGAGGAAGGCAAAAAGTTCAGGGATGACCCTACAAAAAGGGCCAAGTCCAACAGTAATCGAAGTTCAAGAGCGAGTCCAGTTATAGCTCTAACTGGCTCCAAATTTCAGCTTTAAAAGCAGTGGGGTTACTGGTACTGAAACAGAGGCACATCCAAGGGATCACTGAAATAATATCGACTGACAAAATATCGACTTGCCAAAATATCGTGGACAAAATATCGACAGTCAAAATATCGAGTTTGTATCTACAAACAGGTAAGTACAAAAATATCGAGTACAAAATATCGTTAACAAAAATATAGATGTAAAAAATATCGACTTTATTAAAAACAGTGTAAAATTAAATTAATATTACATTTTAATTACAAAAATATACTTAAAACGACTTAAATTAAATTATAATAATAAAATAATAAATGAAAATAATAAAAATAATTTTTTTAAATCTTATTTGTTGACCCTGAACCCTAAAAATACCCCTTTACCCAAAAACCCAAAACTGACCCTGAACCCTAAAAATACCCCTTTACCCAAAAACCCAAAACTGACACTGAACCCTAAAAATACCCCTTTACCCATGACCTGAAAACTGACCCTGAACCCTAAAAATACCCCTTTACCCATGAACTGAAAACTGACCCTGAACCCTAAAAATACCCCTTTACCCATGAACTGAAAACTGACCCTGAACCCTAAAAATACCCCTTTACCCATGAATCTACCATGATCTACACGTGACCACGCCCTCTGCCTATGCCAGCCCATAGTCTTAAAAATGTGCTGTAACAGGAAGCGCAGCGGACGAGCGCAGCGGGCGCGACGAATGCGCGCCGAAGGCGCGCATAAGGCTATCTCGTCTGCGCTCGTCCGCGCCGAGGACGGGCCAACGGCCACCCCCCATGCTACTCCAGACCCGCGGCCTCATCCACATACGGTGAGATTAACCTATTCCGCCGACGAACTACGCCAATTAAAACATCTAGCGGAGCAACCTCACTCACTTCCTACTCTAAGACACTCCAACCATATCGTAGGCCCAGTGTCATGTCCATCTTGCATCAAACGCTCTAGAAAATCCTCAATAAATAACACACCTTCCATACAAGCGGCACTTATAAACGCCAGATCCCTTCCTAAACACAAAACGGAAATAGCCGACTTGATCGAGGAGCATAAACTCGACCTATTGTTCATCACTGAAACTTGGGGCGACGAGGCCTCGGGACCCGACTTTGCCGAAGCCACTCCTAACAACTTTAATGTTTGTAGACTCGACAGACCAATAAAAAGAGGTGGAGGCATTGCCATCATTTACAAAAACCGTTTCAAACTCGCGACCAAACCACATATTTGTTCAGAATACGAGTCTCTTACTTTCACTCTAGGTTTATCAGCAAAAACATCCTTTAAGGGAATGCTGATGTACCGCCCTCCTGGTTCAAGAGCGAAGTTTCTATCTAACATAGGGAATCTACTGGAAGCAGTCACCGGCACCCCCCAGTTTACGCTATTAGGTGACTTTAACTTTCACCTTGAGATCTCAAATAACCAAGACACCATACAACTAATTTCAGATCTCGAAGCTGTGGGACTAATACAGCTCATTAACTCTCCCACTCACCAAGCCGGCCATACATTAGACGGCATATTCACAAACAACCCTCTGGTAAATATTACCCAGATAATTCCTTTGATCTGGTCAGACCATTCAGCCATTTGTTTTACTATACAAACTACTGTCACTAAATCGAACACTGATGTACCAGCTCGTCTTACATACAGAGACTGGAAAAATATTGATATATCTCAATTATCAGAAATAATACAGGATACCTATGTCCCTACTGAGCAAGACCCCACCAAAGCATCTTTAAACTACCAGTCCAATCTGGACTCGGCATGTAACAAACTAGCCCCTCCCAAAACTACACACCGAAACAGAACAACACCTTCAGCCCCATGGTTCACGGAGGCCCTACGCATGCAGAAACAACATTGCAGGAACCTGGAAAGACAATGGCGCCGCAACTACAGCCCGGCAGACAAATCTACCTACAAAAATGCCCTCGCTATCTATAAAAGAGCGATAATTACTGAGAAAAGTCACTACTATGTTACTCAGTTCAACCAGGCAAAAAATTCATCCGGAGAATTATTTAGGGTAGTAACTACCTTATCCAACCCCCCGACGCCGCCCCTAGAGACCTCTCAATCACTGACCGATGCCTTGGCTAGCTTCTTTGAGGAAAAAGTCAGTTCCATCTTCCTGACCTTTTCACGCTCTAACCCGCTACAACCTGTGACTTCTCCCTCTACCAGTAACGCACCAACCTTTGTATCCTTTCAACCGGTAGACAAAGACCATATTCAACGTCTAGTAGTCAGCACCAAATCTGGCTCCCCCCGGGACCCCTGCCCCCCTTCCATTCTTAACCGCATACCAGAAGCAATTTCCCCTTCATTAGTCACAATATGTAATGCCATGTTCTCTACGGGAACATATCCATCTGTCTGGAAAGAAGCAATAATAAAACCACTGCTGAAAAAACCCACTCTAGACCCTCTTATACCAGCAAGCTATAGACCAATTGCTTGTCTCCCTTTTCCAGCTAAGATTTTTGAAAAATCCATGAACCAGCAGCTTTCAAAATTCATAAACACCAACAACTTGCTAGACGACACTCAGTTCGGTTTCAGGCAGGGACACGGGACTGAGACGGCACTACTGAAAGCCGCTGATGAAATTAGAACAACTATGGACAAGGGAGGATCAGCTGTCTTGATACTCCTAGATCTCTCCGCTGCTTTCGACACGGTCGATCATATCACTCTGATCGACCGTGTCGCAGCCCTGGGAATAGGAGGAACGGCCAAAGACCTGATTGCCTCATTTCTCGCCAATCGGCCACAGATTGTCAAAATGGGTAACTACACCTCCCAGACCTTTTTTCTCCCCTGTGGAGTCCCACAAGGTTCCTCGCTAAGTCCGACGCTTTTTAATATCTATGTATCGGACTTGGCGAGGGTGATAAAATCTTATGGCATTGCATTGACCACATATGCCGATGACACGCAACTAGTGCTATCGGTACATGACAACGGTACCAGTGTGGCAGCCAATTTCCGGGAGGGTATGAAGGCAATAAGCTCCTGGATGTCATCAAATTGCCTCAAGCTTAACTCTGATAAAACGGAGGTGATGACATTCGGGAGCTTGAAACCAGCATGGTCCCCACAATGGTGGCCACCGGAGTTGGGATCCCCCCCCGAACCGGTGACTAAGGTTCGTAACTTAGGAGTTATCTTTGATAACAAACTGACCTTCCATCACCACGCCAATACTGTGACATCATCTGCATTTTTTATACTCAAAAAAATCAAGAAACTTCTCCCATATCTTCCTCAATCAGCGGGCAAAACTCTCATTAGTACACTTGTGTTCTCTAAAACGGACTACTGCAATTCCTTGCTTCTCAATGCGCAGGAAGGAGTCCTTAATAAATTCCAAACCGTCCAGAACGCGGCTGCAAGAATTTTACTTTCAATCCCCAAATTTACCTCAGTATCCCACCGTCTCAAAGAACTCCACTGGCTTCCAATCAGAAAGCGAATAAAATTTAAGGCTCTTTGTATAGCTTACAAGACCCTAAATTATCCAGGGCCTAAGTTCCTAAAAATAGCTCTTCATCCTCTGGAGCACCGCAGAACACTTCGATCCTCAACTACTTGCATGCTGTCTGTCCCTCGGACAAAAAAAGCGACTTGGGGAGATAGGTGCTTCACTACAGCTACTGCCAAGTTATGGAATACCCTCCCACTGCACATAAAAACTGCCCCCACCCTCATTAAATTCCGAAAGAGCCTCAAGACATGGCTTTTCTCCTCTGTTTAACCATTCTTATAGAGTAAGAGTTCCCTGAGCAACAGCGCCGAGACACCCGTATGGGTATTTGCGCGCTTTAAAAATAGCAAAAATAAATAAATAAATAAAATAAATAAATGAACTGAAAACTGACCCTGAACCCTAAAAATACCCCTTTACCCATGACCTGAAAACTGACCCTGAACCCTAAAAATACCCCTTTACCCATGACCTGAAAACTGGCCCATGAACCCTAAAAATACCCCTTTACCCATGAACTGAAAACTGACCCTGAACCCTAAAAATACCCCTTTACCCATGACCTGAAAACTGACCCTGAACCCTAAAAATACCCCTTTACCCATGAACTGAAAACTGACCCTGAACCCTAAAAATACCCCTTTACCCATGAACTGAAAACTAACCCTGATCCCTAAAAATACCCCTTTACCCATGAACTGAAAACTGACCCTGAACCCTAAAAATGCTCCTTTACCCAAAATGTATCAATATTATTTAATTACCAATTAATTATTAATTAACAATAACAATAAAGTAAATATATTAGAACATTAGGTGTAATTATTTTAATAATTAATATTATTTTTTCAAAATTAATTACTTAAAAATAACACAAAATTATATATATAAAAATGTACTCTAATTAATGTAATTAACTAATTACAATTAATTAATTAACAATTATTTACTAATACAAAATATATTCAAAATATATTAATTAATTAACTAATTAATATTAATTAATCATCAATTAATTATTAATTAAAAATATTAACAAACATATATTAATTAATTAATTATTATTAAATTACTTCCCACCCTATTCCCCTATAAACCCACAACCCGCTACAGAATTACATTACGCAATTATTATCAAAACAAAATTCATGTAGTAAAATATTTTATAACATTAATACACACTATTCACACATATTATTACATAAAAATACACTATAAAATATTATATATTATTAAAAAATCGATATTTTTGCTATCTATATTTTATACAGTCGATATTACTTCACTTACCTGAAAAACGATATTTTTGTAGTCGATATTATGTCCAGTCGATATTTTGTCCAGTCTATATTTAAAACTCGATATTATGTCCAGTCGATATTTTGGAGTCGATATTTTGTCTCTATACCACATCCAAGTTAGGTCCATATGGGTACCAAACATTAGGGTCCTGTGCCTCTCAAATTACAATCATTGGCAAAAACTTTCAGGTGATGAACAAAGCCAGGAGGACAAGGGGGACATGTACTAAAACCAGTTGCAACTGGGCAGCTGGGATTTAGGGTCAGGGTCAGAGGTGAGTGGAACGGTTTAAGAACCCAGTGCAGCCATCTTCCACGTATAGGACACTATGATATGACCTACGGTGAGAGGGACAACCCGTTGGGGCCTCTGGGGTTGTAAGAAGGGCACAAAAAGGTCAGGCAAGGTGCGGAGCATAAAAAGGTGGTCAGGCAAGGGCATAAAAAGAAGGTCAGGCAAGGGTCTGGGCATAAAAAGAAGGTCAGGCAAGGGGCGGGGTATAAAAAAAAGGTCAGGCAAGGGGCGGGACATAAAAAGGTCAGGCAAGGGCATAAAAGGAAGGTGCTACGATGTTATTCTGTCGCAGCTTTTTCTTTCTCCAATAAAGCGCCGGGACACTCTTTTTGAGTAGCCGAGCGCTATATAAAAGAATAAATAACAAAACATAACATTATTAGGATGAAATAGACCCCCTTTGCACGGGAGTCTGATAAGTGATGGGTGCAACTACACGTGAAAACTATTTCTGTCTCTTCATGTCTCTTCACATTATTTCCAAATGAAATGTGCCCACGTGTTTTGATCACACGCTTCACCGTGTCAATCCAGGGTGTTGCATGAGCAGTGGGGTGGGGGTGCCCTCCTACCTACCGAACACTGACGTCATGATTTACGGCCCCCAGCACCTTTCCTTACCCCCTAACTCTCTCATCTACTATTCATTGACGTCATGATTGACGTGTTTAAACCCGCCTGTACCTCGCAGGCAAGCCCCGAAGCTCTCAGGACACAAGCGTAACACAGGCCCCTGCGGCGCAGGGGCCCCAGCCCACATGGACACCTCCTACCTCTCAAGGGCCCCTATGGAGCCCAAGGCATATCTGTGAGCTATGGGAGACTCCGGGCCCCGCGTCACTTTCTGCAGGGGCCCCATCATTTTGCATTACCTCCTCGTCAGCCCTCCCCGTCCCAGTCCTTACTAATGAGCATAGCTCCTCCCACCAGAAACTCCCAAGCAACTAAAAACCCATCCCTTCCCTCCAGGCCACACCCACACCCGAAGGCATATAACCATGTGACCCACCCATCCACATCCTGTTTGTTTTTTCTGCGGAATTCATTTCCTGGCAACTTCGTTGTGGGGAGGTGCTGGACCGGTGCCTCCTTTCGGGTGAGTGTGAAACGGCCTGCTGGGCGGCCGTTTGTTCCCCTGATGTACCTGTTTTTATTTTTTCATGTACTTTCGAGTCCCTGCTTTAGCGGGATCGTGGGGTTGGGGGGCCTTGACTACCTGGTGTGGGGTGGTGTCTCCCTGCTGCGGCCTCCCCTCTTCCGGGTATGTTCCCTGCCATAGCGGGTACACCCGGGGTGGGAGGGGAGGTGTGTTGGGCGCGGCTGGCCTCTCTGCTCGCCTGTGGCGTTGCGGTTTGGCTCCTACTTGGTGGTGTGTTTGGAGGCTGGGTGCTCGTATCAGGCCCGTGTTTCCCACTGTTTGCTGCCATTTGCATTGTCCGGGAGTTGGGGGGTGCGGATGTGGTGTGCCCTGCAATGCTTTCGGCTTTGAACTCGGTTACCTGGGTTCGGGTATTGGCGTTGCTTCAACCTCGTATGGTTCTGAGCGTTTCGCTTTTCCTCCCCCTCCTACCAAACGTAATCTGGAGTTTTTATGTGTTATGCTTGTGCTCGTGAAGAGCGCACCAATACGTTTTTATGCTCTGGCCTCCTTTCGGTTCCCGTGTCTGTTTAGGGGCAGGTTCCTTTGATGGGTAGTATCTACTCTCTCTTTTGTGTCCTATTTTAGGGCTGCCTGTTCTTTCTATGTTCGTTTCATTTGTGTTTACGTTTGTAGGGGCGCCCTGGTGTTCTGATGGTGTTGGGCTGCGCCTCGTGACACATGCCTGGGGCCGGTGCTTTGGGGGGTCGGGACTCTGGGGCTGTGGTTGCATGTCCTTGGTTTCTCCCCTGGCCTCTTTTCCCTGCCGTGGTTCGCTCTCTGCCCCTTAATTTGGGGCATTGCTTGTGTTTATGGCGGTGACCCGTGGTGGTGGCGCGTCTTGTCTTCCTGTTGGGGCCTCCCCTCTTCCGGGTTGATTCTCTGCCCTAGCGGGTTCGCCCGGGGTGGGAGGGGTGGTTTGTTGTGCACGGCTGGCTTCTCTGCACCCCGGTGGCATGGCGGTCTGGCCTCCTTTGAATGAATGAAGCAGTACTTGTATAGCGCTATCTACCCGGAGGCCTCGTAGCGCTAGTGACAGAAATTCAGTTAGCAAGGGCTCAGGCCAGGTCAACAGAATGTAGTATACAAGTGTGTTTTTAAAGTTTTCCTAAAGGAGAGATGGTTTAAAGTTTCCCGCAGAGGCAGAGGGAGGGTGTTCCATAGCCTTGCCGCAGTGTGTGAGAAGGAGCGGCCACCCCATCGAGCCTTCTTGACTCTGATGGGAGTAGCCAACTGAGAGGAGCTGGACCGAAGAGAACGAGATGGAGCATAGGGAGTGACCAGGGACTGAAGAATTGCAGGGCCGGTGCGATGGAAGGCCTTGTGTAAAATACACATGGCCTTAAATTGTATTCTTCCAGCTATAGGAAGCCAGTGAAGTTCCCTCAAAGCATTCCTCGCTGACTGCCAACGGGGAAGGTTGTAGAGTAGACGGGCTGCACTGTTTTGGGCGACTTGGAGCCTGTGGATGGTATAGGCAGGAGCTCCCATATAGAGGACATTCCCGTAATCCAGGCGAGATAGTATAAGGGCCTGGATCAGGATCCTCCTTGCCTGAAATGGGAGCAGAGGGAGCACCCTCCGTAGCATCCTCATCAACCCAAAACAGGTGGCCGCAGTCTTCGTAGCTTGTACCGAAAAGTTCAGGTCGGTATCAAGCCAAATCCCTAGGCTTTTTATTTGAGGTTTGGGCGTGGGGGGTGGGCCTAAACATGGAGGCCAGGAGGATGCAAAACCCGAGGGAGAGGAATTGCCCAGCAAGATGACGTCTGTCTTCTCCCCGTTGAGTTTTAAACATGAGGATTGCATCCATCTGGAAACCGCCTCCAGACAGGAGCCTAAGGTGCTGGACGATCCCTCCTGGTGGTCTAAGGAGACCACCAGTTGGGTATCGTCTGCGTAGGTGACAATACGCACACCAAAGGGATGGACTATCCTGTCTAGGGGCTCCATGTAGACATTAAACAGAGTGGGGCTCAGGGAGGAGCCCTGAGGAACCCCACATCTGAGAGGGTGTTTAGGGGATGTCACCTCGCCCTCGAAGACCTGAAAGAAGCGGTCAGCCAGGAAGGATGTCAGCCATTCTAAGGCTGCGCCCGACACACCCATGTCCGCCAGGCGTTGTAAAAGCGTGACATGGTTGACTGTGTCGAACGCAGCACTTAGATCTAATAAGATAATGGCGACCTTTCCACCCTGGTCCAACACAGTTCTAGCTTCCTCCGTTACCGCTAGGAGAGCGGTTTCGGTTCCATGTCGAGGGCGGAACCCTGTTTGGGAGGCACGCAGGAGCCCATTTGATTCCAAATGGCTCATCAAGATGTTGTTCACGTGCCTCTCCAATAGTTTACTCAGCCAAGGGAGCAAAGAGATAGGGCGATAGTTCGCCAGGTTGTCCTGGTCCAGGTTGGGCTTCTTCAACAGAGCCCTCACCATTGCGCACTTCCATGACGGGGGTACGGATTTTGTGGTGATGGAGGTGTTGAGGACGTCCAGTATGACCGGGCGGATTATGTCCACTACCTTCAGAAGGGTCTGGGGGGATGCTGAGTCACTGGGTGAACCAGAGGTAATTTGAGAAATAAGTCTGTCCAGAGTAGGCATATCTAAAAGAGGAATGGTATTTAGCTGGCAAGGAGTAGCAGTGGACAGGAAAGTAGGGGAAGAGGGGTCCGGGGTGCTATCGACTTCTCCAAAAGAACAGTATATAGTCTGAATCTTTTGGGAGAAAAAGTTCGCCAGGTTGATACAGCGATCCTGGGCATCCTCCACGGAGGGACATTCAGTAGGGGGAGAGGTAAGGGTTTTAACGATTTTGAAGATTTCCCTTGGGGCATTAGCGGCAGCCTCGATTTTGCTGCCGTAATAAGAGGCTTGTGCTGTTTTTTGCTCCCGTTTATAGAGCCTGATGGCCGCTCTATAACTAGTTTTCTTGTCTTGGGAGTAATCTTGTCTCCAGGCTCTTTCATATTTCCGACAGAGTTGTTTCCTCGATTTAAGGTTAGGAGTGAACCAAGGAGCAGGACTCAGTCTTTTAGTGACATTGGTAACTCGCACAGGGAGGACCATGTCCAGAGAGGAAGAGATCCAGCTATCGAAATTATTGGCAGCGATATTGGCATTCGGGGCTTTTCTCGGGGGGTCTCTGGCCAGTGCAGTTTCCCATTCAGTGAGGGGGAGTGAAGACCACTTCCTACCTCGCTGTTTAGCAAGATGACAAGTGGGGATGGGAGAATATGTATGCCAGATAAAAGGAACCAAAAAGTGGTCGGTCCATGGTAACGGAATCGGGGTTAGCACTTTAAGATCGTCGCTGTTGCTATAAATGTGATCCAGAAGATGGCCTCTATTGTGGGTTATATGAAATCCTTTTTGATGAAGATCCAGTGCTGAAAGGTTAGAGCGGAGCGTATTGGCTGCTGTATTGTGGGGGTCATCAAGATGCAGATTAAGGTCCCCCAGTAGAGTGAAGTTGGGTGAAGACAGCACAATGCTAGCAGCAAGATCGGTTATTTGAGCGATGGAGTTTTTTAAAGCACCTGGAGGGCGATAGGCTAATATTCCTGAAAAGGTGGTGGTAGGGGAGAATTCTAACGAAAAATGAACACTTTCGCAGGTAGGTGAGGTGGTAGGGGTAATACGGCATTTATAATTGTCTCGATAGACAATAGCCAGTCCCCCGCCCCTCCCAGTCTGACGGTCCAGCCTCTTGAGCGTAAAGCCCTGGGGAATGGCCCACCCAATCGCTGGATCGTTGTCTAAGTGAAGCCAAGTTTCCGTTAGGAAAAGTGCGTGGGGGTTGAGCTCTTCAATCATTGTATGTAATTCTGTGTGGTGTTTACATACGGACCTGCAATTTAGGAGATACAATCTCCATTCCAGAGCTGGAGAAGGGTGTGGGATACCTATATTTCGGATAGAGGGATTCCAATTACAGTTCCTACAGAGATAATTGATATCAGACGGATGAAACAAATGGGCACAGTGAGAGCGTAAGGGAGGGCGTAAGGCAAGCAATGAGGGGACATCATAAGTGTAGGAGGGGAGAGTCATGGCAAACCAGTCTACCTGCCGGACCGCCGGAGCGACAGGACGCGGACTGGCGCAGACTGGCTTCTCTCTGGCGCCTCTCCGGCGCGTCTACGGCGCTTTCAGGTCGGTGTGTGACGGTCTGCTTGGCGGCCTTTTTTATTCCCCCTTGGATACCTGTTTCATGTGCGTTTGTGTCCCTGCTTTGGTGGGACCATGGGGTTTGGGGGAGTCCGGGACTCCCTCTTTCTGTCATGTTTGGTGTGGTATTCCATGTTTTCATGTCATTTGGAATTTGCCTATGTCATTTGGTATTGATACAGGTCACTTGGAATGTATATTCTTGATTTCTGTTGCTGGGTGATCTTACTGGGAAGTAAGATATCTTTCATCTGTGGTTGTCCAGCTGTTCTTCTGGATATTATATCTACTTGGAGCCCAACTTCTGTGTGGATTTCCATTACTACTTTGGGCTGGCCTGCTGTCCTGTTGGGGTGTGGCATTCCCTGATTAGCCCTTGTGGATCTTGCATTGCTTGATCTGGGCTCTAATTTCTCTGTTCTGTTCCCCTTATGGAGTTCTGTAGTTTGGGCTCCGCTGTAACGGGGAGGTGGTGGTCGCTGGGTCTTCCTCTGCTCCTTCCATAGGGCATGGTCTGGACGTGCCTTCGTGGTGTTCTGCTCCATGCTCGGGACGCTTTTTGGGTTCCGTGGCCCTTGGTGGATGGTTGGTCGGTAGACGTTTCTCCATTCGCCTGTTGTTGGGGCTTATGGGCCTCCCTTTTCCTGGATCTCTTGCCTGGAGCTGTGGCTCGGTGGTATGTCTTGTGCCTGTGGTGATGGTGGATCTCACTAGTCATGGGTTCGGATCCTGCTGAAGGGGTGTGGGGGGAGGTTGTCAGTCATGCCTTTCCCTGGTTTCTGGCAATGAGGTTTCCTTTGCGGTGGTTTCCTGGGGTTTCCTGGCTGTGGAGCGGGTGGTTCCCAGTGGCTGGTGTGGCGTCTCGGTGCCTGGTGGTGTCCGTGGTTGCGGTTCCTTTTTCTCCTGTGGTCTTGCGGGATGGGGGACCTTGAGGCTGGCTTGTACTTCCTCTGGTTTTGCGGTCCGGGCTGCGTCTTGCCCTGGCTTTTGGGTCGGTCACTTTGTGTGTCTGTCCGTTTTTTCTGTGCTGGTTTGCTGGTTGTGGGTCCCTCTGCCTCTTTTTCCGGGTTGGGACTGCAGTGGCATTTCTGGGCAGACTTTTTCCTTTGAAACCCTTGGGGCATTGGCGACGGTGGCTGGGTCCTCTGTGTCTGCTCGCTGGGTTTTGCCTTGGAGGACGGTACTGCTTGGGGGACTCCCTTGATGGTGCTTCCCTTCGCGGGCTCTTTACTATTTTGGGATCCGTGGGGTTGTGCGCCTGCTTTTGGGCGGCGTTTCATTCTGATTTGGTGGCCCTGCCCTTTGGGGGTATGGAATGGGGCCGGGGGGTCCCTTCCTTCCTCTTGTCCCAGGGTCTACGGGGTGCTTCCTCTTCTTCTTGTCCCTCCTTGTTGGGCTGGGCTTCTGGCTGTGTTCTGTGCTGCCCCTTTTTCCCATTTCTCAGGCACTGTGGCGGGCTCTTTGCGCAGGGCTCGGGTCTCCTTTCTGTGGGGGCGGTGTTGTGAGTGCTTGTGTTTCGGCAGGGTCGGGGGGTGTACTCGCTCCTGTTTCGGTTCCGGGCCCTTCTGGGGTCTGCTGTCTGGTGCTGGTTCTGGCGGCTGCACGCTTGTGTCTCCCTCTTCGATCCTTCTGGTTCTCCGGGACACATTCTTCTTAGGCCGGTTCCCGCTGCTTCTTTGCCTACTAGGGGGTTCCGGGTGTTCCCTGCCTTGTTCGGTGGGTTGATTCTTCCTCTTCTTTCCTTCCGGTTTGGGCCCTTTCAATGGGTGTTTGCTGCCTCCTGCGTCGGTTTGGAATGTGCTGCTGTGCGTGGGGTGGTTTCGGCTCCTAGGTTGGTGGGGTTTTCCTGACGGTGCCCCGCAGTCTACGGTGGTGGTTGGGGGCTCGGTCTTCCTCTACTCCCCGGCGGCTCCATGTTCGGCGGCTGTTTCCTGCTGCTGTGTGGTTTGTCCTTGGGCCCGGTGGCTCTTGTTCCCCCTGGCGTGTCTTGCTCTGGGCCTCTTGCGGGGCTGTCCATTTGGGTCCTGAGTGACGTTGGTTCTCTGACCTGGGCTCTGGGGCTCTGTGGAGTGTTTTGTGCCTCTGCTGTCGCAGGCTCCCGCTGGACGGTGGGTTCATTTCCTGCCTCTGCTTTCTTGGTGTCCCATGGGGGTGTTGTGCCTTTGGCCTTGCTTGCCTGGGTGCACCTGATCTTGTTTGATGGATCTGGGGTTCTGCTGTTTCTGGCCTGGTTGGTGCCTGGTTGGGAGGTCGCCTGGGTATGCTGGGTGCTGTTGCGTTCGTGGGGTGCTTTCATGTGGCCCGGGGTGCTGTTGCTGCTCTTGTGCCTCTGGTGGCGCTGGCTCGCTCTGGTCTGGGGTTGAATCCTGATTGCCTGTGCTTTCAGTCTGTCCCTTGGTCGGTTCGGTTGGCCTGGCCTCTTTCTGCCTTGGTTCCCCTGAGGTTCGGGGGGTCTAGTCGGTCTGTGTGCTGGTGGTGTGTTTGGTCGTCCGCCTTTGTTGTGCTGGGATGGCTTCACTTGACGGTTCGGCTGTTCGGCTGTGAGGGGGGGCATTTTCTTCCTTGTGGCCCCTTGGACTTTTCGTCTCCCGGGGGGTTTTTCTTCCCGGGGCGGCTCTCCTGCGTGGGGGGTTTCCCTCCCTGTCCGAGTTATGCCTCTTGCTGTCCAGGTTCGGTGTCTCGTGGTTGGGCCTGTTTTGCTTCTCCGGGGAGTGCCTTGGGTTGAGGTTGTTCTCTGGTTTGGTCAGGCTCTGTCTGCGGGGTAGTTGCCCTGTCCTTCTGTTGTACGGAGGTCTGCTGTGTGCTTTTCCCCCGTTTGCGCTGGTTCCGTGGGTCCTGCTGCGGGTTGGACTGGGTCGGGCCTCGTTTGTCCTGGTGGCTCCGGTTTGGTCTGGGTGGCCTTGGCTCCCTCTGTTTTGGCTGACGGTGGGGCCTTGCAGGTGTTTGCCCGTGGTCCCTTGTTGTTTCCCCTATGTCTCGGGGTGTCCACTTGCGGGGTGTCTGGACCTCCTGGCTTTGGGGTGTTTTGGCTGAGTTTTTTCTCGGTTCGGGAGCCCTTCGCCTCTCCTGTCCTGTGCCTGACATGGGGTTTTCTTTCCTGGATTGCTGTCCGACACAGGATGTGTCTGCATTGGATTCCGGGGCTTGTCTTGGGTTTCTGGGTGTTTGGCTTCGACTTGGGTCGGCCTGTATCCTCCCTGCGAGCTCTGTGGGCGGTTAGTTGGCCTTTCGGGGTTCGGGCGTTGGGCTGGTGCGCCCCTTGGAGTCCGGATGGTTGGGGGGTTGTTTCCTCCTGGCGCCGTTCTTTCGTTCCTTTGCTCCTTGTTGGAGTTTCTGGTTCTGCCTGTTTTCTGTCCTGTACCTCTTACTGGGGTTTGGGTGCTGCTGCTCTGTTTGGCGGTTGTGCGGGCTCTGGCGGTGTGCCTCCTTCCTGCTGTGCCTTTTTTTATGGGGTGGTGTTCCCTTTTTGTTGCCTTTAGGCTGGCTGGTCGTGTTCTGGGGCCTTCTGTGGCTGCTCTCCGTCAGTGGCGGTGTTGGCTGTGCGGCCTGCTGTTGGGCTTGTGGTGTGTTGACGCCTGGGTCGGTTCGAGGTTCCTCGCCTCTGGGGTAGCTGCTCGTTGGGCTTGCTTCCGGGTTGGCCGTGTTCTGTGTGGATGCTGCTGGGTGTTCTCCTCGTGCTGTTATGTCCTGTAGTCGTTGAGTGATATGTGGGACTGTGTCTCCTGGGTTTGGGGACGCTGGCTTGCGTTCTGCTCGGGTTGTGTGACTTTCTGCTTGTGCGGCTTGAGTCTGTTTTTCTGCTATGTGAAGCCGATTCTTGCTTTGGTATCTGCTCATTAGTAAGGACTGGGACGGGGAGGGCTGACGAGGAGGTAATGACCGGTTACTCACCGGTAATATTCATTACTCCGAGTCGTAGCCCTCCCCGTCCCAGTCCTGGTTCCCGTCCCTCCCTCCCTGTTCGGCTTCTTGTGCTTGGTAGTACAGGATGTGGATGGGCGGGTCACATGGTTATATGCCTTCGGGTGTGGGTGTGGCCTGGAGGGAAGGGATGGGTTTTTAGTTGCTTGGGAGTTTCTGGTGGGAGGAGCTATGCTCATTAGTAAGGACTGGGACGGGGAGGGCTACGACTCGGAGTAATGAATATTACCGGTGAGTAACCGGTCATTACGTCCCTGCACCAGAGGTTCCATACACAGGATCTCGAAGGGTCTGGGCGCCTGTTGCAGCGCTGTCCGAGGGCTCTGAGGATACGAAATGCCACGGTTGTTTCACTGACCTGTCTGGAGCTCTCTGTACTCAGAGTTAACGCCTCTGTGCCGCCCCAAGGAAGCCGCCGCCATTTCCAGAGCGTCCCGCGTAATGGGTCCATCCTAGAGCCAGCCACGTGCTTGAGCCAGGGGTCGGAAGGGACGGGCCTAGTTCATGTACAGCACTCCAAAGATGACGCACATTCACCATGGGGGGCCGTAGGACTGTCTGGGGGCCCCTCCCGCCCCCACTGCCAGCCAGCTACAGCATGCTTAGTGTAGAGGCGGGGGCACCCCTAAGACCCTTCAGGACCGGCAGAGGGGTCTCACAGAGCTGTGCCATAGAGAACCTTGGAGACCCCAACACCCGCACCCGTGTGGGGCCCTCCTCAAAGGGCAGGGGGGGGGGAGCACTCACCCAAAGACGCACTTGAAGGGGAGGCTAAAAGAGCGCATTAGTGGA
This sequence comes from Lissotriton vulgaris, assembly GCF_964263255.1. Lineage (NCBI taxonomy): Eukaryota > Metazoa > Chordata > Amphibia > Caudata > Salamandridae > Lissotriton > Lissotriton vulgaris. The sequence goes on along the minus strand of NC_141686.1, from coordinate 302,324,449 downwards.
TGGACGGATGCAGCGGCAGTCAACCCTTGGATTCACGAGGGCTGGCGGCCGTGGGGCACCAGGGGGCGCTCTTGCATCACACACTGCCGTGACACTCGGTCCGAAAGCATTGAATCGATGTGTAACTGCTTCAAAGTAGCAGCCTGGCACTGACACACTCCGAGGAAAGCCTGCTGTCTACACCTGCCTCTGTGCTGTGACAGAAGTATGACGTGTAAACCTACAAGTGTGTTAGAGCAGCCACAGCCCTTGTTATGGGCTGAATTGTTAGCTTGTGTGACTCTCCCTCGGGGTTTATTTATTTATTTATTTATTATTACATTTATTAAGCGCACAGCTACCCGGAGGTTTCCCGGCGCTAAAGCAAACTGATCGGTGAAAAGAGGGAGGGACATTAGTTGTTAAAAAGCCATGTTTTTATTCCTTTACGGAATTTCAGAAAGCACGATTCCGTGCGCAAGGGTTGAGGGAGAGAATTCCATAAGGATGGGGCCAACAGGGCAAACGAGCGGCCACCCATTTTGGCTCTGTTAATGCGTGGAATTTTAAATTTGTTTTGTGACGAGGACCTGAGTGTACGGGGGGGAACATATTGTTGGACTAAGGCAGCAAGATAGCACGGGGCTCTATCAGTCATGATTTTATGCATGTAGCAGAGTGCTTTAAAGTGCACTCTGCTTTCAATGCGCAGCCAATGCAGGTTGCGCCTGTGATGAGTGACCGATGATCTTGCGGGAAGTTGGCAAATCAGACGAACTGCCATATTTTGAACCACTTGATATTTTCTGGTTACCTCTTTGGCAGCACCTAAGAGCAGGATGTTCCCATAGTCCAGGCGTGAGATGACAAGGGCCTGGACCACGGTCCTCAAAGTGTCTGTAGGCAGCATCCAGGTGATCTTCCTCAGCCACCTGATGATGGTGGTACAGGTGGCCGCAACTTTCACAACATGATGTTTGAAAGTGAGTTGGTTATCGAAGATCACACCGAGGTTGCGTGCAGACACTGATGGAATAGGTAGAGGACCCATCTCCGGAGGCCAATGGTGAGGGCCCCAAAGAGAGGTGTCGGGTCCAAACAGAAGCAGCTCTGTTTTGTCCCCGTTGAGCTTTAGTTTGTGCTTCAACATCCAGTCCGATATATGCTTTAATCCAGTTTGAAGAGAGGAGGAGGGGAGGTTTTTGTTAGTGGAAAGTGAGTAGATGACCTGCGTGTCATCAGCGTAGGAGTAAATTGTTAGACCAGCCTGTTCGGCCAAGAACGCAAGAGGCCTTACGTACAGATTAAAGAAGAGGGGACTGAGGATAGAGCCCTGGGGAACACCGTGAGGAGAAGGAAGGGTGGAAGATACAGAGGTAGAAGAAAAAACCTGAAACGTGCGATCAGACAAAAAGTTAGCAATCCAGGCCAGGGCGGTACCACCAACACCAACTGCCTCCAAGGTGGATAATAAGATGGAATGGGAGACGGTGTCAAAAGCGGCACTCAAATCAAGCAAGATGAGTGCCACCGTCTCACCCTTATCCACTTGGCGCCTGATGGTTTCTGACACGCCAAGGAGAGTAGTTTCCGTGGAGAAACCAGCCCTGAAACCGGACTGGGATCCATGGAGAAAATTGGAGGACTCAACAAAAGAACTAAGTAAGGAATTGACATGTTTCTCCAAAATCTTGGAGAAACAGGAAAGCAAAGAAATAGGGCGAAAGTTGGAAGGATTGTTCGGATCAGCATTGGCCTTCTTTAATAGTGGTACCACCATTGCGTGCTTCCATTCATTCGGAACAGTCGCTTCTACCAATGAGGCGTTGAGGACATCCAGAATAATGTGGAGAGGGGCTGGGTCAAGGGAACCCAGAACTTGAGGGGGAAAGGGGTCAAGGGGAGAACCAGATTTGATGTCCTGAAGATATTTTTTAAAAAGCGCCGGGGAAATAGGATCCCAGGAAAGCAATGGGGGAGTGGTAGGCAAGGAACAGGGAGGAGTAACCAGAGGCGCGACATGGGTAGGAGTAGCAGAAGTGGAATTAAAAATGGCATAAATTTTGTCTATCTTTTCCCGGAAAAAGTTAGCTAGAGCATTGCACTGTGCAGTGTCTAAGCATGGGTCTTTCGGGACTGAGGAAGCACCAGAGAGCTCCTTGACAATTTTAAACAGGGCCTTGGGCCTGTTTTGGGCCGTGAGTATGGTGTTATTGGCAAAATTAGCTCTAGCAGTGTCACATGCCGCATGGTAGGATTTAAGAGCGGATCTGTAATTAGCTTTGTGCTCGGGGTTATACTTTGCACGCCAAATACGTTCAAGTTTCTTACAATTGGATTTTACCAGGCGTAGAGAGTCATTAAACCAGGGCGCCGGGGGGTGGTGAATTTGAGTTTTATTTTTTTGGGTAGGTAAGCAGGAATCCAAGGCTGTAGTTAACCATGATGTAATTATGGGTAGCTCTTTAATCGTTATATTAGAACCTGACGGGATGGAGTTGGCCAGAGAAAAGTTAAATCTGTCAAGGTCTAGACGTTTCCAGTTCCTACTAGTTTTGTGGGTAAGGTCTGGCCTGGAGATGTCAGCTATACATATTTTAACAGAAAACTTAACTAAAAAATGATCTGACCAAAGAACAGGGGTAGAGGATTGATAGGAAATGGTCGTCAGATTGGAAATAATAGGGTCTAAAAGGTTACCGGCTTTATGAGTAGGGTCGGAATTGTAGAGATGCAGGTCAAGAGCTTCAAAATCTTGTAAGAGACGTTGAGCAATAGCACACGAGACAGAATTAAAATGAATATTTAAATCTCCAACAATGGTAAAATTAGTAGATTGTGCTAGTAAAGGAGCAATGAGTTCGGGAAGTGCAGTAGCCCAACCGCTCACTGATCCAGGTGGACGGTAAATCAGAATGCCTGTTAAGGTAAATTGGGGGGAAAGAGTTAATTTAAACAGGCCCGCCTCACAGTCAGGGAAGTCGAGATCTTCCCATTTACAGGAGAACTCTCTTTTGTAAATAACAGCAATTCCTCCACCGTCTTTAAGCGCTCGGTTTCTCCCAACATAGGTATAATCATTGGGGAGGGCCATGGTGATATCTGGACCCGAGCTATCATTAAGCCATGTTTCGGTCACAAACAGAGCAGCAGGGCGATCTGACTCCAACAGATCGAAGATATCTCTCTTATGTTTGGAGAGCGATCTACTATTAATGCTAATGAAGGTTAGTTCTGAAGAGTGATTGTGTAAGGTGGGACGTATATTACACGCTGGGGAGGGTAAGTTCCAGAACGAAGACGACATACTGTCAGTACTAGATTCAAGAGAGTCTAGGGCCAGGGAGCAGTGGGGGCACACAACAGGGGCATGTTGACAGTTTAACACAATATGCGAAGGGCAAATTGATCCCCGCAACAGCAGGAGAGCGGATCTAGAGTATGAAAGAGGATTTTGTGCAGGGGGGCTGGGCCCTGGGCTCGTGCTGGCGCGGACGGGCGCAGACGGGCAGGACTTTGGCACGACTTCGGCGCGAAGTCGGCGCTCCCGCTGCGCTCGTCCGCTGCGCTTCCGCCATTGTGTCATTAAGTACACAAGAGGAAAGAACCACTAGACCGCTCACCTGCCAATTAGCCAGCAGGGCGGAAGTGGGGATGCAGGGCGGAAGTAAGTGAGCGCTCGTATGGCCACCGCCGCTGCAAACGGCACAAGCCGTGGCGGATCGGTGCCAGGAGCCGGGGATAGCAAGATTCAACCAAGATATGCAGGTAAGTTTTACAGGACGTTGCGCCAAGGGAGGCGATCACAAAATAAGCGTTGCGCCGAGATCGGCGATCAATAGCAGAGTGGAGCCGGTGTGCCCATTAAAATAGCACACTACATACAAAAGCGGTAGCGCTGAAAAGCGCTAAACCGCGATAGTACAAATGCAGTTTTAAAATGTTTTAAAATGAATCCAGTCACACACGAAGCAAACCAGCCTCTCTCACCAGCAGTTAGCCCCGGACTGACAGGAAACTCGGCTTAAGTAAGATCAGCAATATAATCCACTAGACCGCTCACCTGCCAATTAGCCAGCAGGGCGGAAGTGGGGATGCAGGGCGGAAGTAAGTGAGCGCTCGTATGGCCACCGCCGCTGCAAACGGCACAAGCCGTGGCGGATCGGTGCCAGGAGCCGGGGATAGCAAGATTCAACCAAGATATGCAGGTAAGTTTTACAGGACGTTGCGCCAAGGGAGGCGATCACAAAATAAGCGTTGCGCCGAGATCGGCGATCAATAGCAGAGTGGAGCCGGTGTGCCCATTAAAATAGCACACTACATACAAAAGCGGTAGCGCTGAAAAGCGCTAAACCGCGATAGTACAAATGCAGTTTTAAAATGTTTTAAAATGAATCCAGTCACACACGAAGCAAACCAGCCTCTCTCACCAGCAGTTAGCCCCGGACTGACAGGAAACTCGGCTTAAGTAAGATCAGCAATATAATCCACTAGACCGCTCACCTGCCAATTAGCCAGCAGGGCGGAAGTGGGGATGCAGGGCGGAAGTAAGTGAGCGCTCGTATGGCCACCGCCGCTGCAAACGGCACAAGCCGTGGCGGATCGGTGCCAGGAGCCGGGGATAGCAAGATTCAACCAAGATATGCAGGTAAGTTTTACAGGACGTTGCGCCAAGGGAGGCGATCACAAAATAAGCGTTGCGCCGAGATCGGCGATCAATAGCAGAGTGGAGCCGGTGTGCCCATTAAAATAGCACACTACATACAAAAGCGGTAGCGCTGAAAAGCGCTAAACCGCGATAGTACAAATGCAGTTTTAAAATGTTTTAAAATGAATCCAGTCACACACGAAGCAAACCAGCCTCTCTCACCAGCAGTTAGCCCCGGACTGACAGGAAACTCGGCTTATCCAGTATTTGGGTGTCTTTCATAGATTCACATGCCTGAATCATTCCCCGTCGCCGAGACGGGAGCCTCCGGTACATGAAAAAGTAATGTCCTAAGGACATACATAGAGAATATAGGCCGAAGGGCCTCCCCTTATGGGGCCTTTCCACGTCCTTATGCAAAAGGACCGAACTCTCATCGTTAGCCAATCAGCTCCGACCTCCTTCCAGAACCTTCCCGGGAGGAGCCTCCGTCCCTCAGATTTTCTACCGCACGTTGTGCTAGGGAGTCTCCAACCTGAGCTCTTCAGGTTTCCAAAATTCGAAGTCTCAAACTTCGCCGAAATTCACTTGTACGAAAAGGATTTCATCCTAGCATCGACTACATGTCGGAATCTAATAAGAAAACTTCGTCCATGGCGGACTCACAGAAGAAAGCCCTCCTAAGGGCCTGCTCCTCCTGCGGCAAGCAGCGGATTCAAGCGGAGGACAAGCACGACCTGTGCATATATTGCCTGTACCCTGACCACGTCACTGACAAGTGTAGGGTGTGTAGAGCCTTCCCAAAGAAGACGGTTAAGGAACGGGAAACTCGCCTTCGCGAATGGCTCGACAGGCTTAAGGTCCGAGACACTCTGGAATCTTCCGAGGGTAGTGTCTCCGCGACCTCCAAAGTCTCCAAGAAGAGACCCAGGGTGCAGTCCCCTGGAGAGACAGACACTCCTCCTAAGAAGGCGCACAGGAAGCCTTCGGAGGCACGCTCCACCACCTCCTCCGTGTCTGTTAAGGATGGCCAGAGGTTCAAGAAGCCCGCTCCATCTACTAAGCGGACCACCTCAGTCACGACCACTGTGTCGACTACTACGGCCTCATCGCCCTCCGCGGCGACCACGACGACCACCACTGCGTCCTCGGGCGCACCGGTCTCCTCGACCATTCCTCTGAAACCCTCGAAGGCCGCCTCTTCGTCACCTAAGAGGTCTAAATCGTCACCTAAGAGGTCTAAATCTTCAGGTACGCCTTCGCCGAAAACACCTCATAACGAAGGCTCGTCTCCCAAGACATCGAGGTCAAGTTCGTCTCCTAAACAATCGAAGTCAAGTTCAAAAACCACACCTTCGACAAAGGCATCTCAAGTCCACGACCCTACCATCAGTAAGGCGGCGACACCCTTATCCCCGCAAAAATTGGTACCGTTAACCCTGACGGAGGTGCCCAAATCACCAACACACATGGCGGGAGCGCCATCTTCACGCACGTCGTCGGAAGAGACCCCGGCGCCATCTTGGAAGGAATCGAGATTGGTCGAAGTCTCTATTCACTCGAGTCCTACACCCTCGGTTCGCCCAACGGTGGAATTGGCACCCGAAGAAGAACAAGACACACTACAAAGTGAAGAGTCGGACGAAGAACAGGAGGTTCACGAAGACCACCAGGACGTCCAAGAGATCCGGGACGGAGTGACGTATCAAGGCAGCTCCCTGACCGTAGACACGGTGAAAACACCGATGATCTGTTTGCCACTGTCTCTGGTCAACGATTTGAAATCCCTGGTGCAGGACTATAAACGAAGGTTCCCGGACGCAGACAGCGGTGCCCAGGTACCGGTCACCCAACCGCAACCGTCGGCCTCGCACCCTTCCGCTCCCCCGGCCCGTCCTCGGAGCCAACTCCGACCGCAAACACAGGCGGAGGACTCATCGGAAAGCGAGGAGGACGACACGGACTTAGAGGAAGGCGAGGTGCAAGACGTCGCCTCGGACCACAGAGACGACAATGCCGATGCTGCGTCATCACACCATTCATCTGCCCCGGCATCCCCGAGACCGCGCCACTCTGAAACGGCGGACGTGGGAGGTTTCCACAAACTGGTGGACAGGGCTGCAAGGCGGTTTCACATGACGGTGGAATCCGCGGAAACGGAATGCTTCCTCCATGACTTCAAGGAGCACACACAGAAATCGACCAAGTCTATTCCTCTGATAGACTTTCTATGGGAACAGGGCAAGAAGCTGATGCTCACGCCTGCCTCGGTGCCGGCGGTGGTTCCGCGCCTGGACAAAAAATATAAGGCCCCGAACTCCGCTCCTGCCTGCCTGACCGGCCACCCCAAACCGGACTCGGTTGTCACTCAGGCGGCCCAAAAACAATCCCGAAACCCCTCCTCGCCGCTGTCCGCGCCCCCGGACAAGGAAGGAAGGAAGCTGGACACCATAGGCAAGAGGTTCTCCACCACATCCGCCATGTCCATCAAGGTGGCAAACTCCATCGCCCTCCTGGGCCGCTACAACCGCCAGCTATGGGAAGACATAGCTCCCTACCTGCAAGGCCTGCCGGCCACGGTCCAGGACGAGGTGAAAGCTCTTCTGGCGGAAGGACAAAACTCCGCGGCTGAAATTATCGACTGCGCCATCGACGCAGCCATGACGGGATTCCGCCAGTTGGCCGGGGCTGCCGTGCTCCGCCGCCAGGGCTGGCTCAAGGCGACGTCTTTTCGGCAGGAGGTCCAATCTAAGGTGCTGGATATGCCGTTCGATGGGCAATTCCTCTTTGGGGAGAAGATAGACGAGGCACTCCAGGCCATCAAAAAAGACACCGACACGGCGAGGGCTCTGGGCTCCCTCCAGTCCCGGAACCAATCCTTTCGGGGAGGCCGCTCCAGGGGTCAGTACTCCTACAGAGGTTCCTACCAAAATCGGTCGTCCTATTCCTATGGCAACAGGAACCAACCCCAGCAGAAACAACAGTCCCGACAGTCATCCTATGGGAGATCGTCCTTCAGAGGCAAATCCGCCAAGAAGGGCGCTGGCGGCCGCCAGTGACCACTTACTCCAGCCAGTCCCACCACCGTCTCAATCCTTTCGAATTGGGGGAAAACTGACCCACTTACTCCACAATTGGCGAAAAATCACTACGGATCGGTGGGTACTACAAATAATTCAATTTGGACATTCCCTCGAACTGGTCAACACCCCTCCCAACACCCCTCCGCTGAGGCGTGCTCACAGACACCTGCACCTCCTTCTCCAGGAAGTCTCTGCCATGTTGGTCAAAGGAGCCATCGAAAAGGTCCCGGACTCCCAGAAGGGGAAGGGTTTTTAATCCCACTTCTTCCTGGTCCAACAGAAAGGGGACAAGTGGAGGCCGATCTTAGACCTCCGGGCGCTCAACGCCTTCCTGAGGAGTCAATCCTTCCGGATGGTCACAATCCAGGAGATCCTAGGAGCACTGGAAAAAGGCGACTCGATGGTCTCCCTGGACTTACAGGACGCCTACTACCATGTCCCCATACTCGTCAGGCACAGGAAATACCTAAGGTTCGAAATAGCGGGCAGACATTACCAGTTCAAGGTCTTGCCGTTTGGCCTCAAATCTGCCCCACGTATCTTCACGAAGTGCTTGGCGCCAGTGGCAGCCTTCCTGCGACAAAGGGGTCACCAGGTGTTCCCCTACCTGGACGACTGGCTGGTGAAGGCTCCTTCCCCGGAGGACGCGCTGGCTTCCTTCAACGCCTGCAGCGCTCTTTTCCAACAGCTGGGTCTGACGATCAACCTCAAAAAATCGTGCACTACTCCGTCAACGAGGATCACCTTCCTGGGGGCAACCCTGGACACGGAGCGTGCGAAGGCTTTCCCCTCAGAGGACAGGATCTGCAAAGTACTGTCTCTGGCCGCGGCGGTGGCCAAGAAGCCTCGCATCAAGGTCCGGACGTTCACCTCCTTGCTAGGGATGATGTCCTCATGCATTCTCCTCGTACCGCACTGCAGGCTCCGCATGCGCCCCCTACAGGAAGCGTTGGCGAGACAATGGAAACAGTGTTCAGGCTCATTCGACGACATTCTCACAATCACGCCGGCCATCATAAAGGCCCTGCTGTGGTGGAGAAACAGGACTCACCTGACGGCCGGATTGCCGTTCCTCCTGCCGCCGGCACCACTGGTCATCACGACCGATGCCTCACTGGAAGGCTGGGGCGCAGTACTGTTAGACCTTCGAGTCAGCGGCAAATGGGACGCCCAGGAGACACAACTACACATCAACCTCCTGGAGCTGAGGGCAGTGTACCTGGCTCTACAGGCCTTCCTGCCACGCATCGGCTCTTCCCCTGTGCTCGTCAAAACAGACAACACCACGACGATGCACTACCTGAACAAACAAGGGGGAACGCGATCTCTCTCTCTCTCAAGAGAATCGCAAAAAATCTGGAACTGGTTGGTGGCGCACGGCCTCTCCCTCAAGGCGGAGTACGTTCCAGGGAAGGAGAACACTATCGCGGACGCCCTCAGCAGGCAGACCTCTCTCTCCCACGAATGGGAGCTCAACGGCGACACGGTGGCCCACGTCTTCTCACAATGGGGCACCCCGAGGATCGATCTCTTCGCGACGGCAGAGAACACCAAATGCCGAAGCTACGCAAGCTGGCATCCCCAACGGGGGTCGCTGGGAAATGCTTTTTCCATCGGCTGGTCCAGCGTGTTTGCGTACGCTTTTCCGCCGTTCCCGATGATACCGAGGCTCCTCCGGAAGATGAGGACAGAACCGTGCACGCTGATACTGATTGCTCCGTACTGGCCGAGACAACATTGGTTCTCGGATCTTCTTCGCCTATCCATCAGGCCCCCGATTCACCTGCGACAACTCCCGAACCTCTTGACAATGTCCGGAGGCCAGGTACACCACCCGAACCTCCGTTCGCTCAACTTATCGGCTTGGCTCCTGAGCACCGTGAGTTCGGGGAGCTAGACATACCGCAGGACTGCAGGGAGGTACTGGCCAAAGCGAGAGCGAGCAGCACGACCAAGACCTACTCGCTGAAATGGAAGAGGTTCTGCGTGTGGTGTTCGGAACAAGACTTACACCCGCTCCGGGTCACCCCAGTACAACTGCTACCGTACCTACTGCACCTGGCTCAATCGGGACTGGCTCACGCCTCCATTAAGGTTCATCTGGCTGCGATTTCTAGGTTCACCAGGACCCCATCGGGACCCTCCCTCTGGTCCAGTCGACTGGTAAAGCAATTTCTAAAAGGACTTTACAGATCCTTTCCGAGGCCTCGGAAAGTTCCTCCAACCTGGCAGTTGAACTTGGTGCTAAACCAATTAATGAAACACCCATTCGAGCCCATACACCGGGCATCGCTCAAGCATCTCTCCTGGAAAACGGCTCTCCTGCTAGCCCTGACGTCGGCCAGAAGGGTCAGCGAACTTCAGGCGCTGTCCATTCAGGAACCGTATCTCCAATTCAGGCACGACCGAGTGGTACTCAGGCCCAACCCTAGATTCATTCCTAAAGTGCCGTCAGACTTTCATCTGAACGAACCAATTGTCCTCAAGTCGTTCTTTCCGGACCCTTCCACGGCAGCGGAAAGGGCGCTGCATTCCCTGGACATTAAAAGGTGTCTCAAATTCTACTTGGACAGGACCAAAGACGTCAGGAAGTCTTCTCAACTCTTTGTAGCCTACAGCAACCCGCGCATGGGGTTGCCCTTGACAAAACAGAGCATCTCACGCTGGATTTCTTCAGCGATTGCTTTCTGCCATGATCAGGCCGGACGGCCTTTGACAGATCGAGTGGCTGCCCACTCGACCAGAGCGATGTCAACGTCAGCGGCGCTCTTCGCTGGAGTGACGATCCTGGACATCTGCCGAGCGGCGACATGGAAGTCCCCGCATACCTTTTCCAGGCACTACTGCCTGGACATCGAACTGCAGAGGGACGCTGCAGTGGGACAAGCGGTGCTGCGCCATCTCTTCCAATACGGTGAGCCTTACCTCGTCCCGCCATCCAGGTATGCACATTCTTAATGGTTTTCTCTGCTATATGCATGAATATATATTACCATGTTTTCTCTCAGGTTGCCTGTACTTCTATAGGCCTACTGTATGTGAGAATGTGCCTTACCACTATGCATGTATAACTGCTGGCTACTCTGATTCAGGCATGTGAATCTATGAAAGACACCCAAATACTGGATAAGAAATGCGTTACTTACCTGTAACAGCAGTTATCCAGTATTGGTGTCTTTCATAGATTCACATGCAACCCTCCCGCCTCCCCGGTAAGGACTCACGTACCTCTAGGTCTACATTGCGACACCCTAGCTGGGTGCGTACGAAAATCTGAGGGACGGAGGCTCCTCCCGGGAAGGTTCTGGAAGGAGGTCGGAGCTGATTGGCTAACGATGAGAGTTCGGTCCTTTTGCATAAGGACGTGGAAAGGCCCCATAAGGGGAGGCCCTTCGGCCTATATTCTCTATGTATGTCCTTAGGACATTACTTTTTCATGTACCGGAGGCTCCCGTCTCGGCGACGGGGAATGATTCAGGCATGTGAATCTATGAAAGACACCAATACTGGATAACTGCTGTTACAGGTAAGTAACGCATTTCTTAAGTAAGATCAGCAATATAATCCACTAGACCGCTCACCTGCCAATTAGCCAGCAGGGCGGAAGTGGGGATGCAGGGCGGAAGTAAGTGAGCGCTCGTATGGCCACCGCCGCTGCAAACGGCACAAGCCGTGGCGGATCGGTGCCAGGAGCCGGGGATAGCAAGATTCAACCAAGATATGCAGGTAAGTTTTACAGGACGTTGCGCCAAGGGAGGCGATCACAAAATAAGCGTTGCGCCGAGATCGGCGATCAATAGCAGAGTGGAGCCGGTGTGCCCATTAAAATAGCACACTACATACAAAAGCGGTAGCGCTGAAAAGCGCTAAACCGCGATAGTACAAATGCAGTTTTAAAATGTTTTAAAATGAATCCAGTCACACACGAAGCAAACCAGCCTCTCTCACCAGCAGTTAGCCCCGGACTGACAGGAAACTCGGCTTAAGTAAGATCAGCAATATAATCCACTAGACCGCTCACCTGCCAATTAGCCAGCAGGGCGGAAGTGGGGATGCAGGGCGGAAGTAAGTAAGCGCTCGTATGGCCACCGCCGCTGCAAACGGCACAAGCCGTGGCGGATCGGTGCCAGGAGCCGGGGATAGCAAGATTCAACCAAGATATGCAGGTAAGTTTTACAGGACGTTGCGCCAAGGGAGGCGATCACAAAATAAGCGTTGCGCCGAGATCGGCGATCAATAGCAGAGTGGAGCCGGTGTGCCCATTAAAATAGCACACTACATACAAAAGCGGTAGCGCTGAAAAGCGCTAAACCGCGATAGTACAAATGCAGTTTTAAAATGTTTTAAAATGAATCCAGTCACACACGAAGCAAACCAGCCTCTCTCACCAGCAGTTAGCCCCGGACTGACAGGAAACTCGGCTTAAGTAAGATCAGCAATATAATCCACTAGACCGCTCACCTGCCAATTAGCCAGCAGGGCGGAAGTGGGGATGCAGGGCGGAAGTAAGTGAGCGCTCGTATGGCCACCGCCGCTGCAAACGGCACAAGCCGTGGCGGATCGGTGCCAGGAGCCGGGGATAGCAAGATTCAACCAAGATATGCAGGTAAGTTTTACAGGACGTTGCGCCAAGGGAGGCGATCACAAAATAAGCGTTGCGCCGAGATCGGCGATCAATAGCAGAGTGGAGCCGGTGTGCCCATTAAAATAGCACACTACATACAAAAGCGGTAGCGCTGAAAAGCGCTAAACCGCGATAGTACAAATGCAGTTTTAAAATGTTTTAAAATGAATCCAGTCACACACGAAGCAAACCAGCCTCTCTCACCAGCAGTTAGCTGGTGAGAGGGTTCAGTGGGGACCCATCCACTCCCGCCTCCAGGACCTCTGTCCCCTTTACGCATCACGGGTGGGACTCACCCCATTACTCAGAATATGGACAACTCAGCTCTGCTCGAGCCGAACACCCACCACATGGACACACACAGGAGAGTGCACACAACTCCACACCACTCACGTCCCACCTTCTACAGGAAACGTCTTAACACGTGACACACCCTGGTCTCTCACTGAAGACCCCTCGTGCTCTCTCTCATCAAACGCTGCACTCTCCAGAAAAACACAACATCGAGGTCAGCATGGGGGGCTGGATAATGTCACTGTGTGTCCTGCTCGGACTTTGACATCTGCCAATCAGCTCTTTATTCACCGTACCGCACACCAAACCAGAAACAACAGCACCCCTCAGTCACCGCACCCCACACAAAACGAGAAACAGCACCCCCTCAGTCCCCGCACCGCACACCAAAACAGAAACAGCACCACACCACACACCAAACCAGAAACAACAGCACCCCTCAGTCACCGCACCCCACACAAAACGAGAAACAGCACCCCTCAGTCCCCGCACCGCACACCAAAACAGAAACAGCACCACACCACACACCAAACCAGAAACAGCACCCCTCAGTCACCGCACCACACACCAAACCAGAAACAACACCCCATAGTCACCGCACTGCACACAAAAGCAGAAACAGCACCCCTCAGTCACCGCACCGCACACCAAACCAGAAACAACACCCCTCAGTCACCGCACCACACACCAAACCAGAAACAACACCCCATAGTCACCGCACTGCACACAAAAGCAGAAACAGCACCCCTCAGTCACCGCACCGCACACCAAACCAGAAACAGCAACACCCCCCAGTCACCGCACCGCACACCAAACCAGAAACAACAGCACCCCTCAGTCCCCACACCACACACCAAACGAGAAACAGCACCCCTCAATCCCCGCACCGCACAACAAAACAGAAACAACACCACCCCTCAGTCACAGCACCGCACACCAAACCAGAAACAGCACCCCTCAGTAACAACACCCCTCAGTCACCGCACCACACACCAAACCAGAAACAGCACCCTTCAGTCCCCGCACTGCACACCAACCCAGAAACAACGCCCCTCAATCACCGCACCGCGCACCAAACCAGAAACAGCACCCATCAGTCACCGCACTGCACACATAACCAGAAACAGCACCACCCCTCAGTCACCGCACAGCATACCAAACCAGAAACAACACCCCTCAGGCACCGCACAGTACACCAAACCAGAAACCACACCCCTCAGTCACCGCATCGCACACCAAACCAGAAATAGCACCCCTCAGTCACCGCACACCAAACCAGAAACAGCACCCCTCAGTCTCTGCACCGCACACAAAACCAGAAACAGCACCATCCCTCAGTCACCACAAAGCATACCAAACCAGAAACAACACCCCTCAGGCACCGCACAGTACACCAAACCAGAAACCACACCCCTCAGTCACCGCACCGCACACCAAACCAGAAATAGCACCCCTCAGTCACCGCACCCAAACCAGAAACAGCACCCCTCAGTCCCCACACCGCACACCAAACCAGAAACAGCACCGCTCAGTCCCCGCACACCAAACCAGAAACAGCACTCCTTAGTCACTGCACTGCACTCCAAACCAGAAAAAAACATTCCTTCAGTCACTTCACCGCACACCAAACCAGTAACAGCACCCCTCAGTCACCGCACAGCATACCAAACCAGAAACAACACCCCTCAGGCACCGCACAGTACACCAAACCAGAAACCACACCCCTCAGTCACCGCACCGCACACCAAACCAGAAATAGCACCCCTCAGTCACCGCACACAAAACCAGAAACAGCACCCCTTAGTCTCTGCACCGCACACCAAACCAGAAACAGCACCGCTCAGTCCCCACACCGCACACCAAACCAGAAACAGCACCGCTCAGTCCCCACACACCAAACCAGAAACAGCACTCCTTAGTCCCCGCACAGCATGCTAAACCAGAAACAGCACCACCCCTCAGTCACCGCAACGCCCACCAAACCAGAAACAGCACCCCCCAATCACCACACTGCACACCAAACCAGAAACAACACCCCTCAGTCACCGCACCGCACACCAAACCAGAAACAGCATCCCTCAGTCACCGCACCGCACACCAAACCAGAAACAGCACCCCTCAGTCACCGCACTGCACACCAAACCAGAAACCACACCCCTCAGTCACCGCACCGCACACCAAACCAGAAATAGCACCCCTCAGTCACCGCACACAAAACCAGAAACAGCACCCCTCAGTCTCTGCACCGCACACCAAACCAGAAACAGCACCGCTCAGTCCCCACACCGCACACCAAACCAGAAACAGCACCGCTCAGTCCCCACACACCAAACCAGAAACAGCACTCCTTAGTCCCCGCACAGCATGCTAAACCAGAAACAGCACCACCCCTCAGTCACCGCAACGCCCACCAAACCAGAAACAGCACCCCCCAATCACCACACTGCACACCAAACCAGAAACAACACCCCTCAGTCACCGCACCGCACACCAAACCAGAAACAGCATCCCTCAGTCACCGCACCGCACACCAAACCAGAAACAGCACCCCTCAGTCACCGCACTGCACACCAAACCAGAAATAGCACCACCCCTCAGTCACCGCACAGCACACCAAACCAGAAACAACACCCCTCAGTCACTGCACAGCACACAAAACCAGAAACAGCATCCCTCAGTCACCGCACACCAAATCAGAATTAGCACCACCCCTCAGTCACTGTACCGCACACCAAATCAGAAACAGCACCCCTCAGTCCCCGCACAGCACACCAAAACAGAAACAGCACCACCCCTCAGTCACTGCACAGCATCCCAAACCAGAAACAGCACCCCTCAGTCACCGCACCGCACACCAAACCAGAAACAGGACCCCTCAGTCACCGATATGGCCCAAGTGCTTAGGTTCCCCCCCAACTCCCAAAACTAGGACAAAAAGTCTGGGCGTTTGTTAGACAATTCTCTCACGTTTGACTACCAAGCAGTGAGGGTGACAGGGGCCTGCTTTGGTACACTCAGACTATTTCAGAAGGTCCTCCGTCTCCTTCCAATGGCTGCAAAAAGAATCCTAATTCAGGCCCTGGTCCTATCGCGACTGGACTATGGCAACTCTCTCTACTTAGGGGCTCCCAAAGCAACACTAAGGAAGCTCCAATTCACAAAGAATTGTGCCGCCAGGATGCTGCTCGGGATTCAAAAAACGCAGTCAGCCAAGCCAGCTCTAAAGACCCTACACTGGCTGCCAATCCCTGAAAGAGTAGAATTCATGGCTCTCTGCATTGCCCATAAGACCATGTGGGGAACTGCCACTGCCATCAACAGCTCCCTTAGCACCCCCTTTCGCCCCAAGAAAGACCTGCGACCGGCTAACCTCAACCTTGCAGTCGTTCACAAAATCAGGACGGTAAGAAGCAGAGGAAGATTCTTTTCCTTTAATGCGGCAAAACTCTGGAGCACACTACCCCACACCTTTGCATCGAACACCACCTGTTTCAGTTTCGTAAACTTCTAAAAACCTGGTTATTTCAACAATCGGCCCCATAACTCCACTCGTTTTCTCTGTTCAGTCGCTAGCGTTTGGATGCCCGAGGGTAGCTATGCGCTTTACATATGCTGAATAATAATAATAGTAATACGCTACACACCATTCCAGACACAGCGCACACCATACCAGACACAGCACCCCTTATTCACCGCACTGCACACCATACCAGACACAGCACCCCTTATTCACCGCACTGCACACCATACCAGACACAGCACCCCTTATTCACCGCACTGCACACCATACCAGACACAGCACCCCTTATTCACCGCACTGCACACCATACCAGACAAAGCACCTCTGTATTCACCACACACCATACCAGACACAGCACCCCTTATTCACCGCACTGCACACCATACCAGACACAGCACCCCTTATTCACCGCACTGCACACCATACCAGACACAGCACCCCTTATTCACCGCACTGCACACCATACCAGACAAAGCACCTCTGTATTCACCACACACCATACCAGACACAGCACCTCCGTATTCACTGCACACCATACCAGACACAGCACCTCTGTATTCACCGCACACCATACCAGACAAAGCACCTCTGTATTCACCGCACACCATACCAGACACAGCACCCCTTATTCACCGCACTGCACACCATACCAGACACAGCACCTCTGTATTCACCGCACTGCACATTATACTAGACACAGCACCTCTGTATACACTGCACACCATACCAGACACAGCACCTCTGTATTCACCGCACACCATACCAGACAAAGCACCTCTGTATTCACCGCACACCATACCAGACACAGCACCCCTTATTCACCGCACTGCACACCATACCAGACACAGCACCTCGGTATTCACTCTACACCATACCAGACACAGCACCTCCGTATTCACTCTACACCATACCAGACACAGCACCCCTTATTCACCGCACTGCACACCATACCAGACACAGCACCTCTGTATTCACCGCACTGCACATTATACTAGACACAGCACCTCTGTATACACTGCACACCATACCAGACACAGCACCTCTGTATTCACCGCACACCATACCAGACAAAGCACCTCTGTATTCACCGCACACCATACCAGACACAGCACCCCTTATTCACCGCACTGCACACCATACCAGACACAGCACCTCTGTATTCACCGCACTGCACATTATACTAGACACAGCACCTCTGTATACACTGCACACCATACCAGACACAGCACCTCTGTATTCACCGCACACCATACCAGACAAAGCACCTCTGTATTCACCGCACACCATACCAGACACAGCACCCCTTATTCACCGCACTGCACACCATACCAGACACAGCACCTCGGTATTCACTCTACACCATACCAGACACAGCACCTCCGTATTCACTCTACACCATACCAGACACAGCACCCCTTATTCACCGCACTGCACACCATACCAGACACAGCACCTCTGTATTCACCGCACTGCACATTATACTAGACACAGCACCTCTGTATACACTGCACACCATACCAGACACAGCACCTCTGTATTCACCGCACACCATACCAGACAAAGCACCCCTTATTCACCGCACTGCACACCATACCAGACACAGCACCTCTGTATTCACCGCACACCATACCAGACACAGCACCCCTTATTCACCGCACTGCACACCATACCAGACACAGCACCTCGGTATTCACTCTACACCATACCAGACACAGCACCCCTTATTCACCGCACACCATACCAGACACAGCACCCCTTATTCACCGCACTGCACACCATACCAGACACAGCACCTCTGTATTCACCGCACTGCACATTATACTAGACACAGCACCTCTGTATACACTGCACACCATACCAGACACAGCACCTCTGTATTCACCGCACACCATACCAGACAAAGCACCCCTTATTCACCGCACTGCACACAATACCAGACACAGCACCTCTGTATTCACTGCACACCATACCAGACACAGCACCCCTTATTCACCGCACTGCACACCATACCAGACACAGCACCTCTGTATACACTGCACACCATACCAGACACAGCACCTCTGTATTCACCGCACACCATACCAGACAAAGCACCCCTTATTCACCGCACTGCACACCATACCAGACACAGCACCTCTGTATTCACCGCACTGCACATTATACTAGACACAGCACCTCTGTATACACTGCACACCATACCAGACACAGCACCTCTGTATTCACTGCACACCATACCAGACACAGCACCTCCGTATTCACTCTACACCATACCAGACACAGCACCCCTTATTCACCGCACTGCACACCATACCAGACACAGTACCTCTGTATTCACCGCACTGCACATTATACTAGACACAGCACCTCTGTATACACTGCACACCATACCAGACACAGCACCTCTGTATTCACCGCACACCATACCAGACAAAGCACCCCTTATTCACCGCACTGCACACAATACCAGACACAGCACCTCTGTATTCACCGCACACCATACCAGACACAGCACCCCTTATTCACCGCACTGCACACCATACCAGACACAGCACCTCGGTATTCACTCTACACCATACCAGACACAGCACCCCTTATTCACCGCACACCATACCAGACACAGCACCCCTTATTCACCGCACTGCACACCATACCAGACACAGCACCTCTGTATTCACCGCACTGCACATTATACTAGACACAGCACCTCTGTATACACTGCACACCATACCAGACACAGCACCTCTGTATTCACCGCACACCATACCAGACAAAGCACCCCTTATTCACCGCACTGCACACAATACCAGACACAGCACCTCTGTATTCACCGCACACCATACCAGACACAGCACCCCTTATTCACCGCACTGCACACCATACCAGACACAGCACCTCCGTATTCACTCTACACCATACCAGACACAGCACCTCTGTATTCACCGCACACCATACCAGACACAGCACCTCTTATTCACCGCACTGCACACCATACCAGACACAGCACCTCCGTATTCACTGCACACCATACCAGACACAGCACCTCTGTATTCACTGCACACCATACCAGACACAGCACCTCTGTATTCACTGCACACCATACCAGACACAGCACCTCTGTATTCACTGCACACCATACCAGACACAGCACCTCTGTATTCACCGCACACCATACCAGACACAGCACCTCCATATTCACCGCACACCATACCAGACACAGCACCTCCGTATTCACTCTACACCATACCAGACACAGCACCTCTGTATTCACCGCACACCATACCAGACACAGCACCCCTTATTCACCGCACTGCACACCATACCAGACACAGCACCTCCGTATTCACTGCACACCATACCAGACACAGCACCTCTGTATTCACTGCACACCATACCAGACACAGCACCTCTGTATTCACTGCACACCATACCAGACACAGCACCCCTTATTCACCGCACACCATACCAGACACAGCACCCCTTATTCACCGCACTGCACACCATACCAGACACAGCACCTCCGTATTCACTGCACACCATACCAGACACAGCACCTCTGTATACACTGCACACCATACCAGACACAGCACCTCTGTATTCACCGCACACCATACCAGACAAAGCACCCCTTATTCACCGCACTGCACACAATACCAGACACAGCACCTCTGTATTCAGCGCACACCATACCAGACACAGCACCTCCATATTCACTGCACACCATACCAGACACAGCACCTCCATATTCACTGCACACCATACCAGACACAGCACCTCTGTATTCACCGCACACCATACCAGACACAGCACCCCTTATTCACCGCACTGCACACCATACCAGACACAGCACCTCTGTATACACTGCACACCATACCAGACACAGCACCTCTGTATTCACTGCACACCATACCAGACACAGCACCTCTGTATTCAGCGCACACCATACCAGACACAGCACCTCCATATTCACTGCACACCATACCAGACACAGCACCTCCATATTCACTGCACACCATACCAGACACAGCACCTCTGTATTCACCGCACACCATACCAGACACAGCACCCCTTATTCACCGCACTGCACACCATACCAGACACAGCACCTCTGTATACACTGCACACCATACCAGACACAGCACCTCTGTATTCACTGCACACCATACCAGACACAGCACCTCTGTATTCACCACACTGCACATCATACCAAACACAGCACCTCTGTATTCACTGCACACCATACCAGACACAGCACCTCTGTATTCACTGCACACCATACCAGACACAGCACCTCTGTATTCACCGCACTGCACATCATACCAAACACAGCACCTCTGTATACACTGCACACCATACCAGACACAGCACCTCCGTATACACTGCACACTATACCAGACACAGCACCCCTTATTCACCGCACTGCACACCATACCAGACACAGCACCTCCGTATACACTGCACACCATACCAGACACAGCACCTCTGTATTCACTACACACCATACCAGACACAGCACCTCTGTATTCACTGCACACCATACCAGACACAGCACCTCTGTATTCACTGCACACCATACCAGAGAAAGCACCTCTGTCTTCACTGCACACCATACCAGAGAAAGCACCTCTGTCTTCACTGCACACCATACCAGACACAGCACCCCTTATTCACCGCACTGCACACCATACCAGACACAGCACCTCCGTATACACTGCACACCATACCAGACAAAGCAACTCTGTATTCACTGCACACCATACCAGATACAGCACCTCTGTATTCACTGCACACCATACTAGACACAGCACCTAGTTATAACTGCAGTACACACCATACCTGACCCAGTATATAAATGCTTGCAATAATGAAACTAGACGTAGCAGGCTATGGTACCTAGTCTATTAAGTTCCATCATGGCCACTGTTAGATTTTGGGGTCTCTGGTTGGCACAGGTAGGTACTTGTGACAAATAGGGACCCTCTCCTCTAGTCAGGGAAAGGGGATTACACTCCTAAAATAACGCCTGTTCATCCTCTAGGTTGCGTGGTGCGAGCAGTCAAGGCTTATTTTAGAGGCGTTGTAAGTTAAGCAGTTGTGACCACATACAGTAACCTAGAGACAACAATACAATTAGAAACCACAAAGGTTTTATACAAAAAATAAGTAGACTCTATACAGAGTTACCACAAGACCATAAACAACAAAAAAATACACACTATGATTACTTTAAGATGGTAGATTAAGCTTAGTTCAGTTCAGTTCTTAGATGCTACACTCTGCGTCAATGTACCTTAAGTTGCGGTGCGTTTCTACGACAAGCAATGTCGCAGCGATGGGAAATGAGGCAAAGTTCAGATACAAAGAAATAAAGATGTGAAAATCTTCCAGATGCGGCACGCTTCTTGGGGATGTGATAAGTTCTTGGTCTGATGCGTGGACTACAGCGGCGACATCCAAGATGCAACGGCAGCAGCTCCAGCGGCGACGCTCTTCTCCCACGATACGTGAAGCTTCCGCTTGATGCGACAACTACTGTGGCGACATCCAAGATGCGACGGCAGCAGCTCCGACGGCGGCGCCCTTCTCGGGGATGCGAGGTGCTCTTGATCGATGCGTTGCAGTGCGACAATTCCAGCGGCGACACCCTCCTTCTCCGGAGTTGCGACAGCAGGCACAGCGACGGCGACACGCTCCGACTTCATTGCGAGATTCTTCTCCTGATGCGGTGCATTTCGACTGCTCCAGCGGCGACACCCTCCTTCTTCGGAGTTGTGACGGCAGCAGCAGCGACAGCGACATGCTTCCTCTTTGTTGCGGCACACTTCTCTCCGATGCGGTGCAGTGCGACAGTTCCCGTTGCGACATCCTCCTTTCTGCGGAGTTGCGTCGGCAGGCACAGCAACGGCGACACAGCTCTCCTTGTTGAGTCGCGCTTCCAGCTCCTTGCGACACGCAGTTCCTCAGAAGGCCCAAAACAGCAGCAGGCACTTCAAAAAGAACTCTGGGGAGCTGGGGTGTGAAGTCTGTTGTCCCTGAGACTTCAGCAGGAGGCAAACTCTTTTCCAAGCCCTTTGAGATCCTTCACAAGTTGAAAGCAAAGTACACAAAGTTCCTTTCTCTTTCCTTTGGCAGTAAGGCAACCACTGCAGGCCAATCCCCCAAGCAGCACTTCAGCTTGGGAATAGACTCTCCTCAGTTTCTTCAGGTTCCTCTCCTCAGTAAAGGTTTCTTCTTGTAGTCCAAAAGTGATCTAATTTCATGGGAGCAGGGTCCCAAAATTTATACCGCAAAATCCTTTGTTCTCTGAGGGGAGAGGGGCCTCTGCCCAGTCCAAACCAGTTCCTGAGCACTTTGTTTACCAGACTTCTCCTTTCCTTTCACAGTGCAGGGCAGAAGCATCAGACGCCCCACAGGAGGTGGAGCCAGCATTGTGGAAGGCAGGCACAGCCCTATTCAGAGTTCAGGTGCACTCCTCTCTCCCATCTAGATGCAGATCTCTCTATTCACCACTGGGTGACTCAGCCTGTCTCCTGGAATTCCCCAGCCCTGTCACTCACAGAAACAAGACATAGGAATACACAAACTAGCAGAGGCAGGTTTGAATGGTTAGACAAGCAAATACTACTTTCTAAAAGTGGTATTTTCAAACACAGAATATTAAAATAAACTTCACTAAAAGATGTATTTTATTATTCTGAGTTCAGGCATACTAAACACGAATTTCTACCATGTTCTCTGGGCCTGTTAGGATTATAAAATGTAATAACTCTAACAGCATATTCTGGTCTATAAAGAACAGGTAGCCTTTCAATAGTGAAAAGCGAAAATGGCTATAATTCACTATTAGGACATGTCACACAAACCAGGGCTTGTCCTACCTTATACTTACAATGCACCCTGCCCTTGGGCCTACCATAGGGGTGACTGATATGAAGAAAAGGGAAAGTTTAGGGACTGGGAAGTGGGTGCACCTGCCCAGTCAGCATGAAAGTACCAGACTGCACGCAGACTCTGGAATGGCAGACCTTAGACACATTTTACAAGGCTGCTTCTGTGGGTGGCGCAACCAGCGCTGCAGGCCCACTAGCAGCTTTTAGATTTACACGCCCTAGGCACACTAAGTGCACTAGACTAGGGTCTGACAAGTAAACCAAATAGCCAAACATGGAACCACTGATTAGTCCATCAATTTACAGTAGGGAGCACTTGCGCGGTGGCAGTGGATAGCAGTGGCACAGTGCCCAAAGCATCTAACACCAGCAAAAATATACGAGGCAACAGCAAAAAAATGGAAGGGAGACCCACGCCAATGGTGCCAGGTCTAACAGCCACCACATTGGCCAGAGTGTTCTGAACCTTCATGTCTGGCCTTTCTTGGAGTGGTAGAACAATGATACACCCTGGACAGCAGTAGTCATAATAGTCACCTGGTTTAGAGGAAGTGGCTGTGCATGATGTGGTGTGCCACAGATGAAATAACCAAGTGACCCATAAGTACTACCTAGAGAGCGGTAGTGTCCTCTTGAAAGAAATTAAAATAAAAAGAGGCAAGCAAAGAAATTAAATGAGATCTATAAAAGTAGAAAATTAAAACTAAAGGACAAGCCAACCATCCCTGATACTGATTCGCACTCATTTGCAGGTGAATGTGCACATGTGATCAGAAACTGCAGTCATTCACAGGGAAGAGAGCCAATGACTGATGTGGACTGAATCATTAGCCCATGTAGTGTGCTGTCACATAAGGAGACAGAGTGTAAACGACCAATGGCAGAAGGGGGCAGACCCAAAGACTATCTATATGTTTAAACGGGTATATATTTTGGCAAGTTATCCCACTGCCTCATGGTAGTTTGGGAGAAGTCTGTGCCACAAAATGGATATGTATCTATATAGGTATGGAGGTATGCATTAGTCAAATTTTTTTTTATAGCAAGATCTTGGCAGCCAGCTAAGCCAGGCCTTGCAAAGAGATTCAGGCTAAAACGATGAAAGTGGAAATCTTCAACCCTTAGGGTTCGTCAGAGGGTTTGACCAGCACAAAAATGCTTCATTACAAGGGTAACCTATGAGATTTTATGGAGCAAAATACCTATCCATGAGTTTTAATATTGAGTAATAGGAATTCACCCTTAAATACCTATAGACTTTAACTTATGGTTTTCACTATCAATATGTCTGACCTACGGCCTTTATCATCTTTTTTCATTATAAACAATCAGGGCTAGAACCTTCATTATGGGCCTGTCTCCCTACCCAACGTAGTCCTACTGCGTTGGTCACACACTTTTCCACAAGGCATCGAGCAGCTATACCGTCATAAAATGACAAATATGTAAAAAAAGTACAGTGGTCTTAACAATTTAAATCACTACTGATAGAGTCTAATAAACATTACCATTGCGCAAATCTTCTATCCTCAAGGTTTTCTCTGGTGAGCCACCAAAACCCGTTCCTACTATGGTAATCGGTGAGATTCTATGTAACAAAATATTAGCTCTGGGCAAAATAAAAATTACATTGGTATAATACGCATAATTTCGGGCTATGCACTAAACTACAGTGTTAGCATATTAATTTTGCATAATTTGGAGTAATTTTCAGAATTTTCTAGATATTTTGCTTAAATGGGCAAATGCTATTTAAGCACTTTTCTCGTAGCCGTACAAAATGCCTGCCTACAGGCTTTAGTAAAGTGTAATAACCCACATGTAAAACCTTATTGTCTTTAACACATGGTTTTCACAGTAAATCAGCCACTCCCGCTAGCTTTGTTATAACTTTTTATTATAAACTGATCACTCCTAAAGAATCTGACAGAACGTTTATCAGTGAACCTATGAGGCTTATATCCTTTAATGTCGGCTTGAGGCTATAACCAACACAGGTCTACTGAAGTGAACGTAAACTGGCAACCCCAATACACACATTTATAAAAACACATATATGTGCAGAATTACGATTGGCAAAACCTTATACAACCCCTCTCAATACGGCCTAATATGAGTCATTACTGTGAAAATCTTTTACTCCCAGGGTTTGTCGGGATGGGTGACCAACACTAGAACATTTGCCTACTAGTGGGAAACACCTGCCCGCCGGCACCGCGGCAATACTGGCGGACTGGTCAGGATCAACCGCCAAAACAAATCCACATAGCGTTGATAACAAACCCTTATTAAAGGCCTATTGGCTTGAACAGATCCCGTTCACAATAAATGAGCCAGGTCACTGGCCTTGTCACAGCATTCCATCATAAACAGACCAGACTTGTGGCTCCTGGCCCAAGTCTTGCCTGCGTACCAGTCAGGCCCATCGGTGTTATCCTCCGCTTGTCACGATAACCAACTCAGGCTTACTGTTCTCAGCAAAAGATTTCCCACAAGACAACTCTCGGGCCTATAGCCATATGATTAAAAATGTACACAGATGTACAGTTGGTAGAGTAAAACACTATGGGCCCAATTCACAGAACTAACTTAAGACAAAATCCTAAACTTACTACTTTTGGTATTCACAGAAGTTAGTATTTTGTCTTAAGTCAATCTTAAGTCTGTCTTAAGTCTGTCTTAAGTTTGTCTTAAAACAAACTTAAAACAAAATCCTAACTTCTGTGAATACCAAATGTAGTAATTTTAGGATTTTGTCTTAAGTTAGTTCTGTGAATCGGGCCCTATATTTCATGATAGAGTCTACTAAGGATTATAACAGTCGATATCTTCAGTTCCAAGGGTTTGTTCGGGTCGGTCACCAACACCAAAACCCTTGCCATCTACAGTAATCTGTGACTCATGCTTGTCACAATACACAGATCAGGCCTACTGGCTTAGTCATAACATTTTATAATAAATAGATCAAACCCATGGAATCTTGTATGATTTTCCCAATTAACCAATAAGGCCTCTGACCTTTACTATTGGCGTTGCACCATAACCAACACAGGTCTATTTAAAGTGTGCATAACTGGCAACCATCAAACCATCATGCATACAGTTATAAAATGACAAATATGTTGAAAAATACAGCTTGCAAAACAATAAATAACCCCTCTCAGTAGGGTCTAACAAGATTCATCACAGATTTGTTAGACTGGGTGCCCAATGCCAAACCCCTGACCCACTTTGGTAAGCTGTGAGATTCCATATAACACTATACCAGCCCACAGCCTGTCACACAATGGCATAGCAACTAACTGTCAAAGGCCTACTGGCTTAAACAAATGCTTTTCAGAATAAATAAGCTAGACGAACAGTATTTGTCATAACTTTTTATAAGCAGAACAGACCCATGGTATCGAACATAACGTTTCCCAGTGCACCAATCAGACCTCTAGCTTGTCACCATAACCAGCTCAGACCTGCTGTTTCCAGCATGCAGGCTCCCACACGGTATCCATCAGGCACTCAGTCATAGAGGTAGATAGGATACAAAAGTACACTTGGCAAAGCAAATACTACCTCTTCTCAGTGCTCTTAAGAAGAATTCTCACAGTACATTTCTATATCCGTGGTTTGTCGCACGTGGTAACCAACGCCAAGACCCTTGCCTACTACCGTAGTCTGTGAGAATCCATGTAACAAAATACCTATCTGTGGGCTTTGATACAGAGGAACAACCATGCACTCTTGAATGCCTATTGAATTTAAATCCGATACTAATGCACTAATAGTTACAGCCATTGCCAAGTTTCTGTTTTCTATGTGGTTAACAAGACGAAGAATGTTTCGGAAGTAACAAAGCTTCCTGGCTTGTTGTTAGATAACTCCCCCAGGAAAAACTTTGGGTTCCTACTGTATTTTAACTTTTTAATCTGTTAATAAATAACTTATTGTCTTAAATATCTTAACGGGACTCCGCCACTATACGGAAACTTGTGGACTATGTATATGAATTGGGATGTAACATGTGTATTATTTTATTGCCTAAAATGTGTTTTTTTTTCTTTGTTGTACTTTTATGGTTCATAAACAAACCGAAATAAAGTTTAGAATAAAAAAAAATAATTTAACATATGCTTTTTACAAAAAAAAATCAGGTCTTTAGCCTTTTTCATAACATTTCATAACAAAAAGATCAGGCCTTTTGCCACTGTTATTTTCTTGCCACCATGCTCCAGCGAGTCCTGCTGTATTAAGTATAAGCATTGCAACACGCACATATATAGTGGAAGAACACAACTTCAGCCCAACCAAACCATCTACTCAGGGAAACCAACATGTAGGTGGAGCCTAAGTGTGTATCTCCAAAAGTTCAAGTCCCATCCTATTGTGCACTTGATCCTTTATGTGTGCCTTCTCTGGGCAGCCATACTGCTGCAGGCTCATGCAGCCCGATAAACAAACACAATAACCACAGCTGCATAGAGGGGAAGCACTATTTCTGTGGAAGCACACAACTTCTGCCCAATCAAAACACGTTCTGCTGCCCACCAACATGTGAGCAGAGCCAAATCCCCTTTCTGCAGTGCCCCTGAAAACCCTTTTAAGATTGATCACAAAAGGTACAGCGACAGGTGCGCTGTCAAGCCAAAGGACATGAGAGGGCGGGAAGACCAACACAATCCCACAAGCGAATCACAACCACATAATTTACCTCTAAAAATCCCAAGAACTCCCCACCACATTCCCTGTCACTGACATATTCAATAGCCTGAATATCTGAATATGATAATTAAACAGGGTTTCTCCCTTCTCGTCCCATAATCTAGATCCAATCCTTGCACAGATCAAACAAATGCAAAACATATACCCTTTGTGGACAAATCAATGATTTACTCTAACTTTTCATGCACAGAAACACCTGGTATGAATGAAACCCCCAGGAGTGTGTGGCAGTCCTTTGTGCTTGGTGAGTCCCTTAGTGCCGGAGCCTCCTATACCTTGACCTGGGCCAGATGATTGTTTCCATTTCTGTGCTGTCACCATTCTCTCAACTACCAGTAAGTAGAATGTCCATTCTCATTTCCTGGAAGAGGTCCGGTTTTAAATAATGTAGTAGGTTGCGCCTACTAGTAGTGCGCCAGTAGTGTGCTGGTGGTGAGTATGCAGTGTGCTTGTGTTACGCCTGCAGTGTACTGGTGTTACGCCTGCAGTGTGCTGGTCTTAGGCCTGCAGTGTGCTGGTGGTGCACCTGCAGTGTGCTGGTGCTACACCTGCAGTGTGCTGGTCTTAGGCCTGCAGTGTGCTGGTGGTGCGCCTGCAGTGTGCTGGTGGTGCGCCTGCAGTGTGCTTGTGTTATGCCTCAGGGTGCTGGTGGTGCGCCTGCAGTGTGCTGGTGTTACGCCTGCAGTGTGCTGGTGGTGCACCTGCAGTGTGCTGGTGCTACACCTGCAGTGTGCTGGTCTTAGGCCTGCAGTGTGCTGGTGGTGCGCCTGCAGTGTGCTGGTGGTGCGCCTGCAGTGTGCTTGTGTTATGCCTCAGGGTGCTGGTGGTGCGCCTGCAGTGTGCTGGTGTTACGCCTTCAGTGTGCTGGTGGTGCACCTGCAGTGTGCTG
Source organism: Lissotriton vulgaris (assembly GCF_964263255.1). Lineage (NCBI taxonomy): Eukaryota > Metazoa > Chordata > Amphibia > Caudata > Salamandridae > Lissotriton > Lissotriton vulgaris. The sequence continues at coordinate 302,295,812 of NC_141686.1, read as the reverse complement.
GTGCTACACCTGCAGTGTGCTGGTCTTAGGCCTGCAGTGTGCTGGTGGTGCGCCTGCAGTGTGCTTGTGTTATGCCTCAGGGTGCTGGTGGTGCGCCTGCAGTGTGCTGGTGTTACGCCTGCAGTGTGCTGGTGGTGCGCCTGCAATGTGCTGGTGTTACGCCTACAGTGTGCTGGTGGTGCGGCTGCAGTGTGCTGGTGGCGCGCCCGCAATGTGGTAAGGGCATTCCCGCAGTGTGCTGGTGGTGCACCTGCAGTGTGCTGGTGGTACACCTGCAGTGTGCTGGTATTACGCCTGCAATGTGCTGGTGTTACGCCTACAGTGTGCTGGTGGTGCGGCTGCAGTGTGCTGGTGGCGCGCCCGCAATGTGGTAAGGGCATTCCCGCAGTGTGCTGGTGGTGCACCCAAAGTGTGGTAAGGGCATGCCCGCTGTGTGCTGGTGGGAAAACTAGGAAAGGCTTGGGTCCTGTCACTGGCCGGCGTGGACCACTATTGTGCAAGAAACAAAACAAGGGCCGGGCAGTTTCGAGTCTGTATCACAGTGCACAGCCTAGTCTAACAAATCACTAGGCTGGACAACCATTTGTGTTGATTTACTTATCGTTTTTATACAAATTTTTCAAACCAGTTTTTGGCGTCAAGAGATACAACACAACATTTATCACAAAATACAAATATACATTCAGTGAAATGAGAAAGAAATATCAAAAACAAAATTGTGTAAACAAAGGAAATGTCATACATAAATAACATGGACAACTATCAAACAGGCCTCAAATTAATCAGTCATAGAGGCTCCAATCCTGATTATGCAAACCACAAGGGGAATGTTAAGTTAAAGAAACCTCCTTGTTACAACCCTCGCAAGATACACAATAGATCAACAGATTAGGTGCCAAAGCTAGGAACAACATAGGAACATATCAGCAATTCCAAAGTGTGTTTAAGTTGATTCCTAGCGTGCCCTAAAAATTCGGTATCTTGGGGGTGAAAACGTCGACGCGTTTCGAACCCAAAAGTATTCCAAGGGTTCTCCTCAGGACATGGATTGGGGGGTCGTTGTCACTGTGAAGCAATTAAAAACACAGTATAAGTGAGGGTACCTATTTTCATCCACTCCTCGCAGAGACACAACCACTTATAAGTGAAAAAGTACCTTAGTCGTGGGATGTTCAAGTCACTCCCTGTGAGAAAAGCGGGGTGAGAGGTCTGATTTAGAAAAAATACCAGTATCTGAATCGTCTCAACAAACGCTGCACCAACTTTAATTAAAAAATGAATAAAGCGCGGCATACCTTAGCAATGAGCGAGGTTGCCGCTGGGTAGGGAGACAGTGCCGGCCGTCACCTTTACGTTAATACATAAGTCTGAAATCTAAAGAAATGATGGACATTGCTTAGTATTGCTCTGAGTGCCGTACGAATGCACGGGTATGAGCAGAAACTGACAGGGACAATGGTCCTACCTTATCGGCGGGGCAATTTTTCAACAGTGCGCTGGTGGTGGAGCGGCAACCGCCGCGCTGACTGGCGTGCTGTTCAAAATAAAGGCAGGCATTTAGATGGACGCGGTTACACGCGTGTCCACAGCGAAAACAAAATCCTAACGGATGACTTACTTCTCGGCTTTGGTCCGAGGCGTTACAGTCCGGCACTCTTATCGGCGTGGGAAATTTTAACAGTGCGCGAGTGGTGAAGCGGCAACCGCCGTGCTGACAGGCGTGCTGTTCAAAATAAAAGCAGGCATTTAGATGGACGCGGATGAAAGCGTGTCCACAGTAGGAACATAATCCTAACGGGTGACTTACTTCTCGGCTTTGGTCCGAGGCGTTACAGTCCGGCACACTACGGCTTCTGTGAGAGAGCTTGTGAGCCCGGGGGGCGTGTCTAGAAGTATTTAAACTCCTCCTATTCCTAATGAATTATGGGAAATGTGGTTTCAACAATCGGACACAATTGTTGGAAAAATAATGAAATGTGCAGAGCGAGACGTATGCAAAGGTATATGAATCCATTGACTGGTAAATCTCTGGTAAATGTAAATCACAAAGAGCAGGTACTGAACGGACACGGGAGCAGCAACAGGCACAAGCAGACTTGCGTTACAGACAGGTGAAGTGTTTATAGATTGCTGAATTCGTTCATATCATTCAATCCCGACATGGCGGTATTGAATTTTAAAATGAGATACGCATCTTTTTGGGCCAATCTCGCATCAGGGTCTCCTCCGGCACCAGGGGCATTTTTTATACACGCCAGGATTGTCCACTTCAGGTCGTTTGCTGAATGTTCTTCTTTCAGAAAGTGCGAAACCAACGGTGCAGTAAGTACTTTGTTATTAATCCGTGATCTATGTTGGATTATGCGTTGGCGCACTTCTTGTGTGGTTTTCCCTATGTATACTTTCCCACAGGGACAGGTTATGGCATACACTGCGTACTTTGTTTTGCAGTTGGTAAAGTCATCGTGACGCCAGTGTTTTGTTCCATCAGTAAAGTGGGTACCTTCCGTCGTTAAGCTGCACACCGAACACGTTCCACACTTGTGGTGTCCTTTGACTGGTCCCAGGTTGAATAGGGTACTTTGTGTCTCCCTTTTGGTTGTACCCCTTGTTGAAGAAATTTGCTGCCCTATGCTACGATTTTTCTTCAATGCCGCTCCACCACCAGCGCACTGTTGAAAAATTGCCCCGCCGATAAGGTAGGACCATTGTCCCTGTCAGTTTCTGCTCATACCCGTGCATTCGTACGGCACTCAGAGCAATACTAAGCAATGTCCATCATTTCTTTAGATTTCAGACTTATGTATTAACGTAAAGGTGACGGCCGGCACTGTCTCCCTACCCAGCGGCAACCTCGCTCATTGCTAAGGTATGCCGCGCTTTATTCATTTTTTAATTAAAGTTGGTGCAGCGTTTGTTGAGACGATTCAGATACTGGTATTTTTTCTAAATCAGACCTCTCACCCCGCTTTTCTCACAGGGAGTGACTTGAACATCCCACGACTAAGGTACTTTTTCACTTATAAGTGGTTGTGTCTCTGCGAGGAGTGGATGAAAATAGGTACCCTCACTTATACTGTGTTTTTAATTGCTTCACAGTGACAACGACCCCCCAATCCATGTCCTGAGGAGAACCCTTGGAATACTTTTGGGTTCGAAACGCGTCGACGTTTTCACCTCCAAGATACCGAATTTTTAGGGCACGCTAGGAATCAACTTAAACAAACTTTGGAATTGCTGATATGTTCCTATGTTGTTCCTAGCTTTGGCACCTAATCTGTTGATCTATTGTGTATCTTGCGAGGGTTGTAACAAGGAGGTTTCTTTAACTTAACATTCCCCTTGTGGTTTGCATAATCAGGATTGGAGCCTCTATGACTGATTAATTTGAGGCCTGTTTGATAGTTGTCCATGTTATTTATGTATGACATTTCCTTTGTTTACACAATTTTGTTTTTGATATTTCTTTCTCATTTCACTGAATGTATATTTGTATTTTGTGATAAATGTTGTGTTGTATCTCTTGACGCCAAAAACTGGTTTGAAAAATTTGTATAAAAACGATAAGTAAATCAACACAAATGGTTGTCCAACCTAGTGATTTGTTAGACTAGGCTGTGCACTGTGATACAGACTCGAAACTGCCCGGCCCTTGTTTTGTTTCTTGCGCTGTGTGCTGGTGGCATGCCCGCAGTGTAGTAAGGGCATGCCCGCTGTGTGCAGGTGGCATGCCCACAGTGTGACTGGTGGCGCGCCCGCAGTGTGGTAGGACTTGTCTACAGTGTGCTGGTGGAGTGCCCGCAGTGTGCTGGCAATGTGCCCTCAGTCTGCTGGTAATGCGCCCTCAGCGTCCTGGTGACGCGCCCTCATGTCCTGGTGACGTGCCCTCAGTGTGCTGGTGACGCGCCCTCCGTGTGCTGGTGACGCGCCCTCAGTGTGCTGGTGACGCGCCCTCCGTGTGCTGGTGACGTGCCCTCAGTGTGCTGGTGATGCGCCCTTAGTGTGCTGGTGATCGCCCTCAGTGTGCTGGTGATGTGCTCTCAGTGTCCTGGTAACGTGCCCTCAGTGTGCTGGTGACGTGCCCTCAGTGTGCTGGTGATGCGCCCTTAATGTGCTGGTGATCGCCCTCAGTGTGCTGGTGATGTGCTCTCAGTGTCCTGGTAACGTGCCCTCAGTGTGCTGGTGGTGCGTCTGCAGTGTGCTGGTGGAGCGCCTGCAGTGTCCTGGTGACGTGTCCTCAGTGTGCTGGTGGTGACGTGCCTTCAGAGAGCTCATGACGCGCCCTCAGTGTGCTGGTGACATGCCCTCAGTCTTCTGGTGGAGCGCCTTCAGTGTCCTGCTGACGTGCCCTCAGTGTGCTGGTGACGCGCCCTCTTTGTGCTGGTGACGCACCCTCAGTGAGCTGGTGACGTGCCCTCAATGTACTGGTGATGTGCCCGCAGTGTGCTGGTGACGTGCCCGCAGTGTGCTCATGATGCACCCTCAGTGTACTGATGACGCGCCCTCAGTGTGCTGGTGACGCGTCCTCAGTGTGCTAGTCACGCGCCCTCAGTGTGCTGGTGAAGCACCCTCAGTCTGCTGGTGACGTGCCTTCAGTGTACTGGTGACGCGCCCTCTGTGTGCTGGTGACGTGCCCTCAGTTTATTGGTGACGCGCCCTCAGTGTACTGGTGACAAGCCCTCAGTGTGCTGGTGATGTTTCCTCAGTGTACTGGTGACGCGCCCTCAGTGTGCTGGTGACACGCCCTCAGTGTGCTCATGACCTGCCCCAAGTGTGCTGGTGGCGCGCCCTCAGTGTGCTGGTGATGCGCCCCCAGTGTGCTGGTGATGCGCCCTCAGTCTGCTGGTGACGCACCCTCAGTGGGCTAGTGACGCGCCCTCAGTGTGCTGGTGACGTGCCCCCAGTGTGCTGGAGACGCGTCCTCATTGTGCTGGTGACGTGCCCTCAGTGTGCTGGTGATGCACCCCCAGTGTGCTGGTGACATGCCCTCAGTATGCTGGTGACGCGCCCTCAGTCTGCTGGTGGTGCACCCCCAGTGTGTGGGTGACGCGCCCTCAGTGTGGTGGTGACATGCCCTCAGTATGCTGGTGACGCGCCCTCAGTCTGCTGGTGGCACACCCCCAGTGTGTGGGTGACGCGCCCGCAGTGTGCTGGTGACGCGCCCTCAGTCTGCTGGTGTCGTGTCTTCAGTGTACTGGTGACGTGCACCAAGTGTGCTCATGACGCACTCACAGTGTGCTGGTGACGGTCCCTCAGTGTGCTCATGACACACCCTCAGTGTGTTGGTGATGCTCCCTCAGTGTGCTGGTGATGCGCCCTCAGTGTGCTGGTGACGCACCCTCAGTGGGCTGGTGACGCGCCCTCAGTGTGCTGGTGACGCACCCTCAGTGGGCTGGTGACGCGCCCTCAGTGTGCTGGTGACGGCCCTCAGTGTGCTGGTGACGCGCCCTCAATGTGCTCATGACACACCCTAAGTGTGTTGGTGATGCGCTCTCAGTGTGCTGGTGACGTGCCCTTAGTGTGCTTGTGATTTGTTCTCAGTGTGCAGGTGATGCGCCCTCAGTGTGCTGGTGACGCGCCCTCAGTGTGCTGGTGACGCGCCCTCAGTGTACCGGTGACGTGCTAGCACGCTGATTTCAGCAGTCAGATAGACACCTCTTTGGTTCTCTTACCTTGGCCTGGTGGATGTTACAGTGCAGCGCGTTCATCTTCTCATCAAACAGAAGGCTGAACTCCAGGGTCCCCAAAGAAGCTGCAAAAAATAAAACCCAGGGTTACTAAAATACCCAAAACACTTGTTCTTTCCTGCTCACTAAAGGCAGACAGTTTTGACCTCTTATTATTATCACAATGAGACTAGACTCTGCAGAACCAGGTGTCACCTGACTGGAAAGACACAAGTATATGAACTTCACCACAAGAGGGCGCCTCTCACTGTTCCCCTCTGCCCTACTTGCTAGTTTACCCTAAGTAGTTTGGTATCATGTTTGATTTGGTCTGAAGTGTATCGTGAGCGATTTCAGTCTTCCGCAGAGTTTTCTTATCTGCTCTGGTTCAGGGTTTAGGTTACAGCAGAGGTGTGAGGCACAGACATGATGCCACACCCGTCGCTGTGGTACAGGGTGTAGGTTAAAGCAGAGGTGTGAGGCACAGACATGATGCTGTGCCTGTCGCTGTGGTGCAGGGTGTAGGTTAAAGCAGAGGTGTGAGCACAGACATAATGATGTGCCTGTCGCTGTGGTGCAGGGTTTAGGTTAAAGCAGAGGTGTGAGGCACAGACATGATGCTGTGCCTGTCGCTGTGGTGCAGGGTTTAGGTTAAAGCAGAGGTGTGAGGCACAGACATAATGCTGTGCCTGTCGCTGTGGTGCAGGGTGTAGGTTAAAGAAGAGGTGTGAGGTACAGACATAATGCTGTGCCTGTCGCTATGGTGCAGTGTGTAGGTTAAAGAAGAGGTGTGAGGTACAGACATGATGCTGTGCCTGTCGCTATGGTGCAGTGTGTAGGTTAAAGAAGAGGTGTGAGGTACAGACATGATGCTGTGCCTGTCGCTGTGGTGCAGGGTGTAGGTTAAAGCAGAGGTGCGAGGTACAGGCATGATGATGTGCCTGTCGCTGTGGTGCAGGGTGTAGGTTAAAGCAGAGGTGTGAGGTACAGGCATGATGATGTGCCTGTCACTGTGGTTGGTGCAGGGTGTAGGTTGAAGAAGAGGTGTGCGGTACATGCATGATGCTGTGCCTGTCGCTGTGGTGCAGGGTGTAGCTTAAATCAGGGGTGTGAGGTACATGCATGATTCTGTGCCTGTAGCTGTGGTACAGGATGTAGTTTAAAGCGGAGGTGTGAGGTACATGCATGTTGCAGTGGCTGTCGCTGTGGTACAGGGTGTAGGTTAAAGTAGAGGTGTGAGTTACAGACATTAAGCTGTGCCTGTCGCTCTGGTGCAGGGTGTAGTTTAAAGCAGAGGTATGAGATACAGGCATGATGCCACACCCGTCGCTGTGGTACAGGGTGTAGTTTAAAGCAGAGATGTGAGGTACAGGTATGATGCTGTGCCTGTCGCTGTGGTACAGGGTGTGGGTTAAAGCAGAGGTGTGAGGTACTAGCACGATGGTGCGCCTGTCGCTGTGGTACAGGGTGTGGTTTAAAGCAGAGGTGTGAGATACAGGCATGATGCCACGCCCGTCGCTGTGGTACAGGGTGTAGCTTCAGGCAGAGGTGTGAGGTGCACCATTACGGTGCGCCTGTCGCTGCGGTACAGGGTATGCTTTCAAGCAGAGGTGTGAGGTACTGGCATGATGGTGCGCCTATCGCTGTGGTACAGGGTGCGGTTTAAATCAGAGGTGTGAGGTACTGGCATGATGGTGCGCCTGTCGCTGTGGTACAGGGTGTGGTTTAAAGCAGAGGTGTTAGGTACCGGCATGATGCCGCGCCTGTCGCTCTGGCGCATGGTGTAGTTTAAAGCAGAGGTGTGAGATACAGGCATGATGCCACGCCTGTCGCTGTGGTACAGGGTGTAGCTTAAAGCAGAGGTGTGAGGTACAGGCATGATGGTGCGCCTGTCGCTGCTGTACAGGTTGTGGTTTACAGCATAGGTGTGAGCTACAGGTATGATGCTGTGCCTGTCGATGTGGTACAGGGTGTAGTTTAAAGTGGAGGTGTGAGATACATGCATGATGCAATGCCTGTCGCTGTGGTACTGGGTGTAGCTTAAAGCAGAGGTGTGAGGTACAGGCATGATGGTGCGCCTGTCGCTGCGGTACAGGTTGTGGTTTACAGCAGAGGTGTGAGCTACAGGTATGATGATGTGCCTGTCGATGTGGTACAGGATGTAGTTTAAAGTGGAGGTGTGAGGTACAGGCATGATGGTGCTCCTGTCGATGTGGTACAGGATGTAGTTTAAAGTGGAGGTGTGAGGTACATGCATGATGCAGTGCCTGTAGATATGGTACTGGTGTAGTTTAAAGTGGAGGTGTGAGGTACAGGCATGATGGTGCTCCTGTCGCTGTGGTACAGGGTGTTGTTTAAAGCGGAGGTGTGAGGTACATGCATGATGCAGTGCCTGTCGCTGTGGTACAGGGTGTAGGTTAAAGCAGAGGTGTGTGGTACAGACATTAAGCTGTGCCTGTCGCTCTTGTGCAGGGTGTAGTTTAAAGCAGAGGTGTGAGGTACAGGTATGATGCCGCGCCTGTCACTCTGGCGCAGGGTGTAGTTTAAAGCAAAGGTGTGAGATACATGCATGATGCCACGCCCGTCGCTGTGGTACAGGGTGTAGTTTAAAGCAGAGATGTAAGGTACAGGTATGATGCCACGCCCGTCGCTGTGGTACAGGGTGTAGCTTAAAGCATAGGTGCGAGGTACAGGTATGACGGTGCGCCTGTCGCTGCGGTGCAGGGTGTGGTTTAAAGCAGAGGTGTGAGGTACAGGTATGATGCCGCGCCTGTCACTCTGGCGCAGGGTGTAGTTTAAAGCAAAGGTGTGAGATACATGCATGATGCCACGCCCGTCGCTGTGGTACAGGGTGTAGGTTAAAGCAGAGGTGTGATATGAGGTACAGGCATGATGCTGCGCCTGTCGCTGTGGTACAGGGCGTGGTTTAAAGCAGAGGTTTGAGGTACTGGCATTATGGTGCGCCTGTCGCTGTGGTACAGGGTGTGGTTTAAAGCAGAGGTGTGAGATACAGGCATGATGCAACGCTCGTCGCTGTGGTACAGGGTGTGGTTTAAAGCAGAGGTGTGAGGTACTGGCATTATGTTGCGCCTGTCGCTGTGGTACAGGGTGTGGTTTAAAGCAGAGGTGTGAGGTACTGGCATTATGGTGCGCCTGTCGCTGTGGTACAGGGTGCGGTTTAAAGCAGAGGTGTGAGGTACAGGCATGATGCCGCGCATGTCGCTGCCGTACAAGGCGTTGTTTACAGCAGAGGTGTGAGGTACAGGCATGATGCCACGCCTGTCGCTCTGCGCAGCGTGTAGTTTAAAGCAGAGGTGTGAGGTACAGGCATGATGCCACGCCTGTCGCTCTTGCGCAGGGTCTAGTTTAAAGCAGAGGTGTGAGATACAGGCATGATGCCACGCCCGTCGCTGTGGTACAGGGTGTAGTTTAAAGCAGAGGTGTGAGGTACAGGCATGACGGTGCGCCTGTCGCTGTGGTACAGGGTGCGGTTTAAAGCAGAGGTGTGAGGTACTGGCATTATGGTGCGCCTGTCGCTGTGGTACAGGGTGCGGTTTAAAGCAGAGGTGTGAGGTACAGGCATGACGGTGCACCTGTCGGTGCCGTACAGGGCGTTGTTTAAAGCAGAGGTGTGAGGTACAGGCATGATGCCGCGCATGTCGCTGCCGTACAAGGCGTTGTTTACAGCAGAGGTGTGAGGTACAGGCATGATGTCGCGCCTGTCGCTCTCCGCAGCGTGTAGTTTAAAGCAGAGGTGTGAGGTACAGGCATATTGGTGCGCCTGTTGCTGCCTTACAGGGTGTGGTTTACAGCAGAGCTGTGAGGTACAGGCATGATGCCGCGCCTGTCGCTCTGGCGCAGGGTCTAGTTTAAAGCAGAGGTGTGAGATACAGGCATGATGCCACGCCCGTCGCTGTGGTACAGGGTGTAGTTTAAAGCAGAGGTGTGAGGTACAGGCATGACAGTGCGCCTGTCGCTGTGGTACAGGGTGCGGTTTAAAGCAGAGGTATGAGGTACAGGCATGATGGTGCGCCTGTCGCTGCCGTAAAGGGCGCTGTTTACAGCAGAGGTGTGAGGTACAGGCATGATGCCGCGCCTGCCGCTGCCATACAGGGTGTTGTTTACAGCAGAGGTGTGAGGTACAGGCATGATGTCGCGCCTGTTGCTCTGCGCAGGGTGTAGTTTAAAGACAGATGTGAGATACAGGCATGATGTGCTACAGGGTGTAGGTTTGAGGTTTTATGCTCAGGTGTGACTCAATCAATGTGTGATGACTCTCAGCTCCAGTGCAGGTTCTGGTTTCATACTCAGGTGTGTCTTAGTCAATGTGTGATGACTCTCAGCTCCGGTGCAGGTTCTGGTTTCATGCTCAGGTGTGACTTAGTCAATGTGTGATGACTCTCAGCTCTAGTACAGGTTCTGGTTTCATGCTCAGGTGTGACTTAGTCAATGTGTGATGACTCTCAGCTCCAGTGCAGGTTCTGGTTTCATGCTCAGGTGTGACTCAGTCAATGTGTGACGACTCTCAGCTCCGGTGCAGGTTCTGGTTTCATGCTCAGGTGTGACTCAGTCAATGTGTGACGACTCTCAGCTCCGGTGCAGGTTCTGGTTTCATGCTCAGGTGTGACTCAGTCAATGTGTGACGACTCTCAGCTCCGGTGCAGGTTCTGGTTTCATGCTCAGGTGTGACTTAGTCAATGTGTGATGACTCCCAGCTCCGGTGCAGGTTCTGGTTTCATGCTCAGGTGTGACTTAGTCAATGTGTCATGACTCTCAGCTCCGGTGCAGGTTCTGGTTTCATGCTCAGGTGTGACTTAGTCAATGTGTGATGACTCTCAGCTCCGGTGCAGGTTCTGGTTTCATGCTCAGGTGTGACTTAGTCAATGTGTGATGACTCTCAGCTCCTGTGCAGGTTCTGGTTTCATGCTCATGCGTGACTAAGTCAATGTGTGATGACTCTCAGCTTCGGTGCAGGTTCTGGTTTCATGCTCAGGCGTGACTTAGTCAATGTGTGATGACTCTCAGCTACGGTGCAGGTTCTGGTTTCATGCTCAGGTGTGACTTAGTCAATGTCAGATGACTCTCAGCTCCGGTGCAGGTTCTGGTTTCATGCTCAGGTGTGACTTAGTCAATGTGTGATGACTCGCAGCTCCGGTGCAGGTTCTGGTTTCATGCTCAGGCGTGACTTAGTCAATGTGTGATGACTCTCAGCTACGGTGCAGGTTCTGGTTTCATGCTCAGGTGTGACTTAGTCAATGTCAGATGACTCTCAGCTCCGGTGCAGGTTCTGGTTTCATGCTCAGGTGTGACTTAGTCAATGTGTGATGACTCGCAGCTCCGGTGCAGGTTCTGGTTTCATGCTCAGGTGTGACTTAGTCAATGTGTGATGACTCTCAGCTCCCGTGCAGGTTCTGGTTTCATGCTCAGGTGTGACTCAGTCAATGTGTGATGACTCTCAGCTCCGGTGCAGGTTCTGGTTTCATGCACAGGTGTGACTCAGTCAATGTGTGATGACTCTCAGCTCCGGTGCAGGTTCTGGTTTCATGCTCAGGTGTGACTTAGTCAATGTGTGATGACTCTCAGCTCCGGTGCAGGTTCTGGTTTCATGCTCAGGTGTGACTTAGTCAATGTGTGATGACTCTCAGCTCCGGTGCAGGTTCTGGTTTCATGCTCAGGTGTGACTTAGTCAATGTGTGATGACTCTCAGCTCCTGTGCAGGTTCTGGTTTCATGCTCAGGCGTGACTGAGTCAATGTGTGATGACTCTCAGCTCCGGTGCAGGTTCTGGTTTCATGCTCAGGTGTGACTTAGTCAATGTGCGATGACTCTCAGCTCTAGGGCAGGTTCTGGTTTCATGCTCAGGTGTGACTTAGTCAATGTGTGATGACTCTCAGCTCCGGTGCAGGTTCTGGTTTCATGCTCAGGTGTGACTTAGTCAATGTGTGATGACTCTCAGCTCCGGTGCAGGTTCTGGTTTCATGCTCAGGTGTGACTTAGTCAATGTGGGATGACTCTCAGCTCCTGTGCAGGTTCTGGTTTCATGCTCAGGTGTGACTTAGTCAATGTGTGATGACTCTCAGCTCCGGTGCAGGTTCTGGTTTCATGCTCAGGTGTGACTTAGTCAATGTGTGATGACTCTCAGCTCCGGTGCAGGTTCTGGTTTCATGCTCAGGTGTGACTTAGTCAATGTGTGATGACTCGCAGCTCCGGTGCAGGTTCTGGTTTCATGCTCAGGTGTGACTTAGTCAATGTGTGATGACTCTCAGCTCCGGTGCAGGTTCTGGTTTCATGCTCAGGTGTGACTCAGTCAATGTGTGACGACTCTCAGCTCCAGTGCAGGTTCTGGTTTCATGCTCAGGTGTGACTCAGTCAATGTGTGATGACTCTCAGCTCCGGTGCAGGTTCTGGTTTCATGCTCAGGTGTGACTTAGTCAATGTGTGATGACTCTCAGCTCCGGTGCAGGTTCTGGTTTCATGCTCAGGTGTGACTTAGTCAATGTGTGATGACTCTCAGGTCTAGTACAGGTTCTGGTTTCATGCTTAGGTGTGACTTAGTCAATGTGTGATGACTCTCAGCTCCGTTGCAGGTTCTGGTTTCATGCTCAGGTGTGACTCAGTCAATGTGTGATGACTCTCAGCTCCGGTGCAGGTACTGGTTTCATGCTCAGGTGTGACTCAGTCAATGTGTGATGACTCTCTGCTCCGGTGCAGGTTCTGGTTTCATGCTAAGGTGTGACTTAGTCAATGTGCGATGACTCTCAGCTCCGGTGCAGGTTCTGGTTTCATGCTAAGGTGTGACTTAGTCAATGTGCGATGACTCTCAGCTCCGGTGCAGGTTCTGGTTTCATGCTCAGGTGTGACTTAGTCAATGTGCGATGACTCTCAGCTCCGGTGCAGGTTCTGGTTTCATGCTCAGGTGTGACTTAGTCAATGTGTGATGACTCTCAGCTCCGGTGCAGGTTCTGGTTTCATACTCAGGTGTGACTTAGTCAATGTGTGATGACTCTCAGCTCTAGTACAGGTTCTGGTTTCATGCTCAGGTGTGACTTAGTCAATGTGTGATGACTCTCAGCTCCGGTGCAGGTTCTGGTTTCATGCTCAGGTGTGACTTAGTCAATGTGTGATGACTCTCAGCTCCTGTGCAGGTTCTGGTTTCATGCTCAGGCGTGACTTAGTCAATGTGTGATGACTCTCAGCTCCGGTGCAGGTTCTGGTTTCATGCTCAGGTGTGACTTAGTCAATGTGTGATGACTCTCAGCTCCTGTGCAGGTTCTGGTTTCATGCTCAGGCGTGACTAAGTCAATGTGTGATGACTCTCAGCTCTAGTACAGGTTCTGGTTTCATGCTCAGGTGTGACTTAGTCAATGTGTGATGACTCTCAGCTCCGGTGCAGGTTCTGGTTTCATACTCAGGTGTGACTTAGTCAATGTGTGATGACTCTCAGCTCCGGTGCAGGTTCTGGTTTCATGCTCAGGTGTGACTTAGTCAATGTGTGATGACTCTCAGCTCCTGTGCAGGTTCTGGTTTCATACTCAGGTGTGACTTAGTCAATGTGTGATGACTCTCATCTCTAGTACAGGTTCTGGTTTCATGCTCAGGTGTGACTCAGTCAATGTGTGATGACTCTCAGCTCCGGTGCAGGTTCTGGTTTCATGCTCAGGTGTGACTTAGTCAATGTGTGATGACTCTCAGCTCCGGTGCAGGTTCTGGTTTCATGCTAAGGTGTGACTTAGTCAATGTGTGACGACTCTCAGCTCCGGTGCAGGTTCTGGTTTCATGCTCAGGTGTGAGATGCCAGTGATGGCTTTGACTGTGGTACAATGGTATTCCCTGCACAGATGCCAGGTGCAGTCATGTTGTGATGACTTTCATCTCTGGCATGAGGTGTTTCATGTGAGGTAAGGTGATAGCACGAGTGTAGGAAACAGACTGTGTATATACCATACTAAAGTAAGGTATAGTGTGCACAGAGTCCAGGCAGTCCCCAGAGGTATAGCAGAGGCTAAATTAGATAAGTACTGACAGCTCCCTTTGTGGTAGTGTGGGCGAGCAGCTAGGCTTACCTGGAGGATTTATTTTATTCACTCAGGCAAGACTGAAGGCACACACTCAAAGACTGAATCCAGATAAATTAGGTAAGTATAAAAAGGCTTCCTTATAATTTATTTTGTAGAACCAAGCAGGACTAGGCACATGCAAGTAATAAGTACTTGCATGTGCACAGAAATGCAATTGTGTATTGTATTGGAATCGATGACAGGTTTGTATTACTTTTAAGACAGTTCAAAATACAGTAAGATTACTTTTGATTACTCTTGCGTTACTTTTCAGTTACTTCAAGTACTTGCGGTGATCTGCCAAGATATCATACACTGGAGATAGTCGCTTACTGGTAAGTACGACAATTCTGAAGTTATACCATAGTTACTTTCTTTTCATACCCAACAATAGGTCAACAAAGACATTTTTTAAGAAAAAAACACGTAACATCGGTTCCTATGTAAAAAAGAGTGTAACCGGCTCATGAGCAGGAGTGTTGGTCGGCCAGGCTCTCAAGTGCACCACGAGCGGCACTGGGGCGGCAGGATACAGAGTGCAGGGGCTCAATGTTAGCCAATAGGATTAAGGGGCCTTCGGTCTGGGACTGCTTGCGAGCAGGCCACCTGTATGTGGAAGCAAAGCTCCTAGGGTTAACATCAGCACTGCAGGGGCCAACAATCAGCACAGGAGCAGCACCACCAGCGGCACAGGGGAGGCCGGGTGGAGAGAGCCAAGGAGACGTTGAGTACCCTGCACATTTTCCTGCAATGAGGGCTTTAATCTCTGGTACTGTGTGTTGTTTCATGGACATGTGTGAAGTAAGGTCATAATTTCAGGGCTTTCACCTCTGGTAGTTTGGTGTTTCATTCACACATATCTAGTGAGGTCATGATGCGATTTCTTTTAGTTCTGGTACAGTGTGTCATTTCATGCACAGGTGCGAGGCACATAAATGGTGTGATCCTGGACAGCCCTCATCCTGCCATCTACGTATCTCTCTACCGCCCCATCCGGCTGAACATCATACTCGAGTCCGAGCGTACACTCTGCTGACACGACTGTTCCTCATGCTTCCGTGAACAGGCAATCACAGGGGACTAATATAATTCGATATTATGTCCCCAGTTGGGGCCGGATGTGAGTAGCTAACTGGTAATGCTCATCTTTGATACGCATCTGATCTTTTGTCCGTAATTAACCTTGAGGCTTTTTATCTTTAATAATCAGAGCATCACTGGAGCTGGTGAAGCAGCGAAGAGCTGAACCGGGCTGTTCTAGCCCATCACCACTTCCTTTAGTTCACATTTAAATTCTCATTAGCTTAATGACCATGTACAGCAGCACATTACAGAACACAAGCAAACCCCTGGGTCTAAAATAGAAAGAAAAAGAGTGGGTTAGTACACCCAGCTGGAGTGGAGGATTCCTTTTAAAAGACAATTTCCCTCACCCACCGTAGCTAGCACGCTTATCATCGGGAACCTCTTCGCGCCGTGATGCCTAGTCATGATCTGAGCTACAACCCCTCTTTTGAGGGAAGAGCACAGCGGATGATTTTCAGAGGTATAGTAAATGCCCTTCTCTTCTTTCACAGTGCAGGGCAGAGACATCAGACGTACCACAGGGGGTGGAACCAGCACTGTGGGGGGCGGGCACAGTCCTATTCTGGTTCCAGGTGCAACTCCTCCCTCCCATCTAGACGCAGATCTCTCTATTCACCACTGGGCTGACTCATTCTGTCTCCTGGAATCCCCCAGCCCTGTCACTCACAAAACCAGACAAAGGAATATACAACCTAGCAGGGGCAGGTTTGAATGGTTAGACAAGCAAATACCTACTTTCTAAAAGTGGTATTTGCAAACACAGAATATTAAAATTTACTTTACTAAAAGATGTATTTTATCATTCTGAGTTAAGGCATACTAAACTCGAATTTCTACCATGTTCTCTGAGACAGTTAGTATTATAAACATGTAATAATCTAACAGCCCATTCTGGCCTATGGAGAACAGGTAGCCTTGCAATAGTGAAAAACAAAAATGGCTGTAATTCACTATTAGGATATGCCACACACATCAGGGCGTGTCCTACCTTGGGCCTACCATACGGGTGACTGATATGAAGAAAAGGGAAGGTTTAGGGACTCGCAAGTGGGTGCACTTGCCCAGTCAGCATGACAGTACCAGACTGCACGCAGGCTCTGCAATGGCAAACCTTAGACACATTTTACAAAGCTCCTTCTGTGGGTGGCACAACCAGTGCTGCAAACCCACTAGCAGCATTTGGATTTACAAGCCCTGGGCACTCCTGGTGCACTGTACTAGGGTCTGACAAGTAAACCAAACAGTCAATCATGGAATCACCAATTAATACATTCATTTACAGTAGGGAGCAAATGCACTTTAGCACTGATCAGCAGTGGTAAAGTGCCCAGAGTCATAAAACCAACAAAAACAGGTCAGACAAAATACAGGAGGAAGGCAAAAAGTTCAGGGATGACCCTGCAAAAAGGGCCAAGTCCAACAACTTCCAAGCACTATCTTGAGGGGTGCTAACTCCAATGAAAGGCACAATCCCCACGCAATGTGCCCAAACACCAGCAGAGCTTGAGGAGTGCCAACCAGTGCACTAACACACTGAAAGAATCCAAGGAAGTTGGGGCTGCCACTGTGTGTAAGTCAAAAACCCCAGCCCTGTACTCATTGCATCCAAGCACAAATACCCAGATTACGCTGGGAAATGTTGGATTCTGCCCTTGGATGCTATAAGGAGCCTGCAACTGAGATAACATTACACCTGATGTTATTATTGAAGCCTACAGTCTGCTCTTTAAGCTCCTTCCCTTTGAATTCATCCAAGTGGTGTCATTTCAGACTCGGTCTGTTTGCAGAGCAGTGTGGTGTGCACAGGGTCAGACTGGAGACCACAGTAGCTTGGCACAGTATGTTGTGCAGAAAAGGGGTTTCGAGGTGGAGGGGACAGTTCTCACGCATTGTTCACCATCGACAGCTTTCCCCTACCTCTCCTTTGCCTCTGCACCTCTCCCTTACTCTGCTCTCAGTCAATGTTCTCAATTGACATAGATTTACTAAAAGGCCTGGGGTAGCGGAAGTGACATCTTCCAAACATTGAGCCATTGATGACATGACAGGAAGTGACATCACATTACATTTTGACCCTGGTGATGTTAGAGCAGGCTTTGCCACATGAACGTTGTCATAGTGGCATTAAGGTTGTGACACCGCTAAACTAAAAACTGAAATATCTTTGGTGAAAGTGACATATTCAGTGGAAAAAATAGCAATGGTTAAAGTGAAGTTATGGTTAGGAATTGTAAATAAGTCATGATTTACAGTGAAACAAGACCTTAGAAATGAGTGAGATTATAGTTAGGTGTGATATTAAGATATGATTTTTTTTTAATGCTTACAAATTCACGGTAAAAAACAAAGGGGCTCATTAGGAAGACGCGTCATCCTGTCGTGTGTAAGGACCGCCCTCCATAAGGGCGGGGTCCCATTGGGGGTATTAGGATGCGCCCACCACAGTGGCGGGCGCATCCTATATCTTTAGCATTGCGGCGGGGGGTGCTGAAAGCACCGGCCGCCGCAATGCTAAAGATAAATGTTGTGCATTACAAAGCACAACATGATAGGCACCGCGCGGTGCCTGCCACGTTGTACTTTGCAATGCTGTCCCTGGGGGCCCGCAATGGGCCCCTGCAGGGTGTCTCCGCATACCTTTCCGCATTGGAAAATGCCCATGCTAATATGGCTGGTGGTGTCTGATAGACACCACCACCATATTAAACCTTTTCCGCCCCGGCCGCAAGGCAACCGTGGCGGAAAAGCGGCGGACGGTCTTTCTGTCCGCCGTGGTCCCCCCGGCCCTACTAATATGGCGGGGGGTCAGTCCGGGTAGGATGACGGGCGGATCGCCCCACCAGGCCGGCGGTAGCTACCGCCAGCCTGGCGGGTGCGATCCGCCCGCCATCCTAATGGGCCCCAAAGTTTTAAATGGTGTTATAGTTAGGTTAAAATTTCAACAACAATGTAACATTTTGAACTCAAAAAATCTCAGAAATTAACCAGTTATAGTCAGCAAAGCTAACTCTAACTTGCGACCCCACCATGCATTGCCTATGAGCTCACATATTACACCACTCATCTATGACATCATTGATGACATCACTGATGACATCTCAAATGACAGCATTTCAAATGATGGAGTACCCAGCGCCTTTAAAGTCTCAGGAAGGGGAGCAGAGTGGCCCACCTTTCTTTTATGTTCTTTGACGCATGGGGGGATGGGTTCCCTTGGGCCTCTTAAAGCCTGGACAGTGTGGCCACACGGCCTCCCTCATCAATTTTATTGATTTCTACACAGGGGAATGGGGTTTCTGAGGCCTATTTCAGATTGGAGAGGAGGCCTGTGTGCCTCCTCCTTTTTTTTAAAAGAAATCAGCCCCAGGGGATAGCGTCTGCGGGCCTACAAAGGGTCGGGGACACATGCCCCCCCTTTCGTGAATTCAGCATCAGAGGATGAGGTCCCTGGGGACTAACAAAGCTCCGGTGTGGGGTGTCCCTCTTCATGACCCCAAAAATGTATAAACAAGCATTTGCAATGCAATGGTCTCGGCATCATTAAAGGTAGAGCTATTGGCATTGCTCATGACATTTCTTTTTTTTTCTTTAAATCATAAATAAATGGCATTGTCATTTACATTGCCAATACACAGCACTCTGCACTCAACAGCACACGCCACTCTGCACCTGCACTCACTGCTCTGCACACTCACTCTGCACTCACTACTCTGCACTCACTACTCTGCACTCACTACTCTGCGCTCACTACTCTGCACTCACTATTCTGCATTCTGCACACTCACTCTGCACTCACTACTCTGCACTCACTACTCTGCACTCACTATTCTGCATTCTGCACACTCACTCTGCACTCACTACTCTGCACTCTGCACTCACTACTCTGCACTCACTACTCTGCACTCTGCAATCACTATTCTGCACTTTGCACACTCACTCTGCACTCACTACTCTGCACTCTGCACTCACTACTCTGCACTCACTACTCTGCACTCACTACTCACTACTCTGCACTCACTACTCACTACTCTGCACTCACTACTCTGCACTCACTACTCTGCACTCACTACTCTGCACTCACTACTCACTACTCTGCACTCACTACTCTGCACTCACTACTCTGCACTCACTACTCACTACTCTGCACTCACTACTCACTACTCTGCACTCACTACTCTGCACTCACTACTCACTACTCTGCACTCACTACTCTGCACTCACTACTCACTACTCTGCACTCACTACTCTGCACTCTGCACTCACTACTCTGCACTCACTACTCTGCACTCACTACTCTGCACTCACTACTCACTACTCTGCACTCACTATTCACTACTCTGCACTCTGCACTCACTACTCTGCACTCACTACTCACTACTTTGCACTCACTACTCTGCACTCACTACTCACTACTCACTACTCTGCACTCACTACTCACTACTCTGCACTCACTACTCACTACTCTGCACTCACTACTCACTACTTTGCACTCACTACTCTGCACTCACTACTCACTATTCTGCACTCACTACTCTGCACTCACTACTCACTACTCTGCACTCACTACTCTGCACTCACTACTCACTACTCTGCACTCACTACTCTGCACTCAGCACTCACTACTCTGCACTCACTACTCTGCACTCACTACTCTGCACTCACTACTCACTACTCTGCACTCACTACTCTGCACTCACTACTCACTACTCTGCACTCACTACTCACTACTCTGCACTCACTACTCTGCACTCACTACTCACTACTCTGCACTCACTACTCACTACTCTGCACTCTGCACTCACTACTCTGCACTCACTACTCACTACTCTGCACTCACTACTCACTACTCTGCACTCACTACTCACACTCACTACTCTGCACTCACTACTCACACTCACTACTCACTACTCTGCAATCACTACTCACTACTCTGCACTCACTACTCTGCACTCACTACTCACTACTCTGCACTCACTACTCACTACTCTGCACTCACTACTCACTACTCTGCACTCACTACTCTGCACTCACTACTCACTACTCTACACTCACTACTCTGCACTCACTACTCTGCACTCACTACTCAGCACTCACTACTCTGCACTCACTACTCACTACTCTGCACTCACTACTCTGCACTCTGCACACTCACTCTGCACTCACAACTCTGCACTCACAACTCTGCACTCACACTCTGCCAAGCGCGTCCACATACCCTAAGCGGCTTGTGCACCTGTCTGTCGCCCTTGGGAGGCATTTTAGAGATGTTGCCCTGTAGTAAAAAAATAATACTTGTACTTTGAAATGCAAAACATGAACCCCTTTATTAAATAGTCTTGCTTAAACCTTTGACTGCCATATAGTGTTTACCTCTATAATGAGCAATTGAAGCCAGGGAACCCTCCTGATACTTACATACCTTAAAAATATTATTACGCCCCTAAGTCTTGCACCATTTCTTTTATCCATCTTACCCCAATATTTGAAAAAGTTTTTGTTGTGATGTTGGTGGGAGACCGGAGTCACCTTTGAAACCGAAAACCAGAGAAAAGGCTGGGCGACCTTGTGGTACAACTGCAGGTCATTCGCTTGCAGAATGTAGTCTTTTACTGAATTAAACTGGGAGTTTCAATAAATAAAGTTCACACGCAAAGCTATCATTCTGCAGGTTGCCACGCGTTTCGAATCGAATGTACGAAAGACCTTCAGGCAATAACAACACTTCAACAGCATAGCTCCAGCCAGCAATCAAAATACTGAACTATTATTAACAATCGCATCGTGCTGGAGATCCTATGTCTCCTGTGTGTTGGAATTACAACGCTCTTTATATTGCGCGTGTAGGTCATCTTCCCAGGGGGAGGCGGGTTCAATTCCAAAAACAAATGTATTTTATATACCGGTCACCTTGCAAAGGAGCAAGCCTGTAATAACCATAAACTCACCCTGCGTGCTACATTCGTGTTGCACGTTCTATCCTGTGCAAAGAGAAATAAAGTTTGATAATACAACAACTTGCTAACAATCACGCCCCCACCATCACGAGAAAACACACTAGAAAAATATAAAATAACTCTTACTGCCCCCGGAATTCCCCGCGGCCACACCGGAAGTCAGGCAAGGTCGCCTGTGACGGGGGCGGAGCCGCGTCCGGATCGGAAGGGGAGGCAGGCGGAGGAAATGCGTCGAGCGGCCCGGGGCTCCTGCGAGCGGTGGAGAGCCCCGGGGCCGACAACAGGACGTTGCACACGTGTTGCGGGGCTCCCTTGACCAAGAGGGAGTCCCGGGAAAGGAGCTACCAAGAGCTGCAGCGTCAACTTTCCCTGCCCGTGCGGAGAGCGGAGTCCCCCAGATTGCCACAGTAAGTTAAAGGGAGGGGGGGGGGCGGCGGTGCGGTGCACTTGTGTGTGTGTGTGTGTGCGTGCGCATGTGTGTATGAGTGGGGGGGTTCTGTATGTATGTGCGTGCGTGCGTGTGCGCTTCTGTGTGTGTTTCTATGTATGCGCATGCGTGTTTTGTGTGGGAGCTTCGCGCAGCGCTCGTACTTATGCGCGTGCCAGTTTAGAATCGCCTGCGCGCGGCCAGGAGTGTCTCCTGGGAAGCACACTCGCCGACAAAAGGTTCTCGGCGGAGACGCGCTTCCGCGCGGCTAGCCGAGACCTAAAAACAGGGATTGCAATTTTCTTTTCTTTTTTTTGCCAATTTATTTTTATTTTGGCCCAAGGGGGGGTGTATCCCTCTCGGTTCTCCCCTCCACCCTCCCACAGGGTGTAGGGGGTCAGGGTATTTTTTAACAAATTTTGGGAGGGGGTGGCATGAGTAGGGCTCACTCAGCCTGTAAGACATGTACCTGAGGTCCAGACAAATAGGGGTATAGGCATAGCCAAAAAGACATGTACGTGAGTCCCAGACGAATTGAGGTACAGCCAAAAAGACATGTACCTGAGTCCCAGACAAATAGAGGTACGTCCTGCTAGACATGTACCTGAGGCGCAGGCAAACAGCAGTGAAAACTACAAGACATGTACCTGAGGTCGGGGCAAATAGAGGTGCAGCCTGTAAGACAAGTAAGTACCTGAGGAACAAGCATAAAGAGGCACAGCCTGTAAGACATGTACCTGATGTCCAGGCAAACACAGGCACAGCCTGTAAGACATGTACCTGATGTCCAGGCAAACACAGGCACAGCCTGTAGGACATGTACCTGATGTCCAGGCAAATGCAGGTACAGCCTGTAAGACGTACCTGAGGTCCAGGCAAACTGAGGCACAGCCTGAGTATCTGAGGTCCAGGCAAACAGAGGCACAGCCTGTAAAAAATGAAGCTGAAGTCCAGGCAAATAGAGGCACAACCTGTAAAACATGTAGCTGAAATCCAGGCAAATAGAGGCACAACCTGTAAGACATGTACCTGAGGTCCAGGCAAACCAAGGCACAAACTGTAAGACATGTAACTGAGGTCCAGGCAAACAGAGGCATACTCTGTAAAACATATAGCTGAAGTCCAGGCAAATAGAGGCACAACCTGTAAGACATGATACTGAGGTCCAGGCAAACCGAGGCCCAACCTGTAAGACATGTATCTGAGGTCCAGGCAAACAGAGGCACAGTCTGTAAAACATGTAGCTGAAGTCCAGGCAAATAGAGGCACAACTTGTAAGGCATGTACCTGAGGTCCAGGCAAACCGAGGCACAACCTGTAAGACATGTATCTGAAGTCAAGGCAAACAGAGGCACAGTCTGTAAAACATGTAGCTGAAGTCTAACCAAATAGAGGCACAACCTGTAAGACATGTACCTGAGGTCCAGGCAAACCGAGGCACAACCTGTAAGACATGTATCTGAGGTCCAGGCAAACAGAGGCACAGTCTGTAAAACATGTAGCTGAAGTCCAGGCAAATAGAGGCACAACCTGTAAGACATGTACCGGAGGTCCAGCCAAACCGAGGAACAGCCTGTAAGAGAGGTACCTGAGGTCCAGGCAAACAGAGGCACAGTCTGTAAGACATGTATCTGAAGTCCAGGCAAATAGAGGCACAACCTGTAAGACATGTACTGGAGGTCCAGGCACAACCTGTAAGACATGTATCGGAGGTCCAGGCAAACCGAGGCACAACCTGTAAGACATGTATCTGAGGTCCAGGCAAACAGAGGCACAGTCTGTAAAACATGTAGCTGAAGTCCAGGCAAATAGAGGCACAACCTGTAAGACATGTACCTGAGGTCCAGGCAAACCGAGGCACATCCTGTAAGACATGTATCTGAGGTCCAGGCAAACCGAGGCACAACCTGTAAGACATGTACCTGAGGGCCAGGCAGACAGAGGCACCTGTAAGACTTGTATCTGAGGTCCAGGCAAACCGAGGCACAACCTGTAAGACATGTACTGGAGGTACAGGCAAATAGAGGCACAACCTGTAAGACATGTACCAGATGTCCAGGCAAACCGAGGCACAACCTGTAAGACATGTATCTGAGGTCCAGGCAAACAGAGGCACAGTCTGTAAAACATGTAGCTGAAGTCCAGGCAAATAGAGGCACAACCTGTAAGACATGTACCGGAGGTCCCAGCAAACCGAGGCACAGCCTGTAAGACTCGTACCTGAGGTCCAGGCAAACAGAGGCACAGTCTGTAAAACATGTAGCTGAAGTCCAGGCAAACCGAGGCACAACCAGTAAGACATGTACCTGAGGTCCAGGCAAACCGAGGCACAACCTGTAAGACATGTATCTGAGGTCCAGGCAAATAGAGGCACAACCTGTAAGACATGTACCTGAGGTACAGGCAAACCGAGGCACAACCTGTAAGACATGTATCTGAGGTCCAGGCAAATAGAGGCACAACCTGTAAGATATATACCTGAGGTCCAAGCAAACCGAGGCACAGCCTGTAAGACACATGCCTGAGGTCCAGGCAAACCGAGGAACAGCCTGTAAGACATGTACCTGAGGTCCAGGCAAACCGAGGCACAACCTGTAAGACATGTATCAGAGGTCCAGGCAAACAGAGGCACAGTCTGTAAAACATGTAGCTTAAGTCAAGGCAAATAGAGGCACAACCTGTAAGACATGTACTGGAGGTCCAGGCAGACCGAGGCACAACCTGTAAGACATGTACCTTAGGGCCAGGCAAACAGAGGCACCTGTAAGACTTGTATCTGAGGTCCAGGCAAACCGAGGCACAACCTGTAAGACATGTACTGGAGGTCCAGGCAAACAGAGGCACAACCTGTAAGACATGTACCGGTGGTCCAGGCAAACCGAGGCACAACCTGTAAGACATGTATCTGAGGTCCAGGCAAACAGAGGCACAGTCTGTAAAACATGTAGCTGAAGTCCAGGCAAATAGAGGCACAACCTGTAAGACATGTACCAGAGGTCCCAGCAAACCGAGGCACAGCCTGTAAGACACGTACCTGAGGTCCAGGCAAACAGAGGCACAGTCTGTAAAACATGTAGCTGAAGTCCAGGCAAACCGAGGCACAACCAGTAAGACATGTACCTGAGGTCCAGGCAAACCGAGGCACAACCTGTAAGACATGTATCTGAGGTCCAGGCAAACCGAGGCACAACCTGTAAGACATGTATCTGAGGTCCAGGCAAATAGAGGTACAACCTGTGAGACATGTACCTGAGGTCCAGGCAAACCGAGGCACAACCTGTAAGACATGTATCTGAGGTCCAGGCAAATAGAGGCACAACCTGTAAGATATGTACCTGAGGTCCAGGCAAACCGAGGCACAGCCTGTAAGACATGTACCTGAGGTCCAGGCAAACAGAGGCACAGTCTGTAAAGCATGTAGCTGAAGTCCAGGCAAATAGAGGCACAACCTATAAGACATGTACCGGAGGTTCAGGCAAACCGAGGCACAACCTGTAAGACATGTACCTGAGGTCCAGGCAAACCGAGGCACAACCTGTAAGACATGTACCTGAGGTCCAGGCAAATAGAGGCACAACCTGTCAGATATGTACCTGAGGTCCAGGCAAACCAAGGCACAACCTGTAAGACATGTACCTGAGGTCCAGGCACATAGAGGCACAACCTGTCAGATATGTACCTGAGGTTCAGGCAAACCGAGGCACAACCATTCAGACATGTACCTGAGGTCCAGCAAACAGAGGCACAGTCTGTAAAACATGTAGCTGAAGTCCAGGCAAATAGAGGCACAACCTGTCAGATAGGTACCTGAGGTCCAGGCAAACCGAGGCACAACCTGTAAGACATGTACCTGAGGTCCAGGCAAACAGAGGCACAGTCTGTAAAACATGTAGCTGAAGTCCAGGCAAATAGAGGCACAACCTGTCAGATATGTGCCTGAGGTTCAGGCAAACCGAGGCACAACCTGTAAGACATGTACCTGAGGTCCAGGCAAACAGAGGCACAGTCTGTAAAACATGTAGCTGAAGTCCAGGCAAATAGAGGCACAACCTGTCAGATAGGTACCTGAGGTCCAGGCAAACCGAGGCACAACCTGTAAGACATGTATCTGAGGTCCAGGCAAACAGAGGCACAGTCTGTAAAACATGTAGCTGAAGTCCAGGCAAATAGAGGCACAACCTGTAAGACATGTACCTGAGGTCCAGGCAAACCGAGGCACAACCTGTAAGACATGTACCTGAGGTCCAGGCAAACAGAGGCACAGTCTGTAAAACATGTAGCTGAAGTCCAGGCAAATAGAGGCACAACCTGTAAGACATGTACCTGAGGTCCAGGCAAACCGAGGCACAGCCTGTAAGACATGTACCTGAGGTCCAGGCAAACCGAGGCACAACCTGTAAGACATTTACCTGAGGTCCAGGCAAACCGAGGCACAGCCTGTAAGACATGTACCTGAGGTCCAGGCAAACCGTGGCACAGCCTGTAAGACATGTACCTGAGGTCCAGGCAAACCGAGGCACAGCCTGTAAGACATGTACCTGAGGTCCAGGCAAATAGAGGCACAGCCTGTAAGACATGAACCTGAGGTCCAGGCAAATAGAGGCACAGCCTGTAAGACATGTATCTGAGGTCCAGGCAAACAGAGGCACAACCTGTAAGACATGTATCTGAGGTCCAGGCAAATAGAGGCACAACCTGTAAGACATGTATCTGAGGTCCAGGCAAATAGAGGCACAGCCTGTAAGACACATGCCTGAGGTCCAGGCAAATAGAGGCACAGCCTGTAAGACATGTACCTGAGGTCCAGGCAAATGGAGGCACAGCCTGTAAGACATGTATCTGAGGTCCAGGCAAACAGAGGCACAACCTTTAAGACATGTATCTGAGGTCCAGGCAAATAGAGGCACAGCCTGTAAGACACATGCCTGAGGTCCAGGCAAACCGAGGCACAGCCTGTAAGACATGTACCTGAGGTCCAGGCAAACCGAGGCACAACCTGTAAGACATGTACCTGAGGTCCAGGCAAACAGAGGCGCAGCCTGTAAGACACATGCCTGAGGTCCAGGCAAACCGAGGCACAACCTGTAAGACATGTATCTGAGGTCCAGGCAAATAGAGGCACAGCCTGTAAGACACATGCCTGAGGTCCAGGCAAATAGAGGCACAGCCTGTAAGACATGTACCTGAGGTCCAGGCAAATGGAGGCACAGCCTGTAAGACATGTATCTGAGGTCCAGGCAAACAGAGGCACAACCTTTAAGACATGTATCTGAGGTCCAGGCAAATAGAGGCACAGCCTGTAAGACACATGCCTGAGGTCCAGGCAAACCGAGGCACAGCCTGTAAGACATGTACCTGAGGTCCAGGCAAACCGAGGCACAACCTGTAAGACATGTACCTGAGGTCCAGGCAAACAGAGGCGCAGCCTGTAAGACACATGCCTGAGGTCCAGGCAAAGCGAGGCACAACCTGTAAGACACGTATCTGAGGTCCAGGCAAATAGAGGCACAACCTGTAAGACATGTATCTGAGGTCCAGGCAAATAGAGGCACAACCTGTAAGACATGTACCGGAGGTCCAGGCAAACCGAGGCACAACCGAAAGACATGTGCCTGAGGTCCAGGCAAACAGAGGCGCAGCCTGTAAGACACATGCCTGAGGTCCAGGCAAACCGAGGCACAACCTGTAAGACACGTATCTGAGGTCCAGGCAAATAGAGGCACAACCTGTAAGACATGTACCTGAGGTCCAGGCAAATAGAGGCACAACCTGTAAGACATGATACTGAGGTCCAGGCAAATAGAGGCGCAACCTGTAAGACATGTATCTGAGGTCCTGGCAAATAGAGGCACAACCTGTAAGACATGTATCTGAGGTCCTGGCAAATAGAGGCACAACCTGTAAGACATGTATCTGAGGTCCTGGCAAATAGAGGCACAACCTGTAAGACATGTATCTGAGGTCCTGGCAAATAGAGGCACAACCTGTAAGACATGTATCTGAGGTCCTGGCAAATAGAGGCACAACCTGTAAGACATGTATCTGAGGTCCTGGCAAATAGAGGCACAGCCTTTGAAGCATAGAACCGAGTGTGGAAGGATGAAGCTGGGGACCATGTAGTGTCTGACACACTATGACAGGAAACAAAGCCCAGGTCATCCTTGTAACTTGCAAGTAGCAATTCTATTTCAGCAACAACTGTTAACAGAATCCATGCTGCAATTTACAACCTTGTAGTCTGTACTATATTTGAAGGCTCCACATATGCCCTTAAGATACACTTAGAGACGGTGCGTCCCAAACCTAGGGAAGCGAGTGTGTTGACCGGGCTGCTGGAGTATTCTCTATCATGAACTTCTGTGGTTCTTTGTTTTCGTGCAAATACATTCATCAGCACTTTCCAAAACTGTTCAAGTAGACGAGAGTCCAGACCTCTCCTGCCGCTGTAACCTGAAATGCATCACTGTGAATTGGGGTCCAGCTGTGAAGAAATAAATGGGATGAACTGTGCTCCCTCCCGGCACAGCTCGTGGCAGGACACAGGGGCGTGAGGTGACGTCACATCGAGGTCGTCCAATGAAGTTGTCGCTCTCTGGATATTGTAATATTGTTAAGCGTGGATCTCTTAGAGAGACGTTAGCACGAACAACTGGATTCTAAATCCAGTCATTCACTGCTATGATGTGATACATTTAAGTACCAGACGTTGTTAGCCACTGTTGCTATGAAATACAAGAATCCAGCTGCTTGTTATGGGTTCCGTGGCAGCCTATCAGAGCGGCGCTGGAGAGCAGGAAGCACCACTTATGGGGGGAAGTGGGCGTGGCTAGTAAGAGGGTGGTATTTGTTTTCATTTGGGACAGTTTGGTGTTGTATCCTGGTTTGTATGTGTTCATGCTCTGCCAGTGAGTCCCTGGTATAATGATGTCACGTGGGATGTTGGGGTGAGAGACAGCGGTTGGAGAAGGGCTGAGCAGGAAGCTGGCTGCCCCTGGTGCAGCTGTATTACTGATCTTGTAACTGACCCAAATAAATCCTCTTGAACCACATCTACCTGCGTGGACCTGACTACTGCAGGAGGCAAGGCCACTTTATGTATGCTGCCCCTGCGAATCCATTGAAAGCAGGGGCAGATGATATTGGGGGGTTCATACATAACTTTAAATTATTTCAGGGTTCTGAGTGACATCATCAGAAACCTGAACTTCACTTTTTCAGGTCACTCAGAACCCCTCGGTGAATTCACTGTTGCCCAACTATAACTCTGTATGTTATGAATAGCTCTCATAGACAGAGCCTCTATCTTTACTTCTGTTTCTAAATATGACGAGTCACTGCTGTGACACAGCAAAAAATGATAACAAAGCTCCTTACCCACTGTTGACACCCAGCCAGGCTGCCCCCCCCCCCTCCCCCCCCCGCCGCCTGCTTTGACTGAAGCTGAAAGCACAGCTGCAGGAGGGGGCAGGAATGCAGGTATCGATTTTGCACATTTGGGTCAGAAAACACATGTCAAAATATGAATGGCTCCCTGTTTCTCTTCTGCTGCTGCGGAGCTGTTTCAAAGCAGGGACAGGTGATTTTGGGACCATATAAAACAAAAAATTACAAATGGGGAAAAAGTAAATTCCGAGGTGTTTTTCACAGAGTGGTTCAGAGTGACATCACAGACAACTCGAACTTCGCTCTCATCTATTTGACGTAACTCAGACCCCCCTCTGTAAAAAAACAACCCCTTTTTTACTGTCATTCATATGTCGTAACCTAAGGCTGTGCTAAGCAAAAGTGCTGCACAAACCGATTCATTTTCTGTGACCAGTGATAATTGATTCCACAAACGAGGGCTCTGTGACCTCTTACACACCCAAGGATGACTAAAACACATTAAAAAAAGAGAAACAATGGAAAGAAACAAACTGAAACTTTGGCCGAGCAGCCCAGTCACAGAAGTGCCCTGTTCAGAAGAATATGAACATTAGATCCCGAAAAAATGTTGTCACTCATATGGAGTGGACACATTTATGACGTCAGACACAAACCCTTTTGCCCCCCCCTTGCTAAACACTCCTCAGCAGAACCTCCATCCCTCCCTGTGCATCCATCATTTAACTCATGGTTTGCCCTTCTACCTGCCCCCCTTGCACCCTTCCAGGCCCACTATGGGGCTCAGCTCAGAGCATAAAAGAAGTCTGTTCTTGTGCAAATCCTTGCTCTTTCCACTTGTGCTGGAGGCAGCTCACCACAGAGACCCCACCTGGGGAACCCCTCGATCCTTCGGCTAGGCGCACCGGGGTTTGAGAACAGGACCTGCCCTGTTGCTGATGGCAAAGGTTGGCCCTCAGTGATTGGACTTTGTATAGGCCTTTCTATTTTTATAAATATTTTACAAAATGTGAGAATCCTGTGGAAGTCACTCATGAATTGCAAGTCGCGGCCATCTTCAATGTCAACCAGGAGCTGTGACACCAAAGCTACTACCACGGTTCCCAGCTGCCATCTTTGGTGTCCACAACAGAGATAAATCTTTCTTCATAATTTAAAGGTGGGGGGCCTTGGGGTCCCCCCATTGTGTCTTGGGGGTCAGGGTTACTATGGGGAGCAAAAGGCTCCCTCGTCTTATCAGAAGCACAAGGTCTCTAGTTCCAAAAGACAAATTGTGGGCTTACCAAGAACACACTGAGGCTTGCTTCCGATTGGCTGGCTTCACGGTCACTCTTATTTCTTGCTTTCTATTGAGCGGCTTTCCTTGATTCCGCCTCTCCGGCTTATGTTTGTCCCTCCCATAGAGAAAAGTCTCCTCATCATCTCATTGATTTCCTGGCGTCTATACTTTTTCTGCTAGCTTTTATGGAGCTACTTTCTTCTTCTTGCTTCAACACTTAGGGGCCGATTATGATTGCGGTTTTTCCGCATCCTCGGGGCCGGCGGAAGCCACCGCCGGCCCAGAGGATGCGGAAAAACCGCAGCGGACTGACCAAGGACCCACCGCCCGATTAGGATGGCTGGTGGGTCCTGGTTTCCGTCCGCAGCTATTCTGCCGCGGTCGGCTTACAACCGCGGCGGAAAAGCTCTGATATGGTGACGGTGTCTCTCAGACACCGTCCGCCATATCAGGATGGGCTTTAAAAAGTGCTTTTCCGCGGCGGGTTTTCCGCCGTGGAAAAGCATACGGATCTTCACTGCGGGGGCCCGTTGCGGGCCCCCTAGGTTAAGGGGGGGTGGGGAGTGCACATGGGGGGTACCTATGGTACCCCCCTGCATTTGCATGCAGAAAGCGGCAGGCACCGTGCGGTGCCTGCCTCTTTCTGCATGCAAATGCAATGCGTGCATTTTTAACATTGCCGCGGGTGCAGCTTGAAGCTGCACCTGCCGCAATGTTAAAAATAGAGGATGTGATCGCCAGGGTGGCGGTCACATCCTAATTACACAGGAGGGAACTCCGCATGCCATGCGGAGGTTCCCTCCTGCTCTGGGGTCGCGGACGGACGCAAGTCCTTCCGCGATCCTAATCGACCCCTATATGCGAGCACAGGGGTTTGCTAATTGTCTCGTTCATGTGCTTTTCTCCAACCTCCATGTTGCTCTCTCTCAGAGATGTCCTTCTCTCACACCACATAGACATGTGATGCTCTCTCTTGCCCGAGTGTTCCTCGCTCTCGCGCTCCAGGTTGCTCTTTTTTTGCCCAGGTTTCTCCTTTTGCCCCGTGTTCTCTTGCTCATGTTGCTTCAGCCCCACCTGTCCCCAGTCTCCTACCACAGCCTGCACATCTGGCTCCATTAAAAAACTAAAAAAACACTTTTGAGCTACGTTTTCACACTACTTTTATTTTTTATTTACTAATCTCGAATTAGTAAATGACAAAATAAAAAAGCCCATGTCCTTTTGTATGGGCACATTCCTTTTGAACCCTCGCTTCTTTAACAATACTGCATGGCAGCTGAAGCATGGCTAAAAACATTGCCAAAGCAAATAGGTCTTATAGGCAAGACCTATTGGCTTTTCCAGTGATTGTTTTTTATATTGACAGACTTGCGAAATATTTACAAATAACAAAAACCAGACGTATACAACATCGTTAACCCTTTAAAGCCTGATCACTAACTTTTTCAAATGCTTATATCTCAAAAACGAATGAACAGGCGATGCTGGAAATGCTTTCCAAATGGTTGCACCATCTGATCTTGGTCTAAAATCATAACCCCATTCAGTGAACTGATGGAGCAGCTGGCGGTAGGTAATCAGCTTGCATTTGACTTCCCTTGCGCGATAACAACCTTATAACTCGATCCTTGAATACCCTTGATAAGGCTGTGGCATCTCGTCAGCGCCGTCGCTACTCTGCACCCACCGAGGACGCAAACCAAATGATGCCGTCACCTGGACAGCAATGCAAGCCTTCGGTTGGTGCACGCTCACCTGAAGGTCTTGAGAAAACTTTATGTCACTTATTTTATTACGTTGTGTCGAGTTCACTTTTGTTTGTTTTGC
Source organism: Lissotriton vulgaris (assembly GCF_964263255.1). Classification (NCBI taxonomy): domain Eukaryota; kingdom Metazoa; phylum Chordata; class Amphibia; order Caudata; family Salamandridae; genus Lissotriton; species Lissotriton vulgaris. The sequence goes on along the minus strand of NC_141686.1, from coordinate 302,264,134 downwards.
TGAATGTTACAGGAAATACTTTACACCCTAGGAGAAAATAATCTAGTGTGGCCCTGATCTTGATTGTGTATCCCTTGTTGTTTCGCTGTGCGAACTGCTATTGTACGGAGTTTATTCATGCTTTCGCCTTGTGTACAGCGCTCTGATACCCGCAAGGGTCATGTTCGAGATTTATAAAACGTTCTAAATAAATAAATAAATGCCCAAAGATCAGCTATCATACATAAAGAAAGCTAAAATGTACTGGTGGCTTTACTAGAAGTTATACAGAGTTTTTGGACAGGAAACATGATGAAGAAAATTATAATTCAATTATTAGGCCTTGAAAAAAAAGAAAGGTGTCTCAAAACACACTGCTTTGGCTTTGACACATACGGCCAGATTCATCAAGCCGAAAACGGCTTGCAAAGGGCCAGATTCTGAGAATCTGGCCCTTTGAGAACGCTATTTTTGCATTTGGGATTCATCATCCCAAATGCAAAAATCGCATTTGTATAAATCGCATATTTGCGAATAATTGCATTTAAGGAATCTCAAGTAGAGATTCCTTAAATGCAATTCAAGAAGCATTTAAAAATTGCGAAATCGCTATTTTGGGCTGCTATTTACCGCGAGGTCAAACCTCGTGGTAAATAGCGAAAACTTAGAAAAATGCATTTAAATGCATTTTCTAAGTTGCATGTTACACACACATGTCCAAAGGACATGTGTGTGTGTAACATGTACGCAACACCAATGTAGATTACATTTCAAGGGTGCTACAGGGTGTCCTTTGGACACCCCTGGCACCCTTGAAATCGCATCCTTATTTGCGATTAGCAAATTGCTAATCGCAAATAAGGAATAACTCCCCATTCATTCCTATGGGCCCATAGGAATGAATGGGGAGTTATTCCTTATTTGCGATTAGCGATTAGCAATTTGCTAATCGCAAAAAGGAATGTGTAGGAATCGCAATTTATTTAGCGATTCCTACATGAATCCCGTTTTGCAAGTCCTTAATAGCGAATCCTTAATAATCGCTATTAAGGACTCGCAAAATGGCACTATGATGAATCTAGCTGATAGGCCCTTGTTATGATGTCGGTCGGACCACAACTCACAGCCTGTCAGTTGCGATCCGACCGACATCTAGTGCCGTTGTCCAACCACTGCATTAGGATGCGCCGCAGTCAGAAGTACCGTGCGAAGAGACCACCGGACGATTCCTACAGGCTCAAGGAGCCCATCTTACCATTGGTCGGACAGTAATTCCCTACAATGGGGCAGTGCATGGATGTTTATAAAGTGAATACACTATCTGGCTGCTGTGAAGGTGGTCGCTTCCTAATTTGGGATATGATGCCAGTTGGATGCTGGTCCAATCAGCATCGTAATGAGGCCCATAGTTTGGGTTTAAAATATATGCTCTTGGTAAATTATTCAGAAGTGTTTTAGTTTTTTTAAATGATACTGATTATCTTATCACAAACTCAGACTTCCGAGAATTTGGGATTTGTGTTGTTTCTTGTATGATGTGATTTTGCAGAAGCTTAAATATTTAACCATACTGGAAAATAATAAATATAATGACAAAACAAGAAACTGCATTTTTGAGTGTACAATTCGGGTGCCTCCTACACTTTTTAAAATATTTTATAATCTGCAAGGGTAAAGGGAGCCTACTACAACCTTAGGGGGCGCCTTTGCACTAGACCGAAAGCCCATCAATTCCCAGTTGTTCTTGGATGGGATGTGTTGAGACAGAAAGGCACAGCGAGCTGGGAATGGCTGTGGAGAGATTTAGTGGCCATTAGAAATGAATCCCTCAACAGGCAGCTGCGACTCCATTAACCGCTGTACGAAGCGGCGCCCGCGCCACAGCCGCGCGTTGATTGGCCGCAGGAAGCGGATGAAGGATGCTGGAACTGCACTTCAGGGGACACGAGCCTCTCTCTTATTCCTGGCACGCGGAGGGATGGCTGTGCAGAGAATTGTGATGAAGCTTCGGATCTGCTGCAACTGCTGTCAGTTCACAGAGAGCAGGCATCACCTCAGCTGTAAAGGGTCTATGGGGGTCCCACAAGTATATCTTGGTGTTTATACAGAACAAACTGAGCAGGGAAGCTCTATACCTAATGAGGTGTTCTGAGATGATTCAGGATCTTGTACATTAAGTGGAGAATGGCAATTTTCATTTGTGCGTACATTCAATGTGCACACATTTACTTATGTATCATGTGTCACATATTTGCAGTTTTAGGTGCAGAGAGATTCAAGCTTTCATTTAGGCCTTGATGCATGGGTCTTCAAACTGTGGGGGGGCGCAGCATCCCCTCAGGGGGCGCGCACTTCACCCCACCACTTAACCTTCCATTGTTCCTTCCAGGCCCATTAATTAGGCTTCGTGTCTCAGCCCAGGCTGCTGCACCTCGAGCTGCTGGGGCTCGTCTGGACAGTGTCTGGAGTCTTATCTCCGGCACGCCCGAGTTTTTCACAGGTCTTTAAAGACCATGTGCAGCACATGTATATCGTGGGCCTCCCCTGTGGCATATTTCCAGTCTCCCTGTTTATAGCTTTCAAATTAACAAGTTCATGTTACACGAAAGTCAGCAGCGTTTAATAACAAGACAATTGTAACTTTGCAATAATATAATTTAATTTGGAAAAGAGTGCAGATGTTTTTTATAACGGGATTATATATTGCATTCCCAAAAAGTGCTTCTACACCTCTTATGGGGTAGTAAGCGCTATATAAATGCAATCACAATATTTACATACCTTTGCAAACTGGTTACAGAGGCAGTTTGTTTCCTGATTCGAGTACCCCATGAGCCCCCACTCTGTCTATTTCTTCCATTTGGATTTTACTTTTTTTTACCGTAGTGTGAAAATTTATTTCATTAAGAGAAATATATAAAGTAGGATTACAAAACGAAAAATGCCAGCCAAGTGTTGCTTAAAGAACCTGCCAAGGCCTTGTCTTGACACTAAGTAGGGTTATAAATAAAATAGTATGTATACATTTGCAATGTGATTTTTCAATCTTTGTTTTCTTTAATTATCAGTCATGGATCATTCAGGCAGCCCTAGAAAACAATTAAAATGCTTTCTGTTCAAAGCATGCACAGATAAGTGCTAAAAATAGGCTTTATGGGACTGCTTATTTTTGTACAGACTGGAACATCAATATAATGTGCTCAAAAGACTGGAAGTTTGTTTCAGGATGAGCCACAATATTTATTTCCTCCACCCTTGATCACTGGACACTGAATAATGCCATAAAAGCAATAGTGTAACTTGTATCTGAAACCCTATGCCATCCCTCAATAACATGCTGATTAACTTGAGCTGTGACTGGGAACGCAACCTGCATTCAGACAACTCACTCCTCATTCTCACCCTTCACTTTCACACTCACCCTGCACTCACAGCGATCCCAATGCACTCACACTGTTCACCATGCACTCACACCACCTACTCACCCTGCACTCAGTGACCACACTGCAGTTATGCCACTGACCATGAACTTACATCGTTCTCCCTCCACTTACCCTGCGGTCACAAGGACCCCCCAGGTCACTCTGCACTCACAATGCTCTTGCACTGTTCACCTTGTACCTCACCGTACAGTCAGGCGAGCACACTACTCACCCTGCTCATGTGACACTTTACTCACCGGTCCCCCTCACTGCTCACTCTGCAATCTCACTCAAACAAGCCCATCACTAATCATACATTGATTTGTCCCACTCTGAACTAACATACGCACCCAAATTCTTTTGGTCACCTCACTCACCCTGCAGTCACTCCTCTCACCCTACTTTCACACATAATTGCTGAATTTGACATCTGGTTGCTGCCATTCGCATCTCTTGAATCCTTCCCCCTCAAGGTTATTCTGGTTTGTACCCTGGCAGCTAATGCATTTTACTGCAAGGAATTTACAACGGTTGTATCTTTCCTGAAGATTTCATTCTTTGGCAGGTAAGAGTGAAGAGCTTTTTGTTTTATGTTTTTTAAAGCTTCGCTCCCTTCCCCTTCGTCCCACTACTAGTGGGAACGTTGGAGGCTTCAAGGAGGAGCGGATTTGGCATTAATGCCAAAGTTGCTGATTTTGGTTCTGGGGACCCAGGTTCGAGTCCAGGCATCGGCTCAACATCCTGTGATTCTGGGCAAATCACTTCATCTCCCTGTGCTAACAAAAACTGAATGTGTTTCAGTGTAATGTAAGAGATGCTCCTGTAAAGCGCTCCAATACCTTTGGGTCATGTCCGCTCTATATAAAACTGAAGAAACTATATTACAAAATGTTGTGAGCACTCCCGTTTCCAGGCACTGCTCGAGACTGGAAGTGGAGTGCAGCCTAAGGATGACATAAGCAAGATTCCATCCACATATTGACTATCTCTGTGGAGAAAAGCAGGCACACCCCTCACCTGTGCTTTGGGAGTGTTTTTGCTAATCTATCCTAAATGTTGTGTTTTATGTGAAAAATAAAGCACCTATGTCATTTTTGGGGACTCTGCAGGAGGGAATGGCCATCAATGATGCAGAGTATTATTATTATGTTTCTTATATAGCGCCAGAATCGACCCCCGAAGGGGTATCTCCTCGCTTGCCTTGGGAACCCGTCCTGGTTTTTCCTTGTGAGATAGCCCCTACAGGGCATCCCCAATGTGAAAGCCAGGCATCCCGCCGCAGGGGGGCCGTTGTGGAGATTAAGCAAGCTTAATGCCCAGAGTTGCCGAGTGTGAACCCATGATTAGGTCAGGCACCGAAGCGAGAATTATCGAGTCCATGGACATTTGAGCTCAACACCCTGCCGCGTCGGGAATTGAACCCTGGTCCCGGGTCTGACCTCTGCTTCAGGGTCTGCCTGCTCTAACCAGTGAGCCACACTTCTCCAGCTTCTAGAACTTTTTGTTAGGTGGTGGTGGTAGGGGGGCTCGACATGTACAAAGGTTTCGATGGGGGGGCCCAGCCGACAAAAGATTGAAGACCTCTGCACTTGATGGGTGAGCTATAATGCTGCTGCGGGGCAGACGGGTCCCACCTCCAATGACTTTACTACAACCCACCCATCACATTTAGACATCCCCACCACACGAGCACCGTATCTTGGCGCTTTAAAGCTGTATCTCTTGCAGATCTCGTTGACATGCTCAACACCCTCAAAGACAATTCGTATGAAGATGATGTCTTACCCTCGTCCTTTATCAAAGCCCTTTCTGGGGGCACTTTTTCGCCCCTACTCACCAGTGGTAAGGCCTTCTTTACTAAAGGGATCTTTCCAGAAGCTCTCAAGACAGGCCAGATCCTCCCACTCCTAAAGAAACCTGCATTAGACCCTCATGACCTCACCAACTACCAGCCCATCACTAGCCGATCAGTCATTGGCAAGATCATTGAAAACGTAGACTATGTTCAACTCTAAGACCACATGCTCCCCATCTCTGGCACGACTACCAGCATACATCAGATCATGCTGCAGCACTGAGGCCGCAACGTCGAACCTTTGCCTCCTGAAATTGCAGGACCCCTCTGCTGCCTTCGACACAGAGAATCCTTCCACTCTTATGGGTACTCTAGAGTTTCAAATGAGGGTCACTGACATGGTTCTTCACTGGTTCTCCTACTTTTCCAGCTTGAACTAGTTGGTTCACATGGGCATCAAAATACCCTTATCACCTGCGGAGACCCCCAGGGTTCCACGTAAACTGGTTTGGATGAGAGGCAATATATAGGCACATGTAATTGGATATACAGCAATACACCAATAAAAAGCATTAGCAGATGAATGTTTTCTGGTCTTTTATTCTCTGTTGCGCTTCAAATGATACAACCAGCCAACGCGTTTCGACCAAACATGGGCATCTTCAGGGCAAGATATTGTTGAAGTTAACTGTATCCTCTGGCACGTGTGTCAAGAAACGATTAAAGCGAATCCTAAAGTACATAGATGAAGCTCATGGTAGAGCGTAGATCAGCAGGTATGTTAAGTGGCGGTGTTATTTGAAGACGGTATTAGCCGTAAACGAAACCTAGGAGCCGTGTCCATAAGCAGCGTCCTAAAGTCAGCACGATAGAAGAGAGGTTCCATACTGTATCCCTTCATCTTCAACCTGTACATGGAGCCACTTGCTGCTTTACTCACACATAGCAGCATCAAGATTCAGCAACATGCTGATGAAACTCAACTCTACTTGGAGCCTCCTCTGCTTCAGACATCAAAAGCTGCAAGCACTGCCTGCACTCCCCCCAGACCTGGCTATCTGGAAGTAACTTGAAGTTCAGCCCAACAGACATAGAATCCCTGTCGTTTGCCAAGAAACACAAACAAGAAACTGTACAAAACTGACACAATGACATGAACTTCGACAGCTTTGAACCCCAACTTACGTCAAAAGTCAAGTCACCTGGATTCACCCTGGACACCGACCTCAAACTCAAGAACAGCACAATGCCAAAAAACAGAGACGGCCTTGTACCAGCTCACTTTTCTGAAGAACGTGAAACTGTTTCTTCCTGAAAGTGACTTCAGGACTGCCCTCATTCCAGCCCTCGTACTCTTGCATATCGATGGCGGTGATGTACCGCTCCATGGCGTCCCAGACGTCACGCTAGCACTCGCTCCGGGCCTCCGATACGCCCGACACATCCAACGCCTCAATAACTATGACTACGTCACTCCCATCCTGATGGAACTACATTAGCTACACTTGCCGGCCTGCACCATCTTCAAAACTAGATGCATCCTTTACAACGCCTACACCACCAGCACCCTGCTTATCTTACAGACACGCTTTCCCTCCCTGGTGTCGGCACACCTGCAGCCAGGACAGCATCAGACTGCAAACTAAGAAGTGTAAAAAAACAAAACAAGACAGCAGGCCTTCGCTATGCATGCACCAAGGATCTGGAACAATATCTCTGTATCCGTCAGGAGCGCCCAAACGCTGCTCCAGTTTAGGAAAGAACTGAAGACGCACCTCTTTACAGAACAGCACATCACATGCATCAACTGCACGCATCCCAGCTGTCTCTCCTGTGCCTCGTCGACTTTATGCTCGCCTTTGAATCTATATATGCTCTGCTGCCTTTCGGCTACGTTCGCATTATACAGAAACCATATGCATGCATACAAACATACAGGATAAAAACCCCACTGGAAGCCCAGCTCTAAACAGTTTGGACTTTCCGATACCTGCAGGAAGATGGTTCCTAGTGGAGACGGTCGAGGCTCTGTTTTTAAAAACTCCGCAGCTCCCTTGCCTCCAAGGCAAGGCAAGGCAACTCACAAAACGTTCCTGGGGACGCAAAGTTTGGCCTTTGCTGTGACCGAGGGCCGCACTGATGCCAAGGGGGAGGAGGGGGAGGATTAAGGTGAGTGTAGGGGAAGCAAGATACCTGAGAGCCTAGCTAGGGGAAAGGACAGCCACTGCTCAATGTGGTTGGCTGTTGGAAGTAGTGTCTAATGTGTAACAAAGGAAAAATTGTTCCTTTTTTAGGTGTCCCCTCACTCACCGGGGTTGCCCCACGGTGACATGCTTCATCATTGGGGCCATCCCAGTCCTCTACGGGCTGGGGCGTGCTGCGACTTGCGGAGTTACGTAGGAGCACTTAAATGGACTATGTGTGGTGCATGTGTATTTGTGGGGAGTGGACTATGTGATGAAATTAAAAGTTACCTGCCCAGTAGGTTACTAATAAACTTTATTCTGGCCTCTAGGTGGTAGTATTAAAAACGGGGTAGGGAGATAGGCTATCCTAAACTTAATGTGTCCAGATGTTCCTATCAACTCCTAAGTCGACATGTTTCGTGCATACCCCAAGCACTTCTTCGGGACTACACAGGGACCAGCCCTGTGTTCGCCACTCCTTACTCTATCAATGAGAGATTTGTAAAAAGGTTTTTAAACTGCAGCAAACTCTATTAAGTGCATGCATTTATACCTACGTATTTTGTTTCCCAAAAACACGTGGTTCCTGAAAGATAGAAAACAACTTTAAAATTCAAGGGGTGGTTGGCCCCATTAGTTATCACACACAGTTTCTACCAGAAGTGATGTATTCTGTGAATATTGAACGCGAACTCATTGGCCGTGTTTTCATGCACAAAAACGTGATAGATTTCGTGCATATTTTGAACGTGGTTTTTAACACCTATCATAGTGTCACACCCATACATACAACAATCATACACACTCATACATACTTTCTTTTGAGACCTAACTGGGCCCCATGGAGTCGGAGGGGTATCGGTATCCTCGCAACTCTAATGAGAGAGAAATAGAGTTGTTAAGTTCCCCAGCGTTGTTCGCTCCTTGGGCAGTGTCTCCGTTTAGAAAACGGCATTCCTTCGTGCTCTATTTCACTTACTTGTGCTCCGGTTACCTCCTGTTTTCAGGCACCTACTGTTTCTCCCTCCGGTCCGGATGTTATCGGACTGGAGGTACCGAGTGGTTTAAATGCTGCAAGCAATCGCGGTGGTCCCGCGTTGTTGAGGGGAACGCCCTTCGCGTAAGCTAGAGCGTGTGTTACTCCGCCCGTCTGCGTGGCGGCCATCTTGGGAGTGTCGGTCTTCGTAGGTAGTCGAGTTAAGGTGTCTAACACGACTATTACAGCAGTTTGACACTTTTGAAACAATTTATGGTGCTCTGCAAAGTACTCACTATCTTATAAGGGTTTTTAAACGTCAATTTAAAAAAAAAATGAAAATGAAGTTCGTAAATTGAACTGATTACTCCGGTTTGGTAACCTACCCTTCCCAAAGGTATGGAATGTCACCAAAGTCATACCAGTCAGTTCTAGCTGGAAATAACAATATTTTAGAGGGATCTTAGCTTACAGTGGTGGGTCATTCATTGGTTGTGCAGTTTTCGCCCAAAGGTGGTCGATACTATATACATCCGACTTCGTGAATTCCACATATGCTGGGTCTGATATTAAAATGTTTACATATATTCCTTATGTGAACTGTCCCCAGGGAATGTCATCATTCAATCCCACTATATGGGAGCGGAGCTTGAAAACCCAGCGTTGCTCCTTTTCCAACAGTTTCTTTTCCATGTCAGCATGGGGAGGTTGTGTTTCCAGCACCACCCAGCGCATATCGTTGGGTGTGTGTGCCTTTTCCAAAAAGTGTGTTGTCATTTTGGTGTTTGAATTTTTACATCTAAAGTTACTGCGATGTTCAACCATTCTGGTGTTGACCTTTCTGGTTGTCATTCCAATATAATGTAAATTGCACACACATGTGATCATGTAGACAACTCCTGATGTATTGCAGTTCGAAAACTGTCTTAACTCCCATTTCAGGCCTGTATTACAAATTACCTGTTTGGTGGGTTCTGTCAGGTGGCACACGCTGCAGTTGGAACATGGATGGTGTCCAGCTGGCAGGGGGTGCAGACGTCGGACTGGGCCTTCCATAGATTTGGGGCGTGTGTGCACCATTAAGTCCTTCAAGTTTTTCCCTTTACGATGGCTGAACATCGGTTGGGTGATGTTGAGACCCCCGCTGTTCAGAGTTCTCCAATGTTTCTTCACGATTTTTGTCACCTGTTGTGAGGCTACTGTATATGTAGTAATGCAGATGGGCCTTCTCTCCGATGGATTTGTCGGAGGTTCCTTGGGTTTAGACTCCAACAGTGCATCCCTGTGGTTATTGGATGCCCTTTTCTTGGCTTTCTGAACAATCTTTTTTGGGTACTGTCTCTGATATAGTTTATCGCATAATTCCTTGGCCTGCTTTTCATAGTCACTTTTTTCTGAACAATTCCTTCTCAGTCTCAGGAACTGCCCAAAAGGCAGGTTTTCACGGAGTTGGCGTGGATGGAAGCTTTCAAAGCTAAGTAGACAATTTCTAGACGTTGGCTTGAAATGTGTCGTGGTTGTTAGTGTCCCTTTCTCCGCTTTGATGTTTAGGTCTAGGAAGACTAGTTGTTCACGGCTCATTGTAGAGGTGAACTTGAGAAAAGGGTCCTGAAGATTCAGCCAGTTTAGGAACACATCTGCCTCCTGCTCTGTTCCATTCCAGATGAGAATGACGTCATCTATGTAACGTTTCCATATCTGGATTTTGGTAGCATGGGGGTTGTCTGTATTTAGGATCTTTTTGGTCTCTAGCCAGTGCACATACAAACCCGCCACGCTCGGCGCAAAGGTGCTTCCCATGCTGGTTCCATGGGTCTGTTTGTATATAGTTTCCTGGAAACGAAAGAAGTTCTCGGTGAGGGCAAGGCGGCAGCATTCCAGCACTACATGCCTAGGTGTTTTGTAATCCCATTGGCTTTCGAATAGAATGTCCTCTAGGATCTGTAGGGTCTCTCTGTGAGGTAAGCTTATATACAGACTCTCTACGTCGAGTCCTATCAGAATCTGTGTCATGGGGTCAAAAGGTAGATCTTTAAGGAGGCACAGCACTGATTTTGTGTCCTGTAGATATGTTACTGTCTTCTGTACCAATGGTCTTAAGTAAGCGTCCGCAAACTTAGACAAAGGCTCAAGTATTGACCCTATACCTGAGACGATAGGTCTCCCAGGTGGTTTTTCCAACCTTTTGTGGATTTTTGGGATAGTATAGAAGTACGGAGTCCTGGGATGTTTGTTCTCAAGGAAATCTGCTTCCTTTCTAGTTAGCCAGTCGTTGACCAGACACTCTTCCACCATCCCAGCTATCTCAATCCTCAAACGTTCCGTAGGGTCTGCCCTCAGTACTTCATAGTTCCTTTGGTCTGCCAGTAATCTCAGGCACTCCGTCTCATAGTCTTCTGAGTTTTGTATAACAATTGCCCCGCCTTTATCGGCTGGCTTTATTGTTATTGTTACATCATTGGCTAGTTGAGTTATTGCTTCCTTTTCAGCTCTACTGGTGTTATGAAACGTGTTCAAATCCCTGGTATCCAGATCCATTACATCTTTCAAAACTGCCTTCTCAAAAGCCAAAACCTCAACTGGTAGGCTATTTGTAGGGGGGGTAAAGGATGACTTCTTCTTTAGTCCTGTGTCACTAGTAATTCCTGTAGGTTGTGGTTTGTCTTTAAAAAAGACTTGTAATTTTATACTGCGTACAAATTCCTTCAATTCACAGTATAGCTTGAATTTATCCAGGGTTGTGGTCGGAACAAAACCCAAACCTTTTTCTAAGACTCTCTCCTCAATTGGTGTCAAAATTTTATCAGAGAGGTTTACTACTAGGCTAGAAATTGTCTACTTAGCTTTGAAAGCTTCCATCCACGCCAACTCCGTGAAAACCTGCCTTTTGGGCAGTTCCTGAGACTGAGAAGGAATTGTTCAGAAAAAAGTGACTATGAAAAGCAGGCCAAGGAATTATGCGATAAACTATATCAGAGACAGTACCCAAAAAAGATTGTTCAGAAAGCCAAGAAAAGGGCATCCAATAACCACAGGGATGCACTGTTGGAGTCTAAACCCAAGGAACCTCCGACAAATCCATCGGAGAGAAGGCCCATCTGCATTACTACATATACAGTAGCCTCACAACAGGTGACAAAAATCGTGAAGAAACATTGGAGAACTCTGAACAGCGGGGGTCTCAACATCACCCAACCGATGTTCAGCCATCGTAAAGGGAAAAACTTGAAGGACTTAATGGTGCACACACGCCCCAAATCTATGGAAGGCCCAGTCCGACGTCTGCACCCCCTGCCAGCTGGACACCATCCATGTTCCAACTGCAGCGTGTGCCACCTGACAGAACCCACCAAACAGGTAATTTGTAATACAGGCCTGAAATGGGAGTTAAGACAGTTTTCGAACTGCAATACATCAGGAGTTGTCTACATGATCACATGTGTGTGCAATTTACATTATATTGGAATGACAACCAGAAAGGTCAACACCAGAATGGTTGAACATCGCAGTAACTTTAGATGTACAAATTCAAACACCAAAATGACAACACACTTTTTGGAAAAGGCACACACACCCAACGATATGCGCTGGGTGGTGCTGGAAACACAACCTCCCCATGCTGACATGGAAAAGAAACTGTTGGAAAAGGAGCAACGCTGGGTTTTCAAGCTCCGCTCCCATATAGTGGGATTGAATGATGACATTCCCTGGGGACAGTTAACATAAGGAATATATGTAAACATTTTAATATCAGACCCAGCATATGTGGAATTCACGAAGTCGGATGTATATAGTATCGACCACCTTTGGGCGAAAACTGCACAACCAATGAATGATCCACCACTGTAAGCTAAGATCCCTCTAAAATATTGTTATTTCCAGCTAGAACTGACTGGTATGACTTTGGTGACATTCCATACCTTTGGGAAGGGTAGGTTACCAAACCGGAGTAATCAGTTCAATTTACGAACTTCATTTTCATTTTTTTTTAAATTGACGTTTAAAAACCCTTATAATATAGTGAGTACTTTGCAGAGCACCATAAATTGTTTCAAAAGTGTCAAACTGCTGTAATAGTCGTGTTAGACACCTTAACTCGACTACCTACGAAGACCGACACTCCCAAGATGGCCGCCACGCAGACGGGCGGAGTAACACACGCTCTAGCTTACGCGAAGGGCGTTCCCCTCAACAACGCGGGACCACCGCGATTGCTTGCAGCATTTAAACCACTCGGTACCTCCAGTCCGATAACATCCGGACCGGAGGGAGAAACAGTAGGTGCCTGAAAACAGGAGGTAACCGGAGCACAAGTAAGTGAAATAGAGCACGAAGGAATGCCGTTTTCTAAACGGAGACACTGCCCAAGGAGCGAACAACGCTGGGGAACTTAACAACTCTATTTCTCTCTCATTAGAGTTGCGAGGATACCGATACCCCTCCGACTCCAAGGGGCCCAGTTAGGTCTCAAGAGAAAGTATGTATGAGTGTGTATGATTGTTGTATGTATGGGTGTGACACTATGATAGGTGTTAAAAACCACGTTCAAAATATGCACGAAATCTATCACGTTTTTGTGCATGAAAACACGGCCAATGAGTTCGCGTTCAATATTCACAGAATACATCACTTCTGGTAGAAACTGTGTGTGATAACTAATGGGGCCAACCACCCCTTGAATTTTAAAGTTGTTTTCTATCTTTCAGGAACCACGTGTTTTTGGGAAACAAAATACGTAGGTATAAATGCATGCACTTAATAGAGTTTGCTGCAGTTTAAAAACCTTTTTACAAATCTCTCATTGATAGAGTAAGGAGTGGCGAACACAGGGCTGGTCATTGTGTAGTCCCGAAGAAGTGCTTGGGGTATGCACGAAACATGTCGACTTAGGAGTTGATAGGAACATCTGGACACATTAAGTTTAGGATAGCCTATCTCCCTACCCCGTTTTTAATACTACCACCTAGAGGCCAGAATAAAGTTTATTAGTAACCTACTGGGCAGGTAACTTTTAATTTCATCACATAGTCCACTCCCCACAAATACACATGCACCACACATAGTCCATTTAAGTGCTCCTACGTAACTCCGCAAGTCGCAGCACGCCCCAGCCCGTAGAGGACTGGGATGGCCCCAATGATGAAGCATGTCACCGTGGGGCAACCCCGGTGAGTGAGGGGACACCTAAAAAAGGAACAATTTTTCCTTTGTTACACATTAGACACTACTTCCAACAGCCAACCACATTGAGCAGTGGCTGTCCTTTCCCCTAGCTAGGCTCTCAGGTATCTGGAAACAGAAACCTTTTTTCTGACTTTAATGACTGGAGGGCGAGCCAAGCTATTTACCCTCTAACTCCCCTAGTTCTTTTCCTGACACGTTGCAGCGCGCAGCTGCGGGAGTCTTTGTGGACACCTTTCTAGTAATACACACCCACGTTCCAGTCTGACACAAGTACATACTGAATAAATTAAGATGGCAGAGATCACAGGGCTCTCCTTCACAGAAGATGAGGCAGATAGAATAATAGCCTCTATGCTACCCCATTCAAGCACTACCTACAAGGATACGAGTGAATCACAACAGAGTTGGGATGAAGTAACGGAACTCAAACGCAATCTAGTCAAAACCATCATACATGGGGTAATGATGAGTGAATATCACAGGGCCAACGCAGCACCACGCGGCCTTATAGTGAATAATGAACCTTTCATATTTCAAGATGACCTTATTTTTAAGAAAGATTGGTCACTGATAAGCTGGCACTGCACCAGGGACTGGCTAGTCCTCATTGTAAAGACAGCGGCACGCAGAGCTGAGGCATTGAAGGTGCAAATTCAGGACCTGGAAATTAAACTGAAAACATACCAGACACCGGCTGAACTTAAGAAAAGGCTGGATGAACTTAACAAATCAATGAGTGAATTTGAGATATCCCTGAAAGACACTAAGTACACTAAATTTTACAAAGATAAAAAAACCTTTTCCCACGAAAAGGTGTACCCATACATCAAAGCCGAGTATATACTCTCTGGGAGGAACCCAGGTTATAACAGTGACAGTGGAGCCTCAGACACAGGATCTGACTCCTCAGACAACAGTTATAATCGCAACCAACCGCGAAATAGACGAGGCAGAGCGGGGAGAAGAATGAACAGGGGAAACAACTGGCAACCCTACCAAGGACCGCCACCGCAGTTCTTCTATGGACCACCCCCACCTTTTCAGCAACCATACCCACAACAGCCTTTTCCATTTTGGGACAATGCCCAAATGTCAGGAATACCACAACAGCCTTTTTTAGGGAGGGGCAAAAAACCAGGCCGAGGAAAATCCAGAGGACAGCAAGTCCAATGGGCACAACCACTGGAAACCAACAGAACACACACAAGGAGCCAGGGACCAGTAACAACACTATCAACCAGCAGCATCTAAGCCTAGTAGTAAACCTCTCTGATAAAATTTTGACACCAGTTGAGGAGAGAGTCTTAGAAAAAGGTTTGGGTTTTGTTCCGACCACAACCCTGGATAAATTCAAGCTATACTGTGAATTGAAGGAATTTGTACGCAGTATAAAATTACAAGTCTTTTTTAAAGACAAACCACAACCTACAGGAATTACTAGTGACACAGGACTAAAGAAGAAGTCATCCTTTACCCCCCCTACAAATAGCCTACCAGTTGAGGTTTTGGCTTTTGAGAAGGCAGTTTTGAAAGATGTAATGGATCTGGATACCAGGGATTTGAACACGTTTCATAACACCAGTAGAGCTGAAAAGGAAGCAATAACTCAACTAGCCAATGATGTAACAATAACAATAAAGCCAGCCGATAAAGGCGGGGCAATTGTTATACAAAACTCAGAAGACTATGAGACGGAGTGCCTGAGATTACTGGCAGACCAAAGGAACTATGAAGTACTGAGGGCAGACCCTACGGAATGTTTGAGGATTGAGATAGCTGGGATGGTGGAAGAGTGTCTGGTCAACGACTGGCTAACTAGAAAGGAAGCAGATTTCCTGGAGAACAAACATCCCAGGACTCCGTACTTCTATACTATCCCAAAAATCCACAAAAGGTTGGAAAAACCACCTGGGAGACCTATCGTCTCAGGTATAGGGTCAATACTTGAGCCTTTGTCTAAGTTTGCGGACGCTTACTTAAGACCATTGGTACAGAAGACAGTAACATATCTACAGGACACAAAATCAGTGCTGTGCCTCCTTAAAGATCTACCTTTTGACCCCATGACACAGATTCTGATAGGACTCGACGTAGAGAGTCTGTATACAAGCTTACCTCACAGAGAGACCCTACAGATCCTAGAGGACATTCTATTCGAAAGCCAATGGGATTACAAAACACCTAGGCATGTAGTGCTGGAATGCTGCCGCCTTGCCCTCACCGAGAACTTCTTTCGTTTCCAGGAAACTATATACAAACAGACCCATGGAACCAGCATGGGAAGCACCTTTGCGCCGAGCGTGGCGGGTTTGTATGTGCACTGGCTAGAGACCAAAAAGATCCTAAATACAGACAACCCCCATGCTACCAAAATCCAGATATGGAAACGTTACATAGATGACGTCATTCTCATCTGGAATGGAACAGAGCAGGAGGCAGATGTGTTCCTAAACTGGCTGAATCTTCAGGACCCTTTTCTCAAGTTTGAGGAAAATTAAATTTTGGCCATGATGTGTTCCCTAGCGCGTACCCCACCGACTCCATGTACCAGCTTAAAGTGCATGTAACTTCCCTCCTGTGCCAGCTATGAAGACGCAAATACATTTGCGTCCACCGTTAACTTGTCCTCTTTCAGATCCACCATGAATGGATTATGTAGTCCGTTCCTAAGTATGCTATGCCACCGTCTTTTTGTAGTACACTTTTCATATTTTTCCTGCTCTAGCAAGAGTAGGCCCTGAATTCCTGCCATCTGAACCTCTTTTGTGGCTCCTGACTCTGCCCAGGCTACCTCTGTACCCGTGAACTCTGTCCTACTTTCTGTGCGGCCCCTCGCGCTCAGCTCAAGCCTGCTTTCTGCCAAGACTGACTATAACCTTCGAGTTATCTGTTTCGCTCCTCGAGAATGCATTCCTGCCTACTAGATCCTGTAAACATCCTCCCCAGCTGCAGAGCCAAAGGGCCGACCTGTCTTAATGCAAGTAATTCATAGCCTCCGTTGCCATGCTTCCATGGAAGGCCCCGAGCCCCCACGCTTCACATGTAGACACTCAGGCGCTCATACGCGCATCCACAGTTAGCATAGAATAGCTTCTGCCCTAGAGACCTTTCCGCCCAGATAGTATAGTTCCTAAACATCAGATATCAGATATGATAGAAGTACAAGTTGATCTGACATGCCAGACTTCTGTCTCTTTCCGTCAGTGTAAATGTCAAGTCCCCTGCACCCCGTCAATCACACGTCATGCAGCTGCGCGCGCATCCAAGCTTCCGATTTTCTGCTGACATTGCAACATTCTGTTAGCACCACCCCTTGGTGCCACCCACTCGCGTCACCTATCAGTGACGTTTCTAGCACACACCTCTAGTTCACGCCTAGTTTACGCCTCTTGATGATGTATTGGTATCACGTGTATAATGTTATCTTGTCTTCTCTCAGCTGTTACGCCTCTTACATTATTCTTTATGGTATACATCAAGTATATAAGCTATGTATTGTCAATAAACGAGAGCGCTCTATCCCTTCTGACACCCCTGTGGTGGTCAGAACATGATATCCTGATTCCTTTATGAGGAATAAAACCCTTAGAAACTCTAACACCACGGACTCTGTTTTTTTTATTCTGATTGAGTTATTATTGATTAAGTACTTACCTGCATAGAAATTAAGAGAGTAAATTAATTATTTACGTCATTTTGGCGCCCGAACAGGGACCCCTCCCCCACCTCACGCGCCGGTTGGTGCGTTGCAAACTCTGTCCCCTGCCATCAGTTAGATGGAACACACGTGTACTGGCAGGATTTCCTGCATCTCCCTCTGACCCACGGAGGTGACGAAGACTGCGATCAGTGCCCAGACGAGGCGGTGAGGAGTGCGGAGGATCCCGACCAGAGCCCAGCCGAAAGAAGCAAGGTCCGAGGTGTGAAGAGGCCCACCAGTTTTCCGAAGTTTTCCGAAGTTTTCCGAAATTTTCCGAAGTTTTCCGAAGTTCCGAGTCGAGTCCAGTCGAGTTTTCCGAGGCCTTCTGCTTCCGTGCTTCCCGGTGAGTACCATTGCTGGGTCGTATCTAGACGGGTTTGGGTACGCAAGTCCGGTCTGCACTGTTTTTAGGCAGTGTATCTGTACTGTTTAGCAGTATATCAAGTATTCCGAATTTCTGCACTGTTACACCAGTGTATCTGTACTGTTGAGCAGTACATCCAGTATAGGGGGTAGTTATCTATGTCTTCAATGTTTTTTATGTGATTAATGTTGTGGTATGAATGTGACTGTTTAAACGTGTATTATTGTATTTCTCGTATAATCTAGCTGTCAAGGGTATTAAGGAATAAAGATCTAGCGTTCAGTAATAAGTAAGCAGGATGCCGTTTTTCAATAAGTTAAAACAGATAGGAACTAGGAAAGGGTTACTGGAGGAAGAAATTCCTATCCCCCCTAGGGACACTCCAGGCAATTTTATGTATCAGAAACATGGCATAGATGCCATATTATATCTAGATTTATGGGCCGATTACACCAAACACTTAGACGAAAGACACAGATGGCCTGTTACCGGAACATGGGATGCCGAGTGCAATATTAGGGTAGAAGAAGCGTTATGGAAAAAGAAAGCCAGACAATCTCAGAAGGACGCCATAGAATTTTGGCGTAAGGAATCACGTAAGCGTGCTGACAAAGCACTCCGTAAAGAAGACAGACTTAAAGAATCAGAAAAAGACCAAGAAAACGAATTAGTTACTGAAGGGATCCGAGTAAAAACAGAACAAATAGACCGTGCCCGAAATAATTTAGTAAACGGTATGTATCTTGCAGCAGATGACACATCTGAAGCCATTTCAGAAATACCGAAAAACTTACCGACACCATTAGTTCCAACTAAAGTAATGCATAAAAGTACTAAAGACATATTCCTAAATTCATATTTAGAGGATGTAGCACCAGCTTACACCAATCTGCCTGTTCGTGCCCTGCCTACTGACAGGGATGGGGGTGGCACTGCACCCCCAGATAATGTTCCGCCGGTACCGCGACAGACCTCCCCTGTTCCGCCAGCTCCGCCACTTCCTGCACTCAAGACTGACCTACCGAAACCAATACTACCTGATCTTACTAAAAGACAAATTCAAGTCCAGATACAGACTCCGCGGAGAGATAATACCCAAGCATCCGCCTCAGGAGGTGCAACTGGGGGTCCTCAGACCCCGCCATTGACACACAGACTCAATTTAAGGGACACGCAGAATCCTTTCCAGTCTCCCCACTCGACGCGTCTTGACGCATTTAAAGAGAAAATGTCAGTTTGCAGATATGATCCAGTCCCCGGAAGAACCGATCTAATGATATTAGCATCACTACGATTAAGATCTGCCACCGATAGCTTGCTATGCTATGTAGGAATGAAGGAAGTCCTCGACAGATTATATAAGTTTATACGCACAGGGGAAGACCCTGATAGTGTTAAAGATGCCATGCATAAACAGAAAGTTGACACTCAAGCACTGATATTACGATTTTTCATAAATTGTGTAATAAGAGAACGAGACAGGCCCGGGACAGATCAAAGTGAATTAGACGCATTAAACAAGTGGGGTCAAAATATAGCCGATGGAAAACATGACAAGGGGACTTGCATAGCCAGTATGTCCCAGAAAATTAGAAAGGCAGTATTGACTGCACACCAGGAAGAGAATGATAAAACTTCCTCCGAGGAGGAAGATGAACATGAAGCATCAGGAAAGTCTACAGATACTATAGCATATGTAGGTAGGGGAGCCTACCTTAGGAAAGGTGTCCGTCCAGAAAGCAAGAGAGTTTTTCTCTCTGAGTGAACAAATCCGAATTCTTCTGAACATCAGTTCCAGGAAACTGATAAAAGGCTTCGAGACCGAATGGGGTACCATGTACTTAATTCTATGGATGAACAGGAATTAGCCCGGTCAGCTGTATTATGGGCCGAAAACCCAGACATGTATAATGATGACACGTTAGTACAGACATTCTTGAACCTTTCCCCGGAAGAGCAGAAAATAGCAGGTGTATACATGATTCAGCACCTCCTCATCAAGTTCAGAAACCATCATTCTGATCCAGGTCCCTTACACGAAACATTAGAAGCACTACTCAAGGATAGATGGAGAGGTTTTAGTACCAAGTTAATACAAATAATTCTAGAACAACGATGTAAGTATAACACCTTCATAAGTCCTGAATATGTTCCCGCCCCGCCTCCAGAAAGAAAAACGTACCACATGCAATGCGGTAGTGGCATTGAAAGTCAGAACCCCTTACGAGAAGTACACCCAGTTATGGGTACGGACCAACGCTTGAAGCGTGTGTATGTTCACACACCACTGACTAAGTTAGAACTGTTAGAAATGAAGAAACTAGTTCCGTGCCATGATAAAGACCCTGCAGGTTTTCACAGAGAGCTTAAAGACATGTTACTGATGGGAGACTACACGTATGATGATATTATGAAAATGTTAAAAGTACTGTTGCCCACGGGCATTTACGAGAAATTAAAGGAAAAAGATTGGGAGGTGGGAGAGTCAAAGATAGCATGGGCAGAAATAGAAGACGAAGAAAGCAAACGAGTCCCAGGGTTAGGTCTTGGGGATAAGACCAAAGCATTACCAGGTTTAATAGTACAGGTTTTGCCAAGATTATTGACAACTAGAAAGGAAGATTGGGATGCAATCTCGTCCTGTAAACAGAAACAAGATGAAGATACTAGCGACTTTTATTCAAGATTTGAGAAATGTTTCATCATCAATAGTGGCCTAAAGGTTAGCAGCGAGTCATATCCACACCTTTTTGTAACAAAATTAGTAGAGAATGCCCTACCATTAGTCAAAAATAGAGTATACAAAGTTGAAAGTACTTGGCAGGCAAACACGCCATCCCAGATGTTACAAATGTTACAATATCACCAGAACAGAATTAGGGAAGAGCAAGATCAGGAACAGAAACGTATGAAAGACACGAAAATGAAAATGCTAGTAGCACAAACGATCCCAGCCGACGGTCATAGAAAAGGTGGGGCCCAGACCAATCATTCTGCCGCTCCCGTCAAAGGGACATGTAATTATTGCAAGCAGCCAGGTCACTACGTACATGAATGTCCAGTCCTGAAACATAACATCGCGACAGGTAAAACTAAAGAAAGACCGCATCCGCCTAGACATGAACAGGGTCATCAACAGACCTCACAGAACGAACAGCCAATGCAGAATCAACAGCCTATGCATGATCAGTCCCACACAGTACAGACAGTAGCAGTACCGCAGCCACAGCATGCTCAGACACAGCCCGCTGCCGCAACTCGGCAAGTCTCACAACAGATGTACCAGTATGCCCAGTCGGCATATCCAGATTATCAGCGATACACATGAAACAGCCTAGAGAGGGAAGGTGATTTGCCTCTTATTGAAATTCCTGTAGATCAAGAAGGTCCTTATGTACACAGTCACGTATTAGGAAAAGACAGAAAGTTTTTAATTGACACAGGGGCAAGTCGCACTACCATCAGTCACAATGAAGTCCCAGGGGCACCCCTCTCAGGCTCACAGAATGTTTCCCTTGGTTTTTCAGGACAGCCTATTGTAAATGAAGTATCAGAACCAGTACCACTAGCTGTGGGTCCATTATCTCGAGTTACAGATTTGTTACTTACGAAATCATGTCCAGAAAATCTGTTAGGAATTAAAACACTGAAGGCTCTAGGAGCTATAATATGCTGTTCCCCGGAGGGAGTCAGACTCTTTCTACGGGATTTCAAGGGTCATTATGTTCTACGTGATTTTGATGTCAGATTGAAAAATGTACCAGATCATTTATGGGCAAAAGGCCCAGCTGATGTAGGTTGTATGCATATCACTCCATATCGTGTTACACTCAAGACAGGAGTTGTTCTACCCAGAATCAGACAATACAAGTTACCACCCGATGCTGTAGTGGCTTTACTGAAAATAATTGAAGAGGTTATTGCCCAAGGAGTGGTCGTAGAGACCGACTCCAATATCTGTAATTCACCCATCATTCCAATTCTTAAACGTACAGACCGCAATGCACCGCCAGTATATCGGCTGGTGATTGATCTTCGAGAACTGAACAAATGCATTGTACCACAGTACCCTGTGGTCCCCGATATCTCTTCCCTATTGACTGCTATTGATTCAGAAGCAACGTTCTTTACCGTAATCGATCTCAAGAACGCTTTTTTCAGTGTACCTATTGATCCGGAGAGCCAATATCTCTTCGGATTCAGTTTAAATGGACGAAGTTTCAAATTTTCCCGCGCACCTCAAGGATTTACAGAAAGCCCCAGCATCTATAGTCAAGCACTGAAAAGACAACTAGATTGTATTCAAATGCCAGTTAATACCGCCTTACTGCAATACGTCGATGATCTATTGATCACCGCACGAAGTGAGCCCGAATGTGAACAAGCATCACTAACAGTTTTGCATTTCCTGGCTGACAAGGGACACAAGGTGTCTCCTTCGAAGCTTCAATTCTGTGTTCAGCAAGTTGTGTACTTGGGTCACTTGCTGTCCAAAGTGGGGAGACAGCTCACTCCCGATCGCATTCAGTTAATTGTAAACATGCCTCGACCCCAGTCACAAAAGGAAGTGCGGGCCTTCATAGGCCTCACCTCGTACTGCAGACAATGGATTCCTCAATATGCATTTCTAGCTAAACCACTCATCCAGTTAACGACACAGGAGGCAGCGACTTCGACTGTCCTCCCTTGGACTCAGGAACACACACAAGCCTTTGAGGAATTAAAGAAAGCATTATGCCAAGCACCAGTTTTAGCGACACCATGTTACAGCAAACCGTTTACACTTTTTGTTACAGAACGTGACGGTACAGCATTGTCTGTCCTCACTCAAGATCAAGCAGGTTCACATAAGCCTTGCGCTTATTTTTCAAGTACATTGGATTCAGTAGCCCAGGCACTCCCTGCGTGCTTAAAGTCAGTAGCAGCAACAGCGTTAGCAATCAGACAAAGCGACTCAATTGTTCTAGGTCATCAGTTAACAGTACAAGTTCCACATTCTGTAGAGGTTCTGTTAAATAGAACCCAGACTCAACACTTGACTATAGCACGACTGACAGGTTACGAATTGACCTTATTCCAGCCACACATAGAAATCAGACGCTGCAGTATCTTGAACCCAGCAACGCTGTTACCTACAGTTATGACAGATCCAGCTCCACATGATTGTATAGAGATCATTAATGCAGTAACAAAACCCCGACGAGATTTAACAGATGTTCCATTGACAAATCCAGACCTGACACTTTATGTGGATGGTTCATGCATGAGAACAAGTACAGGAGAGTTAGTGGCCGCGTATGCAGTGACCACTGAAACAAAAGTTAAAGAAACACATCGTATTGATACACTGTCTGCTCAAGCAGCAGAGCTCATTGCTCTGACCCGAGCCTGTATTCTAGCCAAGAACAGAAATGTTAACATATACACTGATTCCCGTTATGCGTTCGGAGTCGTACACGACTTCGGCATGCTCTGGCAGGAACGAGGTTTCCTGACCTCTCATGGTACAAAGATACAGCATGGTCCTCTCATTCAAGCACTGTTAGAAGCAATACATCTGCCTTCAGCCATATCCGTCATGAAGTGTAAAGCACATACTAAAGTCACAGATTCTGTTTCCCAGGGTAACGACCTGGCAGATCAGACAGCAAAACATACAGCACTGACTCACACTCAGACAACTGACACGACAAAGACAACAGATCCGACAAACTGTATGACAGTCAGAGATCCCACACTAGATGTTATTGACATTCAGACACATGCTACTCCAGACGAAATAAAGAAATGGATCGAACTAGGAGGGATCCAGACAGATCAAGGTTGGATGACGAAGGGAAAATCTACATGGTTTCTCCCTGACTCTATGGTTCAAGTCATGATAAATACAGCACATAGTCCTGCACATCTAGGAGAAAAGGCAATGCTAGACAGTTTACAAAATCTCTGGAGCAATAAACACTTACGAGCCGCAGCAAAACAGAAAGTGCGTACTTGCATGATCTGTTGTCAGTTCAATCCAGGTAAAAGCGTCCCTGTAGAGCAAGGTGGATTTCATCCTCCCGATCACCCTTTTGAAGTCCTCCAGATGGATTATATCCAGATGGACCGTTGTCGAGGTTTTAAATATGTTCTCGTAGTTGTCTGTGCTCTGTCCCGCTGGACCGAAGCATACCCAGTCCCAGATTACACTGCTCCGACCACTGCCAAACAGTTGGTTCGTGAATTTTTCCCACGATACGGCATGCCTCGTGTCGTGTACTCAGATGACGGTCAGCCATTCTCGTCTGCCTTAATGAAAGAAGTTTCCTTGTTACTGGGATACCAGTGGAAGTTCCATTGTGTCCGACATCCAGAAGCCGCAGGCCTTGTTGAGAGGCATAATCAGACATTAAAGATCCGCCTTGCCAAAATATGTCAGGACAAAGGGGTCGACTGGATAGTCGCCCTGCCAGTGGCACTATTCTATATGAGAATGGTCGCCCATTCGAGATCAGGGCTATCTCCGTACGAAGTGGTCTTTGGCAGACCACCGAATATGTGGGGGACGCCCATTCCTAAAAAGATTACTGATGTTGATTCTAATATGTTGACAGATTACCTTGCCTCCTTGATGTCTGCACTCCAATCATGTCGTTCACAGGTTGCCGCAGCCTTCCCTGACAACACTGAGGTGAAGCCTCACGACGTCCGTCCCGGGGATACTGTCCTCGTCCGCAACTTCGACAGAAAAAGTCCGTTGGAGCCCCGCTGGAAGTCTCCGAAGACCGTTCTTCTTACCACAAGGACCGCAGTCAAATTGGAAGGCAGAAAGGGGTGGGTCCACCTAAGCCATATCAAAACATTCCCAGGACTGAAACCGGAACAAGACTCACCCACCCCCACCAAAGACTGTGTTAACAAAGACTTTTCCGAATCCAAACGAGAAAAAACTCCTCAAGAACAATATCGTATGAAATTGCGATCTAGCAAGTCAGACAGTTTAATTGTTTAAGTCCTCCCCTAGGTGAATCGGTTAAATAGTTTCTGACATGTATCCCCTAGATCGAGATAGAGAGAGAGAAGCAACGAAACGTACATATTGCAAATCACTTCGTAGTCACTGCATAGTGACGCTTATAATTATGTTTATTCTCAGCATTTTTATTATTGTTGCTAGCGTCTTATTACCTATCTACTATCCTATTTTCAAGCGTGAACAATCTGCTTACAATGCCTCTGCTGAACACACTTTTAGTGAGTTACCTCCTCACGAGCTTTCCTACAGATTTGCGCTGCGCAACAACACATTCATTAGTATGTTACATCATTCTCATCAAACTAACAATGCTACAAATTGCTGGATATGTGGCCGACTCCCTCCCTACCAGAATTACAAGGGAGCTCTGCCTCTCTTTCCGTACCCGTTCACTCACAATGGCTCCTGCGGAGCATGGTTTAAAATAATTAATTCTTTAGATCCCGACATTGCTGTTTTCGATGGAGGTTGGGTTTGGGGAAACCTGAACTTGGTCCTACTAGACGTCTGTTACCCAGATAAGGAGGGACTTCCCACTAGAATAGGAACTGATCTAGAAAATGAAGTATATGGATTAGGTAATTATACAATTAGCCTTATGATTCTTACTGTCGAATCCGAAGCCACACCCGTTCTGTCCATTATGTCAGTACTGCCAGTCACTGGTGAATTATGTATCAAGAAGAAAGGTTCAGTACATTTAGGTCATAGTAAATGCACTACTGTGGTCGAATTCAGTGATGATGGAAAATCATCTTTTAAAGCTATCAGTCATTCTTATTTTGTTTGCGGTCATACCGCATACATACGTCTACCTCCAGATTGGGATGGTACCTGTTACATTGCATTCCTTCTGCCACCTGTTTTTCTAGCTCCTCCTGATTACCATAGAAATAGCAATCTAGTAAAGAATAGGCCCAGAAGAGATGCCCCACTTGTCGACTACACAGAAACGGCATGGGAACAGTACACTGATTTTAATAAAGGATTCTTTTTCTTTTTAGGACCTGTCCAGAATAGTAAATTAATACACAGATTAACTAGAACACTTGAAGCAGTAGTAAATGAAACTACCTCCGCCTTAGGTAACTTAACTGAAGAGCAGTCCGCTATGCGGGTTGTTGTCCTTCAGAATCGTCTTGTAATTGACGTCATCTTGGCAGATAGAGGTGGAGCCTGTAAGGTCATCGGGTCAAGCTGCTGTGTTTTCATTCCACAAAATGCACCATCTGTATATCAAGCTATCACCCGTCTTCATAAAATTGCAAATCAGATACACCAGAATCCAGGCACCTGGACTTGGTCCGGTTGGTTCTGGACAACGTTAACAGCTTGGGGATGGAAGATCATGTCCTTCCTAGGCATTGGCCTAGTCCTAGTATTCAGTTGCTGCCTGTGCCTGCAGTGTGGGCCAGCGATTTGTGGACTGTGTGCCACTTCTTGTATTGAACATTCCAGTTTCCTCTCAAAACGTAACCGAAAGAAAGAAGAACAGATGATGTTGCAAGAACAGACTGATCGATTCATGAGGATCGATATTTCATGAAGGGTCCGTAGGGAACAAGGAGGGAATGAGGAAAATTAAATTTTGGCCATGATGTGTTCCCTAGCGCGTACCCCACCGACTCCATGTACCAGCTTAAAGTGCATGTAACTTCCCTCCTGTGCCAGCTATGAAGACGCAAATACATTTGCGTCCACCGTTAACTTGTCCTCTTTCAGATCCACCATGAATGGATTATGTAGTCCGTTCCTAAGTATGCTATGCCACCGTCTTTTTGTAGTACACTTTTCATATTTTTCCTGCTCTAGCAAGAGTAGGCCCTGAATTCCTGCCATCTGAACCTCTTTTGTGGCTCCTGACTCTGCCCAGGCTACCTCTGTACCCGTGAACTCTGTCCTACTTTCTGTGCGGCCCCTCGCGCTCAGCTCAAGCCTGCTTTCTGCCAAGACTGACTATAACCTTCGAGTTATCTGTTTCGCTCCTCGAGAATGCATTCCTGCCTACTAGATCCTGTAAACATCCTCCCCAGCTGCAGAGCCAAAGGGCCGACCTGTCTTAATGCAAGTAATTCATAGCCTCCGTTGCCATGCTTCCATGGAAGGCCCCGAGCCCCCATGCTTCACATGTAGACACTCAGGCGCTCATACGCGCATCCACAGTTAGCATAGAATAGCTTCTGCCCTAGAGACCTTTCCGCCCAGATAGTATAGTTCCTAAACATCAGATATCAGATATGATAGAAGTACAAGTTGATCTGACATGCCAGACTTCTGTCTCTTTCCGTCAGTGTAAATGTCAAGTCCCCTGCACCCCGTCAATCACACGTCATGCAGCTGCGCGCGCATCCAAGCTTCCGATTTTCTGCTGACATTGCAACATTCTGTTAGCACCACCCCTTGGTGCCACCCACTCGCGTCACCTATCAGTGACGTTTCTAGCACACACCTCTAGTTCACGCCTAGTTTACGCCTCTTGATGATGTATTGGTATCACGTGTATAATGTTATCTTGTCTTCTCTCAGCTGTTACGCCTCTTACATTATTCTTTATGGTATACATCAAGTATATAAGCTATGTATTGTCAATAAACGAGAGCGCTCTATCCCTTCTGACACCCCTGTGGTGGTCAGAACATGATATCCTGATTCCTTTATGAGGAATAAAACCCTTAGAAACTCTAACACCACGGACTCTGTTTTTTTTATTCTGATTGAGTTATTATTGATTAAGTACTTACCTGCATAGAAATTAAGAGAGTAAATTAATTATTTACGTCAAGTTCACCTCTACAATGAGCCGTGAACAACTAGTCTTCCTAGACCTAAACATCAAAGCGGAGAAAGGGACACTAACAACCACGACACATTTCAAGCCAACGTCTAGAAATTGTCTACTTAGCTTTGAAAGCTTCCATCCACGCCAACTCCGTGAAAACCTGCCTTTTGGGCAGTTCCTGAGACTGAGAAGGAATTGTTCAGAAAAAAGTGACTATGAAAAGCAGGCCAAGGAATTATGCGATAAACTATATCAGAGACAGTACCCAAAAAAGATTGTTCAGAAAGCCAAGAAAAGGGCATCCAATAACCACAGGGATGCACTGTTGGAGTCTAAACCCAAGGAACCTCCGACAAATCCATCGGAGAGAAGGCCCATCTGCATTACTACATATACAGTAGCCTCACAACAGGTGACAAAAATCGTGAAGAAACATTGGAGAACTCTGAACAGCGGGGGTCTCAACATCACCCAACCGATGTTCAGCCATCGTAAAGGGAAAAACTTGAAGGACTTAATGGTGCACACACGCCCCAAATCTATGGAAGGCCCAGTCCGACGTCTGCACCCCCTGCCAGCTGGACACCATCCATGTTCCAACTGCAGCGTGTGCCACCTGACAGAACCCACCAAACAGGTAATTTGTAATACAGGCCTGAAATGGGAGTTAAGACAGTTTTCGAACTGCAATACATCAGGAGTTGTCTACATGATCACATGTGTGTGCAATTTACATTATATTGGAATGACAACCAGAAAGGTCAACACCAGAATGGTTGAACATCGCAGTAACTTTAGATGTAAAAATTCAAACACCAAAATGACAACACACTTTTTGGAAAAGGCACACACACCCAACGATATGCGCTGGGTGGTGCTGGAAACACAACCTCCCCATGCTGACATGGAAAAGAAACTGTTGGAAAAGGAGCAACGCTGG
Organism: Lissotriton vulgaris; assembly: GCF_964263255.1. Classification (NCBI taxonomy): domain Eukaryota; kingdom Metazoa; phylum Chordata; class Amphibia; order Caudata; family Salamandridae; genus Lissotriton; species Lissotriton vulgaris. Next base: position 302,235,791 of record NC_141686.1, on the reverse strand, counting down.
GTTTTCAAGCTCCGCTCCCATATAGTGGGATTGAATGATGACATTCCCTGGGGACAGTTCACATAAGGAATATATGTAAACATTTTAATATCAGACCCAGCATATGTGGAATTCACGAAGTCGGATGTATATAGTATCGACCACCTTTGGGCGAAAACTGCACAACCAATGAATGACCCACCACTGTAAGCTAAGATCCCTCTAAAATATTGTTATTTCCAGCTAGAACTGACTGGTATGACTTTGGTGACATTCCATACCTTTGGGAAGGGTAGGTTACCAAACCGGAGTAATCAGTTCAATTTACGAACTTCATTTTCATTTTTTTTGAAATTGACGTTTAAAAACCCTTATAATATAGTGAGTACTTTGCAGAGCACCATAAATTGTTTCAAAAGTGTCAAACTGCTGTAATAGTCGTGTTAGACACCTTAACTCGACTACCTACGAAGACCGACACTCCCAAGATGGCCGCCACGCAGACGGGCGGAGTAACACACGCTCTAGCTTACGCGAAGGGCGTTCCCCTCAACAACGCGGGACCACCGCGATTGCTTGCAGCATTTAAACCACTCGGTACCTCCAGTCCGATAACATCCGGACCGGAGGGAGAAACAGTAGGTGCCTGAAAACAGGAGGTAACCGGAGCACAAGTAAGTGAAATAGAGCACGAAGGAATGCCGTTTTCTAAACGGAGACACTGCCCAAGGAGCGAACAACGCTGGGGAACTTAACAACTCTATTTCTCTCTCATTAGAGTTGCGAGGATACCGATACCCCTCCGACTCCATGGGGCCCAGTTAGGTCTCAAAAGAAAGTATGTATGAGTGTGTATGATTGTTGTATGTATGGGTGTGACACTATGATAGGTGTTAAAAACCACGTTCAAAATATGCACGAAATCTATCACGTTTTTGTGCATGAAAACACGGCCAATGAGTTCGCGTTCAATATTCACAGAATACATCACTTCTGGTAGAAACTGTGTGTGATAACTAATGGGGCCAACCACCCCTTGAATTTTAAAGTTGTTTTCTATCTTTCAGGAACCACGTGTTTTTGGGAAACAAAATACGTAGGTATAAATGCATGCACTTAATAGAGTTTGCTGCAGTTTAAAAACCTTTTTACAAATCTCTCATTGATAGAGTAAGGAGTGGCGAACACAGGGCTGGTCCCTGTGTAGTCCCGAAGAAGTGCTTGGGGTATGCACGAAACATGTCGACTTAGGAGTTGATAGGAACATCTGGACACATTAAGTTTAGGATAGCCTATCTCCCTACCCCGTTTTTAATACTACCACCTAGAGGCCAGAATAAAGTTTATTAGTAACCTACTGGGCAGGTAACTTTTAATTTCATCACATAGTCCACTCCCCACAAATACACATGCACCACACATAGTCCATTTAAGTGCTCCTACGTAACTCCGCAAGTCGCAGCACGCCCCAGCCCGTAGAGGACTGGGATGGCCCCAATGATGAAGCATGTCACCGTGGGGCAACCCCGGTGAGTGAGGGGACACCTAAAAAAGGAACAATTTTTCCTTTGTTACACATTAGACACTACTTCCAACAGCCAACCACATTGAGCAGTGGCTGTCCTTTCCCCTAGCTAGGCTCTCAGGTATCTGGAAACAGAAACCTTTTTTCTGACTTTAATGACTGGAGGGCGAGCCAAGCTATTTACCCTCTAACTCCCCTAGTTCTTTTCCTGTAGGGGAAGCAAGGCATATATATATCTAGTGGCGGTCTTGACAAATGAAGGTGTTCCTAAAATTAAGGGACTTTCTTCCTTTCCCTTATTGAAATTAAATTTTAGCCCCTTCGCTGCGGGGGTAATTCCCCTGCGGTGCGGAGGCGTGGGTGGGTCCACTGCGCCGCTGTGCTCATGACGAGCTCAGCTCGTCACAGCCCCACCCACTGATTAATTCTCCCGCACAGGTGGGGAATTACCACGCGTGGACTGACCGCGGCCGTTATGACGAGCTCAGCTCGTCATGCGCACAGCTCCACTGTGACTCCGGACGAGCTGAGCTCGTCCTGAGCACCGAAGGAGTATAGGTTCTTGATGTATATTTAACTTTTGTTGTCATGCTAGTTCTGAGTCGAGTAAACGGCAGCCCAGTGCTGCTGCTGCCCAGGGGGCCCCATGTAAGGGTCAGAAGGGCCACATTCGGCCCCCGGGCCCTACTTTGAGCATTACTGCTCTAAGGGACGGAGAGGACCCGAGAGGTTGGGGGCGGGGAGGGGGGGGGGCGTCTGCTGTTTGGCAGGTGCTCAGCTATCTCCCACCAAAAAGTCTCCATTACGACATCTGTTTGATCCCATTTCTGTCTGGAAATGGCTCAAACAGGAATTACAGATGTGGAAATGCTGCCCTCCCGACTTCCCCCACAGACATTACGGCTGGCGACGTCACTGACAGGAAACCGGTAACTTCGGCAGAACTGGGCGCAGTACTCTGAATTCTCACTGTGATTCTCCATTTCTCAGGGTTCAAACAGCGTCCCACTTGCAGTAGATAGCTAATTTGGCAAAACAAAGTTATCGATTTCCACAGTATCGGGACCTGCTGGTATGAAATCACCACTGCAGCTTTGGCACCATCTAGGAACAAAGCCCTAAGATCCGCGGTTCGCCCTGAAGCACACAGTGTGCAATCCAAGAGCAGCGCCGGGATTCGAACCCAAGGCCCAGGGCTCAAATGAAGCCCCTCCGGCCCTTGACAGCACCTGCGCCTGGGTGAAGCCTCGCGCATACAGCACATCTCATCTTTATCAAAGGGATTCAGGAGAGGCATTCCTTCCTGTTCTTTTAGATGAAATGCTGACACATCAGGAACAGAGCAGAGTTATGCAGCCTGTGCTTTGTTCGAGTGAATGTAAAACTGTTTTCTGTTTTGATACAACAGGCAGCAGGAGAGATAGCTCCCTGCTCGCGCATCATTAACATTTGGTATTTCAGGGCGCACTCCGTTGAATCCCATTGCTAGAAACGCATTGAATGGCATATCAGATGTAATTGTTAATTTACATTTCTCCAAAACGTCTTGCAGGGTTGTGAAGGTTTCACAGGCATTGCCTCGTCTGAGCTGCACCCGCTCAGCCCAAACTGACAGACAGTTCGTGCAGCCTCTCAGAATCTGTCAGCAACAACTGTGAACGTATCATGGACATGTGGTTCCTGCTCTAACCTTTCCAAATCCTCAACTTCTTTCAAATCATTATTACTGAAACTATCAGAGTTGGCAGAAAGGAGGGAAGAGAATCTCTCTCGCAATACTGAGACGTGCTGAGAAAAAGATCTTAGTACAGAATATTGGTCAAAGTAACTAGGAAGAGATTGGAGTAAAGAGTTTTTGGGTCGAGCCTGGGCAGCGCCTGCGCTGCTCTGTGATGCATGCTGTATTCGAGTATGGATTTGTTGCTCCACCCACTCTCCACCCATATTTGTCATTGGCTTGTGTCATTGCCCTTTGGAAATGCTGGCTTCTGATTCGTTAATAGGCTTGTTAGTCCCTCCTTAGTACCGTATTCATTTTAACCTCCCACGAGGACTGGACCTTTTACTTCTGTTGTTACACAGTACGTCCTATTTAGTCTGTAAGCTCTATTTTCTTTAATGAGTTTCTTCTACTGCAGGCATGACATGTTATGTTATGTTAAGTACTCGTATAACGCGCAACAGCTACTCCAAAGAGTGTCCCGGCGCGGTCCAAGAGGAGTCACTGAACTACACCACCATGATTTACGGGAACAGGTGAGTTTTTGAAAGTTTATTGAAGGCTAGCGGGTCTTGAGTATTGCGCAATGGAAACGGAAGGGCATTCCAAGCCTAGGCAGCCTTGACAACCAGGGAGCAGCCGCCCAGCCTGTGGCGCGAGAGGCGGGGTACCCTAGCTAGAAGGAGAGCTGGAGAGGCCAGTTGTCTCAACGGGACATAAAAGGAGAACGCTTCTGTAAATAGGTGGGCCACAACCGTAGAGGGCTCGATGGGCCATGACCAGGGATTTAAATTCGACCCGATCCGCCACGGGAAGCCAGTGGAGTACGCGGAGACCAGTGGAGTACTGCATCTATCAGTGCGCCATGGCCGCTTTCACTTTCATGGTGTCCCCTCCCTGGAATATCGCGCCATCACCCCTCCTCTGCCCCACAAAGTGGGTTGCCGGTCTGAGTGCCATTATTTTAGTACCGGCTAATGGACTGCGGAAGTTAAAACAACACGGAAGTCCTCACCCACCAGTCAAGGAGGGGGATGCAGCAGCACAAAGGCTTGTAAAGGTGTGGGAGCAATTTCATCAGAAAGGGAACTGTGCACCACGTGATCTAAGAGAAACCCACTCAGATTCTGCCATGCAGGCGCTAGCTTTGGAAACATCCGCGTGATATCGCACAGCTTTATGTACGATATAATAAAAACCGTCTGCTTCTTGGTTCTGTACGTCCCTCACCATGCCATAATCAGGCTGTTGACATGTAAAAAGAGCTTGCCACTTCTTTTCTGGATATTTATAGATTTATTTTGGAGTGTAAAAGCCTTTAGTCTCGACCACGCTTTTGTCCTGAACTATTTTCTTCTACTCCTAAAGACCCTCCCACCAGTCATGCGCCGGCGCACAGCTTTCTGTGGTGCAGCACGTGCAGTGGCACCGGGGCTCAGAGGCCAGTAAAATAACATTGGACTTAGGCAGCAGCCCAGTCTCATTCCAGGCTTTTACATACAATATGTCCCTCTGCTGAAAACATATTTTACCCCCTCCCGCTGCCCCCACCTCCACCCGTCACGGTCCACCCTACACAGAACCCACACCATGGGCCCGATTCACAAAATGAACTTAAGACTCAATACTAAACTTATTACTACTTTTGGTATTAACAGAAGTTAGGATTTTGTCTTAAGTTTGTCTTAAGTCTGTTTTAAGACAAACTTAAGACAAAATCCTAACTTCTGTGAATACCAAAAGTAGTAAGTGCATTCTGTGAATACCAAAATAGTAGTAAGTTTAGGATTGAGTCTTAAATTCATTCTGTGAATCGGGCCCCATATATTTACCACCGGCTCATAGCAGGGAGTAAGTGGAGTTGTTAACACATTGGAACTGTTATTTCCGTTTGGTTTTACAGCTGTGGGAAAACACAGTCCCACAAGGTATTGCCCCATTTTGTAGGGTTTACATTGAAATTGCACAGTACTGGGTGGATTTACCTTAAGGTAGCGATAACTTGGTAAAATCCTCCCTAGTACTGTGCACTTTGTTACTGGGGCACAGGACATTGTTTCTGGAGCAAAAAGAAGGAAACATTGGCAATTATTGGCTTTTCTATATTGTAAAGAAATTCAGAAACCTGAGCAATACACAGATGGAGGAGCAAACGAGGAGCAGGACCTGATGCGCCTCTCTTACAGACTACCCGGCTTCATCCTGGCCTTCCATGTATAACAAGAATAAGCATTTGCAATGCAAGCAGTCTCGAGAGAGTTTGAGCTATTGGCATTGTAAATTACGTTATGTTATATTTAATTTATACAGCGCATGGCTACTCAAGAGTGTCCCGGCGCTTGCTCCAGAAAGAAAGATGCACACAGATCAGAAGCTAAAAAGCAACGTTATTAGTTGTTTCTTTAAAAGCAATGGATCCTGGGTGCCCCGGAGTGCCAAGGGCAGCATATTCCAGGCCAGACCAGCTTTCCGAACAAAGGAGCTCCCACCGATCCTTTGGAGATTGAACCTGGGGGTCTGTATATTTATGTGTTGGTTTTTAAAATAGATAAATAAAGGCATTGTCATTTACAATGCCAATAACTTAAAACCCGCAAATGCGAGACCTATTGCATTGCACATGCTTGTTATAGTTTTGGAAGGAAAACAGGGAACAACAAGCGCTTCAAATTCGCCATCTTTCAATGACGATAGAAACTCCTCGCCGCCTACATAAAAAATATCATCCAATAAGAGAACCATTCTCATGAAATATCCGAAGGACATAATCAGAGGCCTCTGCAAGGAATGTCCAGACATCTATAAGAAAACCCGAGGGGTTGCTTCAGAGAGGAACTTGGATCTCAGCCCCAAAGGAAAAGAAAACTTCCTTCCCACAAGGATGGTGATGGAAATCATCCTGGCTTCAACACATCCCTGTGTCCGACACTAAGAATTTGCTGCATTTCAGGCCGGCAGCAAATCTGTTGTCAATCAATCAATCCGGATTAATAAAGTGCGGCAAATCACCCATGAGGGACTCAAGGCGCTGTTGTGGATTTCTTGGGGCCACTTTTGATGAATGCGCCCTGATCTTCACACTGGCATGTTTCTAAACAGAAGGGAAGTGTTATCATATCTTGTCAACAGGTCTTTGATGCCTGCAAGGTGAGCACAGCACCATTTGTGATGTCTAGTCTTGAGGTGGCAAGGTTTGTTAGAATGACGTTGACTACTGCAGGTTCTCTGCAGACAACCGAGCAATCATTTTATTGTTGTTGCCGTATCAGCACCTACCTGAGATCTACGAAGGGGCGAGCTCGACCGAATGCTGCTGCCCTTCTACACAGACACAAAAATAAGGATATCAAGCTGTATTCGGATGAGAATATTCTGCGATCCTCAGTTCATAAAAAGAAATATAAACATGTAAACATGAAACACCCATCACATTGCATGCATTACAACACATGCGATGACAACGCAGTAGTTACAACCACCGCGTTGTTACATCGCAGTACCATTACAACGCAAGTCGTTACAACAACTTGCTCTAAGGGGCGCTCTAAACTAAGGAATAGTATAATTTACTATTCCAACACCTTCCCCACGGTTGCACACACTGGTGTTGGAATAGTAAATTATACTATTCCTAAATCCAGCACTCCCCCGGAGCAAGTTGTTGTAAAGATTTGCATTGTACTAGTACTGCGGTGTAACAACGCGGTCGTTGTAACAACCGCGTGTACATCGCATGTGTTGTAAATGCATGCAATGTATAGGGATATATTAGACAGGATGTACCCTTTCGGCTACAGCGTTTGACTTTGAAGCAGGAGAAACAGGTTTGAGTCTGGGCAACGACGCTCAACATTCTTTGATTCTGGGCATGTCCCTGTGCCTAGCAAAATGAATATGTCCATCTGTAACGAAACTGGTACTCCTGTAAAGGGCTCTGATGCCCGATTTCTCGGGTCTAGTTTGCGCTATATAAAACTCCCAAAAAATAAATGAAATATTCCATGTAAATGTAAACTGTTAGAGAAAATGTCACTCAGAGAAAGCGTTAATACCGATTGTGCTATAGTAAAGCCCCCCCTTCGGGCACCCTTCCATTTGATCTCCGGTTGTTACTCTAAGAAGAGGTCCAGGACTGCTAATCAATCTAAGAAATGTGAGCAGATTCCAATAATCATGAAAAGAGCCCAATCATTGATTAGTTCTGAAACATATAATATCTCATGTCAATCTCTGTCTGGATCTTATGTTCTTCGTACCCAAGTACTTGTATCCTGCGTTCCTCATTACGTCCTACACATTGAAAGACCCAGTGTTACATTTGGCTGCAAATCGCTGAGTTTATGTGGAATTGAGTGAACTTTGGGATTGTGCACCAAGACTTCAGCCAACACTTCTTCTATCTATCCAGTTGCTTCCTCGGTGCCACATATGGCTGGCAGCATTTCTTAACCGCCCACCACCGGGCTGCGACCTTTGACACTGATATCGCTTCTGGTGATGTCATTTCTGGTGAAGTCAGAGAGGGTAACATGTTGTTCCTGCTTATATTTCTCACGCTTTACTTAAACCTGCATTCCCTATGAGTGTTTACTTTTTCCTGAATTAAACCTCAAATAAACATGTTTATTCATTGTTTGAATTAAATAACGTTATAAGCAGTTACTGGTCAGTGAAATGCCAAACAAATACTAAAAATTGGTATGTGTTGCTATTTCTAGCCACACCCCTGACTCGGCCCACTGATCCAACCTCAGGTTATTTCTGCCCCCTGATTCCCCGCCCACACTTCCCCTACTTTTTTCCCCACTTCGACCACTGAATGCTTGAGACATCCTTCCCGCCTGTTAAATGTCCGCACTTGTAGCTTGGAGCGGTATTAGGTCAATGCGCATGCGCAGAAGTTGTAGCTCAACGCTACATTTGGTTGGAAGTTATTGGTATAAACACGAGATTAAATGTGCATTTATTTTTGTGCGAATGGGTTGTAAATCATCTTGGGCTGACAGCCGCCTGGCCTATTTCAGCAGGATTTTTGCTATTTTTTCGGCTGGGAGTGCAGCTTGCATAAGCTCTTTAGAGGCGCGTTGATCGATCGCCGCCTGCATTCCTGATGATTGATCTTGAATGTCTCACAAAAGGTGCTTCAAGGACCCCGGCTCGGCTCGGATAACTGATCACAAAGAGAAAGAAACCTTGCATTGAGGGCACACTCATGGGGGGGGGCAGACTGAGCTCCAGGCGCATCTGTGCCCCCCCTGCAAGCCGCTAGATTAACAGGCGCCTGCAGCATGGGCCTTGCACCCGCTCCAACCAGCTTCTTATGCAATTTTTGTAATGAAAGGAGCCGCATATAAAAATAGGCATCAGTTTTCAATCAATGATCTTATTGATTGCAGAAAGATCCGGCCCGGATTCATAAAGTTATTGATTGAAGGGCTCGAGTCGGGGTACCACGCGGGTGGACGGCGTCCCCTCACTTATTTTACTATAAACTGCAACTGAGTGCAAGCCACCTTTCGTGACGTCACTTCCTGTCATGACGTCAGCGTCCCCCCACTTCTTTTTTCAGCCCGGGCACACTAAAAAAAGTGGCTTACATTTGCATATTGTCTTTGGCGAAACTGTATTAAACAAGCATTTGCAATGCAATAGGTCTCGCATTATTAAAGTTTGAGCTATCGGCATTGTAAATGACAATGTCTTTTATTTGTTTGCATCGGTGCATAAACAAGCACTTTGTACGTATAGTCCTTGCTTACGATGAGCAAGGCTGGCAGTAAAAGAGACTCCAGCCCTGCTTCTCATAAGCATGGGCTATAGGTACGAAGCACTTGTTTACGCACCGATGCAAATGAATAAAGGGCATTGTCCACATCATTTTGTACTTCAATGCAATCACCAACATTAACGAGTGTTGGACCCGTCACCGTCTCCACATACTAAGTGCAACAGTTACACAATCAGTGACATTTAAGCAGGCGATCACTCTTCCCTGCAGCAGGTGCGATAACCCGCAGTGCTGCAGGCCTCGTCTTACCTGCAGACTGCACGAGTCCCTGGAGTATCCTCGCTAACCTGTGAGATTTTAACGGGGGTTGACAGACATCTGCAGCATGTGCTTTAACCGACTGAACTGTCACTGGCATGGGAATGTCTTTCCTCTGGTACAGAAACCAACAACCTGTGGGATTGCAGCATGTGACATGTATGTTGTGCAGAGAGGTGCATGCTTGTTCACTCGCAGGTTTCTTTTCGGCTGGAAGTATTATCTGGAAGTTACTCACTATTCAGAAGCACGTGCTATCTTGCTATCACCGAAGTAACTACTGTCTCACTGGGATTGGGGCCTATTGTGACCTGGGGGTAGCGGGGGCGGGGGGAGGTCACACGATCCTTCTTGAAACAGCAGTTCACACTTGGCAGGACATGCTCCAAATGCTGCACCATCACGGGTGCACAGGACCAGTAGAGACGCTCCATGTACCTATCAGCTTTGCACCAGTGGTGAACCCTCGTGTGCAAGCAATGCCTTAGCAAAGCGCTGTCTCGTGCCAGCCCTGTGTCAGTGAACAGCGCATCCGTGCCAGCAGGTAACCAGTGTACAGTTCCCAGCTGCTCGTGATTCAACAGTGACCACAGTTATGTTTCCATAACTGCAAGAGTGGACAGCCTCCCCCCCCACCCCCCTGCGGCCACCGGTACAGAAGTGGACTTGGCGCTTTTGCTTGCACTGCGCAGATAGACGTCTGGCACTGCTCTCTTCTGTCTGTGCTGGACGAGGGAGCATATATGTGGCCAGAACTACACTTCTGGACAGCGTTGTACCGTGTGAGACTCTCATTCTTAAATTTCCACTGTTTCCAGCGTTGCACTAACACACAGTTCATTCGAGGCGCTCTTGCACCAGCGACTGTGGACCGCACCGGAAAGCTGTTCTGTGATCGACACGGCCTAGTCGGCAGCTACCAGTAGCAACGTAAGAGGATGTGGCTTAAAGGCTGGAGCGGCCGACCTTGAAGCTGGGGACCCGGGTTCGAATCCGGGGGAGTCTCAAGCATAACGTGATTCTGGGCAAATCTCTTAATGTCCCAGCCCTAAACAAAATAAGGATCAAACATGTCACCCGCGACTGTTCAACATAAACACGCATAATCAATGCTCAACAAATCCAACAGCACCACCCTCCAACCTTGTTGTATGCGGATAATACCACCTCCACCTTCCACTGGGAGGGCATGTCTCAGACACCATGGAATACCCTGTCCAGAGCAAAAGAAAATGTGACGAAGGAAAGCTACTCCTAAAGAACCTTGCCAAGATAGGGACGGTTACCCCTGGCTATAGCTAAACAAAAAACCTTTCTGTCACTTATTCAAAGAACCAGACGGGATAACCTGAGTAAAGGCCCTGTGCACTCACCCACTAATGTCAGTTATCCTGCTGACAATAATAAAATCCCAAAACAACAAGAATAACGGGAAGACAAGATCAAATATGAATACAAGGTACACCATAAATGCATAATTCATATAGTTTCTTCGTACTCAAAGAAATACACACATCCAACAGAAATTCAGGGGGGAGGGGGTGGGGTGTACTGTGTATGTGTGTTTTTTCTGGCAGGTGGTACAAGAGAGCCCAAATCCCCTCATTTACATACCAAATTGCAGCCCCCTGGTGAGCTTGCTCCGGTGCATTTGTCCCAAGGTATTATGGGATTTGTAGTACTCACGCGCAAAAGTGATCTCCCTTCAGTGGGTTCTGCCATCCACATTATTCAGGGCATAGTTATTTTACCCTCCAGGGTGTCTCTGAAAAGACACCCGGTTACAATAGCGTTAAAACTTCTGCTAGCTGTGGGTTCCAGTACCTCACAGCAGTCCTTTAATTTTCAAGGTGGTGCAGTCTCCACGACCAGGACTGGCCATATAATGTTTTAACGCTATTGTAACCGGGCGCCTTTTCAGAGACCCACTGGAGTGTAAAATAACTATGGGCCCAATTCACAGAATGATCTTAAGACTCAATCCTAAACTTACTACTATTTTGGTATTCACAGAATGTACTTACTACTTTTGGCATTCACAGAATGAACTTACTACTTTTGGCATTCACAGAATGCACTTACTACTTTTGGCATTCACAGAATGAACTTACTACTTTTGGCATTCACAGAATGAACTTACTACTTTTGGCATTCACAGAATGCACTTACTACTTTTGGCATTCACAGAATGAACTTACTACTTTTGGCATTCACAGAATGAACTTACTACTTTTGGCATTCACAGAATGCACTTACTACTTTTGGCATTCACAGAATGCACTTACTACTTTTGGCATTCACAGAATGAACTTACTACTTTTGGCATTCACAGAATGAACTTACTACTTTTGGCATTCACAGAATGCACTTACTACTTTTGGCATTCACAGAATGAACTTACTACTTTTGGTATTCACAGAAAGCACTTACTACTTTTGGCATTCACAGAATGAACTTACTGTTCACACACACACAGACACACGCGCACACACCCACACACGCGCACACACCCCGCCCCCCCCCACTGTTCAGTTCTGTGTCTGTTCAGTTTCCTGACGATAAAGCGACAATAATTTTATCACCTGCTCTTGATAATATGCCCCCACATTTCTATCCTTACAATGCATTCACCTTTAGCCCGTCCATGAAGGTGATAAAATCTATATTCTTTCATGTAATGTTACTCAGGCTTGGAATATTTGCAAGTAGCTTTGGCATATTCGGGATATAATATGGCATTTTTTTGTGGTTCTTCACAGTCAACAGGGCTGGTTCTTGGCTTGTACTCCAGGGGCCCTCCGCCGCCCCTCAATCAGTTGCAGCCTGATGTTGAAGGGAGCGGGCAACATGGGGGAGGTCTACGAAAGGCTTTGCTTCACTGAGGGTATTGTCACTGCCTGAAACATTTTATTTCTGATTGGGCATGAATGTCCCTGGTTAATGTACTGGGAGATTGGCTCAACTGTTTATCCTCAGCAACTGCTGTAGCCTCAGCGGGTGTTTGGCCGGGCTCGTCCACCTTTGCAGACAAAACGAGATGGGTCCATTGATCAGCTTCTGAAGCCTGGGTTGACTGGCGCCTTCGCTGCTCCGTGTTTTGCAGATGGAGGATGCTCAGTTGGCACCATCATTTCTGAGTAAAGGGAGAACTTTGTAGCCAGTGCAGCCAGAGCATGGAATGGTCTCCCACTACACCTTAGACGCATGGCCAATCTACTGGCCTTCAGGAAGGCCTTAAAAACATGGCTTTTTAATTAATTTCAACAATACCTCCACCACTTTAGTCCCCGGTAGGACTTCACACATCGCCAGGACACCTTCGGGTAACAGTTGGCGCTCTTTAAATTTCACTAATATTAACAATAACAACTCTGTGTTAGTAATAGGATTGATTTGTTGTTCCACAACCCCAAATCCAGCCAAAGAGCTGGTGACAAGGATGTGGTATAAGGGGAGTTCTGTCCACTACCCATGTTCTTTTTAATCCAGGGTTAGTCCACCACTGCCCTGCTCTGAGAAAGATGGCAAGCAACATTTGTTGCGATAAGGGGCCTTTTCTTGCCTTTTATTGAGTTTTACTGAGTTTCTTCCGAAGTTTTATTTTGTATTTTTACACAATTTTAGAAGTTTGAAACTGTATTATGTGTCTGTTGTCAGGAGACAAGTTGCGCTTCCACGTTGATCGTTGTTTGTGGTGGTCTTTCCTTGGAAGGATGGTCTGATGCCGTAACCTCCTCCTGGGCGAAGGGATTCGCCTTGGCATATTTAAGTGCCCCGGTGACAGGTTGATGTGTCTCAGAGTCCATGTACACCGCCAATAAATCATCTGGGGGGGGGCCTAGTGGCGTGATGGCCAAACTGTATTTGTTGAACCTTCTTTTTCAAATCTGCTGTTAATGATGACGTCACCGCTGGAGGTCTGCCAATATTTCAAGGAGGTGGGAGCAGAAACATGTAACCTCCATGTCTGGCGTTGGCCGCTGCCCCTGGGCTATTAAGGAGTTGAGGTCATCTCATTTTTGGTCAATGGCTTTGGTGAATTCTGCCAGGTTTTGCAGAATCATAATTTTTCAAGCTTGCCTGCTTGCAGTATCTATCTATCTATCTATCTATCTATCTATCTATCTATCTATCTATCTATCTATCTATCTATCTATCTATCTATCTATCTATCTATCTATATTTTGTTTTCACTGAAAAGGATAAAGGTTAAAGTAACATTATAGTTAGTTAGATTGTTCAGTAACAACATACCATTTTAAATTCAAAAGACTAAATTAATTCACCAATTATAGATATCTCAAGTAACTATAACTCATTCCCTAAGGTATCTATAACTCGCGCCCTGCCATGCACAGTTTTCTCATCAATAATTTAATTTCCAATTTTGCAGTGATATTATTAATTATCTCATAGAAGACTTCATAAATGATGTAATATGTGGGGTAATTAGCAGTGCATGGAGACGCGCACGTTCTAGTTACCTTAAGGCATGAGTTATGTTCCTAGAGATAAACATAAGTGTTGAATTTCTGTGTTTTTTAGAGTTTAAAATGTTACATGACCAGACAACTCACCTAATTATAATATTACTTCAACCTTTGTTTTTTTCCAGTGAATTTCAATGATTTTTTTACATAAAGTAATATTTTATTACAATACATAAAGCAAAGTCGGTAGGGGGTTGGTTGTAGGGCTTGGCCATAGCCAACCCCACGCTGCACACGGCCTTTAGCCATGCACAACTGAATGTCAGCCGCAGCCAAGGGCCAGCGACCAACACATGCAGGCAGCCAAGCCTCCCCTCCCACTTAATAAAATATAAAGCAGACCTATCATCCTTATCTGAAAATTACCAATCATTTTAATAAAATTTATATTTTCATAATGACTTATAAAGTCATTATGTATAAAGTGTTAACCCTTCCCATGCTCATGACGAGCTCAGCTCGACATGAGCCACGGTTCTCGTGTGCTCATGACGAGCTGAGCTCGTCATGACCTTTGGAATGCTCGTACGCTCGGCAAATTCCCCTGCTGTGCGAACGTTCTAAAGAAACGGGTGTGGCCATGACGAGCTCAGCTCGTCATAAGCACACGAGCACTGTGCTGCATGACGAGCTGAGCTCGTCATGAGCACGAGGGCCCTGTGTGCGCATCCTTCCCCCACCACAGCGGGGGAATGTGCCCAGCAGGGTAGGGGTTAAATGTTTTTGAACTACGTGTCTGTGACTCCTTTTTCATGTTTTTTTATTTTTACATTTAGGAGGTAAAAAATGTGAAAATAAATAATCACTACCTTTGAACCTTTTACTGTAATGGCAAAAATACCCAAATCAAGGCCTTACTTATATTGTATGTGATTCATCTGCTGCACATACAGCACAACCAGCCCCTAGGGGGCAATACAATCCCAGCTGTAGAACTAAACCTCCAACCTGGGAAAGACTTTGCTATTCATCATAAATTTAGTAAGTTGTCCTGGGGGTATAGTTTCAATGACCCAAGAGACTTATGTTTTTTTTCTAGGGCTGCTGGGGCAGCAGACGTCCCTAAACGCCTTCCCCATAACATTTTTTAAAAATGGGTGATGCCCTTGCCCCTTCTAGAGACATCACCAAAAAGAAATATATTTAAATAGCCTTCCATGGGCATTATGGGGCACTCCTTGAAGTAGCAGTGTTTTAATGGGAGTCACGGTCCTACCGGGACACCCACGGTTTCTTTTTCCAAGGGGCCCAGGGTGCCGCTGTACCACAGGCTCCCTGCTCCAGCAAGAACTGGCATAGAGGTTTATTTGAATATATAAATTGGCGTGCCCCGATGCCCACCCATGGCTCCCCATGGCTAATCCCACATTGGATGTTACGGGGGGAGGTCCAGGGCCCCAGTAGTCAGCCAGGCACAGCAGGTTCATCGGGAGCCGCCATTGCTCCAACCCCACGGGAGCCGTTTTCTTTTGCTCCTGTGGGGCAGGAGCCATATAAAGCATTAAGGGGCATATTACCAAGCAATAGCGATAATTATCGCTATTGCTTGGTTAGAGACAAACATTTATCGCCGACCTGCGGCGATTTTTATCGCAGATAAACCTTGGTATTACCAAAGTTTATCGCAAATGCGATAAAAATCGGCCGCAATGCATGAATATCGCTGAAAAGTCCGCGATATTCATACATTACCGAGCTAATGCTCTTAGCCATGTTATCCACCTCCCATTGAATAACATGGCTAAGAACTGCTCAGGGCAGGTGTTAGCTTTTGGAGATTTTCGCGCTTAGCGCGAATATCTCCAAAAGTTGGTAATAGGAGATAGCGATGTTAGCGACTGTTTCCAGTCGCTAACATCTTGGCAAGCCCACTTTGCATGTCATTAGTGATAAATTTCTCTGACATGCAAAGTGGGGCCCAAGATGGTCGCTATCTCCTACTAGCTGCCGCTAACTGGTGTTAGCGACAGCTAGGTAATAGGGAGATAATTTTATCTCCGCTTTCTTGGCTTTTAAAGCCAAAAAAGCAGAGATAAACCCCCTTGATAATATGCCCCTTAATGCTTTGTTCTCCCACCCGGCTGGAGCAGTTTTGTACCAAAGGGAGAACAAACAGACAATGTCCTGGGTTTGGGGACCCCGGTGCACAATCATTAATTCTGTCCCAGGCAATGGGGTCACTGAGGCCATAGCATGGCTCAGGGAAAGGGAACCCTCCCCTGTATTTGAAAGATGGCCCCAGGTATTGGGTCCCCAGGGCTTTTCCTGGCCCATGGAGGGGGGCTGGATAGGCCCCTCCTGTTTATTTATCGGCCCCGGGGATGGTGTCCCCGGGGTCTTGTGGGAGCATGCCCCCCCTTTAATATATATATATCCCAGTGGCAGTCACACAGGGTAGTTTTAGATGGGGCGTGTTTCCATAGGAAATGCCTTTTTTGTTTTGCTAATAACTTTGGCGCCATTTGACAAATCTCCAGTATACTTTCCAAAAAGTGTATCTTTTTTGCCTAGTTTGTGCATTGGGAGTTTCAGGGTTATCCGTCAAGCAGAGGTCGAGAAAAAGGGAGGGCCCCAATGCATTTTCCATACACTTATTTTGAGAAGCACTACCGCAAAAACTGCTGAACGAAATTACTTTTCCAGCTTCCTGCTTCAGTACTAGAACACAATCTACCAAAAAAGTAATTTTTTCTCTACATTTTTCTAACTAAGGCAGTTTTTAGGGTTATAAAATTGTTTGAATAAAGTTTGCAAACTTGGTAAAAAGACCAAGTTTCCCAGCTTCAAGATCACTGCTGCTCCCAGCCAGTCTGCAGTCAATACCTGTCAGTCTGGGTTCAGGGATCAGGGTTTGGTGAAGAGAGCAGGCATAATTAATGAGCAGCTGTTGCATTATTAATGAGGAGCAGATTAAAGAGCCGGCTCACTCCTCATCCCTGTGGATAAGACCTGCCTATCAGATAGTGACACCCTCAACAGATTTGCTCTACATAACCTGCCTGGGGGGAGTGGATGCGGGAGGGGCGGGGGTTTAATGAAGAAAGCCGCCTCATTTCCCAACCACATCTCGTCTGACATTGTCAGATCCGGGCTAGAATCCCACGCGTTGCAGATCACCCTTTCACTGCGCTTCTCAGAAGGACGGGCCGTCACGCCTCATAAAAAGGTACTTTATTTACGGTCCACTAGAAGCGGGGCGCTGAGCGGGTCATGGATGAGGCGTGTCGGCTGCGCATGCGCACTGTTCCGGGACCGGAATGGGAACAGAAACAGGCCCTGGCAAACTGCTCAGCAGACCCCCCTGGGTTGAGGGGGAGTGCAGCCGAGCAGTTTGCGATTTTGTTACAGGGGCTTACCTCCGTTAACAAAAACGGATCCCCAGGGGCCCAAAACCGGGCACCACCCTAGCTGCCTACCAGGGAAACGCGCGGTGCCCGCTATGGCCAGTCCGGCCCTGACTGATCAGCATCAGGAATAGGACACTCGTGGGAGCAGGTTCATGCTGACCATCCCCGCCGTGGCCCCGCTGTGAGGGAGAACGCTAGCGGCCATCTGTTCACGTTTTAAGGTTCTGCAAAGGCCCGAGCGTGATGTCTCTGCAAGACTTTATATGTTTTCATAGCTGCAAATTATTGGCTTTGCATCTGTGACATTTCCAAATTCTCTGTGTGTTTTAGGGCCAGATGTGTGGTGGTTTTTAGCGGTCTCAAGCGGAAAATCTGGCTGTTTGCAATTGCTAAAATGCCTTCTTACATGTACTAACCCTATTTGGCAAGTCTGTAACCTATTACTGTCTCACAAAATAGGGTTTGTGAGTCACTATTAGGAAGGGACTGGCCATGGGAGTCCCTTCCCAACAGTGCGTCGCAAGGGCATGTACGATTGTATTGCCACTGGAATGGGGTTGCAAAACAATCGCAGTTTACCACCTACCTCAAGTGGGTGGAAAGCCAGTCACAAACCAGAAGGGGTCCCCCGGAAGCCCCTTGCCCTTTGTGATTGGCTGTAAAAACGATTTTAAGAGGAGGCAAGTGTCCCACTGCCTACGCTTAAAAAATGTAAAAAAAACTTTTCATTTTTCTTTTAGAAACACATCCTCTTTTTTTCAAGGAAACAGGTTGCCCCCCCAAAAAAACGTTGCTTTCTTTCAAAGGAATCACAGGCACCACCATCTTTGTGTTGATTGCGCATTCCACATAGGTCGGAAATTGCGGCCTGACTCATGAATATTGACGGGGCAGGACATTTGTGACCTCATGTGAATCGCTAATGTGTCTGAGACACATTAGTACATTTCCTTTTGCGACTCACAAATTGCAAGTCACTAAAAAACACAATTTGCGAGTCGCAAAATGTAATGGTCTTCCATCTGCCCTCCGGTGTGAGATTTCAGTGCCTTATGTGTTCACTCGAGTCACACACTAGTGCCAGAAGAGCAAAGCAGTTACATCCACGCAGTGCACTGCATTTCAGTGCCACGTAAAGCGCATTAAGCGTATGTGCAGCAGCAAAAGGGAGGCGTGTGCCAAGCAGTTAAAGAGATATGTTGTTAACTGCTGCAGCTTTATACCTTGCGGCACCTGGCAAGAATAAAGGCTCTGTGGAAATAAACAGCTGCTGCGCTAAAGGCGTCGCAAACAAGCGCTGCTTAGAGAAGAAACAAATCACACATTATAAAAATATAGCCAGCAAGCATATACTATGTGTAACCATCATAGGCATTCACAACGATAGGGTTCACATGGCTAATGGACAATCATGTGCCGAAATGAGTGCCCAGTAGCAGCTCACCGGCCTTGAGCACCTTCCATCTGCTGCACAAAACATCTTTAGCACACAGTTTTTCGTTACCATCTCAAAAACTATAATCCGCTCCAGCAATTCTGGATGGGCATGGGAAGACAACATGGTGGCCCCGAGGGCAGTGATCACTGCCAAACAGATGCCGTACAAGCCACATTCGAAGGCTCTTACCAGAGCGCCAGGGTCTGACAGTGAGGCCCAGATTCTGAAAGGTGTCAGGTAACGCAGGAAGCCCCCAAAGATGCTGCGCTGCGTTGTATGACAAGGAGGGAGCAGGAGAGCACCATATTCACAGAGATATGGCACCCTCCCTCCTCTCCCTAGCGTCAGCGCTGATTTCACCTGCTGTGTGCCAGGCACACACCATAGCACTATAGTGAAAGGGTATGCGTCTGAGTCTAGCATAGGTTTTGTACAGTAAGGGTACCCTTCCAGTGCAAGGTACCGTGCGTGGGCACACTTGGAAGCTTTTCCTACTTTGCACAGTGCAGCACACATGCAAAGTCTGAAAAGCAAGGGGAAATGACAACATTTCTCCTTTAATGCCTGTTTTCCATCAGCGATAATTTTTGGCACTAAATCTCGTCAACAAATGTTAGTATATAGAGTTTAGCATCAAAAAGCATGCGTGGTTGAATGGGCGGCACGCCAACGTACCACACATTTAACGTCCAGTGACGCAAAATAATGCAAAGCAGCTTTTCGTGGTGCTTTGCGTTACTTTTCCATACAAACCAATACTTATAGCAATTACCATTGGCTTGTAAATTCCAAAACATGTCTATCATCAGGTTTGCGTTAGAAAAGTAACGCTAACCCGACACTAAACCTTTGAGAATCTGGGCCTCAGTGTGAGTTCATTTCAGAATCCCCAATGTCAGAACCCCCAGTGTAAGAATCCCCAATGTTAGAATCATCAATGTCAGAACCCCCAGTGTGAGAATCCCCCAGTGTCAGAACCCCCAGTGTCAGAACCCCCAGTGTCAGAACCCCCAGTGTCAGAATCCCCCAGTGTCAGAACCCCCAGTGTCAGAACACCGAGTGTCAGAATCCCCACTGTCAGAAGCCCCAATGTCAGAAGCCCCAATGTCAGAATCCCCCGATGTCAGAACCCCCAATGTCAGAAGCCCCGATACCAGAATCCCCAATGTCAGAATCCCCTGATGTCAGAAACCCCAATGGCAGATTCCCCAATGTCAGAATCCCCGATGTCAGAATCCCAGATGCCAGAATCCCCTATGTCAGAATCCCTGATGTCAGAATCCCCGATGTCAGAATCCCCGATGCCAGAATCCCCGATGCCAGAATCCCCTATGTCAGAATCCCTGATGTCAGAATCCCCGATGTCAGAATCCCCTATGCCAGAATCCCCGCTGTCAGAATCCCCGATGCCAGAATCCCCGTTGTCAGAATCCCCGAAGCCAGAATCCCCTATGCCAGAATCCCCAATGTCAGAATCCCCTATGCCAGAATCCCCGATGCCAGAATCCCCTATGTGAGAATCCCCGATGCCAGAATCCCCAATGTCAGAATCCCTGATGCCAGAATCCCCTATGTCAGAATCCCCGATGTCAGAATCCCCGATGTCAGAATCCCCTATGCCAGAATCCCCGATGTCAGAATCCCCGATGCCAGAATCCCCTATGTCAGGATCCCCGATGTCAGAATCCCCGATGTCAGAATCCCCAATGTCAGAATCCCCGATGCCAGAATCCTCTATGTCAGAATCCCCGATGTCAGAATCCCCGATGTCAGAATCCCCTATGCCAGAATCCCCGATGTCAGAATCCCCGATGCCAGAATCCCCTATGTCAGGATCCCCGATGTCAGAATCCCCGATGTCAGAATCCCCAATGTCAGAATCCCCTATGCCAGAATCCCCAATGTCAGAATCCCCGATGCCGGAATCCGCTATGTCAGAATCCCCGATGTCAGAATCCCCGATGCCAGAATCCCCAATGTCAGAATCCCCGATGTCAGAATCCCCGTTGTCAGAATCCCCGATGCCAGAATCCCCTATGTCAGAATCCCCGATGTCAGAATCCCCTATGCCAGAATCCCCGATGCCAGAATCCCCTATGTCAGAATCCCCGATGTCAGAATCCCCGATGTCAGAATCCCCGATGTCAGAATCCCCTATGCCAGAATCCCCGATGTCAGAATCCCCGATGCCAGAATCCCCTATGTCAGGATTCCCGATGTCAGAATCCCCGATGTCAGAATCCCCAATGTCAGAATCCCCTATGCCAGAATCTCCAATGTTAGAATCCCCGATGCCGGAATCCGCTATGTCAGAATCCCCAATGTCAGAATCCCCGATGCCAGAATCTCCGATGCCAGAATCCCCTATGTCAGAATCCCCGATGTCAGAATCCCCGATGTCAGAATCCCCGATGTCAGAATCCCCTATGCCAGAATCCCCAATGTCAGAATCCCCTATGCCAGAATCCCCGTTGTCAGAATCCCCGATGTCAGAATCCCCGATGTCAGAATCCACAATGTCAGAATCCCCTATGCCAGAATCCCCAATGTCAGAATCCCCGATGCCGGAATCCGCTATGTCAGAATCCCCGATGTCAGAATCCCCGATGCCAGAATCCCCGATGCCAGAATCCCCTATGTTAGAATCCCCGATGTCAGTATCCCCGATGTCAGAACCCACAATGTCTGAATCCCCGATGCCAGACTCCCGATGCCAGAATCCCCTATGTCAGAATCCCCGATGTCAGAACCCCCAATGTCAGAATCCCCGATGCCAGAATCCCCTATGCCAGAATCCCCAATGCCAGAAACCCCGATGTCAGAAACCCCGATGTCAGAATCCCTGACGCCAGAACCCCCAATGCCAGAATCCCCGATGCCAGAATCCCCAATGCCAGAAACCCCGATGTCAGAATCCCTGACGCCAGAACCCCCAATGCCAGAATCCCCGATGCCAGAATCCCCAATGCCAGAAACCCCGATGTCAGAATCCCTGACGCCAGAACCCCCAATGCCAGAATCCCCGATGCCAGAATCCCCAATGCCAGAAACCCCGATGTCAGAATCCCTGACGCCAGAACCCCCAATGCCAGAATCCCCGATGCCAGAATCCCCAATGCCAGAAACCCCGATGTCAGAATCCCTGACGCCAGAATCCCCGCTGTCAGAATCCCCGCTGTCAGAACCCCCGATGTCAGAACCCCCGATGTCAGAACCCCAGATGTCAGAATCCCCAATGCCAGAATGCCAGACCGTGACTTCCTGTAAGTTGGAAAATTGCCCCTTGGACCGCTGTTAGGATAGCGGTAAACAGCAATAACCAGGATTCAATGGTCCCCGGTGTGACTGCACCTGCTGCATCAATGGTAGCTGCCACACGCTGCCGCCTTTGAGCACGGTGGAAGCGAGATGCAGAGGGGACTGAGCCAGCAAATGAGCAGGGAGAGTCGAGCCCGAGTCAACCTAAGGGCCCTAACTCGAGCCACGGCAACAACATCGCTGCCGTGGAAATTGTGCAACGAAGAGTTTGTAAAAATAAGAAAATGACTACTCAGACCTCATAAAGCGGCTCGCTCTAGAGTATTCCTTGTTTCACTGCACTGGGTGCCTTCATTAGAAGCAAAAGTTTCTAAATGTGAACTTAAAAATAATCACGCCCCTCAGTCCCACCGCCCTGATGACAATGTCGATATGGACCCAAGAGACAAGTCTATAGTCTCGTGTACCCTGTATGTAACCTATAGAAGTGCTCCCCAAACGTTTTAAAACCATGGCCCACTTTTTGGAACAACAAACATTGGCGACCCACCTACCTCCAATGGACATGCGGACGGGCGAGGCTTGAATGTAACTAAAGCTTTGTGTAGTATCACATTGTCATGTACAGACAGCACAATTTAAATTCAAACAGTCACTACCTTTGCACAGCCAATGATAGAAGTATAGAGCATGCAAGTGATAATGCAGGGAGACTGGGGTTCTGTGAAATGTGCCCTTTGTGCATCACCAGGTAAAGTGTCTTGATTTGCTCTAATCCTATTTATATCTCTGTTAATTTTAGCACACTTCAGAATTACAACAAAAGATTCATGTTTCCTTTCCTAACTGCTGGTCGTACACAGTTGAACTATAGGTATTTACATTTTGTTGTGCCTTTCAAAGACAGGACATCACAGAGCCCTTCCCCTGGACTCCAGCGAGATTATCACATAATTCACTTTAAAAAACTCCTCTCACTTTGCAGTCAGTTAAAGACATATTAACACCAATCCTGCAGGAATTAGGCTGACATTTGACCTCTGTCTTTGAGGAACTGGCAAATGTGACAAGTTAAATTGGAGGGAACTTTATTTATTGCTGCCACTTCCCTGGCCCATAAACTCTTGAGCACAGTTTGGGAAACT
Source organism: Lissotriton vulgaris (assembly GCF_964263255.1). Lineage (NCBI taxonomy): Eukaryota > Metazoa > Chordata > Amphibia > Caudata > Salamandridae > Lissotriton > Lissotriton vulgaris. The sequence continues at coordinate 302,212,843 of NC_141686.1, read as the reverse complement.
TTGGCCTCGATTTTTACAGCTGTAGCAAATTTAAAGATTATTACAATATCTACAAGAGGCGCTCTTAAACTGTGCACTTTCTACACTGAAGCACTTCAAGGCGCTGTCAAAATGTAACGATGAAGAAAACAAGAGGCTCAGTGAAATCAGGTAATTGACAAAGATCACACGATTTGAGCGAGCTGGGAAGCAGAGATTGGTCCCACATTTCCTGACTCCGCATTTCAGCTTCTTTCTCTTTCCCATTTTAAACGCTTCGGGGCTTACTTACGACTTTTCGTCGGGCCCGATTCACAGAACTAACTTAAGACAAAATCCTAAACTTATTACCATTTTGGTATTCACAGAAGGCACTTACTCATTTCGAGTCCTAACTATAGGACTCCTAAATGCCTTCTGTGAATACTGAAAGTCTTAAAGATATGATTTTTCTCAGTTTAGGAGTAGTAAAGTTAGGGCTACTAACTATCGGACTCCTAAATCATTCTGTGAATACCAAAATGGTAGTAAGTTTAGGATTTTGTCTTAAGTTAGTTCTGTGAATCGGGCCCGTCATTTTTAACCTGGAAAAAGTGATGCAAAAGTGGCGGGAGGGGCTCGTAAATCTGCCCCTTTATCTTTATTTCTTTAAGGAACTACATAAGCATATTGTGTTCAATAATTACCCATATTATGTAATAAATCAGAGTCAATCAAATTGAAACAAGAAGGGTTTGTAGAAAAAGATGACTGAAGGAAAGGGTGGGGCCGGGGCGACATCCATTGCATGATGGCTCGGCTCGTTTCTGGGCTCGAGGTTGCAAGAGGACATAGAGCTGAACCGGACCTGGGAATCTAGCTCGATCCTTGCCTGGCTCACCCAGCTCTGGCGAGTCAAGGTACCTCTAAAAAATATAACCCTCACCCCACCCAGACGGACGTTGATTGTAATGTTGGTTGTATGGACACATGATGGTGGGTATGCCCTCGGCCCTAGGTTGGTGATGCCAGCCCTCCCGCCTGTCTGTGTGTCCCCTGCACTCCTGCAATCTCTGCTTCTAGCACCCTGCCTCCACCCAGGGCGCCCTCTGTGTGAAGCGGCCCCTGGGTGGGCTGGTTGTTCTGGTCTGTGCAGTCCCTCTGTGGGCGCTGTCCCCCTCTAGGCGCTATGGGCCACCATGTCCTGCCTCTTCTGCCCCTCTGTGTGCCCCTCTGCCCATCACGTGTTTTTGTCCTGCCCTGACCCTACAGCCCTTCTGCTCCCTTGCATACTAAACATTGCCAAAGTCTGTAGGTCTGTCGTGTAGCTTCAAATGCAGGACTGGCCTGTGGACTTTGGCATAGCTTGGAACCTTGAGTTAGGTAGGGCTTTTCTTTGACCCCATCTACCCCCTCCTCAGCACCTCCAGCTCATTTTTTAAAATAATCTCTTCAGATGTTCACGCCCATTGGAAGATATTTAAAAAACAGTGCGGGTGGAGGGCGTTCGCGGCTCCCCGCTGCCCCGCGCCAGCTTTGCTCAAGGGTAAGGGGGTTAAGTTGCTCTTTCATCAGTACATTTGGGGGACAGTTAGGGTTTCATAGAGGCAGTGGCGTAGAAAGGGGCGGTGGGTGGGTGGTCCGCCCAGGGTGGCACAAGTTTTGGGGGCGGCATCCTCCCCCCTTACCTGCGGCAAACACATGCATTGCCAGCCCCCCAACCCCGCTCTTACATGCGGCTGCCGTGGGGCGGCAAACGCAGGGACCGCCACGGGCGGCCAAAGGTCTAGCTACACCACTGCATAGGGGGAGGTAGAAGCTATGGTATGCAGAGCGGGCCATGACTTGCATAGGACCTCACAGTATTTATACCAATAAGTAACAACATGTAAAAGCACAATGTTGAGAGAGCGCAAAATGGTGTTAGAAATTGTAGGGGTGCACCATATTCACGAGTAGTCAGCACCCACATATATAGAGGATTATAATCATGTTTAAATATGACACAGAGCTATGAAACCATGTACCAGAAGTTTGCATAAGCTGTAACGTAAAGTGCTTTTAAAATACTAATGTCATGTTAACTTAGAAATGTATTTGTAGTGTAATACTAATTCAGTTAAAGGATGCTCAAATAGACATTGATGTATTTAAATGCATGTTTTAGAAATTTACTATTGTGTCCATGTAACGACATAGAAGTGTTTTAGTCAGAAAACGGATCCCCAGGGGCCCAAAACCGGGCACCACCCTAGCGGCCTACCAGGGAAACGCCCGGTGCCCGGTATGGCCCTGACTGATCAGCATCAGGAATAGGACACCCGTGGGAGGAGGTTCATGCTGACTCTCCCCGCCATGGCCCCGCTGTGAGGGAGAAAGCTAGCGGCCATCTGTTCACGTTTTAAGGTTCTGCAAAGGCCCGAGCATGATGTCTTGGCAAGACTTTATATGTATTCATAGCTGCAAATTATTGGCTTTGCATCTGTGACATTTCCAAATTCTCTGTGTGTTTTAGGGCCAGATGTATGGTCGTTTTTAGCGGTCTCAAGCGGAAAATCGGGCTGTTTGCAATTGCTAAAATGCCTTCTTACATGTACTAACCCTATTTGGCAAGTCTGTAACCTATTACTGTCTCACAAAATAGGGTTTGTGAGTCACTATTAGGAAGGGACTGGCCATGGGAGTCCCTTCCTAATAGTGCGTCGCAAGGGCATGTACGATTGTATTGCCACTGGAATGCGGTTGCAAAACAATTGCAGTTTACCACCTACCTCAAGTGGGTGGAAAGCCAGAAGGGGTCCCCCGGAGGCCCCTTGCCCTTTGTGATTGGCTGCAAAAACGATTTTAAGAGGAGGCAAGTGTCCCACTGCCTACGCTTAAAAATGTAAAAAAAACTTTTAATTTTTCTTTTAGAAGCACATCCTCTTTTTTTTCAAGGAAACAGGTTGTCCCCCCCAAAAAACGTTGCTTTCTTTCAGAGGAATCACAGGCACCACCATCTTTGTGGTTATTGCCCATTCCACATAGGTCGGAAATTGCGGCCTGACTCATGAATATTGACGGGGCAGGACATTTGTGACCTCATTGGGAATCGCTAATGTGTCTGAGACACATTAGTACATTTCCTTTTGCGACTCACAAATTGCAAGTCACTAAAAATCACAATTTACGAGTCGCAAAATGTAATGGTCTTCCACCTGCCCTCTAGTGCGAGATTTCAGTGCCTTATGTGTTCACTCGAGTCACACACTAGCGCTAGAAGAGCAACGCAGTTACATCCATGTAGTGCACTGTATTTCAGTGCCACGTAAAGCGCATTAAGCGTATGTGCAGCAGCAAGCGGGAGGCGTGTGCCAAGCAGTTAAAGAGATATGTTGTTAACTGCTGCAGCTTTATACCTTGTGGCACCCGGCACCTGGCAAGAGTAAAGGCTCTGTGGAAATAAACAGCTGCTGCGCTAAGGGCGTCGCAAACAAGCACTGCTTAGAGAAGAAGCAAATGACACATTATAAAAATATATCCAGCAAGCATATATACTATGTGTAACCATCCTAGGCATTGCATGTCACTCACAACAATAGGGTTCACATGGCTAATGGACAATCATGTGCCAAAATGAGTGCCCAGTAGCAGCTCACCGGCCTAGAGCACCTTCCATCTGCTGCACAAAACTTCTTTAGCACACAGTGTTCCGTTGCCATCTCAAAAACTATAATCCGCTCCAGCAATTCTGGATGGGCATGGGAAGACAACATGGTGGCCCGGAGGGCAGTGATCACTGCCAAACAGATGCCCGTGTAAGCCACATTCGAAGGCTCTTACCAGAGCGCCAGGGTCTGACAGTAAGGCCCAGATTCTGAAAGGTGTCAGGCAACGCAGGAAGCACCCAAAGATGCTGCGTTGCATGACAAGGAGGGAGCAGGAGAGCACCATATTCACAGAGATACAGCCCCTCCCCCTCTCCCTAGCGTCAGCGCTGATTTCACCTGATGTGTGTCAGGCAACGCAGGAGGCACCCAAAGATGCTGTGCTGCATGCATTACAAGGAGGGATCAGGAGAGCGCCCAAGATGCTGCGTTGCATGACAAGGAGGGAGCAGGAGAGCACCATATTCACAGAGATACTGCACCCTCCCCCCTCTACCTAGCACTGGCGCAAATGTCACCTGCTGTGTCCCAGGCACACACCATAGCACTACAGTGCAAGGGTATGCGCCTGAGTCTAGCACAGGTTTTGTATAGTAAGGGGGTACCCTTCCAGTGCAAGATACTGTGCGTGGCACACTTGGAAGCTTTTCCTACTTTGCACAGCGCAGCACACATGCAAAATTTGAAAAGCAAGGGGGAATGACAACATTTCTCCTTTTAATGCCCGTTTTCCATCAGCGATAATTTTTGGCACTAAATCTCGTCAACAAATGTTAGTATATAGAGTTTAGCATCAAAAAGCATGCGTGGTTGAATGGGCACGCCTACGTACCGCACATTTAACGCCCAGTGACGCAAAATAATGCAAAGCAGTTTTTCGTGGTGCTTTGCGTTACTTTTCCATACAAACCAATACTAAGACCAATTACCATTGGCTTGTAAATTCCAAAACATGTCTAGCATCAGGTTTGCGTTAAAAAAGTAACGCTAACCCGACACTAAACCTTTAAGAATCTGGGCTTCAGTGTGAGTTCATTTCAGAACCCCCAATGTCAGAACCCCCAATGTCAGAAGTCCCGATGTCAGAACCCCCAGTGTCAGAATCCCCAATGTCAGAATCCCCAATGTCAGAATCCCTGATGTCAGAAGCCCCAATGTCAGATCCCCCAATGTCAGAATCCCCGATGTCAGAAGCCCCAGTGTCAGAACCCCCAATGTCAGAAGCCCCAATGTCAGAAGCTCCGATGTCAGAAGCCCCAGTGTCAGAAACCCCAGTGTCAGAACCCCCAACCCGCCTTTGAGCAGGGTGGAAGTGAGAGGTAGAGGTGACTGAGCCAGTGTATGAACAGGGAGAGCCGAGCTAGAGTCAACCTAAGGGCCCTTTCTCGAGCCACGGCAACAACATTGCTGCCGTGGAAATTGTGCAACAAATTGCATGTAAAAATAAGACAATGACTACTCAGACCTCATAAGCGGCTCGCTCTAGAGTATTCCTTGTTTCACTGCACTGGGTGCCTTCATTAGAAGTAAAAGTTTCTAAATGTGAAATTAAAAATAATCATGCCCCCTCATTCCCCCCCCCCGTTATGTTATCTTATGTTATGTTATTGGATTCTTCTATAGCGCAACGGCTACTCCAGAAGGAGTGTCCCGGCGCTTTGGCGAAGAAGTCCTTCGGGGATGGCAACATAACTGCAAAACATAAGGAAAGGCGGGGGCTATCTGGTGAAGAGCCAAGTTTTTAAAGCCTTTCTGAAAGACATCAGGCTAGGGAGCTGTCTGAGAGAAAGGGGAAGCTCATTCCAGGCACAGGGAGCCAAGTAATGAAAAGAGCGACCGCCTTGTCTGGTGCGTTTGATGGTCGGAACGACCATTTTAGACAAGGAGGCGGACCGCAAGGCCCTGTTCGGTTTGTAAAAGGCAAGACGTTTCCTGATGTAGCTAGGGCCTAAATCATGAAGGGCTTTGAAGGTCAGCGTCAGGCTTTTGAAAAGGACCCTCTTGGCTATAGGAAGCCAGTGCAGTTCCTTTAACAGGTCTGAGGCACTAGCGCGTCTAGGGAGCCCGTAAATAGCCCGAGCGGCTGAATTTTGGACTACTTGAAGTCTCCTCACGAGGTATTTGGGGAGTCCTAAATAGAGGGCATTAGCGTAGTCTAATCTAGACCCAACAAGTGCTTGAACAATGACCCTTCGATGGTTAATTGAGATCAAGGGGAGAAATTTCCTGAGCATCCGAAGGATCCCGAAACATTTCCCCGAGAGACAGGATATTTGAGGCCCAAAGGTTAAATCATTGTCGACAATGATTCCTAGATTTTTAGCCTTGACACTTGCGTTTGCAGGTGGAAACAAGTCTTGCGGCCACCAGCTTTTCCAATTTGGTTCAGTGGCGCAGCCAAAGAAAAGCAGCTCCGACTTATCGGAGTTGCATTTTAAGCCGTGTCCCCTGAACCAACCAAATACTGCCTCTAGGCATCTTCTGATGCGAGTCCCATCAAACACCTCATTCTTGTCATATGTGAACAAGAGCTGGGTGTCGTCAGCGTAAGACACGATCTGAGCGCCGAACGACTCCGCTACCTCTGCAAGGGGGGCCAAAAAGATGTTAAAGAGCAGGGGGCTAAGAATAGACCCCTACTTCCAGAGGTGCCATAGCGGCGGAGTGTGGAGGCGCCCAGATCGTTTGCCGACGGCTGGCTAGAAATGATTTGAGCCAGTTCCACACCATCCCCCGAAGACCGCATTCCCAGAGTCGTATTAGGAGGGTATCATGGGGAACGGTGTCGAACGCCGCTGACAGGTCCAACATGACCATTATGGCCTTTCCTCCAGCATCCAAAACCTCTCTGATGGCGGTAGTGACTTCAAGTAACGCGGTCTCTGTGCTCCGTCCTGATGACAATCTCGATATGGACCCAAGAGACAAGTCTATAGTCTCGTGTACCCTGTATGTAACCTATAGAAGTGCTTCCCAAGCGCTTTAAAACCATGGCCCACTTTTTGGAACAACAAACATTGGCGACCCACCTACCTCCAATGGACATGCGGACGGGCGAGGTTTGAATGTAACTAAAGCTTTGTGTAGTATCACATTGTCATGTACAGACAGTACAATTTCTATTGAAACGGTCTCTACCTTTGCACAGCAAATGATAGAAGTATACAGCATACAAGTGATAATGCAGGGAGACTGGGGTTCTGTGAAATGTGCCCTTTGTGCATCACCAAGTAAAGTGTCTTGATTTGCTCTGATCCTATTTATATCTCTGTTAATTTTAGCACACTTCAGAATTACAACAAAAGATTCAGTTTTCCTTTCCTAACTGCTGGTCGTACACAGTTGAACTATAGGTATTTACATTTTGTTGTGCCTTTCAAAGACAGGACATCACAGAGCCCTTCCCCTGGACTCCAGCGAGATTATCACATAATTCACTTTAAAAACTCCTCTCACTTTGCAGTCAGGTAAAGAAATATTAACACCAATCCTGCAGCAATTAGGCTGACATTTGACCTCTGTCTTTGAGGCACTGGTAGATGTGGCAAGTTAAATTAAAGGGAACTTTATTTATTGCTGCCACTTCCCTGGCCCATAAACTCTTGAGCACAGTTTGGGAAACTTTGGCCTTGATTTTTACAGCTGAAGCAACTTTAAAGATTATTACAATATCTACAAGAGGGGCTCTTAAACTCTGCACTTTCTACACTGATGCACTTCAAGGCGCTGTCAAAATGTAACGATGAAGAAAGCAAGAGGCACAGTGAAATCAGGTAATTGACAAAGATCACACGATTTGAGCGAGCTGGGAAGCAGAGATTGGTCCCACATTTCCTGACTCCGCATTTCAGCTTCTTTTTCTTTCCCATTTTAAACGCTTTGGGGCTTATTTACAAGGGCCTTGCGGCACTTTTCGTCATTTTTAACATGGAAAAAGTGATGCACAAGTGGCGGGAGGGGCTCGTAAATCTGCCCCTTTATCTTTATTTCTTTAAGGAACTACATAAGCATATTGTGTTCAATAATTACCCATATTATGTAATAAATCAGAGTCAATCAAATTGAAACAAGAAGGGTTTGTAGAAAAAGATGACTGAAGGAAAGGGTGGGGGCGGGGCGACATCCATTGCATGATGGCTCGGCTCGTTTCTGGGCTCGAGGTTTCAAGAGGACATAGAGCTGAGCCAGAGCTGGGAATCCAGCTCGAACCTTGCCTGGCTCACCCAGCTCTGGCGAGTCAAGGTACTTCAAAAAAATATAAACCCCCTCTCCACCCAGACGGACGTTGATTGTAATATTAGTTATGTGGACACATGGTGGTGGGTGTGCCCTCTGCTCTAGGTTGGTGATGCCAGCCCTCCAGCCTATCTGTGTGTCCCCTGCACTCCTGCAATCTCTGCTTCTAGGACCCTGCCTCCACCCAGGGAGCCCTGCAGTCCCTCTGTGGGCGCTGTCCCCCTCTAGGCACTTTGGGCCACCATGTCCTGCCTCTTCTGCCCCTCTGTGTGCCCCTCTGCCCCATCCTCTATGTAACCCTCACCATCACAAGTATGTGCTGCCCTGACCCTACAGCCCTTCTGCTCCCCTACATACTAAACATTGCCAAAGTCTGTAGGTCTGTCGTGTAGCTACAAATGCAGGACAGGCCTGTGGACTTTGGCATAGCTTGGAACCTTGAGTTAGGTAGGGCTTTTCTTTGACCCCATCTACCCCCTCCTCAGCACCTCCAGCTAATTTTTAAAAATAATCTCTTCAGATGTTCACGCCCATTGGAAGATATTTAAAAAACAGTGTGGGTGGAGGGTGTTTGCGGCTCCCCGCTGCCCCGCGCCAGCTTTGCTCAAGGGTAAGGGGGTTAAGTTGCTCTTTCATCAGTACATTTGGGGGACAGTTAGGGTTTCTTAGAGGCAGTGGCGTAGAAAGGGGCGTTGGGTGGGTGGTCCGCCCAGGGTGGCACAAGTTTTGGGGCGGCATCCTCCCCCCTTACCTGCGGCTGTCGCAGGGCGGCAAACACATGCATTGCCAGCCCCCTAACCCCGCTCTTACATGCGGCTGCCGTGGGGCGGCAAACGCAGGGACCGCCACGGGCGGCCAAAGGTCTAGCTACACCACTGCATAGGGGGAGGTGCAAACTATGGTATGCAGAGCGGGCCATGACTTGCATAGGACCTCACAGGATTTATACCAATAAGTAACAACATGTAAAAGCACAATGTCAACAAATAATCGCACATACTCAAACCTAGACATAATACTACAGTCATAGTCGAGTCTTTGATATTGTTAATAGTAATGCAATATCTCATCGCAAATGTTTTTTGATTTTAAAGTATTTTATTATTTTTTTTACAAACAAATACAATAGTATTCTGTCACGGGGTTAGCCAAACGTAGTATGTATGCGTTGGTTACAGGTACTTTCAGGTAAGATATCTGTTTTCGCTAATCCCCTCTACATTGACTTGCTGGGAAATTAGGCAAAGGCTGATAGAAAGAGAGACACAGGAAAGAAAGGGGTGAAAGGAAGATCCCATCTGCAAGACCATACATGACGTTTTTATTTTCCTCTGCGGCATCAAGAGAGAGGGCCTCATCCATTGCGGGCGGGAGGATCTTTCGGGTGTGCAACTTCGCATAGAGAGAGTGAAATTCAAATATTTGGGACGCTGGGTGACTTCTAATCCAGATGACTACTATGAGGCTACCCTGAGGCCCATTCAGCACAGTTTGGAACAAGATGTGACTCACTAGCAGCCGCGGCCACTCCCTTCACTGGGGAAGGCGGCCATGTTTAAGATGGTGGCGCTACCCAGATTCCTTTACATACTTCAGAATACCCGTATCTAAAACAGGAGAGTTTTTTCACTAAAGTAGATAATTTATTATGAATAATTTTATTGGGCTGGTGGGCGACCTAGAATATCCTTATAAACTCTATGGCGAATGAAATATGACAGGGGAATAGTTTTACCAAATGTACAGAAGTATGAGATACAACAAGTAGCTACAATATTATCATATATTTTCGCATGTGTTTGTTTAACTTCTTGTATGTTTAGTATTTTACACCTTCACCCGTTTATCTTGTCTACTTCTATGTACAGCTCTCTGATTCCTGACGGGTCATGTTCGCGCTTTATAAAACTTTTCAAATAAATAAATAAATTATGAGGTAGCGCAGGGTTGCGTGGTGAATGAACGCGCATATACAGACCTTGCAAACCCTGCATTTTGGAGAGATGGGAGGGGAATGGGAACACACAGCTCCTTTCACACGATATCTGGGGGCAACTATCTTTTGGCGCTAGTCCCGCGACACAGATGGTAGTGGATAGCTGAAAACGATTGACAAAGGGAATGGGATGGAATCGAGACAGTGAGAAAGGACTAAATTGGAAGAAGTGAGCGCACTGCAAGGGTTCAAAGGATGGGGTGGCATCAGGCTGTCGACATTGGCAGACGTGTGGGATGCCAACGGAGTGGTTCGCTTTTCATATCAACAGCAAAAATATCAGATGTCAGATACGCAGTGGTTCAGGTATAGACAGTTGTCGCACACACTAAAAAAAAGTACACCATTGGATGCGGAAACACAAGAAACCTCCCAGTTGGAAAATAGACTTTTAGATGGAGGAGTAGAGAGGAAGCTAGTGTCCCAGACATACGGCACAGTAATGAGAAATGCACAGACCCCAATAGATAAGGACAGATGGGTACAGGCTACAGGTGAATTGGACGAGGAAGACTGGCGAGAGGCATTGGGATTCCCGACAGCAGTGTCAATCAAGGCAAATGTTAGATTGATCCATCTGAAGACATTTCATAGAGTGTATTATACACACACTGTTGGCTGGGTGGAAGATACGACCTGATGTGGGGTTGTGGAATGGCGAGTTCCTTTCTCCAAATATTGTGGATTTGCCCTCATGTTGGGAAGCTTTTGGAAGGGGTGGAGGCATCACAATCTACAGCAATGGGAAAATACAGTGAATTTGTCACCCCGATTGGCATTGTCTGGGAAATGGAGGTAGTAGATCGTTCACGCTACAAAACGTAACTCGTCAATGCGGGACGCAGGGCAGCTGAGCGACTTACTGCACAACAATGGGGATCCGGCTCTATCCCCACACGCGAGACTTAGGATATGGGAATCGAATACTGTAGGATCATTGAAAAGGAGTATACAAAGGAAGAGGGTGCAAGACGAACTATGAAAAGGTTTGGGGTGGATGTTATGTTATGTTAGAGAGATTTGTAAAGCGCAGCGGTTACCCTAGGGTGTCCTGGCGCTAGCTACAGTCCTCCAAGTGATACATAAATTGCAACCTATTCATAAATCAAACTTCCACCTTTTTAGGGCCTTCCTGAAAACTTATAGATCAGTAGCATTCCTCAGATGAAGAGGGAGGTTATTTCAAGCCTTTGCCGCACAGGCCGCGAAACCTCTGCCTCCCCACCTGTTTTTTTTAAGGTGATACTGTTACTAGTTTTGCTCCTAGGGAGCGAAGTGATGTTTTGGGCACGTACCACTGAAATTGTTGTTTCAAGTGATCAGGTCCAGAGCCTTGTAGGGCCCTAAACACCAAACAAAGGGATTTAAATTGCACCCGCTTAACAGGTAACCAGTGAAGTCTTTTGATTTCGCTTGAAATCGGTGCAAATGTCGATGTGCCGGTGAGCAGTCTAGCGGCCGCATTCTGCAACACTTGCAGTTTATGAAGAAAGCGCTCCTACATATTCAGGTGAAAACAATTGCAATAGTCCAACCTCGACACAGTTAGTGCTGTAACCACTGTTCGCTGGCTACCTCTTGGTAAAAAGGAAGGATGTTCCTACTTGTTCTGAGGGGGTCTGTTGTGGCTGAAACTACTGCATTGACTTGATTGCCGAGCTCGAGCATGTCATCTATTAACACTCCCAAATTGTTATTTTGCACTTCAGAAACACTTTCAGTGGGACATTCAAATGGAAATGTAAAAAGACAACTGTACATAGGCCGAAAGGCAGGAAGAACTGTGACATATTTTATTTGAATGTGGTGATTTGTACATGTAACTTACTTATGGAGGGGAACTGGACCAATAGCCAATGTGTGTTGAGTTGATTACAGTTTTGATTGCTTTATGGTTATGATAAAATGCGCATAAAAATAATGAAATAAAAAAGAAGTTAAAAAAAAGAGAAAGTGGCCATGAGCATTGCATTTGGTGTGCAGGTTATGGTTTGATTGGCTGATATGTGAGTTGTGGTTTACATGGATGTTGTGCAAGTGATGATTTGCATGACTGGTTGTGCAAGTTGTGGTTTACATGGCTGTTGTGTAAGTTAGGGTACACCTGGCTGTTGAGCAAGTTGTGATTTAAATGGCTGTTGTGCGAGTTATGGTTTGCATGGCTGTTGAGCAAGTTGTGATTTAAATGGCTGTTGTGCGAGTTATGGTTTGCATGGCTGTTGAGCAAGTTGTGATTTACATGGCTGTTGTGCAAGTTGTGAATTACATGGCTGTTGTGCAAGTTATGGTTTGCATGGCTGTTGTACGAGTTGTGGTTTACATGGCTGTTGAGCAAGTTGTGATTTAAATGGCTGTTGTGCGAGTTATGGTTTACAAGGCTGTTGTGCAAGCTGTGAATTACATGGCTGTTGTGCAAGTTATGGTACACATGGCTGTTGTACGACTTGTGGTTTACATGGCTGTTGTGCAAGTTATGGTACACATGGCTGTTGTGCAAGTTGTGATTTACATGGCTGTTGTGCAAGTTATGGTTTGCATGGCTGTTGTGCGAGTTGTGGTTTACATAGCTGTTGTTCAAGTTATGGTTTGCATGGCTGTTGTGCGAGTTGTGGTTTACATGGCTGTTGTGCAAGTTATGGTTTGCATGGCTGTTGATCAAGTTGTAATTTACATGGCTGTTGTTCAAGTTATGGTTTGCATGGCTGTTGATCAAGTTGTGATTTACATGGCTGTTGTGCAAGTTATGGTTTGCATGGCTGTTGTGCGAGTTGTGGTTTACATAGCTGTTGTTCAATTTATGGTTTGCATGGCTGTTGATCAAGTTGTGATTTACATGGCTGTTGTGCAAGTTATGGTTTGCATGGCTGTTGTGCGAGTTGTGGTTTACATAGCTGTTGTTCAATTTATGGTTTGCATGGCTGTTGATCAAGTTGTGATTTACATGGCTGTTGTGCAAGTTATGGTTTGCATGGCTGTTGTACGAGTTGTGGTATACATGGCTGTTGAGCAAGTTGTGATTTAAATGGCTGTTGTGCGAGTTATGGTTTACAAGGCTGTTGTGCAAGCTGTAAATTACATGGCTGTTGTGCAAGTTATGGTACACATGGCTGTTGTACGACTTGTGGTTTATATGGCTGTTGTGCAAGTTATGGTACACATGGCTGTTGTGCAAATTGTGATTTACATGGCTGTTGTGCAAGTTATGGTTTGCATGGCTGTTGTGCGAGTTGTGGTTTACATAGCTGTTGTTCAAGTTATGGTTTGCATGGCTGTTGTGCGAGTTGTGGTTTACATGGCTGTTGTGCAAGTTATGGTTTGCATGGCTGTTGATCAAGTTGTGATTTACATGGCTGTTGTTCAAGTTATGGTTTGCATGGCTGTTGATCAAGTTGTGATTTACATGGCTGTTGTGCAAGTTATGGTTCATTTGGCTGTTGTGCATGTTATGGTTTGCATGACTGTTGTGCAAGTTGTGTTTTGCAAAGTTGATGTGTGAACTGTGGTTTTCATGTCTGCTGTGCATGTTATAATTTCTATAATTTGGAAATGTTAGTGTTTTTTGGTTTAAATTCATACCCACCACTGCATCTTAACTGTGTTTTTTAAGTGAGTTTCTACGTTTTCTTAGTGTGTCAGGAACTGTTCCCGGGACCGCCATCAGGGCTGCCAGGTAACATGAATAATCTGTATAAAGCATGCCCTTCCTGCTGTCTTCTCAGGCCAGATAAAATGCAATCCTTCCCCACATTTAAGGGGTATATTCTGGTCAATAGAGTATATAGGGACATTTTTTTTGTGTTTTTGTTGTGTGACCAACAATCTGAGCAGAAGGGGGCTTCTTCTGTTCCTTTTGCAGCTAACAAAGGAAAGGCAAAGAGTGTCTCAGTCAAGGACAAGTTACAGGAAGTGGAGAACTGAGGTGCATCTGTCCATCGGCTGCCGCCATCTTTACGCCTGAATCAAGATCTCGTGTAAGGGGAATTTCAGAAGAGAGCAAAAGATAAGTAAGATGGTAGTTGTGACAGGCACACACTTCTTTTATAAGGTATTATATATTATAACCTATTACAGGTTATAGTCCAGCCTCAGTACTGAATGGCAGCTCCATGGGCTGCAAATGTAATCCACAAGTTCAAAGACTATTTGTTCAAAGAAAAGTGCCACACCCCTCCGGAGATCGCTGAGCGGTTGGAGACCATCTGCCTTGGTCCAATCATAGCCCTCTGTAAAATTTAAATTGCACCAGCATAATTCACATAATTTCATGAATTTTCCACTATGCCTCTTATGTGAAATACCTTGAATTATGCCATTATGCCACTTTGCTTCATTATGTGCCATTCGTGTGACAAATTTACTGCAAACATCACAAATGACAGTAAAAATGTACCACAAATGCACAGGAACAACAGAACATGAGGGTATAATGTTTGCAGTACTGTTAAAATCCATTCAATATTAATGCCAGGATGTATTTTGCACTAAATGACAGATTTGCATTCCATATATTTATGTATGAGAAAATAGGGTGTATTAGGTGGTGTGGTTGTGCGACCTCACAGTGTCATATTTATCAACCCCTTTTCATCCAGTAGGTTTCATCTGTCAAACCTTCAGCTCAACCCAGTAACTGTGGCATGGAGCAGCAAGGCCTAGACAGAGCAACCAGTGCAAAATATTCACACAGCAGCAAAACAATTGAAGTGGAAATCGACACGACTTAAGAAATTCGTCACCAATTTATAAAGAAAGACTGACATTTTATAAGAAGTTAGACGCTAGAACGAAAAAGATCAACCAGAGAATCCAGAGATTTCTATTTTACAAGTAATAGAAAATCGAAGCAATATTACTCAACTACAAACAAGCCTTGACAAAATCAACAAATTGAACCCTTAGAAACCTTTTAAAATAAAACGTAGGTACTTTTCAATGCAATTGGTTAGAAGTACTTGGGGTGACCAACTCCAGGCGGGAGCCAATCAAGGGGTCCAACAAGGTCTTCAAGATCAGTTACCTTTCCAGAAGAAGCCGTCCTTCAGCAGTTCCAGGTGCGTTACCCACATTGCAATGGATTCCCATGGAGTGGTCCTGACGCAAGGGATGAAGAATGCTGAAGATGCTCCATGGATGCTATGGATGCGATGCATTTGAGGGGGAGTCCGCCCGCAGGGGTTCCTTGGGCCACGAGATGATTAGGGAGTCCTATTTGCAGGGTCAATAGTCAAGAAATCCTTCACACTCTGCTCGAACTCCAGTTGCCAATAGACTTTCAGTCGTCCATGGTTGCGGTCACAGCCCAATCGAGCAGCCTTCTGTCAGCACTCCCATGTTCACCAAACTCGGCGTAACTCTGCGCCTTGGGTCTTGATCCACGGTGCTTTATGGTGGCGGCGGATTTGGCTTGAAGACTTTGGGCTGCCAGCTTGCTTCAGCAGGCTTCTTTACCTGCTGTGTCCCTGTGCTGCGAACAGGAGGCCAGCTGGTGGGCCTTTGGAGTCTCTGGACTTAACAGGTCTCTGGAGATAGCTTCACTGTGAGCAGGAGAAGGCAGACACAGTCCCTCTCTTCGCTAGCTTCCAGGTGCAACAGTAGCAGTCCTTGTTGGTGCAGGCTCTCTTTGCTGGTCCCTCTGTACTTTTAATGGCAAAGTTGAGCTGGTAGCATAAAACCGCCCTTCCAGCCTGCAGTGGCAGATTGGGAACCATGTTTTGCCATGTCCCACTCAGGATGGCACAACAAGTCCTGTAGTCCATGGGGGTCACACTCACATTCAGGCCCAGGGTACCCCTGGCCCCATATACTAGGGACTTGCAAGCAAGTTAGGCTACGCCTACTGAGAACAAGTCAATTAAACATGCATCCTTTTAACTCCTTGCGTGCTGGTGATGGAACCACTCCGTCACCAGCCACGGACGAGCTGTGCTGGTGTCGGAATGGTTCCGTCACGGCCCAGCCGCCGCGCCTGTGCAGCATCAATTCCGCACCTGCACGGCGCGTTCTATTGAGTGGGCGGGCCGTGACGGAACCACTCCGTCACAAGCACAGCGCGCCAGTGGCTCGTGACGGAGTGGTTCCGTCACGAGCATGGCGGCGCCGCACGGCCCCCCCCTCTCCTTCCCCTTGTCAAGTCAAGTCAAGTCAACGAATTTATATAGCGCACTACATACCCAGAGGGTCTCAAGGCGCTTAGGGAGGGGAGGAGGATTACTTGTCAAATATCCACGTTTTAAGTTGCTTCCTGAATGCTAGGTGGTTCTGGGTAAGGCGAAGGTAAGTGGGGAGTGAGTTCCATGTTTTAGCAGCCAGGTATGAGAAGGATCTGCCTCCCATGGTGGTCTTGTTGATGCGAGGTACAGTGGTGAGGGCTTGGCTGGAAGAACGTAGTTGGCGGGAGGGGGTGTAGAAGGACAGTCGTGTGTTGAGGCATTCTGGTCCAATGTCGTAGAGTGATTTGTGTGCGTGGGTTAGCAGTCGGAAAGTGATCCTCTTATTGACGGGCAGCCAGTGGAGGTCTTTAAGGTGACCAGAGATGTGTTCATTGCGTGGGATGTCTAATATGATCCTGGCTGAGGCGTTTTGGATTCGTTGGAGTTTCTTCTGGAGTTTAGCGGTAGTACCTGCGTAGAGGGTGTTTCCGTAGTCCAGTCGGCTCGTGACCAGAGCATGGGTGTTTTTTTGAGCATGCGAAGAATGTTGAAGCAGGAAGAGGATACGGCGCTGACTTGTCTGTTCATAGAGAGTGAAGAATCCAGGATAACGCCTAAGTTCCGTGCGTGGTCTGTTGGGATGGGTGCTTTTTCAAGGGCTTCCGGCCACCAAGAGTCGTCCCATGCAGAGGGGGATGTACCTAAGATGAGGACTTCTGTTTTATCTGAGTTCAGTTTCAGACGGCTGTGTTTAAGCGCCGCGGCGGAATTACCGCCGCGGCCAAGGGGTTAAGGGTCAGAGCACATGCACTGAGTCCTGTTTAGCAGGGCTCAGGGCACTTTAGAGCCTAGCAGTCAAGATGGGGCAAAAGGTGGGTGGGGGAACAAACCTGCAAAAAGCATGGTTCCATACAGCCATAATCTATGTAATTACCCTAAAGTAAACTACCCAATTTTTGTGCAGCACAAAATAAGCTTAGTAAATGGTTAATCCATGGATATCCATGCCTGACTATATATATATCATAGTTAAATTTATGAGTCTCAATTACATTGGCTTGAATGTATACACTATGATGTCACTATTCCAGACCCACACAGAAGGGAGAGGGCAAGCAAAGAGAGCCGGTCCATGGCCTGAAAGATAAACAGCTGGTGCAGGAGTGCATTACAGATCACTCACCCATTCTACATACCAAATCCGGTCTATTGTGAAGGGTGCGTGTAGCCGAGGCGAGTGGAGCGGAGAGTCTGTCCTAGTGTTTGGCAATGGTGCAAAGAGTCTCTTGACACAGCAGCTATGGAGCATGAACATCTGGACTCTTATGTGAGATGGGAGATGTTGGCTGTGCAGCTGCTGGAGGGGGCTCTTGGCATGGAGGGCACATTGAATCCTGGACACCAAGTACTCTTGATGCAGATGTCTACCGAAGGGGATCAGCGAGAGCTTCGAAGGAGTGCTTGTGAGCTTGCGATGGAGGCTCGTTCTAAAACTGATGAGAATATTGTTTATCCAAATGGAGGGACAGGATACTCTGGACTGAAGATATACATTTATAAAGATTTAAATAGGAATATTACCATGAAAGCACAAACTGGCACTGACAATCAACAGTTGTGGTTGACAGAAATCGAGGCGCAATTTGAGGCTCACAAAAATACAGCGATGGTCAGATACACCAAGCAGACTCGTCCTGGTTAAAGATTTTACCTTGTGACTTAGAACCCGATTTAGATTCTGGTGGAGATGGTACTCCATTGCAACGGCGACAGAGTACCCTCTCCTGAAAAGCGAAGTTCCGTCTGCCTCATTTGGAGATGGGCGGAACTTGAGTATATAGATCACGGAGACTACGCCGTCTCAGCAGCCTACATACCGCTCAGAGGGTCTGATGGAAGTATGGCTGTCAGAGGTTTGGCCGTGTGTTTATCTGCCCTATTTGTTCGAACAAGTGACCAATTTTCTCTGTCCATTGCCTCTAGGTAAAACCTGGCAGGAATGGGCAGGGTAAACTGCAAAATGACCCCCATGGTGGCGTCTGTTGACTTTCAATGCATTTACAGAGCCTGTTGAGACAGCGGGTCCAGTGAATGCAAGAGATGTCTTTTGGGCCAGTGGACAACTCAAAATTTAGTGGGTGAGTACTCCCTCAAGGCGACAAAGTACTTTACTCATTCCCCCTGAAAGAGTAAATGCCCGATTGCCAAACTCTGAATAACGTCCTCAGTCCTTTAAGTCCCGGTCAACCATAAGAGCATACTCCTCAGGCCCCAGGACCTCACGAAGGCACTTAGGGACTCACAGGGTGTCAGGCAGGGGCCTGCAGCAGGGCCCAGACCAGATCCAATTGCCACCGGTCGACTGGGTACTTCCTGGAAAAGGCCCACTTTAGCTTGTAGATTGTTTTAGTTTGTAGTCACACAGGATTGTCAGCCCACTGATCCTTGGCATCCACTTATTTGTCCTGGGCATAAGAGGTAGCAAATCACAGACAGCAGGTCCAGTCACCTTCTGACCTTCCACAGGTCCAGACAGTGTTTTGAATTGGGTGTCTGGAGGTGCCACTTTATGACTGGTACTAGCTAGTGAGTGAGGATGACTGGTGGCCCCTCCCTAACCATTGGGGGAAAGGGCCAACCTTGCCCACTTTTTCAGTAGTTCCTGTTTGCCTTACTGCAGACAGGCCCTAAATGCCATGTGTCAGGGCATTTTCAAGATTGTGAAAGCTTTTGTCTATACCAAGCTTGGGATCTGGGACAAGGGGTTTAAGTGGGAAGTGCACTGTTGGAATCCTAGTGTCCTCCCACATCTAACACTGAAATACAGTTTGTAGCAAGCACTGTATCCACAAACCCAGAGACAGAAATCTGGTAGGACAAAAGCAGGGTCCTTCATCAACCAGATGGGGATCCACAAGACTTGTCTTAGCATCCTGTTCTCTTCCTTTCAAGTGCCCCGAAGAGTAACATGTGGCTCAACAAACCTCAGAGGAGTCATCTCTACCCATTTGGGTCAGCCTATTGTTTGCAACTGGGAGGAATTTAACACCTTATTCACACCTATTGAAGACTTGACCACAGTTTGAGAGCTAAAAGAGGTTTTTGCTCATTAGCCTTCTGACAGTTTATGAATGTAAGAATTCACTTTCCAAAAATTACTTTTCTTTAAAATGTATCAAAAATCATATTTCCCAGTTGAATTCGATTATTTAATACATATTAAAAATAGCGAATTAATTAATCTTATAGCCTGGCCCTTTCCTGCGTTAGCAGTATTAGTATTTTAATCTGTACTCTTATCTTCTACATAGTTTAGGTAAGCCTGCCACAGTGAAAACAGATTTTTTGGACTTTGTCACTGTGGAGATGTAGTAATAATAATTTTCTAAATTCTCATTTTTAAATACCATGGGCCCGATTCACAGAATTAATTTAAGACTCAATCTTAAACTTACTACTTTTTTTGGTATTCACAGAATGCACTTACTACTTTTGGCATTCACAGAAGTTAGGATTTTGTCTTAAGTCTGTCTTAAGTCTGTTTTAAGACAAACGTAAGACAAAATCTTAACTACTGTGAATACCAAAAGTAGTAAGTGCATTCTGTGAATACCAAAAGTAGCAAGTGCATTCTGTGAATACCAAAATAGTAGTAAGTTTAGGATTGAGTCTTAAATTCATTCTGTGAATCGGGCCCCATGTGCCCTACCTTGTGGGCTAAAATGGTTACACAGGGGTGGCTTACTTATATTTAAAACAGAGGATTTTTCTATTTATTAAACAGGGTCACTGCAGGTTTACACTGTGGCAGTCAGGCTACGTAAGGTCGCCCTGAAGATGTGTTTGCACTGCCACTGTAGTGGGTGGCACGATAGGTGCTGCAGGCCACAAGCTGAATTTTAACTTCCAAGCACTGGGTGCCTTTCTAGGCCATATACTAGGGGTTTATAAGCAAGTTAGAAGCTCACATTAGGAATAAGCCAAGTTAACCTTGTTTAAAGGGGAGCACGGGCACTTTACAACTGGTTAGAAGGGGTAAAGTGCTCAGTGTTGTAAAACCAGCAAAAATAGCGTCCAACAAAAGGCAAAAAATCCTGGGTGATCACGCTGAAAAGGTAGATTCCTACAGTAGGGATTTTGGTCTAGAAAGACATTAGAGTTTTCAAAAACATCCCAATTAGAGGGATTCATATGTTTTTACAGGCATGGAAGTCAGACTTCCATCGACAACAGGGAAACATCGAGGCTTATATACAAGCCCAGTGCGACGCCGGTACGACACTTTTTTTGACGTTCCGGCAGCCCACATAGGCTTGCTCATATCTACGAGGCCACGGAAAGCCCCCCTGCGTGGATTTTCATAGCCTTGTAGATTTGGTGTAAGACCATGCAGCGCAAGTCGCTACGTTGCCTCACACTGTCCCGGGGAGGCGTGCCATGAGCGTTGCGGAGGGTGTTCCAACTCAACACCCATGTTTTTTGATGTATTCCCACATTTACAAAAAAGCGTAGATCTGGGATTGCATCAAACCCCTGTGCCTCCCCATGGGGTGGTGTAAGTGTTGTTTTCGTGCAGGAAAGAGTCCCTCTCTCTCCAAAAACAATCTAATTTCCATGCAGACACATCTTGCAACATGGTGCAAGGGGGCCTGCGTTGGTGCGTGGCAAGCATTTGTGCGCCAGCGCTGTGAAAGAGGACAGGAATGCGTCGAATCTCATAGATACAGCGCATTCCTGCCCTTTTCATTTGGTGCAGGGTAGCGCAGCAAGAAGCCTTGCGGCACTGCCTTACACCCAAATGTTGTAAATGCGGCCCTAAATTGTTAGTATCCGAAATAGTAGCAGGAACCATTTTCTCGGAGTGGGGAAATTTAGACAACTTTTTGTTCCATAAAATAGAATACAATATATAAAGTGTAACTGTGACCTGAAAGGTATCTTGGTGCTCACTCAAATCAAGGAAATTTACAGAGAAAGATCTCAGCACTCTAGTTTTATGTGATGACATGAAGGTGATACACATGACTTAACAGGGCTCTTCCTGGAAAAAGGATTCAATGTATCTCCCAAGGCCAGGGAAGTGGAGAAAAATCTCTGGCAGGCTAAGGCTAGTTTAACCGCAGTCAGCCGAATAAGCGCTAAACCCTTCAGAAGGAAAGCCGGAGAACCCAAGAACAATACATTGCAGTCATCTCGACGGCTCATGGCAATGAAGTGAACCAGTAGCAGATGGGAAATAGGACAAGACTTTAGGCAGCAATCTCACTAGGTCAAAGAAAGACAAGGAAAGCTCGGTCCCAGAAAGACCAGAGTCTTAAGATCTCAAGTTAGGCACATACCCTGAAGAGTCCGGCTTCACACTATCCGCTAGTGGTCAGAAACTTGAAAGGAATGGAAGCGTAAGCCTGCCCACTGAGCAGCAAAGTATTTCCGTTTATCATTGTAAAATTTGAAGGCATTGTTGATCAGACAAATAGAGATGTCATTCAGATAGTTATGAAAAGAGCTCGCGTTCGATCGTTGATAGTAATCCGAGGACAGAATGAGCTGTGCATCATCAGCATAATTTATGAAATTGATTCCGTGAGATATAATTAGGACTCCCGGTTTTATGGTATTTATTTTTCTGCCATTTCTATCTGTATTTATCCATATTTATTTTTTGCTAATTTTATCTGTATTTATCCATATTTATTTTGGGTTTTGTGTAAAAATTAAGCTGAAATTAGTATATTTCCACATTTATTTAACCAATAAATATGCATTCATACTTGAATGTCTGGCAGGTTTCAATTCTGTGAACACCCGCAAAAGATAAATCATATGAAGCCATGCACATTTCAGTATCAACCTTGTGCATCTCTACTGCTGTTAAAGCATCTTTACTAAAATTCCTTTCTTTTTTAACCCCTAATCTATCAATCTACACATCTATTGGCCTGGCAGTCACGGCAGACAGTATTTAGAATTTCTCAAAAAGCAACCCAATTTCCGTTTTTATCCACATTTAAAAATAAATATAGACAAGAAAATGAATGTTTTCCGTCTGTATTTATCTGTAAAAATCAGTAAGAACGGAAAACAAGGAGTAATAGATATAATTGACAAGGCCAGAGGATGAAAATAAACACGCAATAAAGTCAAACATAGATCCGAGCCTTGAAGCACCCCGTGATCCACAGGCCAGAAGGAGGATGAATGAGGTTGCATCTGAACGGCTTGTACACTGTTCGAGAGACAGGATTTAAGCCGGGCCAGAGCACTGTCCCTTATCCTTGCTTCCGAAAGCCTGTAAAACAGAACTCTATGGTTTACAGTGTCAAACACAGCAGACAGGTCTAGAAGCTTCTGAGTACCTACTTTATCTCTGTCCGTCGTAATTTCCAGGTCATCCACGGCTGAGACCAACGCAGACTCCGCACCATGAGCCGGTCTGAAGCCAGCTTGAGCTTCACCCACAACTGCCTTGACCTTCCAAATGGTCAGATACTTTCATATTCATGTGTCTTTTGAGAATCAGGCCGGAAATGGTAGCTGAGAGAGAGGCAGATGGTTTGAAAGCTCATGGGGGTCTGCCGTAGATTTTTCTTTTTAATAAAGGGAGAACCAGGCCTCTCTCCAAAGCCATTGGCACCCCCTGCCTGTTAAACATTGATTGCAAAAGGCCAGGAGAAGTGGGGGGGGGGGGCACTAAAGTGGTCAGCTCCTTCCAGACCTTTAGAAGAAGTGGATCTAACCTGGAGCTTGAGGAAACGGCAGACCCAAAATGACCGCCATCAGCTTCCGCAATCACGCTAAATCCATTGAGGCCTTCAGATGATCGAGGGTTGGTTGTATGTCTGCAGCGATCATGAAGGACATTGGGGAACATCTGGGAGGGACACTGCAGGAGCTGCAGGGGGGCTTGGAGGCTGAGACTGAATGGGGATTTTACAGTGCCATTGGCCAGCCGTAAAACTTGGAGGTGTTGATGGCCCTGTGAGAATACCGACAATTAGGGAATTGTATGCTAATGGAAGAGTAGTGCAATCTTAGTAAAATGAAGAGGGAGGAATATGTGTGACACGCCAAGTAATTTTTGGGTTGAAGCAGCTCCTCCACTGAGGCGGAGGAGCGTCGCCCCACTACTCTGCATAAAATGATAACGTAATGTTTTTAGAATTTTCTTTTGTCCTCCTGCTGCGGCAGCTTGTGTGAGAGGGATAGACAGGGCTGAAGAGCAACGGTGGAGTGGTACAACCTTCGTACGCGCGCAATGACTGTTTGGTTGGCCCTCTCGGGCCGCCCAAAAGAGTCATGTGCACTTTCCCTTTTCTCCATGCAGGCTGCATTACAGCCTGCATGGAGAACATGCCCGCCCCTCCAGCTCATGGCTGAACACCGTGTCACGGTACTCAGACCAATCACAACGCTGCATTACAGCCTGCATGGAGAACATGCCCGCCCCTCCAGCCCATGGCTGAGCGCTGTGTGATGGCACTCAGAACAATCACAATGGTGCATTGCAGTGCTCTGATAGGTCAGAGGAGCCTGGCTGTTCTTCCTGTTCCTGCACAAAACTTGGTAGAGAATTTGGAAAAGGTTCGAGCAAGAACAGAATATAAAATTTGCGGATAATAGGAAGATGAATGGGAGAAGACATTGTAGTTGGAGAGAGAAGGTTAAGTGAAAGCAAAACCGGGGTAGTATTAGAGGAAAGAAGAACGAGATAGAATTGAAACGAGGGAGGTTTGGGAGGGGATATGGTTGAAAGCAGGAGACTGGTGAGAGATCGGAAAAGATAGAGAATCAGAAAGAGGAATGTAGTAACAAGATAGGAAGGGGAACGGAGAAGATGTAGAAAAGAATAAATGGAATTGAGAAACTGGATTGGAAAAGGAAGAAGCAGCTTTATGGATCGATAGATTTGATTTGCAGTCAGTTGGATGGTTTGGATTAAAATTGCTGACTAGGAAGACTCCTCTGAGGTGGTCTTTATGCGCGAAGAGGTTAGGAGAGTTAATGCTGAGTGTGCTTAGGTTACAGTGTTTTACTAGGGTGTCAATAGTCAGCTTTGAGAGTATGGGAAGCTGATAGAGTCTTGAGAATCAGTAGTTCTCAAAAGATTTTAAGAGTTGGGGGTTTAGGAGGAAGATTGCTGTTCTTGGTGGAGGGGAGAGACAGCTGGCTGGTAGGATCACATTCGCCAACACTCCTGATGGAGCTTGGATGTCTCCAGATTAAAAAAAGTTAGCTCCCTCCTGATTAAAACTTCCTCTGCCTGATGGATAATTTAAGAGCCTGATGTGCGTCTCAGCAGGGTGCAAATGCTGGGTGCAAACTGTGCTCCCACCATGCACAAGCGGCTGTCCCTTTGCCTTCCAACTTATATACTAAGAGGTGGCATGTGAAAATGCCCATAGTGGGCAAAGCTCAGAAAACTATGCCGGCAGAGTGGAATTCTTCGCCACCCTTATTAAATTCTCATTTACGTATCACATACCGGCCCTTACTGAACCTTACAACAGGAGCAAATGGGCAGTATTTGTCTCTGGGAAGGGTGGCAGCCATGGGGCATGATGGCTGCCCCCAGGGGCGGCTCTAGGCTCATGGCGGCTCTGGCATAGGTAGGGGGCCCCAGAAGAGGGGGTCAGGGGAGGCCAGTGAAGAGGGGGTGGGGTCAGGGTGTTTGGAAGTGGAACAGAGCCGGAGCCCGCCAAATCCCTGCCACTGGGGCCGCCACGCATCCTCAGAGGATTATTATATTAAGGATACATATTGGCTTGGCGGCTCTGGGGTTTGGCGGCCCTGTGCAGATGCACAGCTTGCACATGCCTAAGGCACAGGCGGCAGTGCAAGCTTCCCTCAAACAGAAATCACAGCAACAACTAAAACTGCTGTTACACACAAAACAGCTGCATGCCAGCACCAGTGCCAGCTTCATGCTGTGCCAGGCAAGCTTCTTTCAGACACAAAACAGGCACAACACAAACAGCACAGGCGGCAGTGCAAGCTTCCCTCACACACAAACCAAAGTAACAACATAAGCTGCCCCACAGACTGGACCAGCCCCTCCCACCGACCCCTGAGGAGCAGGGAGCAGGGGCTGCTGGGTAATGCCGAGATCAGTCCTTAGCATCTGCAGGGAGTGACGTCTTCGCACCCGCCAGACGGGGACGGATGTGCACGGGAGGCACGTGCGCCGGGGTGTGAGTTCCGGCTGCCTCTGCTTCTATTTCCGTCCCAAGGTGCCACCAGCAGTTCACGCCTCGCCGTGTCTGCTCAGGAGGTGCGCGTGCCTCCACCTGGGTGATAATTTCACACTCAGCACGAGCCCGGATTTAGATCTGTGTTGTCAGCAGTAGATGCTGTTTCACGTGCCACCTGCCTCCTTTGTCCTTGGATTCACATCTGTCTTTCTGGCCCAAAAACACTTTGTTTTTCAGGCGTAAAAGCAGTTGAACAGCAGCCTTTACACAGGCGCGCGCACAACACAAACTGCACAGGTGGCAGTGCAAGCTTCCCTCACACAGAAACCACAGTAACAACATAATCTGCCATTACACACAAAACAGATGCATGCCAGCATCAGTGCCAGCTTCATGTTGTGCCAGGGCAAGCTTCTTTCAGACACAGAACAGGCACAACACAAACAGCACAGGTGGCAGTGCAAGCTTCCCTCACACAGAAACCACAGTAACAACTAAAACTGCTGTTACGCACAAAACAGCTGCATGCCAGCACCAGTGCCAGCTTCATGCTGTGCCAGGCAAGCTTCTTTCAGACACAGAACAGGCACAACACAAACAGCACAGGCGGCAGTGCAAGCTTCCCTCACATACAAACAAAAGTAACAACATAAGCTGCTGTTACACACAAAACAGCTGCATGCCAGTACCATTGCCAGCTTCATGCTGTGCCAGGCAAGCTTCTTTCAGACACAGAACAGGCACAACACAAACAGCACAGGCGGCAGTGCAAGCTTCCCTCACACACAAACCAAAGTAACAACATAAGCTGCCGTTACACACAAAACAGCTGCATGCCAGCACCAGTGCCAGCTTCATGCTGTGCCAGGCAAGCTTCTTTCAGACACAGAACAGGCACAACACAAACAGCACAGGCGGCAGTGCAAGCTTCCCTCACATACAAACAAAAGTAACAACATAAGCTGCTGTTATACACAAAACAGCTGCATGCCAGCACCATTGCCAGCTTCATGCTGTGCCAGGCAAGCTTCTTTCAGACACAGAACAGGCACAACACAAACAGCACAGGCGGCATTGCAAGCTTCCCTCACACAGAAACCAAAGTAACAACATAAGCTGCCGTTACACACAAAACAGCTGCATGCCAGCACCAGTGCCAGCTTCATGCTGTGCCAGGCAAGCTTCTTTCAGACACAGAACAGGCACAACACAAACAGTACAGGCGGCAGTGCAAGCTTCCCTCACATACAAACAAAAGTAACAACATAAGCTGCTGTTACACACAAAACAGCTGCATGCCAGCATCAGTGCCAGCTTCATGCTGTGCCAGGCAAGCTTCTTTCAGACACAGAACAGGCACAACACAAACAGCACAGGCGGCAATGCAAGATTCCCTCAAACAGAAATCACAGCAACAACTAAAACTGCTGTTACACACAAAACAGCTGCATGCCAGCACCAGTGCCAGCTTCATGCTGTGCCAGGCAAGCTTCTTTCAGACACAGAACAGGCACAACACAAACAGCACAGGCGGCAGTGCAAGCTTCCCTCACACACAAACCAAAGTAACAACATAAGCTGCCGTTACACACAAAACAGCTGCATGCCAGCACCATTGCCAGCTTCATGCTGTGCCAGGCAAGCTTCTTTCAGACACAGAACAGGCACAACACAAACAGCACAGGCGGCAGTGCAAGCTTCCCTCACACACAAACAAAAGTAACAACAAAAGCTGCTGTTACACACAAAACAGCTGCATGCCAGCACCAGTTCCAGCTTCATGCTGTGCCAGGCAAGCTTCTTTCAGACACAGAACAGGCACAACACAAACAGCACAGGCGGCAGTACAAGCTTCCCTCAAACAGAAACCACAGCAACAACTAAAACTGCTGTTACACACAAAACAGCTGCATGCCAGCACCAGTGCCAGCTTCATGCTGTGCCAGGCAAGCTTCTCTCAGACACACAACAGATACAACACAAACAGCACACGCGGCAGTGCAAGCTTCCCTCACACACAAACCAAAGTAACAACATAAGCTGCCGCTACACACAAAACACCTGCATGCCAGCACCATTGCCAGCTTCATGCTGTGCCAGGCAAGCTTCTTTCAGACACAGAACAGGCACAACACAAACAGCACAGGGGGCAGTGCAAGCTTCCCTCACACCCAAACCAAAGTAACAACATAAGCTGCCGCTACACACAAAACACCTGCATGCCAGCACCAGTGCCAGCTTCATGCTGTGCCAGGCAAGCTTCTCTCAGACACAGAACAGATACAACACAAACAGCACAGGTGGCAGTGCAAGCTTCCCTCACACACAAACCAAAGTAACAACATAAGCTGCCGTTACACACAAAACAGCTGCATGCCAGCACCAGTGCCAGCTTCATGCTGTGCCAGGCAAGCTTCTCTCAGACACAGAACAGATACAACACAAACAGCACAGGTGGCAGTGCAAGCTTCCCTCACACACAAACCAAAGTAACAACAAAAGCTGCTGTTACACACAAAACAGCTGCATGCCAGGACCAGTGCCAGCTTCATGCTGTGCCAGGCAAGTTTCTCTCAGACACAGAACAAGCACAACACAAACAGCATAGGCGGCAGTTTAAGCTTCCCTCACACACAAACCAAAGTAACAACATAAGGTGCCGTTACACACAAAACAGCTGCATGCCAGCACCAGTGCCAGCTTCATGCTGTGCCAGGCAAGCTTCTCTCAGACACACAACAGATACAACACAAACAGCACACGCGGCAGTGCAAGCTTCCCTCACACACAAACCAAAGTAACAACATAAGCTGCTGTTACACACAAAACTGCTGCATGCCAGGACCAGTGCCAGCTTCATGCTGTGCCAGGGCAAGTTTCTCTCAGACACAGAACAAGCACAACACAAACAGCACAGGGGGCAGTGCAAGCTTCCCTCACACAGAAACTAAAGTAACAACATAAGCTGCCGTTACACACAAAACGTCTGCATGCCAGCATCAGTGCCAGCTTCATGCTGTGCCAGGGCAAGCGTCTCTCAGACACAGAACAAGCACAACACAAACAGCACAGGGGGCAGTGCGAGCTTCCCTCACACACAAACCAGATGCATCACTGGAAACATAGGCGGCTCTTACACACATAAAGGTTCCATAGCAGCACCAGTGCCAGCTTCATGCTGTATCAGGGAAGACTTCTCTCAGACACAGAACAGGTACAACATAACCAGCACAGACGGCAGTGCGAGCTTCCCTCACACACAAACCAAAGTAACAACATAAGCTGCCAATACACACAAAACAGCTGCATGCCAGCATCAGTGCCAGCTTCATGCTGTGCCAGGCAAGCTTCTTTCAGACACAGAACAGGCACAAAACAAACAGCACAGGCGGCAGTGCAAGCTTCCCTCGCACACAAACCAAAGTAACAACATAAGCTGCCGTTACACACAAAACAGCTGCATGCCAGCACCAGTGCCAGCTTCATGCTGTGCCAGGCAAGCTTCTCTCAGACACAG
Source organism: Lissotriton vulgaris (assembly GCF_964263255.1). NCBI lineage: Eukaryota > Metazoa > Chordata > Amphibia > Caudata > Salamandridae > Lissotriton > Lissotriton vulgaris. The sequence continues at coordinate 302,184,152 of NC_141686.1, read as the reverse complement.
AACAGATACAACACAAACAGCACAGGTGGCAGTGCAAGCTTCCCTCACACACAAACCAAAGTAACAACATAAGCTGCCGTTACACACAAAACAGCTGCATGCCAGCACCAGTGCCAGCTTCATGCTGTGCCAGGCAAGCTTCTCTCAGACACACAACAGATACAACACAAACAGCACACGCGGCAGTGCAAGCTTCCCTCACACACAAACCAAAGTAACAACATAAGCTGCTGTTACACACAAAACTGCTGCATGCCAGGACCAGTGCCAGCTTCATGCTGTGCCAGGGCAAGTTTCTCTCAGACACAGAACAAGCACAACACAAACAGCACAGGGGGCAGTGCAAGCTTCCCTCACACAGAAACTAAAGTAACAACATAAGCTGCCGTTACACACAAAATGTCTGCATGCCAGCATCAGTGCCAGCTTCATGCTGTGCCAGGGCAAGCGTCTCTCAGACACAGAACAAGCACAACACAAACAGCACAGGGGGCAGTGCGAGCTTCCCTCACACACAAACCAGATGCATCACTGGAAACATAGGCGGCTCTTACACACATAAAGGTTCCATAGCAGCACCGGTGCGCTTCATGCTGTGTCAGGGCAAGCTTCTCTCAGACACAGAACAGGTACAACATAACCAGCACAGACGGCAGTGCGAGCTTCCCTCACACACAAACCAAAGTAACAACATAAGCTGCCATTACACACAAAACAGCTGCATGCCAGCATCAGTGCCAGCTTCATGCTGTGCCAGGCAAGCTTCTTTCAGACACAGAACAGGCACAAAACAAACAGCACAGGCGGCAGTGCAAGCTTCCCTCACACACAAACCAAAGTAACAACATAAGCTGCCGTTACACACAAAACAGCTGCATGCCAGCACCAGTGCCAGCTTCATGCTGTGCCAGGCAAGCTTCTTTCAGACACAGAACAGGCACAACACAAACAGCACAGGGGGCAGTGCGAGCTTCCGTCACACACAAACCAAAGTAACAACATAATCTGCCATTACACACAAAACAGCTGCATGCCAGCATCAGTGCCAGCTTCATGCTGTGCCAGGCAAGCTTCTCTCAGACACAGAACAGGTACAACACAAACAGCACAGGGGGCAGTGCAAGCTTCCCTCACACACAAACCAAAGTAACAACATAAGCTGCTGTTACACACAAAACAGCTGCATGCCAGCACCAGTGCCAGCTTCATGCTGTGCCAGGCAAGCTTCTCTCAGACGCAGAACAGATACAACACAAACAGCACAGGCAGCAGTGCAAGCTTCCCTCACACACAAACCAAAGTAACAACATAAGCTGCCGTTACACACAAAACAGTTGCATGCCAGCATCAGTGCCAGCTTCATGCTGTGCCAGGCAAGCTTCTCTCAGACGCAGAACAGATACAACACAAACAGCACAGGCAGCAGTGCAAGCTTCCCTCACACACAAACCAGATGCATCACTGGAAACATAGGCGGCTCTTACACACATAAAGGTTCCAAGGCAGCACCAGTGCCAGCTTCATGCTGTATCAGGGAAGACTTCTCTCAGACACAGAACAGGTACAACATAACCAGCACAGACGGCAGTGCGAGCTTCCCTCATACACAAACCAGATGCAGTGCTGGTAACATAGGCGGCTCTTACACAGATTCCATAGCAGCACCAGTGCCAGCTTCATGATGTGTCAGGGCAAGCTTCTCTCAGACACAGAACAGATACAACATAAACAGCACATGTGGCAGTGCAAGCTTCCCTCACACACATACTAGGTTCAGTGCTGGCGAGAAAAGCTGCTCTCACACACAAAACAGTTGCATGCCTGCGCCAGTAGCTGTTTCATGCGGTCTTAGACACAGAATAGGTACAGCACAGACTTTCTATCTATGTGGTATTTGTACAGCACAAACATTCCCAAAGGCAGCAGAGCGCTGTGCGAGGTCAAAGGCCAGGATACTGTCAACAAGTGTTTCGACAGGAGGTTGAATTTGTGGATGGTGGATGCCTCATGATGTAGTGTTTTTAACGAGGCGTTTTCAACTCGCTCTTAAATTTGAGCAGGGCTGAGGGTGATCCTGTTGGATACAGCGGGCCGGTTTCTGTCACTCTGGCACCATGAAAAGTGGTGCAAGAGCGACGCAAACCTTAAGTCATATTTTTTAAGCCATGCAAATCCACTTTGAGTGGATTCAAAAATATGGAGCAACGGAACCCAGCACATATCACTGCGTTTGATTACTCCACCCTGGGTATGCGTTCCATGGGTGTTTCAATGCATCTCTGTTGGACTTGCCTTCCTCCTGTATCTTGTCTGACCTGTTTTTGTTGGCCGTATGACTCTGGGCACTTTACCACTGCTGATCAGTGCTAAAGTGCATATGCTCTCCCTATTGTGAATTGATGTATGAATTAGTGATTCCACGATTGGCTGTTTTGGTTTACTGGTCAGACCCTAGTACAGTGCACTGAGTGTGCCCAGGGCTTGTAAACCAAATGCTGCTAGTGGGCTTGCAGCACTGGTTGTGCCACCCACAGAAGCAGCCTGTAAAAGTGTGTCTAAGGCCTGCCATTGCAGAACCTGTGTGCAGTCTGGTACTGTCATGCTGACTGGGCAAGTGCACCCACTTGCCAGTTACTAAGCCTTCCCTTTTCTTCATATCAGACACTCCTATGGTAGGCCCAAGGGCAGGGTGCATTGTAAGAATAAGGTACGACAAGCCCTGAGGTGTGTGGCATGTCCTAATAGTGTATTACAGCCATTTAGAATGGGCAGTTAGATTATTACAATCTTATAATCGTAACTGACTCAGAGAACATGGTAGAAATTCGAGTTTAGTATGCCTGAACTCAGAATGATAAAATACATCTTTTAGTGAAGTTGGATTTAACATTCTGTGTTTAAAAATACCACTTTTAGAAAGGAGGTCTTTTCTTGCCTAACCTTTCAAGCCTGCCTCTGCTAGGTTGTGTATTCCTTTTTCTGGAGTTTGTGAGTGACAGGGCTGGGGGATTACTGGAGACAAGTTGGGTCAGCCCAGTGGTGAATAGAGAGAGCTGCATCTAGATGGGAGGGAGGAGTTGTACCAGGGCCCTGAATAGGGCTGTGCCTTCCCTCCACATCCTGTGGTGTCTGATGTCTCTGCCCTACTCACTGCAAGAAGAGAAGGAATCCTGTCAACAAAGTGCTCCAAGGCTGTGCTTGCCTTTCACAATGCTGGCTCCAACTCCTGTGGGGCCAACGACACCCAGCTGATACTATCCCTCACCAAGGACCCAGCCACCGCCAAAACCAACTTCCAGGAAGGGATGAAAGAAGTAGCAGACTGGATGAAGCACAGCCGTCTCAAGCTTAACTCAGACAAGACGGAAGTCCTCATCCTCGGACAATCCCTATCTGCCTGGGACAACTCTTGGTGGCCCTCGGCGCTGGGAACCGCACCGACACCCACGGACCACGCACGCAACCTGGGTTTTATCCTGGACTCCTCCCTCACGATGACCAAACAAGTCAACGCCATCTCATCCTCATGCTTCAACACCCGGAGAATGCTTCGAAAGAACTTCCGGTGGATCTCCACAGAAACCAGAAGAACAGTCACCCAGGCCCTCGTCATCAGCCGACTGGACTACGGAAACGCCCTATGCGCAGGAACCACCGGCAAACTCCAGACTAGGCTCCAGCGCATACAAAACACCGCAGCACGACTCATCCTCGACATCCCTCGCCACAGCCACATAACCACCCACCTGAGAAACCTCCACTGGCTCCCCGTCAACAAAAGGATCACATTCAGACTGCTCACCCACGCACACAAAGCGCTCCACAACATGGGCTCGACTACCTCAATAGCCGACTCTCGTTCTACACCCCCACCCGCCAGGTTCGCTCCACCAGCCTCGCCCTCGCCATCGTCCCACGAATTCGCAGAACCACCTCTGGAGGAAGATCATTCTCCTACCTGGCAGCGAAGACCTGGAACTCCCTCCCCACTCACCTACGATTGACCCAGGACCATCTCAGCTTCAGGAAGCACCTCAAGACCTGGCTCTTCGAGCAGTAGCACCACCCCCCCCCCCCCCGCCCATTGCCTTGAGACCCTCACTGGTGAGTAGTGTGCTCTATAATTGCTTTGATTGATTGATTGGGGCGTCTGATGTTTCTGACCAGGACTGTGAAAGGAAAGAATGAGTCTTGTAAACAGAGTGCTCAAGAACTGGTTTGGAGAGGGGCAAAGGCTCCTCTATCTCATCAGAGAACAAAGACTTTGGGGGTATAAATATTGAGACCCTGATCCCAAGAAATTAGATCACTTTTGGACTACAAGAAGAAACCTTTACTGAGGAGAGGAACCTGAAGAAACTGAGGAGAGACTATCCCTAAGCTGAAGTACTGCTTGAGGGATTGGCCTGCAGTGGTTGCCTGACTGCCAAAGGAAGGATAAAGGAACTGTGTGTACTTTGCTTTCAACTTGTGAAGGATCTCCAAGGGCTTGGAATAGAGCTTGCCTCCTGCTACAGTCTCAGGGACAACAGACTTCAACCCCCAGCTCCCCGGAGTTCTTTTGGAAGTGCCTGCTGCTGTTTTGGGCCTTGGGCCTTCTAAGAGGCTGCGTGCCGCAAGGAGCTGGAAGCGCGACTCAACGAAGCCGAAGCATGGCGCCGTCGCTGCTGCTGCCGTTGCACTTTTGAACAAGGGTGTTGCCGCTGGAGTTGTCGCCCTGCACCGCATCGAGAGATGCATCTCGCAACGAAGAGGAAGCGTGTCGCCGCCACTGCTGCCTGCCGCCGCACTTCTGAACAAGGGTGTCGCCGCTGGAGTTCTCACACTGCACCGCATCGAGAGAAGGGTCTCGCAATGAGGAAGAAGCGTGCCACCGTCGCTGTTCCTGCCGTTGCACTTCTGAACAAGGGTGTCGCCGCTGGACCTGTCGCATTGCACCGCATTGACGAAAGCGCCTCGCATTCCTCGAGAAGCGCGCCACCTTCGGAGCTGCTGCCATCGCATTTCTGACCAAGGATGTCGCCGCTATAGTTGTCGCATTGTGTGGAGGCTTCACCCAAACGTGGGAGAAGAGTGTCGCAGCTGAAGCTCTTGCCGTCGCACTTCTGAACAAGGGTGTCACCGCTGCAGTCCACGCATTGAACCGAGAACTTCTCGCATCCCCGGAGAAGGAGGTATGTCGTTACAACGCAATGTTTTACATCGCAGTACTTTACGACGCATGTTTTACAACGCAAGCCGTTACCACGACTTGCGTTGTTGGGGGCTGGATAGTGAATAGTTTAATTTACTATTCCAACTCCAGTCCCTGTGGATAGTAGGGAAGGAGTTGGATAGTACATTAAACTATTTACTATCCTGGAGCGCCCCCCAGCGCAATTCGTTGTTACAACTTGCGTTGTAAAAGTTGCGTCGTAAGGGAACTGCGGTGTAACATCCGCGTTGTAAAGGATGTTCCCCCCGGAGAAGCGTTCCGCATTTGGAAGATCTTCACGTCTTTATTTCTTTGTACCTGAACTGTGCCGCATTCCCATCGCTGCGGCATTGCTTGTCGTGGACGCGCAATACATCATAAGGTACATTGACGCAAAGTGTTGCATCTTAAGAACTGAACTGAACTAAGCTAAAACTACCATCTTAAAGTATCAGTATTGTGTATTTTGGTCGTTTATGGTCTTGTGGTAAATCTATTGTAGGAAGGTGGATACCTGACTATTTATTTATTTATTTATTTATTTTAGCGGTTTTATATAGCGCTGGCTGGACCCGGGGTTATCAGATCGCTTTACATTTTAGAGACAAGAAAGGTCAATAAGATAGGGGACATACATAGCATCAATGTATATAAACAACATATAGGTCTCCGCCTGACAGATTTCAAAATGATAAATATGGGACATAAGCCCAACAAAATGTGTAAGATGTGATAAATCAAAAATATCAAAAAGGCACAAATTGAAAAACGAGCCGGAAAATTGCGGAGTCAGGATAGGGAGGTTAGTGGTCCGTTAGGTTGGTAAGGAAGAGAAGGGGGAGGGGCAGAAGTGGGGGGGTTGGAGGGGATGCCGGCTGAGGGTGGACAAGGGAAGGAGGGAGCAAAGGAGGAGTGAAGGTGGTAAACAGGGATGGGGAAGTGACAAGGAGGAAGGGCGAGAAAGGCAAGGGAGGGCGAATGCATCTAGGGTCGGACAGGTGTAGCCAGTGGAAGAGAACATATATGGATTAGGGTCCCCAGTATTTATTGAGGAGATGTAGTTTGAGTTCTTTTTTGAAACTAGAGTAGGAAGAGTTGCAGCGAAGGTCAGTTTGAAGGGCATTCCAAATGCAAGGAGCGTTGCCGGAAAAGGATCGAGACTGGGTGGTTTTCTTTTTTAGAAGGGGGGGGGGGAATAAGAAGGAGGGTGTTAGTACTTCTCAAGGAACGGGCGCAACCTAGTGCTTAGCTGGTTTTCAACTTAGTTGGCCTGGGATCCTGCTAATCAGGGATCCAGGCTATCTGCTCTCTCTGTAAAATGGACTCCATGTACCCTAGGTACATCTCCAATTGGACATTGGGTCACCTTATCAGCCCCTGTACAGTGTACTATAGGTAACCAGGGCATAGGTGCATCCAAGGCCTACCAGGGGCTGCAGCATATCTTTTGCCACCCCTGGCTGGCCATCCAAAATGACACAACTGGCGGATCACTCAGCTGGGGCAAGGTTGTGTAATCACCCCTTGCTTGGATATAGTATACCTATATCTAAACCTATATCTGGACACATATATACCTATAAGTCACTCCTATGGCAGGCCTTAACAATCCTGGAGGCAGAGTGCTTGGTTTTATGTGAGATGGTGCTCTAGCATGAGCTGAGCCTGTCTGCAGCTTTCGGAACGAAGTCCCTTAGCTGTTTTGGGATATTGCTATACCATATACTCTTAAATGCATTATAATCCTCGCGGTTTCTTGCTAACTTTGGTTTGGCTTTATCAAAACATGTTGTGTAAGGTGTCATACGCTTTGGAATACTACCCACTCGCCAGTTCTGGTGACGGGGGTAGCATTCCACCCATCTAGAGGGAGAAGATATGTTACTTTGCTTAAACACGGTTAAATCTAACAAGAGCCCCAGCATCACAAAATGGATGCTGCTGCCACCGACACAAGTCTGGCCTCCTGCTGCTGACCGAAACTCTGGCAGGGGAGGCCTGGACAAATGGTATCCTGTCACAGGGAGGTGTTAAACCACCCCAGACAGGAGATAGTGGATTGGGGCAGGGAGGGCTGAATAAAACTAGACACTGCCTGGGGCGCACAAGGCGTCCCATGCATAGTCCATTTCAAACCGGTGATGGAGCACTCCAGCCCCAGCTCTGGCACAAAACTGGACAAAGGGAAAGGGGTGTAACCACCCCCTTCCTGGGTCCCACCCATAGGAGGGACCTAGCAGGTGATCCAGCCCCTTGATTTGGAATAAAGGTAGGAGCTGTGCCAATGCAACTTAGATCATCCTGACTGAACCTTTGAAACAAAACTCTGGACCCTTCGACATCCTACTCAATGTAGAAGACTGAAGAATCTCCCTTGTGGTAAAAGGAGTGGCCACCCTGTGCAAGCAGGCACCATCAGCGCATCGAGACTTCCTTTGCCGTTGCTCCCGCCAGATCTCGAATGACAGAGACCAACAAGACCTGAACTCCCAGACTTCCAACAGCCCGATCCACCGTCCTAGCAAAGCTTAGACCCGTGGAGGCGATGTGAGACGTGGGACCGGCCATCTTGCAAAGTCGACAAAGTGCTTCCTGTGCAGCTCCCGAGGCACCCTCAATACTGTGCTTTGGGGTTTGAGAAGCCCCAGCCCTGAGCAGCCTGTGCTCCAAAGATCACCTCTCCACACTCTCCGAGTGCTGCGTGGGGCCCTTTTGCACTTTTCCTGCTTGACGCGTTGTCCGGTCACTTGCCTGTTGGCTAGTGGCCTCTGTGACGACGATCCATCAAAACTACACTGCTGGTCTGGTTGCTCCAGACTGGCCCCAGCTCCCCTGAAAAGGAGCCATCGATCGGACCTTCCCGGTCCGATCAAGAAGACATCTTCGAGTCCTGCGTGGGTTGCCTTTGCCAAGGCTTGGTGACTCCGATTCGAGTACTGACACTGCCGACAGTGAGAGCCTTCGTGGGACAGCTCGTGTTCGCCAGCTGAACATCCTCGATCCTTCCTGGTCCACGTGGCAGCGGAGACAAACTACTCGACAGCACCTGATCGCAACCCAACATTGCCTGGTTCCGTCCTGGTTCCATCCTGGTCACTGGCTAGTGACCTAGACTCTGTCCCCTCTGCTTTCAGGTACTCTTCATCTTCTATCCACCCTTGGATCCAACCGGACTCTACTCTCCTGGCCGCCTGCAGCATCTTTTCCTCCAGGCTCCATAGACCATCACAACGAAGCCCGACACACTTTGGCACCTATGCACCGGCTTCCTGTGGGTGAGGTAACGATATAACTCCGGTGCTCCTATAGTGGTTTCCACCTCTAGTGTCCTAGTTTTAAGTGGCTAAGTTCTAGTCCAGTTGGAAGTCTCCGAAACCTAACACTTTCTGATTTTTACACACCATTGACTTGTATGGTAAACGCGGTTGCCTATAGACACTGCACCCGCATCCTGTGGCCTCCTATGTCCTAACCTTTGTTAGTCTAGTGTAGGCCCAGCGATTCCCAAGGCCCTAGGCCTGTTCATTGTTCGTGACATGGTACTTATACCACTTTCTTAATATATGGTTTGAGTGGCCACCTGGCCTATCCATAATTGTGCAGCTTATTGTATGTTATACTGTGTTCTTTGTTTAACGCTTGTGCTCCTGTGCTCATAAAGAGTTAAGGGGATTATTCTAGAAATAAATACATATATTTTGTAATATATAACTTGTGTGGTGACCACTGTGCCTTCTACGAGGCCGGGTCACCCCTCCTGCTGCCAAGTGCCTTCCTTCCTGTCTGCCTGCCTGCCTACGCGACCCAGCCGCCGCTGAGCCGCCCGTCGCCTTCGCCGATTCCCGCCGCTGCCTCCCTGCGGCCCCGCCCACCTCGAGCCCATTGGCCACCCGCTACCCGCCTCCCAGCTGACCCGCCCTCCCGGCTACTGATTTATGACGCCCCCAGAGCGACCGCGCAGCGGGAGCGCCGACTGAGCGCCGAAGGTGCACCAAATGTAAGCCCGTCTGCGCCCGTCCGCGCCTGGACCGCGCCCAGCACCAGGACTCCTGGCCCCCGCAGACCCCAGCCCACCCGCCGGACGTACGACGCCGCCACCCTCAATGCACTCAACGCCGGCCGAGTCCCGGGCTGCTACCGAGGTCGCCTTCTTCACGGAAACCTGGATGAACGCCTCCTCCGCGCCTGACATCGCCATCGGCATCCCAGACGGCTACAAGATCATCCGAAGGGACCGCATCAACCACACCGGAGGAGGCATCGCCATCGTACACAGGAACACCGTCCGCATCACAACCAACACCGATGACACACTCGCTACCGCCGAGCACCTGCACTTCCAAGTCCACATCAACCCCAAGACCACCCTCAGAGGCACCCTCATTTACAGACCCCCTGGACAACGCACACAATTCAGCGAAGACATCGCCGACTTCATCAGCCCGCACGCCCTCTGCTCCGCAGACTACATCCTCCTAGGGGACCTCAACTTCCACCTGGAGAACAACAACGACCGCAACACCACCACCCTGCTGGACAACCTCGCCAACCTGGGACTCAAGCAACTGGTGACCACCCCCACCCACTACGCCGGACACACACTCGACCCCGTTTTCTCATCCAGCAAGGACATCGCCTTCAGCCACGCCACCGGACTCCACTGGACGGACCACAGCTGCGTCCACTTCAGCTTCGCAAGGACCACGATCCACCACCACCGGCAACAGGCTGCACGCAGGAACTGGAAGAAGATCACAGCCGACCAGCTTGCGTCCTCCCTGAGCACGAACCCTCCCACCAGCACAACGAACCCTAGCCAGGCGGCCACCAACCTCACGAAGTGGATCAGCGACTGCGCAGACGAGCTCGCCCCCCTGAGGACACCGCCCAGCAGACCCAGCAGCAAGAAAGCTCCATGGTTCACCAACGAACTCAAGAGCTCCAAGAAGAACTGCCGAGCCCTCGAGAGAACCTGGCGCAGAGACCCAACACCGGACAACATGACTGCCCTCAAGCTCGCCACCCGGAAACACCACCAACTCATCCGCACCACCAAGAAAACTGCATTCAAGGAACGACTGGACAACTATGCACACAAAAGCAAAGAACTCTTTAACATCGTCAAAGAGCTCTCCAACCCCAACGCCGGAAACAACGACATCACCCCTTCGCAACACCTCTGCAACTCCCTCGCCTCCTACTTCCACAACAAGATCGCGGACATACACAACAGCTTCAGCACTCAACCGACGAGCACCACGACCGAACCACCGCCCCCCACCACCACCCTCCGCGCCTGGACTCCGATCAGCACCGAAGACACCGTCCGCACGATGAACTCCATCCACTCCGGATCTCCGACCGACCCCTGCCCTCACCACGTCTTCAACAAGGCTGACGCTATCATTGCACCCCACCTGCGGGACATCATCAACACCTCCTTCGACACCGCTACCTTCCCGGAGAGCTGGAAGCACGCCGAACTCAGCGCTCTACTCAAGAAGCCATCGGCTGACCCCACCGACCTCAAGAACTACCGCCCCATCTCGCTGCTCCCGTTTCCTGCAAAAGTCATCGAGAAGACCGTCAACAAGCAGCTGGCCGCCTTCCTCGAGACGAACGGATCCCTCGACCCCTCGCAGTCTGGCTTCCGGGCCAACCACAGCACCGAGACCGCCCTGATCGCAGTCACCGCTGACATCCGAGCGCTGCTCGACAACGGAGAAACAGCGGCCCTCATCCTCCTCGACCTCTCCGCGGCCTTCGACACTGTCTGCCATCCTACCCTAGTACAACGCCTCAGCAACGTCGGAGTCCAGGAGAAGGCACTGGAGTGGATCATCTCCTTCCTCGCCGGAAGAACACAGAGAGTCCGCCTCCCCCCGTTCAGATCAGAAGCCACCGAAGTCATCTGCGGCATCCCTCAAGGCTCCTTGCTCAGTCCAACCCTCTTCAACATCTACATGAGCCCCCTCGCAAACATCGCACGCCAGCACAACCTCAACATCATCTCCTACGCCGACGACACCCAGCTGATCCTCTCCCTCACCAACGACCCCGCCACCCCCAGAGCCAACCTTCACGAAGGGATGAAAGAGGTAGCCGAATGGATGAAGAACAGCCGCCTGAAACTGAACTCGGACAAGACGGAAGTCCTCATCCTGGGATCCTCACCCTCCGCCTGGGATGACTCCTGGTGGCCCCCCGCCCTAGGCAGCGCACCCAAACCAACAGACCACGCACGCAACCTGGGCTTCATCCTGGACTCCTCCCTCTCCATGACCAGACAAGTCAACGCCGTCTCCTCGTCGTGCTTCAATATCCTGCGCATGCTACGTAAGATCTTCCGGTGGATCCCCACCGAGACCAGGAAGACGGTCACCCAGGCCCTCGTCACCAGCCGTCTGGACTATGGCAACACCCTCTACGCCGGAACCACCGCCAAACTCCAGAAGAGACTCCAGCGGATCCAGATTGCCTCAGCACGACTCAACCTGGACATCCCCCGTCGCAGCCACATCTCCGGACACCTGAGAGATCTGCATTGGCTCCCGGTTAACAAGAGAATCGCCTTCCGTCTCCTCACCCACGCACACAAAGCCCTACACAGCCAAGGCCCAGGATACCTCAACAGCCGCCTCAACTTCTACGCTCCCAAACGCCAGCTTCGTTCGACCAGCCACGCCCTCGCCACCGTCCCCCGCTTCCGCAGAGCCACCACAGGGGGACGGTCCTTCTCCTACCTCACCGCCAAGACATGGAACACCCTCCCCACCCACCTCCGCCTGACCCAGGACCACCTCGCCTTCAGGAAGCAACTCAAGACCTGGTTGTTCGAGCAGTAGCAGGCCCCCCCCCCCAGCACCTTGAGACCCTGTGGGTGAGTAGTGCGCTATATAAATGCGATGATTGATTGATTGATTGATTGTGGTGTCCTTTCATTTGGTATTTTAAAGGATTGCATATGGTAAAACAGCTAGCTTCACTTGCCCTCTTGAGTTTAGCCTAAGACTGCTTTGTCCATGCTACCATTAGGATAGCTGGTCTATAAGGATGACTTTACACCCAATCACCATAAGGGTCGTTTGGACTGGTGCAAGGTGCTCACTAGAATAATCATCAAATACCAGGCCAACTTCTCACATCTATATCAAGTATACTTATTTTTGTTATAAAACCTGTGTGGTGTCCATCTGTAGTGTTGTCCCTGGGTTACTGTATGTGGTCACAAATGCTTTACACACTGCCTCTGAGATAAGCCTGTCTGTTCATGCCAAACTACCAAGGGGTTGAGCAGGGGTTATTTTAGGAGTGTACCCCCTTACCCTGACTAGAGGCAAGGGTCCCTATTTCGCACAAGTACCTATCTGTGCCAACTAGAGACCCCCAAACCTAACAATCTCCCATGGTTTTAACACATTTCCAGATTTACACGCCTGGGAATGCCAAAAAAAGATACTCCTCCTCAGAGGAGGTGTAACACGGAGAAATATCTTTAATTCCTCTTTCTGTGTACTTCATTCCACATTGTGTAGCACACATAGACAGAGTACAAATCCTCATAGGATTGTTTTTGTGCAGAATGAGGCCTCTTTCTGCACAAAACAATCCTGCCTACAACACAGGCACCATGGTGCAAGGGTGCCGGCATTGGCACTAGGCTGCCAAACCGGTGCCATATTGGATAAATAAAGCGTCTTCCTTCCCTTTCCCTGCGACGCTGAGCAGTGCATCAAGGTGGCTTGCTGTGCTGCCTGTGCCACTAAAGTCGTAAATATGGCCCAGGGCGTTGTTCCAGATTCTGGCTCCACAGATGCAGCCGGCCTGAAGACCCCCTCCAACCACAAACACTACTTCTCACATGAACAAAATGTACCCCATACTCAGCAGCCGTGCAGCCTTCAGGCAGTAGCAGTGCAAGCTTCTCTCAGATGAGGAACAGGTACAACACAGCCAATATTAATTAAAGCTTTTCTTTCTACTGGACAAGTACAGCTGGCAGGAGTACAGCAGGGCAAGGTATAAACACGTGCGCACACACACACACACTCACACATACAGACACACACACCTTGACCCTCCCCCATGATCCCACAGAAGAGGTACAGAACAGGCGGCATCACTGCAAGCTTCCTTTAGATGCAGGAAAGGTACAGCAAGGCAACGCACGCTTCCCTCAGTCACAACAAAGAGGCAACAGAGTGCAAGCTTCCTTCACATACCGAATAAATTCTGTATAGACAACTGTGGTGCACTTGTCACTCACACATGTACAAAGGGTACAGCCCAGGCAGTATCTATGAAAGCTTCCCTCGCCTGCAGAACAGCTACAACACAGGTGGGGCAGTGTAGATGTCATTACCCAAAAGGCTTCCCTACTCAATAACCAAGTATTGCAATCACAAGTAACAGGTACAATACATGATACACACACTTCACATACAAGTTGCAAGTTCAGCTGTGTCAACAAGATTCTGAAAATGGAGTGCAGTGAATTTGAATTTGAATTTGAATTTAAAATTTCTTATAAAGCGCACGTATACCTGCGGTTTCTTGGCGCTGTTACTAACCGGATCCTAAATTAAAAAGCTGGGGGGACAGGAAAGTTATTATTCGAAATATTTTATGAACAGGTAGGTTTTAAGTTGGTTACGGAATTGTGGGTAGAGAGAAATGGTACGGAGTTCAAGGGGAAGGGAGTTTCAGAGGGTAGGGGCGAGAGTAGCAAATTTGGAGCCTCCCCACTTCTTTCTCCGGAAGCGTGGGATGGTGAGGAGGGACTGGGAGGATGAACGAAGTTCCCTGGTGGGAACATAGGAAACAATCTCGGAGGAGATGAACGCAGGTGCGAGTCCGTGTCGGGCCCGGAAAGTGATGGAAGCAAGCTTGAATTGAATTCTGGCTCGCACAGGGAGCCAGTGAAGTGATTTTAGGAGCGGGGTAGAGTGGTGAAATTTGGGGAGTTTGAAAACCAGGCGGGCCGCCTGGTTTTGGATCTGTTGTAGGCGACGCAAACTGTAGGCGGGGATGCCGGCATACAGGGCGTTGCCATAATCCAGGCGGGATACCACCATGGCCAAGATGATGAGCTTTAGAGCAGAGAAAGTGAAGAAACGGGACACCCTGCGTATAGTGCGCAGTGAAAGAAAAGAAGAAGACACCACAGAGCTAACCTGGGAGTGAAGAGTGAGTTGAGAATTAAGTTTTATACCAAGTGTTTTGACTGAGGAAGCGGGGGTAGGAGGGGGGCCAAGAGAAGGGGGCCAGAAAAGAGGGGACCAGGGGCTGGATGAACCACCCGTCAACACCAACTCGGTTTTGTCGGGGTTGAGTTTAAGGTGATTGTGGTTCATCCAGTCCCTGATGTGGAGCATAACAGATTGAAAGTTTAGAACAGAGGAAGGAGAAGATAGATTGAAGACAAGCTGGAGGTCGTCCGCATAATTAAATACGCCGACCTCCATCTGTTGAAGCGAGAAGATTAGGGGAGCAATATACAGATTAAACAAGAGGGGAGAAAGAGAGGAACCCTGGGGAACCCCGCACTGAACTTTCCGGACGTCCGCCGTGAAGTCACCCAGGCGAACAGCCTGGGTGCGGTCACTCAGGAAGGAGGACAACCAGACCAGGGCAGTCCCCCCGATCCCCGCCGCTCCGATACGGGAGAGGAGGATGGTGTGATCCACCGTATCGAAGGCGGCTGAGAGATCGAGGAGTACAAGGGCCTGGTGCTGATTAGTGTCCATGCCCTCCCTGAGGGTGTCCAAGACCGACAGGACAACGGACTCCGTAGAGTGTGCAGGGCGGAAACCGGCTTGACGGGGGGCAAGAGCACCATGATTCTCAACAAAAGAGCTCAGAGCACAGGTGACGTGGCGCTCGAGCACCTTGGCTAGGAATGGTAGGAGGGAAATAGGACGGAAATTGGCGGGGACAGAAGGGTCTGCCCCGGGTTTTTTTAGGATGGGCACAATTACCGCCGATTTCAAGGGTTTAGGAACGATGCCTTGGGCAAGAGAGCTGTTAAGAAGGTGAAGGGGAGGGTCAGGGCAGGAAACAAAGATATGGCGGAGAATGTGAGCGGGACAGGGGTCTAGAGGAGAGCCGGATTTGACCAGGGGAACCAAGGTGATCAGGCTCTCCCGAGTGATAGGGGGAAGTGAGGTAAGCACGCCCTTGGGGGGGGACATTGGGGGTCGACAAAAGAGGGGGAGGGTGGCGGGATATTAGCCTTGATGGTGATGATTTTGTGAATGAAATAGTTGTTGAGAGAAGAACAGAGTTCTTCGGACGGGGCTGGCTTAAGAGTGGTTCTGTCCGAGAACGCTAGGTTGTGGATGATGGTGAATATCTCCTTGGACTGGTACAAAGCACTCTGAGTTTCCAAACCAATGATCATACAAAATGCATTATCTTTCATCTTGTCAGAGGAGCATTGATGTAAACATTGGCTTCTTTACCACCTTACAGTCCTGTTCCAATCCTGCCATCTCTATGGAGGGCCGTGAGCTTCACGCATCCATGTGTTGAACAAGTTTAAAAGGGCGACATGAATCCGGTCCCAATACATGAAATGAAATTAAATCCAGTATTTGTAAAGCGCGGAATTACCCGAGGGTGTCAAGGCGCTGGGGGCCGTCAGGAAGATTAAGCAAGCTATTGCCCAGTGTAACATGGTGCTAGATTAAACTGCGGCCAGCGCCGGGGATCGAACCATGAACCTCCTGGTCTGGAGTCAGGAGCCATGGCCGCTGCGCCACACCCCTTCCTGCATACATCATTTGTCCCAATCCAAACGCTGTCCCAGTATAGGGCTCTCCGCTCATCACTCAACACTCCTGATGCCGGGTTCTAGGGTATAAAGCCGTGCCATCACAGGGTGGAGGTCCCTGCCTTATTGTCCCTCGTTGAATATCCTTCTGCCTATCCCATGTCATCACAGGGTGGGGGTCCCTGCCTAATTGTCCCTTGTTGAATGTCCCTCGGCCTTCGCCATGTCATCACAGGGTGGGGGTCCCTGCCTTATTCTCTCTCGTTGAATGTCCCTCTGCCTCTGCAGTGTCATCACAGGGTGGGGGTCCCTGCCTTATTGTCTCTTGTTGATAGTCCCTCGGCCTCTGAAGTGTCATCACAGGGTGGGGGTCCCTGCCTTATTGTCTCTCATTAAATGTCCCTCGACCTCTGCTGTGTCATCACAGGGTGGGGGTCCCTGCCTTATTGTGTTTTGTTGAATGTCCCTCGGCCTCTCCCATGTCATCACAGGGTGGGGGTCCCTGCCTTATTGTCTATCGTTTAATGTCCCTCAGCCTTTGCTGTGTCCTCACGGGGTGGGGGTCCCTGCCTTATTGTCTCTCGTTGAATGTTCTTCTGCCTCTGCCGTGTCATCACGGGGTGGGGGTCCCTGCCTTATTGTCTCTCGTTGAATGTCACTCAGCCTTTGCCGTGTCATCACAGGGTGGGGGTCCCTGCCTTATTGTCTCTCATTAATTGTCCCTCGGCCTCTGCCGTGTCATCACAGGGTGGGGGTCCCTGCCTTATTGTCTCTTGTTGATTGTCCCTCAGCCTCTGAAGTGTCATCACAGGGTGGGGGTCCCTGCCTTATTGTGTTTTGTTGAATGTCCCTCGGCCTCTCCCATGTCATCACAGGGTGGGGGTCCCTGCCTTATTGTCTATCGTTTAATGTCCCTCTGCCTCTGCAGTGTCATCATAGGGTGGGGGTCCCTGCCTTATTGTCTCTTGTTTAATGTCACTCGACCTCTGCCGTGCCATCACAGGGTGGGGGTCCCTGCCTTTTTGTCCCTCGTTGAATGTCCCTGGGCCTCTGAAGTGTCATCATAGGGTGGGGGTCCCTGCCTTATTGTCTCTCGTTGAATGTCCCTCAGCCTCTGCCGTGTCATCACAGGGTGGGGGTCCCTGCCTTATTGTCTCTCATTAATTGTCCCTCGGCCTCTGCCGTGTCATCACAGGGTGGGGGTCCCTGCCTTATTGTCTCTTGTTGATTGTCCCTCAGCCTCTGAAGTGTCATCACAGGGTGGGGGTCCCTGCCTTATTGTGTTTTGTTGAATGTCCCTCGGCCTCTCCCATGTCATCACAGGGTGGGGGTCCCTGCCTTATTGTCTATCGTTTAATGTCCCTCGGCCTTCGCCGTGTCATCACAGGGTGGGGGTCCCTGCCTTATTGTCTCTTGTTTAATGTCACTCGACCTCTGCCGTGCCATCACAGGGTGGGGGTCCCTGCCTTTTTGTCCCTCGTTGAATGTCCCTGGGCCTCTGAAGTGTCATCATAGGGTGGGGGTCCCTGCCTTATTGTCTCTCGTTGAATGTCCCTCAGCCTCTGCCGTGTCATCACAGGGTGGGGGCCCCTGCCTTATTGTGTTTTGTTGAATGTCCCTCGGCCTCTCCTATGTCATCACAGGGTGGGGGTCCCTGCCTTATTGTCTCTCGTTGAATGTCCCTCTGCCTCTGCCGTGTCATCACGGGGTGGGGGTCCCTGCCTTATTGTCTCTTGTTGATTGTCCCTCAGCCTCTGAAGTGTCATCACGGGGTGGGGGTCCCTGCCTTATTGTCTCTTGTTGATTGTCCCTCAGCCTCTGAAGTGTCATCACAGGGTGGGCGTCCCTGCCTTATTGTCTCTCGTTGAATGTCCCTCAGCCTCTGCTCTGTCTTCTTCACACGGTTGGGGTCCCTCCCTTTCTGGCTCCTGGTTAATGACCAAACATTTTATTAATACAGTTGTTGTCCCCTTGCTATTTCACCCCAGAGAAAGTTCCCTTCCTTTGTCCCATGGTCGGTCAGAGTCTTGTCATCATACATGATCAATGTCCTTGTCGAATAGGACACGTTATAATGCAAACATTTACAACGCATGCCTTTACAGCGCGTTTTTTAATTCGCAACATCCATTACAACGCATGATTTTCCAACACATGCTATCTCAACGCATTTCTGAAACTAAATATACAACACATTCCATTACAAAGCATACCATTACAGCGCATATAATTAGAACGCATAATACTTTTAGGGCAACAGTAGGGTATGTGTTGGATAGCGTAGGGGTAAAAATTACTCTTCCCACTCCAGTGAGTGCAATAGTAGGGAAAGAGCTGGATAGCGTAGGGGTAAAAATGACTGTTCCCACTCCAGTATTCCCCATTACATACCTTATAGTTTGTTGTAATGGCATGCGCTGTAGTGACATGCGTTGTAATGGCATGCGATGTAAAGGCAGTTGCGTTGGAATGACAGTGTTGTAAATGTAGTGCGTTGTAATGACTGCGTTGTAATGGTTGTTTCCCTCCCTGTCTGGTTGTTACATACAATTAGTGAATTTGCACAACGTACACACAAATCAACAACTAGGAGGTGCCTGGGTACAAATGATGGAACATTCTGCCTGTGGAACTTTTTTCTGGATCCCTGGCAGAAGCTCCAGCTTGTGGCAACTAGCCACTTACCACTGGCACCCTGCACCCAAAACTGACCACAAAGTGCACCCCTTTAGCACGCTAGCCTCAGGGTAGTGTCGTAATGTGAGCAAGAAACTCAGAGATGAGAAATATAACAGTATTCAGTAAAGCATCCCCGTCACTACTTTTATGTAGGAAGAAAAGGATGTTTTTTTTCAACACACAAGATCAATGTAGAAATCAATGGGTAGAAATATGGGGCGTCGGTGCTTTCCAACCTTCTTGGAACCATGAGCCAGTTTTTAGAACGATAAACTGCTGTGACCCACCCAGCTTTAATGGACACGAGGCAGGTGATTTTTAATGTAACTATAGCACCATGTGGGAGCCCACTCTCATTCACAGACTGCACATTTTCCATTGAAATGGGAACTATATTTGCCCAGACATCCAGTATAAGAGGTAAAACTATATTATACAGAAACGATAATGTGTGTAAATCGAGATTTAATGAATATTTATAATTTGTGCACCATCAAGTAAAGTGCCTTCATTTGTTTTGAGTCTATTAGATCTTTGTTTTTATCAGACTTCCGAATTACAAAAATAATGCCCTCCAATTTTGCTATCCTACCTGCTGAACGTGTACAAGTCATTTACAGGTATTTAAATTTTTTTGCGTCTTAAAAAAATGATGTCCTAGGGCCTTTCCATTTACGCTTTTTATGCCCCAGCAAGATTGTCACATAATTCACTTTAATTTTCTTTTTCTGATGGCAAAGTGAGAGGCCTTTTTAAACACCAATTCCCATGTTAAAGAAATAGGCAGCTATTTGTTATGTTATGTTAATAAAATGTATTGCGAATACCCGGAGGAGTCTCAGCGCTAGGACTGCGGTTATCCCAGACGGAGCATTAACAGCCTGATTCATGAAAGGTAATTGCGCTCGCAAAGGGCCAGATTCTGAGAATCTGGCCCTTTGCGAGTGCAATTTTTGCATTTGGGATTCATCATCCCAAATGCAAAATTCGCTATTTCAGAACTCGCAAATTTGCGAGGAATAGCATTTAAGGAATCTCTATTAGAGATTCCTTAAACGCTATTCTTGAAACATTTACAAATTGCGATTTCGCAATTTTGGGCCGCTATTTACCGCGAGGTCAAACCTCGTGGTAAATAGCGAAAACGTAGAAAAATGCTTTTAAAAGCATTTTTGTAAGTTGCATGTTACACACACACATGTCTTTTGGACATGTGTGTGTGTAACATCTGTGTAATTTGACATTTCAGGGGTGTTACAGGGTGTCCTTTGGACACCCCTGCACCCTTTAAATCGCTATCTCATTTGCGATTAGCCAATTGCTAATCGCCAATAAGGAATGACTCCCCATTCATTCCTATGGGCCTTTAGGCCCATAGGAATGAATGGGGAGTTATTCCTTATTGGCGATTAGCAATTGGCTAATCGCAAATAAGGAATCTGCAGGAATCGCAAAAAATATTGCGATTCCTACATGAATCCCGTTTTGCGAGTCTGGAATAGCGATTCCTTATGAATCGCTATTTCAGACTCGCAAAACTTCACAATGATGAATCTGGCCGCTAGTTCTGCAATAGCCACGTTTTTAGCCCCTTTCTGAAGGTGGTGAGTGCGCTTGGGCTCCTGAGCTCCATTGGTAGTATGTCCAGAGTGTTGCAGTGTCATACGGGAAGCTACGGCCTCCCCAGCTTGAGGACCGGATCCTCTGAACTTTCTTAAGTCTAGCGCCTGTGGAGCGGAATTGTCTGGCCGGTTCATACCAGGCAAAGAGATTTCTAAGAAACAGTGGTCCTGTTTTACTCAGTGCCTTGTATGCTAGGAATAGTGACTTAAATGAAGTTTGTTGTGCCACCGGAAGCCAGTGGAGTCTTTCCTTGGCTGCTGATTCGTGCTTAGGGACATTCAGAAGAAGTCTAGCCGCTGCACTTTGTACTGTCTGGAGCTTTTTCTGATATTGCTTCTGCATATTCAGATATGCTAGAAGGCATAGTTTGACATTTGACCTCTGTGTTTGAAACAAAGCAAATGCAACATGATAAATACAGATTTTTTTTATTCCAAAATATTTTTATGTTTGCAGAGCATGTACAACAAATTACGTGTCCACAGAGTGACACAGTGCACGGAAAAAGAAGACATAACCCTTCCCATTGAATAAAATGCACTCAGCGTCACAAGCAACCCCCTGGCGGCCCAATGCACAGAAGGGCCACCACTCCAGTAGTTGGCGATGTCCTTTTTGAAGAGCATTGTCCCAAACCACACTAGCATTCAGTCTCTTGTAGGGGCTCCAAAGTAGTCGAGGATACCCAACAAAGCTATTTTCGGGGAGGCTACAATCGTGCAGGCAACTTGTGGGCTCTCCACGAGCGCTGACCGTGAACTAGGTGTAAGGGAGACAGTGACGTTGGATGAGGTGCCAGCGTGCAGAGATTGCCAGGGTGCGAGGTGCCAAATGTGCCTCCCTCCAGTGCGCGTCCTCCAACGGGCCTAGCCATCCCTCCCATCATGTCCTCAGGGACACCATGAGGTCTGGGAAATGATTCACCAGTGAGATATGGATTTGGGAAACCCCCCTTTCCCCAGAGGACCCATCAACAAATGTTCCTCCAATGGTTTATATTCTGTGGCCATGGAAAGCATTTCTTGATGGTTTGACATGGCATGTCCTAATTGCAGGTGTTGGTAACATTGGGACTTGTGCAAGTGGAATTCTTGGGGAGGTCCTGGAAGAACTTAATTTAGATGCCCTCCCATACATACCCCACATTTGATATACCTATTCGGTCCCATCCCTGGAAGGCTTTTAAACATGTCACCTGGTCCAATCATCAGCCTGCACAGAGAGGGGTCTCCAATGTCACTCGTCGGTCCCATCCATTGCACCTCGGTGCCACCCTCCACATCTGGAACACAACCTTGGTCACCGCTGGGAACAAGGCAGAGACAGGCGTGCCTTATAGACGACTTGTTATATTTTTTAGGCTGATCAGTGCTATTTCCTTCTTGAAGGCAGGATTCTCCCTTCCCCCCTCCAGCCAGTAATTCACTCCAAAGTATGTGCCTCCCAGTAGTAGAGGCGGACATCCAACATTGCGAGTCCACCATCAAAGGTGGACTCGCGAATACATTTACTAAAGGCAATTCTAGAAACCTTGTTTACGCATAGGAACCTGCGTCATTTCGCCTTCAGATCACCGGACCAGAAGTGAGCCAAGGCTGTGTGGACTCTTCATATACAGTGCTGTGTACCGCCAAGCGGGATGAATCTACATTGGTCTGGATGGACCAGTTGGGTCAGGACATGGAGGAGATGATTTGCCAAAGCTTGGCGAAGAGTTTTACTTCTGTGTTGATCATGGACATCGGGGGGGGTGGTAAAACTGTGATGGAAAAACACTACCCAGATGGTTTCTACATATCTTCCATGCTGTCCAGGGCTCTGGATAACAATTGATGTTACCTAGATGTTAAGCGTCTGTGTAGGGGCGAAACCTAATGTACAATCAATCTGAACTGAATCCAATAGTACATGGTAATGAAGAGAACCAATTAACTCAGGAGATATAACCAGTGGATATGATGACGAGAGACGTGAATTTTCATTTGCAGAGGCTGTGTTTGGACAAATAGGGATTCTCAAAATGGTTGGGACTTGAGAATCCGCCTAGATTGAACTGTGCTACTGGGCCAACAGGTGCAATATAAACTGCAGGCAAACTAGGCGATGACGCGATGTAGCCTCGATTAGGGAGGATAGAATCAAGTGACTCGGCATATAATTTCCTCATTCAACCCTTTTTTTTTACCATATGGAGAGAGAAAATCCAAATGTCTCTCTCTTGATTTGTAATTATAATGTCCTGCCCTTGTTTTTCCTTAACTTATTCTGAAATGATCCACTGGAGTTTGTTCTTTTTCACACAATGTTGGACTAAGGGTGCTTGGAGTTCTTTTGTTCTAATCCTTGACTTGTGTTCTGCATAGCGAGTCCTGAATTCTCTGCTGGTTTCACCTATATATCCAAGTCCAGACAGATGATAAGGTTGTAACTTCTACAATAGGCCATATCTTCTCGAGGGCCCGTGCGACCTCCAAATTCCCATCTGTCTGTCGTTAAGGCGGAATCACATGGTTGGCAAGTGCGACATCTATGGTTGCCTTTAACTAGATTGGTTCCTGTGGTGTTTGTTCTTTTTTTGGTTTTAGCCTAGTATGACTTAGTTTGTCTCTTATATTTGCATTCTTCTGTATGCAAACATAGGTCTTTCTAATATGTTGTCCTCTTCACTGATTAATAACGCAGACTAGTTTGTCTTCCATCTTGTGATTGGCTCCCTGTGAGCATCTCGATTGCAGTACTTTGCTCTCTTATAAGCTTGTCGGACCAGGCTCTACGGATGCCCTCGCTATAGACGTCTCTGCTTAAGTACTTCTCTTTATGTCTCATGTTCTCTGATGGTGGAACAGTTATTCTAATTCTAAGAAATTCCAGAAAAAGGAAATATAATCTTTTTGACAATTTGGATGGAAACTTGAATGCTGGAGCACTTTGTGTTTTTTGCTGTGGGTTTTCTATAAAGAAATTGACTTGTAACTTGCCCTGGGTGCCTGTAATCCAAATGTCTAAACATTTTACCTTTTCAGAATTATATTTGGCAGTGAATCTCAGATTTGTGTTGCTTAGGTTGAGCAACTGGATGAATTCTAGAAGTCCTTCCTCTGCCTCTGACCAAACAAAAAAAACATTGTTTATAAAGCGATGCCAGTCCTTTACATTTTCGAAAAATGGGGCAGCCAAATGTGTTTGCGTTCATACAGCGTCCAGCGGATGGAGGCCTAGAGGTCTGAAATCTGTGTGTACTCCTCCCGTTCTTTGCCTCTCATGTAGGACCTGGCGAACCCTGCCATGGTGGCTTTACAAGCCACCCATAGCTTCCACAGGCGACTCCACTGTCCCATGATTACAGGTGGTGGACTGGCCTGAGACCTACCCAAATCCTCCCTCCCCCCAAATGGGGATTCCTTTATGGGAGACCGAGACACGCAGATACCATCCCTGTGTTAGAGAATATACTATTCTCAGGCCGTATTTATTACAAACAACATAAACACGACATTTTATATCATAGAATTATTCAATTATCCAAACTATCACATGACGTTTACAATATTTACATCAATAATACTTTGATTAGAGGAACTAATACATGTCATCTCCTAGCAACAGATCCCCAAAAGGAGTCCAGGCTGGCCGCCCTCCAGTCACCATGGGATTGAATATTCCAAATGATTTGGAACTGTGGCCCCTATAACACAAGTTGCATAGCTCAATGAAAACTGGACCCCCAACATACCATGCCAGAGCCAACCAAAGAAGGGATCCCCCCTGGCATCCCATTGAGATGTGCCTGGTTTACCGGGTCATACCGTGGTCCCCACGGGCAGACGCCATCCCCTGACATTCTTCGGGCCATGTAATGGAGTACTGTGAGAGGCTAGGGACAATCACTGTAGCGGGAGCCCCAACCCCTTCCCTACATCCTCCACGGCAACCCCAGCCCCAGTTTAAGCCAAAGGCTTCCCAATTCAGAATTTGCCTGCACTTCAATTACTGATGCCAAGCTTGTCCACCTGTTTTGTGACCAAACATGACTCCTTCCCCGCCCCACAAAAAGAGACTGTCTAAGGGGATGGGAGGGTGGAGAAAAAAGGCAGCCTCACTGTCGCGTTCACTGGCAACAGCGGCAAGGTCCAAGGTGCGTGCACAGCAAAAAGGTTGTTGGGGCAGCCATGTGAGGAAAAAAATGGGTTACTGTGTGGGGTGCACTCCCCCTTTAGCCTCACCTGGCTGCCCCCGCGACCGCCCAGGTGCCCCCCTCAACCCTATCAGCCAATCACCCCTCACGGGCATCCCTCCTGTGAAAATTCAAAACTGCGGCGCCACCGTTGGTGCTGCCCAACACTGGTCTGAACCGGCCCGCACCTGTCTTGGGGGATCGCCATTGGTTGGTGTTGGCCCCTGGAACCGGTCTCCAAGAATGCTTTCAATTAATGGAACAGGGATATTTGGGCATGAATTAAGAACCAAGCACTGAGGTGATATGCAGGTCACCCAACATCAGTCCTTGTACCAAAGTGAACCACAACAGGAGCATGATCTGATGCCCATCTGTAAAATATGGGAGGACGTTGTATGTAGGAGGTCAGGGCTGGCAGAAGGAGGTGATCAATAAGAGAGATCGAGCTGCAGGCCGTTGATGCATGAGTGAAATCTCGGGTCCCTGGAATCCAGACCCTCCAGGTGTCTCATAGTCCCAAACCATTCACTCACATAGCTAACCTCGGGTCCCTGGAACCCAGACCCTCCAGGCGTCTCATAGTCCCAAACCATTCACTCAGATAGCTAACCTCAGATCCCTGGAATCCAGACCCTCCAGGCGTCTCATAGTCCCAAACCATTCACTCAGATAGCTAACCTCGAACCCTGGAATCCAGACCCTCCAGGCGTCTCATATTCCCAATCCATTCACTCAGATAGCTGACCTTCGATCCCTGGAATCCCGACCCTCCAGGCGTCTCATAGTCCCAATCCATTAACTCAGATAGCTAAACTTTGATCCCTGGAATCCAGACCCTCCAGGCGTCTCATATGCCCAATCCATTCACGCAGATAGCTGACCTTCGATCCCTGGAATCCTGACCCTCCAGGCGTCTCGTAGTCCCAATCCATTCACTCAGATAGCTAACCCTTGCCCTGTTCATAACTTCTCCCCTGGAGGTTTGAGTGAGTCGGAGGCGTCCATGATGTCTTCAAAGTCTCCCCTATTGATCACCCTGCCCTGTGGCAGGTTTAATAGAAGTCCTTGAGGGATGTCATTGTGGATTTGAAATGGGAGGAGGAAATGTAAACACTGAGCAGTTTCTAGGAGGAATCTTCCAGGGAGACCTCAAGAATGACGTTTCGCCCCAGGGAGTAGCAGGAGATCTGGGAGACCACCATGGGCGTAGTTTTGTGTAAAAGGATGCCACTCCCCTGGATCCTCGAGAATTCCCTGTGTGATAGACCCTCTTGTAGCCATATCTGGCCAAGAAGATACATTTGTTGCCCAGGAGATGAGTCGCTGTAATATCAGGATCACCGGAGCATGACAATGAGACAATTGCAGGACCGCCCCTCTCATAATACGGTTGAGGAGGCCATTAACGTTCCAAGTCATTACCTTAAAGACGTGCATGGCAGTTGAGAAAGATATTTAAGCTGTGAAGTGTAGAGAAGTGTGGAATGACCCTCCGCGCACCCGAGGTGTCTCCCTTCCTCCTTCTGCAAAAACCACTCTCTGGACATAGCGATTCAAGTCTGGGAGCGCGAGGTATCTGACCTTCTTGTTTTTTTGCATCAGGGATAGGCACAGCTGGCAGAGGTAAGAGCGTTGAGGGGGCAGGGGGAGGGGGGGAGTTGACAGATGACAGGATAGGTAAAAAAAAAATTCAAAACCTTACCTTGCGCTCACCGACTCAGTGATGCGGCAAGTGCAAGGTAAGTGGTTTTATTCATTGGCTGTTCCCAATGGCATGATATTGTGCCAAAACAGAGTCAGTACATTGCCCTCTTCTGGTAAAATGGTGGGTACCAGTCTCCTGATACCAATTTGAGCTCCCTGTGCAGCCCTTCCAATGATAATTATGAGGTTCCTGGTAACGTGTGGATTATACCAATTGTCTACTCACTGGCACAGTTTAAACAGAATGACCACCTCACTCCAGATCATTATGGACACAGTCTCCAGTCCTAAACCATTCACTTACAAATCATTGCTATTGTGGTTGTCTAATTAGTTAAATGGAAGTAAAGCAATACTACAACACCCAGAATCCATTAGGTCATCAATTAGACTGGAAGACTGTAATGAATTAGAGGAAGTCGTTACTCTAGTTTCAGTCCTTGGCGGGCATGGCCAACTTTAGCTGACTGGGGCCAGCAGCTGTGTGGCTCCTTGCGTTCTGCATTCCTGCATGGCTCACTAGGAGTGAAACTCACTCTACGGCTTACTAGGAAGAGTCGTTCTTACTCCGCGGCTCACTAGGAGGAGTCGCTCTCCATCTACGGCTCCCTAGGAGGAGTCACACTCCCTCTACATGTCACTAGGAGGAGTCACACACAATCAACGCTTCATTAGGAGGAGTCACACTGACTCTACAGCTTACTAGGAGGAGTCGCGTGCACTCTGCGGCTTAGTAGTAGGAGTCACGCGCACTCTACAGCTCACTATAAGGAGTCACACTTACTCTCTGGCTTACTAGTGATGGAGCTAGATTTCATCAAAATTAAGCATTGCTCTGTTTTGTGTTTCAGACAGAATGCATTTAAAATGGCACGAGAATTTTGATGCAAGTGAAAACACATGGCACAAAAAGCATGAAATGAGGCCTAGTCAAATGCGTTTTAACAGTGGCACTTTTGGTGCATGCAAAGTGAAAGACATGAAATGAGGCCTGGTCAAAATGCTTTCAGTCTGCAATGCTTTCATTAAAAAACATGCTTAATTAATTAATCATGGATGTTTAATGTGTCTAGATAGAAGGTAGAGCTTGCTCGGCCTGTGTTGCTACGCTAGCGCTTGCCAACTGTTTTTAAAATTTGCACTAAATTGTTTTCATAGTCACTTTCAAAGTGACTCTCACCTATTGTGTCGCTCTTTGCTCGCCGACTCCCCGATCCACCACAGCAATTCCTATGCTGGTTGAGTGGAGGGAGGATACCGAGCTCTTCACTTCCTGGTTGGGACATTATTGGGCGGCCATCTTGGCAGGGTGAAGCTCCAGTTTTTCTTTGAGCCAATCTACTTCAGGGCAGAATGGAACTAACACACAGCGGACGCGCGCAGCGGGCATGCCACTGACACGCCGAAGGCGCGCCAAAGGCAAGCCCGTCTGCGCCCGTCAGCGCCCAACGGGGCCCGGGGGCCATAACCCCAGGCAATTTCCCTGAAAATTGCATAACTTATAGCTCCCATGCCCTGCTTGAGCTGAGAGGGGTTACTAATTCCAATTGTTTACATTCTTTGAACGTTGCTAATAACCCCTCCCACTGCCCACACTGTAATTTTAAGCTAAAGTCCCGCAAACATCATAGGCTCCGTACCAGTACACCGGTAAGGATGTTTCTCCTAAATTGCTTCCAAAGCATTCCATTGAATTAGCGTTGCTAATAGCGGAGCTTGAGCCAGATGCTCTTTTTCTAACACAGACCTGGCTCCAGATTGAAACTGACCCTGCTATTATTCAAACCCTCCCCCAAGGCTACTCAATACTCAGAGTCGATCGCATGTCCGGTAGAGGAGGAGGCCTGGCTATCATATTCAAAGACATTTTTAACTGTCGTATCACATTGACTACGTTATCAGACTGTGAGAGCATGACCTTCTCCCTAGAGTTCTCGCCGACGAGCACCTTTTCCGGTCTGCTGATTTACTGCCCTCCGGGAACCTTAGGACAATTTCTCCCTAATCTCTCCACCTTAGTCGCCAATATAGCTCTTGCTCTAGCCAGTTTTACGGTACTTGGTGATTTTATTATCCATCTAGATGACCCCTCCAACAATGTAGCCAGCAAACTATTATCAAGCTTTCTGGCGATCCAACTCAAGCAAAAAGGAATTGCCTCTACACATGTCAAGGGTCACCTTCTTGACCATGTATTCAGCAATTTGCATAACCTTGTTGTAGGCACCCCTACCCCACTCCCCTGGACGGATCACTTTCTGGTCCCTCTTAGTTGGGAGACTTCTGTGCTTTTGCCTTCGCAGAGAGCAACACCGACTTTGGAAAGAAAATGGTCTAGGTTCTCCCCCAATCGTTGGATCATAGCTCTTGATAACACACGACCGCTTAGAGATCTTAATCCTAACATGGCTAGCAGCAACTTCAATGCTTGGATACAAAGTTCCCTTGACCGAGTTCTCCCTAAGGAGCCCACCTACAAAATAAACAGACCGAAAACAGCCCCATGGTTTTTCCCCAAACTGAGTGACCAAAAGCAATCATGTCAGAGACTGGAAGGAAGCTGGAGACAGAATTTCTCAGAGACTAGGAAAGTGGAATATAGAAAAGCAATAAAGCTATATAAATCAGAAATCAAAATCGCCCAAACCACATTCTATGAAGAAAAAATAAGTACTGCCACAAACCCACCCAAGGAGAATTTTCGCATTGCCAAATCACTTATCACCTTACCTCAAAAACCTCTAATAACAGAAGGAGCACTTACACAATGCAATCATTTGGAAATCTCTTTCCACCAAAAGATCCAAAACATTTGTAGCTCCTTCCCTATTACAACACTCAAGCCTACGGTGACCACAATAACTAGCCCTGACTCTATTTCCAAATGCTCGTTAGAGGAATTCCCCCCCCCCCCCCCCCCAGATGATGATTCTCTGAATTTGATCATCACAAGAGTAACCTCAGGCTCTCCGTTGGACCCTGCTCCCCCGCAAGACCTCACCTCAGTCATTGATGCCAATCGCCCAGTTATCCATGATATTTTGATTCCCCCATTGCCTCCGGTTTGGTACCCACAGCTTGGAAATGCACGATGGTTAAGGCCCTTCTGAAGAAACCCAGTTTGGATCAATCCAATCTGGCCAACTATTGCACAATTTCCCACCTCCCTTGGCTGAGTAAGCAGGTTGAGAAGCACATCAACACCATATTGGTTGACTACTTGGAATCCAACGGGCTGTTGCGTGATTCTCAAACAGGCTTTCGTCCTCAGCATGGGACGGAAACGGCCTTATTAGTAGTAACAGAGGAGGCAAGGAGGTTGCTGGACCATGGAGGAACAGCGGCAATCATCCTCCTGGACCTCAGTGCCACGTTTGACACTGTTAACCATAACATTTTAGCCCATCGACTTAAAGGCATGGGAGTGTCAGGCACGGCACTGACTTGGTTCCAGTCCTTCCTCAGCAACCGCTTCTTCCAAGTCTTTGAAGAAGATGTTTGTTCTCTCGTTTGTCTCTCAGCTGTGGGGTTCCTCAGGGCTCTGCCTTGAGCCCCACGCTTTTTAACATGTACATGAGTCCTTTGGCGGAGATTGTCCATCCATTCGGCATTAAGATCATCACCTATGCAGACGACAATCAGCTAGTGGTAGCATTAAATCACGCTGAAGGGTCGTCTAGCACCCTAGGTTCTTGCCTTGAGGCCGTGGCTGAGTGGATGGAACTCTCCTGCCTCAAGCTCAATGGGGACAAAACGGAGATTATGTTCCTGGGCAACCCTCCGTCTTCCATGCCCGCTCTCCTGTGGCCGGTATGCCTGGGCCCTGCTCCACCTCCAAAAGCACAAATCAAAAGCCTTGGTATGTGGCTCGACAGCTCCCTTGATTTCAACCACCATGCCACCAAGCTCTCAGCCCCCTGTTATGGACTGATGAGAATGTTGCAGAAAATCATTCCCCTCCTCCCCTTCCAGGCGAGAAGAATTAGGGTACAAGCCCTTATACTCTCTCGCCTGGATTATGGGAATGCCCTATACCTTGGAGCTCCTCAATTCACCATCCACAAACTGCAATTAATTCAGAATTGCGCACCTCGCCTGCGTCTCCAGATTCCGCAGTGGCAATCTGCTAAACCAGCATTGAGGATTCTTCATTGGCTCCCTATTCCGGCCAGGTACAGTTTAAGGCTATGTGCCTAGTTCATAGAGCCATCCAGAAGACTGGACCGGCTATTATCCACTCACTGGTCACACCCTATTTTCCCCACAGAACCCTGCGCTCCAGTTCCTTATACCTGGCTGCCCCTCAAAAAATTCTAAGATCCAAATGGGGGGGGATGCTCCTTTTCGTTTAATGCTGCAAAGATCTGGAACTCTCTCCCCCTCACTTTACGAAAGGACAATAACCTCTTAGCCTTCCGGAAGCTCTTCAAAACCCACCTCTTTAAGACATTCCCTTAACATCACAGCCTCTGTTTTCACTGCTCTTCTATCAGATAGTGCTGGTAGGCCTCAGGGTAGCCATGCACTATACAAGTACAATTTCATTCATTTCATTCATTCATAGTTAGATTTAACCTCACTATAGAATGTATATTTAATTTAGAAGATGTTTTTTTGTGAACTTTTAAAGTAGCACATAATGGTCCTGAATTAACATGTGTTTTTGCAGTGCAGAAAAACTCTTGATTTCAGATTCCTCTTTAGCTTTTAAGATAAGATAAACACTCCCTGTTCCCGTCTCAAGAGACTTTGGCTTTGTTACATATTTAGACAATGCATATTCAGTTCATAAAACATCTTTCTTATAATGTGCATTAATTAATCAACCGTGCACCAACACTACACGTGGGGCAAATGCATTTTGCATGAAAAGCTATCTAAAACTTTAGAGCATGTTGCTATGAGTATGTATTAACTGTCTGCACTTAGAAAATATGCACTGGTGCTTGTTTATGCTATGTAGTACATGACGCATTTTTTCATATTGTGCACAAATAATAGAAAAGCTGCTTTAAGCAAATAGCTTTTGCCAGGTAATAACTAATACAGGGTACTAGTATGGGGGGCGGTAAACATAATGGGTTTAATTTCATAAATTAATATTCTTTTGTGTTTGTTTTGTTTTTGGGCCCAAAATAAAATGGATGCCTAAGAATCCATCATGGCTGAGAATTGTTAGCAGAGTGCTGAATGAGAGACGCATGCGTCGACAGAAGATTGCGCCAGCTGAAAGAACTGCCAAGTGCTTGAAGTGAGGACACATGGGTCAAGGCCACAGTGAACGGTACACTCCTGTCATCGTGCCAACGCGCCAGTGTTTGTGAGAGAGTGTCAATCCCGCGTGCGATGTGAAAGCGGGAAGGAAATGGACTGATATATTTTTCAATCTAAATGTTGCAAACTTTGTATAATTATTGATGGTGAAACATATGACTGTATTAAGCCTTTTCGCTCCCTTTGTTAGAATTGTTATGAGTTCGATTTCCAATGAGAACAGGATGGTGAGACCCTCATGTCATCTATGCTAACCAATCACAGTCCAAGTTTCTACTGAAACTGCAACATTATTAGTAGAGTCAGCCAAAAATTAGAGTATAAAAAATGACCCCACAGGGGGCATGTCAGCCTTAAGCCTTTGGTCTTAGAGGAGAGAAGGGGAGAGGAGCCGATCTGACCAGACATCATATGGGTTAGGTACGTGAACGTTGCTGGTGCAGCCTGGGAGGAGATTACATCCGAGGAGACAGAGAGGGAGGAGAGGGGCAGAGAGGCATAGGCTAGCCTTGCACATCATATTTTTGGCAAGGCAGATTACATTCCTCTGTGGCCTTGTGAAGGGAGGGCAGCCTCTCTCTGTGAAGACACAGATAGACACATTGAACAGACCAGGGCAGAGAAAGCAGCTGATGGAACATGTTTAGATTTAGATGCTAAAACTCTGCGTCTATGCTTTGACTAATTAACTAGCTTTGAAAAAATGTATTTGTCTTATGCATTCATTTCTCTTTATGGGAGATTTTCGCCAATTATTAATTATTGATAAGCCGTGCAAAACTCACTCTTGAATTATATTTTCCCGAACTCCTTAAAGAATTCTGACTGACATTTGATGCCTCAATCCCTCCTTCATGGAGTGCTTTGTATGCCACCTATAATATGTTCTGTAATAATTCTACTTTTCCTGTATTCCAATTCTCTGACCTGATTGATATTTGACTATTGAATAAAGGGTCAGAGTACCTTAACTTTTAACTAGAAAATAAAACCCTTTAAAATACTCTCAATTATCTTTATTGGCTTAAATTTTAATTACATTTTGATTTTTCATGTTTATGTAAAATCTCCTAGAAGTGATAACACGGTGGCAAAGGTTCATCACCTTTATAGCGGTAAACTAGAGGTAAATGATGTTTTGCATTGAGAAATTACCGTGAAATTACGGCTGGATCAGTTTCTGGTAGCAGAGGTAAGTTTAACACCATCACCAAAAGGAGCATAGTTTAGTTTAAAGTCTAGAGAAATAGCGCTAGAAAATAATTGCCCAAGGTTATATAAATGTCCTGATTCCTGATTCCAATGCTCAGAACCTGAAGACTGGCAACGCAGTACTGGAAGGTGATGCAAGAAGGCGATTGCTGGAGTGGTGTGAGTATCAATAGGGTTGTGAAATGTTGTTAATGTGCTAGCATGTATTTTTGAAGTGTTGAAAATAGTAAGGGGTTTGACTGTCGGTGAAAATTTTGCTCAGTTTGAATTGATGGTTTTATTGAATATATTGGTAATTTCATAGGACAGAATTTTAGGATTATTAATTATATGTTCCCAACCTGAAAAGTTAGTGTCTTGTTTTATGTTGTCCTGAAATCCCGGGAAGGAATAGCGGGTGGTAAATGGAAGCCACACTGATCTGAGGTTACTTGTCTGTTGGAATAGCACTGAGAAGCTGCGGAGGGCTGGCATTGTTAAATTAGGGACTATTTTCTGTGTAAAAGTGAGAGTGATTGATAGCAAAGAGTTCGCTGGTGAAACTTTGGTCTTACATAACCTAGAAAGGGTGACACCAAAGGAGTAGCAGTTCTTCTGAGCTTGAGTGAAGGGTAAGCGGAAGGGATTTACTCGCAGTGTTTGAAGAGTAAACATTAGTTCTTACTTTGTGAAGAGTAAGCGGAATGTGTTACTCACAGTGAAAATAAATCTATCCTTTATTTAGTGGAACAGACAGAGTAGCAAATGTTTTTATGTTGTTACTAACAGAATTTTGAATAAGAAAACTCAGAAAAATATTGCAGTAAGATTTTGTGGAGGGTCAGTAGTATGAGTTAACCCCTTCCATGCGGCCGTGATTCTGCGCCTGTGCGGCAGAATCGCGAGTGGGCGGGTTTATGACGGCCCCCAGCCGTCATCAGCACACGAGCACCGTAGTGCATGACGGCTGGGGGCCGTCATGCATGGAAGGGGTTAAACTGACTGAAATTGAAACGGACAGCATTGGAAAAAAGAAATTGCATTGAATTATTGCAGAAATTAAAATGTTTGAAGGTTTGAAGAAACTGTTGGGAGGTAAAGTGAAACATTTGTTTTTAATTATTGATCCTCCTGAAGAAACACCTGTGCATTTTATGTCTACCAATTTGTGACAAAATTCATGTATGTGGGTTCACCAATGGTGCAAGATTACTGAAAAAGAGGGTCCTTTGAGGTTTCCAAAAGATGGTACTTTTGAATTACAAATTATTGACAAATTAAGGAAAGTGTTATGTGAAATAAAGACACCATCTAAAGCTGCACAATTTGAGGCCTTACGCATGTGAGAAAAAGCAACAAGAGACAAAGCAAGTGAGGATAAAAAGGTAAAGCACCAGATGCAAAAGAAGAGAATTAATGACGATAAAGAGCTTCAAATAAATAATGATTCAGGGGATAAAATAATGGATGCATTGTTAACTAAGTATCCGCCACCTTATGTGGTCCCGACTATAAATACTGATAATAATGTACCTGTAAGTACTACAGTGGCTACTGCTTCTGTTAAACAGAGAGATACATAGATTGAGAGAACTGTGCAGACATTACAGATTGACCCACTATCTGTTGATTCAGCACTGACAGTGATACCTCCAGGTGTTACTGCTTCAAATGTGCCTGATTCAGTTCAAATGTTATAAACTGCAGATGCACAGGCAATGCCTAGAAAAATTGTGACTGTCCCAATTAATATGGTCCCTACTCAAAAGGTTCAAAGAGCTGCAGAAGGAGTAATTATGTCAGGGTTTATTTCAGAAACTCAAACTTCACAGATTATTGAACAGAAACTACCCCAGACAGTCCAAGCACTGAACATTGGGGGGGGGGGAGATGGTCTTTACAACATCTGCAGCCCAGGATAAAATGAATTTATTTAAAGATGGGATTTTTCAAACCTGCTTTGAAGAAGCAGCAGTGATTAAAAAGATAGACAGTGTGGGGGAACCAATTAACTCAGATCCTGAAAAAGAGAAACAGCTTAGTGTTTTCATTCAACATTTGAACATGAAGAAATTAACAGTCCCTGCGGTTTAAATCATGAAAATGTGAACCAGTGTCGGGAGAAATAATTAATTTCCCTGAGTAAGGAAACAGCTGCATATGCATTAACTATACATGATGGACTGACTGGTTTTGGCTCAAGATTATGAAATTGATGTTTCAGGAAGTTTTCCGTTTCAGAAAAGTTCCAGGGTACATATGGATGATGAAGCAAATGAGAAAATGTGTTCTTCAGGAATGCAATTGCACATT
The DNA here is from genome assembly GCF_964263255.1 of Lissotriton vulgaris. NCBI lineage: Eukaryota > Metazoa > Chordata > Amphibia > Caudata > Salamandridae > Lissotriton > Lissotriton vulgaris. The sequence continues at coordinate 302,149,226 of NC_141686.1, read as the reverse complement.
GCAGAAATAATTAAATATATTTTCAAATGCAATGGGTTTGAGAAATTAGGAGACAAGTGGGCAAGAAAACATGAGAAGAAAAAGAAACCACAAGTCCTAGCAAGGAAACTGGATAAGAAAAAGCAACCACAAGATCTAGATGAGGAAAATAAAAAACAGGATGAGGGAGAAGCTTTGGCTTACTCATTGAGATAAAAGGTGGGAGAAGTGTATGTTCATGAGCCACGGAACAAAAGTGAACTTGCAGCATTTGACATTGCCATGCAAACTGAATTGTGGTTTGAATCTAAAGTTGTTGTGCAAAGGCCAGGTGACGAGACAATGAAAAGGGTTTACATGAATGCACCATCATTTTCTGTTGTTATTGAGAAAAACGTAGCAGTGATTACTTTCCTGAAGGGCAGAGTGCCAGCAAAGGATGTTAATTGGGTACAGATTAAAAGAACATTGGATGGAAGTAAAGGTGTTTTGGTTTGTGCAAATTAAGGTATGGATGTAGCACTGCTGGAAAAAGAATTCTTTTGCAATCTTTATAACAGATTTGAGCAATGGAAGAAGAAATGTAAATTTAAACATGATGCAGCAAGTGGAAATGCACAAACACAGAGAGAAATGAACGTACAAAATGTGCCAGGTAATCAAATGCAAATGTCAGTTCAGAAACAGGTACCAATGGCAAGAGTTTTTCAATCTCAGATGCTCCCACAAAATATGGAAAATTGTCACATTATTTTAAACCTGTTGTCCAGAGCAAATGTGAATTCATTACAGAAACAAAATCAGAACACATTTCCACAGGTTACTGTATACACAGGCCTCGCAGGAAAACAGTTGTTCTGCAAATTAAACAGCACAGATTACTGTACACCAGATAATGTTAATTATCAGATTCCTGATGAGGATGTACATTTTAAAATGGCCCACCAAAAGACAGCTGTAGCAGAAATGACAGTTGAAAAATTACCTTCTGATGTTAAAGAAAAAATAAACACAGAAATAAGGGAGTTCCCAGAGAAGGATGTCAGATTAAGCAAATGTGCAGACCATATCGTATTCAAATTAGAACCAGATGGCATGTATTCAAGAACACCATCAGCTGCAGAAATGTTACCCATAATTGGGGATAAACTAAGTAAAGGATTTTTTGATGGAATTGATTGGAAGTTTATGTAACTTTCTGCTCACAGGTTCACAGAAACCAAATGAAAAGAACAGATTTGTGCAGGAGATTAATAGCATAACTTTTCCATGTTGTCCTGTGAAACCGAATCCAGCCAATACATTTTTCACATTCCATGTGCTGAAGAATGGCTTACTGTTATTGATTTTTGTCAAGTTCATGTCACAGTGCTATTGCATGAGAATAGTCAGGAGTACTGTCAAAAAGAAGATGAATACCTGGGACACAAAATTGGAAAGGGAGGTAGAAAGGTGTCACCAGGGAGAGTGGGAACAATTCCCCAGATAAATCCACCTCAAACTCAGAAATAAGTCATGATGTTTTTGAGAATGGTTAGCTGCTGTAGAGAGTGGTTATTAAACATTTCCCTAGTGGCTAAGCCTTTACTGAGGCTGACACACAAGGATGTGTCTGATCCGCTTCCATTGGACAACAATTGCACAAAAGCATTCCTCGAGTTTAAAGAGAAAAAGTGTTGTGCCCCGGCGCTAGGAATGCAAGTTTATTTAAAAGAAAATACACCAATTTGCAGTGAGATGGAGGGCTGTGCTCTCTCAGTGCCTGTTCAAAAACATGAATGTGTTCAAAGGTCTGTGACGTATTACCCAATGACCTTTGACCCCAACATCAATGAAACTGAATTTGAGTATCTAGATATCATGAAAATATGCATAAAGCCAAGATCAGACCATAAGGATGATCGTCTGATTCAGCCCAACAATGTCCATTTTGTAGATGGTCCGTGTTTGAAAGGTAATAATGACACATTGAGAGCAGCACATGCGGTACTCCCTATACATTATGTTGTCTAAGCTTGATGGCTTTCAGTAGTTACCTCAGCACAACATTCAAAATTGATTGCCCTTACCATAACATGCAGTATAGCTGCTCAAATGGGAGTCACTATTGTATGAGAGAGAGAAAGGCTGATTCAGTTGCACAAAATAGTATTCTGTTAGCATATACATTCAATGGGATTTCCACAGGTGAATATGAAAAGAAAACTGTTTATTTTGAGAAAAATGACAACTACATAGTAGCAAATGGTTATTGCAAAAACTGATGCCCAGGTATAGATTGCCAGTTTCTCCGAAATCAGATCATAATGAGGTTTCAAAGATGATGTGTGCAGAACAACAGATTGGACAAGGATTGCATTGTAAGTATCTGCCTGAAGTTCCAAGTATAATAAAGCAACACAAAGGCAGCGCAGAGTTACACTTTGCAGAAGACTGTGTTTCAGCATCACTGAAGTGGCTTGCGTATTTACATGCTAATGCACTTGTGAAAAACACTGATGAAAAACTAGCCATTGCTGCGTAGGTCTGGCTGATGTGGAGTGTGCAGTTTCTCGCCAGATTGCTGCTGCTACACCAGATCTGCATAATGGATGGTGCAACAACTTTGATCTGAGAGATGCTGTGCTGAAACATCTGAATCTGATCAAAGGGAAAATAAAAGTGAAAGGCTTGGATTGAAAAAGTGCCAAGAATTGATGGTGCTCTGTCAGAGTTTCTCAGCACCTGAGAGGACAAATTGCAAGCCAAAAGTACTGAATGCCACACTTTATGAGCCACCCTGATGGCAAGCTGATGACAAAGAGCAAAGAAATGCTGAAACTGTCCTGTTGAATAATCATTTTATTATTTTAGTTACTTATTTTAGAGAAGACTAACAGCTCCAAGAAGCTACTTACAGAACTCTGCACTAAACATGTGAGCTTGGCTATATATGATATGATTACAGACAAAACTCGTGTTGCCTTAGAAAAAGAGGTAAAATTGTTATATACCCAGTTTTGCAATAAAAATGTCACCTGTGAGATTAAATAAGTGTGATGATTTACAAATCATTTGAGGTATCTTGATTAGTTATCATCATAGGGAGGGTTGATAGAGCTAGATTTCATCAAGATAAGGATTGCTCTGTTTTGTGTTTTCAGACAGACTGCGTTTAAATTGGCACACAGATTTTGGTGCAAGTGAAAACACATGGCACATAAAGCATGAAATGAGGCCTAGTCAAATGCGTTTTAACAGTGGCACTTTTGGTGCGTGCAAAGTGAAAGACATGAAATGAGGCCTGGTCAAAATGCTTTCAGTCTGAAATGCTTTCATTTTAAACCATGCTTAATTCATTAATAATGGATGTTTAATGTGTCTAGTTTAGATGTAACCTCACTATAGAATGTACATCTAATTTAGAGATATTTTTTTCCAAATTTTAAAGTAGCACATAATTGTGCTAAATTAACATGTGTTTTTGCAGTGTAGAAAAACTCTTGATTTCAGATTCCTCTTTAGCTTTGAAGATAAGATAAACACTCCCTATTCTCATCTCAAGAGACTTTGGCTTTGTTGCATATTTAGACAATACATATTCAGTTCATAAAACATCTTTCTTAAGATGTGTATTAATTAATCAACCATGCACCAACACTACACGTGGGGCAAACGCATTTTGCATGAAAAGCTACCTAAAACTTTAGAGCATGTTGGTATGAGTATGTATTAACTGTCTGCGCTTTAAAAATGTGCACTGCTGCATGTTTATACTATGTTGTACGTTGCACATTTTTGCATATGGTGCACAAATAATAGAAAAGCTGCTTTAAGCCAATAGCTTTTGCCAGGTAATAACTAATACAGGGTACTAGTATGGGGGGAGGTAAACATAATGGGCTTCATTTCATAAATTAATATTCTTTTGTGTTTTTTTTTTCGTGGGGCCCAAAATAAAATGGATGCCTAAGAATCCATCATGGCTGAGAATTGTTAGCAGTGTGCTGAATGAGAGACGCATGCGCAGACAGAAGATTGCGCCAGCTGAAAGAACTGCTAAGTGCTTGAAGTGAGGACACATGGGTCACTGCCACAGTGAACGGTACACTCCTGTCATCGTGCCAACGCGCCAGTGTTTGTGAGAGAGTGTCAATCCTGCGTGCGATGTGAAAGCGAGAAGAAAATGGACTGATACATATTATAATCTAAATGTTGCAACATTTGTATAATTATTGATGGTGAAACATATGACTGTATTAAGCCTTAACGCTCCCTTTGTTAGAATTGTTATGAGTTCGATTTCCAATGAGAACAGGATGGTGAGACCCTCATGTCATCTATGCTAACCAATCACAGTCCATGTTTCTACTGAAACTGCAACATTATTAGTAGAGTCAGCCAAGAATTAGAGTATAAAAATGACCCCACAGGGGGCATGTCAGCCTTAAGCCTTTGGTCTTAGAGGAGAGAAGGGGAGAGGAGCCGATCTGACCAGACATCAAATGGGTTAGGTACGTGAACGTTGCGGGTGCAGCCTGGGAGGAGATTGCATCCAAGGAGACACAGAGGGAGGAGAGGGGCAGAGAGGCATAGGCTAGCCTTGCATGTCATATTTTTGGCAAGGCAGATCACATTCCTCTGTGGCCTTGTGAAGGGAGGGCAGCCTCTCTCTGTGAAGACACAGATAGACACATTGAACAGACCAGGGCAGAGAAAGCAGCTGATGGAACATGTTTAGATATAGATGCTAAAACTCTAAGTTCATGCTTTGACTAATTAACTAGCTTTGAATAAATGTATTTTTTCTATGCATTCATTTCTCTTTATGGGAGATTTTTGGCAAATTATTAAATATTGATTAGCCTTGCAAAACTCACTCTTGAATTATATTTTCCCGAACACTTTAAAGAATTCTGACTGACATTTGATGCCTCATTCTCTCCTTCATGGAGTGCTTTGTATGCAGCCTATAATATGTTCTGTATTAATTCTATTTTTCCTATTTTCCAATTCTGTAAGCTGATTGATATTTGACTATTGAATAAAGGGTCAGAGATCCTTAACTTTTAACTAGAAAATAAAACCCTTTGAAATATTCATAATTCTCTTTACTGGCTTAAATATTAATTACATTTTGATTTTTCATGTTTATGTAAAGTCTCCTAGAAGTGATAACACGGTGGCAAATGTTCATCACCTTTATAGCGGTAAACTAGAGGTAAATGATGTTTTACATTGAGAAATTACCGTGAAATTACCGCTGGATCAGTTTCTGGTAGCAGAGATAAGTTTAACACCATCACCAAAAGGAGCATAGTTTAGTTTAAAGTCTAGAGAAATAGCGCTAGAAAATAATTGCCCAAGTTATATAAATGTCCAGATTCCTAATTCCAATGCTCAGAACCTGAAGGCTGGCAAAGCAGTACTAGAAGGTGATGCAAGAAGGTGATTGCTGGAGTGGTGTGAGTATCAATAGGGTTGTGAAATGTTGTTAATGTGCTGGGATGTATTTTTGAAGTGTTGAAAATAGTAAGGGTTTTGACTGTCGGTGAAAATTTTCTCAGTTTGAATTGATGGTTTTATTGATTATATTGGTAATTTCATAGGACAGATTTTTAGGATTATTAATTATATGTTCCTAACCTGAAAAGTTGGTGTCTTGTTTTATGTTGTCCTGAAATCCCGGGAAGGAATAGCTGGTGGTAAATGGAAGCCACACTGCACTGAGGTTACTCGTCTGTTAGAATAGCACTGAGAAGCTACGGAGGGCTGGCAGTGTTAAATTAGGGACTATTTTCTGTGTAAAAGTGAGAGTGATTGATAGCAAAGAGTTCGCTGGTGAACCTTTGGTCTTACATAACCTAGGAAGGGTTACACCAAAGGAGTAGCAGTTCTTCTGAGCTTGAGTGAAGGGTAAGCGGAAGGGATTTACCCGCAGCGTTTGAAGAGTAAACATTAGTTCTTACTTTGTGAAGAGTAAGCAGAATGTGTTACTCACAGTGAAAATAAATCTATCATTTATTTAGTGGAACAGACAGAGTAGCAAATGTTTTTATGTTGTTACTAACAGAATTTTGAATAAGAAAACTCAGAAAAATATTGCAGTAAGATTTTGTGGAGGGTCAGTAGTAGGAGTTAAACTGACTGAAATTGAAACGGACAGCACTGGAAAAAAGAAATTGCATTGAACCATTGCAGAAATGAAAATGTTGGAAGGTTTAAAGAAACTGTTGGGAGGTAAAGTGAAAAATGTGTTTTTAATTATTGATGCTCCTGAAGAAACACCTGTGCATTTTATGTCTACCAATTTGGGACAAAATTCATGTCTGTGCGTTCACCAATGGTGAAAGATTACTGAAAAAGGACGGTGCAAGATTACTGAAAAAGAGGGTCCGTTGAGGTTTCCAAACGATGGTACTTTTGAATTGCAAATTATTGACAAATTAAAGAAAGTGGAATGTGAAATAAAGACACCATCTAAAGCTGCACAATTTGAGGCCTTACGCATGTGAGAAAAAGCAACAAGAGACAAAGCAAGTGAGGATAAAAAGGTAAAGCACCAGATGCAAGAGAAGGGAAATAATGATGACAAAAAGCTTCAAATAAATAATGATTCAGGGGGTGAAATAATGGATGCATTGTTAACTAAGTCTCCGCCACCTTATGTGGTCCCGACTATAAATACTGATAATAATGTACCTGTAAGTACTACAGTGGCTACTGCTTCTGTTGAACAGAGAGAAACACAGATTGAGAGAACTGTGCAGACATTTCAGATTGATCCACTATCTGTTGATTCAGCACTGACAGTGATACCTCCAGGTGTTACTGCTTCAAATGTGCCTGATTCAGTTCAAATGTTATAAACTGCAGATGCACAGGCAATGCCTAGAAAAATTGTGACTGTCCCAATTAATATGGTCCCTACTCAAAAGGTTCAAAGAGCTGCAGAAGGAGTAATTATGTCAGGGTTTATTTCAGAAACTCAAAATTCACAGATTATTTAACAGAAACTACCCCAGACAGTCCAAGCACTGAACATTGGGCGGAGAGATGGTCTTTACAACATCTGCAGCCCAGGATAAAATGAATTTATTTAAAGATGGGATTTTTCAAACCTGCTTTGAAGAAGCAGCAGTGATTAAAACGATAGACAGTGTGGGGGAACCAATTAACTCAGATCCTGAAAAAGAGAAACAGCTTAGTGTTTTCATTCAACATTTGAACATGAAGAAATTAACAGTCCCTGCTGTTTAAATCATGAAAATGTGAGCCAGTGTCGGGAGAAATAATTAATTTCCCTGAGTAAGGAAACAGCTGCATGTGCATTAACTATACATGATAGACTGACTGATTTGGCTCAAGATTATGAAATTGATGTTTCAGGAAGTTTTCCGTTTCAGAAAAGTTCCAGGGTACATATGGATGATGAAGCAAATGAGAAAATATGTTCTTCAGGAATGCAATTGCACATTGCAGAAATAATTAAATATATTTTCAAATGCAATGGGTTTGAGAAATTAGGAGACAAGTGGGCAAGAAAACATAAGAAGAAAAAGAAACCACAAGACCTAGCAAGGAAACTGGATAAGAAAAAGATACTACAAGATCTAGATGAGGAAAATAAAAAACAGGATGAGGGAGAAGCTTTGGCTTACTCATTGAGAGAAAAGGTGGGAGAAGTGTATGTTCATGAGCCACGGAACAAAAGTGAACTTGCAGCATTTGACATTGCCATGCAAACTGAATTGTGGTTTGAATCTAAAGTTGTTGTACAAAGGCCAGGTGACGAGACAATGAAAAGGGTTTATATGAATGCACCATCATTTTCTGTTGTTATGGAGAAAAACGTAGCAGTGATTACTTTCCTGAAGGGCAGAGTACCAGCAAAGGATGTTAATTGGGTACAGATTAAAAGAACACAGGATGGAAGCAAAGGTGTTTTGGTTTGTGCAAATTCAGGTATGGATGTAGCACTGCTGGAAAAAGTATTCTTTTGCAATCCTTATAACAGATTTGAGCAATGGAAGAAGAAATGTAAATTTAAACATGATGCAGCAAGTGGAAATGCACAAACACAGAGAGAAATGAACGTACAAAATGTGCCAGGTAATCAAATGCAAATGTCAGTTCAGAAACAGGTACCAATGGCAAGAGTTTTTCAAGCTCAAATGCTCTCACAAAATATGGAAATTTTTCACATTATTTTAAACCAGTTGTCCAGAGAAAATGTGAATTCATTCCAGAAACAAAATCAGAACACATTTCCACAGGTTACTGTATACACAGGCCTCGCAGGAAAACAGTTGTTCTGCAAATTAAACAGCACCGATTACTGTACACCAGATAATGTTAATTATCAGATTCCTGATGAGGATGTACATTTTAAAATGGCCCAACAAAAGACAGCTGTTGCAGAAATGACAGTTGAAAAAATACCTTCTGATGTTAAAGAAATAATAAACACAGAAATAAGGGAGTTCACAGAGAAGGATGTCAGATTAAGCAAATGTGCAGACCATATCGTATTCAAATTAGAACCAGATGGCATGTATTCAAGAACACCATCAGCTGCAGAAATGTTACCCATAATTGGGGATAAACTAAGTAAAGGATTTTTGATGGAATTGATTGGAAGTTTATGTAACTTTCTGCTCACAGGTTCACAGAAACCAAATGAAAAGAACAGATTTGTGCAGGATATTAATAGCATAACTTTTCCATGTTGTCCTGTGAAACCAAATCCAGCCAATATATTTTTTCACATTTCATGTGCTGAAGAATGGCTTACTGTTATTGATTTTTGTCAAGTTCATGTCACAGTGCCATTGCATGAGAATAGTCAGGAGTACTGTCAAAAAGAAGATGAATACCTGGGACACATAATTGGAAAGGGAGGTAGAAAGGTGTCACCAGGGAGAGTGGGAACAATTCCCCAGATGAATCTACCTCAAACTCAGAAATAAGCCAAGATGTTTTTGAGAATGGTTAGCTGCTGTAGAGAGTGGTTATTAAACATTTCCCTAGTGGCTAAGCCTTTACTGAGGCTGACACACAAGGATGTGTCTGATCCGCTTCCATTGGACAACAATTGCACAAAAGCATTCCTAGAGTTGAAAGAGTAAAAGTGTTGCGCCCCGGCGCTAGGAATGCAAGTTTATTTAAAAGAAAATACACCAATTTGCAGTGAGAGGGAGGGCTGTGCTCTCTCAGTCCCTGTTCAAAAACATGAATGTGTTCAAAGGTCTGTGACTATTACCCAATGACCTTTGACCCCAACATCAATGAAACTGAATTTGAGTGTCTAGATGTTATGAAAATATGCATAAAGCCAAGATCAGACCTTAAGGATGATCGTCTGATTCAGCCCAACAATGTCCATTTTGTAGATGGTCCATGTTTGAAAGGTAATAATGGCACTTTGAGAGCAGCACATGCGGTACTCTCTATACATTATGTTGTCTAAGCTTCATGGCTTTCAGTAGTTACCTCCGGACAAAATTCAAAATTGATTGCCCTTACCATAACATGCAGTATAGCTGCTCAAATGGGAGTCACTATTGTATGAGAGAGAGAAAGGCTGATTCAGTTGCACAAAATAGTATTCTGTTAGCATATATATTCAATGGGATTTCCACAGGTGAATATGAAAAGAATACTGTTTACTTTGAGAAAAATGGCAACTACATAGTAGTAAATGGTTATTGCAAAAACTTATGCCCAGGTATAGATTGCCAGTTTCTCCGAAATCAGATCATAATGAGGTTTCAAAGATGATGTGTGCAGAACAACAGATTGGACAAGGATTGCATTGTAACTATCTGCCTGAAGTTCCAAGTATAATAAAGCAACACAAAGGCAGCGCAGAGTTACACTTTGCAAAAGACTGTGTTTCAGCATCATGGAGTGGCTGGAGTATTTACATGCTAATGCACTTGTGAAAAACACTGATGAAAAACTAGCCATTGCTGTGTAGGTCTGGCTGATGTGGAGTGTGCAGTTTCTCGCCAGATTGCAGCTGCTACACCAGATCTGCATAATGGATGGTGCCGCAACTTTGATCTGAGAGATGCTGTGGTGAAACATCTGAATCTGATCAAAGTGAAAGGCTTGGATTGAAAAAGTGCTAAAAATTGATGGTGCTCTGTTTGAGTTTCTCAGCACCTGAGTGGTCAAATTGCAGGGCAAAAGTACTGAATGCCACACTGTATGAGCCACCGTGATGGCAAGCTGATGACAAACAGCAAAGAAATCCTGAAACTGTCCTGTTGAATAATCCTTTTATTATTTTAGTTACTTATTTTAGAGCAGACTAGCAGTTTCAAGAGGCTACTTGCAGAACTCTGCACTAAACATTTGAGCTTGGCTATGTATGATCTGATTACAGACAAAACTTGTGTTGCCTTAGACATAGAGGTAAAATTGCTATATACCCAGCTTTTGCAATAAAAATGTCACCTGTGAGATTAAATAAGTGTGATGATTGACAAATCATTTGAGGTATCTTGATTTGTTATCATCACAGGGAGGGTTGATAGAGCTAGATTTCATCAAGATTAAGCATTGCTCTGTTTTGTGTTTCAGACAGACTGCATTTAAATTGGCACACAGATTTTGGTGCAAGTGAAAACACATGGCACACGAAACATGTAATGAGGCCTAGTCAAATGCGTTTTAACAGTGGCACTTTTGGTGCATGCAAAGTGAAAGACATGAAATGAGGCCTGGTCAAAATGCTTTCAGTCTGAAATGCTTTCATTTTAAACCATGCTTAATTCATTAATAATGGGTGTTTAATGTGTCTAGTTTAGATGAAACCTCACTATAGAATGTACATCTAATTTAGAGGATATATTGTTTTCCAAATTTTAAAGTAGCACATAATTGTGCTAAATTAACATGTGTTTTTGCAGTGTATAAAAACTCTTGATTTCAGTTTCCTCTTTAGCTTTGAAGATAAGATCAACACCCCCTGTTCCCATCTCAAGAGACTTTGGCTTTGTTGCATATTTAGACAATACATATTCAGTTCATAAAACATCTTTCTTATAATGTGTATTAATTAATCAACCATGCACCAACACTACACGTGGGGTAAACGCATTTTGCATGAAAAGCTATCTAAAACTTTAGAGCATGTTGGCATGAGTATGTATTAACCGTCTGCGCTTTGAAAATTTGCCCTGCTGCATGTTTATACTATGTTGTACATGACAAATATGTGCATATTGTGCACAAATAATAAAATAAGCTGCTTTAAACTAATAGCTTTTGCCAGGCAATAACTAATACAGGGTACTAGTATGGGGGGAGGTAAACATAATGGGCTTCATTTCATAAATTAATATTCTTTTGTGTTTGTTTTGTTTTTGGGCGCAAAATAAAATGGATGCCTACGAATCCATCATGGCTGAGAATTGTTATCAGTGTGCTGAATGAGAGACACATGCGCAGACAGAAGATTGCGCCAGCTGAAAGAACTGCTAAGTGCTTGAAGTGAGGACACATGGGTCACTGCCACAGTAAACTGGACACTCCTGTCATCGTGCCAACGTGCCAGTGTTTGTGGGAGAGTGTCAATCCTGCGTGCGATGTGAAAGCGGGAAGGAAATGGACTGATATATTTTTCAATCTAAATGTTGCAACATTTGAATAATTATTGATGGTGAAACATATGACTGTATTAAGCCTTAACGCTCCCTTTGTTATGAGTTCAATTTCCAATGAGAACAGGATGGTGAGTCCCTCATGTCATCTATGCTAACCAATCACAGTGCAAGTTTCTACTGAAACTGCAACATTATTAGTATAGTCAGCCAAGAATTAGAGTATAAAAAATGAACCCATAGGGGGCATGTCAGCCTTAAGCCTTTGGTCTTAGAGGAGAGAAGGGGAGCCGAGCCGATCTGATCAGACATCATTTGGGTTAGGTACGTGAACGTCGCGGGTGCAGCCTGGGAGGAGATTGCATCCGAGGGGACACAGAGGGAGGGGGGGGGGGGGGGGGAGAGAGGCATAGGCTAGCCTTGCACGTCATATTTTTGGCAAGGCAGATTACATTCCTCTGTGGCCTTGTGAAGGGAGGGCAGCCTCTCTCTGTGAAGACACAGATAGACACATTGAACAGACCAGGGCAGAGAGAGCAGCCGATAGAACAGGTTTAGATACAGATGCTAAAACTCTAAGTTTATGCTTTGACTAATTAACTAGCTTTGAAAAGATTTATTTGTCTTATGCGTTTATTTCTCTTTATGGGAGATTTTTGCCAATTATCAACTATTGATTAGCCTTGCAAAACTCACTCTTGAATTATATTTCCCCCGAACTCTTTAAAGAATTCTGACTGACATTTGATGCCTCATTCCCTCCTTCATGGAGTGCTTTGTATGCAACCTATAATATGTTCTGTAAGAATTCAATTTTTCCTGTTTTCCAATTCTGTAACCTGATTGATATTTGACTAATGAATAAAGGATCAGAGAACCTTAACTTTTAACTAGAAAATAAAACCCTTTAAAATACTCACTAACTCTCTTTATTGGCTTAAATATTAATTACATTTTGATTTTTCATGTTTATGTAAAGTCTCCTAGAAGTGATAACACGGTGGCAAAGGTTCATCACCTTTAAAGCGGTAAACTAGAGGTAAATGATGTTTTGCATTGAGAAATTACCGTTAAATTACAGCTGGATCACTAGGAGGAGTCGTGCTCTCCCTAATGCTCACTAGGAGGAGTCACAATCCCTCTACGGCTTACTAGGTGGAGTCACGCTCACTCTGCGGTTCAGTAGGAGGAGTGACGCTGATTCTGCAGCTCACTATGCGGTGTCACGCCACTCTACCGCACACTAGGAGAAGTCACGCTCACTCTACCCCAACCTGTCCCCACGTCTTTTTTACAGACAAGCAACTCTAGCTGTGAAGGTGTGATAGCATGCATGCATCGAGGCTGAGGACTCCCTCCACCAGCTCTAATTGAGGCAATGTGAGTCTTCTTTTGGGAATCTTTCTAAGGCAGAAACATAAACCTATTACCCAAGCAAATTGATCAAAAGTGACGGTCGAACGTTCTTCCAATGCCTTTTTTTAGCTAAGGTTCCTCTGATTAAGAGAGCTAAATCAGTAAGGCAATCTTTTTCATTCAATGCTTCCAAATTATGGAACATCCTTCCACTTTCTCTTCGAGTCTTCCGTAAGGCACTAAAAGCTTGATTGTTAGAGCGTATTCTTGTAAATTTCTCCTCTCGTTCCGCAGTGACAGTGCTGGGAGGCCCACGGCTAGCCATGCGCTATTTAAGTGTGATTAGAATAGAATAAAATAGAATAGAATCGAGGTAACCGCAGGGTGTGGTTTTGATCTTGGTTCTGTACCAACTTCCAGGGCGCGGCTGCTACACTTGATGATGCCACTAAAATGCAGATACTTCCCTCTCCTGCCGCTCAAGGAAGGAGGGTGCCTGTGGGGGTGCCCCTCTGGACTGCAGAAAAGGCTACAAGAGCTGTTTCAGGCATCAGGTGTTTTCCCAGGTGGCTGGGATGATGCGGGCTGGTCTGTCACTGGGGGCAGGTTTTGTAGCAGTGTAGCAATTTTAAAAGCACACGCTGCAGAGTTCCTTGTATATCCAGCGGTTTTCAGGCAACAACAAAAGTGTCAAGATAACGCTGCATATAATGTACCTGCTGGATGGAGTTCGGAGTTTTGCCTAGTCTTACACTGGTATAAGAGGTGATATAAAACAAATGAAATATATGTGAGAGAGGTTATGGAGAGATGAGGGGCCCTGTTGGGGGGTGATAGTGGTGGAATCATTGAAGAGCCCAGATAAAGACTGTCATATCCTGGTGTGCTGTAAGGTTATCATTTACGATGCTTTCAAAACTAATACAATTGAATAGGTAATGAATGATGCATTGGAGAATGCACCGTTTTCTCCCAAATGTTCTTGAGGGGAGACCCCCCAAAATGTATTTCTTTCGGTCAGGCTCACTTGCTGCATGTGCACACTCGCCATGCGCCAAGCGGGACTAGCCTGACAACATTTTCCAGGGCTGATTTGAGTTCCCAGTCCGCCCCTGACTTACAGAGATACACTCTGGGTGAACCCCTCCCAGGCGGCGAGTTCGCCCCCTCCTTGTCAGCCTTGTCATACAGCATCCCTTCCCACCATGATTCATTCCAGGGACAACTAATTATGGTGCATCAAAAGGCCGCAGTTAGTTTTCAAAACATGGATTATACATCTCGCCACTTACTGGTTGGTCATTTGCAACTCATGCTCATTTATTGGGGAGAGGGTGTAGCTTTACGGCTAGAGCGGTCGACGTCGAAGATGGGGAACCCGGTTTGAGTCTCGGCAATGACGCTCAACATACTGTGATTCTGGGCAAATCACTTAATCTCCCCGTGCCTAACAAAAATGAATGTGTCCTTGTGTAACGAAACTGATGCTATGTAAAACGCTCTTATACCCGATATCTTCGGGTCTAGTTCGCGCTATATAAATTTCTAAAAAAAAATCTACATTACATTCATGTAACACATTAAATGGTTGTCTCTGTTCCTGGCTGACGGCACTTACCTGCGCGAGGGCCCTATTTGCAGGTGTCTAAGGGGCCCATTAAGATGGCAGGCGGATTGCCCCCGCCAGGCTGGCTGTAGCCACCGCCGGCCTGGCGGGCGAAATCCGCCCGCTATCCTCACCTAAATGACCCCCTGCAATATTAGGATGGCAGGGGGGACCGCGGCGGACAGAAAGGCCATCCGCCGCTTTTCCGTCCCGGTCGCAAGGCGACCGGGGCGGAAAAGGTCCAATATGGCGTCGGTGTCTAATAGACACCGCCAGCGCTATATTAGCATGGGCTTGCAGAGATACCTTTCCGTAGCGGCATCGGTCTTCACTTTGGGGCCCCCCAGAGTGAAGGAGAGGTAGGGGGTGCACACGGGGAACCTGTGGTACTGCCCTGCATTTCCATAAACAAAGCGGCAGGCACCGCGCAGTGCCTGCCGCTTTGTTTATGCAAATGCATATGTGCACTTTTAGCATTGTGGCGGGCGGTGCTGAGAGCACCGCCCACCACAATGCTAAAAATGCAGGATGCGCCCGCCACAGTGGCGGGCGCATCCTAATACCCCCCACGGGACCCCCCCTTCTGGCGGGCGGTCCCAATCACCAATAGGATGGTGGGCGGACTAAGTCCGCCCACCATCCTAATGACCCCCCATCCTAATGACCCCCTAAGTGTTCTGCTCGGTTCTAGGCTTCCCTTGCTACTGACTCTATGGTCGGGCTTCAGGTCCCGCCTGGGCTGTTAGTGATGTTCTGCTTGCCCTGGACCCTTGCTGGCACTCACTTGCCTGTTCCCCATGTCCCTGCCGTGTGGCATCGCAAGGACACTGTATGAGCAGCTCTTATACTCTGGCTGTCGATGCGTGCTGCCACCTGTTCACGCTGTGTCCCCGACATGAGGCATCCCAAGGACACTGTCAGCAGCTCTTCTACATATGTTACTCTCCCCTTCGGGTATCTCTCTGGGCTGCCTCACCACACTGCCAGCGGTTTACCGATCAGAGGAAGCTCCCTCTTTGCTTCCCCTTTTCCTCCTTGCTCATGAGAAGCCCATTTGTTACAGAATCCCCACTATGTTGAGTACGAACATACCCATGACAGCCCCGGTCAAGTGTACCACATTCTCCAAGGTTGATCAACCGTGTCGCACAAAGCCCCATCCGTTTGTCCTACATCTCTTGGCCATGATGATGTTCAGTTTGCGCCTTGACTTTTCCACCACACCCTGGTCGACAGCACCCCTCCATACCTGACGCGTGATCATTTCTGACCATATATCTGCTGGGTGGGTTAGTCGTGCCATGGCCACCAACCCAATGGTCATCTTCTCCAGCAGGCTCCTCCTCCCGATGTCTACCAGATCATTGCCCCCCAGGTGAATGACCACTGCATCTGGCCAGCTGCCCTAGCTCAGGGCCTCCTGCACGACAGGGGGCAGCTGGACCCATTTCATGCCCGACTGCCCCAAACAAAGTCACCACCATTTCCGGAGCCAGATCCCCTTGAATTATATTCGGTCTGCTGCCCACCATTGCACCCGCATTATGTACGAGTGACCCTGGAGTCACACCTTGCAGCGGCCCTACAGCAGACCTGATGGGAGCGAACTCAAAACTTAGTGCCCCGCGGGGCATATGTACCTTTTGGAAGGCTTTTCATGCCCAGTGTCACAATGTCTTGATCCGCTCTGCATTGAATCCCAGGTGTGTCGCAGTGGTTGCTGCCCCTATGCGGAATGGGTGTGACCCAAACTCGCTGGGTGGAAAAGCCGCCCTCTCCAGGGCCTTCCGCGTTACTGCTATGAATTGAAAACGGCTCAGGCAGAGCCCCTCCCTGTGTGTGAATAGGGGCATGGGTGCCCTGCTCTATGTATTCCCGCATGATGCGAACCGGGCAGCATGCCCTGTCCGCAATGCAGTCAATCCTTGTGTGCGTCCCTCTGTCTGCCTGGTCTCTCTTTGACCGATGCAGGTGGACCAATATTTATCCGCCCCCCATGTGGAGGTCTTCTGTGTACATGCATGCTACAGTACATCCGAGTTTCTCCTCGCCAGGGCCACTAGCTCGCTAACTTTGCAAGCCCCACAGAAGGCTAATGCAAATGCTGCCCTGAATAACGCCAGTTCGTGTTATTCTGTACATATGTCGGCTAATGCGCCCAGAACCCTTTTTAAGACCTCGAAATCGATGGGCCTCTTCCTGTCACGCGATGTGATCTGTAGCCTACCCCAGCCTTTCATTGCCATCCTACAGGGGAAAGTCCGCGTCGGATCCTCCCCCGTTGCAAACTTGGCATAGCATGCGACCGTACTGAGGTGTATTTGTGCCCAAGTTCTGCTCCTCCCGCTCTGGAATGCCCATTCGATAAAAGCTGTCATCTTCCCCAGGTCGACCCAGCACACAGCCCCATCCCCCCCAGAGCCAGTTACATTACTGAAAACCTCCCAGCACTTACAATATCACTTCTCTTTCTCGGGGGCCAGCGCATTGTTCACCAGCCTCGTCAGGCTGTCCCCGCAAGGTTCCAAAGGTCTCCTGGTACTGGCATCTTGCGCTGGTCTGTGTGGGGTGCCAACTCCCTGAATCTGTCCCACTGAAAACGAGAGATTGCGTCAGCTATATAGTTCTCCATCCCTGCAATGTGTCTTGCCAACACTCTGCTGGGATCACTCTGTTAGCGAAGTTTAATTTCCTCAGCAGCCGCTGGATTTCCCCCAGTGTCGCCTTCTCTCTCTGCAACAATTGCTCTAAGATTTGGTGCAGCTCTGCGACCTTCCCGTGTGGCAGCTTGCATGTTCCTTCTACCGAATCCAGCTCAATCCCCAGGAATGATAGTTTGGTGACCAGGCCCTCTGTTTTGTCTGGCACCAGCAGGATCCCTGCCGTAGCTCAATCGCCAGCCCTTCAAACCGGCATAGGAGGTTCGCGCATTACCCTGTTCCCATGTTGCCAATGAAGAGGAAGTCGTCCGAGTAGTCAATGCGTCCTCCCACCTGGTGTTGCGTCCCGAGCACCCACTCCAGGACACAGCTAAATGACTCAAAATAGGCCCATGGGTAGTCATTTGTATTAATAGTTGTCTAACAGCTGAAAGCCCAGCAGGTGATAGTTGCCTGGGTGCGCTGGCAGTAAGCGGAAGGCCGACTCCATATCTGGTTTAGCTAAGAGGGCCCACTTTCCTGCCCACTTAATCATCTCCACTGCATCGTATAACTAGGCTTTTGCCACTGAGCAGCTGCCCCACTCTAGTCAGTCATTTATGGAATCCCCTTGTGGGTGTGACAGGTGGTGAATGAGTCGGAACTCCCCTGCCTCTTTCTTTGACACCAGCCCCAAGAGGCACACCATGAGATTCTTCAGCGGGTGAGGCGAAGGAGCCTGCCGCCCTCCCCAGTTGTACCTCCTTATGCAACCTCTGCCTGGCCATCTCTGGGCTGTCCCGTATTAGATTGCATTTTAGATTGCGCTAAGCGGCGGGGCACACAGACCCCTGTAAGCAATGGGGAACCCGTATGTGAATTGAAACCCCTTGCTAATCGTTGCCTGTCTGTCTCCTTTGGGTAATTATTCGGTAAGGCCACTAATCTCCATATTTTGATGGGGATGGGCAGTGTTTTCCCCTCCTCCTGCCCCCGCTTCCTTCCTGCACCTGTGTACGCCCTCCGCTGTTGTTTGTTGTTGTTCTCCTCTCTGCTGTCCCCTGCCCCTTGTGACTGTTTGCAGTGGGCAGCGGGGTGGTTGCCGCCGCAGCTCCCGGATCTGTGTTTAAATCTGCAGGCATGCCCCATTTACATTCAACCTTGTCATACTTCCAGCACGTTGCCAAGCGGCCCTTCCCTCCTGGTGGACCTCTACCCTTTGACCCTTGTCCTTGACCCTCGAATTTCCCTTTGGACCCTCAGAGTTAAACATTGTGCTCCCGTGTGCCTACCCCCTCCCTGGCTGCCACCATGTGAGTTGTGAAACCTTCTATGTCCTGGTGGTCCCACTCTATCACTGGCCAGGTCTGCATCTGTTCCCTGAAGCCCTCGTCGTACCGTAACCAAGCCCCCCCTTGGTACTTCGGTTGTGCCTCATGCACCTTTCGCTCATGCAGGAAGAAGGCTGCTGCGCTCTGGTGGAATTTTTCTAAGAAGACGCATGCCAGGGTTCTGAAGGCTTGCAGCCAATTTTCTATTGATTTCTCAAGTCTGGGTTTGCGCCTGTCTCTCCTGCCCTCATACTTCTTATCCTGTGCTGTGTAATCCAACCCTGCCTGGCGCACTTCCAGTAAGGAAAATATGTTGATGTATTTCTTCCTCTAGATTCGTTCCTTCACTGCTAGCGGTATTAGGTTGGCTTGTCCCATCGACGAGTGGTAGTGGGTGGGCCCCCAGGGGACGAGTATATGTATTCGCTGGCGGGCTTGCCTGCTGGCCCTTCCCCTGCTTCAGCCTTGCCCGGCAGGTTTCCCCCAGTTTCCTCTGACCTATTTGGATTGCTTGGGTTAGCCGCGACCCCCTTCCGCTCTTCCCTCGCTCCCTGGTCCCCTGGGTTTTTGTGTGCTGACCTTGTTTGCCCCCGGGGTCCCTTCTTCTGAGGCTCTATCTACCTGGACCACTAACTACCGGGCTTGCACCGTCCCCAGAGCACCTCATCCCCAGGTGTGGACCCCCACCATATTGTGGGCCTGGCCTGGCCCGGCCCATGGCCACCAGGGCATCCAAGCTGCTTACCCTTGGAATTCCCTTTCTCCTTGTCCTCCCCAGGGTTTACTAGAAGGGGGGCTTGGATCCACACAGACCCTGCACTGCATAGTTATTCATCCCCAGCCGAGTACCATAGTTAGCAATGTGCCCAGGTGCCCCCTCAAAACCTAGTACACAACCCGCCCCTTTCGCTCAGCGCTTGTTGCTCACCATTTGTGGCCGCTGCATAGTGCCAATATCGGCCCACTCACCAGCCCGCTAGCAGCAACATGCATGTCGCAGAAATACGCAGACAAGACAACTTTTTGTTGGAGAAAAGTAGCTGCAGGTTTATTAGCATATACACATGCCAACAAGGTGGGTTATCTTACAGACGATCCAAAGGCAAGCCGCCCCTCGCGGCCTACCACCTGATGGGCCAATTTGCAACGTAGTCTTAGCCAATCGTTGCTTAGCGGTTGTGGTGAGGAGATAGCCCCTCCCATTTCTGGTGAACCATTGGTCCACCCTCTTGCTCACGCCCCCCCCCCTACGAGGGACGGAGTGTTCAAGCGACCCCCGGTTGTACAGGTTTCCAACCGCCTGTAGGATAGCAGGGTGCCGTCGCAGCCCCAGGGTCCACCGCACAGACTTCCTGGGGATATTAGGCCTCAGCATCCTTTGTGCTCCTGAAGAGGGTACTGCCGGGTACCTTTCCGCCTCTGGATCGCCCTGTAACTCCGCCACAGCCCTGGATGTGGCGACCGTCGCAGCCAGGGCCCCCCACCAAGGCCGGCATTCTTCCTACTATTTCTAGCGTGATATTTCTAGGGCCTCTCCCCTAACCAGCCAGAATCGGTCCAAGGTAAATCGGGCAGGAGTGTCAAAATATCCTCCCAAAGCCCCTTGCACTTGGGGTAAGGTCTCCCAAGTCTAATGACGCCGTGTCTCCTCTGCCCCTTGTATTACACACAGCGCAGAACTTCCTGCTCATTGGCTCCAGCGCCTCCCCTGACTAGCGCCTTGCCTACAGAGATGGAGACATGTCTGACCACTGAAATTACCTGTCCCCCACTGGTGGCAAAACCCACTGTAAGTTTATTGTGGTCGTTCTTATCAGGTGCCATAAAATACTGCAATGACCAGCGCAATGCATAGTAAAAGAACCTTGGTGCACACCCTAGGTGTCACGGTCAGTATTGGGGGATTGAGAGTATAGAGTCCTGATCATGATATACTGCAACAAATTTTTCAACGTGTCAACCTACGCTGCTTGCTGAACAAGCGCCTGGTCACAGAAGCCTGGATCCTGCTAACCCCTTGAGACCCTTATAGATACACCGGAGTGGTGTCAAAAAAAGATAGTGTGTCAAAAGGTTCCCTAATTGGGGGATAAGGACTATTCGCTGGAACCCGTCTGTGAAAGTGAAAATACAGTGACACGCTCCTCAGTCCAGAATACCCTTGCCTGATCCTCAAGGCACCTAGAGCCAGCTGCCCCCCGCAGGCAGGCGAGGGAAAACTGGCCCAGAACCCCCCAGACTGATATTCGAACACTAACACCACCACAGGCTCCAGCTAGGGATTGGATACCCCTGACCTGGCAAGGCCGGTCGGTGGCCAACCCCTCTGCCCCCCTTAGTTGACTACCTAACCCTGGGGAAGGTGAACTTACAGTGAAGCCTGAAGGGGGTCAATGACCGAATACATGCTTGATAAGAGAGCAGTGAGATGCCCGACAAGCCGACTTCTAACAAATTGTGCCAAACTAAGCTCCTCCCCCATGCGCCTCTCAACATAATGCACCCCAACCAAACAAGACAGTTGGTCGCATTTGCCAAAACCTGTCTAAAGGGCGGGACTGAAAGACTGTCTAGGATGATCTAGCGGAACCATCTCTTGGTGCATGCCTGCAAACCTAACATAATATATATGCTGGACCGCCCACTGTCTAGGCGCGAACTTCTCTGGCATGGGAGAAGGCCGGTAATACATCGACAATGCCTTTCTAACAATGAGTGCAGTGACTCCTCATGTGTGCTATTCATCCTCCTTTAACTGGCACTCGTCTGTAAGACCTGGTGGAGCCACTAGGAGAACAGTTACTAGTACTTCCTGGTGAGTGAAAACTGCAAAGCGAGACCAAGCTTAGTACCACAGAAACCCGAAATAAATTACTCTCCTGGCGAAAGCTTACCAGAGGACTTAGACAGATGTCATCCATTACGTGTGTTGGACAGGCCACATGAAGGGCTCGCTCCCTCCCCGCATGACAGGGCCCAGACACCCGCTCTCCCAGGGCCACCCACAGAAGCACCACGCAACCCGTCCCCTATGGGACGCCTGCTCCCGGACATCTCTGCATCCCTGGCCCGGGCCACCGTCAGCACCATTGCCCGGACCAGTCGCCATCTTGGACACTGCACCACGAGGCCGCGTGGCCTCAGCTCGACCCCAACCCTGGGCCTGGCCAGGCCCCGACAGCCCAGCACCACCATCCACCCAGGAGGTGAACGGACCACTTGGCAGGTCAATGGGAGGAAGAAGTGTCGATGGCTCTCCCCCGCCAGGTGCCGATCGCCCCCAGCCTCCCGGGCGCTGGCTCCACCCCCCTGCTGGGTGTCTGGACTCCCTCATCCCGGACCTCCCGACCTCCAAGTGCGAGGGTCCGGACATCAAAGGGCGCCAGACCTATAACTGGGGCAGCTCCAGAGCAGGAAGGAGTTGTATCCTGGAGTCGAGAGACACCTAGAAGAACTCATCCTTGACGGACTGTTGGCGCTGCCGCAGCCCTGCCTTGTGAACTGTCGTCCTGCCTGCTGGCGCTGCCGCGGCCCTCTGCAAACGTCATCCTCGCCGGGACCTGCTGGCGCTGCCGTGGCCCGTTGTAGCTACCATCTTCGTCGGGACCTGCTGGCGCTGCCGCGGACCGTTGCCACCTTCGATCGCCTCGGGACCTGCTGGCGCTGCCGCGGCCCGTCTTCCTAGAACACCAAGCTCGAGGATTGTGAGCTATCCACCATCTCATCGCAACTACCAGATTGGTAACAAGACTGTCCCGCTACCCCCTTCTCCCATCCAAGAGACTAGAATCGAGGGGACCCCTGAGTCCTGACCTCCTTGTACCATTCTACCGTACTGCAAGATTGCTTATAAAGAACGTTAAACCTTATCTTTGTGTGGTGTCCGTCTGTGGGGGGGAAGTTACTTGTCTGTACGATCGCTGGAGACGGCTCTCCTCGGAGACCTCTCCCCTTGTCCTCGGCCGACCCTCCAGGTCCCGTCTAACATTGGTGGCCAGCGGCGCGATCCGAACCAATGCGTAATCGTACAGAAAGCAACTCACCCCACGACAAAATCACAATGACGACCCAAGAGAGCGGATCTACAGATAAATTCCAAACGGAAAAACTGGAGGAATACAGCCATCGAGAATTAAAACAATTTTGTATGGAACTGGGCATTGCTACCACCGGTCTGAGCACAAAAGATGACTTTAAACACGCCCTACAATCGTGGGCGGAAGCAAATACCGCCGGTCCCCGGGACCAACACATCGAAACACCGGAGACGAGCACCGCTCCTTCCGAAGAAAGGAGAGCGGGTCTCTCCCGGGAAGAGATCCAAGAGGGAGAAAAAGGCAGACTGCACGAATTAGAATTGGCATGGCTCAAGCTGGATGGAGAACTAAAACTAGCAGAACAAAAATTGAACCTAGAACACTTACGGCTCCGAGAAGAGCGGGAAGAAAAGCAAAGACAAAGAGAGCTCGAAGAAAAAAGACTGGCATACGAACACGAGCGCAAACTGGCGGAGATAGAACTACGGAAGCAAAATAAAGACCTGGGGATGCCCGAGCCACCGCGCACCCCAGGAGCTACAGAACCAAAGGTCCACATTCCCAAAGATGTCGTCCGAGAGTATTACCGAAACGACGACATACAACAGTGGTTCAAGGCCTACGAGATCGCCATGACCTCCCACCGGATCGATCGAAGTGACTGGGGAGCCGGTCTATGGGGGAGATTCATCAATGAAGGCCGCGATGCCCTGTTGCAGCTCCCAGACCATCAAATGACGTCCTATGACCACATGAAGGCCGCCCTCCTCACTCGATATGGGCTTACACCCGAAATGTACCGCCAGAGGTTCCGCGACTGCACCCGAATCCCGGGTACAACTTGGGTGGAATATGTAAACTATTTCAGCCGAGCCTTCGAGGGGTGGATCAAGGGGAGCCACGTAACGACCTACGAGCAGCTTTTTAACCTTCATCGTGTGGGAGCACCTCTCCAACAACTGCTTCGTTGAGCTCAGGCAGCACCTCCTCGACAGTAAATTGACTGATCCACGGCAGCTCGCCGCCGAGGCTGACCGATGGGAAAGCACCCGAGTGGGCCGGGGTGGGCCGAACGAGCAGAACCGGAACAACCAAGGTCATCACCGTCCCCGCGGAGGAGGAGGAGGCCAGGGCCGGGGGAAAGACGCCGTCCCGGCCGCTCCCGCGACCAGCACCCTGCCCCCGGCCGGCCGGGGCAACCCCCCGATGCGCCCGGGATTCAGAGCCAATGTCACGTGTCACCGATGCCAGCGAGTCGGCCACTACGCCAATGACCCGAACTGCCCAAAGAACCAGACTCCGGGGCCCCGCCAGGTAGCTGCCGCCGCCCTGGGAGAAGAACAAGTCTACGAAGAACAGGAAGAGTACGAGCAGGAGCAACCAGAGTGGGAACCGGCCGCCATGGTCCTGGCGTGCCTAGGGGGAAGAGACATGATCCCGCGGGCTCCCCTACCCGCCAACACCAGAAAGTACAGTCAGTGGGTGAAAATAAATGGGCACAAGGCTGAAGCCCTACGTGACACGGGGGCCAGTGTGACGGCCATCCGCTGTCACCTGGTAACCCCGGAACAAATCCTGCCGAACATCCTCTGCCCTGTCCGATCAGCCGACAATTCTGAGAGCCTGTGTCGGAAGGCCTGCGTCCCCTTCGAATGGGGAGGAGTATCCGGCATGCTGAAGGTGACGGTCCGCGATGATGCCCCCGTGGACTGTCTCCTGGGGAACGATCTTGAGAGTTCCCCGTGGGCCGCCGTGGAGAGAAGAGAGCACCTGGGGATGTTGGGCCTCCCGGACTGGGCATGCGTAACCACCCGGTCCATGGCCGCCCGTAACATCCCCCAACCTGAAGAACCCGAATGGCCAGCGCCTCCTCCTCCGGTCGCTCCAGTGGGGGACGCCGACCATGCCAACCCCCCGGAACAAACCCAAGAAGGGCTCGCCCAGCCACAGGACCTTCCAGACCTGGCTCAGTGGCGCCAAGAAGGGGGGCCCACCCAGGAACAATTCCGTCAAGAGCAAAAGACCTGTCCCTCCCTCGAGGGACTACGGCAGCAAGCCCTCGCCCAGAGTACGGGAGATACCGCGGGGCCCACTGGATCTTTTGGGACAATGACCTATTGTACAGCGAGCAAAGAATTGCGTAATTGGGGGCCAGTCGAGTGTTGGTGGTGCCCCTCCGTTTCAGAGACTTCCTGTTGAACTTGGCCCACGATGTCCCCCTGGCTGGACACTTGGGACAGGACAAAACCTACAGCCGCCTGGTGACCCACTTTTACTGGCCAAAAATGAGAAATGACGTCCTCAACCACTGCCGGTCCTGCCCCACTTGCCAGGCCAGCGGGAAGAGCGGCCGCAAACTCAAGGCACCCCTGCAGCCCTTCCCGGTTGTTACCACCCCGTTCGAAAAGGTGGGAATAGACATTGTGGGGCCCCTGGACCCCCGAACAGCACAAGGGCATCGATTCATCCTGGAACTGGTGGACCACGCCACCCGCTATCCCGAAGCCGTTCCCCTTCGAGCTGTAACAGCACCGGTGGTCGGCCGAGCCTTAATGGGGATCTTCTCCCGGGTGGGCTTCCCCCGAGAGGTCGTCAGCGACAGAGGCACAAACTTTATTTCAAAATATATGAAATCCCTCTGGTAGCAGTGCGGGGTCACCTACCGATTCACAACCCCCTATCACCCGCAAGGAAACGGACTGGTTGAGCGGTTCAACCGCACACTCAAGGGAATGATTATGGGGTTGGAAGAGCCCCTCCGCCGCCAGTGGGATGTACTACTCCCGTGCCTCCTCTTTGCCTACCGAAAAGTCCCCCAGAAGTCCCTCGGCTTCAGCCCCTTCGAACTCTTGTACGGACACCCTGTACGAGGGCCCCTCAGCCTAGTCAAAGAAGGTTGGGAGATGTAGGAGAGTAGGGTCTGCAATCCTATGATCACCCAGATTTTTTGCTTTTGTTTCACTGGTTTACGACTTTCTCTGGCTGTGGGCCTGCCAACCAGACCCACAGCCTGGCTGTTCTCTCTCTAAATTACAACATGTACCCTAGGTGCATTTACCAATTGGTACTGGGCCACCTTATCAGACCCTGTAACTCAGGGCATAGGTGTACCCAGGGCCTACCAGGGGCTGAAGCATGTATTATGCCACCCCTGGCTGGCCTCCTTAATTTGACACAACTGGCTGCATGACAGCTGGGGCAGAGTCGTGTAATCACCCTTTGCTGTAGATATAGTATACCGATATCTAACCCTAAGATGGACACACAGATTCCTATCAGTCACTCCTATGGCAGGCCTTGACAATCCTGAAGGCAGAGTGCTTGGAATCGTGTGAGATGGTGCTCTGGCATGAGCTGAGCCTGTCTGCAGCTTGCGGAACCAAGTCCTAATAGCTGTTCCATGATATCGCATACCATATACTCTTAAGTGCATTATAATCCTCGCGGTTAAATGCTATCTTTGGTATTGCTTTATCAAAACATGTCGAGTAAGGTGCCATACGAATTGGAATACTAACCCCTCGCCAATTCTGGCGACGGGGTTAGCATTCCACCCTTCTAGAGGGACACGACATGTATGTAACTGTGAACCCCGGTTAAAGTTAAGCGAAGCCTCAGCTCCACAAAATGGATGCTGCCACCACAGACACGAGTCTGACCTCCTGCTGCTGGGAGTCCTCCCAGAGAGGAGAGCTTGGACAAAGGGTTTCCTGTCAGGGGCGGTGCTAGCACCATCCCAGACAGGGTTTTGTGTATCCTGGGTAGGCAGGGCTTTACAGGAAGGTGACTGCTGAGTGGCACCCCGGTGCTCACTACGCATAGGCCGGTCAGAACCAGTTCCAGGGGCACACCAGCCCCTGGCCTGGGGGAAGTCCGGCATGGGAGAGGGGTGTAACCACCCCCCTCCTAGTCCCACCCATAGGCAGGACCTAGTCACCGGGTCAGCCCCCTTTTTTAGTATAAAGATAGGAGCGGGCCCCCTGTTCAATTTAGATCATCTTTGGAATCAAGACACGACTTTCTGCGAAAGACATCAAGATTTCCTTCTTCAAGATTCTCCCTTGTGGCTAAGGAGTAGTCACCCTGCATCAAGCGGGCACCATCCTAAGAACACTGTGGTCTGCTGCAAGTCCATCCTCCGGAATCCGACTGCCCAGCTCGACGAGACCCGGCTTCCCTGGCACCTCTGACCTCTACTCACCTCTACAGCAAAGCTGAGAACCGTGAGTGCGACGAGACCTCGAGGGACCGACGATCGCCAAGACTGCACGACTTCTTTGCAACAAGCCCACCGTGTGCTCCACTGGTGAGTGCTTTGGGGTCCGAGAGGCCCCAACCCTGAGCAGCTCCAGCACCGAAGATCAGCCCTCCAGCATCTCCACGATCTGCGTGGGGCCCTTCTGCTTTTGCCTGGTCACCGCGCTGTGTGGCTACTAGCCGGCTGGCTTGTGGCCTTCTTCACGACGCCCGACGACATCACTGCTGCTGGTCTGGTTGCTCCAGACTGGCCCTTGCTTCCTTCTTCAAGAGAGGCACCCCAGACCCTCCTGGTCCACTCCAGACGCCATTTTGAGTCCACCGCGTGGGCTTGAATTTGCCAAGGCTTTGTTGCCCAATCCTGGGTCCAGCGACGCCGACAGCTTCATCCATCATGGGACAGCTCGCTCCTCCATCCTGGTCGCTGACAACGCCTCCTGGTCCGTGAGATCTGCGAGCACAGCGTCACCCACTCACCTAGTCGAGGTGACTACCATCCGGTGCCCTCCTGGTGCCACCTGACTACTGGCTAGTAGTCTCGAACTTGGTCCCCTCTGCTTTCAGGTGTCATCTTCCTTCGATCCAGGCTTGGATCCATCGAACTTTGTACACTGGTCGCCTGCCAGCAACTTCTTTCTTCCAGGCCCCTGATCCGTCTACGAGGATTCCCGACGTCTTTTGAGACCTATGCAGCTGCAGCCCCTGGGCTAGGTAACTTCGGCATTTCGGTGCCCCAGCATAGCCTCATTATCCAAGGGTCAGAATCCACTTTCGTTTTCCTCCTACCAGGTCGGGTTCGCCCGAGAACACTAACTTTGTCATTACTAGCTACCATAGACTTTGTCCCGCATCACGCGTGAGAGTGCACACTCTGCACCTGAGTCCCCTGGGTCTCCTATAAGTAATCTGAAGATTCTATAGTCAAGATCTAGCGATTCCAAAGCCTATTAGTACTGTACTTACCTGCTAGTAATTTCGCATTCCACTTTCAGAGTATATGGTTTTCCGTGCCCCTCGGGCATTTGTATACACTGTGCTAACTTAAGTATTTTCGTAAGAGTTTTGTTTTGTGCTTAGTACCCTGTCCTCATAAGGAGTACAGGGCTGTTGTGATTCTTAATAAATATCTTGTTTATTTTCATAACACTTGTGTGGTGTCCTTTCACTGGGTATTCAAGGGGTATATGTGTGGTATAACAGCTGGCTTAACACGCCCTCTCGAGTCTTTAGCCTTAGACTGCTCGTATCCATGCTGCTAGGTTAGCTGGTCTATAAGGTTGACTTACAACCAATCATCAATAAGGGTTGCTGGACTGATACATAGTGTTCACTAGAATAGTGAGCACTGCATATCAGGCCACCTTCTCACAGATGGCCCCCCTGAAAACCCCTCCAGACGTCTACAAGTACCTCCTGACCCTACGCAATCAAACCAGACGATTCAGAGAGATCGCCAAAGCCAATCTGGAGGCCAGTCAGGAGGACATGAAAAAATGGTACGATCAAAATGCCTCCTCCATAGAGTTCGAACCTGGCCAGCAAGTGTGGGTGATGTCCCCCACCGAACCTTGTGCCTTGCAGGATAAGAGGACAGGACCCTTCAAGGTGGTCGAGCGCAAGAGCCCCGTCACCTATCTCATCGACATGGAATCTCCCCGAAACCCCCCCCGGGTCCTCCACGCCAACAGACTCAAACCCCACTTTGTGCGCTCGGAGCTCAGCCTACTGATGGCTACAGACAGTGGAGCGGAGGAAGACTCCGAGCCTCTCCCTGACCTACTGAGGACCCGTGAAAAAGATGGGTCAGTCGACGGGGTCCGACTCTCAGAGGCCCTAACCCCGGAGCAGCGCCAAGACTGTCGGACCCTCCTGCTGCAATTTGCGTCCCTATTTTCCCTCACCCCCGGGGTCACCCCCTGGTGCTTGCACGACGTGGACACCGGGGACAGTCCCCCTATCAGACATCGGGCATACCGCGTACCAGATCGGGTACGTGCCTGCATCCAAGAAGAAGTGTCAAAAATGCTCACACTCGGAGTCATCGAGCCCTCGGACAGCCCCTGGGCCAGCCCAGTCGTGCTGGTCCCCAAGGCTGCCGCCCCAGGCACCGCCCCTGAGCTACGCTTCTGCGTCGACTATCGGGGTCTGAACGCTGTCACCCGAACCGACGCTCACCCCATTCCCCGAGCAGATGAACTGATCGACCGCATGGGGGCTGCCCGCTATCTCAGCATCTTCGACCTGACAGCGGGCTACTGGCAGATCGGCCTCACCCCCAGGGCCCAAGAACGATCCGCTTTCTCCACCCCGGATGGCCACTACCACTTCAAAGTGATGCCATTTGGCATGAAAAACGCTCCAGCAACCTTTCAACGACTTGTGAACCAGGTATTGGCGGGCCTTGAAGCGTTCAGCGCTGCCTACCTGGACGATATTGCGGTGTACAGCCGCCACTGGTCAGACCACCTCAGCCACCTCCGAGAGGTCCTGCGGGCCCTCCAACAGGCCGGCCTCACAATTAAGGCCAGCAAGTGCCAGATTGGCCAAGGGTCCGTGACCTACCTCGGACACCAAGTGGGAAGCGGTCTGGTGGCCCCCCTCCAGCTCAAGATCGCTGCCATCCAGTCCTGGCAGCCACCCGTCACCCAAACCGAGGTCCGAGCCTTCCTGGGGCTCACCGGATACTACCGGCGGTTTGTGAAGGACTATGGCAGCATTGTGGGGCCCCTCACGGCCCTCACATCCAAGAACCAGCCAAAAAGAGTCGACTGGACCCCAGACTGCCAAGCGGCCTTCGAGAAGCTGAAGGCCGGCATGTGCACCGCCCCTGTGCTCCAGGCTCCCGACTACAGCCGGGAGTTCATCGTCCAGACTGATGCCTCCGACCACGGCATTGGGGCCGTCCTCTCCCAGCTGAACCCCGAGGGAGTCGACCAACCAGTGGCCTTCATCAGCAGACGCCTACTGGCCCGAGAAAAGCGCTGGAGCACCATCGAGAGGGAGGCCTTCGCAGTGGAATGGGCCCTCAAAAAGCTCCGGCCCTATCTCTTCGGTACCCACTTTCGGGTACAAACAGATCATCGCCCCCTGCAATGGCTAATGCAGATGCGGGGGGAGAATCCCAAGCTGTTGCGATGGTCCATCTCCCTGCAGGGGATGGACTTCACGGTGGAGCACCGCCCTGGCCAGGACCACGCCAACGCGGATGGCCTGTCACGCTTTTTCCGCCTCGACGAGGAAAGTCCCCAAGAGGATGGGTGACTCTCCCCGCCTTCAGCTGGGGGGGACGCATGTTGGACAGGCCACATGAAGGGCTCGCTCCCTCCCCGCATGACAGGGCCCAGACACCGGCTCTCCCAGGGCCACTCACAGAAGCACCACGCAACCCGTCCCCTATGGGACGCCTGCTCCCGGACATCTCTGCATCCCTGGGCCGGGCCACCGTCAGCACCATTGCCCGGACCAGTCGCCATCTTGGACACTGCACCACGAGGCCGCGTGGCCTCAGCTCGACCCCAACCCTGGGCCTGGCCAGGCCCCGACAGGCCGGCACCACCATCCACCCAGGAGGTGAACGGACCACTTGGCAGGTCAATGGGAGGAAGAAGTGTCGATGGCTCTCCCCTGCCAGGTGCCGATCGCCCCCAGCCTCCCCGGGCGCTGGCTCCACCCCCCTGCTGGGTGTCTGGACTCCCTCATCCCGGACCTCCCGACCTCCAAGTGCGAGGGTCCGGACATCAAAGGGCGCCAGACCTATAACTGGGGCAGCTCCAGAGCAGGAAGGAGTTGTATCCTGGAGTCGAGAGACACCTAGAAGAACTCATCCTTGATGGACGGTTGGCGCTGCCGCAGCCCTGCCTTGTGAACTGTCGTCCTGCCTGCTGGCGCTGCCGCGGCCCTCTGCAACCTTCATCCTCGCCGGGACCTGCTGGCGCTGCCGCGGCCCGTTGTAGCTACCATCTTCGTCGGGACCTGCTGGCGCTGCCGCGGACCGTTGCCACCTTCGATCGCCTCGGGCCCTGCTGGCGCTGCCGCGGCCCGTCTTCCTAGAACACCAAGCTCGAGGATTGTGAGCTATCCACCATCTCATCGCAACTACCAGATTGGTAACAAGACTGTCCCGCTACCCCCTTCTCCCATCCAAGAGACTAGAATCGAGGGGACCCCTGAGTCCTGACCTCCTTGTACCATTCTACCGTACTGCAAGATTGCTTATAAAGAACGTTAAACCTTATCTTTGTGTGGTGTCCGTCTGTGGGGGGGAAGTTACTTGTCTGTACGATCGCTGGAGACGGCTCTCCTCGGAGACCTCTCCCCTTGTCCTCGGCCGACCCTCCAGGTCCCGTCTAACAACGTGCCAACCCAAGATTGTATAACGTTGAGACTGTCACAAGTGGCCTGTACACATCCGGGCACTGCCCGTAAATTCACTAACACGATCGCCAACATGGCCAAAACACACCCACCCTTTGTCCAGAAAACTAAAGAAGAAAGAGTCTTAAAGGGTCAGCTAGATCCGGGGCAGAGCCAGCTGGGATGTCCCGTGGGGACAGGCTGGAGGAAGTAAGAGAGTCAAAACTGCCCAAACTGTACAAATGGATCTCGCTTACCCCTAGTGGCCCTGGGCCTGGGGAAATTAGACTGGTGATGGACTTACGTGAAAGTAATTTGTGGGCCAAACTTGGCGCCCAACAGGAACCCTAAACTTTGGCATGCTGCCCCTGCTCACCTGGACAGGCCCTCTCCCCTGCAGTGTGAAGTCCTAAGAAGTGTCATGACACTAGCACAACCGTGACGCCTAAGATTGCTTCACCCCTACAAGCAGTCTGAACCCGGTTGCCACCTTGCCCCCAAGAGCACATAACCCGGGACAGCGAGTAGGCCCTAGGACCGGAGACTGCCCTTGCAGTCCTTAATTCCATACACACCTGTCCTAAACAGAGGCCTGTGTACTTGGTCCGGTTGTTCTGAAAATGGCAGGATGTTACACTCCAGGCTTGGGCGTGCTGGCCCAGAGCACACGCCCTGATCCCAGTGTGTTCTTCCCCTGCATCCGCTCGAAGCCTTGACAGACCAGCCTGCCCTGCGTTGTTATAAACTATATGGAACAAAACTGGCATTACTGGAAGAGAGAACAGATCGATAAAAACAGCCCCAGACAGCCTATACCGGTAAACAATTTGCTACCTCGAATCCCCGAATCTGAGCCCCTTACATACGCCCCAGTTGCTGTACAGAGGGACCCATTCCAAAATTGCACAAGGGATGCAATATGTGCCCAGCCAGACCAATAGTATACCGACAATGCAAGTGAAAATTCTCACCGTGGATCAAGGAGAAGCCCACCTTTTGCCAGTACTTAACGGGCGAACGCCCCAATTAAATCCTAGCAACCAACAAACTGGCCAGACTCATCAATAGTTTAAAAGGAGGAAACCACTCGAAATAGCACTGAAAACACCTGCTATGCTCAGCTTGATCAGTTGGTATCAAATTGTGCCCATGGGGCGAAAATTGGGCGCCCCCCAACGGGACCATAATGACACCTGGGGAAACCTGGGGTCCCAGACCCTATCTTGCTGGCCCCCACCCCAGTGTGATTACCCTATACCTGGTGATAGTCCATGTGGCCCTAGTGGGACGTGCAGTTTCTTCAGCGCGGTGGGGTGACCTATACAACACGTAACAAGCAAAACTGCTGTAGTCTCATCCCAACAGAGACCCTGAGTGTTGAACAACCATGCCCTGGCATGCTGAAAAGCCCCCTTGGATGCCAACCCTCCACCTGAGTGAGAGAAAGGGGGCATGCCTGTATCCAGAGGTACTGGCAGACGCATGAGTGAGTGGTTCTAGTGATAGCAGTGCCCGTACGTACACATGCATGACATACGAGCACTGAATACAGCCCAGAGCATGCCCAGGTAACTGCCCCTAGAAAGGGAAAGGGACTTGGAGAGGACAGGGAACACGCCTTTATAGTTGCCCTACGCTCAGCTCAGCTGCGCCCACATCCCCACATCCCCAGTGTGATCAGGCCGTAATCCTTGTATAAGTACAGGTGACCCCCTGAGTCAGTGGGGTCGTTCACCAATGCTGTTTCTTCTTTGTGGACACCAAGGAGATGTTTGCAGAATCCGCTAAAGAATTAACTGCACGCATGTCACATATCCTTCTGTAAGGTGCTGTACGCAAACACCCTTTTGTTTGCTCCCAATAGTCCCATACTACCTGTAACTTAGCATCTGCTATGAAATGTGGCCACTTGTATTGCTCTCATGTACAGCTGTAAACAGCACTAGTTGCAATACCAACTATGTACTCTTGATAACACACGTATCTTCATCCGACAGTCTCGAGGTGCTGAATAACAGAAGAGTCTTGTTACCCAACTCAATGGTACTCGTTTATCGACCTCGGATGTATGCAAGGCTGGGTAGACCCGCCGGGGATAGGACCGGTGACCAAGAGATCGGCACCGACCCCTGCCGTGGATGCATAGTTCCACTGCGCAACCAGACCCGGATACAGGTCCGTTCCTATTGTGAAGCGTGATCCTCCACTACGTCGTGGCGGAAGTCAGGCCCCTGCTCCGACCACTGCTTCCAACGCCCGCCACAAACACACGCCAGAACTGATCCCCGGCACTGCCAGCAGTACGCCCGGGCCCTACATTCTATGCACAGCTCTTAGCGCCCGTGTCGAGTCCCCGCCAAGAGGCCGTGCCCCACGAGGCAGCTCTCATCCACACACGCATGAAGAGCCACAACCCCGAAGGTACGAAAGAAGCAAAGCCCACTCAACCCTGACTCACCTAATAGACCCGACGGAAAAATGGCACAATGACCCCCGGCGTAATAGGACAACGCGTCCAGACCGAAACGGCGTCAGGGTGAGGGGACAGCGGACAAAGAGGCCGCTAGGTGGGCGGGGGAGGAATATATACTCTCCCCCGCCACCACCATTCCGGAAGTGACGCACAGGACCTTCCGGGGTCTCAAAGCGCTGGGCTACCCCGTGTGCCATCTAGTGGCATTATGGGGGCCGACCTCTTACTTGTGTCCCCTGCGGGGGACGTGTCGGTCGGCCTGCATTGTAGCTCGCCTCGCTGTGTGCCCCTGCCCTGCTTCTTGGTTCTGCCTGAATCACTCCTGCTGCCGAGGGAGGAGCCGCGGTTCAAGCCTTGTTGTGGCCCCGCTTCCCAGACCTGGAACCTCCGCTCGTGCCTGCTGGACCGAGCTCTCCTAGGCTGGCTTGACCTGCTACGAACTGTCCCAAGCCGATTTCTCCCCCGATTTCTGAAGCGAGACCAGAGATGGGGGAGGCGCGGCTTGTACCCTCTGCCTCGCCGCGCTCCTGTACGCTGCCCTGCAACACTCGTTGCACCGGAGTTCCTCATATAGCGGCCGCTCTCTGCTGGTGCGGACCGGTAAGTCCTGTGCTGCTGCCCGCTGGGACGGGAAGGCTGGACATAAGACTGTCTTTCCGGCAGCGCTGTCCTTCATGAACTAAGGCGATGGTCCGGATATCCTCCGAGGCAATGGTCCTCTCATCATCTGAGGCTACCGAGGCGACGTATGGAAAAGTATATAACGGTGATCCATAAAAAAGGAATACATGTTAAATTAGTGTTGTCTATATGTCAGGAACATATGTAATGTCTTAATTCTAAGTTATGTCCGTCAGTCACTGTTAGTTTTTTGTTGCTTATATATGTTTTATGTTATTTGTTACAGCCCTGATGAAGTTCCAAAAAGGTTGTATCTTTGGGGAACGAAACGTGTTGCCTGTCTTTATGAACTCATTTTGAAATAAAAGAAGAGATTGATGAAATAACAACGGACTATATGTATTGTGTTCGATGCACCTCCTATTGCTAAATGTACCGAGGCAATGTTTGTTTGTGAGGTTAAAAGGGGGGACCCGTGCCCCCTTTTAACTCCCTTGCCCCGCTCAGCCCCTTCTCTGTAATTGGGCGGCTTGTGGGTTTCAAAAGGGCGCCCAATTCCAGCGCACCCTCTTTTCGTGGGTTTTCTCCCGGGGTGCTCCAGCCTCTGGGAGGCGTTCCCCAGAGGCCCCCACTGGACCGGCTTTGCCTTCTCCGGCCCGTGTTTCAATAGTAAAGTGGGTCTCTGCGCACATGCGTGATTGACATGTGTGCAAAGGCTGAACATCCCCCAAACCATCAGATACTTTTTAATGTGAAACAGCGCCAGGGCTAAGCTGGAGGCCTATTCCCTTCCAACGCAGCCAAATAAAGCTTGTGACGTTGCCATTATCAATTTAACTGTCATATTAAAATACCATTTATGAAATACCCTGGTTTTGGATAACTGGACCAGTGCCCACATGCATCAAACTCCCGTTTTGCGTTTCCAAATTTGCGATTTTTACCGAATCGCAAATATGGATTCGCAAAACGGGATGCATCATAGAAAGTGCAAAATATTTCCGATTCGGTAAAAAATCGCAATTTTTACCGAATCGCAAATATTATGTGAATTCAAAATTGCAAATTCGCTATTCCCATTGATTCCTATGGGCCAAAAGGCCCATAGGAATCAATGGAAATTGCGGATTCGCAATTTTGAATTCGCAAATGTTGATGCATTCCATGGGTGCAGGGGGGGGTCCAAAGGACCCCCCCCTGCACCCCTGAAATGTATTTTTAAATGGATGTTTCACACACACATGTCCTAAGGACATGTGTGTCTGTAACATGACATTGTTTAAAATGTAAATTAGAACATTTAAAAAAAAATTCGCAATTTACCACGAGGTTCAACCTCGTGGTAATTTGCACTTCCAAACTTTGTTTCCGCAATTTGATTTCAGAATGATGCATTGCATTTAAGGAATCGCAAATTTGCGATTCCTTAAATGCAATCGCATTCTGGAAAGTGTGATTGACGTGGAGCTGGAGGGTGCAGGGGACTTGACATTTACACTAGCGGAAAGAGACAGAAGTCTGGCGTGTCAGATCAACTCGTACCTATATCATATCTGATACCTGATGTTTGGGAACCATATTATCTAGAGGGAAAGGTCTCTTGGGCAGAGGCTATTCTATACTGACTGTGAGTGCGTGTATAAGCGTCTACGTGTCTGCATGAGATGCGAGGGGGCATGGGCCTACCATGGTAACAGAAGCTATGAATTACTTGCACGGAGACAGTGAGGCCGGGCCCTTTGCTCTGCAGCTGGAAGGATGTTTACTTGAACTAGTAGGCAGGAATGTATGTTTGAGGAGCGGAGCAGATAATTCGAAGCTTGAATACAGTTTTGGCAGGCAGCAGGCTGAGCTAAGCGCCGTTAGCCGCGCAGGGAGTAAGGCAGAGGTCACGGGTACAGAGGCAGCCCAGGCTGAGGCGTTCAGAGTCAGAAGGCAGGAAAAGGCTCGATGGCAGAATTCAGAGGCCTACTTCGCCAGAGCTGAAAAACGTGTAAAGTACACCACAAAAAGACGTTGGCATGGCATACTTAGAAACGGAATATTCAACCCGTTCAGGGTGGATCTGAAAGAGGACATGTTATCGTTGGACGCAAATGTATTTGCGTCTTCATAGCTGGCACAGGAGGGAAGTTACATGCACTTTAAGCTCGTACATGGAGACGGTGGGGTACACGTTAGGGAACATTTCTTGACCATAAAATTTATATTTCCTCAACTCAATGACCTCTCCACTTAATAACGTAACCCGAAATGCAATAAAGTGTTTTATATCTTCACCAGACTTGCTTAGAAAGGACCTCAAGCTCACGCACAAGCAGGCTTTCTAATTGGAAGGGAGACTCCCTCCATTTAGACCAATAAAGTGTTCTGTCTCAATTTGTGTTTACTTTCTCCATCAAACGGCAAATCTTCAGGGTATGGTGGCCATCCGAGAAGCTGCCATTCCTCTCGACCGGAAACGCTCTCTTCTGAAATGGCCGCCCCGTTACCCTACCCTGGGGAAGCGTTAGTCCTCTGTCTACTTCTTACGCATCTGCAAAAACTACGAGGCAAGGTACGTCAGAACGCTCTTCGACTCTTGCGTTACAGTGGGTGTTTTGTACAATTAGCGAGGATTAAGGGGTTAAAGGCTGTATTTAAGATCCTTCAGCGCGCCATATTTTAAACTATTGTTTGCATTGTTTTATTTAGCAATGGCAGCGGCTTCTGTTGCCCCGAGAGTGCCGCTCAGGACAACAACGATACTGGATATAAATGAAGCGAAATCTGCCTGCCTTCGATTTGGTTGCTATTCATCTCAAGCGCATTTTTTCTCAAACTTCCTTTAGGAGTTCGGCATCAGTTTTGTCAGCCTTGAGCTCCTGACA
Organism: Lissotriton vulgaris; assembly: GCF_964263255.1. Taxonomy (NCBI): domain Eukaryota; kingdom Metazoa; phylum Chordata; class Amphibia; order Caudata; family Salamandridae; genus Lissotriton; species Lissotriton vulgaris. The sequence goes on along the minus strand of NC_141686.1, from coordinate 302,112,116 downwards.
CATAGAACGGAACAGCCAATCCGCGTTCGTCCAAGGGCATGAAGTGTAGACCGAGATGTCACGCTATAGACCCCACGCCTCAGGATGGAGATGTCAGTAATGTTTAGATCATACTTTCGCCTGTCAATTTGAGGCGGCGCTCTGGATCGTTTCATACGAAAAAATGAAGCAGGGTTTTCCGCCAAGGCTATTCAACTAACCCTTGTATGGTCCTGACTACACTTATAGAAACATATACATTGGTCTGGCCCAGTCCTACCAAACTGTGACTTTGGACATATATTAGGGTGTTATCAGGGTCAATAGTACTTACTATCGACAGTGGTTGTAATTTAAACAGTCTATAAGCAGTCCTCTGAAGTCATTAGATGTAGCTCACTCACCCTCACCCTCTCACGATCACTCACCCTCACCCTCACTCACCCTCACTCACCCTCAACCCCTCACCCTCACTCACCCTCACTCACCCTCACCCTCACTCACCCTCAACCCCTCACCCTCACTCACCCTCAACCCCTCACCCTCAATCCCTCACCCTCACTCACCCTCACCCACACTCACCCACACTCACCCACACTCACCCACACTCACCCACACTCACCCACACTCACCCTCACTCACCTTCACCCACCCTCACTCACCTTCACCCACCCTCACTCACCCTCACCCTCACTCACCCTCAACCCCTCACCCTCACTCACCCTCAACCCCTCACCCTCACTCACCCTCAACCCCTCACCCTCACTCACCCTCAACCCCTCACCCTCACCCACCCCCACTCACCCTCAACCCCTCACCCTCAACCCCTCACCCTCACTCACCCTCAACCCCTCACCCTCACTCACCATCAACCCCTCACCCTCAATCCCTCACCCTCACTCACCCTCACCCTCACTCACCCTCACTCACCCACACTCACCCACACTCACCCACACTCACCCTCACTCACCCTCACTCACACTCACACTCACCCACCCTCACTCACCCTCACCCACCTTCACCCTCACTCACCCTCACCCTCACTCACCCTCACTCACCCTCACCCTCACTCACCCTCAACCCCTCACCCTCACTCACCCTCAACCCCTCACCCACCCTCAACCCCTCAGCCTCACTCACCCTCAACCCCTCACTCACCCTCACTCTCACTCACCCTCACTCACCCTCAACCCCTCAGCCTCACCCTCACTCACCCTCAACCCCTCACCCTCACTCACCCTCAACGCCTCACCCTCAACACCTCACCCTCAATGCCTCACCCTCACTCACCCTCAACACCTCACCCTCACTCACCCTCACCCTCACTCACCCTCAACACCTCACCCTCACTCACCCTCAACCCCTCACCCTCACCCTCACTCACCCTCAACCCCTCACGCCCTCACCCTCACCCTCACTCACCCTCAACCCCTCACCCTCTCACCCCCTCACCCTCACTCACCCTCACTCACTCACTCACCCTCACTCACTCACCCTCACTCACTCACCCTCACTCACTCACCCTCACTCACTCACCGTCACTCACTCACCCTCACTCACTCACCCTCACTCACCCTCACTCACTCACCCTCACTCACCCTCACCCTCACTCACCCTCACTCACCCTCACCCTCACTCACCCTCACTCACCCTCACTCAGCGCAACCACAGCATCTTCACTAAATATATTTAATAAACTTTAAGCTATTGGCAATATAAAATAAAATCCATTTTATTTACGTATTAATTATTAATTGTTTTTTAAAGCCATTGATTTTTTTAATATCAATACATATAAGTCACATATAAGTCCCGTTAATACAAAACATGTTGCTTTACAAATGCTAGAGGTGTCACATTTACAAAAATTATAACTATTGGCTTTGTAAAGAAGAAAGCTATTAATTTAGCTATTTAGAAAAAACAACACATAAATAAAAAACAAAAAAATAAATAACACCTATAGCTCAAACTTTCCTACTGCGAGACCTATTGCATTTCCAATGCAATAGGTCTCGGAGAATTTGAGTTAGAGCTTTTAGAAATGTTTATGGCTTTTTTTTTTTAATTCTTTAGCATTGGCTACAGGAAACAAAAATGCTAAAGATTTACAAAAAAACCCATAAACAATTCTAAAAGCACTAACTCTAATGCTGCGAGACCTATTGCATTTCTAATGCTTGTTTATCACCTGAAATGTAGGCAAGCGAGTGACATAATGCTGTGAGTAACCTGTCGCATGTGTGTGGTGTACTTGTTTTGGTGTGCTAGGTGCCTTGATTCCCCCCTCCAACCCCCCTCCCCCCCCTCCCTCCCCCAGGACTGACTGAGGTGCTAATCATGAAATGAAACCATTTCCGGGGTTCGCTGGTGCGTCATTGGCCGCAAGGCTTTTCGCTCTCAGTAGGTTTCTGTCCCTCTCTGGCACAGACCGTGGCCCTTTGCCATCCTGGCCTCCTTGACAGGCGCCTCTGGCAGGGGTCACAGGAGGTCACGGAAAGGAAATGAATCAGACAGGGACATGACCTTCCTGTCTCTGGATATGACACCCTCCTCACCCTGTTCTTTATCAAAACCAACAGAGCGTCCCCTGTCTGCCCTCTCGAGGTCACCTTGGGTGGGCCATGCCAGCAGCGAGCTCTCCCATCCACAGCTCTCTCTCTTCTCTCTCTCTCTCTCCCTCCCTCTCACACCCCCATCTCTCTCTCTCACACACACTCTCTGTCTCTCTCTCTCACTCTCTCTCTCTCCTCTCGTTGACGTCACACACAGCAGCTCAGTCTATTCCTGTCAATTATTTCAATATCCCGCTTCCGCAGTGGGCGCGCGTAGGCGCGCGGGGCGCACTCTCGCTCGCGCTCTCTCTTTCGCTGCCCCTCAACCTCGGCCTCCCTCTCTCTCGTTCTCTCCTTTCACATCACAACAATTATTGACTCGCCTGTCTCTTCATTCATGAAAGGCGCTACGCCAGAGCCACGTCAAGCATACATGTGGCGCGTCAGACACATAATGGGTGCGTCCACTGCAGACATGGAAGAAAACCTAGAATTGCAGTCTTTTTTTAGCAGTTGTGCAGAATATTTTTCGCTTTCTTAGAATGCAGGGGATGGTTTAAATAGTCAATGCTCTAAGATCCAAATTTACTAAGCCCTTGCGTTGCCCTTGCGTCACACAAGGCAACACAGCCCTTTAGGGTGAATTACTGAGCCGCGGAAAACCACCTCGCATGGCTCTGCGTGGCTTGGTAAATCCAGAGTAACGCACAGTAGCATAAATCTCTACCTTGTGTTAGTTACTCTGTGTTGGGAAGGCCTTCCAAGGGCGTTGCATAGGCGTTCCTTGGCTGTTGCATAGGCGTTCCATGGCTGTTGCATAGGCGTTCCATGGCTGTTGCATAGGCCTTCCAAGGGCGTTGCATAGGCGTTCCATGGGTGTGCATAGGCGTACCATGGCTGTTGCATAGGCCTTCCAAGGGCGTTGCATAGGCGTTCCATGGGTGTGCATAGGCGTACCATGGCTGTTGCATAGGCGGTCCATGGGCGTTGCATAGGCGTTCCATGGCTGTTGCATAGGCCTTCCATGGGCGTTGCATAGGCGTTCCATGGCTGTTGCATAGGCCTTCCAAGGGCGTTGCATAGGCGGTCCATGGCTGTTGCATAAGCCTTCCAAGGGCGTTGCATAGGCAATCCATGGGCGTTTCATAGGCGGTCCATGGGCGTTGCATATTATGTTATGTTGTGTTAAAAGGTTTTTTACTGCGCACGGTCACCAATTGGTTTCATGGCGCTCAGAGACAAAGCAGGAAAGAAAGGCAGAGGGGTTTATTCATGGGCTAGCTGGAAAAGATGGGTTTTGAGGAGTTTACGAAAGCATATATAGTTTGGACACAGTCGAATAGTGGAGCGAAGGGAGTTCCAGGTACAGAGGGCAAGGAAAGAAAAACAGGAGCTGCCATGTTTTTTCCGTTTAAACCTGGGAGTGGTTAAAAGGTTGTGAGCAGAGGATGGGCGTTGCTTAGGCGTTCCATGGGCGTTGCATAGGCGTTCCATGGGCGTTGCATAGGCATTCCATGGCTGTTGCATAGGCCTTCCATGGGCGTTGCATAGGCGTTCCATGGCTGTTGCATTGGCCTTCCATGGGCGTTGCATAGGCGGTCCATGGCTGTAGCATAGGCGGTCCATGGGCGTTGCATAGGCCTTCCATGGCCGTTGCCTAGGCGTTCCATAGCTGTTGCATAGGTCTTCCATGGGCGTTGCATAGGCGTTCCATGGCTGTTGCATAGGCGTTCCATGGCTGTTGCATAGGCCTTCCATGGGCGTTGCATAGGTGTTCCATGGCTGTTGCATAGGCATTCCATGGGCGTTGCATAGGCGGTCCATGGCTGTTGCATAGGCGGTCCATGGGCGTTGCATAGGCGTTCCATGGGCGTTGCATAGGCATTCCATTGGCGTTGCATAGGCATTCCATGGGCGTTGCATAGGCGTTCCATGGCTGTTGCATAGGCCTTCCAAGGGCGTTGCATAGGCGGTCCATGGCTGATGCATAGGCCTTCCAAGGACGTTGCATAGGTGGTCCATGGGCATTGCATAGGCGGTGCATGGCTGTTGCATAGGCCTTGCATAGGCGTTCCATGGCTGTTGCATAGGCCTTCCAAGGGCGTTGCATAGGCGGTCCATGGCTGTTGCATAGGCCTTCCATGGGCGTTGCATAGGCAGTCCATGGGTGTTGCATAGGCCTTCCATGGGCGATGCATAGGCATTCCTTGGCTGTTGCATAGGCCTTCCAAGGGCGTTGCATAGGCGGTCCATGGCTGTTGCGTAGGCCTTCCTAGGGCGTTGCATAGGCGGTGCAAGGCTGTTGCATAAGCCTTCCAAGGGCGTTGCATAGGCGTTCCATGGCTGTTGCATAGGCCTTCCAAGGGCGTTGCATAGGCGGTCCATGGCTGTTGCTTAGGCCTTCCATGGGCGTTGCATAGGCAGTTCATTAGAGTTGCATAGGCCTTCCCTGGGCGTTGCATAGGCGTTCCATGGCTGTTGCATAGGCCTTCCATGGGTTTGCATAGGCGGTCCATGGCTGTTGCATAGGCGGTCCATGGGCGTTGCATAGGCCTTCCATGGCATTGCATAGGCGTTCCATGGCTGTTGCATAGGCCTTCCAAGGGTGTTGCATAGGCAGTCCCTGGCTCTTGCATAGGCCCTCCAAGGGCGTTGCATAGGCGGACCATGGCTGTTGCATAGGCCTTCCATGGGCGTTGCATAGGCAGTCCATGGGTGTTGCATAGGCGTTCCATGGGCGTTGCATAGGCATTCCATGGCTGTTGCATAGGCCTTCCAAGGGCGTTGCATAGGCGGTCCATGGCTGTTGCATAAGCCTTCCAAGGGTGTTGCATATGCGGTCCATGGGCGTTGCATAGTCGTTCCATGGCTGTTGCATAGGCCTTCCATGGGTTTGCATAGGCGGTCCATGGCTGTTGCATAGGCGGTCCATGGGCGTTGCATAGGCCTTCCATGGCATTGCATAGGCGTTCCATGGCTGTTGCATAGGCCTTCCAAGGGTGTTGCATAGGCGGTCCCTGGCTGTTGCATAGGCCCTCCAAGGGCATTGCATAGGCAGACCATGGCTGTTGCATAGGCCTTCCATGGGCGTTGCATAGGCAGTCCATGGGCGTTGCATAGGCGTTCCATGGGCGTTGCATAGGCATTCCATGGCTGTTGCCTAGGCCTTCCAAGGGCGTTGCATAGGCAGTCCATTGCTGTTGCATAGGCCTTCCAAGGGCGTTGCATAGGCGTTCCATGGCTGTTACATAGGCCTTCCAAGGGCGTTGCATAGGCGCTCCATGGCTGTTGCATAGGCCTTCCAAGGGTGTTGCATAGGCGGTCCATGGCTGTTGCATAGGCCTTCCATGGGCGTTGCATAGGCAGTCCAGGGGCATTGCATAGGCCTTCCATGGGCATTGCATAGGCGTTCCATGGCTGTTGCATAGGCCTTCCATGGGTTTGCATAGGCGGTCCATGGCTGTTGCATTGGCATTCCATGGGCGTTGCATAGGCGGTCCATGGCTGTTGCATAGGCGGTCCATGGGCGTTGCATAGGCGGTCCATGGGCGTTGCATAGGCGCTCCATGGCTGTTGCATAGGCGTTCCATGGCTGTTGCATAGGCCTTCCATGGCATTGCATAGGCGTTCCATGGCTGTTGCATAGGCATTCCATGGGCGTTGCATAGGCGGTCCATGGCTGTTGCATAGGCGGTCCATGGGCGTTGCATAGGCGGTCCATGGGTGTTGCATAGGCGCTCCATGGCTGTTGCATAGGCCTTCCGTGGGCGTTGCATAGGCGTTCCATGGCTGTTGCCTAGGCGTTCCATGGCTGTTGCATAGGTCTTCCATGGGCGTTGCATAGGCGTTCCATGGCTGTTGCATAGGCCTTCCATGGGCGTTGCATAGGCGTTCCATGGCTGTTGCATAAGCCTTCCATGGGCGTTGCATAGGGGTTCCATGGCTGTTGCATTGGCCTTCCATGGGCGTTGCATAGGCGGTCCATGGGCGTTGGACAGGCGTTCCATGGCTGTTGCATAGGCGGTCCATGGGCGTTGCATAGGCATTCCATGGCTGTTGCATAGGTGGTCCATGGGCGTTGGATAGGCATTCCATGGCTGTTGCATAGGCGGTCCATGGGCGTTGCATAGGCGGTCCATGGTTGTTGCATAGGCGATCCATGGCTGTTGCATAGGCGTTCCAAGGCTGTTGCATAGGTGGTCCATGGGCGTTGGATAGGCGTTCCATGGCTGTTGCATAGGCGATCCATGGGCGTTGCATAGGCGTTCCATGGCTGTTGCATAGGCGGTCCATGGCTGTTGCATAGGCGTTCCAAGGCTGTTGCATAGGCGGTCCATGGGCGTTGGATAGGCGTTCCCATACTCACACCCATGGATTTTGATGCAATCCCAGATTTCCCCAACTTAGTACACCCGGGATTGCGTCAAAATGGTAGATAATAAGGAAACATATATTTATTTCTCCTCTTCATTCTGCAGCACAAGTAGAAAGAGGAAAATGCATTAAAGGATTGTTTTTGCAGGAGGGGTCCCTTCCTGCACAAAAAGTATCCTGTCAGTAACGCAGTACCCTTGCACCATGCGCACGGGTGCCTGCAGTGGCGCTAGGCAGCCCTCAGCGTGCCAGCGCAGGGAAGGAGCACATATGCATCATATCTTAGTAAATGTGCCGTATTTCCTTTCTCACCCTGTCACACAACTCAGCTTGGCTGATGAGGGGTGAAACCCCGAAACCGGTCCCAGCATGCTTCCTTTCCGGTCTAGGGAGGACCTGGCTGGGCAGTTCGGGCTGGATTGTTCCCATGAGGCACGGGGTCAGACTGATTTGCATATGGCTGGGTCTGAAGTGGGGTGGCATGGTGAGCAAAAGAATGATGGATTCAACCCAGATCTCTTGATGGGGGGTGAATGTTTGATTTGCTCTGCATTCCATCCATCAATTGTGTGTTTTTTACCCTTTTTTTCAGACAGAATTGTTTCTGTTTATTTGTTAGGTGTCTGCTACTGGACTGATTACTTCTTGGCGCTATGGAAGTAGGCAACTCTTAGTTACAGTGGAGTGCTACATCTCTGCCCTGTCCCATTTGCAGGACTTGTAGTCTGCATGTAAGTTTATGCCATAACTCCAAAGCCAACATGCGTGCAAGGAGCCCACAGCCCGTCACCCCTTAAACTGGAGGCTGAGATTTAATTGTAAACCCCATAGGAAATAATGTTAAATTAATTGAAATGAATAAAAAAAGTAAACAATATAAATAAAAATGATAGTAGCATTTCATTTTATTAGATGTAATTGCATTCTTTTTAAAAATGATACACATCAAGTTATCAATTAATATTAAAGCATATTAGAAATAATTTTTGTATTAGATGGTGTTTTATTTTTAAATTTAACCTTGACAAAAATAATTTTAATGTTTTAACTAATTTATTTTTTAATTTAAAATCTAGTTAATAGTGCTGTAGCATGTTTGCACTTAGTTCTAAATTTAAAATAAAGATATTAAAATAATGTTTGTTTCATTGTTATATAAAATATAAGTTTAATAAATGTTTTTACTTTTCTGTGTACTTTACCAAGCAGCAATCTCCCTATGGTAAAGCATAGGCAACTTTTCCCTATAATTTACCATGCTCGGGCCCCAGCCATATCTGAGGGAATCTCTTTATGGTATAGACTATATGCATATATTCCCTATATTTTAACATGCAGAGGTCTCTGTCCCAATCGTGGAGGCTCTCTACGGTAAATTTGAGCCTGAGGCAGTTAACGTTCATCCAGTTGACAAGAAAACGGATGAGTTGGGTGTTGTCCCCGTCGGAGATGATGTTGATCATGTGTGATCTGGTAATACCGGCGAGCAGAGTCATGCATATGTTGTAAACAGTAGTGGTGATCGAGGATCCCTGGGGGTCTCCACGGATGAGGTTGGTGGCTGTGGAGGTGTAAGGTGCCAAACTGACCACCTGTGTGCGCCTTGTGAGGGAGGAGAAAGCCATTGGAGTGCAGGTGATAAAAATTGCTGAGTCGTGGAGGCGCAGGATGGGATATGAGATGGTGTCGAAAGTTATGGAGAGGTCGAGCAGGAGGAGTGCCGCTGGGTCCGCTCTGTTAATGTCCATGTGAATATCGTCGGTGGCAGCAATGAGGGCAGTTTCCGTGCTCTGGTTGTTCTGAAGCCTGGTTGAGAGGTGTTAAGGAGGAGGTTTACCTTGAGGTGGTGTAACAGTCACCTGCTGATGATTTTTTTTAAAGGATTTTTGATGGGTAATGAAACTGGGAGATAGGTTGGAAGTTATCCAGTATCGTCGGGTCTGCCAAGGGTTTCTTAAGAGGCAGAAGAATGGAGGAATGCTCCCAGGATTCTAGGTGACAGAGGTGAGGGAATTGTTGAGGGTTGGGGTGAGCACAGAGCAGATAGGGTTGAGTCCTCTTGTGAAGGGGAAGTGTGGGCAGGGATCCGAAGGGCTTCAGACTGGTTGGATCGCACAGTAGAGGCTGTTTCCACCATGGAGATCCCAGGCCAGTATGCCAGGACGGTTCCTGGATGGATCGTCTCGTCAGGTTGGATGAAGGTGTGGGGAGAATGGATCCAGTTGGCCAGCGACGTTGTTCTAGATGTTGCTGATTTTGTTGTGAAAGATGTGGGAAAGATGGTTGCAGAGGTCCTGTGAGGGGTGATGATGGTGGAGATAGCAGTACGGAGGAGAAGTCTTTTACAATTGCAAAGATTTCTTTGACGTTGTTGGACCTGTTTGTGATTTGTTCTGTCACAGCTGAGCGAATGCTGCTTATGATTTGCGGATGGAAGTGTTGGAGGGTTGATTGGAAGATCCCTCTGTTGTCTTCATGCGTGTGTCTCTAAGATTCCTCTCTTGTTGTCTTCATGTGTGTTTCCAGCAGCGTTCCAGCTGCTTGCATTGGCCTTTGTAAAATCTGAGATCTTCTGTATACCAGCTTGCAATGGGTCTTATTCTGGAAGTGGTGGTGGTTTTGGGAGGGGAGTTGGAGTCTGAGCAGGAGGTGACTCAGGCATTGAATTGAGCGTGGATTGTGGGAGGCCGTCTTCGTGCTACGGGTGGTTGGTTTGCAGTTCTGTGATCCAGGTTTCTTCTGAGATTCGGCTCCAGTTTCTCCGTATGCTCTTGGAGAGTGCGGGTCGGCATTGGTGGGAGATGTTCGAGTTGAAGCCAAGCAGAGAGTGATCTGTCCAGGTGAGGATGGTCTGTCAAATTTTAGGAAGAAAAGATCGAGGTCCTCTGGTGTGGGTGGGGACTTTCACGAGTTGAGTGAGTTCGAGAGAGTTGAGGCCATCCAGGAGGTTAGAGGTATTTAGGTATGTGTGATCTTTCAGGTGGAATTTGGAGTATCCGAAGAGGGTGCAGGAGCTGGCGCTGAGTGCCGGAGGGCAGTGAGTTCCATGGTGGTGCTTCTGAAGTTGGCCCATGTGCAGGTTGTCGATAGAGGAGGGCTCCACCCAAGGGAGCGTTGTTGGAGATGTGTACTTTAAAGGCCAGATGTTCAGGTGTCTCTCAGAAATTGCGAAGGTGGTGAATAGAGATGGGCACATTGTTAATTGCCCGGAGTAATTGGAGCTATTTTGGTAATTCTGTGTTACTCTTGGGATGCAAAATTACTGAAATTATGTGATTACACCTGCTTGAGCAATTAAGAATAATGTGCGGCAAAAGTCCTACCTCAGGAGGATAGGAACAACAAACGTCGAGAGGACGAGTGGCTGCTGGCTGCTGCTGCTCGTGTCCTGTTGCGTTTCGTTTAAGGAGACGATGAGGCGTAATGACCAGAGCTGCTGACTTGGGAGCTGGGACCCTGGTTCGTATCTTGACGTCGGCTCAACATCCTCTGATTCTGGGTAAATCACTCAAATCACTTAATCTCCCCGTGCCCAAGGACAGCGCCTGGATACCCTCACAGGTGATAAGTCTCGCTGTATAAATCTACAAATTATTAGAGTGAAATTGTCTTTGCACAAAATGTATCCTCTGGCCCATTTTGGACATAAGAGGGCATTTTGTGCTAACGAAATAGTGTTAAATGCTCGATTACGTTCCTCGTGTTATTACGAATAATTATGCATAATTATATGGTATTTATGCAGAATTACGCTTGAGACAATTGCGCAAGTTACGCCCACCCCTTGTGGTGGAGCAGCTGATGTAGTCTCTGTGGCTGAAGGCTAGGCCACCTCCGGGTTTGCTGGTTCTGTCCTGTCTTGTTATCTTGAAGTTGGGGGGGAGGGGTTAGTCATAGCGCTGTTGGGCCTATAACAGGGTGAGCCAAGTATCGGTCACAAATAGGAGGTCCAGGAGGAGGTCAGACCGCGGCAGGGCAAAAGGGTGGAGGAAGAGGTAAGGATCAAGGGAGGGAGGCTTTTTGCTCATGACCAACAAAACCAGATTTACCTTAAGGCCACACCTCTTAGTGGGCTGCTAGAATAAAACAAGCATTTGCAATGTAATAGGTCTTGCATTTGGGAATGTTCAAGCTATTGGCATTGTATATGACAATGCCTTTTATTTATGCTCTAAAAGCAAACACATAAAAAAAGGCATTGTCATTTACAAAGTCAAGAGCTTAAACTCTTGCAAATGCTTGTTTTTTTCTAGGGGTGGGAAGCCTTCACTCTGATGTGCAAACTGCATTTCTTTTTGAGTGCATTTACAGGCTGGCGACGGATGCATTTCCCAAAGTGTTAAATCAGCTTGCAGTGGGTGCTTGATGTTATGCTAATCTTTGTGCCAACTTGAGAAAAACAAAATAAAATACCCCGTCGGGGTGAGTAGCGAGTACAATGTAGACGTGCCTGGAGATGCTGTGCATTGCGTCACTGCAGGAAAGTCCTGAGTTTACAAGACCCACATTTGTCTTGGGAATAAATCTGTATTTCCATAACGCAGGCTTGCACTGAGACGTCTGTCTCACGGCTTCTCATTTTGAAATGCAGCTTTGTTGTCTGAGACGCACCTAAAGGCGGACGCACTGACGAGGACTGTGTGTACTCCAGGGAATGTAAACAGGGAACAGGAGCGGCTCTAGGCTCATGGCGGCCCTGGGCAGGGAGCGTAGGTAGGGGGCCCCCGGAGCATAGGTAGGGGGCCCACGAAGGACCGTAGGCGCGGAGGTCAGTGAACAGGTCAGGGTGTTTGGAAGTGGAACAGAGCCGGAGGCCGCCAAATCCCTGCCCGGGGCCGCCTCGCAAATATGTATCCATCCTCGGAGGATTATTATTTTAAATATATATATTGGCGTGGTCGCCCCTGGGGTTTGGTGGCCCTGTGCAGGTGCACAGCTTGCACATGCCTAAGGCCGCCCCTGCAGGGAAGGGCTCGCCCGAAGGATCTCTGTTCCTCGCTGCCTCAAGGTGGAATTCTCCCTTTATCGGGACTTCCATTGTCGGCAGAGGGACAGGGAAGGATTCTGGTGTCCGAGTGCAGAGTAGCAGTAGATGGTTTACCTGGAGAGAGCTGCCTTATAGTTGGAGGTTTAGGATGGCAGCTGTAAAAGACGCCAGTTACAGCCAACAGCACAAGTCACTGGCCGTGGCTGTGAAATGTTTTTTTTGTTGTAAAAGTGTCCCATGTTGCGCTTTACCTTAACCCCTTGCATGCTCGGGACACCCCCCCGCCGTCATGCGTCATGGTGGGTGTGTGTGGAGAATGGCCTGGGGGCGTCCGTATCCCCCCCACTATTCAAATCGCCCACAAAGCGCAAAAATTTGCGCCGCATGCAAGGGGTTAATGGCGCCCGTGCCCCTTTCTTTAGACGCGGCTTGCTGTCAGCTGAATAGGGTGAGCAGCTTCTAACGAAAGGGGCATGGCCACCGTTAAAGTGAAACCAATGTATGGGGTGCTTTCACGGGGAAAAAAGGTTCAGGAGCGCGGCTGCTATAGTTAAAGAGGACCGTGCTGGTAAATAAAATAAATAAAGAAGCGTGGCCGCTACAGTTAAAGCAGACCGGCCGCCATGACTAATAAAAATATAAAAGTGGGCGGCATGCTGCGCTGTAGGAAAGCGCGTCGTGGGTGGAATAGGGGAAACTCAGTAAAGAAAAGAGTGCCCACAGACTGTAGAGAAAACAGACGGTGTAACAACACAAGTAAAAGGTCCAGTCCCCCTGGGAGGTTACACATGCAGACAAGGCGGGACTAACAAGTCTATTTATGAATCAAAAGCAACAATTTTTTTTTTCAGAACCAAATTTTATTGATTTTCTTGTCATTGAAGGATTACAAAGAGGGCACTGCTCTCCATGAGTCAGGGGAGCAGTGTGCAAATAAGTAGTTATCACATACAAATAATTCAAGCAGCAAATCGACATAAATGACCTTCGCCGAACTCCCTACCCCTCAACCCTCACCCTTTGAACCCCCCACCCGGATCCCACCCCCCTCCCCGCACAGCGTCCACATGGTCCAAATGTAAGTGCATAGTAAAAATATAGTCAGTGTGTGTATTGTGTCACCCAGGGTCAACAAGCACTTGTCCTGCATCAGCATCTTGTTGCGCTGGTGGTTCCAGCCACAGTCCTCTATAGTCCGCCCATCTCTTCCATATTTTGAAATGTTTGCGGGGCATCCCCTGGCTTCAAAAACTGGGCGCTCCAGCCCCATATAAAAATCCAAACCCCTCTTCCACACCCCTACCAGGGGGGCCTTGGAATCCTTCCAGGCCCGAGATATGTCTCTTTTGGCCGCCGTAAGGCCTAGGAGCAGCAGATGGCGTTTATAGATATTCCCTCCCACCTGTTCCATGACATGAAGGAGGCCCAGCTTCGGCGATCGGGGGAGGTCCCAGCCCAACCCTTCAGACAGACAATCCCATACGCCGGTCCAAAACCTCAATAATTTATCACACGCCCACACTGTGTGAATGAAGGTGCCCACTGCACGACCACACCGCAGGCAGTCAGGGGAGGCAATCAGCCCAGCTCTCCACAATCGGTCTCTAGTATAGTAAGTACTTGAATTGGATAAAGCACAGGTGCACCGCAACAGCTGCCCCCCTCGGGGCCTCCAGGGCCTCCCTCCAATCCTCTTCCTCCAAGTCCCCTACATCTCCCTCCCACACCGACCGTTGCTTGTCCAGGGGAGAGGAACAGTGCGTAACTAGTGTTTGATATATATTAGATATTTTCTTGGTTTCTAATTCTCCCATGAACACCTTAGCTTCCAGGGGGCTAAACTCCGGCAAGGACTCCAGGCCGGCCAAAGCGGGGGACACGGCGTGTCGGAGTTGCAGGTATTTAAAGAATTGTGTTCGGGGCATTTTATACTCCTCTCTCAGAGCTTGGAACGATTGAAGGGTTGTGCCTTTCATGACGTGCCCCAGCGCCGATTTTCCAATCGCGTCCCAGTCATGGAATCCCTGCAAGGAAGCCAGTGCCGGAAGCCTCCCATTCTGCCACAATGGGGTTTCCCTCATCAAAAAATCAACGATTTTGAATGGACAGTAACAGGAGCCAATTGGAAAGATGGGCATGAAATGGGCGGAGCTTCAAGTTCATACCTGAATACAGCATGCCTCGCAGAGCAGCGCACTCGCTGCCCAGGCTCGACCAAAAATACAGTCCTGGTTTTCATTTTATCTCGCATTACTTTTCACTTTGTTATATATAATTCAACCTTTAGAATGAGAACTTACAAACTAAAGTACCAGATGCAAAATGAAGTAAGATGAGAATGTGAGGATTTACTGAGCATCTTATTACTGTCCAGGGGCGTCAGGAAAGCAGATATACAAACCCCCAGTCACCTACACTGAAATCAGAGGCATAATTCATAAATTAAATGCTAAAGAGACCCTCCAAACATAAAAACAAGAACATAACACAAAAAAACAGAATGATAGTTTGGGTTTCCCGATGACGGTGGCCCGGTGCCTGCGTCCACCCACTGACCCGGCGTCCACCCACTGACCCGGCGTCCACCTACTGACCCAGCGTCCACCCACTGACCCAGCGTCCACCCACTGACCCGGCGTCCACCCACTGACCCGGCGTCCACCCACTGACCCAGCGTCCACCCACTGACCCGACGTCCACCCACTGACCCAGCGTCCACCCACTGACCCGGCGTCCACCCACTGACCCTGCGCCCACCCACTGACCCGGCGTCCCCACCCACTGACCCTGCGTCCACCCACTGACCCGGCGTCCCCACCCACTGGTGATTTTAATCAAACATTGCGCACGTGTTGGAGCAGAATTGACTACATTAAACACTTTTTATGAATGGACGGTAATGCCAGTACACATGTATTATTCATGTACTTTTAATTGGAAAAATATGAAAGAGTATGCCACTAATTTATTTCCAAGATATTGAACAAATTAATATTCATTCATACTCATAAACTCCGTAAAAGAAAGGCTTGTGCACAACGAATCCTATAGTCACCCGTGTCACAAGGTTTCCACCTAGAAAACCTCGCCCTTCATCTGCAGGTGCTCCAATGGAGCCATGTGGAGTTTATTCTTGATATATTGATTACCCGAGCTTGTTAAATATTAAAACCCCTGCAGCCACCGCGGTCTGTAGGGGTTTTAATATTTAATCCGGACCGGGATGTTATCCCCCAGCACTCTTCATTAGGGCGGCCCCTCCCACCCACAGTCCATCAGTGGCACGTCCCTTCTCGCGGGGGCGTGCAGCGCGTGCCAGGCTGTAAGGAGCAGCGCCACGCCCACTCACAGTCCATCAGTGGCACGTCCCTTCTCGCGGGGGCGTGCAGCGCGTGCCAGGCTGTGATGAGCAGCCTGGCCTCTGCAAACAGAGTGCATCGAAGAAACGAAATCAATTTATTTCCGACACGTCCCGGTCCTCCAGGCGGCCGGGACGTCACGCCTGTGAGCGGATCCATCCTGTTAAACACTTGACAGCTCGGTGGGTGATGCTGACGGAGTCTCACACCTCCAGAGGTGAGGGGCCTCGTCCCATCCTCCAAGCCACAGAGCCCGGATGTGAGTGATGAGGGTTCACGGCTGTCTCCATGCACAAGAGAAGCCGTTTCACTGCAAGAGGCGCCGGGATTCTTGTTATTGCTGCTTTGCAAGGCCTCTTTTTCAATCAAGGCAGTGACCCATCTTTCAGGAAAAATGCCTTGTGCTTGGCTGGTTTTAGTGCCTGGGAGCGTGTGTCTGTTGTCAACAGCTGTTTATTACCCCGCTGCAGTGTCCACGCTTCAGTGAAGAGTGTTATAACACAAAGTGTGGAGGCTCCTCATTGGCTGAAGCTCATGTGTGGGTCAAAGGGCGTCAGATGTCACTTTTCTTAGACACCTTAATGTGACAAGGACCCCTACGTGCAAATTGGACCGTTTTTGGTTCTGAGAGACCTCAGATTCATAAATCAGTTGTGTCGGTTCTGGACAGGGCCGCATTAACCCCCCCCCCCCCCTTAATATTCTAGATGACCCCACCCGCTGAGAGGAATCTACCTGGGGTGGTCTCTGCCTGATGGACATAGAAAAAACACTCCCTTTCCGTGAGACTCTGGGCTGCGGTGTCAGGGCCGCCTCTACACCCCTTCCATCTATGAAAGATGCACGTCACGTTCCATCTGCAGACCAGCAAAGGATTATTTTATGGCCCATCACCGAACACTAATGGGAATACACATGGGTCAGTGTAACCATCCGCAAAACCCCATGCGTCTCCCAATGGCAAACTATAAAAACACACCAAGCCAATTGCTTAACCCATTTTCTGTACAGCTTCCTAGTCTCATTTTGAGGTCGAGCCTGAGTCGGCGCGCATGCGCTGCTCTGGAGGTCTGCTCTGGTAGAGTACGGAAAAGATGTCCCACCCACTCTCCGCCCATATTTGTTATTGGTTTGTGTCTTTGTCCTTCGTCATTGCAGACTTCTGATTCAGTAATTGGTTTGTTAGTCCCTCCTTAGTACCGCCTTGTCTTTATTTGTAACCTCCCATGGCTACTGGCCCCTTTACGTCTGTTGTTACATTGTACTCGCTTATTCGTCTGTAAGCACTATTTTCTTTTTTTCCTACTGCAGGCAGGACGACGGGCGCAGCCAGGACAATGGCAGCTGCTTCTTGCATTTGCAGCGCACCCCTGACAGGACAATGGCGGCAGATTTTCACATCAAGCGCTATGCCGCTCTAACCATAAAAATTACATAATGCCGATGCTTTTTATTTACATCTGAGATGAACGCGGCGTCTGCTTCAGGGACACCGCACTTTCTCTCAGCTTTTATTTTTAAAAACAATAAAATCGCATGCTGAGCGCGGCACCCGCTTTAGGGAGACCGCGCTTAGTTTCATTTTTTTTCATTTTAACTTTATCGATGTGCGCAATACCACGCACTGCAAGACAGTCTCACTGGACGGCACTGCTCAGGAATTGGACAGCTCGATCATTGTGGAGGTAATAATAATTGGGCTGTGGCAAGATGAGAACAGGGAAGTGGATGTTTCCCTTTAGCAAATGATCTCTGCCATCATGGAGGAGAGGAACCGCAGCAACATCCGACACAAGATCAGCGGGTTGGGTAAAATACTTTTGAGAGAGTGACATAATTAAAGAGGGACTGTTGAGTTCTGAGCGAGTGACTAAAGAGAGAGTGACTGTTGACAGATACGCGGTGTGATAGATGGCAAAAGGTTCCTGAGTGATGACAGAGAGAGTGACTTTCTATAGAGTGAATGTTGCAAGACGGGGAAAGTCACTGCAGGTGACCCAGTGAGTGCTGGGAAAGTGATTGGTATGAAACGATGGTATTGAGTGAGCTTGACTTAACAGAGTAACTACCGAAAGAGTTACAAATGAGACCTTTCGTTGATGAGTGTTGTGGGACGAGCTGCTCAAGAAAGTGACGGCTCGGGGAGGGAATTATTAGGAGATCAGGTGGATGTTGGTTAGAGACTACTGAGACAGAGTTGATGCTTTTAAGAGATGTATTTACCAGATAAGAGACTGCAAGGACAGTTCCATGTGGTAGAGTTACAATCCATTTTTAAGACGTTGTTTATTTAATGTCGTAGGTAGATGTCACATCGAAAGGACCAGAGTAAAAGTAACTTATTTGCTTATTTGACTAATTAGAGCAAAACAAGGAGTGCAATAATTACATTCACACTAGTCGCTTAAGATTTGACCTTTTGGAAGACATTGATGGACAATTCTGTGTTCTCTGGCCACACGGTAAACAACTTTTACCCCGAAACTATCTCCGCGCATGGAATCACAACGCGGTCGTGGTTCCGCATACCATTACTCCGCAAGTTGGAACAACGACTTGTGGAGGGGAGGGGAAGGTGTTGGATTTAAAATCCAATACCTTCCCTAGTGTCCGCACTGACTAGAGTTTGAATAGTAAAATTTACTATTCCAACATCCAGCGCCCCTCCTGCAAGTCGTTGTTCCGACTTGCGAAGTAATGGTAGGCGGAATCACAATGTGTTCGTGGTAACGACCGCGTTCTGATTCCCTGCGGGGAGAAAGACTGCGGGGTAAAGAGACATATTCGGCCACACCCAGTAACATATATCTTTTACGGGAATATCTGGAGAAAGCCGTACACCACACAGCATTGCTTGTGAGAGCAGAGATCTGAAAGAGGGAAAGGCATCATTAACAATAATTGCGGAAACGTCCAAACATGGCAGCCGTGGTCCATTTGTAAAAATAAGTGCCGGGCTCTTGTCAGGAGGGAGCTTCGACCTGCCATTCAGAACCAACAAATCCTACAAGTGGGGAGAGGACGTTGCATAATGGCCAGAACTGCCGACCCAGGTTGGAGTCACGGCTATGGCTCAACATCCTATGATTCTAGGCGAATCACTTAATCAACATCTGCCTACCAAAAAATGAATGTCTCCCTAACGAGTGCTCAAGCGCCGGCGTTGATGATTAAGTGTCGGTGCTCAGCATCGGAAACCACCGGCTAAAATTAACACCTTGGCTGCTAGAACAATTCCCGCTAGGTGCTGAAATATTCAGATCCCCATTCTTCATGACGAGCTCAGCTCGTCATAAGCACACGACCAGTGTACTGCATGACGAGCTGAGCTCGTCATGAGCATCGAAGGGGTTAAACACTGCTTGTAATGTTCAAAAGGCGAGGCCGATTACATTGCATATGCTTGTTTGAATAAATGTTGGCCCAAGGCTACCTAAAAAAGCCAAATCTGTCTCTAGCCAGACCCAAAAACACCAATGAACTCCTTTCAGCTGCAAGTTAAAGTCAGCCACAGCTGAAGTGAAACCCAGGTCATGGTAACCACTGGTTAAGTGTAGAGATGCACACAACCTGAAGCACATTGAAGGGTTGGTCCGCACTCTCATTCAAAAACCTCAAACGTGTCTGTCTCATAGCTGGGGAGCAAAGAGCAGCCATAAGTGGGATGCAACACCCCCCTAACACCCAGTGGCAGCTCTCAGCTAAGGCGGAGGAGCGTCACCCTACGGCTTGGCGCGGCATCTTTGCCAGGCAGGGTGGGCGGGGCTGCTCTGCTGACAGAGCAGGGGAAGGGAGAATGGTCTGCACTCTCTAAAGTGCGCATGAATGTTTGCTCGGCCCTCTGGGACCGGCCAAACAGTCATGCGCACTTTGCATGCTCTCCACCCAGGCTGCATTACAGCCTGAGTGGAGAACATGCCCAGGCTCCCTATCCCTGCCCGGGCGCCTTGGTTTGGCACCCAGACCAATCACAATGCAGCAATGCAGCATTGTGATTGGCTCAGGGGAGCTTCAGCCTGGGTGCTTGTTATGGCCCATAGGGGAGAGACGCTGCGATAAGGGGAGGTGGTAAGTTGAATTTAATTTTTTTATTTACACCTCGTCCACCTACCTCACCTCGCCGCCACCGATTCATGCCAGCGACCACTGGTTACACCCCTGTGCCTGATGCTACTACACCAATGCTAGCTATGCCTCTGGACACACCCTAGTCAAACCACAGAGAAACGCTCCTTCAAGGCACTGGAAAAATGCCCAACGTCCTATGTAAGAGGCATCCACAGTCCTACTGCTGAGAAATCAAAATCAATAAAAACTGGACCAGATGCACATGCATTAAGTGGGCTGTTTCCATCCCTCAGTGCTTAATTTGTAAAAGAAAGAGTGCCGGTCCCCAAGCGCTAATCAGAAGCCTGCAGCCGATGCAATTAAAGGCCGGTGTAGTATTCAATCACACTTATGCCTCTTTAATCCAGTACCAGGCACTCCCGCCCCTTTATCTCATGAATCCCAAGGATGTCTACTCTTGGACTCAAGAACCGAGGAGGCAGCCCTAATCTTGACTCAAGAACCGATGAGGCGGCTTCGATCTAGACTCCGGTACCGAGGTTAGCGCCTCCATTCTAGACTTAAGAACCAAGGAGGAGGCTCCGCTCTAAACTCAAGAACTGAGGAGGCTGCTCTGATCTAGACTCAAGAACCAAGGAGGCGGCTCTGATCTAGACTCAAGAACCGAGGAGGCGGCTCCTGATCTAGACTCAAGAACCGAGGAGACGGTCTGATCTAGACTCAAGAACCGAAGAGGCAGCTCCGATCTAGACTCAAGAACTGAGGAGGCGGCTCTGATCTAGACTCAAGAACCGAGGAGGCGGCTCTGATCTAGACTCAACAACCAAGGAGGCGGTTCTGATCTAGACTCAAGAACCGAGGAGGCGGCTCCTGATCTGGACTCAAGAACCGAGGAGGCGGCTCCGATCTAGACTCAAGAACCAAGGAGACGGCTCCCAATCCAGACTCAAGAACCGAACAGGTGGCTCCGATGTAGAGTCAGGAACCAAGGCTGCGGCCCTGATCTAGACTCAAGAACCGAGGAGGCGGCTCTGATCTAGACTCAAGAACCGAGGAGGCGGCTCTGATCTAGACTCAAGAACCGAGGAGGCGTCTCTGATCTAGACTTAAGAACCAAGGAGGCGGCTCTGATCTAGACTCAAGAACTGAGGAGGTGGCACCAATCTAGACTCAAGAACCAAGGCTGCAACTCTGATCTAGACTCAAGAACCGAGGAGGCGGCTCTGATCTAGACTCAAGAACTGAGGAGGTGGCACCAATCAAGACTCCGGTACAGAGGAGACGTCTCTGATCTAGACTCAAGAACCGAGGAGGCGGCTCCCAATCCAGACTCAAGAACAAAACAGGTGGCTCCGATCTAGACTCAGGAACCAAAGCTGCGGCTCCGATCTAGACTCAAGTACCGAGGAGGCAGCTCCGATCTAGACTCAGGAACCAAGGTTGCAGCTCTGATCTAGACTCAAGAACCGAGGAGGCGGCTCTGATCTAGACTCAAGAACCAAGGAGGCGGCTCTGATCTAGACTCAAGAACCAAGGAGGCGGCTCCCAATCCAGACTCAAGAACCGAACAGGTGGCTCCGATCTAGACTCAAGAACCGAGGAGGCGGCTCTGATCTAGACTCAAGAACCGAGAAGGCGGCTCCCAATCCAGACTCAAGAACCGAACAGGTGGCTCCGATCTAGACTCAGGAACCAAGGCTGCTGCTCCGATCTAGACTCAAGTACCGAGGAGGCAGCTCCGATCTAGACTCAAGAACCGAGGAGATAGCTCTGATCTAGACTCAAGAACCAAGGAGGCGGCTCTGATCTAGACTCAAGAACCGAGGAGGCAGCTCTGATCTAGACTCAAGAACCGAGGAGGCGGCTCTGATCTAGACTCAAGAACCAAGGAGGCGTCTCCGATCTAGACTCAAGAACCAAGGAGACGGCTCCCAATCCAGACTCAAGAACCGAACAGGTGGCTCTGATCTAGACTCAGGAACCAAGGCTGCAGCTCTGCTCTAGACTCAAGAACAGAAGAGGAAGCTCTGATCTAGACTCAAGAACCGAGGAGGCGGCTCTGATCTAGACTCAAGAACCGAGGAGGCGGCTCCCAATCCAGACTCAAGAACCGAACAGGTGGCTCCGATCTAGACTCAGGAACCAAGGCTGCGGCTCTGATCTAGACTCAAGAACAGAGGAGGCAGCTCTGATCTAGACTCAAGAACCGAGGAGGCAGCTCCGATCTAGACTCAAGAACCGAGGAGGTAGCTCTGATCTAGACTCAAGAACCAAGGAGGTGGCTCCGATCTAGATTCAGGAACCAAGGCTGCGGCTCCGATCTAGACTCAAGTTCCGAGGAGGCAGCTCCGATCTAGACTCAAGAACCAAGGAGGCGGCTCCCAATCCAGACTCAAGAGCCGAACAGGTGACTCCAATCTAGACTCAAGAATTGAGCAGGCAGCTCCGATCTAGACTCAAGTACCGAGGAGGCAGCTCCGATCCAGACTCAAGTAACGAGGAGGCAGCTCCGATCTAGACTCAAGAACCGAGGAGGCGGCTCTCATCTAGACTCAAGAACCGAGGAGGCGGCTCTGATCTGGACTCAAGAACCGAGCAGGCAGCTCCGATCTAGACTCAATACCGAGGAGGCAGCTCTGATCCAGACTCAAGTACAGAACAGGTGGCTCCGATCTAGACTCAAGAACCAAGGAGGCGGCTCCCAATCCAGACTCAAGAACCGAGGAGGCGGCTCTGATCTAGACTCAAGAACCGAGGAGGCGGCTCTGATCTAGACTCAAGAACCAAGGAGGCGGCTCCGATCTAGACTCAAGAAACAAGGAGTCGGCTCCCAATCCAGACTCAAGAACCGAACAGGTGGCTCCGATCTAGACTCAGGAACCAAGGCTGCGGCTCTGCTCTAGACTCAAGAACAGAGGAGGAAGCTCTGATCTAGACTCAAGAACCGAGGAGGCGGCTCTGATCTAGACTCAAGAACCGAGGAGGCGGCTCCCAATCCAGACTCAAGAACCGAACAGGTGGCTCCGATCTAGACTCAAGAACCAAGGCTGCGGCTCTGATCTAGACTCAAGAACAGAGGAGGCAGCTCTGATCTAGACTCAAGAACCGAGGAGGCAGCTCCGATCTAGACTCAAGAACCGAGGAGGTAGCTCTGATCTAGACTCAAGAACCAAGGAGGTGGCTCCGATCTAGACTCAGGAACCAAGGCTGCGGCTCCGATCTAGACTCAAGTTCTGAGGAGGCAGCTCCGATCTAGACTCAAGAACCAAGGAGGCGGCTCCCAATGCAGACTCAAGAGCCGAACAGGTGGCTCCAATCTAGACTCAAGAATTGAGCAGGCAGCTCCGATCTAGACTCAAGTACCGAGGAGGCAGCTCCGATCCAGACTCAAGTACCGAGGAGGCAGCTCCGATCTAGACTCAAGAACCGAGGAGGCGGCTCTCATCTAGACTCAAGAACCGAGGAGGCGGCTCTGATCTGGACTCAAGAACCGAGCAGGCAGCTCCGATCTAGACTCAATACCAAGGAGGCAGCTCTGATCCAGACTCAAGTACCGAACAGGTGGCTCTGATCTAGACTCAAGAACCAAGGAGGCGGCTCCCAATCCAGACTCAAGAACCGAGGAGGCGACTCTGATCTAGACTCAAGAACTGAGCAGGCAGCTCTTATCTAGACTCAAGAACTGAGGCGGCGGCTCCGATCTAGACTCAAGAACCGAGGAGGCAGCTCCGATCCAGACTCAAGAACCGAACAGGTGGCTTCCAATCCAGACTCAAGAACCGAGCAGGCAGCTCCGATCTAGACTCAATACCGAGGAGGCAGCTCTGATCCAGACTCAAGTACCGAACAGGTGGCTCCGATCTAGACTCAAGAACCAAGGAGGCGGCTCCCAATCCAGACTCAAGAACCGAGGAGGCGGCTCTGATCTAGACTCAAGAACTGAGCAGGCAGCTCTAATCTAGACTCAAGAGCTGAGGCGGCGGCTCCGATCTAGACTCAAGAACCGAGGAGGCAGCTCCGATCTAGACTCAAGAACCAAGGAGGCGGCTCCCAATCCAGACTCAAGAACCGAGGAGACGGCTGTGATCTTTTGCTCCACTGGGGCTTTTACCCAGGCAGAAGGCTGAGGTCACATGTTCTGCTGTTGACATTTCCTGCTGAGGTGTTTGAAACCCCCAGGATTGCAGCTGAGTGTTGCCTGGCTAGATGTTGATGTGACTGGATCACAGTAATGCCTTATTGATTGGTTTTCCCAGGAAAGCTCTGTTATCGGTTCTGTCCTGAGTGTGAGGATGGGCTCTGCGCGGGACTCTGACATTTAACCGCATATTCGCTGTTCCTTCTAACTTTCAATTGTAAAAACGAGGCGAGTATTTGTATTTTTTGTCCTTTATTTTATGATTTTTAATCCTAGTTTGTACTAAGCATGTACATCGCGTCTGTGGTGTATTTCTGTCTGTACGAGTTTCCTTTATAAATCCCAACGATACCAGAACAAAAGCAGCTTAAATGTCCTTAAATGAAAACAGTACCCTCTGACAGAACACAATACAGAGCGTCAGAATACAATAAAACTGCACAAACAGGAACACAAATACATTTTTCTGCCTCACCAGGTTCAAATGTCACCAGCCGCCACTGATAAATTAATAACCAACATTAAAACCCTGCACCGGCGATGCCTGCCCCCCATCCAAGAATGCAAAGCTTTGGGCAGTAAATGCACAGGTGTCTCTACCTGGATCACGTGACGGCAACCGAGACCTCTTTTGGCTCCTGCGTGTAGAGAGCCCCCCGGACTCTCTCCCACAATGTATCTTTCCCCCACGCACGCATGCACAACACCGGGGCGGGCTCGCGCCGGGGTATAAATAAACATGCGGAAGACCGCTCGGGGTCTTTCCGGCTAACCGCAACTACGAGTCTGTGTCAGTCCTTGTGTAATTATATTGCCACGTGCGAGGCCTTACCTGCAACACCACATTGGCGACGAGGCCGGTCGTCATCCACGCGTGCCTGTTGCCTCCTGCGACACCGCGCTGACTGTGTCCTGCTGCGGTGCCCACCCGCTACTTTGTGCCGGTCCCCCTCCGACCCGAGGCCCGCCCACGCGTCTCCCGTGAGGGAGCGCCTTCAGCTGGCGGGGCTCGTGGGGTCGGCGTGCAGCGGAAGGATCCAGGTGGTGAGTGTGCTGTCTGCCCCGCCTGCACGATCCCCGCTTTGCCTCGATTCGCCGGCCGGCGCGGAGGAAGTGCGCCTGCCCGCCGCTGACGAACTTCAGAGCCTTGAGGCAGCACCACGTGGCCACGGCCTACAGCGGACCCGCCTCCCCTCCTAGACAAGGCGCGCGAGCGGCGTCCCTACCGCGTGTGCACGATCGGCACCGCGCCAGGCCCCACACGCTCTGCACCAGTCTGCGCCGCACGGCGATTCCATCAACCACCGGCAAAGGCAAATCGGGGTCACCTGTCAGGCCTCCAACGCGCGCCTACGCGGCGCAACGAAAAAAAAAAAACAAGCCTTGGCAAATTCATTCAGAGACCGGCCAACGCCGGGATTCCCAGGCGCCCCGCCTGCACCCAATCTGCTCTGCCCGTGCCAGGCCGCACGGCGCTCCAACCCTTGGCGCACCCAAGCACCTCGGCCCTGCCTTGCACGCTGCCAAGACTCCGGAAAGCTCCAGAACCACGTGTTTGAAGTCACACCATGAGCCAGAACGCGACAGGGGCGGCCCAAGATGGGGCTGTCCAGCCCCCACCACCAGCGGTCCAGCCACCGCCGGCCGTGCCTGCGGCACTCCCACAGGCCCAAGCCCAGGCGGGAGCTCAGGCCCCAGCGGGACCTCCCTTGCCAGCACCTCCTGCCCACCTGCATGCCGGCGCAGGGCCCATCCCGCCCTTCAGCGAAACCGCGGATCCAGCGACAGCAGCGCTCCGATGGCGGGCGTGGGTCGGACGACTCAATCTATACTTCAAGGGCACCAGAGAAACGGATGGGACAGTGAAGAGGTCGCTCCTCATTTTGTACGGGGGGTCAGGAAATTTATGATCTGTTTGAGTCGCTCCCCAACACCGGGCCCGAGCACGACTATGATGCCGCCGTCGCGGCTCTGAACGCACATTTTGACCCCCAGCTCAACAATGACTTTGAAAAATTCAAGTTCAAACGCGCCTGGCAAACTGACTCCGAATCCGTCGACATGTACTATGCTCGACTCCGTCAGCTTGCGAGCACGTGCCCATTCGCCAACCCCCGTGAGGAAATCAGGGATCAGATCATAGTAGGATGCAAGTCAAAGCTGTTGCGAACGCTGATCTTCAGGCAACCAGGGATATCACTCGACGAGATACTAATCCTTGCCAGGTCGCTTGAACTGTCCGATGCCAGGGCAGAGGAAATGGAGGCGGCGCTGCGCACCCCGGTTATTGCCCCACCAGCTGCAAGAACCCCGACCATCAAAGAAGAACGGCTAGATGCAATTCAAAGAAGGTTCCCACCAGCGAAGCAGCGGAACGGCCCACCACGAGGAAACCAATGCGGGTACTGCGGTGAAGACCATCCTGCCACGTGTGGCGCCAAAGGCAAGACGCACCTCAAGTGTGGGCGTCTGAATCATTTTGCCGCCGTCTGCCGGGGAGGGAAGTTCAGATCAGCAGGCCCACGTGCCAGGGCAGTAACGCAACGCATCCGACAACTATCACTCGACCAGGAACGACCTCCTCCGGACACTCAAGCGCAAGACCGACGACCCAGGTACGAGGACGATGAGGACGACGAGGTGTACGTCGTCTCCTATGTAAGCCGAGCGTCCACGAAAAGGAGGCCGCCGCCCATGTGTTCCATAACAGTGGATGGGACGAATGTCAACGCCTTGATAGACATAGGAGCGTCCGTAAATGTCATGGACTCGGATCAATACGAGAGGATGTCCCCGAAGCCTGCACTGACGCCATCTGTAGCGAGGATCTATACCTACGGGGGAACTGAACCGCTACCCCTTCAAGGAGTAATCCAAACCACTGTAGTCAACGGAGAATACTCCACGGAGACCAAGTTTCACATCACGGAGGGAAAGAAGGGCACCCTCCTGAGCTGCCACACGGCAGAAGATCTTGGCCTGGTATTCTTTGCCAATCAAGTGCACCAAGCACACGCGGATTTCATGCTAAAGGATTTTCCAGAACTGTTCAAGGGCCTAGGCAAACTAAAGGGGCGGAGATTCAAGTTACACATAGACACCTCAATCAAACCGGTAGCACTCCGACACCGGCGGGTGCCTTTCAACCTCAGGCCGCAGGTCGAGGAGGAGCTTCGAAAGCTTGAAGACTTGGGAGTGATCGAGAAAGTGTCGGGCCCGACACCCTGGGTCTCCCCGTTGGTCGTTGCACCAAAACCGAAGCAGCCAGGGGCCATTCGTCTATGCGTGGACATGAGGCTCCCCAACACAGCCGTCAAGCGCGAAAGGCATATCACCCCCACCATGGACGATATAATAGCGGACCTCAACGGGGCGAAGTGGTTTTCGAAACTGGACCTCAATTCGGGTTATCACCAGCTCGAGTTGGAGCCAGCCAGCAGATACATCACCACTTTTTCGACGCACGTGGGGCTGCGTCGCTACACCCGGCTCAGCTTCGGTGTCTCCTCCGCGGCCGAGGTTTTCCAAAACGCCATTCGTGAGGTGCTATCTGGACTAAGGGGATTGATTAACCTCAGCGATGATATTCTAGTGTACTCCACAACCCTAGAAGAGCATCACGTCAACTTGAGGGCAACCTTGCAAAGGCTCGCAGACAGCGGCCTGACTCTACACCGAGCCAAATGCGCTTTCTACCAAGAGTCGGTGGAGTTTTTCGGATACACCTTCACGAGAGAGGGCCTGAAAGTCGACCCCAAGAAAGCGGAAGCGATCAAGGCAGCCAGCACCCCCCGAAACCCAACTGAAGTGCGCAGTTTCTTGGGCATGGCCACGTACTGTGGCCCGTTCATACCCAACTTGGCCGCCGTTGCGGAACCCCTCAGGACCCTCACCCGAGCCGATCAGAAATGGGACTGGACCACCGCCGCGAACAAAGCGTTCCAAACCATCAAGGCCAGTCTCCTGGATAACACCACAATGGCCTACTTCCAACCACGACGGCGGACCGAGCTGATCGTTGACGCCAGCCCCGTGGGGCTGGGAGCCGTTCTACTACAAGAATACGGGCCTGAGGAGTGGAAACCAGTTGCCTATGTCAGCAAGGCGCTGACGGACACAGAGACCAGGTATGCCCAAAAAGAAAGAGAGGCCCTAGCCATCAAGTGGGCGTGCCAGCATTTCCATCTCTACCTCTGCGGGCAAGAATTCACGGTGGTCACAGATCACAAGCCTCTTCTGCCCCTCTTTGCGGGGACATCACGGCTAGCTCCCCCACGCATTGAACGGTGGGCAGTCCAGCTGCAGGGCTACCGCTTCAAAATCGTGTTCCGGCCAGGGGCCCACAACCCAGCCGATTACCTGTCCCGGCACCCGGATGTCATCACTCAGCGACCGCCCACAGAAGAAGGAGAGGAGGTAGAAGAGATCGTCCACATGATCACGCAGGCCGCGTGTCCGGAGAACATGTCGCTCAAAGAAATCGGACACGCCACTGCAGAAGACGAGACTCTGACGAAAGTCCGCCGTGCCCTCGAAGAGAATCGTTGGGCCCATTTTCTCGATGGCGCCTCTAGCCTCCGGCCGGAAGTGAGCCACGCCAGACAGCAACTGTGGCAGATACGCAGCGAGCTAAGTGTGGGAGATGAGGGAGTTATCCTGCGAGGGCACCTCATCGTCATGCCGGAAAGCCTCCAACAAAGAGCTCTGAGTCTAGCACATGTGGGGCACCAAGGCATGGCTAAGACGAAGGCACGGCTAAGGAGCAAGGTGTGGTTTCCGGCGATGAACAGTCAAGTGGACGCAATGATACGGTCCTGCCACGCCTGCACGATCACTGGTGGAGAACCCGTCCCGGCACCCGTAATCACAGAGGAAGCACCTCAGACACCCTGGACACAACTCAGCATAGACTTCGGCAGCTTCCCGGACGGAAGGCACATGCTGGTGCTGGTAGACTCGTTCTCAAAATTCCCAATTGTGGAAGTCATAGCATCTACCGCATTCCCTCAAGTCAAGAAAGTGCTAAACCGTGTGTTCGCCAGGATGGGGCTCCCAGAGGAAATCAAGTCCGACAACGGGCCCCCCTTTCAAGGGAGAGAATTTCAGTCGTACCTGGAGGCCCTCCGGATCAAACACAGAAAGATCACCCCGCTGTGGCCCCAGGCAAATGGGGAAGTTGAGAGGCTGATGCGAACAATAAATAGGGCCCTCCGGATAGTGGTGGACAATGGCGAGGACCTGGAGGCAGCCCTGGACCAATTCCTAGGAGCATACCGTCAGACGCCCCACTCAACAACCAAGTGTGCTCCCTCCCACGTGTTGTTCAAGTGGGCTCCCAGGGACAGCATCCCAACGGCCAGCACATGGGTGCCAGAAGAGAGAGATGCCGAGGCTACCCAAGCCCGAAGACGGACCACAAACATCAAGGCAAGCGTGTGTCGTCACGCCAAGGAACCGGACATTAAGGAAGGGGACATGGTGGTCGTCAAAGATCGCCATCCTGGCTGGAAGCTCCGAACTCCGTTCGAGCCCGAAGTGTGGGTAGTGGACAAGGTCCAAGGGACAATGGTCACCGCGAAGAGAGACGGACAGGTCGTGACAAGGAACATATCATGCTTCAGGAAGGCGACCGAAACAACCGAAGGGCATAGGAGAGAGGAAGGAATGGAACCAGGAGAACACGAAGACTTGGACTTCTACAGTTTTCCTGGTCCGACAACAGTGCCGTTACAGGGTGAAGTCCAACCAAGGCCAACACCACCTAGCCTTGGCACCGAGCAAAGTCAACCGAGGGCAGCGGAGGTGAGCGCAAGTCCAAGGGCAACCCCGGCTGGGGTTGTCAAACCACCATGGACCCGGAATCACCGATACAGTCTGAGGCCCAATCCGAAGCCTAGCCAGCGGTTGAGAGACTTTGCCTGGGCATCGCCCTAAACTGAAATCCCGGTGTGTGCCGGCTGAAAAGAACTAAAACAAAGGAGGGATGTAGAGAGCCACCCGGACTCTCTCACACAATGTATCTTTCCCCCACGCACGCACGCACCCCGGGTGCGGGCTCGCGCCGGGGTATAAATAAACATGCGGAAGACCGCTCGGGGTCTTTCCGGCTATCCGCAACTACGAGTCTGTGTCAGTCCTTGTGTAATTATATTGCCACGTGCGAGGCCTTACCTGCAACACCACACTGCGGTCCCTTTTTCCGCTCAATAAGCATGGGTGAATTTTGCGAATCTCGCGTTCGCGAATTTTGCGGATTTGCGAACTCGCAATCCGCAAAATCCGCGAATTCTCGCGAATTTGCGGATTTTTTTTTGTGTGTGTTTGCGCGGGTTTCTGCCAGTTTGCGAGGGTTTTGTACACTTTCGCAAATTGCGAACTTACCTGTCGGGTCGCAAGTTTCGCGAACTTGTTGTTTCTACGTGTCCAGCCTGTTTGGGACACTCTTCTTCATCACTGCCACTCTCTGTCACCACTGCCACTCTCTGACTACTCATGCCACCCTCTGGCCCACCCATGCCACCCTCTGCTTCATCACAGCACTCTCTGGTTGTCCAGTCAGTGTACATTATTGTGGCAACGCAAGCACACCTTCCCTGCCTCAAGTGACCTGAATTAATTTGGGGCTGATTAATGTGTCACAGAATATTTTTTTAGCTGGCACCTGCTTCCTTAGTGCTTCCTGATTAGTGATCTTTTGTACTTGCTAAGTGCTTTCATTGTTGCAAAATTAGTTACAACACCTGCCCTGCCCCAACTGACAATAATGAATTAGGGGCTGATTAATGGATTTGAACTTCCAGCCTGGCTCCTGCTTGTCTCCCTTAGCTGTAATTCAGGACCTTTGTGGCATATGTGTAACTATTCTGAGGTTCAGAGCAGGGTCACATAATAGTTGCAACTGGCAACTGAACTCTGGAGGGGCCCCTCAGGAAGCACTACAGGAAATGGCTACTAATGATGAGCCTGAACTTTTGAACCTGGTAAGTAGTTTCAGTTTTGCTAAGATCGTATTTCTGCAATTTTGCACTTATTCGCGGGGTGCGAAGTTGTACTGGGAAGCCGCGAACTCACGCGAACAGTGCGAGCAAAATCCGCTGCTCGCGGATTTGCGGATTTTGCGGGAGATTCGCGAATCTCGCGGATTGCGAATTTACCGAAAATCCGCAAAATCCGCGAGCGAAACGGATTTTCCGCCCATGCTTACCGCTCAACAACCCCCGGTGACCCCCTCAGCAACGCCCAGCTGGGCCAGGGGGGCCACACCACACATATGCCAAGCACACTGCAAGCAGGCATCAAACTGCCCACCTTCCTGATCTGCCCCTGGAGGCGGTCAAAGGGTGAAGGGGAAATGATCACGTGACTAATGAATGGACTGGAAAAAGAGGGCGACCACAGGACTAGGCTTTCCATGTGTTCTATACCCAATGCCCGGCTCATCAGCTGGTAGACTACCCGCCGTGTGACCTGCTGAATGTAGTTTAAGAAGGAGACTCTGCCTAATTGTGTTTGTTCAGGGGGGTACGAACCCCCTTTTAGCATCACATTTCACTCTGAACCCTCCAGTGCCTAGCCAAATAATCACATGTTAAGTTTCTTTATTTCGAGTGTTTTTTTGGGGGGGGGGGCGGGGAGTGATGTTTTTTAGACTTGTCAGACTGAAAATGTCTTTGGAAATGGATCATACTAAATTCAAGAGGGATTTTCAAATTCCCTTTCGACACAAGTCTTCAAAATCTTCCCCTGAAGAGTAGGCTATGTCCAGAAGATGCACGTCTTATCTTTTTTGGTTTTTCAACCTCCCCTCTGTATGACGTCCAAGCGTTCTGAAGCCTCTTTAGAGGGGTGCTCTGGTCCACAAAGAGGGTCAAAGAATGTGCTTGGGGTTATTGTGTCCCAGGGGTATTTGGGTGCTGAAAACAACCTCTTGGGCCATGGTATGGTCAGGCAGAGCAGTATCACTGAATGGAATTCCATCCCCAGGGTAATGAGTGAGATCTCGGTTCGGATCGTGAGTGAGATCCCAGTTCGGATCATGAGAGTGATCCCGCTTCGGATCGTGAGTGAGATCCCAGTTCGGATCATGAGTGTGATCCCGCTTCGGATCGTGAGTGGGATCCCAGTTTGGATCCTGAGTGTGATCCTGGTTCAGATCATGAGTGTGATCCCGGTTCAGATCGTAAGAGTGATCCCGGTTCTGATCGTGAGTGTTATCCCGCTTCGGATAGTGAGTGTGATCCCGGTTCAGATCATGAGTGTGATCCCGGTTCAGATCGTAAGAGTGATCCCGGTTCTGATCGTGAGTGTTATCCCGCTTCGGATAGTGAGTGTGATCCCGGTTCAGATCATGAGTGTGATAACGGTTCAGATCGTAAGAGTGATCCCAGTTCGGATCGTGAGTGTGATCCCGCTTCGGATCGTGAGTGTGATCCCGCTTCGGATAGTGAGTATGATCCCGCTTCGGATAGTGAGTGTGATCCCGGTTCAGATCATGAGTGTGATCCTGGTTCGAATCATGAGTGTGATCCCGGTTCTGATCGTGAGTGTGATCCCGCTTCAGATAGTGAGTGTGATCCCGGTTCAGATCATGAGTGTGATCCCGGTTCAGATCGTAAGAGTGATCCCGGTTCTGATCGTGAGTGTGATCCCGCTTCGGATCCTGAGTGTGATCCCGGTTCAGATTATGAGTGTGATCCCGGTTCAGATCGTAAGAGTGATCCCGGTTCTGATCGTGAGTGTGATCCCGCTTCGGATAGTGAGTATGATCCCGCTTCGGATAGTGAGTGTGATCCCGGTTCAGATCATGAGTGTGATCCTGGTTCGAATCATGTGTATGATCCCGGTCGGATCATGTGTGTGATATCGGTTCGGATCATTAGGATGATCCCAGTTCGGATCATGAGTGATCCCGGTTCAGATCATGAGTGTGATCCCGCTTCGGATCGTGAGTGTGATCCCAGTTCAGATCGTGAGTGTGATCCTAGTTCGGATCTTTAGTGTGATCCAAGTTCAGATCGTGAGTGTGATCCCGGTTCGGATCTTGAGTTTGATCCAAGTTCGGATCTTGAGTGTGATCCCGGTATGGATTGTGAGTGAGATCCCAGTTCGGATCATAAGTGTGATCCCAGTTCTGATCATGAGCATGATCCCGGTTCCCACCAGTACAGTGAAACACATAATTAGGCACTAGGGGCCACATGTATGTATATTTTGTCATAACACTACCATCCTGATTCGCAGAATCGGACAGTTTGCGCCGCAAAAAAGCATTTTTCCATGGACAAAGGCCCAGTTTACCATTTGGTAACCTATTTCCGAATCGTGAAATGGGTTGCCGATTCGGTATTAGGAAGGGGCATGTTAAGGGCGTCCCTTGCTAACAGCAACTCACAATGGTATGTGAGAATGTTTTGCAGCCAAAATATGGTCGGAAAACAATCACATTTTATCA
The DNA here is from genome assembly GCF_964263255.1 of Lissotriton vulgaris. Classification (NCBI taxonomy): domain Eukaryota; kingdom Metazoa; phylum Chordata; class Amphibia; order Caudata; family Salamandridae; genus Lissotriton; species Lissotriton vulgaris. Next base: position 302,079,205 of record NC_141686.1, on the reverse strand, counting down.
CCAACTTGAAGTTGGTGGTAAGACAGGCTAGTGGTCCCATGAACCACTGCCTACTCCTAAACAGTGAGAAGAAAACTTTTCATTTTTGATTTTGAAATGCATCCCATTTTCCTTTAAGGAAAACCGGCTGCATTAAAAAAATGTTGCTTTATTTAGAAGCAATCACAGACATGGTGGTATGTTGACCCCTGCAGGCTGCCATCCCTGTGTTTTTAGCGATTCCCAATGGGTTGTAAATTGCGACATACCTCATGAATATTAATAAGGTAAGTTAATTGGAACCCCATTCGGAATCGCAAAATGTCTCAAAGACACATTAGTACATAGGTGTTTGCGATTTCCTAATAGGCCTGGGCGGTAAATTCCGTTCCTCTCGTGGAATTTGCGGAATTTGGGTAATTTCGTGTTCCGCAGAGAACACGGAATTGCCAACAATTCCACGATCCATGAATTCGCTCAATTTTTGCTTTTTCGCTCTTTCAAAATGGGTGTTTGTGAGATATTTCTCAACTAGCACGCAAACAGCGTTCGTGAACAGGTAAAAAGCATCGCGAACGGGCGGAACAAGCAATTCCGCGTGTTTGCGGAACTTTTGCATGCTCGTGGAGAATTTTGACTGTTTTGCAGAGCTTTGCGTAACGCGACTACGCGAGTTCCGCCCACCCCTTTTTCCTAATAGCGAACTGCAAAAATTCACTATTAGGTAATTGCAAAATTAACCCTACGTGCATGGGGGCCTATTCACAAGGATTTAACTCTGAATTATCCCCACTTTAACGCAACAAAAGTGGTGATAGAATTAACACCCCAGTCACAAGCTGGTGCAAACTGCAGAAAACACCAGTATTCCCGCGATAACTGCCTCCGAATTTATCACCACTGTGGACCAACTAACACTAATGAAATACAGAGTAGGCGTTCCTGTGCAAAAACGAACAAAACACGTCACAACTTTCACAACGAACTGCCAGATCTGCAAAGCGAAACAAAAACAGGTGATAAGCTGCGCTAGCACAAGGGATTTTACAGCTGCCTTTTGCTGGTGTTAAGCAGGACGACTACCCAAAGCATGAAAGGGAGCCCAGCCAAGAGCCCCACCTGAAGACCCGCTGGTGCCTGGTTTGTGACCCCGTTCTTCGGCTGCTGGTGGAAACACAAGACCAGTGTGTGTGGGGTGCCATGTGCAGTGGGGGCTGAGGGCTTGGATGCAGTCGGCGAGCGGAGTGTGCCCCGCATGGGATGGCGGCCCCTGAAGAGGCCGCTTGAGGCTGGGTCCCAGGGGAGATGTAGCCTGCAGTGCTGGCTAACATCGGCTGCAGACCAGGGCAAGTAAACAGGGGCACAGAGACCCCTGGAGGCCCGAGCCTGGGAGATGCATGAGCGGCGGCATCGGAGTTGTGGTTGACACCGGCAGCCAGGCGGAGCAGGCCTTGCCCTAAGCAGCAGATCCCCGGAGTGGTGGTGAGGGGGCAGTCCCTAGGGGACACGAGAGCTGGGGACACTGGCATCACTCCTGGCATTAGAGCAGTGCCCCCATTTTACTGCCCAAACAACCCCCCATGACTTGGAGAGTCGTGCTTTGTTTGGCCTCTGCGGCCCCCTCCTCTTCCTTCTCCCCCCCCCCCCCCGGGGGGTGAGCAACTCAGCAGGACCCCGGAGGGTGCCCTGCCGGGGGACAGTTGCATGGAGGTGGGGGTGCCAGCCTACTTCACAACCCCACTTGTACGGTGGTAGGCGGACTCGCTGTGTTCTTCCATCGAGGAAGGAGATGATCCATTCCAGCACCTTGTCCTGGATTCCGATGTTGCTGAGGCGCCGTACTAGGGTGCGGTGGCAGACCGTGTCGAATGCCGCGGAGAGGTCTAGGAGGATGAGGGCCACTGTTTCTCCATTGTCCATCAGGGCTCGGATGTCATCGGTGGCGGCGATGAGGGCGGTCTCGGTGCTGTGTTTGGCTCGGAAGCCGGACTGTGAGGGGTCGAGGGATCCGTTCGTCTCGAGGAAGGCGGCCATCTGCTTGTTGACGGTCTTCTCGATGACTTTGGCTGGAAACGGGAGAAGCGAGATGGGGCGGTAATTCTTGAGGTCGGTGGGGTCCGCTGTTGGTTTCTTGAGTAGAGCGCTGAGTTCGGCGTGTTTCCAGCTTTCAGGGAAGATGGCGGTGTCGAAGGAGGTGTTGATGATGTCTCGCAGGTGGGGTGCGATGACAGCGTCGGCCTTGTTGAAGACGTGGTGAGGGCAGGGGTCGGTCGGTGATCCGGAGTGGATGGAGTTCATCGTGCGGATGGTGTCTTCGGTGCTGATCGGGGTCCATGCGTGGAGGGTGGTGGTGGGGGGGGGTGGCTGGTCGGTCGTGGTGTGCGTTGGTTGGTTGTTGAAACTGCTGTGTATGTCCGTGATCTTGTTGTGGAAGTATGAGGCGAGGGAGTTGCAGAGGTCTTGCGATGGGGTGATGTCGTTGTTTCCTGCGCTGGGGTTGGAAAGCTCTTTCACGATGTTGAAGAGTTCCTTGCAGTTGTGTGCGTTGTTGTCCAACCGGTCCTTGAATGCTGTTTTCTTGGCGGCGCGGATCAGCTGGTGGTGTTTCCGGGTGGCAAGTTTGTAGGAGGTCTTGTTGTCCGGTGTCGGTTCCCTTTTCCAGACTTTCTCGAGGGCTCGGCAGTTCTTCTTGGAGCTCTTGAGTTCGTCGGTGAACCATGGGGCCTTCTTGCTGCCGGGTCTGCTAGGCGGGGTCCTCAGCGGGGCGAGTTCGTCCGCGCAGTTGCTGATCCACTTCGTGAGGTTGTCGGCGGCCTGGCTGGGGTTCGCTGAGCTGGCAGGAGGGTGTTGGCTCAGGGAGGTGGCGAGCTGGTCTGCTGTGATCTTGTTCCAGCTTCTGCGGGCGGTCTGTTGCTGGTGTTGGTGGGTCGGCCTTCTCTTGAAGGTGAAGTGGACGCAGCTGTGGTCCGTCCATTGAAGCTCTGTGGCGTGGCTGAAGTCGATGTCTGTGCTGGATGAGAAGACGGCGTCGAGTGTGTGTCCGGCGAGGTGGGTGGGGGTGGACACCAGTTGCTTGAGTCCCAGGTTGGCGAGGTTGTCGAGCAGGGTGCTGGTGTTGTGGTCGTTGTTGTTCTCCAGATGGAAGTTGAGGTCTCCCAGGAGGATGTAGTCAGCGGAGGGGAGGGCATGCGGGCTGATGAAGTCGGCGATGTCCTCGCTGAATTGCGTGCGTGGTCCAGGGGGTCGGTAGATCAGGGTGCCTCTGAGGGTGGTGTTCGGGTTGGTGTGGATCTGGAAATGCAGGTGTTCGGCGCTGGTCAGGGTGTTGTCGGTGCTGGTCGTGAGATGGATGGTGTTCCTGTGGATGATGGCGATGCCTCCTCCCATCTGGTTGGCGTTTCGGTCCCTCCGGACGATCTTGTAGCCCTCTGGGATAGCGATGGCGATGTCGGGAGCTGAAGAGGCGTTCATCCAGGTCTCCGTGAGGAAGGCAACGTCAGGGGCTGTGGCGTCTAGGAGGTTCCAGAGTTCGATGGCGTGTCTGTGGACGGAGCGGGTGTTGAGCAGGATGCACTTGAGGTGGGTGCTGCTGGAGTTCGACTTGGCGGGTGCTGGTGCGGGGCTGGTCCGGATGCAGGAGAACTTGCAGGTGTGGCAGCTGAAAGGTCCGTGGGTGCGTCTTGGAGTGGCTTGGTGGCATTCTGGGAGTCGGCCGGTGTTGAGAGCGATGAGGGTGGCGGCTGAGTACGTCAGGCGGGTAGGTCGAGATCTTCGAGGTCCAGGGGTCCTGGCGCTGGTCGCGATCCGGTCGCGGACGGGCGCAGACGGGCTTACCTTTGGCGCGCCTTCGGCGCACAATCGGCGCGCCCGCTGCGCGTGACCGCTGCGCGTGACCGCTGCGCGTGACCGCTGCGCGTTCGCACGGTCGCCATTTAAGGCGAAGTGCGCGGGTGGGCGGGTGGGCGGAGCAGCTGGGAGGCGGGAGCGGGGAGGGTTACAGAAGACAAAAAAGGGGCGGGACAAGCGGCGGTGGCGGAAAGGGAGGGCGGGGGCGGCGCGGTAGGCGGACAACAAGGAAGGAGAGCAAACACGGGAAAAATGCAAAAACAATCAAACAGGCACAAATTAACGCAAAAACAGGGGAAAAAGAGAGTTAAACCAAGTTAAACAAAGCAAGCACAAAAAACCGTCAAAACAAGGGCAAAAACACTCGCAGCGGCGGCAGCCGGCAAACGAGGCAGCAGCGGGGCAGAGGGCAGGCAAGGGGCACACGCAGCAGCTGGTGGCCGTGCGGCGCGGGGGTGTCCCACAAGTGGGTCATCACACGTTTTTCTGTGTTGTGGAACGTCTTTTTATCTCTTGTTGAGATTGTAGTCTTGCGGAAATTGGCTGTGTTATCGGCGGACTATCGCATTGTACCGCGGTGTTGTGAATTCCACGTTGACACAGCGTGATATTCCCGCGATAGGCTGCAATGTTTAAAGTTGCGTCAGCAAACTCTGGTGATGTTTAACACACGTTCTTGTGATATCCCCCATGGTCTTTTTCATGTTTTATGTTTTTCTACAGGTATTCGAACAATCTGCCCGTGGCATGGCTTCTCAAAGCTTACAGGGCAATGGGAGGGCTGCCCACGCGAGTTTGATGTGAAGAATGCCCCACCAGTCGCGCAAAAAAGGACCCCACAGCCCCTCAAGTTTCGTCACGCCACTGTGCGCCCCCACAGCAGGAATGAAGAAGTTCCTAATTTCGTTGAATGGCTCACTGGTTAGAGGCGGCAGACCCGAGAGCAGAGGACGGCCCGGGACCAGGGTTCGATTCCCGGCGCGGCAGGTTTCTGGACCAGGGTCAGCGGACTCGATAATTCTCTCGCCTCGGTGCCCACTCTGATCAGCGATCACACTCGGCAACTCTGGGCATTAGCTTGCCTCATCTTCACTAACGGCCCCACCAGACCGCCGGGGATGCCTGGTCTCACCCTGGAGATACCCATTAAGGGACCATCTCTCAGGGAAGCCAGGAAGGGTTTCGCAGCGGTCGAAGCGCCTTGGGACCCTACGGGCAAGTAGTGCGCTATATAAAATGCCTATACATACATACAACATCTGTGCTTTGTGGGTGAATGTACTTGTTCTTGGGGGGGGGGTGTCTATTCTTGCCTGGAAAGACGATCTGCAGAGGTTAGGATTTTAGAATGTATTGGAAGGACCAATCACCTCCAGCACACAACGAACTGCAGCTTCTTGGCGCTAGCTCACTCATTTGTGAGTTACACCCAAGACATCTGATTACACACAGATGTTCAGGGCAGGCACTCAACCCTCTGAGCTGGCTTTAGGATCAAATGAAAACTAAGCATATCTGCTATGTTAGGTCTCCTTGAAAGCACGGATTTAAAAAAATTGATTTGGCATTAGGCACAGTGGAGAAAAAAATGTTTCATTGCTATAAGAGTGGATCTGGAACAGGAAGTGAGGAACTATTTAGAAATAGAGTTACTTTGTAAAGGAGGGGGTTGCCATTGTTCTGCATAATGGAGTGGTGTGGCTCATTGGTTAGCGGCGGCAGACCTGTAAGCAGAGAACGGCCCGGGACCAGGGTTCAATTCCTGACGCGGCAGGGTCTTGGACCAGAGTCAAAGGACTCAATAATTCTCGCCTCAGTGCCTACTCTAACCAGGGAACACACTCGGCAACTCTGGGCATTAAGCTTACCTCATCTCCACAACGGCCCCCCACAGACGCCGGGGATGCCTGGTTTCACCCTGGAGATACCCAGTAAGGGACCATCTCACAGGGAAAACCAGGACGGGTTCCCCAGCGGTCTACAGCGCCAGGACACTCAGGTAGAGTAACAGTGCGCTTTACAAGTATCCCACATTTACATTTACATTTACATAATGTACTAGTGCATTCAGATATTACTTTGGCAACCTGGTCCTGTTATATGCCACAGGTACCAGTGAATCTCCACAATAGGAAGTGTAAACATTCTCCACTTGTCGTCCTTCTTCGATGTCGTTGACACCACTGCTCTCTCTGAGCCCACCAGTTGCTTTGCATAGCGCCTGTGATTTGCATAGCGCCTGTGAAGTGGTAGCGCGTGTTACTAAGCGCGCGTTCGACACCACCCGCCGAAGGGCCGCAGCAGGGAACAGTGCAATGAAATTCTCGCTCCTTTCATCACATTTGTAGGTGCCTGTGGCACAGACTGCTCACCTCGCTATGGTGAAAAGATCACAGCTAATTAAACGTCTCTTAATTGTTTCTGATCGGCTGTTAATGCACCCGGGCTTCAAAGAGCGGGTTTCAGTCCGCCACTGGCTGCTGGGGCCAGAGAATATTATGTATTTGTAGCGGTTATTCGCTGAGGCGACGGAAATTCAAGTTATTTGTCGTGCCCTTGAGGCTACCAATGACTTCATCGCTCAAATCGACCATTTCAGACACAACGGAGAAGTGTGGCTCACTGGTTAGAGCAGGCAGACCCTGAAGCAGAGGTCAGACCCGGGACCAGGGTTCAATTCCCGACGCGGCAGGGTGTTGAGCTCAAATGTCCACGGACTCGATAATTCTCGCTTCGGTGCCTGACCTAATCATGGGTTCACACTCTGCAACTCTGGGCATTAAGCTTGCTTAATCTCCACAACGGCCCCCCGCGGCGGGATGCCTGGCTTTCACCTTGGGGATGCCCTGTAGGGGCTATCTCACAGGGAAAAACCAGGACGGGTTCCCAAGGCAAGCGCGGAGATACCCCTTCGGGGGTCGATTCTGGCGCTATATAAGAAATGCAATAATACATAATAATAATAACGCTCTCAAAATAAAACATGCTTGCTTGGATTTACCAGTCCATTAAATCTAAATAAAGACACAAGCTGAGAAAGCTGAAAAAAAATCACACAATGACAATGTCATTTTCCGAAAGAGGTGCGTGAACCGTGCCTACTAAGTTGAAGTGTCTGCATTCCCTTCAGAATAATACAGTAATGGTGGTTAAACGCGGGGTTGGAGAGTGGCAGGAATACAATTTTAAGAGTAATATAATGTTGAAAAGTTCAAGTGCTCAGGCTGTTTTTGTAAAAAAGCAAGTCAACTCTTTTTGTTGGGGCAGTTATAGCCCTGAGAGTTTGAAGCATTCTGAGAGCACATTTGTTCTTTTTAGGTCGAGCCTAGCAGCGCGCATGCGCTGCTCTGCGAGGCATGCTGTATCTGGTCGGGGTGCTTAGACCACACCCACCACTTACCATTTGTTCCTTCTTGTACCTTTCTTCATTCCTTTCTTCTTATTGGTCAAACGCTGCTCTTTGGCACGCCTTTGGGTGTATTTTTCTCTTTGTGGCGACTGTCCCTCCTACATGTCCCCTTACACTGTGATTATATTTTTAGCGCACTTTTTGTTTAGCTGAATTGGTCCTGTGTCGGGAACACAGACAAACCAACCTTCTCAGCTTACCCACGACTCGCCCGTCTGGAATAACTCTTTCAGTGATTCAGATTCTTAGCCCACCGTTTGCAAAAAATAAAAAGTTCACCGCAGCTTCCCGAAGAATCAAACTCTTTCCGGATTCTGAATGTTGTATAAAGTCTCAGGTAAAGCATAAGACAATTCAAGAATTTGAAACCATTTTCAAGGGCAAGAGGGAGGAAGTGGCAGCAGGGTGCAGAAAATAAGGGGAAATGCTGAGTATGTATTAGTTGGAGTAATTTTCTTCCATCCGCGGCAGCTGCCAGGTCGATAATTTTTGATGCCCGTCGTCCTGACTTCCCTCTGCCTCTGAGGCAACCCCGGGAAGACCTCCTGTCCCCTCAGTGGCTCCGCCCTCTTAGTGCACCCAGAGCTGTCTGGGCTCTGATAGGCAGCTCAGCCAGTAATTCTCATACCTCAAGTGATTGCTCTTCAGTACCACGCTGAGTCGCTTTATTGCCTGGCACACTGCCATCAATCAGCATTTACTGTAATAGTCATTTTTTAAATTAGACCGTTTTACATGAGCACAAGCAAGGTGAGAGAGGACTTCAGAGCGCTTCCTTTTCTTAGAATTGTAATGCAATGTTGGTACATTTGCTTTTAATAAACTACTTTATGAGCTAATGCAGGATGAATGATATAAACCAACTGCTTCTTTCTGAAGAAGTTTTTTGGTTCAAATGTATTATTCATATTATATGTAATTTCAAGTATTTAAGCCAATTGGATTGTTATTAAGACTATTACAATTATTACCAAGTTTATTATGTTTTGTATTATTGCTAAAGTTATTGTAGTATTGTTGTTGCTGGTATCATTAGCATTAACTATTTCTTGCTTTGACACACCCATATGTCTTCCATTAAGTACCAAGCCAGTTTGTTAACAATAACCAAATACAATCATCCACCGCGCTCGAGGTCTATTAGACAGTCGTAATACTGCCGACAACAGCAATTCTTTCTGATCCCTGATGATGTATTTTAAAGATATGAAGTGATAACTATTTCAGAAAGAATGGGTGCCAACAAGTATCCCAAGGACACTTTAGTGTTTAAAGCGTTGAAAACTGCGAACTATATCGCAGTTTTTAAAAGTTTCTTTAATAAAAGCATAATTTTGAACTTCATGTAATTTGGCCAAACATGGGAGTTTCAGCAAATGACTTTTTGATTTAATTGTTGAAATATTAGTTCTGCTTCTGCACTTGAGCACGGCGAAACAAGACTCAACGAGCACTGAATCAGAGGGTTTTTTCTTATTTTCGAGAACCTCAGGTCATCAAATATTGCTGTTTTCCCGCTCTATTTAGTGGGGACGCTCCATTTGCACCCAGGTTATCCTTATAAACCTGACAACTGCATGTCAGACCGGATACTCACAGGCACATTGTCGCTGCATTTCACGGAGGACATCCCGGTCAATGAGAGGTGCACAACCCAGAGTCCGTCCTCCAAAGAAGAAAGTACACTACTTACTCTTAAAAAATGGAAACAAATGTTGGAGTTGGTGAATAGTATCATTGCTGTCGGATTCACCCAAGGTGACTTCCCCATCAACCCAGAGTCAGAAGTAATCAATTAAAATGTTAATGCTAGCATTTGTAAAGCTCACAGCTACCTCCGACGGGGGTGTCCCAGCACTGGGGGCCGTGGGGAAGATTCAGCAAGCTATTGCCCAGAGTCACATTGTGCTGTGCTAACCAGCCACCGGAGATCGAGCCGTGAACCCTGTGGTCCGGAGTCAGGCACCCTGGCCGCTACGCCACACCTCTTCCATTAGACGCGTCCTACGACCCACATCCCATGCCTATCGAATACCAGGTCACATGTGGGGTCTCTCTGAACCTAAAGACAAATGAGCAGCCAGGGAAAACCTGGGTGCTCATTAGATAGTTAGTTGCACCATGAACAGGTCAGAGGAAATTGTTCTCAATGAAGAACGTTTAGCCAAGGGCTTACGTTCTCCAAAATACCACAGAGGTAGTAACCACATGTAGATAGAAATACCCAATCAAGCAGGGCATGGCATGCACATTTGTTGATTTATGACTGAAATTATTTTTGGAATGTAGAAAATTGCTTTATTGTACCTCATGAACTGTATATAACAGCGGCCGAAACTTTGTACACCCACAAGACTTTGAGCAGACACACTCTGTTGAGGCTCTCCCGGCCACCGTGTTTAATTAAACCTACTTGTTCCTGTTTTGCCAAACACCTATTGTCTTTTTATTTATTAAAGGTAAACTCATATCTGAGCAACAAAAACATTTTGCTTTTTTTTTAAATGCATCCCATTTTCCTTCAAGGAAAACAAGCTGTATTTAAAAAAAATTCTTCATTTAAAAGCAATCACAGACATAGTGGTCTGCTGACCCCAGCAGGCGGCCATCCCTGTGATTTTTGCGATTCCCAATGGGTCCCAAACCACGACCTACCTCATGAATATTAATGAGGGAGGTCTATTTGTGACCCACTTGGAATTGCTAAATGAGTTAAACACATATTTCAACATTGCTGATGGTGATTACCAAATAGTGAATCTCAAAAATTCACTATTAGGTCATCGCAAATCCAAAGTTACATACACCTGTCCCAATGTTTCTTCAGTTCGTGAGTTACACACTCTTCCTTCAGTGGTAAACTTGGAGAGGCAAGCTGATATTTGTTCTCAAGGTACAGAGCAAGGGCATAATGTGTCTTTATCAAATTGCACAAAGTTGATTGAAACACACCATTTATTAGTTGATCCAACAGAACCTTTTGAATTTGCTCAGTAATCAATAAAGGTTTTCAGGATGAGCCTGCTTTTACTTCATGGTTGACCTCAGTTTACCCCTTGTTTTAAATACACAAATTCTTTACTGATGTCTCCTCTCAGTTGTTGCTGACTTTATTTAGTCTCACAGAGTTGATTTCAAGTCTGACTGCGCAATCAAGCAGGCAAAAGTTGGCAAATTTGCTGCAGGCTCAGGAAGTAGACAGACTCAATCAAATCTATCACCACAACCATTAAAATATATAAATCCAGTGGAGTTGAGTATACATAATGAATCCAGCCAAAATCAATTATAAATGCAAATTTTAAATACAATCCTACAGGAACTGTTTTTCAGAATCAAACAAACACATCATTCACGATCCATTATGAACATTATTACACAATTAAAGGGGAGAGATGAATAAGTCGAAGAACTTTTTAAACGATTGGTGGTAGCTGAGTCCTCTGATCTCGTAGACTTCCAAAATGTACAACATTTCAGTTCAGAAATATGAAAAGAAGTTTGAAACACTCTGGGCCAAAAAGATGACCTGGAGAATTGATCAAGGAGGTCTAATCTGCCCTTCACTGGGGCTCGGGAGTGCAAAGAGAACAATCTGAGGTAACTTTAGGGATTGATAAATCAATCAAGGAATATTTCTTGCCTAACATTGATTGAGATTTGACTATTATGAGGCCACATCGTAATCCTGCTAATGAAAACCCTGAGTCAAAGCATCCTTGCACAATAATCGTCAATTTTCCTGATATAGAATTAAGGACAACGTTTTGAGCAAGGCTTTTCTTTCCCTTGATTTTTCACAGAAGGAAAGAACTAGATATGTTGCACACTGTGGGTATGTGTGTTTATTTACTACATGTGGGGTTTGAGGGGGGAGGTGGGTGGAGAGCAGGTTTTCCATACTCTACCTTGTTCCCATATTTGTGTGTTTTGTTTGACTTAAGTCACTGCAGGAGTTGTCATCCCCAGTTTTTTTTTCTTACCTGCAGAAGTGTGACACGGGTCTGCCTTCTACTGTCTCTTTTACCCAAGGACCAGGTCTCCTGTAGTAACTGTCATTGTGGAAAGACTACTATAGCCATTACCGTTTTGTAATTACCACAACATCAGTAGCTATTACAATAGAAATGGATTTAGTAATTGTTCGTTTAACTCTATTCCACCCTGGTATGCAACAAAATGTATGTGGCTTACCTGAAATCTGTATATTTCGCTGTGAGCCTTAGTTGAACTCGTCACAAACTACAACTGATAAATAATTTTTTTTGCAGAGTTATATATAGCGTGAACTGGACCCGAAACGGGTATCAGAGCGCTTTACATAGTACCAGTTATGTTACAGTAGGACACACATTCATTTTTGTTAGGCATGGGGAGATTAAGTGATTTGCCCGGAATCACAGGATGTTCAGCGTCATTGCAGAGACTCGAACCCAGTTCCCCAGATTCAAGGTTGACCACCCTAGCCGTTAGGCCAACTCCTCTCCCCGATAGTATTCTTCTTTAATCAGTCAGTGGAGCAAGTATGAATGAGTTGGCTCGTTGGTGGAGAGGAGGACTCCCTACCACTCTGGACAAATGAAGGGCTGGGCACAATGAAGTCGACTCGCACACGCTCACACAAGATTAGAACCGTGAGAGGATTTTACATCACTGATACAGCTAGGGTGGGCAAGTAAGCTCAGTTTATTGGCCTGTATAAACAAATCCCTTTGGAGTCACTCAAAGGCTCCTGGTGATACACACTGAGCCTCACTCATCAGATATGGATTGATTGTTGCTGGGGTGGGTGCCAGCAGGCGTAGTCTCAGGAGGAGCTCTCTGATGGGTTGCAGGCGGGAGGGTGAACCTCTGAGTATTCGAGAAGTCAGAGAGCCACTCTCCATGCATGGCTTCAAGAGCCCTGCTTGCCTTTATTTCTTTGATGCATAACGGTGGTAGAGTGCCGGCCATGCTTATTAACTAAATTCATGGACAAACCATTGTTTAGAAGTTTTTCTAAAGCACAGCAGAGTTTGTTAGTTCCTTGACCTGCTGTCTCCTTGGGGAGTAAACTCACAACTTATATGGATGTGTGGGGGCAGTGTCTAACAGCCTCCCTCTACTCTTTTAAGTGTGTTGTAAATGGTTTGAACTGGGTGGGGTTCTCTAGTGAGACACTCTGTAAAGAAAAGAACAATCAGTTGCCCTGGGAGAATTTTTCTCCTAATCTTTCACCTTGCCATGTGGTTTCCCTCGAGGGTCATCATTATGTCCCACGTTATTTAATCTGTACATGGCTCCGTTAGCCAAACTAATAAAACGTATGGTTTTTCAACCATCTCATATGCTGACAATACCCAAGTAGTGGTATCCATTACTAACAGCAAAGAGGAGGTGGCTTATTGAATTAATAACTGCATGGGAGCTATCTTAAACTAGATGAGTAGCCAGTGTCTCAAGTTTCATTCTGATAAGATAGAGGTGCTAATCTTTGGAAATGACAAAACTTTTTAGGACAATGCTTGGTGGCTCCAGAGATTGGGCCCTCTGCCAACATCTGTTTTGAAAGTCAGAAATTTGGGAATCATGTTTGATTCCAAACTCTCTTTCATGGAACAGGTTAACCAGCTCATGCCGTCACGTTTTTTTGTATTAAAAAATTTGAAGAAGACTTGGCCTTTCAAACCCTATGGGCCCGATTCACAGAATGAATTTAAGACTCAATCCTAAATTTACTACTATTTTGGTATTCACAGAATGCACTTACTACTTTTGGTATTCACAGAAGTTAGGATTTTGTCTTAAGACAAACTTAAGACAGACTTAAGACAGACTTAAGTTAGGATTTTGTCTTAAGTCTGTCTTAAGTTTGTCTTAAGACTGTCTTAAGACTGTCTTAAGTCTGTCTTAAGTCTGTCTTAAGACAAACTTAAGACAAAATCCTAACTTCTGTGAATACCAAAAGTAGTAAGTGCATTCTGTGAATACCAAAATAGTAGTACGTTTAGGATTGAGTCTTAAGTTCATTCTGTGAATCGGGCCCTATGATCTTAGGAAAACAGTCATCATTGCTCTGGGTTTTTCGAGATTGCATAGCTACAGTGCCTTTTATGTGGGCATGCAGCAAGGGATGTTAAAAGAGCTGCAGAGGATACAGAACGCAGCAGCTCGCCTGCTCAGAAATATTAAAAAGTTTGGCTCTGTCTCAAAATACTTGGAGGAACTTCATTGGCTTCCTGACAAGAAGAGGGGAGCATTTAAGGCACTTTGTACAGCTCACAAATACCTTAATGCGGCAGACCCTGAATGTCTTAAGAGAAGACTTTTGTGGCACTCACTAAAGAGGTATTTGCGATCGTCAGTCTCTAAAAAAGTGGCGGTGAATTCGCAAGACCTCGTGGGGAGGTAGAGGTTTTGTGTACCACGCCTCCACGCTCTGGACTCTTATTCCAGATCATTTGAGAGGCCAGTCTAATATATAGAAATTTTGTAAACAGCTGATAATCTGGCTTTTTAACTAGTGTAGGTGTACATAATCTAACAGCAGATATATAGCGCCAAGAAGCCTTCAGGCATGTGTCGCACTTTACAAAATTAAATTAAATGTTAAATGTGTAAAAATCCAAAGTAATTCTTGTTGCTGATAGATAGCACATGAAACTGGCAGCTCTTAAAGCACCTGCGAGACACAATTTACATGTGTATTTTGCTGCTTCGAATGAAATTAACTACTTATGGGATTTTGCAAAAAAGGTTTATGGAAACACAGTAAGTCAACCCTTTTGAGTTCTCTTCCTGTGCACAGCTAATCAACCTTAACTACCCTTTGTCTTGTGTTTCATGGCAGGGAAATGGGCCCAGAAAATATATACATGGAGTGGGGCAGAGATGCAAAGGTCAGACCACAGCTCATTTGAAGGTTTATCCCAGTGAAGCTTTGCCCTAAAAAATGTGCACTTTAAGTGGAAGCCCATAGTGCAAGCGTGTTCAGATAAGTTACAGCACAATCTACCTGAAATCAACTTCCGGGAGCTCCTCAAACCTCACCTGTTCTTTTAGTACAGAAAGAAGATTAAATACTAATTGATATCATATACACTTTTAGCGTGATTCAAGATTCCAGATTTAGCCTTTATTTTTGTAATTTTAGGTCGAGTGTTATCCAAGACCTTTGATTTGGGTAAAATAGTATGTATTTCATGCTCTCAGCTAGCTCTCTTCATCTGTTGGTCTGTTATGGTGTCACTCACATTTTTCTCCCGCCCACTACAGCCTGGGGCACTTGGTCAGCCCACTGCAGCCACTGGCTAGCTTCACTGTGAGTGACAGCATTCTGTTCTTTCACAAAGAGCACCTCCACGCAAAGTAGTTCCCTCAGTACCAGGGGCTTCTGTGGCAAATGTGTGCTTTGTGACACACAAAAAATATTTTGCTTTTAAACAATATATTTTTTTTCTTATATTAGTCAGGGCCCAGCAGCTTATCAAAAATAAAGTTTTATAACAAAACATGGGAAAACAAGCAGCGATAAAGCCAAAAGGCTGGTAGTCAATCCCAGAACTATTAATTGTTGCCATGTTTACTATTAATTTGATGGTGATATAGGTGTTTTAAGTGTTTAGTGATATAGTTTTTCAGCTGACAATGATCACAAACACATATTTATCACCTGTGACAAGCTAAAAAACGGAAAAGAATTTAGCAGAGTTTAGAGGAACATTATATTACCTTCCACTCAGAGGAAGGGAGTTTGCAAACATGCTTTGCAAATGCTGACGCTCATTAGCTGGTGATTGGCAGCAGGGGGGAAGCGCGGTTTGAAGACAGGTTATATGGCTTCGCTGAACATCTGTGATTGCATCGGAAACAATGAAAGGAAACGACTCAATGTGTCTTTCTTTATCCGCGACAGCACCTGAGCCTCCAGAGTTTCTGGAATTTCCAGATGTTGTCTTATCAGTCATGAGTGCAAAAATGTACATTTGGAAGGAGATGAGCACGAATGGTTGTCTGTGGTGTTTGTAGAGTGCAAACCATTCAAAAGGCAGCGGGAGCTGCACAAGATCAGGGGCAAGGATACAGTCAAGAAGGGATTGAGGAGTAGCTGAGATCTGGGAACAGAAGTCTGCTGCTGATGTAGTGTTCTTCAGAGAGATGTGTCTTCAACTCTTTCCTAAATTGGAGCTGGCCTGATGGATACAGGGGTGTTGTTCCACAACCTGGGTATATTTATGGAAAAAGCTGTAGCGGCTCCTGGAGGGAGTGCTGCCGTGCGGTGATGTATGGCGGGGGAGGCGGTAGTAAAGTCTGGATTATGGCCTAAAGGAGGTAAGTATACAAATAAAAGATAAAACGAATTTCGTTGAGAGCGCTGCATCGTATTTGGCGCCTCCCCTTGCGTCAGCGCCCTGCACCACTCCCTCCAGGAGCCGCTACTGGGAAAAAGTACTTTGCTTTATTTCGTTTGAACCTCTTCATCGCCTGTCTGATGGCGCCATGGCTGTGGCAGTACTGGGAGGAGCCAGAGACACCGCGCTGGTCAGCCCGATCGGTGGAAGGGCCTTTCTTTGTGGAGTATGGAGCTGGTTTGGAAGATGGTGAGCACCGGCGAGGGGACGCAGCGGAGTCCATCAAGATAAAGAGGAATGTGATGATTTCTTCAGAGCCTGAGCGGGACGTGCCATGATACATAGGTAGGGTGACCAACTGGCATTGGTGCAAATTCAGGACGGTGAGTGTAAAAATTCAGGACAAAGGGTCAAAATTCAGGACAAAACTTCAGGACAATAGGTACGTTTTACAGACACATCAGAGGTCGCGCAATAGTATATAAGTAAGCCCAGCCATTTCCAAACATATTCCACCGTTTGCAAACCTATCCATCATGTATCCTTCCATCTATCATTTCACTCATCCATCCCTTCATCCATCCTTTCACTCATCTCCATTATCCATCCATCCATCCACCATTTCACCCTATCCATTTGTACACTTATCCATCCACTCTTTATCCCATCCATCCATTCACTCATCCATTCAGCCATTTACCCTTTCACCAATCCAGCCATCCTTTCACTTACTAATCCTTCCACCCATCCACTATTTTAGTCATCCATCCATCCTCCTTTTCTCTCTCTATCGACCCTTTCACTTAGCCATCCTTCCATCCATCCATCCACCCACCCATCCATCCATCCATCTACTCATCCACTCATGAATCCATCCATTGATCCTATCACTCATCCATCTATCATTTCACTCCTTCACACATCTATTCATCCTTTTGTCCATCTACCCTCCCTTTCACTCACTCATCTATCCTTACATCCACCCTTTCACTTATACGTCCATTCATTCACCCTTGCACTTATCAATTCATCAATCCATCCATCATTTCACTCATCCACCTACCCACCCATCATCCACCCAACCATCCACCCACCCACCATCCACCCACCCACTCATCCATCCTTTCACCCACCCATCATCCAATCCACTGATCCATCCTTTCACCCACCCACTATCCACCCACCCACTCATCCATCCATCCATCCTTTCACCCACCCACTCATCCATCCATCCTTTCACCCACCCACTCATCATCCATCCATCCTTTCACCCACCCACTCATCATCCATCCATCCTTTCACCCACCGACTCTCCATCCATCCATCCTTTCACCCACCCATCATCCATCCATCCATCCGTCCTTTCCCTCATCATCCATCCTTCCCCTCATCATCCATCCATCCTTTTCCCTCATCATCCATCCATCGATCCTTCTACCCACCCACTCATCATCCATCCATCCTTCCCCTCATCATCCAGCCATCCTTCCCCTCATCATCCATCCATCCTTTTACCCACCCCCTCATCATCCATCCATTCCCTAATCATCCATCCATCCATCCTTTCACGCACCCCCTCATCATCCATCCATCCACCATTCCCCTCATCATCCATCCTTTCACCCACCCCCTCATCATCCATCCATCCCCTCATCATCCATCCATCCATACCCTCATCCATCCATCCCCTCACCCATTCCCTCATCCATCCATCCATCCCCTCACCCATCCATCCTTCCCCTCATCCATCCTTCCTTTCATCCATCATCCATCCTTCCTTTCATCCATCATCCATCCTTCCCCTCACCCATCCATCCATCCCATCCATTTATCCTTTCCCTCATCCATCCATCCACCCATCTCCTGAGCCATCCATCCTTCCCCTCCATCCATCCACTCCATCCATCCTTCCCCTCATCCATCCATCCTCTCCATCCATCCATCCTTCCCCTCCATCCATCCATCCTTCTCCTCATCCATTATCCTTCCCCTCATCCATCTTTCCCCTCATCCATCATCCAGCTACCCTTCCACCCATACATCCAGCTATTTACATTTTCTCTCCATCCTTCCCCTCACTCATCAATCCATCCATCCTCTCTTATTAGCCATTTATTCAATCTTTCATTCATCCATTCACCCTTTCACTAATTCATCCAGCCATTCACCCATCCCTTCACTTACTTACTCGCCGACCTTTCCATATTAATTTTGAGCTGAGCCCTTTTGAGAAGAGGCCCATCAAGAACTTCACCCTCG
The DNA here is from genome assembly GCF_964263255.1 of Lissotriton vulgaris. Taxonomy (NCBI): domain Eukaryota; kingdom Metazoa; phylum Chordata; class Amphibia; order Caudata; family Salamandridae; genus Lissotriton; species Lissotriton vulgaris. The sequence continues at coordinate 302,061,382 of NC_141686.1, read as the reverse complement.
CTGCAGGGGCCGTTCCAGGACTGGGACGGAAGCCACCCAGGGAGGAGACAGGATCCACCACAGGGGGGGGGGGACAAGAGCCACCACAGGTGGGGGTGGACTGGAGCCACAACATGGGGGGACAGGAGCCATCCCAAACGTGGGGTGGACTGGAGCCACCACATGGGGGGACAGGTGCCATCACTGAGGGGAGGGCAGGAGCCATCACAGGAGAGGGAACACAGGGGTGGGCATACAGTATTCTAGTATCATCTTGGGCTCCTCTCCTGCACAAGACAACGAGAAGACAGGCTCTCTGTCCAAAATGCCATCCCCCACTGTGTTGTACAGTACTTACAGGAGATACTCTAAGAGAACTGATTGAACTGATTGTCCTCCATACTTTGTTAATCAGTGTGGGTGCGATTGTGCCATTTCTGTATTTTCTTACATTATAGACTGCATGTTTGAAGAACCGAGGTTTGCTTACAATTTAGTGACAGTAATTAAGCTCTGTGAAGAGAACCACGTGCTGCCTCGGGGTAATCAGGGGTGTAATCTGGCCGAGTCTCGGATGTTTGGGGCCCTGGGTAGAAATGGAATGTGTGAGCCCCACTCTAAATAGCAGAGACATGACACATTCAGGGCTGTTTGCATGTGAATAGATGTCGCAGCTCCTGAACCGGCAGCCCCTCCCTCTCAGTCACCTTCGAAGCACCTCTTAACAGGTCATCAAGGGCTGGAGGTGTGAGGGTAGCCATCCCGCTGTGCCTCTCCAATGCTGCGGGGCATCTGAGGAGCTTTGGTGCAGCATCGGAGTGAAGAAAAGAGGTGGGTGCAAGCTGTGCCGGCTTTAGGGTGGAGCAACCGGTGCCCTGTTAAAATGACGGACAAATGGCGTCCGTTAAAGATTCCTTCACGGACAACGGACAGACGGCCGAAATTACGGACTGTCCGTTAAATTTACGGACGGTTGGTCACCCTATACATAGGATGCCCGTAAAGGGTGCCATGGTGGAGTCTGGGAGACTGTGGCGCAGGGCACTCCCACCACCCACATGCAAGAGCAGTGCTTAATTTGCTGGGCACCTGCACTTAATTGCCAGAACCTGCACTCATGAAAGCTGCCACATGGTGGCGCTCTCCATGCAATTTAAAGAGGAGCAGAAAAATTGTTGATTGTTAATTCAATATACATAAGACTCCCTGTTTTCCGTTTTTACTGAATTTTACAGATAAATACAGACAGAGAAACATTTATTTTCCTGTCTGTATTTATTTTTAAATGTGGGTAAAAAAAGAAATATGGGCTGTTTTTGAGTGATTCTAAATGCTGCAATCATGACTGCCAGGCCAATAGCTGTGCGGATTGACAGGCAAGGGGATTAAAAATATAGAGAGATTTTAGTAAAGAGCCTTAAACAGCAGTAGATTTCCACAACCTTGATACTAAAATTTACGTATTTTCTAACAAGTGCATATTTTACCATCTGAGTGTGTTTATATCATTGAAACTTGTCAGGCGTTGAGGCACGAGTGCTCCATTAACTGGTTAAATAAATATACACATTGCAGCTTAATTTTTTCACATACACTAAAATAAATATGAATAAATACAGGTAGAAGTAGCAAAAAATAAATATGGATAAATGCAGACAGAAATGACAAAAATATAAATACCATAAAACTGGGAGCCCTAAATATACATTAAAACTAACTAAAACCTGCCGCCCAAGCCATTCTTAAAGCTTTGGGGGCTTGAGCCGTGTGATGGTTACTCGTTGTGTAAGTACAGGGGCAATGTGTGGTGCAAACTACGGTGGCCTCCTGACAAGAGCCCTGACACTTATTTTTTCACAAATAAAGCACTGTGCAAGAGTAAGAAGATTTGAACAGCCGTTCTCATTTCACTTTCCGGAACAAACTTTTTCACTTTCTTTAGAAGAGAGAACCAGCCCCAGCCCATCCTGCTCAGTGTGCTCCTTGCGGGTGAGGTTGGCGTCCAGGGTAAATACAACATTGGGTGAAGGCTATAGTTTGAAGATTTCATGTCTCAAGTCATTGAGCCAGGTAATATTATGTCTTGATTCTTCCTCGTTGCAAATGGCAGTAAGTCTGTCTTGGTGGGGGTTGAGCCTTAGGGTGCAGAAGGCCTCCCAGGGTGGATGAGTTGCAGACAGTGTTGTGAGCATTGGCAGTCTCAGGCTGAGGGGACTTTTGAGTACAGTTGTGGGTCGTTGGCATATTAGTGAATTTTGATGCTTTTATCTGTGAGTGAAACCCCAGGAAAACACTCTTGCATGCATGTACTTAAGTGCTCTACAGGGGTCAGAGCTGCGACCTCTTATTATTATTATTATTATTATTATTGGGACATTTGTTGAGCGCTGCGATTACGCACACCGGCGTGTCCACGCGCTGAAAAGTGGGAGTAGGCAGATGACAGGGAACACAAAAACTACGCGGGCCATTATTTGCTGTAAAGATAAGTTTTTAGTTTTGCCCGGAATCTAGCCTCATCTGGTTCCAAACGCAGGTCCGTTGGCAGTTTGTTCCAGTTGGTTGCCGCCAAGTATCTGAAAGACCTGCCTCCCATGCGGGCCTTCTTAATTCTTGGAGTCCTCAGTAGGCCACCCCCTGTTGATCTAAGCGCCCGTGTTGGTATGTACGCTTTGATCAAATTCGTCAGAGGGGCCGGTGCTCTGCCATTCAAAATGCGATGACAGGTGCAGAGGGCTTTATACTCCACTCTTCTCCTCACCGGGAGCCAGTGTAGCTGCTGGAGGGCCGCCTTAGAAGGCGCCCTTTTAGGCAGTCTGAGAATCAGACGCGCTGCCGCATTCTGCAGCACTTGCAGCTGGGCCATGCTTTTTTCTGGAGCCCCCAGGTACAGCAGGTTCCCATAGTCCGCCCTAGCTGTCACCAGGGCATGAACCAGGGTTTGACGTGCTTCAAGCGGGAGTAAGTCCAGGACCTTTCTCAGCTTCTTCAGAATCCCGAAGCAGACTCCCACCACCCGATTAATCTGGGGGCCAAATGTGAGCCCTACGTCAAACCACACCCCCAAATTGCGCGCCTCTAGGCACGGGGTTGGGGTAGGTCCAAGGCAGGAGGGCCACCATGCCGGCGACCAGGCAGACTGGGCTCTCCCTACCAGCAGCACCTCTGTCTTGCTGCCGTTCAGCTTCAAACAATTGTTGGCCATCCATTCGGCTAGATCTTTCATGCACGAACGGAAGCCATCGGCAGCACGACAGGGCGCCTGCGACAGGGAGATCACCAGCTGCGTGTCGTCGGCGTAGGAGACCAGTTGGAGGCCATGGCTCTCCACGATCGATGCAACAGGCGCGACATACATATTAAAGAGGGTTGGGCTCAATGACGAGCCCTGCGGCACGCCTTGGCCCAGAGGCACCCCCCTTGAATAACAGTCTCCCTGCCTGACTTGAAAGCTTCTCTCATTGAGGAAGTCTTGGATCCATCTCAGCGCGGTGCCAGAGATGCCACCTCTGTTCAGACACTGTAGCAAGATGTTATGTGCTACAGTGTCGAACGCCGCGCTGAGGTCCAACAAGATCAAAGCCATAGTTTGGCCTGCATCCACGCCCTCTCTCAGATGTTCCGTCGCCATGAGGAGGGCGGACTCGGTGGAATGTCGTGGCCTGAAGCCAAACTGCGTCGCATGGAGCAGTCCCCTTTCCTCCACGTGCTTCATAATTTGGGTATTAACCACCTTTTCCGCCACTTTTGACAGAAAAGGCAGGAGGGAGATGGGCCTCAGATTTTCTAATACCTCGAAGCCTAAGTGGGGTTTCTTCCGGAGCGGGAGCACCACCGCCTGTTTCCATCCGTCCGGCAGCTTCCCTGATCCGAAAGATACGTCGAGGATGTGCCTAATATAAGGCTCCAAGACTTCCAGACTGTCTGCCAAGCGTTTTGGCGACACCGGATCCCACGGGGACCCTGATTTTACAGAGCGGCACACCACTAATAGTTCCTCAGGAGGAGGGGTGCAATAGTGTGTAATATGCCCTGCCGTCTCTGTGTCCCCCATTGCTTCCTCTAGGTCCAGCCCTATAGGCCGAATAGGGAAGGTCGAATAAATCTTCTCTACTTTGGCGGAGAAGTAGTCTGCAATCCGGTCACAAGACTCCGTAGAGCAACTCTCCGGCTCTGTAGGTGCATTTACCGAAGTCAGGGATTTATAGATGCCAAAAAGTTCCTTGGCGGAGTTTTCCGCCCCCTGAATTTGTTCAGCAAAGTAGGCTGCCTTAGACTTTTTTATCAGCCTATGGTGATTGCGCCTTTTTTCCAGGAATAAGTCCCTGGCCTTGTTGTCATAGGACACCCTCCAGACTTTTTCTGCCCGCCTACAGTCTGCCTTTGTCAGTCTCAGCTCAGCACTGAACCAAGGAGCTGAGCGATCTTTCCGAGCACCTGTGGTAGTGCGGCAGAGTGGGGCTGTCTGGTCAAGCGCTGCCGTGATGCGCTGATTCTTGCTTGCTTCTTGCGACCCCTGGCACTGCCTTTGCGACCACTGGCCTCAGAGGTGGCAGAATTAGTGCCAGGAATAAAGTGGCAGTTCGAGCTCCACTCTCCATCACTTCTGTCAGTTTTTTACTACACTAATAGTGAATAATTATTATTCACTATCAGTGTAATAAAAACGCAGTACAATTTGCTGTAATATGACCCTCCCTGGCAGCTGAGGTAAGTAAAAAATGCTTTTGACCGCTTCGCCGCGGTGAAAAAAAATGATGCGTGTGCAGTTCGGATGGCCCCCGGCCATCCGACACACACGCCCACTGTGACGTCGGACAGCCGGGGGCCGTCCGACGCATCGAAGAGGCTAAATGTAGCTTTTGTGCCTGTTTGTGGGTGAGAGTTTGTTTATGTAAGTGAGAGAGTTTGTGTATGTGTGAATGTGTGTGTATGTGTAAGTGTGTGAGTGAAAGTAAAGGTCAAATGTCATGTGATGTCACTTCTGTTACCCCAGGCATTTTAGTGAATTGACGTCCTTGCCCTCTTGACCCCATTTCTCAGCCTCAAAGGGGTGATGGTCACCAGTAGCGGTCGGTGTTGGGAGTGCTGCCTGGCGGTGACGTGGGGTTGGGGAGGGGCAGGGTGGGGTGAGGGTAGTAAACTATGGAATACGGCCAACTACATGTAAGTAAACATAAAAATGAATCAAACACATTTTGTTGCACGCAATGCATCGCAAATACGATGCAGTGCGCAGCGAAATTCGTTGTATTCATTTTTATGTTTACTTACATGTAGTTGGCCGTATTCCATAGTTTACTACCCTCACCCCACCCTGCCCCTCCCCAACTCCACGTCACCGCCAGGCAGCACTCCCAACACCGACTGCTACTGGTGGTCACGTGTAGGAGGTTATAAACAGAAAAACAATCCAGGGTGTGTACTTTGTCTCTTCATTGGCTGAGCTGCCGGGCATCCTTGGAAGAGCAGGCAGATGAGCAGTGGCATCGAAGCACCACCCGTCACAGCCTTGGCACTCGGACTCCGGGGCCAATGGCACTCAGTATTGGGGACAGGGACTTATTTTTCCTCATCGGATAGTTCCTGAAAGTATGAGAGGGAAAACCCATGAGGGGGACAGAAGGAGGACGAGAAAGATGGAAAAAAAATCCCACAGTGATAAAGCAAGAACCCACTAGAGTGAGATAAAGGCGCAGGGAGTCTCTGGCAGTGGATTAAAGATGCATGAGGTGAACTTAAGAGTAAGACCACGCAGCCTCGGGATTCGGCGCGCTGACATTGATTAGCACCAGCTACGGTCTTCTGAGCAGAGCTTTGGGCACCAGCACTCTTTATTTGACAAACTAAGCACTGGCTGATAGTAGCATCTGACATTCAGCCTCGTGTATTGTGGGCTTGGCATTGATTGGCTGTGGCCTTATGACATCACAGAAAGAGCAAATACTCTTCTGTGCTTTGAGGCTCCAACAGGTCAGAGAGGAGTGTAGCTGAGACGATGCTAAGGTCTTTACTCCACCTGCAATATCAGGAGGAGCAGAGCCTGTCCTGGATGGCAGTGGTGAGTGAGCTGTTGTGGGATCCTGACTAAAACAAGAGCAGTGGGACCTTGGAGGAGACGTAGCGGCAGACCAGCATGGTCGCACTCCGTTTCATGCCTTCTGGGTGCCGTCGGGCTCGAAGTAGACGGCACATTAAGCTACAGGCTCTGGGAGACACAGCCGCGTGAGGCTCAGACCACAGGGACCCTCGGGAGTATATTGGGGATCGGACACCCGAAAGAAGAACATTAATCTGTTCAGGACACACCACCTCTCTATCCGCTGTGGTGTGCCTCAGCTCCCACTCCTGCACCTTGTGCTTCTGTCCATGGTTTCTCTGCCATAAACGCACCAACGTAACACTTGGCTTCGCTGAGTCCTCACTGTCGCCGCTCTGACCGCTCACTGAGTTCTATTTCTGCCCTAGCGAGGGAACCAGCTCGGGCCAATCTAAGTTCTGAGTGCTGTTCTGCTGATGCTGTGAAGTCCTGAACCCTCACAGTCGAGTTTCCGAGCAGCCCACAGGACGGAGACTGCCCTCTTGGCAGTGATTGATTCCACCAGGACGCTACTGGACGAAGGCGCTCCGGCTTTGCTGGTGTTACTTGATTTGTCAGCTGCCTTCGATACGGTGTCTCATTCCATTTTCATTCAGAGCAGTGCTAACACCACACATTGCCCCTGCCAGGCTGCTGATGATAGTAACAACACAACCACTAACCACTAACCATCACACACCTACATGTGCGACAGTTCACACTATTCCAGGCCCTCAAAGCTATAGGAATGGCTTGAGCCACGGGTAATCGTCAGTTTTAGAGTATATTGAATAAATGATTGACTGCTGCTGTGGTCATCTCTAAATCAGGCAGCACCCCAGAGCACGACCACTCCCTCCCAAGTGTGGCACAAGGGTCTCCCAGAGAGCAATATTCTTCCAAAATTCAAAATGGCTGAAATCTCACCAGCGGAGCAAGAACTAGATAAACCAACCTCTGCGATGGCTCATTCCTATGGCTCTCCTCCCCCTGGCATCTGCTAATGCCTTCCTTAAGCCTGCCATCCTGCTGGGTTCATGGTGGATGGGGGTAGATGAACCTGGCAGTCTCTGCCTGTCCCTTACTGCCTTTGAAGTTGATGCTGTACGACCCCACCTTGCTCTGGCATTCCTGTGGAGCAGGGGTCTCTTACAAGAAATAGCCTCTCTCCCTGGGTGCCACTTCTCACTTCATCAAAGCAGCCTGGCTTATCCACTTAACTCTGACCAATCAGGGGAGACCACAAAAAGGCGAATTTTGGCTTACAGAAAAGGAAGACATAACTTCTTTTCTGTATGCTTCAGGTTAAATTCTACAATATCCTATTGTTGGATTTATCAATATTATTTTCCTATGTCATTGAATGATATTTTAATCTGATTCCTAGTGCTAGTTATGAGTTCCTTAAGTATTGTCATGTTAACCTAAGTGGATGGGGATGTACAATGGGGTAAAATGAAATGCCCAAATACTCCAACACCAGGGCCTATAAACATCTTTTATAGGGACCATGCTTATACCTATGTGACCCCCACCCTGGGAAACTTTAGGGGTCCTGATTATGCAAAAATAATGTAGATCCTCACTCCACAGAGCTCCTAGCACAAACGTCGATTTTGGGAAGCACTTTACCAAATGGGGACGTTAAATATGCAATTTATCTATCACTAGGGCATATAAAACATTTTTATAAGGGCCCTCCTTATAAGTACCCGACACCCCACCACTGGGACGTCTAGGGGAGAAACTGGGGGAGCGTATTATGCCAAAATATTGTTGTTTTTCCATTTTTAGGTGCTGCTACCACCAACGTCGAGTTGGGACACCCAGGGGAGACACTGGGCTTACCTAATATGCCAAGATATTATAGTTTGTACATTTTTAAGTGCCCCTGCCTGGGCACGCTTAGGAAGTCACTCCTGCTACGACGTAACCCAGCTGTTGGATTGTGAGTACGTGTGGTGTGTTTTTAAAGGGTGTGAGACAGGCTGTCATGATTCTTGCTTTCACTGTCTTCACCTGGATAGTGATTCAATCCATTGCTTTGAAGCCCATCGGGGGGTTAGGGGGTTGGGGAAGGGTGGGGAGGGGAGCCATGGATGTAGCCTTCAATAGTACAGCAGGTGCAGTGGCACCAGAGTGCGAGGGCCCCGCTGCACTCTAATGATGGATGTTGTTGTGAGCAGTCAAGGAGTGTTAGACCTTTTCTAAAACACCCACTTCTAATCTGCCCCGACTGCTGCACATCTGTAGAGCGAAGATACCCCTTTGGGGGGGATTTGGGCACTTTACCAAGTCAATACATAATAATAATAATTTAATTCATGTCCCTTCCTCTCATTAGGGCACATGGCATTTTATTTATTTGTAAAGTTTTATATAGCGCTAGCTAGACCTGTGGGTATCAGAGCGCTTTACATACACAGAGGGAAAAAAAAGATTGTATAGCATCACAGGACATGAGGATGCATGAAGATATAAGCAAAGACATAATACTTGTATATCCAGTGAGGGGAGAAGGACGCAGGTGATTGACACAGTCAGAAGACCCCCAGCCTTGAAGGTCGAAGGGAGTGGGGAGTCCACTGGGTTATTGATGCCGGGGGCGGTTGCCTTTGTCGGTAAACTATTGGTTGAGAACAAAGAGTTTTAGGTCCTTTTTTAAGCAAGAGAAGGAGGAGTTGCATCTGAGGTCGATAGGGAGTGCGTTCCACATCCTGGGTACGTTACCAGAGAAGGACCGGCACTGGGTCATTTTCCTTTTCAGTTTCGGAGGGATGAGAAGAAGAGAGTTGGTGCTTCTCATAGTTCTGGATTTTCCTGCTTTTTCTAGTTTGCTGTTTAGGTAGTTTGGGAATTGGGTGTGAAGGGCCTTGTGAGTGATGCAGGCCAGTTTGTAAATCCATCTCCCTTCCAAGGGAAGCCAGTTGAGTGCGAAGAGGGTTGGTGAGATGTGTTCAAATCTTTTTACATCAGTTATGAGTCGTGCTGCCATGTTGAGGACTGACCATAGGGGGGCTAGGTGGGCGTTTGGTGACCCAGTTAGGATGGCGTTCCTATAGTCCAGTTTAGAAAGGACCACTATCATGTTTGCTTAAGTTGGACCGGGTTAGTCTGACGACTTCTACCTGTCCCTTATCTGCCTCATCCCCAGAGGGATCCTCATCCTCATCATCCTCCACATCTTCGTTCTCAGTTGCGAGGTGGATGAGGTCAGGATCGTCTCTGGTTCCCTCGAGGGGAGGCATGTCTCTTTCTGGATTAGAAGAGCTGGGAAGGGTCTCAGCTTTTCTGGCATCATAAGTCTCCAAGAGACCAATCAGAAAGGACGTGGTGGGGTTAGACCCCTGCTTGATCTTCCTGGAGTGACACACTTGTCTTAACTCCTTGAAGCGCAGCACAGTATATCTCGAAGGGATGACCTGTGGAGGGTCAACTGACACAAGGGGAGACTCAGAGTTTCCTCCTTTGTCCGACATACTGTTTCTAGTGTGGTGTAAGTGATGCACCTACCTACACTATGTGTTTACCTACTGATCCCTTGCTAAGAGTTGCAGCCAAGGTGTGCTAAGCCTTGAGGAGCTGCAACAGCTGGTTCAGTAGAACTCAGAGTATTCTAAGCTTTAGTTATATGTACTAACAGTACTTATGTGATCTTTCAACAAGATATTCTTAGGATACGTGTGGTAAAACAACAGCAAGCTCAAATCCCAACCGCTGCTCACCAATGTGAGAAGTTGGCCCGATATGCAGCGTTCGCTATTCTAGCGACCGCTATGTATCGTTCCAAACGACCCTTATGATGATTGGTTGTAAGTCAACCTATAGACCAGCTATCCTAGTAGCGTGGATACGAGCAGTCTAAGGCTAAAGACTCGAGAGGGCGCGTTAAGCCAGCTGTTTACCACACATGTACCCCTTGAACACCAAGTGAAAGGACACCACACAAGTGTTATGAAAATAAACAGGATATTTATTAAGATTCACAACAGCCCTGGACTCGTTATGAGGACAGGGTACTAAGCACAAACCAAATCTCTTAGGAAAATACTTCAAGTGCACAATTAAAACAAGTGTCCGAGGACACGGAAAGTTTAAGGTCTCGGGCGGACCCGATAAGGCAAGTCGGAAGCGAGGGACTCGGGACCCTAGAGTAAAGAGGCTATGCAGGCACCGAAATGCCGAGTTACCTAGCCACGAGGGCTGCAGCTGCACAAGTCTTACAGGCGTCGGGGTCTTCGCTGACGAGCCAGGAGCCGGAAGAAAAGGAGTTGCTGGCCGGCGACCAGTGATGAATAGTTCGTAGAGATCCAAGCCTGGATCAGAGATTGATGATACCTGAAAGCAGAGGGGACCAAGTTCGTACTACTAGCCAGTAGTCAGAGGGTACCAGGAAGGCACCGGTTGGCCGTCACCTCGACCAGGTGAGTGGGCGACGCTAGGCTCTGCAGTCTCACGGACCAGGAGGCGTTGTCGGCGACCACGGTGGAGGTGCGAGCTGTCCCACGAAGGATGATGCTGTCGGCGTCGCTGGGCCCAGGATGGGGCAACAAGCCTTGGCAGATCTCAGGGCCACGTGGTGGGCCTAAGATGGCGTCTTGAGTGGACCAGGAGGGTCCGGGGTGCTTCTCGCAAAGATGGAAGCAAGGGCCAGTCTGGAGCAACCAGACCAGCAGTGTTGATTTCCGGATGTCGTCACAGAAGGGCACAAGCCAGCGGCTAGTGACCAGACAACGTGCTGAGCAGCGAGCAGAAGGGCCCCACGCAGATCGTGGAGATGCTGGGAGACTGCACTTCGGTGCTGGAGCGGCTCAGGGTCGGGGCTTCTCGGACCCCAGAGCACTCACCAGAGAATTGCTTCGATGGTCGTGCTGGTTAAGAAAGCGTGCAGGTTTTGATGATGGCCGGTCCCTCGAGGTCTCGTCGCACCCACAGATCACAGCTGAGCTGATGACGTGGGTAGAGGTCAGAGGTGCCAGGGAAGCCGGTTCTCGTCGAGCTGGGCCGTCGGATCCTTGAGGAAGGACTTGCAGCATACCGCAGAGTTTTTAGGTGGTGCCCGCTGATGCAGGGTGACTACTCCTTAGTCACAAGGGAGAAATCTTGAGAAGAGTCTCGAATGTCCTTTCGTAGAAAGTAGTTCTTGATTCAAAGATGATCTAATTTGGAAGGGTCCCCGCTCCGGCCTTTATTCTAAAGAAAGGGGTGGGTACATGACTAGGTCCTGCCCTAAGGGTGGGACCAGGAAGGGGGTAGTTACACCCCTCTCCCCTGCGGGACTTTCCCCAGGCCAGGGCTGGCGCCCCTGGAACTGGTTCTGACCGGCAGATGCGTAGTGAGCACCGGGGTGCCACTCCGCAGTCACCTTCTCGCAAAAGCCCTACCTATCCAGAATACACAAACCCTGTCTGGGACGGTGCGAACACCGCCCTCGACAGGAAACCCTTTGTCCAAGCGCTCCTCGCTGGAAGGACTCCCAGCAGCAGGAGGTCAGACTCGTGTCTGTGGTGGCAGCATCCATTTTGTGGAGCTGAGGCTTTAGTTAACTTTAACCGGGGTTCACAGTTACGTACATGTCGTGTCCCTCTAGAAGGGCGGAATGCTAACCTCGTCGCCAGAGTTGGTGAGAGGGCAGCATCCCGATTCGTATGACACCTTACTCGACATGTCTTGATAACGCGACACCGAAGTTACCGATATGGTACGCGTTATCATGGAACAGCCATTGGGTCTTGATTCCGCAAGCTGCAACCGGGCTCGGCTCGGGCCAGAACACAGTTCACACGAGCCCACGCACTCTGCCTTCAGGATTGTCAAGGCCTGCCATAGGAGTGACTGATAGGAACTCGGGTGTCCATTGTATGGTTAGATATAGGGCTACTATATCTAAAGCAAAGGGTGATTACACGACTTCGCCCCAGCTGTCATGCAGCCAGTTGTGTCAAATTTAGGAGGCCAGCCAGGGGTGGCATAATACATGCTGCAGCCCCTGGCGGCCCTGGGTACACCTATGCCCTGAGTTACAGGGTCTGATAAGGTGGCCCAGTACCAATTGGTAAATGCACCTAGGGTACATATCGTAATTTAGAAAGAGAACAGCCAGGCTGTGGGTCTGATTAGCAGGCCCACAGCCAGAGAAAGTCGTAAACCAGTGAAACAAAAGCAAAAAATCTGGGTGATCATAGGATTGCAGACCCTACTCTCCTACATGACCCCCCCCCAAACGTCGGAACAATAAGCTAACCTTGACCAGGTGAGTCTTCTTGCTCTAAGTGGAAATATCTGGAGAGCCCATCGGCATTGCCATGATCAGTACCAGGTCTATGTTCCACTGTAAAGTCCATCCCCTGTAGGGAAATGGACCACCTAAGCAGTTTGGGGTTTTCACCCTTCATCTGATTTAGCCACAAGAGGGGCTTATGGTCGGTCTGAATCTTGAAGTGAGTGCCAAACAAGTATGGCCTCAGCTTCTTCAGGGCCCAAACCACAGCAAAGGCCTCCCTCTCAGTAGCTGACCAATTCTTCTCTCTAGGGGTCAGCCTTCTGCTTATAAAAGCAATGGGCTGGTCTTGACCATCAAAATTCAGTTGAGAAAGAACAGCTCCCACACCCAACTCAGAAGCATCTGTTTGGACAATGAATGGTTTGGAGTAGTCCGGACTCTTGAGGATAGGCGCCGTGCACATGGCCTGCTTTAGGTCATCGAATGCTTTTTGACAGCTCGCTGTCCACTGAACCTTTTTTGGCATTTTCTTGCTTGTCAGTTCGTTTAATGGTGTCACGATGGAACCATAGTTCCTGACAAACTTCCGGTAGTATCCAGTCAGGCCCAAGAAAGCTCGAACCTGAGTCTGGGTGGTTGGAGGAGCCCAGTCCCTGATCGACTGTATTTTGCTCTCCAGTGGCTGAACCTGGCCTCCACCTACAAGGTGGCCCAGGTATACAACCTGTGTCTGCCCTATCTGGCACTTGGTGGCCTTGATAGTGAGGCCTGCTGCTTGCAGGGCCTCTAACACTTTCCGCAGGTGGACCAGGTGATCCTCCCAGGTGGAGCTAAAGACAGCAATATCGTCAAGATACGCCGCACAGAAGTCATCCAGCCCAGTAAGGACTTGATTCACCAACCTTTGGAAGGTGGCAGGTGCATTTTTCAGACCAAAGGGCATCACCACGAACTGATAATGCCCACCAGGGGTTGAAAATGCGGTCTTAGGCTTGGCGTCCTCAGCTAACCTGATTTGCCAATACCCAGCTGTCAGGTCAAACGTACTTAAGTAGTTGGCCGAAGCCAATCTATCGATAAGCTCGTCTGCCCTTGGTATTGGGTGGGCGTCAGTCTTAGTGACTGCATTGAGACCCCTGTAGTCTACGCAGAACCTCATCTCTTTCTTACCGCCCGGGGTGTGAGGTTTCGGCACTAGAACTACGGGACTAGCCCAAGGGCTGTCCGAGGGTTCAATGACTCCCAGCTCCAACATTTTCTGCACTTCACTCTTGATGCAGTCTCTAACGTGATCAGGCTGCCGGTAGATTTTACTCTTAACGGGCAAGCTGTCACCAGTGTCAACCTCATGGGTGCACCAATTGGTCTGACTGGGTGTTAGAGAGAACATATGTCTGAACGACTGAAGAACCTGTTTACAGTCGCTCTGTTGATGTTCGGAGAGGCTGCCACAAAAGACAACACCATCTACCGATCCATCGTCAGGATTCTGAGTGAGCAGGTCGGGGAGAGGGTCACTCTCCTCTTCCTGCCCCTCATCTAGGGCCATGAGCAAACTCATGTCCTTCCTGTCGACATATACCTTGAGCCTGTTGACATGAAGCACCCTGTGGGGGCTCCGGGGAGTTCCCAGGTCGACCAGGTAGGTGACCTCTCCCTTTTTCTCCAGGATGGTGTAGGGCCCGGACCATTTGTCCTTGAGTGCTGCTGGGGCCACTGGCTCCAACACCCACACCTTCTGTCCGGGCTGATAAACAGTCAAGACAGCCTTTTGGTCATGCCAAGCTTTTTGGAGTTCTTGGCTGGCCTTAAGGTTTTCAGATGCCTTCTCCATGTATTCAGCCATCCGCGAGCGGAGGCCAAGCACATAGTCCACTATGTTGGCTGCAGGCTTTTTGAGAGGTCTCTCCCATCCTTCCTTCACCAAACACAGGGGTCCTCTTACAGGATGTCCGTACAAAAGTTCAAAAGGGCTGTAGCCAACCCCCTTCTGTGGGACTTCTCTGTAGGCGAACAAGAGGCAGGGGATCAGGACGTCCCATCTACGCTGAAGCTTTTCCGGTAGTCCATGAATCATCCCTTTCAGGGTCCTGTTGAATCTCTCAACAAGCCCATTGCATTGTGGATGATAGGGTGTAGTGAACTTGTAGTTGACACCACATTCCTTCCACATAGCAGTTAAGTAGCTCGACATAAAGGTTGCACCTCTGTCGGAGACGACCTCCTTAGGGAAGCCCACTCTGGAGAACACTCCAACTAGGGCTCTTGCCACAACAGGTGCTGTAGTGGTCCTAAGGGGAATAGCTTCAGGATACCTGGTGGCATGATCCACTACCACCAGTATAAACTTGTGCCCTGATGCTGTTGGTGGTTCCATGGGACCGACGATGTCGATCCCCACCCGTTCAAAGGGCACCCCCACCACAGGCATTGGTATAAGGGGGGCCTTTGTCGTGCCACCTGACTTACCACTGGCTTGGCAAGTGACACAGGAGCGGCAAAACTCCTTGGTATCTTCGTTCATGTGAGGCCAGTGAAAGTGTGAGACAAGCCTGTCCCACGTCTTCGTCTGGCCTAAGTGACCTGCTAAGGGAATCTCGTGGGCCAAGGTAAGTAGGAAACCACGCTGAGACAAGGGTACAACCAGCCTCCTGGTCATGCCAGGCTTGGGGTCTCTTGACTCAGTGTACAGGAGTCCATCTTCCCAGTATACCTTGTGGGTACCTGTGGCGTTCCCAGCAGCCTCAGCAGCAGCCTGCTGTCTGAGGGGTTCAAGAGAAGGGCAGTCTAACTGGTCCTTCCCCAGGTCTTCCCTTGAGGGTCCCCCTGAACCCAAGAATTCAACTTGATCAAGCTCGAATTCCCTAGGCTCAGTTTCCCTCAATTCCTGTAGGTCAGCCTCCTCTGAGACTTGATCCACGACCTGGGGCAAGGGGGAAGGCGCAGCCTTAACCCTACTGCTCTTTTTCTTGGGAGGTGTCTGGTCCGTTGTTCCAGGATCCAGCACCTGTTCAGTGGGGCATTTCCTGACCTGTGACCTGGTCACAGCGAACACATGTGCTGGCAAGCCTAACATTTCCATGTGAGTCCGGTGCTCCACTTCTGACCATTGTGATGACTCCAAATCATTGCCCAACAAACAATCCACTGGGAGGTCTGAACTAACTACAACCTTCTTTTGGCCAGTTACCCCTCCCCAGGAGAAAGCTACAATTGCCATACTGTGATTGGTAGTGACATTGCTTGCATTGGTCACCAGGAATTCTGTACCTGGCATGATCTGTCCAGGGTCCACAAAGTTAGGCGTCACCATGGTGACGCTGGCACAAGTGTCCCTATAGGCCTGAGCCATCTTTCCATTTATGAAAGGCGTCTGTCTGTATTTGCCCAAAGTGTTGGGGCTTACGTCAGGGGACATATCCACATCCCCTGTACTGACAAGGACAGCCTGAGTGAGTGTGCCAACTAGGTTGTCACGCCCCTCAGAACCCAGGGTTAACCCTACTAAACCCTTGGGAGGCGCACTACCACTGCTGACTGTACTAGGGGGCACAGGTGCCTTAGGGGCTGCAGTGGCAGGAGTCTGCCCTCCTCCTTTCTTGGTGCACTCACTAAACCAGTGAGATTTACTTTTGCAGTACTGGCACCATCTTTTGGATTGGCCTTCTTTCTTCTTTTGGGGAGCCTGACCCCCACCCTCTTTGGGTTGTTGGGGACCTGTCGAAGACTTCTGGTCATTTTGTTCCCCCTTAGAATCTTTACCCTTCTGGTCTGCTTTCTTCTGACCACCTTGATTCTGGCCCTGGTTCTGTTTAACTCTCGTGCGAACCCATCTGTCTGCCTTCTTTCCCAATTCTTGGGGAGAGGTCAGATCCGAGTCGACAAGATGCTGATGCAACAACTGGTTCTGACAATTGTTTAAAATTTGTTCTCTCATCATCAAATTATACAATCCTTTGTAATCAGTAACCTTACTGCCCAGTAACCAGCCCTCAAAAGCCTTAGTGGCACAATCGACAAAGTCAGACCAGTCTTGAGACTGCGTTTTCTGGGTATCCCTGAACAGCACCCTGTACTGCTCAGTGGTTAGGCCGAACCCTTCAACGAGTGTATTTTTCAAGACTTGGTAATCGTTAGCATCCTCCACCCTTGTGGTGAGGAGCTTGTCTCTTCCCTTTCCTTCAAAGGAGAGCCACAAGATAGCTGCCCACTGACTCTGGGGAACACCCTGCACAGTGCAGGCCCTCTCCAAAGCAGTAATCCATTTGTGGATATCGTCCCCTTGTTTAAAGGGGGGCACTATCTTACCAAGGTGTTTCGTATCAAAACTCCTTTCCCTATTGCTAGGTACATTGCTGCCACCAGTGGGGACTACCCCACTTAACTGTTGTTCTCTAGCAAAGGCAAGCCTTTCTTTGGCCAGGGCAAGTTCTTCCCTTTCAATCCTCAGATTAGCTGCCCTTTCCTTAGCTTCGTACACTCTCCTCTGAGGGGACGTCATCCCTCTTTGAGAAGAGTTGTGAGAGCCATTGGTTTGAAGGGATCTGCCAGAGTCTCTCGACAGAGATCGGGCTCGTCCGTTCCCAATGTTAAGCGGACCTGACAGTAGCGCTGGGGGTCCCCCAGTACCACTATCATGTTTGCTTAAGTTGGACCGGGTTAGTCTGACGACTTCTACCTGTCCCTTATCTGCCTCATCCCCAGAGGGATCCTCATCCTCATCATCCTCCACATCTTCGTTCTCAGTTGCGAGGTGGATGAGGTCAGGATCGTCTCTGGTTCCCTCGAGGGGAGGCATGTCTCTTTCTGGATTAGAAGAGCTGGGAAGGGTCTCAGCTTTTCTGGCATCATAAGTCTCCAAGAGACCAATCAGAAAGGACGTGGTGGGGTTAGACCCCTGCTTGATCTTCCTGGAGTGACACACTTGTCTTAACTCCTTGAAGCTCAGCACAGTATATCTCGAAGGGATGACCTGTGGAGGGTCAACTGACACAAGGGGAGACTCAGAGTTTCCTCCTTTGTCCGACATACTGTTTCTAGTGTGGTGTAAGTGATGCACCTACCTACACTATGTGTTTACCTACTGATCCCTTGCTAAGAGTTGCAGCCAAGGTGTGCTAAGCCTTGAGGAGCTGCAACAGCTGGTTCAGTAGAACTCAGAGTATTCTAAGCTTTAGTTATATGTACTAACAGTACTTATGTGATCTTTCAACAAGATATTCTTAGGATACGTGTGGTAAAACAACAGCAAGCTCAAATCCCAACCGCTGCTCACCAATGTGAGAAGTTGGCCCGATATGCAGCGTTCGCTATTCTAGCGACCGCTATGTATCGTTCCAAACGACCCTTATGATGATTGGTTGTAAGTCAACCTATAGACCAGCTATCCTAGTAGCGTGGATACGAGCAGTCTAAGGCTAAAGACTCGAGAGGGCGCGTTAAGCCAGCTGTTTACCACACATGTACCCCTTGAACACCAAGTGAAAGGACACCACACAAGTGTTATGAAAATAAACAGGATATTTATTAAGATTCACAACAGCCCTGGACTCGTTATGAGGACAGGGTACTAAGCACAAACCAAATCTCTTAGGAAAATACTTCAAGTGCACAATTAAAACAAGTGTCCGAGGACACGGAAAGTTTAAGGTCTCGGGCGGACCCGATAAGGCAAGTCGGAAGCGAGGGACTCGGGACCCTAGAGTAAAGAGGCTATGCAGGCACCGAAATGCCGAGTTACCTAGCCACGAGGGCTGCGGCTGCACAAGTCTTACAGGCGTCGGGGTCTTCGCTGACGAGCCAGGAGCCGGAAGAAAAGGAGTTGCTGGCCGGCGACCAGTGATGAATAGTTCGTAGAGATCCAAGCCTGGATCAGAGATTGATGATACCTGAAAGCAGAGGGGACCAAGTTCGTACTACTAGCCAGTAGTCAGAGGGTACCAGGAAGGCACCGGTTGGCCGTCACCTCGACCAGGTGAGTGGGCGACGCTAGGCTCTGCAGTCTCACGGACCAGGAGGCGTTGTCGGCGACCACGGTGGAGGTGCGAGCTGACCCACGAAGGATGATGCTGTCGGCGTCGCTGGGCCCAGGATGGGGCAACAAGCCTTGGCAGATCTCAGGGCCACGCGGTGGGCCTAAGATGGCGTCTTGAGTGGACCAGGAGGGTCCGGGGTGCTTCTCGCAAAGATGGAAGCAAGGGCCAGTCTGGAGCAACCAGACCAGTAGTGTTGATTTCCGGATGTCGTCACAGAAGGGCACAAGCCAGCGGCTAGTGACCAGACAACGTGCTGAGCAGCGAGCAGAAGGGCCCCACGCAGATCGTGGAGATGCTGGGAGACTGCACTTCGGTGCTGGAGCGGCTCAGGGTCGGGGCTTCTCGGACCCCAGAGCACTCACCAGAGAATTGCTTCGATGGTCGTGCTGGTTAAGAAAGCGTGCAGGTTTTGATGATGGCCGGTCCCTCGAGGTCTCGCCGCACCCACAGATCACAGCTGAGCTGATGACGTGGGTAGAGGTCAGAGGTGCCAGGGAAGCCGGTTCTCGTCGAGCTGGGCCGTCGGATCCTTGAGGAAGGACTTGCAGCAAACCGCAGAGTTCTTAGGTGGTGCCCGCTGATGCAGGGTGACTACTCCTTAGTCACAAGGGAGAAATCTTGAGAAGAGTCTCGAATGTCCTTTCGTAGAAAGTAGTTCTTGATTCAAAGATGATCTAATTTGGAAGGGTCCCCGCTCCGGCCTTTATTCTAAAGAAAGGGGTGGGTACATGACTAGGTCCTGCCCTAAGGGTGGGACCAGGAAGGGGGTAGTTACACCCCTCTCCCCTGCCGGACTTTCCCCAGGCCAGGGCTGGCGCCCCTGGAACTGGTTCTGACCGGCAGATGCGTAGTGAGCACCGGGGTGCCACTCCGCAGTCACCTTCTCGCAAAAGCCCTACCTATCCAGAATACACAAACCCTGTCTGGGACGGTGCGAACACCGCCCTCGACAGGAAACCCTTTGTCCAAGCGCTCCTCGCTGGAAGGACTCCCAGCAGCAGGAGGTCAGACTCGTGTCTGTGGTGGCAGCATCCATTTTGTGGAGCTGAGGCTTTAGTTAACTTTAACCGGGGTTCACAGTTACGTACATGTCGTGTCCCTCTAGAAGGGCGGAATGCTAACCTCGTCGCCAGAGTTGGTGAGAGGGCAGCATCCCGATTCGTATGACACCTTACTCGACATGTCTTGATAACGCGACACCGAAGTTACCGATATGGTACGCGTTATCATGGAACAGCCATTGGGTCTTGATTCCGCAAGCTGCAACCGGGCTCGGCTCGGGCCAGAACACAGTTCACACGAGCCCACGCACTCTGCCTTCAGGATTGTCAAGGCCTGCCATAGGAGTGACTGATAGGAACTCGGGTGTCCATTGTATGGTTAGATATAGGGCTACTATATCTAAAGCAAAGGGTGATTACACGACTTCGCCCCAGCTGTCATGCAGCCAGTTGTGTCAAATTTAGGAGGCCAGCCAGGGGTGGCATAATACATGCTGCAGCCCCTGGCGGCCCTGGGTACACCTATGCCCTGAGTTACAGGGTCTGATAAGGTGGCCCAGTACCAATTGGTAAATGCACCTAGGGTACATATCGTAATTTAGAAAGAGAACAGCCAGGCTGTGGGTCTGATTAGCAGGCCCACAGCCAGAGAAAGTCGTAAACCAGTGAAACAAAAGCAAAAAATCTGGGTGATCATAGGATTGCAGACCCTACTCTCCCACAGCCGCCTTCCAGCCTTAACATCTACTGTTCTTGTGAGGCCAACTTTGTTGCATCTAGCCCAGCTCCACAGATGTCAACCATGCGCAATAGAACCAGAAGCTGCACTAAAAAAGCTATGGCCGTAGCACAAGTGACTGGACCTATAGATCTTTTTATCTCACGGGTGAATGAAACCATCGATAAAAGTATTATATTGCTGGAAAAAAGAGTTTCCTTGGATCTCATGAACGCTAAGCGCTCGTCCTTGGGCTCTCTTGCAACTGCAAAGTCACCCTCCCAGCAAGCTTTGAACAACTGTTCCTTACCCCTACCCTTGTTCACCACTGGCGCAATCACTGTATCGAACGCTGTCGACTTGTCAGTCACCCAATCTGACTCCGATCCGTCCTATGTTGATCTTGAGGCTACCCCAGATCTAGAAGCCTGTCAGCCATCTGACAAAACAGAACCGGGTCTAGATGGGCAACTTGATAAAGGAACAGCACCTGTAACTATCGACTCAGGGGGAAGGTTACCATCTCTACAAAGGTTGCGTCTAAGACTAAGTCCAAGGAAAAACCCAAAGCTAAAGCCAGGAACCATAACCTGATATTGCCCACCCCGCATTCTGCTTCAGGCCTACCCTGCTGGGTTGAAAATATGGTAATAGATCTTAAATTGGACCTTGAGGCCACATTAGCAGCGCAAATCAAGCCCTTAATTTCCAAACTTGACAGACTTACGTCACTAATGAACTCGAAATGGTCTAATAAAATGAATGGGCCTGGGTCTACCCAGTTGCAAGGGATTAAAGAAACATTTCCCAAGCCAAGCTTCCTAAAGACACATCCAACAAGGCCAAAATACAATTAGCTAACAAGGACCCAGCCACACTACACCTGTCCCAAACAGGGGACAACTTTGCTCAACCCCCACCTTTATCTACCCCGAAGGCGGTGGGTCCCACTCCGGCTTTGCAATTACCTGCTGATGGAAATAAAACCACCATCCCACAAGCAAAAGATCTCAAAGGAAAGTCTACTAACCCAACTGCTCCTCTCTCCACAAACAAGCCCGAAGGCTCTAGGTCAAAACAGGCACGTTTTAAGGCAATCAGCCTGCCACCGGAAGTCTCTCCTTTCGTGGTTGTGCTGACAGCTGTTCCACCACTGAAGGAGGGAGTAAAAGAAACCTTTGTAGAGCTAAGAAATAAATGTGCCCAGTGGCTCCAGTTGCATAAACCTTTACCTAGTTACATGAGTGGAGAAATTCTTACTGTGCGTAGAGGGGATTGGGTGGGCAGGAGTAAGAAAACAATAGCAGGGGATGTAATCACAGTTAACTTTAGGGACATAGGGTCAGCCAGTTACATATGCAATACACCCAACAGTGGACCTGCCACCCAAATTAACCCACTCCCTTTGTCTTACTTCCTTCCCATGCCGCCAAGATTTAATACTCATCGGCCTACTTTTCCAAATAACATAGGGTCTGTATATCCCCCGCAACATACCACCAAACACTGGCAGCAACCATCACACATCTCATCTATTTTTCCACACCATACTAGTCTGCAGTGGCAACAACCTTTCCAAAATCCACCACCTCTCTATCAGCCGGCTCAGCAGTGGCAGCAACCCCCTCAGCCCCCACAACCCGCTAACCATCAGTGGCATCACTCATGGCAAGACTTGCCTCCTCCCTTTGATCCCTTTTACTCACAGTTCACTTACCCCAATAGATTTTGTGTGCTAGATGAGGTTGACTGACTGAACCCCATGGAAACTCCAGATCCAAACTTTACTATCATTAATAACGATATGGAGGATGTTCCCCTAGCCATCCCTTTCCTCATCTGTCCCGAATCCCCAATAGTGGCACCTGCTATATCACTCTCCCATATATCAACTAAGGACAGAGTAGATCCACCTAACCCTAGAACTACTATTATCCCCGACGGTGATCCAATACATAGCGAGATAAAAATCCTTAGCTGGAACCTTGCGGGGATCTCTAGGAAACTAGGCCTGCCGGAGTGGAACGTCTTGATCGACGCCCACAAGATCTGTGCATTCCAGGAGACCTGGAGCACTGAGCCACTGTATCGTGTTGGGTTTGTCACCTTCTTTACACCAGCTGTAAAACCTAAGATAGGGAAGGGGCGGCCATCAGGGGGGCTTATTATCTGGGAAGTGGAATACGCAATAAGCACTATCATTCCACAAAAAGCGGCCGGACCCGATGGGATTCCCGGAGACCTGCTAAAATCCGACAGTGCTAAATGGGGTAAACTGATTCATTCCCTCCTGGTTGCCATTTGTAAAGGTGCCCCTATTCCCTCATCGTGGAAAGGGGCTGAGGTGGTCCCTATTCACAAGAAAGGTTCGAGGGATGACCCATCTAACTACAGGCCGATCAGCTTGCTAGACATCAGCCAAAAAGTTGTCGGCAAAGTCCTGTTAGTCAGAATTTTAAATTGGGTAGAAGAAAACAAAATCCTTTCTGATTTCCAGGCAGGCTTTAGAGTGGGTACTGGAACGATTGAGCAAGCCTTCAGGCTCATGATGGTATATTGGAAGGTTGTGGTTATAGGCAAGGGCAGTCTTTATCGGATGTATGACGTTACTCCGCATACCGTTACAACTACCTACCATTACAACGCGACCATTACAACGCATACCATTACAACGCATAGCGCTTTGGGGTGCTGGATAGTGGTAAGTATAATTTACTATTCTAACTCCAGTCCCCGTGGACCCTAGGGAAGGTGTTGGATAGTAAATTATACTTATTCCCTATCCTAAAGCGCCACCCAGCGCAATGGGTTGTAATGGTATGCGTTGTAAAAGTCGCGTTGTAATGGTAGTGCGGAGTAAAAAATGCGTTGTAACAGGTGCATACCGTCTTTATCTCGCGTTTATCGATTTAAAGACTGCCTTTGACCTTGTACCTAGGGACTCATTATGGAAAGTACTTGCTGACATGGGGCTGCCCCACTATCTGCTATCCTTATTAATCAGATTGCACCAGGACAGCTTTGCCCAAGTCAGGTGGGGTCCTGGAGGGGAGAAAACGGGCAGTATTCCGGTCGAGAGAGGAGTCCGCCAGGGATGTGTTCTGGCTCCCACCCTTTTCTCTCTTTACATCAACGGGGTGGTTGAGCATCTCCTCAAACATCCATCTGATGAGCCATCCCTGGCTGGTGAACGCATTCCAACACTCCTCTTCGCGGATGACACGCTTTTAATCTCCAAAACCCCAATGGGACTCCAGAGACTTTTGGACAATTTCCAATCTTTTTGTACTAAACGAGGCC
This sequence comes from Lissotriton vulgaris, assembly GCF_964263255.1. Taxonomy (NCBI): domain Eukaryota; kingdom Metazoa; phylum Chordata; class Amphibia; order Caudata; family Salamandridae; genus Lissotriton; species Lissotriton vulgaris. The sequence goes on along the minus strand of NC_141686.1, from coordinate 302,038,047 downwards.
TGGTAATAAATACAAATAAAACGAAGTACCTCGTCCTTAACCCACCGAAACAACATGTGCGTTCCCCCACCCTAAATGCTGAGCTCCTGGAAAGGGTAAAGGTCTTTGATTACCTCGGGATACGCCTATCGGACAAAATGGACTGGACGCCACACCTAGATAAAATGCTGTTGAACCACAAAAGGATCACAGGTGCCCTCTTGAGAGAGCAACGTTCCAGTACATCAAGGCCTATAGGCACAGTCCTTGAGATCTACACAGCCAAAGGTGTTAGCTCTGCCCTCTACGGGGCCGAACTTTGGGGCTTTTCGACCACTGATGCTCTGCAGAGATCCGAGAACAAATTCTGCAGAGAAATAATGTCCCTTCCACAAGGTACTCCCACACTTCCTTTATTTATGGACCTTGGCTGCACCCAGATTGGCGAAATTGCAAAATTTCGCCCTTTACTATTATGGGCTCGCATCTGGCGTGTAGAAGAACTAAGTGGATATGCCAGAGGCCTTAAGGAAATCATGTCATCGCCAAGCTGGCACAAAATCAAATGGCTAAAAGACATGAAGACCTTACTTACTAAGTTGGGACAACTTGAATCATGGCTGAATAAAACTTCACCCCCAAAGCAAACACTCAAAAAGCTCTACTGGGACTGGATTTGCTCACAAAGAAACTCTAGTACCTCCCTGGACTTTTTGAGGTTTAAGGACTGCCCTAGACGTGAATTGTATCTGGATGCAAATGTAAAACCCTTTGATAGGGCCTTGTATTTCAGATTTAGAGTGGGAACTCTACCACTTAACACTTTTACCAAAAGATGGAAATCCTGTATGGAAATGTCCGAGCTATGCCCTACATGTCTTGCTAAACCGGAAACATTGGCACACTTCATGTTCGTGTGCGGCGAGTATGCTACACCAAGGAGGGTCTGGCTCAAAAACCTATGCCGTCAGCTGGGGACTAGGAGTCATGAAGAGGCAATCAGGATACTTATTTCTGACAGTAGTGTACCCTATGCTTGCGCCCTAGCCAAATTTTTATCTTGGGCTTGGGCTATACGAGCCAAAAAGCTAAAACATTCTGTTTAATTCTTCTTAGTAAATTTCTTAAACTGAAAATACTGCCATACTTGCTTGATTTGTTGGAACTCAATCAATTAGTTGGCTAGTTCAGCATTGTACAAACACTTTTTTTTTTGTGTCTTGTACAGAGATACAAAAATCTTTTAAACTCATTACTGTTGTTCTTATCTGTAACTGTTTTAACAACTGAGCTGCTTTTATGATAATTACTTTTATCGAAATAAAGCTTTTTGACTTTGACTTTGATTATCGTGTCCCCCTGCACAGGGTGGGGGAGGGCTTTCACTCGTGCGTCCTCTCCAGCTTATGCTCGCTACCTCGCTTCACTCTGTCCTTTCACCCATCAATGTCTCCTCTCTCCCTCCCACCTCTCTTTTCTCCGAGTCCGCCCGCTCCTCTCTCACCCCTTCCTTTTCTTTTCACACCCGCTATTCCTTCTCCCCACACCCTCTCTCTCCGACCTCGCCCTTCTTCTCTCTAGCCTTCCCTTTTCCTTCCCTCGATTCTCTTCCCGTTTCACCCCTCCCCATTAATTTCTCCCCATAAGCCGCCCTCTTTCCCCCTCTCCCCTTCTCATTGGCTCCTGTCGCTCACCCACTTCTGCCCTGGCCTCCACCACCCAATGAATGACACACGTGGGGTACACTCCCTCTGTGTCCCCATCACCTCCCCCCTCTCAGGTTTGCCTCCCACTCCGGCACCACCACCGAAAGCGAAGCGCACCCACTCCCCCAAACTTACATGGTCCCGTAACTGCTTGGAAAGTGCTTTGGGGCTACACGTCTGGCATGAAGCACGCTCTCTGTGCCCTACATCCTTCCTGCACCCTTGCTGGGAGGCACGAGTGGGGTTAACTCCTCAAAGGACGAGGCACACCCCAGGCACACTCCAGACATGATGGGCAGGGAACAATGTGTCTGGTGGCGAGTAAACCTGTCAGTGAGAAATTGATTTTGACTGCTATGTCCCATTGTACGTAGCATTCTGCGCGAGAAAGGCCTCAAATTGATGATCTTGTCAACAGGTAAGAAATGCACAGATGCCACGGATCTATGATCACTGTTGTGAGGTGATCACTGTTCCTGCAGCTGCATACTTAATTCCTGAAGAACTATCAGTTTACCATTTAAACCCAGAGTTAGCTTTTCTGGCTGTTTCCTAGACCTCATAGCAATTGAGCTGTAGAAACTTTTGGATTTTATATGTATTTTTATTTTTTGAAGTTTAGCATAGCGCAAACTTGATCCTAAGGTATATTACACAAGTATATATTTTTTTTTTGAACTGAAGGAATAATTGATTTGCCCAGAATTACAGGATGTTGAAATGACTATCGAGACTCGAACCCAGTTCCCCAGTTCCAGAGTCTGGAGATCTGGCTGTAACGCCACAATCCTCTCCTACACGCATAATGGGATTTGATAATCTGCAATGATTTGGTATTTCTGTAGGTTTAGTGCTCCGCAGTGGGTATGGGAAACTCCCAAATAAATTATATAGTGCTTGGAAGCTACGGGTGTGGCAGAGCTGAGGGGAGTAAAATAGTGCTGTTAGGTAATGGGAAGTCTCTGTAGCAAAGTGCCACCACCGCATCACTGAGCTCCACCTCAGCATCATGCAGGGCCACCACAGCATCACTCAGTTTGACCACAGCATCACTCCAGCACTCAGTGCCAACTCAGCAGCCATCCGCGGTCCGTGGAGGGAGTTCTGGTGGGGCAGGCAGGCGGGGAGGGGCAGTGTGGGGGGTGATAAACACCGGAATATGGATGATTGCAGGTAAGTAAACTATTAAATCAATAAACCGAATTTCGTTCCGTGCCCTGCATCGCATTTTGCATATTCCGGTGTTTATCACCCCCCACACTGCCCCTCCTCCGCCCCGTCTGCCTGCCCCACCGGAACTCCCTCCACGGACCGTGGCTGTCAGCAGCACCACCTCCGCATCACTCAGCGCCACCACAGGGTCAATCAGCGCCACCACAGCATCACTCAACATCAACACAGCATCACTCAACGTCACAACAGCATCACTCAACGTCACCACAGTATCACTCAACGTAACAACAGCATCACACTGCATCGCCACAGCATCACTGAGTGCCACCACAGCTTCACTCAACACCACCATGGCACCACCTCAGTATCAGCACAGCACCACTTTAGCATCAGTGCACCAGCACAGACCAACTCAGGATCACCTGAGCTACTGCTTCACCCTGCATTACCTCGACATCACTCAGCACCACATCAGTATCACTCAGCACCACATCAGCACAGCACCATCACAGCACCATCTCAGCATCTGCACCACCTCCTCATCAGTGCTCCACCAGCTCAGAACCACTTCATTCCCATTGCAATTATATCTCTGCATCAGCATAACACCACCTCCACATCAGTGTACCGCCACAGGTGCAGACCCACCTCAGCAGCAATTCAGCACCAGCCCAGCACCACTTCAACATCAGTACAGCACCACCTCAATATCCGTGCAACACCACTTCAGCATAACCTCAGCACAGCACTAACTTAGCATCACTCAGTACCACCTAAGCACCACCTCTGCACCCCCTGAGCACCAGTGCAGCACCACCACCTTGGCACCACTCAGCACCACATAAGTATCACTCAGCATCACCTTTGCACTAGTACACCAATGCCTCAGCATCACTGAGCAACACCTGAGCATTATTCAGCATGACGTCCGCACCAGTCACCACCACCACCAACGCCTCAGCATCACTCTGCACCAGGGCCGGGCTGGGAACCAAAACCGGCCCTGGCAAAGTGCTTAGCCGGTCCTCCCGAGGGTTGGGGGTGCAGCCGAGCTCTTTGCCAGGGCTGATTTGCAGCGGATTTTGTTACAGGGCCGATTTTGCAGCTATGCTGTAACAAAAAAGGCCCCGGAGGCCCAAAACTGGCCCCCACCCTTGCGGCCCACCGGGGGGATGCCCGGTGCCCACTACGGCCAGTCCAGCCTTGCTCAGCACCACCTGAGCCTACTCTCGGAATTTGGCATCTGCTGACTCTCCCCCTAGCATTCGTCCGCTGCTCGTGTTATAATACAGGTACTAGTTCGAAACCTTCTCCCTCCAATTGTTTATGCCCCCTCAAAAAAAGCTATAACAAACAACCATTGAAACAGGCAGAAACGAGTTGCCAGCATTGCAAGGACAACAGAAAACCGAGGACATTTTTATTGTAAATACTTTTTCTAATATGGTCATTCAGTTGTACATAACGCCTTCTTGCTCATATATAAGGTAACAAAAATGCTTCGGGCACTTTTTTATTATAACTTCTCAGCATGCTGCACAGCAGTCACACTTCTCTATAGCAAAGTTTGAAGACATTGACAAAGTCAATAGCTCTGGCTAAACACTTATAAGGCCCCAAAGGCAAGACCTATTGGCTATGCTAATGCTTATTTCAAGTTTGTTACATTACTAATTGATATTTCTAGAGAGCTTCCTTAGCAAAATATATTTCAGTCACTACAAATGCATGTATACAAGTCGCCCTGACTCTACAGCGCTTCAGCACCAAGGTTTGCTGTGTGAATACCCTGAAGCAGCTGTGGTGATGCCACTTTATAACAAAGCATATGAAATCAATTTGTAAAAATAACCCGCCGCTATACTCAGCAAATATTTAAATGTTATGATTTGCAATGAAATTCACTATTCAGTACTGACAAAATAGAAAAGATATCTAGAGTTGTAACACCTAGCAATAGAGTAACCATTGCAAGCCAATAAATGATAAGTCGACAATGTAAATCAAAACTCAGAGAGCACCATGAGAAGGCAAAACAAATGAAGCGATGTGCCGAAACGTGTTGAATTACAACGCTATTCTGAATGATCAAATCAGTGCTTCTACAGGGTGTGAAATTGTATACAGTCACTACACTTTGTTACTGAATGGGCCACTAAAATATGAGTTTTACTACAGATTGTATATCCTGAAAGAGTTGTTTATAAAAACATCTAGTTACTTCATTAAAATATAACTATTTTGCTGCTCTAGAAAAAGAGTGAATTGAGTAAAGACATGTATTTTTATAGCCAATATTATGACCAATGCAAACATAAATTTAAAAAACTCATACTGATGCTTTCATATATACAGGATATAGAAACATAAGTGAATCGAGGAGACCTTAGGGTTCAGCTTACTACTGCATTGTGCATCACCCATTACAAGCAAGACCTACCATAGAGTCAAACTCATGTGAATGTATTTGTTGGAACAAGAGAGAAAGCTACTAGAAAGTCTACTTTTGTGCCACACTATACAATAATCCACCATATTTTTGCCACTGTGAACACTCCTTCTTGCGGTAAGTGAATAAACTTACTTGAGTCATCCGAGTCGTAGCCTTCCTCTTCCTCCTGGGCTTCCTTCTCCCGCTCCTCTTTCCTCCTCTCCTCCTCGTCCTCGCCAGACGGGGACACGTCCCCTCCAGTGGAGCTCCTCCGGCTTTCCTCCTTCTCCTCGCCTCCGCCCTCATCGTCGGGGCGGGTGGGTGCCGGCCGTGGCCTGATGATGCCTGGTGGAAAGTTGTGGAACCGTGGAAAGTAGTCCGAGATCTGCTTGATGGGCCGGATTGGCCCAGGGCAGACGTTGATGGCCATGTGTTCCTGCATGCTGACCTTCTCCGCCCTTCGGACCGTCATCAGGCACAACTGGCGTGGTCGACAGGACCAAGGATGGCCAAAGTCAATTTTAGTGAAAAAATGTTATCAATGAGGAGAATTGCAACTGATCCTGCTCCAGAAGCAGAGGGTTCTGGATGGAGAAGGTCTGTAAGTCACAGGCTGGACAAGCTCTGGATGCAACAACTTGGAGGTGAGTAGATCTGAGGGTTCCCAGATTCAAACAAGATAGTCATGGGCGGAGACGGTCTAGATTTAATCCGTAGATGACCTGGAAGATCTGTAGATTCAACCGAGACAAAAATAGAAAGAAAAAGTTTGGATTAAATCACTTTGCGAGTTCCAAGCCAGAGGGTGTCCTGGTTTGAGCAAGAAATTCACTGGAGAGGAACATTGACTTTGGAGAGCTGCTAGAAGATGTTTCTAAATTAGGCTTATGGGCCAGCGTTTTCTAGCAGTTGAAGCGGCTGTCAGAAGCGTTGCATAGAAGTGTCTGAACTCAGCTCCTGCCACAGCAGCAAGGTAAGGATGCACCTGACTTCTTGGCAGAGTCACAGGAGAAGGAAATGTCAGCACTGAGAGCCTTTGACAGCGACAAGTAAATGTAGAAACTGGAAGGAGAGATGCCTGCTGCAGATAGTAAAGGTTTAAAGGGCCAGGAAGTCGCCGGGTTCTCATTTACCTCTTTACAAAGTCTAACTGAGAGCCTGTGCTGTGAGTGAGATTTGGGGGGGGGTCACAGGACCAGGAAGCACTTTGAAAAGTTCAAGAAGAGGAGGTGCCGTGACTTGGCTTTGGAGACTTCAGGATTAGTAAATTATTGGATTGAGATCTGTGGTGAGTTACAAGAAGCTCATGCGCCTAGTCTGAGAATGTTGGACTCACAGGAGATGGAAGCGCTTGGATTTACATAGGAAGAGTCCCAGGAAACGGAAGCACCTGAAGCGACGTCTCTATCCCGCTCTTCAGGGGGTTGCCAGGTAAGGAAGTGTCCAGGGTCGGTTCCGGTGACTCACACAGGCGTCGAGGATATGGGTTTTATTCCTCAAAGGATCACACAGAAGGGAGGTGTCCAAGATCACCGACTGAAGAGTCACAGGAGGACTTTTCTGGATTCGGTCCCAGAGATGCTCAGAAGTAAATGTCCTGCTTTGGGTCCTGGGGGCTCATGGCCCCCTCCTCTGGTGGGAGGGGCTCAGCCTGCGAAGAAGGTTGACTTCGGCAGTCAGGTTCCTGAGCCAGCCGTCCCTCAGATGGTGTCTGGGTGGGAAGTGCATTAAGGAGAAATGTAAAGAAAGTGCAGGAACACGACAAGCCTTCCACCCAAACACTCACTCTTGGGTCACCACACTGAGTCACCATCCTTCACAATATTGACATGCTCTTACTCACAGAGACCTGGTTCAACAATACCTCTCACTCTATGTTTGATCTCCTATTACCCACAGGCTATTCTATATTTAGAAATGACAGAATTGACAGAGTTGGGGGAGGTGTTGCAGTCATCTTTAGAAACTCCCTTCAACTTAAGTCTTTTCCTAACACCTCCTCCCGCACTTTTGAATGCCAATCCCTTGAACTTCAATTGCACCACCGCTCACCCCTTAGATTCCATGCCAGTTACCTCCCGCCTAGTAGTGTCCCTTCGTTTATGGAGGAACTCACTGACTTCATCAGCGACCAATACTCGCAAAGTGACAATCAGACCTTTGTGGGTGACTTCAATCTCCACTGGGGCTTACCGCAAGACTCTTCTGCGAATTTGCTGGCCGCCTTCCTCTCTGCAAACGATCCTATAACACTGCACAGAATCAACACACTCCAAGGGCTCAATCTGGACCTTGTTATTTCTAAGGCAGGCATGCTTTCTATCGCTACCCCTATTCATGTAGACTGGTCTGACCATCTCCTCATCCCATTCTCTCTTCACCTATCACACTCTATAACTCTGGGCCAACTTAAGAGGGCTACCTCCTGGTTCTGTGACACTAAAAATATTGACGTCAGTACCCTATGTGAATCAGCTTTGCTATCACTTCCAAGGCTAGATTCGAACCTGGATGTTAACGAGCTCACCTCCCAATGCCTCACAGTCCTTGCAGTCGAAATTAATAACGTTGCTCCTCTCCAAAGCAAAAAGAAAAGGCCCACTCCCTCAGCACCTTGGTTCAACAAATCCCTCTATGAAGAAAGGAGGTACCTAAGATTCCTGGAGAAACAATGGAGACAAGGGCCCACCACCGATAATTTGGCCACGCTTCGTTCAGCAAGATCCAAGTACTACAAGCACATCTTCCTTGGAAAAGCATCGCACTTCAGAACCCTCCTCGACTCAACCAAAAATAGACCCAAAAAACTATTCGATCTCATCAAGAATCCCTACTGCTCTCCCCCAACCTCCAAGTTGGGGGATTCTACAAAGAAAGCAGCAGAATTCGCTATATTCTTTGACGAAAAAGTGAAATCACTTGTGGATCAGGTCGCTCATCCTACACCTCCAGAGGAGCGCAAATCCTTAGCCATTTGGCAGAGCTTTGACCCCATATCTGAAGATGCCCTCCTCAAATGCATCCTCGAAACAAAGCCCTCCAACCACTCGCTTGACCCCATCCCCAGTGCCATTGCCATTGACTTCTATACCCTTTCTCTTTCCTATTGGACCACTCTGGTCAACCTCTCCCTCTGTCAAGGCTCCCTTCCTGTCTCCTTCGAAACTGGGCAGGTCACCCCGCTGCTTAAAAAACACACTGCTGATGCGAATGACCTCAACAACTTCCGCCCCATCACTAACCTACCTTTTCTTCCGAAGATCACAGAAAGATGTGTAGCGAAACAACTCTCTCATCATATCAAGGACAATGATCTTCTTGACAATTTCCAGTCTGGGTTCATTCAAAACTGCAGCACTGAAACAGCACTGCTGCAAGTGATTGATGACGTGCTGCGGATACTCAATTCAGGGAAGTCTTGTCTTCTAATTCTCCTTGATCTTTCTGCAGCTTTTGACACTGTCAATCACAACATTCAGCACTCTTCAACAGAGAATGGGCATGGAGGGCACTGTGCCTAAATGGGTTGCTTCCTTCCTCTCTGATAGATCCCAAATGATCAAAATAGCGAAGTCTTTAATCTCCTTTGGCGGTAGGTCAAGGTGTTCCTCAAGGCTCTACACTTGCACCCATATTGTTCAATCTTTATTCAGAACCATTGGGAAATCTCCTAAGTAAATCCGGGATCCACTATCAGCTCTATACAGACGACACTCAAATCTACCTTAAGGTGGTCTCCACTCACGATCTCTCCATCCTTAGCTCTACTTTTGACTCCAATCAAAACTGGATGTTAACTCATCAACTGATTCTGAATCCCTCTGAAACTGAATTCCACCTCCTCCCCTCCTCACTTTCTCCTCCCCCCGGTTCAATCATGGATGGGTCAGATGAATCTACTTAACAATAAACCCATCATTGTCGACAGCGCAAAATCCCTTGGTGTCATTCTCGACAAAAAACTCAATCTACTCTCCCACATCAATTCTATTGCGAAGTCTCCTCGATACCAACTGCGCCTTCTACGGGGATCCGTCGCTTCTTCCCGGAGCAAGACCTTAAAACACTGGTCTAATCGCTGGTTCTCTCCAGACTGGACTACTGCAATTCTGTTCTTACTGGCCTCCCTAAATCCCACCTGTCCCCCCTTAAACCTGTTCTCCATTCAGCAGTTCGTTTCACATATGGGGCCAAAAGAAGCGACCACATCACACCCATATTATCCACCCTCCACTGGCTTCCCATCGAGGCAAGATCTATCTATAAGACTGCCTGCATCACCCACAAAGTCTTGCACTCCTCCTCTCCTCGCTACCTGGCGAATAAACTGAAACTCTCTGGAGGCTCTAGACCTTCACGTAATGCAGAAAATGTATTGCTTGAACCTCCCACTTTCAAGAAGGAAAGATTGATGGGCCATTCCTTTTCAGGCAACGCGGTGAGAATCTGGAACTCACTTCTGCCTCAGCTCCGGACCGCCACCTCCTCCCAGGCCTTCAAAACTGACCTCAAAGTTCTCCTCCTTCAAAGACACTTCCAAATGTAATTCACACCCTCTCTATTATCTGAAGGAAGACCTTCCATTATAGGAAATTCTGTTCTCCGTGACTATAGAAGGGCCTTCCCAGTGTGTTCTTGTGGTGTGAGTGCCTGCCATTTAATGCAGTATTATACTTCTACCTTTATTTTGTACTCTTTTGTAACATGCACACGTCACTTTTTCTCTTGCAACGTATCGTTTGCTACCTCTTGCATTCTGTTTGCTTTTGATATATGCACAAGTGCCACCATTGCCTCATGCAACGTAACGTTTGCTTTTGTAACAGGCTCACTTGTAATTTTCATGCACCATTACTGTTCCTGTTGTGAAGCGCTCTGACACCTTTGGTTAAAGTCTGCGCTATATAAAAATGCATAAAATAAATAAATACAAATAAATAAAAGCACCAAGGCTGGGGGCTTTGGTACCACCCCCTCACTGGGCTCCTTGGAGCAGCTGCCCTGCATGAGGGAGGGACACGAGCCTAGGGGGGGTTCATTGTTACCCAACTCAATGGTACTCATTTTATCGACACAGACTGCAGGGGGAGCTTTACTGTTGGGTACATGCTCATCAGCTCTTATCCAAGATAAAGTCTGTGTGGACATCCCGGGGCTGGAATTACCCGCTCCGGCGGCGTTACCTCATGAGTTAAGGGGGATCACTGGTAAAGTCCCCGGAATGAGGAGTACCCTACTGACCTGGACCCAGACTTACGTTGGGGCAGTTTTTCCCAAAATCCAGGGAGTAGCACTGATTTACAACATTCTCAGAGCAGGTGCACAATATCTGCGGGGGCTGTGCGACCCATGGGATACTCGGCCGGGTAGTGGTCTAGGGTACGGCAAGGATATGCCCTGTACGTGGAGCTGTGCCCTTCATGGAGCCGGGTGTGGCAGTGGGGCACATGGGTACCAGCCGGTTCCTCTGCCCACCGCGCCTGCCCCTCCCAGCACTGCTTTGCAGGTGTGGGCCCACCCTTGGGGATCTGGTCTTTCTGGATCCAGTCATTTTTGAGTCCACAAACTTCAGACCACTTGGCGTTGCCTGCAGCGGTGAGCCTCAGGGTATCGCTTTTAGCCCCTATTAATGGGGACCATGATGTGTTGCAATGCTCCAGAAAGTTGTACCAATACCATACGCGTGGCACCAGTCGCACTCTTGTTCATTTACTCACTCACACTTGCTGTTACCCCAGCACTGTTTACCTTTTTCTGGTTTCCAAAGCCAGCTCTAGGGCTCAGCTGGAGTTCAATCCATAAGTCCCTCTCATCTCTCATCGATAGGTAATACATTGATGATGTCTTTAAATTCCAACACACCCCACCCCCACCTTGCCCACACCTCATCCACCACTGCTTGGCGTACCTCTGGTTCATGACTGTGCCATGCACCAGTGCGTCTGGTCTTCTGCAGACGCACCTCGGCCTTCACTTCTCGCCATGCCTAGGTTATGGTTTTCTGCAATGTCATGTTAACCCCTTCGGCTTTGCGCAAATTCTCCCGCTGTGCGGGAGAATTAATAAGTGGGCGGGATTCGGACGGACCCTAGCCGTCCTTAGCACACGCCTACCGTGACGTGGGACGGCTGGGGGCCGTCCTGAGCACTGAAGAGGTTAAGGATGTGTAGAGTTATAGCTGGGAATTGTAAGTAATGGAGATATTTTTACAGACGGGTTCTGAGTGACGTCAAATAGACAATGAGAGCGAAGCTTGAGTGACGTCAAATAGACAATGAGAGCGCAGCTTGAGTGAGTCAAATAGACAATGAGAGTGCAGCTTGAGTGACATCAAATAGACAATGAGGGCCCGATTCACAGAATGAATTTAAGACTCAATCCTAAACTTACTACTATTTTGGTATTCACAGAATGCACTTACTACTTTTGGTATTCACAGAAGTTAGGATTTTGTCTTAAGTCTGTCTTAGGTCTGTCTTAAGACTAACTTAAGACAAAATCCTAACTTCTGTGAATACCAAAAGTAGTAAGTTCATTCTGTGAATGCCAAAAGTAGTAAGTGCATTCTGTGAATACCAAAATAGTAGTAAGTTTAGGATTAAGTCTTAAGTTCATTCTGTGAATCGGGCTCCTAGAGCGCAGCTTGAGTAAGTCAAATAGACAATGAGAGTGCAGCTTGAGTGACATCAAATAGACAATGAGAGCGAAGCTTGAGTGACGTCAAATAGACAATGAGAGTGCAGCTTGAGTGACATCAAATAGACAATGAGAGCGAAGCTTGAGTGACGTCAAATAGACAATGAGAGTGCAGCTTGAGTGAGTCAAATAGACAATGAGAGTGCAGCTTGAGTGACATCAAATAGACAATGAGAGCGAAGCTTGAGTGAGTCAAATAGACAATGAGAGTGCAGCTTGAGTGACATCAAATAGACAATGAGAGCGAAGCTTGAGTGACGTCAAATAGACAATGAGAGCGCAGCTTGAGTGAGTCAAATAGACAATGAGAGTGCAGCTTGAGTGACATCAAATAGACAATGAGAACGAAGCTTGAGTGACATCAAATAGACAATGAAAGCGCAGCTTGAGTGAGTCAAATAGACAATGAGAGTGCAGCTTGAGTGACATCAAATAGACAATGAGAGCGAAGCTTGAGTGACGTCAAATAGACAATGAGAGCGCAGGTTGAGTGAGTCAAATAGACAATGAGAGTGCAGCTTGAGTGACATCCAATAGACAATGAGAGCGAAGCTTGAGTGACGTCAAATAGACAATGAGAGCGCAGCTTGAGTGAGTCAAATAGACAATGAGAGTGCAGCTTGAGTGACATCAAATAGACAATGAGAGCGAAGCTTGAGTGACGTCAAATAGACAATGAAAGCACAGCTTGAGTGAGTCAAATAGGCAATGAGAGTGCAGCTTGAGTGACATCAAATAGACAATGAGAGCGAAGCTTGAGTGACGTCAAATAGACAATGAGAGCGCAGCTTGAGAGAGTCAAATAGACAATGAGAGAGCAGCTTGAGTGACATCAAATAGACAATGAGAGCGAAGCTTGAGTGACGTCAAATAGACAATGAGAGCGCAGCTTGAGTGAGTCAAATAGACAATGAGAGTGCAGCTTGAGTGACATTAAATAGACAATGAGAGCGAAGCTTGAGTGACGTCAAATAGACAATGAAAGCACAGCTTGAGTGAGTCAAATAGACAATGAGAGTGCAGCTTGAGTGACATCAAATAGACAATGAGAGCGAAGCTTGAGTGACGTCAAATAGACAATGAGAGCGCAGCTTGAGTGAGTCAAATAGACAATGAGAGAGCAGCTTGAGTGACATCAAATAGACAATGAGAGCGAAGCTTGAGTGACGTCAAATAGACAATGAGAGCACAGCTTGAGTGAGTCAAATAGACAATGAGAGTGCAGCTTGAGTGACATCAAATAGACAATGAGAGCGAAGCTTGAGTGACGTCAAATAGACAATGAGAGCGCAGCTTGAGTGAGTCAAATAGACAATGAGAGTGCAGCTTGAGTGACATCAAATAGACAATGAGAGCGTAGCTTGAGTGACGACAAATGGACAATGAGAGCGCAGCTTGAGTGAGTCAAATAGACAATGAGAGTGCAGCTTGAGTGACATCAAATAGACAATGAGAGCGAAGCTTGAGTGACGTCAAATAGACAATGAGAGCGCAGCTTGAGTGAGTCAAATAGACAATGAGAGTGCAGCTTGAGTGACATCAAATAGACAATGAGAGCGAAGCTTGAGTGACGTCAAATAGACAATGAGAGCGCAGCTTGAGTGAGTCAAATAGACAATGAGAGCGTAGCTTGAGTGACATCAAATAGACAATGAGAGCGAAGCTTGAGTGACGTCAAATAGACAATGAGAGTGCAGCTTGAGTGACATCAAATAGACAATGAGAGCGTAGCTTGAGTGACATCAAATAGACAATGAGAGCGTAGCTTGAGTGACATCATATAGACAATGAGAGTGTGTAATGTTGGTGCACCAAAGGAAACACTGACTGCAGGTTTGTAATTCAAACTCCTTTAATTGTACTTAACAAGGGTTGTTCGAGGAGCGCCGGCCGGCGCTGCCGTCTCTCTCAGTCCTCGGCGCGCAATCCGCTTCTGCGCGCGCATCGCCGCCAACATGGCCGCCGCACGCCACGTCTGCGTGACGTGCATAAACTAGAGCGCACACTACATATCTCCCCCTTTTACTAAACATTAAGAAGTCACTTACAGATCATTGTCCAATTCGAAGTCTCGGAATCTGGAGGGCCTTACCACCTGCCTTCCGCTTCTTGTAACCCTGATGGGGTTCCCCGGAGCCTCTTGGTTCTGCATTTCAGTTCCTTCCGTTTCTTCACTCGCCACCCCACCATCATTCATGCTTCTCCCCGACCAGTCCATCTCAGTACCTTGACTCTCGCTCACTCCTTCGCCTTCTCGCGCCGTCCCGGCACTTGCTCCACCACGCTGCTCGCTTACACCTTGTCCCCCTTCCGTATTTAACTCCTCCATGTCTTCCCATTCAGTTCCAGGTTGCTCCCAGCTCAATACCTTGTTGCACCGGGCCATGCGATCCTGAGACCACACGTTACCGTCGCTCAGCAGGGCCGCTCGATCATACACTTCCTTAACTTGCATGGGTTTACTATATTTACTGTCTCCTTTCTTCTGTAGAGTGGCTAGCTTTACTCTTACCCACTCTCCTTTTTCCAGACCTGTTCCTTTCACATTCCTTCGTTTGTTGTAATGGTTGGTGTAAATTGTTTGTGCTCTTTCTAAGTTGGCCCGTACCACTGCGGGGGACCACTCACTGGTGATGACCTTCTCCTTCCAGATCCTGTTATCATGTGTGAAGGGTTCTCGCCCTCTCAATATCTGGAACGGGCTGTACCCCGTGCTGGTGGGGGTTATTCTGTAGGCCCACACCATATTCTCTAGTGCTTTCTCCCAGTCCTTGTTGCTGGAGATGGCGGCTTGTATGGCTCCCATCACTACCCTATTAAACTGCTCCACTAAACCGTTACCGGTTGGATGGTAGATCGCCGTGTGTTTGATGGTGATGCCGTTCCTTTGCATAAATTTGCTCCACCTTTCCGACAGAAAGATGTGTAGCGAAACAACTCTCTCGTCATATCAAGGACAATGATCTTCTTGACAATTTCCAGTCTGGTTTCATTCAAAACTGCAGCACTGAAACAGCCCTAATGCAAGTGATTGATGACGCGCTGCGGATACTCAATTTAGGGGCGTCCTGTCTTCTAATTCTCCTTGATCTTTCTGCAGCCTTTGACACTGTCAATCACAACACTCTCCTCAACACTCTTCAACGGAGAATGGGCATGGAGGGCACTGTGCTTAAATGGTTTGCCTCCTTCCTCTCAGATAGATCCCAAATGATCAAACTAGCAAAAATCTTGTAAGTAAATTCGGGATCGACTTTCAGCTCTATTCTGACGGCACTCAAATCTACCTCAAGGTTGCCTCCACTCACGACCTCTCCATCCTAAGCTCTACTCTCGACTCCAATCAAAACTGGATGTTAAATCATCAACTGATTCTGAATCCCTCCAAAACTGAATTCCTCCTCCTCTCCTCCTCACTTTCTCCTCCCCCGGTTCAATCATGGATGGATCAGATGAATCTACTGAACAATAAACCCATCATTTTCGACAGCGCAAAATCCCTGGGTGTCATACTCGATGAAATACTCAGTCTACTTACACAAGACACAGGGGCAAGGGAGTGTGGGAGCCCTTTATAACATGGCCTCTCCTCCCTGTCCCAAAAATAAACTACCCGCCCCCCCTCTCAGCCGTCACTCCCCTCCCATCCAGAAGCGGCGCTCTCTGCTCTCCAGCCCAGCCCTCCCAGCCTCTCAGAGAGCCAGACGGAGCAGGAGCACCTGCCAGTAACACGCCCTGTTTCCTCCAATCACAAGGCTCTCTTTCTGTGCACTCACACACGTTTGAGCATGTCCCGCCCATCTGCATCACAGATCCAGACGGATCCAAGAAAAGAAGGACTGAAGGTTCAAGGCAGAGAACTTGGCAGCGATGAAGAGGCCGCATACACAGATGTCTGCGATAAGTTCTGGGATTAAAGGCTACCTTTTCTGCTAAAAATGAAAAGAACTGGTCGTTTTGCTCTCTGGTTGAGGAAGAGTGCAACAGCCACTGCAAGCAAAAGCAGCTGCGAAGAGACCCGGGCAGGAAGCTTCAGCTCTGGCCTGTAGATGCCTGGTCTCACCCTGGAGATACCCATTAAGGGACCATCTCTCAGGGAAGCCAGGAAGGGTTTCGCAGCGGTCGAAGCGCCTTGGGACCCTCCGGGTAAGTAGTGCGCTATATAAATGCCTATACATACATACATACATAGCACGCCTGGGGCCACGTGCAGCACGGTCAGTGCACGAGGACCTATCAGCAGCATTCCCGCTCTCTAGCACTGGAGCGCAGGCACATCACAGGCCTCATACAGAAGTCCTGGTCTGAGGCTGCAGCCGGCTGTGCAGGAAGCTTCAGCTCAGGCCTGCAGCACGCCTGGGGCCACGCGCAGCACGGTCAGTGCACCGGGGACCTATCAGCAGCATTCCTGCTCTCTAGCACTGGAGCGCAGGCACATCACAGGCCTCATACAGAAGTCCTGGTCTGAGGCTGCAGCCGGCTGGGCAGGAAGCTTCAGCTCTGCTCCGCAGCACGCCTGGGGCCACACGCAGCACGGTCAGTGCACCGGGGACCTATCAGCAGCAGTACTGCTCTCTAGCACTGGAGCGCAGGCACATCACAGGCCTCATACAGAAGTCCTGGTCTGAGGCTGCAGCCGGCTGTGCAGGAAGCACCAGCTCTGCTCCGCAGCACGCCTGGGGCCACGCGCAGCACGGTCAGTGCACCGGGGACCTATCAGCAGCATTCCTGCTCTCTAGCACTGGCGCGCAGGCACATCACAGGCCTCATACAGAAGTCCTGGTCCTGAGGCTGCAGCCGGCTGAGCAGGAAGCTTCAGCTCTGCTCCGCAGCACGCCTGGGGCCACGCGCAGCACGGTCAGTGCACCGGGGACCTATCAGCAGCATTCCTGCTCTCTAGCACTGGAGCGCAGGCAAATCACAGGCCTCATACAGACGTCCTGGTCTGAGGCTGCAGCCGGCTGTGCAGGAAGCTTCAGCTCTGCCCCGCAGCACGCCTGGGGCCACGCGCAGCACGGTCAGTGCACCGGGGACCTATCAGCAGCATTCCTGCTCTCTAGCACCGGAGCGCAGGCACATCACAGGCCTCATACAGCAACACTGGTCTGAGGCTGCAGCCGGCTGAGCAGGAAGCTTCAGCTCTAGCCTGCAGCACGCCTGGGGCCACGCGCAGCATGGTCAGTGCACCGGGGACCTATCAGCAGCATTCCTGCACTCTAGCACTGGAGCGCAGGCACATCACAGGCCTCATACCGAAGTCCTGGTCTGAGGCTGCAGCCGGCTGTGCAGGAAGCTTCAGCTCTAGCCTGCAGCACGCCTGGGGCCACGCGCAGCATGGTCAGTGCACCGGGGACCTATCAGCAGCATTCCTGCTCTCTAGCACTGGAGCGCAGGCACATCACAGGCCTCATACAGAAGTCCTGGTCTGAGGCTGCAGCCGGCTGTGCAGGAAGCTTCAGCTCTAGCCTGCAGCACGCCTGGGGCCACGCGCAGCACAGTCAGTGCACCTGGGGCCTATCAGCAGCATTCCTGCTCTCTAGCACCGGAGCGCAGGCACATCACAGGCCTCATACAGCAACCCTGGTCTGAGGCTGCAGCCGGCTGTGCAGGAAGATTCAGCTCTGCTCCGCAGCACGCCTGGGGCCACGCGCAGCACGGTCAGTGCACCGGGGACCTATCACCAGCATTCCTGCTCTCTAGCACCGGAGCGCAGGCACATCACAGGCCTCATACAGCAAGTCTGGTCCTCAGGCTGCAGCCGGCTGTGCAGGAAGCTTCAGCTCTGCTCCGCAGCACGCCTGGGGCCACGCGCAGCACGGTCAGTGCACCGGGGACCTATCAGCAGCATTCCTGCTCTCTAGCACCGGAGCGCAGGCACATCACAGGCCTCATAAAGCAACCCTGGTCCTCAGGCTGCAGCCGGCTGTGCAGGAAGCTTCATACCTGGCCTGCAGCACGCCTGGGGCCACGCGCAGCACGGTCAGTGCACCGGGGACCTATCAGCAGCATTCCTGCTCTCTAGCACTGGCGCGCAGGCACATCACAGGCCTCATACAGAAGTCCTGGTCCTGAGGCTGCAGCCGGCTGTGCAGGAAGCTTCAGCTCAGGCCTGCAGCACGCCTGGGGCCACGCGCAGCACAGTCAGTGCACCGGGGACCTATCAGCAGCAATCCTGCTCTCTAGCACTGGAGCGCAGGCACATCACAGGCCTCATACAGAAGTCCTGGTCCTGAGGCTGCAGCCGGCTGTGCAGGAAGCTTCATACCTGGCCTGCAGCACGCCTGGGGCCACGCGCAGCACAGTCAGTGCACGGGGACCTATCAGCAGCATTCCTGCACTCTAGCACTGGAGCGCAGGCACATCACAGGCCTCATACAGAAGTCCTGGCCCTGAGGCTGCAGCCAGCTGTGCAGGAAGCTTCAGCTGTGGCCCGCAGCACGCCTGGGGCCATGCGCAAGACGGTCAGTGCACCGGGGACCTATCAGCAGCATTCCTGCTCTCTAGCACTGGAGCGCAGGCACATCACAGGCCTCATACAGAAGTCCTGGTCCTGAGGCTGCAGCCGGCTGTGCAGGAAGCTTCAGCTCTGCCCCGCAGCACGCCTGGGGCCACGCGCAGCACGGTCAGTGCACCGGGGACCTATCAGCAGCATTCCTGCTCTCTAGCACTGGAGCGCAGGCACATCACAGGCCTCATACAGACGTCCTGGTCTGAGGCTGCAGCCGGCTGTGCAGGAAGCTTCAGCTCTGGCCTGCAGCACGCCTGGGGCCACGCGCAGCACGGTCAGTGCACCGGGGACCTATCAGCAGCATTCCTGCTCTCTAGCACTGGAGCGCAGGCACATCACAGGCCTCATACAGAAGTCCTGGTCTGAGGCTGCAGCCGGCTGTGCAGGAAGCTTCAGCTCTAGCCCGCAGCAAGCCTGGGGCCACGCGCAGCACGGTCAGTGCACCGGGGACCTATCAGCAGCATTCTTGCTCTCTAGCACTGGAGCGCAGGCACATCACAGGCCTCATACAGAAGTCCTGGTCTGAGGCTGCAGCCGGCTGTGCAGGAAGCTTCAGCTCTAGCCTGCAGCACGCCTGGGGCCACGCGCAGCACGGTCAGTGCACTGGAGTCAAGCTAGCCGGGCTGATGAGAGGTGTTACCTCGAAACCGGTCCGGTCCTCGGATGCTTGATTCCGGTCTGGGAAAGATATGGCTGTTGTAGTTCGGACTGGACTGTTCCCATGGGGCACAGGGTCAGAGCTGATTTGCATGAAGCCATTATCTGACCCAGGGTGGTGTGGAGTGCAAAAAACGATGGATTTAGTCCCAGATCCTTGTACTGGGGTGAATGTAAGACATTGATCTACATTCTGTCCATCAAATTGTTTGTTGTAATTTTCTCCCTGAGTGTACTGGGGTAGCTCAGACGTGGGTCCCAGAGCCTCCACACCACTGGAGTCAAGCTAGCCGGGCTGATGAGAGGTGTTACCTCGAAACCGGTCCGGTCCTCGGATGCTTGATTCCGGTCTGGGAAAGATATGGCTGTTGTAGTTCGGACTGGACTGTTCCCATGGGGCACAGGGTCAGAGCTGATTTGCATAAAGCCATTATCTGACCCAGGGTGGTGTGGAGTGCAAAAAACGATGGATTTAGGCCCAGATCCTTGTACTGGGGTGAATGTAAGACATTGATCTACATTCTGTCCATCAAATTGTTTTTTGTCATTTTCTCCCTGAGTGTACTGGGGTAGCTCAGACGTGGGTCCCAGAGCCTCCACACCACTGGAGTCAAGCTAGCCGGGCTGATGAGAGGTGTTACCTCGAAACCGGTCCGGTCCTTGCTTGATTCCGGTCTGGGAAAGATATGGCTGTTGTAGTTCGGACTGGACTGTTCCCATGGGGCACAGGGTCAGAGCTGATTTGCATAAAGCCATTATCTGACCCAGGGTGGTGTGGAGTGCAAAAAACGATGGATTTAGGCCCAGATCCTTGTACTGGGGTGAATGTAAGACATTGATCTACATTCTGTCCGTCAAATTGTTTTTTGTAATTTTCTCCCTGAGTGTACTGGGGTAGCTCAGACGTGGGTCCCAGAGCCTCCACACCACTGGAGTCAAGCTAGCCGGGCTAATGAGAGGTGTTACCTCGAAACCGGTCCGGTCCTCGGATGCTTGATTCCGGTCTAGGAAAGATATGGCTGTTGTAGTTCGGACTGGACTGTTCCCATGGGGCACAGGGTCAGAGCTGATTTGCATAAAGCCATTATCTGACCCAGGGTGGTGTGGAGTGCAAAAAACGATGGATTTAGGCCCAGATCCTTGTACTGGGGTGAATGTAAGACATTGATCTACATTCTGTCCATCAAATTGTTTTTTGTAATTTTCTCCCTGAGTGTACTGGGGTAGCTCAGACGTGGGTCCCAGAGCCTCCACACCACTGGAGTCAAGCTAGCCGGGCTGATGAGAGGTGTTACCTCGAAACCGGTCCGGTCCTCGGATGCTTGATTCCGGTCTGGGAAAGATATGGCTGTTGTTGTTCGGACTGGACTGTTCCCATGGGGCACAGGGTCAGAGCTGATTTGCATAAAGCCATTATCTGACCCAGGGTGGTGTGGAGTGCAAAAAACGATGGATTTAGGCCCAGATCCTTGTACTGGGGTGAATGTAAGACATTGATCTACATTCTGTCCATCAAATTGTTTTTTGTAATTTTCTCCCTGAGTGTACTGGGGTAGCTCAGACGTGGGTCCCAGAGCCTCCACACCACTGGAGTCAAGCTAGCCGGGCTGATGAGAGGTGTTACCTCGAACCCGGTCTGGTCCTCGGATGCTTGATTCCGGTCTGGGAAAGATATGGCTGTTGTAGTTCGGACTGGACTGTTCCCATGGGGCACAGGGTCAGAGCTGATTTGCATAAAGCCATTATCTGACCCAGGGTGGTGTGGAGTGCAAAAAACGATGGATTTAGGCCCAGATCCTTGTACTGGGGTGAATGTAAGACATTGATCTACATTCTGTCCATCAAATTGTTTTTTGTAATTTTCTCCCTGAGTGTACTGGGGTAGCTCAGACGTGGGTCCCAGAGCCTCCACACCACTGGAGTCAAGCTAGCCGGGCTGATGAGAGGTGTTACCTCGAACCCGGTCCGGTCCTCGGATGCTTGATTCCGGTCTGGGAAAGATATGGCTGTTGTAGTTCGGACTGGACTGTTCCCATGGGGCACAGGGTCAGAGCTGATTTGCATAAAGCCATTATCTGACCCAGGGTGGTGTGGAGTGCAAAAAACGATGGATTTAGGCCCAGATCCTTGTACTGGGGTGAATGTAAGACATTGATCTACATTCTGTCCATCAAATTGTTTTTTGTAATTTTCTCCCTGAGTGTACTGGGGTAGCTCAGACGTGGGTCCCAGAGCCTCCACACCACTGGAGTCAAGCTAGCCGGGCTGATGAAAGGTGTTACCTCGAAACCGGTCCGGTCCTCGGATGCTTGATTCCGGTCTGGGAAAGATATGGCTGTTGTAGTTCGGACTGGACTGTTCCCATGGGGCACAGGGTCAGAGCTGATTTGCATAAAGCCATTATCTGACCCAGGGTGGTGTGGAGTGCAAAAAACGATGGATTTAGGCCCAGATCCTTGTACTCGGGTGAATGTAAGACATTGATCTACATTCTGTCCATCAAATTGTTTTTTGTAATTTTCTCCCTGAGTGTACTGGGGAAGCTCAGACGTGGGTCCCAGAGCCTCCACACCACTGGAGTCAAGCTAGCCGGGCTGATGAGAGGTGTTACCTCGAAACCGGTCCGGTCCTCGGATGCCCTTGATTCCGGTCTGGGAAAGATATGGCTGTTGTAGTTCGGACTGGACTGTTCCCATTGGGCACAGGGTCAGAGCTGATTTGCATAAAGCCATTATCTGACCCAGGGTGGTGTGGAGTGCAAAAAACGATGGATTTAGGCCCAGATCCTTGTACTGGGGTGAATGTAAGACATTGATCTACATTCTGTCCATCAAATTGTTTTTTGTAATTTTCTCCCTGAGTGTACTGGGGTAGCTCAGACGTGGGTCCCAGAGCCTCCACACCACTGGAGTCAAGCTAGCCGGGCTGATGAGAGGTGTTACCTCGAAACCGGTCCGGTCCTCGGATGCTTGATTCCGGTCTGGGAAAGATATGGCTGTTGTAGTTCGGACTGGACTGTTCCCATGGGGCACAGGGTCAGAGCTGATTTGCATAAAGCCATTATCTGACCCAGGGTGGTGTGGAGTGCAAAAAACGATGGGTTTAGGCCCAGATCCTTGTACTGGGGTGAATGTAAGACATTGATCTACATTCTGTCCATCAAATTGTTTTTTGTAATTCTCAGCTCTGCTTCGCAGCACGCCTGGGGCCACGCGCAGCACGGTCAGTGCACCGGGGACCTATCAGCAGCATTCCTGCTCTCTAGCACTGGAGCGCAGGCAAATCACAGGCCTCATACAGCAACACTGGTCTGAGGCTGCAGCCGGCTGTGCAGGAAGCTTCAGCTCTGGCCCGCTGCACGCCTGGGGCCACGCGCAGCACGGTCAGTGCACCGGGGACCTATCAGCAGCATTCCTGCACTCTAGCACTGGAGCGCAGGCACATCACAGGCCTCATACAGCAAGCCTGGTCTGAGGCTGCAGCCGGCTGTGCAGGAAGCTTCAGCTCTGCTCCGCAGCACGCCTGGGGCCACGCGCAGCACGGTCAGTGCACCGGGGACCTATAAGCAGCATTCCTGCACTCTAGCATTGGAGCACAGGCACATCACAGGCCTCATACCGAAGTCCTGGTCTGAGGCTGCAGCCGGCTGTGCAGGAAGCTTCAGCTCTGCTCCGCAGCACGCCTGGGTCCACGTGCAGCACGGTCAGTGCACCGGGGACCTGTCAGCAGCATTCTTGCTCTCTAGCACTGGAGCGGAGGCACATCACAGGCTTCATACAGAAGTCCTGGTCTGAGGCTGCAGCCGGCTGTGCAGGAAGCTTCACCTCTGCTCCGCAGCACGCCTGGGGTCACGCGCAGCACGGTCAGTGCACCTGGGGCCTATCAGCAGCATTCCTGCTCTCTAGCACTGAAGCGCAGGCACATCACAGACCTCATACAGCAACCCTGGTCTGAGGCTGCAGCCGGCTGTGCAGGAAGCTTCACCTCTGCTCCGCAGCACGCCTGGGGCCACGCGCAGCACGGTCAGTGCACCGGGGACCTATCAGCAGCATTCCTGCTCTCTAGCACTGGAGCGCAGGCACATCACAGGCCTCATACAGAAGTCCTGGTCTGAGGCTGCAGCCGGCTGTGCAGGAAGCTTCAGCTCTGCTCCGCAGCACGCCTGGGTCCACGCGCAGCACGGTCAGTGCACCAGGGTTCTATCAGCAGCATTCCTGCTCTCTAGCACTGGAGCGCAGGCACATCACAGGCCTCATACAGACGTCCTGGTCTGAGGCTGCAGCCGGCTGTGCAGGAAGCTTCAGCCCTGCTCCGCAGCACGCCTGGGGCCACGCGCAGCATGGTCAGTGCACCGGGGACCTATCAGCAGCATTCCTGCTCTCTAGCACTGGAGCGCAGGCACATCACAGGCCTCATACAGCAAGCCTGGTCTGAGGCTGCAGCCAGCTGTGCAGGAAGCTTCAGCTCTGCTCCGCAGCACGCCTGGGTCCACGCGCAGCACGGTCAGTGCACCGGGGACCTATCAGCAGCATTCCTGCACTCTAGCACTGGAGCGCAGGCACATCACAGGCCTCATACAGACGTCCTGGTCTGAGGCTGCAGCCGGCTGTGCAGGAAGCTTCAGCTCTGCTCCGCAGCACGCCTGGGGCCACGCGCAGCATGGTCAGTGCACCGGGGACCTATCAGCAGCATTCCTGCTCTCTAGCACTGGAGCGCAGGCACATCACAGGCCTCATACAGCAAGCCTGGTCTGAGGCTGCAGCCAGCTGTGCAGGAAGCTTCAGCTCTGCTCCGCAGCACGCCTGGGGCCACGCGCAGCACGGTCAGTGCACCGGGGACCTATCAGCAGCATTCCTGCTCTTTAGCACTGGAGCGCAGGCACATCACAGGCCTCATACAGAAGTCCTGGTCTGAGGCTGCAGCCGGCTTTGCAGGAAGCTTCAGCTCTGCTCCGCAGCACGCCTGGGGCCACGCGCAGCACGGTCAGTGCACCGGGACCTATCAGCAGCATTCCTGCTCTCTAGCACTGGAGCGCAGGCACATCGCAGGCCTCATACAGAAGTCCTGGTCCTGAGGCTGCAGCCGGCTTTGCAGGAAGCTTCAGCTCTGGCCTGCAGCACGCCTGGGGCCACGCGCAGCATGGTCAGTGCACAGGAGGACCTATCAGCAGCATTCCCGCTCTCTAGCACTGGAGCGCAGGCACATCACAGGCCTCATACAGAGGTCCTGGTCCTGAGGCTGCAGCCGGCTGTGCAGGAAGCTTCAGCTCTGCTCCGCAGCACGCCTGGGGCCACGCGCAGCACGGTCAGTGCACCGGGGACCTATCAGCAGCATTCCTGCTCTTTAGCACTGGAGCGCAGGCACATCACAGGCCTCATACAGAAGTCCTGGTCTGAGGCTGCAGCCGGCTGTGCAGGAAGCTTCAGCTCTGCTCCGCAGCACGCCTGGGGCCACGCGCAGCACGGTCAGTGCACCGGGGACCTATCAGCAGCAGTACTGCTGTCTAGCACTGGAGCGCAGGCACATCAAGGCCTCATACAGAAGTCCTGGTCTGAGGCTGCAGCCGGCTGTGCAGGAAGCTTCAGCTCTAGCCCGCAGCACGCCTGGGGTCACGCGCAGCTCGGTCAGTGCACCGGGGACCTATCAGCAGCATTCCTGCTCTCTAGCACTGGAGCGCAGGCACATCACAGGCCTCATACAGAAGTCCTGGTCTGAGGCTGCACCCGGCTGTGCAGGAAGCTTCAGCTCTAGCCTGCAGCACGCCTGGGTCCACGCGCAGCACGGTCAGTGCACCAGGGACCTATCAGCAGCATTCCTGCTCTCTAGCACTGGAGCGCAGGCACATCACAGGCCTCATACAGAAGTCCTGGTCTTGAGGCTGCAGCCGGCTGTGCAGGAAGCTTCAGCTCTGGCCTGCAGCACGCCTGGGGCCAGGCACAGCACAGTCAGTGCACCGGGGACCTATCAGCAGCAATCCTGCTCTCTAGCACTGGAGCGCAGGCACATCACAGGCCTCATACAGAAGTCCTGGTCCTGAGGCTGCAGCGGGCTGTGCAGGAAGCTTCAGCTCAGGCCCGCAGCACGCCTGGGGCCACGCGCAGCACGGTCAGTGCACCGGGGACCTATCAGCAGCAATCCTGCTCTCTAGCACTGGAGCGCAGGCACATCACAGGCCTCATAGAGCAACCCTGGTCTGAGGCTGCAGCCGGCGGTGCAGGAAGCTTCAGCTCTGCTCCGCAGCACGCCTGGGGCCACGCGCAGCACGGTCAGTGCACCGGGGTACCTATCAGCAGCATTTCTGCACTCTAGCACTGGAGCGCAGGCACATCACAGGCCTCATACAGCAAGCCTGGTCCTCAGGCTGCAGCCGGCTGTGCAGGAAGCTTCAGCTCTGCTCCGCAGCACGCCTGGGGCCACGCGCAGCACGGTCAGTGCACCGGGGACCTATCAGCAGCAATCCTGCTCTCTAGCACTGGAGCGCAGGCACATCGCAGGCCTCATAGAGCAACCCTGGTCTGAGGCTGCAGCCGGCGGTGCAGGAAGCTTCAGCTCTGCTCCGCAGCACGCCTGGGGCCACGCGCAGCACGGTCAGTGCACCGGGGTACCTATCAGCAGCATTTCTTCACTCTAGCACTGGAGCGCAGGCACATCACAGGCCTCATACAGAAGTCCTGGTCCTGAGGCTGCAGCCGGCTGTGCAGGAAGCTTTAGCTCAGGTCTGCAGCACGCCTGGGGCCAGGCGCAGCACGGTCAGTGCACCGGGGTACCTATCAGCAGCATTTCTGCACTCTAGCACTGGAGCGCAGGCACATCACAGGCCTCATACAGAAGTCCTGGTCCTGAGGCTGCAGCCGGCTGTGCAGGAAGCTTCAGCTCTGCTCCGCAGCACGCCTGGGGCCACACGCAGCACGGTCAGTGCACCGGGGACCTATCAGCAGCAATCCTGCTCTCTAGCACTGGAGCGCAGGCACATCACAGGCCTCATAGAGCAACCCTGGTCTGAGGCTGCAGCCGGCGGTGCAGGAAGCTTCAGCTCTGCTCCGCAGCACGCCTGGGGCCACGCGCAGCACGGTCAGTGCACCGGGGTACCTATCAGCAGCATTTCTGCACTCTAGCACTGGAGCGCAGGCACATCACAGGCCTCATACAGCAAGCCTGGTCCTCAGGCTGCAGCCGGCTGTGCAGAAAGCTTCAGCTCTAGCCCGCAGCACGCCTGGGGCCACGCGCAGCAGGGTCAGTGCACCGGGGACCTATCAGCAGCATTCCTGCTCTCTAGCACTGGAGCGCAGGCACATCACAGGCCTCATACAGAAGTCCTGGTCTGAGGCTGCAGCCGGCTGTGCAGGAAGCTTCAGCTCAGGCCTGCAGCACGCCTGGGTCCACGCGCAGCACGGTCAGGGCACCGGGGACCTATCAGCAGCATTCCTGCACTCTAGCACTGGAGCGCAGGCACATCACAGGCCTCATACCGAAGTCCTGGTCTGAGGCTGCAGCCGGCTGTGCAGGAAGCTTTAGCTCTGCTCCGCAGCACGCCTGGGGCCACGCGCAGCACGGTCAGTGCACCGGGGACCTATCAGCAGCATTCCTGCTCTCTAGCACTAGAGAGCAGGCACATCACAGGCCTCATACAGAAGTCCTGGTCTGAGGCTGCAGCCGGCTGGGCAGGAAGCTTCAGCTCAGGCCTGCAGCACGCCTGGGGCCACGCGCAGCACAGTCAGTGCACCGGGGACCTATCAGCAGCATTCCTGCTCTCTAGCACTGGAGCGCAGGCACATCACAGGCCTCATACCGAAGTCCTGGTCTGAGGCTGCAGCCGGCTGTGCAGGAAGCTTTAGCTCTGCTCCGCAGCACGCCTGGGGCCACGCGCAGCACGGTCAGTGCACCGGGGACCTATCAGCAGCATTCCTGCTCTCTAGCACTAGAGAGCAGGCACATCACAGGCCTCATACAGAAGTCCTGGTCTGAGGCTGCAGCCGGCTGTGCAGGAAGCTTCAGCTCAGGCCTGCAGCACGCCTGGGTCCACGCGCAGCACGGTCAGGGCACCGGGGACCTATCAGCAGCATTCCTGCACTCTAGCACTGGAGCGCAGGCACATCACAGGCCTCATACCGAAGTCCTGGTCTGAGGCTGCAGCCGGCTGTGCAGGAAGCTTTAGCTCTGCTCCGCAGCACGCCTGGGGCCACGCGCAGCACGGTCAGTGCACCGGGGACCTATCAGCAGCATTCCTGCTCTCTAGCACTAGAGAGCAGGCACATCACAGGCCTCATACAGAAGTCCTGGTCTGAGGCTGCAGCCGGCTGGGCAGGAAGCTTCAGCTCAGGCCTGCAGCACGCCTGGGGCCACGCGCAGCACAGTCAGTGCACCGGGGACCTATCAGCAGCATTCCTGCTCTCTAGCACTGGAGCGCAGGCACATCACAGGCCTCATACCGAAGTCCTGGTCTGAGGCTGCAGCCGGCTGTGCAGGAAGCTTTAGCTCTGCTCCGCAGCACGCCTGGGGCCACGCGCAGCACGGTCAGTGCACCGGGGACCTATCAGCAGCATTCCTGCTCTCTAGCACTAGAGAGCAGGCACATCACAGGCCTCATACAGAAGTCCTGGTCTGAGGCTGCAGCCGGCTGGGCAGGAAGCTTCAGCTCAGGCCTGCAGCACGCCTGGGGCCACGCGCAGCACAGTCAGTGCACCGGGGACCTATCAGCAGCATTCCTGCTCTCTAGCACTGGAGCGCAGGCACATCACAGGCCTCATACCGAAGTCCTGGTCCCGAGGCTGCAGCCGGCTGTGCAGGAAGCTTTAGCTCTGCTCCGCAGCACGCCTGGGGCCACACGCAGCACGGTCAGTGCACCGGGGACCTATCAGCAGCAGTACTGCTCTCTAGCACTAGAGAGCAGGCACATCACAGGCCTCATACAGAAGTCCTGGTCTGAGGCTGCAGCCGGCTGGGCAGGAAGCTTCAGCTCAGGCCTGCAGCACGCCTGGGGCCACCCGCAGCACGGTCAGTGCACCGGGGACCTATCAGCAGCATTCCTGCTCTCTAGCACTAGAGAGCAGGCACATCACAGGCCTCATACAGAAGTCCTGGTCTGAGGCTGCAGCCGGCGGTGCAGGAAGCTTCAGCTCTGCTCCGCAGCACGCCTGGGGCCACGCGCAGCACGGTCAGTGCACCGGGGTACCTATCAGCAGCATTTCTGCACTCTAGCACTGGAGCGCAGGCACATCACAGGCCTCATACAGCAAGCCTGGTCCTCAGGCTGCAGCCGGCTGGGCAGGAAGCTTCAGCTCAGGCCTGCAGCACGCCTGGGGCCACCCGCAGCACGGTCAGTGCACCGGGGACCTATCAGCAGCATTCCTGCTCTCTAGCACTAGAGAGCAGGCACATCACAGGCCTCATACAGAAGTCCTGGTCTGAGGCTGCAGCCGGCTGGGCAGGAAGCTTCAGCTCAGGCCTGCAGCACGCCTGGGGCCACGCGCAGCACAGTCAGTGCACCGGGGACCTATCAGCAGCATTCCTGCTCTCTAGCACCGGAGCGCAGGCACATCACAGGCCTCATACAACAGCCCTGGTCTAAGGCTGCAGCTGGCTGTGCAGGAAGCTTTAGCTCTGCTCCGCAGCACGCCTGGGGCCACGCGCAGCACGGTCAGTGCACGAGGACCTATCAGCAGCATTCCTGCTCTCTAGCACTGGAGCGCAGGCACATCACAGGCCTCATACAGCAAGCCTGGTCCTGAGGCTGCAGCCGGCTGTGCAGGAAGCTTCAGCTCAGGCCCGCAGCACGTCTGCTGTTCTTCACCTGGTGCTGACACCGTCAGTAACAGTGTCAATGTTACCGTATTCCTTGCACGCATAACAAATTTGTTATCAGTAGAAACAATGTCGATGCACGACAATATTTAGGAATGCATAACTATGTCAAAATCAGTAAAGACAACATCAATGTATTCTGCGACAACTTTACACACGATGGTGAGAATGTCGGTAAAAATGATACCAGTGCCTGTCATATTATTCTCAGGAGTTCTAGTGAGCTCGCATCATTGCTGTGCGATTCACCCGAGGTGACCTTCCCATGAACCCAGAGATATGTGGTCAGACAGGTCCTGTGATCCCAACCCACGCCTATCGAGGGACAGGTCACAGGTGGGGTCTCACTTAGCTCAAAGACAAACACACGTCGAGGGATAAACCTGATCGATGCCACAGATAGATAGTTACACCACAAACGGGTCAGAGGAAATTGGAGCCCCAATAAAACATGTTTAGCCAAAGGCTTGCGTTCCCCAAAAATACCACAAAGCTAGATACCACATGTAGATAGGTAGACTCAACCAATCAGGACACAAAATGTGCAGCGCGCGTAGTGATCACATGCTCCTCACACCGGACATCTGGACGCATACACACTGGCCCACACTAGCTCTCCCCGAGGTCGAGAGCCATCTGTGTCCTTACCGGGATGACCAAATTTGTTAACTGGAGATGCTTGTCTCAAGAATGCAGAATGTGTTTATTGTACTTCCTGAGATGTATAAATTGTTAGCTGAAACTTGTACAAAGGGAGACTTTCCTCAGATGCACTCTGTCGAGACTCTCCTGGTCGCTGCGTTTAATTAAACCAGCTTGTTCCTGTTTTGTCAAACACCTCTTGTCTTTTCATTAATTAAAGTAAAATCTTCTCCAAGCAACACGTCAATTCCAACACCCAGATGACTGCTTTGACCACCTGGCACACCATTACCACATAAGACGTTCATTGACCATGTGGGTCTTAAATTTCGTAGCACGCCCTGATCCATGCATTCATCATATCTTCACTAAAGAATTGGACCCATCAGCACTGCCCTCTTCCCAATTCTAAATGATTCAATCACCACAGCAACTTTCCAGGACTCCACGAAACACGCCATGGTTCTCCCACTACTCAAGAAACCCTCAGCGGACTCAAGATGCCATCCAACCCTTGACCCATCTCCATGCTAATCTTCACAGCGAAAGTCAGGGAGAAGATCATGAACAAACGTCTAGCCTCCGACCTTAACAACAGCCACCTCAACACAACTCAATCCAGATTCATATCCAACCACAGCACTGAGAAAATCCTCATTGTCACCATGGATGACATCAAACTAATAATGGACAGAGGAGACACCTCTCCACTCATCCGTCCAGATCTTTCCACCTTCACCGTCTGCCTCTCCAACCTCATTCAATGCCTACACAAAGCCGGAATTGAAGGACCCGCACTCTGGTGGGTCTGCTCTTTTCTTACAGGCTGAGCCCAGTCGATCAGCCTGATTCCTTTCACTTCACTCACCAGCACTTCATCTACGGAGTACCACAAGGATCCTTGCTCAGACTGACACTGTTCAGCACCTTCAAGGGCCTACTCGCCAGCATCCTTTGTGCCCACAGCATCAACGTTATACCCTAGGTAGATGGCACCCAGCTCATCCTCCGTCTCTCCGACAAAACACTGAACACCCAGACCAGTTTCACCACCTACATGCCCGAAGTCACCAGATGGATGAAAACCAACTGCCTCAAACTCAACACAGACAAGACGGAAGTCGTTATATTCGGCAAAGACACCTTGCGTTGGGACTTCGACTGGGTCGGGTGAAGTTACAAGCAACAGCCTTTCAACCATGTACTCTGAAGAAGGCCCAATGCAAAGTGTAGCACTTCATAATCTTATCGGGGTTGGAGCGCTATGTAAGTGATTCAAATTGCGTGGCAACTTGCTCGATGTCGCAGAGAGGGGTTGTGGCATCGCAAGGGCTAGGATAGTACTATAGAACTGCGAATACAATAGACTGCAATTCAAATCAGACCTAACTTCCAGCTTCATGTTATTGAATGAGTGGAATCGGTGACCTCATTTGCATACCGGCATCCTAAACAATAGATATACATCATGCAGGTAGAGGCGCATTATTCAGCCTGACAGCCTCTATCGCAGAGGACGTCCTGGACCTATCAGGGATGACAGGTACACACTTCAGCACCTCCTCGGCTCTATCAGCTGCAGCCACAGACAGGGGCTGTGATGAATGCTCCCTTCACCCACCGATAATACAAGCCCATCAGATTAATACACACCACTTCTCTTCGGCTCGCGACAGCAGGTCGAGGCGTGCATACACAATGCCTCGCTGCCCATGTGTGCTGTGGAGGGGGAGACTTCACAGTATCTCGGCACAGCACACAACCCAAAGCACCTGCTGTATCTGTGGATATTACTGAGTCCTAGAGGGTTAGTTAACAGTAACTACTGCTATTTACAGCACTTACAGCCTCTCACAACTCATAACATCTGCTACATCCGTGGATATTACAGAGTCCTAGAGAGCTAGGGCCTGATTCACAGAACTAACTTACGACAAAATCCTAAACTTACTACTTTTGGTATTCACAGAAGTTAGGATTTTGTCTTAAGACAGACTTAAGACAGACTTA
The DNA here is from genome assembly GCF_964263255.1 of Lissotriton vulgaris. Taxonomy (NCBI): domain Eukaryota; kingdom Metazoa; phylum Chordata; class Amphibia; order Caudata; family Salamandridae; genus Lissotriton; species Lissotriton vulgaris. Next base: position 302,006,444 of record NC_141686.1, on the reverse strand, counting down.
AGTTAGGATTCTGTCTTAAGCCTGTCTTAAGTCTGTCTTAAGACAACATTCTAACTTCTGTGAATACCAAAAGTAGTAAGTTTAGGATTTTGTCTTAAGTTAGTTCTGTGAATCAGCCCCCTAGTTAATAGTAACCACTGCTATTTACAGCACTTATAGGAACTCACATTTCATAGCACCTGCTGTATCTGTGGCTATTCCTGAGTCCTAGTTAATAGTTATAGTAACAAGTGTAATTTACAGCACTTAAAGACTCTCAGAACTCCTAGTCTCTTCTTATCTTGGATGTTACTGAGTCCTAGAAAATTAATGAATCGTAACAAATCTTACTTACAGCACTTAAAGCATCTTACAACTAATAACACCTTATATATCAGTGGATATTCCTAATTGAGACCTAAAGAACTTGATGCCCGTCCGACAACATCAAGAGAAGTTAGAAACCTCGGAGCAGCCCAGATTCAGACCAATGCTTGATACCACGTGCTACCAAGGTCATAGAGCGCCTTCGACACTATGAGGCGCTACAGCTCATCTTCCCATTCCTTGCAAGACATCCTCACGCTCATAATTTCCAAGCTTGGTTATTTATTATTTATTTAACTTTTAAGGGGCGCTGCTACCGAAAGAGCCATGTCTTGAGTCCTTTACGAAAGTTGAGATACGTAGTTTCAGTTTTCAAAGCAGTGGGCAGGGTATTCCAGATCTTTGGGCCTAAGTGGGAGAACGAGCGACCGCCCATTTTCACCAACTTAAATCTAGGAATTACAAAAGCACCTTTAGAGTAGGATCTAAGAGAACGAATAGGGTGATACGCATGAATAAGTTCCTGTAAGTTTACAGGGGCGGTACCCTGTTTAATCTTCACTATATAGCAGAGGGCCTTAAACTTGATTCTGCTTGCAATCCTGAGCTAATGGAGGTCTAGGAGGGACTGGGAAATGGAGACTCTACGCGGAACATGGCATAAAAGTCATGCGGCCGCATTCTGCACCACCTGCAGCTTTCTGAGAGTTTCTTGGTCCACTCCCAGATAAAGAACAATGCCATAGTCCACGCGAGAAACAACTAAGGCCTGGACAACCGTCCTTTGTGTGGAAACAGGGAGCATCCAGAGAATTTTGTGAAGCCATCTTAAGATAGTAAAACATGTGGAGGCCACTTTTACTACTTGCTGCCGCATAGAGAGATTCTCATCGATGAGAAAGCCAAGGTTGCGAACCTGGGCAACAGGTTGGGGAAGAGGACCCATATCTCGAGGCCAATGTTGGGGGCCCCATGAATTCTTACCTTTGCCCAAGACGACAACCTCAGTCTTGTCCCCATTCATTTTCAGAAAGTTATTACGCATCCATTCTGAGACTTTATTCAATCCCTGTTTAAGAGCTGAGATGCTGCCATCTTCCACAGTAGAAAGAGAAAAGATGATTTGAGTGTCATCAGCGTACGAAAATAGAGAGACCAGCTTTCTCCACAATAGTGGCCAAGGGTCTAACGTAGATATTAAAAAGTAAAAGACTCAGGATAGACCCCTGAGGCACTCCGTACGCTGAAGAACAAATTTTGGAAGAGGCTTTCGCGGAAAAGACCTGAAAAGTACGGCCATTAAAGAAGGAGGCAAGCCAAGCCAAAGCGGGACCCTCAACTCCCAAAGACCAAAGAGATGCAAAAAGAATGGAATGCGACAGAGTATCAAAAGCAGCACTCAGATCAAGTAATATGAGTGCAGATGTCTCTCCGCGGTCCATGCAGTGACGCAGTCTCTTGGTGACTCCAAGAAGAGTTGTTTCAGTGGAGTAGTTGGCCCTGAAGCCTGATTGAGATGGAGGTAAGAAACTCAGATTCTCCACATAATGAGTTAACTGATTATTAATATGTCTTTCCAAAATCTTGGAAAATACAGGTAGCAGAGAGATTGGCCTATAGTTTGATAATTTAGAAGGATAAGCTCCACCCTTTTTTAGGAGTGGAATAATTATTGCATGTTTCCGCTCAGGCGGAACAAAGGCATCTCTCAATGAAAAGTTAAGAAGCTCTTTTAAAACATTAAGGGAGTCCGGGCGCAGTTGGCTCAATATTTTAATAGGCAAAGGGTCACGTGGAGAATCCGATTTGATACTTGCCAGGCAATCAACAAAAGGTGTGTCATCAATTGGTAGCCAGTCATCAAGTATGGCTACAGAGTCAGACATGCTTATATAGGTAGAGTCAGGAATCAAAACAGGTTCAGCAGAGAGGGGAGGGGAACCCAAAGAACCATAAACGAGCTCAACCTTCTCAATAAAGAACTCAGCAATTGTGTCACATTGCGCTTCATCAAGAATCGGTGGGGTAGGGACGGTGTCAGAGCCTGTCAGCTTTTTTACAACCGAAAAGAGAGTTTACCCCAACGTCTAAAACTCTCATGCGAGTCTGGGCAGACCCTGTTCTCAGCCCCCGAAATCCTCAAGTGGAATTGAACCACGAAATGATCTGACCATTCCAAAGGGAGAGCAGAAGGACTACAGTCAAAGGGGAGAGTAGAGAGAATAGGATCGAGCAAATGCCCTGCCGCAAGTGTGGGTTCGGAATTGCATAAAAAGATATTGAGAGCCTCTAGGTCAGACAAAAAAGGGTTGTTGACATGACATTGGGAATTTCCTAGATGTAAGATAAGGTCCCCAAGAATGGTGAAATTAGCGGCTTTTAACAGGAGGGCGGCAATGGCATCAGAAAAGGAAGCTGCCCATGTGCCTGGATTTCCAGGGGGGGGGGGTATATAAGGAGGCCAGACAGGGTCAGATGAGGATTAATTGCAAGTTTAAACTAAGCAGCTTCACATCCACTGCCACCAGTTTACACCTTGGTACAGCCGCAAAAGACAAGTTATACCAGATGCTGCTGCAAGGCGGCTTCTCTGCCTCCACACAAGAGGGCGTATGACTCCAGTCCTGCAATCGCTCCACTGGCTGCTTAGCGCCAGAAGGACAAGGTTAATGGCTCTCTGCATACAACTTGTATTCAAGCTATTCAAAGCAAACTGGACACTTCGCTCCGGGTTTGCACCACTTATCACACCACCTTACCATGAGAAAGGTACGGTGGTACTGCTTCCTCAGTACAAGCCGCCAAGCTCTGGAACTCACTACTAGCACATGTTAGAAGCTCTCAGCAGTATTTACACTTCAGAAGACAGGGACAACCTGGCTGTTTCCTAAATAACCGCCCCACCCACATCCAGGCAACAGAGCCCAGACACAGTGGTACCGACAACCGTTCTCCTAAACTCACGATCCACAGATCAGAAACAACCCAAGCAGCAGACTACTTTCGAAATGCAGGCAAGCTAAGAGGGGCTGTGGCTCAGCGTGACATTATATAACTAAGTCCTTCGAGATATATATATATATATAACAGTTGTAGCCCACAAAAATACTAAAACCTGCAGCGGTCAGCAACAAATTATAATTTATTCCTCGTCAATTCACATAATACATGTCTACTATGAGGGTCCTCCGTCACCAGCACTGTACAGCCTCAAAGGTCACCACATAAACAGGCATTGATAACCTGAAGAGATCTGTCACACATTACTGGACAACTTTGAGGACTTTAATAGAGCTCCCCCTGCAGGCCCCAAATATAAGGAGAATCTGACAACTTCTTTACATCCCTCAAAGACACTCAGAAATGGATGATAATTAAATGCCCGTCCTTTCAAATCTCTGCACTTCCCTCCCTGCATCCAGGTCTGCTCAGGATCACAACTATACACAGATTCTCAGACTGGACACCCCAGTGCAGTGATTAGCTAACCAGACTACATCATATGGAATACCATAAAGCGGCCTGCAGAGCTGCTCCCACCTACCAGCCTACTGAACCCCATAGAAACGCGCGTCTGTCCCTTTCACTTCAGCATCGAACAAACTGCTACGCTTTAACTCCCATAACACAATAACCGCATCTCAGTGGTCACCACACACAACATAGAAACACTGCCACAGAGGATCAAGGCAGACAAAATCCTTCCAACCACACACCCTATATGGCGCAGCGTAATACTTGTGTAGGCAAGTTCTTCAGCGCCCACATATAATATAATCTCCTCTCCTGATGCGTGTTTGCAGTACTGAACCCCCTCTCCTCTCCTAATGCACCTCTGTCCTGACATGCATCATCGCGTGTTTCCAGTACCGAACCCCCTCTCCTCTCCTAATGCACCTCTGTCCTGACATGCATCATCACGTGTTTGCAGTACTGAACCCTCCTCGTCTCCTAATGCACCTCTGTCCTGACATGCATCATCGCGTGTTTGCAGTACTGAACCCCCTCTCCTCTCCTAATGCACCTCTATCCTGACATGCATCATCACGTGTTTGTAGTACCGAACCCTCTCTCCTCTCCTCTCCTAATGCACCTCTGTCCTGACATGCATCATCACGTGTTTGCAGTACCGAACCCCCTCTCCTCTCCCAATGCACCTCTATCCTGACATGCATCATCACGTGTTTGCAGTACTGAACCTCCTCTCCTCTCCCAATGCAACTCTATCCTGACATGCATCATCACGTGTTTGCAGTATTGAACCCCCTCTCCTCTCCTAATGCACCTCTATCCTGACATGCATCATCACGTGTGTGCAGTACCGAACCCCCTATCCTCTCCTAATGCACCTCTATCCTGACATGCATCATCACATGTTTGCAGTAGCGAACCCCCCTCCTGTCCTAATGCTCCTCTGTCCTGACATGCATCATCACGTGTTTGCAGTACCGAACCACCTCACCTCTCCTAATGCACCTCTATCCTGACATGCATCAACACGTGTTTGCAGTACCGAACCCCCTCTCCTCTCCTAATGCACCTCTATCCTGACATGCATCATCACGTGTTTGCAGTAGCGAACCCCCTCTCCTGTCCTAATGCTCCTCTGTCCTGACATGCATCATCACGTGTTTGCAGTACCGAACCACCTCACCTCTCCTAATGCACCTCTATCCTGACATGCATCATCACGTGTTTGCAGTACTGAACCCCCTCTCCTCTCCTAATGCACCTCGGTCCGGACATGCATCATCACGTGTTTCCAGTACTGAACCCCCTCACCTATCCTAATGCACCTCTATCCTGACATGCATCATCACGTGTTTGCAGTACTGAACCCCCTCACCTCTCCTAATGCACCTCTGTCCTGACATGCATCATCACGTGTTTGCAGTACCGAACCCCCTCACCTCTCCTAATGCACCTCTATCCTGACATGCATCATCACGTGTTTGCAGTACTGAACCCCCTCTCCTCTCCTAATGCACCTCGGTCCGGACATGCATCATCACGTGTTTCCAGTACTGAACCCCCTCACCTATCCTAATGCACCTCTATCCTGACATGCATCATCACGTGTTTGCAGTACTGAACCCCCTCACCTCTCCTAATGCACCTCTATCCTGACTTGCATCATCGCATGCATGTGCAGTACTGAACCCCACCTCCTCTCCCAATGCACCACTATCTTGACATGCATCATCATGTGTTTGCAGTACTGAACCCCATCACCTCTCCTAATGCACCTCTATCCTGACATGCATCATCACGTGTTTGCAGTAGCGAACCCCATCTCCTCTCCCAATGCACCTCTATCCTGACATGCATCATTACGTGTTTGCAGTACCGACACCCCTCTTTTCTCAAATGCACCTCTATCCTGACATGCATCATCACGTGTTTGCAGTACTGAACCCCCTCTCCTCTTCCAATGCACCTCTTTCTTGATGTGCATCATCACGTGTTTGCCGTCCTGAACCCCCCTCACCTCTCCTAATGCACCTCTGTCCTGGCATGCATCATCACGTGTTTGCAGTACTGAACCCCTCTCCTCTCCCAATGCACCTCTTTCCTGATGTGCATCATCACGTGTTTGCGGTACTGAACCCCCCTCACCTCTCCTAATGCACCTCTGTCCTGGCATGCATCATCACGTGTGTGCAGTACCGACCCCCTCTTCTCTCCCAATGCACCTCTATCCTGACATGCATCATTACGTGTTTCCAGTGCCGAACCCCCTCTTTTCTCCCAATGCACCTCTATCCTGACATGCATCATCACGTGTTTGCAGTACTGAACTCCCTCTCCTCTCCTAATGCACCTCTGTCCTGGCATGCATCATCACATGTTTGCAGTACTGAACGCCCTCTCCTCTCCTAATGCACCTCTGTTCTGGCATGCATCATCACGTGTTTGCAGTACTGAACCCCTTCTCCTCTCCTAATGCACCTCTGTCCTGGCATGCATCATCACGTGTTTGCAGTACCGAACCCCCTCTCCTCTCCTAATGCACCTCTGTCCTGGCATACATCATCACATGTTTGCAGTACTGAACCCCCTCTCCTCTCCTAATGCACCTCTGTCCTGACATGCATCATCACGTGTTTGCAGTACCGAACCCCCTCTCCTCTCCTCTCCTAATGCACCTCTGTCCTGACATGCATCATCATGTGTTTGCAGTACCGAACCCCCTCTCCTCTCCTCTCCTCTCCTAATGCACCTCTGTCCTGACATGCATCATCACGTGTTTGCAGTACCGAACCCCCGCTCCTCTCCTCTCCTAATGCACCTCTGTCCTGACATGCATCATCACGTGTTTGCAGTACCGAACCCCCTCTCCTCTCCTAAAGCACCTCTGTCCTGACATGCATCATCACGTGTTTCCAGTACTGAACCCCCTCTCCTCTCCTAATGCACCTCTGTCCTGGCATGCATCATCACGTGTTTGCAGTACTGAACCCCCTCTCCTCTCCTAATGCACCTCTGTCCTGACATGCATCATCATGTGTTTGCAGTACCGAACCCCCTCTTTTCTCCCAATGCACCTCTATCCTGACATGCATCATCACGTGTTTGCAGTACTGAACACCCTCTCCTCTCCTAATGCACCTCTGTCCTGACATGCATCATCATGTGTTTCCAGTACTGAACCCCCTCTCCTCTCCTAAAGCACCTCTGTCCTGACATGCATCATCAAGTGTTTCCAGTACTGAACCCCCTCCCCTCTCCTAATGCACCTCTGTCCTGACATGCATCATCATGTGTTTGCAGTACCGAACCCCCTCTCCTCTCCCAATGCAACTCTATCCTGACATGCATCATCACGTGTTTGCAGTACTGAACCCCCTCTCCTCTCCTAATGCACCTCTGTCCTGGCATGCATCATCACGTGTTTGCAGTACTGAACCCCCTCTCCTCTCCTAATGCACCTCTGTCCTGACATGCATCATCATGTGTTTGCAGTACCGAACCCCCTCTTTTCTCCCAATGCACCTCTATCCTGACATGCATCATCACGTGTTTGCAGTACTGAACCCCCTCTCCTCTCCTAATGCACCTCTGTCCTGGCATGCATCATCACGTGTTTGCAGTACTGAACCCCCTCTCCTCTCCTAATGCACCTCTGTCCTGACATGCATCATCATGTGTTTGCAGTACCGAACCCCCTCTTTTCTCCCAATGCACCTCTATCCTGACATGCATCATCACGTGTTTGCCGTACTGAACACCCTCTCCTCTCCTAATGCACCTCTGTCCTGACATGCATCATCATGTGTTTCCAGTACTGAACCCCCTCTCCTCTCCTAAAGCACCTCTGTCCTGACATGCATCATCACGTGCTTCCAGTACTGAACCCCCTCTCCTCTCCTAATGCACCTCTGTCCTGGCATGCATCATCACGTGTTTGCAGTACTGAACACCCTCTCCTCTCCTAATGCACCTCTGTCCTGGCATGCATCATCACGTGTTTGCAGTACTGAACCCCCTCTCCTCTCCTCTCCTCTCCTCTCCTCTCCTCTCCTAATGCACCTCTGTCCTGACATGCATCATCACGTGTTTGCAGTACCGAACCCCCTCTCCTCTCCTCTCCTAATGCACCTCTGTCCTGACATGCATCATCACGTGTTTGCAGTACCAAACCCCCTCTACTCTCCTCCCCTAATGCACCTCTGTCCTGACATGCATCATCACGTGTTTGCAGTACCGAACCCCCTCTCCTCTCCTCTCCTAATGCACCTCTGTCCTGACATGCATCATCACGTGTTTGCAGTACCGAACCCTCTCTTTTCTCCCAATGCACCTCTATCCTGACATGCATTATCACGTGTTTGCAGTACTGAACCTGCTCTCCTCTCCTAATGCACCTCTGTCCTGACATGCATCATCATGTGTTTGCAGTACCAAACCCCCTCTCCTCTCCTCCCCTAATGCACCTCTGTCCTGACATGCATCATCACGTGTTTGCAGTACCGAACCCCCTCTCCTCTCCTCTCCTAATGCACCTCTATCCTGACATGCATCATCGCGTGTTTGCAGTACTGAACCCCCTCACCTCTCCTAATGCACCTCTGTCCTGACATGCATCATCACGTGTTTGCAGTACTGAACCCCCTCTCCTCTCCTCTCCTAATGCACCTCTGTCCTGACATGCATCATCACGTGTTTGCAGTACTGAACACCCTCTCCTCTCCCAATGCACCTCTATCCTGACATGCATCATCACGTGTTTGCAGTACTGAACCCCCTCTCCTCTCCCAATGCACCTCTATCCTGACATGCATCATCACATGTTTGCAGTACTGAACCCCCTCTCCGCTCTTAATGCACCTCTGTCCTGACATGCATCTTCACGTGTTTGCAGTACCGAACCCCTTCTCCTCTTCTCTCCTAATGCACCTCTGTCCTGACATGCATCATCACGTGTTTGCAGTACCGAACCCCTTCTTCTCTCCCAAAGCACCTCTATCCTGACATGCATCATCACGTGTTTGCAGTACTGAACCCCCTCACCTCTCCTAATGCACCTCTGTCCTGACATGCATCATCACATGTTTGCAGTACCGAACCCCTTCTCCTCTCCTCTCCTAATGCACCTCTGTCCTGACATGCATCATCACGTGTTTGCAGTACCGAACCCCTTCTCCTCTCCTCTCCTAAGGCACCTCTATCCTGACGTGCATCATTACGTGTTTGCAGTACCTAACCCCTTCTCCTCTCCCAATGCACCTCTATCCTGACATGCATCATCACGTGTTTGCAGTACTGAACCCCCTCTCCTCTCCTAATGTACCTCTGTCCTGACATGCATCATCACATGTTTGCAGTACCAAACCCCCTCTCCTCTCCTCCCCTAATGCACCTCTGTCCTGACATGCATCATCACGTGTTTGCAGTACCAAACCCCCTCTCCTCTCCTCCCCTAATGCACCTCTGTCCTGACATGCATCATCACGTGTTTGCAGTACCGAACCCCCTCTCCTCTCCTCTCCTAATGCACCTCTGTCCTGACATGCATCATCACGTGTTTGCAGTACCGAACCCCCTCTCCTCTCCTCTCCTAATGCACCTCTGTCCTGACATGCATCATCACGTGTTTGCAGTACCAAACCCCCTCTCCTCTCCTCCCCTAATGCACCTCTGTCCTGACATGCATCAGCACGTGTTTGCAGTTCTGAACCCCCTCTCCTCTCCTCTCCTAATGCACCTCTGTCCTGACATGCATCATCATGTGTTTTCAGTACTGAACCCCCTCTACTCTCCTCTCCTAATGCACCTCTATCCTGACATGCATCATCACGTGTTTGCAGTACTGAACCCCCTCTCCTCTCCTTATGCACCGCTGTCCTGGCATGCATCATCACATGTTTGCAGTACTGAACCCCCTTTCCTCTCCCAATGCACCTCTATCCTGACATGCATCATCACATGTTTGCAGTACTGAACCCCCTCTCCTCTCCCAATGCACCTCTGTCCTGAGATGCATCAGCACGTGTTTGCAGTTCTGAACCCCCTCTCCTCTCCTCTCCTAATGCACCTCTGTCCTGACATGCATCATCACGTGTTTGCAGTACTGAACCACCTCTACTCTCCTCTCCTAATGCACCTCTATACTGACATGCATCATCACGTGTTTGCAGTACTGAACCCCCTCTCCTCTCCCAATGCACCTCTATCCTGACATGCATCATCACGTGTTTGCAGTACTGAACCCCCTCTCCTCTCCCAATACACCTCTATCCTGACATGCATCATCACATGTTTGCAGTACTGAACCCCCTCTCCTCTCCCAATACACCTCTATCCTGACATGCATCATCACATGTTTGCAGTACTGAACCCCCTCACCTCTCCTAATGCACCTCTGTCCTGACATGCATCATCACATGTTTGCAGTACCGAACCCTTTTTCCTCTCCTCTCCTAATGCACCTCTGTCCTGACATGCATCATCACGTGTTTGCAGTACCGAACCCCTTCTCCTCTCCTCTCCTAAGGCACCTCTATCCTGACGTGCATCATCACGTGTTTGCAGTACCGAACCCCTTCTCCTCTCCCAATGCACCTCTATCCTGACATGCATCATCACGTGTTTGCAGTACTGAACCCCCTCTCCTCTCCTAATGTACCTCTGTCCTGACATGCATCATCACATGTTTGCAGTACCAAACCCCCTCTCCTCTCCTCCCCTAATGCACCTCTGTCCTGACATGCATCATCACGTGTTTGCAGTACCAAACCCCCTCTCCTCTCCTCCCCTAATGCACCTCTGTCCTGACATGCATCATCACGTGTTTGCAGTACCGAACCCCCTCTCCTCTCCTCTCCTAATGCACCTCTGTCCTGACATGCATCATCACGTGTTTGCAGTACCAAACCCCCTCTCCTCTCCTCCCCTAATGCACCTCTGTCCTGACATGCATCAGCACGTGTTTGCAGTTCTGAACCCCCTCTCCTCTCCTCTCCTAATGCACCTCTGTCCTGACATGCATCATCACGTGTTTGCAGTACTGAACCCCCTCTACTCTCCTCTCCTAATGCACCTCTACCCTGACATGCATCATCACGTGTTTGCAGTACTGAACCCCCTCTCCTCTCCTTATGCACCGCTGTCCTGGCATGCATCATCACATGTTTGCAGTACTGAACCCCCTCTCCTCTCCCAATGCACCTCTATCCTGACATGCATCATCACATGTTTGCAGTACTGAACCCCCTCTCCTCTCCCAATGCACCTCTGTCCTGAGATGCATCAGCACGTGTTTGCAGTTCTGAACCCCCTCTCCTCTCCTCTCCTAATGCACCTCTGTCCTGACATGCATCATCACGTGTTTGCAGTACTGAACCACCTCTACTCTCCTCTCCTAATGCACCTCTATACTGACATGCATCATCACGTGTTTGCAGTACTGAACCCCCTCTCCTCTCCCAATGCACCTCTATCCTGACATGCATCATCACGTGTTTGCAGTACTGAACCCCCTCTCCTCTCCCAATACACCTCTATCCTGACATGCATCATCACATGTTTGCAGTACTGAACCCCCTCTCCTCTCCCAATACACCTCTATCCTGACATGCATCATCACATGTTTGCAGTACTGAACCCCCTCACCTCTCCTAATGCACCTCTGTCCTGACATGCATCATCACATGTTTGCAGTACCGAACCCCTTCTCCTCTCCTCTCCTAATGCACCTCTGTCCTGACATGCATCATCACGTGTTTGCAGTACCGAACCCCTTCTCCTCTCCTCTCCTAAGGCACCTCTATCCTGACGTGCATCATCACGTGTTTGCAGTACCGAACCCCTTCTCCTCTCCCAATGCACCTCTATCCTGACATGCATCATCACGTGTTTGCAGTACTGAACCCCCTCTCCTCTCCTAATGTACCTCTGTCCTGACATGCATCATCACATGTTTGCATTACCAAACCCCCTCTCCTCTCCTCCCCTAATGCACCTCTGTCCTGACATGCATCATCACGTGTTTGCAGTACCAAACCCCCTCTCCTCTCCTCCCCTAATGCACCTCTGTCCTGACATGCATCATCACGTGTTTGCAGTACCGAACCCCCTCTCCTCTCCTCTCCTAATGCACCTCTGTCCTGACATGCATCATCACGTGTTTGCAGTACCAAACCCCCTCTCCTCTCCTCCCCTAATGCACCTCTGTCCTGACATGCATCAGCACGTGTTTGCAGTTCTGAACCCCCTCTCCTCTCCTCTCCTAATGCACCTCTGTCCTGACATGCATCATCACGTGTTTGCAGTACTGAACCCCCTCTACTCTCCTCTCCTAATGCACCTCTATCCTGACATGCATCATCACGTCTTTGCAGTACTGAACCCCCTCTCCTCTCCTTATGCACCGCTGTCCTGGCATGCATCATCACATGTTTGCAGTACTGAACCCCCTCTCCTCTCCCAATGCACCTCTATCCTGACATGCATCATCACATGTTTGCAGTACTGAACCCCCTCTCCTCTCCCAATGCACCTCTGTCCTGAGATGCATCAGCACGTGTTTGCAGTTCTGAACCCCCTCTCCTCTCCTCTCCTAATGCACCTCTGTCCTGACATGCATCATCACGTGTTTGCAGTACTGAACCCCCTCTACTCTCCTCTCCTAATGCACCTCTATATTGACATGCATCATCACGTGTTTGCAGTACTGAACCCCCTCTCCTCTCCCAATGCACCTCTATCCTGACATGCATCATCACGTGTTTGCAGTACTGAACCCCCTCTCCTCTCCCAATACACCTCTATCCTGACATGCATCATCACGTGTTTGCAGTACTGAACACCCTCTCCTCTCCTAATGCACCTCTGTCCTGACATGCATCATCATGTGTTTCCAGTACTGAACCCCCTCTCCTCTCCTAAAGCACCTCTGTCCTGACATGCATCATCACGTGTTTCCAGTACTGAACCCCCTCTCCTCTCCTAATGCACCTCTGCCCTGGCATGCATCATCACGTGTTTGCAGTACTGAACACCCTCTCCTCTCCTAATGCACCTCTGTCCTGGCATGCATCATCACGTGTTTGCAGTACTGAACCCCCTCTCCTCTCCTCTCCTCTCCTCTCCTAATGCACCTCTGTCCTGACATGCATCATCACGTGTTTGCAGTACCGAACCCCCTCTCCTCTCCTCTCCTAATGCACCTCTGTCCTGACATGCATCATCACATGTTTGCAGTATCAAACCCCCTCTACTCTCCTCCCCTAATGCACCTCTGTCCTGACATGAATCATCACGTGTTTGCAGTACTGAACCCCCTCTCCTCTCCTCTCCTAATGCACCTCTGTCCTGACATGCATCATCACGTGTTTGCAGTACCGAACCCTCTCTTTTCTCCCAATGCACCTCTATCCTGACATGCATTATCACGTGTTTGCAGTACTGAACCCCCTCTCCTCTCCTAATGCACCTCTGTCCTGACATGCATCATCATGTGTTTGCAGTACCAAACCCTCTCTCCTCTCCTCCCCTAATGCACCTCTGTCCTGACATGCATCATCACGTGTTTGCAGTACCGAACCCCCTCTCCTCTCCTCTCCTAATGCACCTCTATCCTGACATGCATCATCGCGTGTTTGCAGTACTGAACCCCCTCACCTCTCCTAATGCACCTCTGTCCTGACATGCATCATCACGTGTTTACAGTACTGAACCCCCTCTCCTCTCCTCTCCTAATGCACCTCTGTCCTGACATGCATCATCACGTGTTTGCAGTACTGAACACCCTCTCCTCTCCCAATGCACCTCTATCCTGACATGCATCATCACATGTTTGCAGTACTGAACCCCCTCTCCTCTCCCAATGCACCTCTATCCTGACATGCATCATCACATGTTTGCAGTACTGAACCCCCTCTCCGCTCTTAATGCACCTCTGTCCTGACATGCATCTTCACGTGTTTGCAGTACCGAACCCCTTCTCCTCTTCTCTCCTAATGCACCTCTGTCCTGACATGCATCATCACGTGTTTGCAGTACCGAACCCCTTCTTCTCTCCCAAAGCACCTCTATCCTGACATGCATCATCACGTGTTTGCAGTACCGAACCCCCTATCCTCTCCTAATGCACCTCTATCCTGACATGCATCATCACATGTTTGCAGTAGCGAACCCCCCTCCTGTCCTAATGCTCCTCTGTCCTGACATGCATCATCACGTGTTTGCAGTACCGAACCACCTCACCTCTCCTAATGCACCTCTATCCTGACATGCATCAACACGTGTTTGCAGTACCGAACCCCCTCTCCTCTCCTAATGCACCTCTATCCTGACATGCATCATCACGTGTTTGCAGTAGCGAACCCCCTCTCCTGTCCTAATGCTCCTCTGTCCTGACATGCATCATCACGTGTTTGCAGTACCGAACCACCTCACCTCTCCTAATGCACCTCTATCCTGACATGCATCATCACGTGTTTGCAGTACTGAACCCCCTCTCCTCTCCTAATGCACCTCGGTCCGGACATGCATCATCACGTGTTTCCAGTAGTGAACCCCCTCACCTATCTTAATGCACCTCTATCCTGACATGCATCATCATCTGTTTGCAGTACTGAACCCCCTCACCTCTCCTAATGCACCTCTATCCTGACATGCATCATCACGTGTTTGCAGTACTGAACCCCCTCTCCTCTCCTAATGCACCTCGGTCCGGACATGCATCATCACGTGTTTCCAGTACTGAACCCCCTCACCTATCCTAATGCACCTCTATCCTGACATGCATCATCACGTGTTTGCAGTACTGAACCCCCTCACCTCTCCTAATGCACCTCTATCCTGACTTGCATCATCGCATGCATGTGCAGTACTGAACCCCACCTCCTCTCCCAATGCACCACTATCTTGACATGCATCATCATGTGTTTGCAGTACTGAACCCCATCACCTCTCCTAATGCACCTCTATCCTGACATGCATCATCACGTGTTTGCAGTAGCGAACCCCATCTCCTCTCCCAATGCACCTCTATCCTGACATGCATCATTACGTGTTTGCAGTACCGACACCCCTCTTTTCTCAAATGCACCTCTATCCTGACATGCATCATCACGTGTTTGCAGTACTGAACCCCCTCTCCTCTTCCAATGCACCTCTTTCTTGATGTGCATCATCACGTGTTTGCCGTCCTGAACCCCCCTCACCTCTCCTAATGCACCTCTGTCCTGGCATGCATCATCACGTGTTTGCAGTACTGAACCCCTCTCCTCTCCCAATGCACCTCTTTCCTGATGTGCATCATCACGTGTTTGCAGTACTGAACCCCCCTCACCTCTCCTAATGCACCTCTGTCCTGGCATGCATCATCACGTGTGTGCAGTACCGACCCCCTCTTCTCTCCCAATGCACCTCTATCCTGACATGCATCATTACGTGTTTCCAGTGCCGAACCCCCTCTTTTCTCCCAATGCACCTCTATCCTGACATGCATCATCACGTGTTTGCAGTACTGAACTCCCTCTCCTCTCCTAATGCACCTCTGTCCTGGCATGCATCATCACATGTTTGCAGTACTGAACGCCCTCTCCTCTCCTAATGCACCTCTGTTCTGGCATGCATCATCACGTGTTTGCAGTACTGAACCCCTTCTCCTCTCCTAATGCACCTCTGTCCTGGCATGCATCATCACGTGTTTGCAGTACCGAACCCCGTCTCCTCTCCTAATGCACCTCTGTCCTGGCATACATCATCACATGTTTGCAGTACTGAACCCCCTCTCCTCTCCTAATGCACCTCTGTCCTGACATGCATCATCACGTGTTTGCAGTACCGAACCCCCTCTCCTCTCCTCTCCTAATGCACCTCTGTCCTGACATGCATCATCATGTGTTTGCAGTACCGAACCCCCTCTCCTCTCCTCTCCTCTCCTAATGCACCTCTGTCCTGACATGCATCATCACGTGTTTGCAGTACCGAACCCCCGCTCCTCTCCTCTCCTAATGCACCTCTGTCCTGACATGCATCATCACGTGTTTGCAGTACCGAACCCCCTCTCCTCTCCTAAAGCACCTCTGTCCTGACATGCATCATCACGTGTTTCCAGTACTGAACCCCCTCTCCTCTCCTAATGCACCTCTGTCCTGGCATGCATCATCACGTGTTTGCAGTACTGAACCCCCTCTCCTCTCCTAATGCACCTCTGTCCTGACATGCATCATCATGTGTTTGCAGTACCGAACCCCCTCTTTTCTCCCAATGCACCTCTATCCTGACATGCATCATCACGTGTTTGCAGTACTGAACACCCTCTCCTCTCCTAATGCACCTCTGTCCTGACATGCATCATCATGTGTTTCCAGTACTGAACCCCCTCTCCTCTCCTAAAGCACCTCTGTCCTGACATGCATCATCAAGTGTTTCCAGTACTGAACCCCCTCTCCTCTCCTAATGCACCTCTGTCCTGACATGCATCATCATGTGTTTGCAGTACCGAACCCCCTCTCCTCTCCCAATGCAACTCTATCCTGACATGCATCATCACGTGTTTGCAGTACTGAACCCCCTCTCCTCTCCTAATGCACCTCTGTCCTGGCATGCATCATCACGTGTTTGCAGTACTGAACCCCCTCTCCTCTCCTAATGCACCTCTGTCCTGACATGCATCATCATGTGTTTGCAGTACCGAACCCCCTCTTTTCTCCCAATGCACCTCTATCCTGACATGCATCATCACGTGTTTGCAGTACTGAACCCCCTCTCCTCTCCTAATGCACCTCTGTCCTGGCATGCATCATCACGTGTTTGCAGTACTGAACCCCCTCTCCTCTCCTAATGCACCTCTGTCCTGACATGCATCATCATGTGTTTGCAGTACCGAACCCCCTCTTTTCTCCCAATGCACCTCTATCCTGACATGCATCATCACGTGTTTGCAGTACTGAACACCCTCTCCTCTCCTAATGCACCTCTGTCCTGACATGCATCATCATGTGTTTCCAGTACTGAACCCCCTCTCCTCTCCTAAAGCACCTCTGTCCTGACATGCATCATCACGTGTTTCCAGTACTGAACCCCCTCTCCTCTCCTAATGCACCTCTGTCCTGGCATGCATCATCACGTGTTTGCAGTACTGAACACCCTCTCCTCTCCTAATGCACCTCTGTCCTGGCATGCATCATCACGTGTTTGCAGTACTGAACCCCCTCTCCTCTCCTCTCCTCTCCTCTCCTCTCCTAATGCACCTCTGTCCTGACATGCATCATCACGTGTTTGCAGTACCGAACCCCCTCTCCTCTCCTCTCCTAATGCACCTCTGTCCTGACATGCATCATCACGTGTTTGCAGTACCAAACACCCTCTACTCTCCTCCCCTAATGCACCTCTGTCCTGACATGCATCATCACGTGTTTGCAGTACCGAACCCCCTCTCCTCTCCTCTCCTAATGCACCTCTGTCCTGACATGCATCATCACGTGTTTGCAGTACCGAACCCTCTCTTTTCTCCCAATGCACCTCTATCCTGACATGCATTATCACGTGTTTGCAGTACTGAACCTGCTCTCCTCTCCTAATGCACCTCTGTCCTGACATGCATCATCATGTGTTTGCAGTACCAAACCCCCTCCCCTCTCCTCCCCTAATGCACCTCTGTCCTGACATGCATCATCACGTGTTTGCAGTACCGAACCCCCTCTCCTCTCCTCTCCTAATGCACCTCTATCCTGACATGCATCATCGCGTGTTTGCAGTACTGAACCCCCTCACCTCTCCTAATGCACCTCTTTTCTGACATGCATCATCACGTGTTTGCAGTACTGAACCCCCTCTCCTCTCCTCTCCTAATGCACCTCTGTCCTGACATGCATCATCACGTGTTTGCAGTACTGAACACCCTCTCCTCTCCCAATGCACCTCTATCCTGACATGCATCATCACGTGTTTGCAGTACTGAACCCCCTCTCCTCTCCCAATGCACCTCTATCCTGACATGCATCATCACATGTTTGCAGTACTGAACCCCCTCTCCGCTCTTAATGCACCTCTGTCCTGACATGCATCTTCACGTGTTTGCAGTACCGAACCCCTTCTCCTCTTCTCTCCTAATGCACCTCTGTCCTGACATGCATCATCACGTGTTTGCAGTACCGAACCCCTTCTTCTCTCCCAAAGCACCTCTATCCTGACATGCATCATCACATGTTTGCAGTACTGAACCCCCTCACCTCTCCTAATGCACCTCTGTCCTGACATGCATCATCACATGTTTGCAGTACCGAACCCCTTCTCCTCTCCTCTCCTAATGCACCTCTGTCCTGACATGCATCATCACGTGTTTGCAGTACCGAACCCCTTCTCCTCTCCTCTCCTAAGGCACCTCTATCCTGACGTGCATCATCACGTGTTTGCAGTACCGAACCCCTTCTCCTCTCCCAATGCACCTCTATCCTGACATGCATCATCACGTGTTTGCAGTACTGAACCCACTCTCCTCTCCTAATGTACCTCTGTCCTGACATGCATCATCACATGTTTGCAGTACCAAACCCCCTCTCCTCTCCTCCCCTAATGCACCTCTGTCCTGACATGCATCATCACGTGTTTGCAGTACCAAACCCCCTCTCCTCTCCTCCCCTAATGCACCTCTGTCCTGACATGCATCATCACGTGTTTGCAGTACCGAACCCCCTCTCCTCTCCTAATGCACCTCTGTCCTGACATGCATCATCACGTGTTTGCAGTACCGAACCCCCTCTCCTCTCCTCTCCTAATGCACCTCGTCCTGACATGCATCATCACGTGTTTGCAGTACCAAACCCCCTCTCCTCTCCTCCCCTAATGCACCTCTGTCCTGACATGCATCAGCACGTGTTTGCAGTTCTGAACCCCCTCTCCTCTCCTCTCCTAATGCACCTCTGTCCTGACATGCATCATCATGTGTTTGCAGTACTGAACCCCCTCTACTCTCCTCTCCTAATGCACCTCTATCCTGACATGCATCATCACGTGTTTGCAGTACTGAACCCCCTCTCCTCTCCTTATGCACCGCTGTCCTGGCATGCATCATCACATGTTTGCAGTACTGAACCCCCTCTCCTCTCCCAATGCACCTCTATCCTGACATGCATCATCACATGTTTGCAGTACTGAACCCCCTCTCCTCTCCCAATGCACCTCTGTCCTGAGATGCATCAGCACGTGTTTGCAGTTCTGAACCCCCTCTCCTCTCCTCTCCTAATGCACCTCTGTCCTGACATGCATCATCACGTGTTTGCAGTACTGAACCCCCTCTACTCTCCTCTCCTAATGCACCTCTATACTGACATGCATCATCACGTGTTTGCAGTACTGAACCCCCTCTCCTCTCCCAATGCACCTCTATCCTGACATGCATCATCACGTGTTTGCAGTACTGAACCCCCTCTCCTCTTCCAATGCACCTCTTTCTTGATGTGCATCATCACGTGTTTGCCGTCCTGAACCCCCCTCACCTCTCCTAATGCACCTCTGTCCTGGCATGCATCATCACGTGTTTGCAGTACTGAACCCCTCTCCTCTCCCAATGCACCTCTTTCCTGATGTGCATCATCACGTGTTTGCAGTACTGAACCCCCCTCACCTCTCCTAATGCACCTCTGTCCTGGCATGCATCATCACGTGTGTGCAGTACCGACCCCCTCTTCTCTCCCAATGCACCTCTATCCTGACATGCATCATTACGTGTTTCCAGTGCCGAACCCCCTCTTTTCTCCCAATGCACCTCTATCCTGACATGCATCATCACGTGTTTGCAGTACTGAACTCCCTCTCCTCTCCTAATGCACCTCTGTCCTGGCATGCATCATCACATGTTTGCAGTACTGAACGCCCTCTCCTCTCCTAATGCACCTCTGTTCTGGCATGCATCATCACGTGTTTGCAGTACTGAACCCCTTCTCCTCTCCTAATGCACCTCTGTCCTGGCATGCATAATCACGTGTTTGCAGTACCGAACCCCCTCTCCTCTCCTAATGCACCTCTGTCCTGGCATACATCATCACATGTTTGCAGTACTGAACCCCCTCTCCTCTCCTAATGCACCTCTGTCCTGACATGCATCATCACGTGTTTGCAGTACCGAACCCCCTCTCCTCTCCTCTCCTAATGCACCTCTGTCCTGACATGCATCATCATGTGTTTGCAGTACCGAACCCCCTCTCCTCTCCTCTCCTCTCCTAATGCACCTCTGTCCTGACATGCATCATCACGTGTTTGCAGTACCGAACCCCCGCTCCTCTCCTCTCCTAATGCACCTCTGTCCTGACATGCATCATCACGTGTTTGCAGTACCGAACCCCCTCTCCTCTCCTAAAGCACCTCTGTCCTGACATGCATCATCACGTGTTTCCAGTACTGAACCCCCTCTCCTCTCCTAATGCACCTCTGTCCTGGCATGCATCATCATGTGTTTGCAGTACTGAACCCCCTCTCCTCTCCTAATGCACCTCTGTCCTGACATGCATCATCATGTGTTTGCAGTACCGAACCCCCTCTTTTCTCCCAATGCACCTCTATCCTGACATGCATCATCACGTGTTTGCAGTACTGAACACCCTCTCCTCTCCTAATGCACCTCTGTCCTGACATGCATCATCATGTGTTTCCAGTACTGAACCCCCTCTCCTCTCCTAAAGCACCTCTGTCCTGACATGCATCATCAAGTGTTTCCAGTACTGAACCCCCTCTCCTCTCCTAATGCACCTCTGTCCTGACATGCATCATCATGTGTTTGCAGTACCGAACCCCCTCTCCTCTCCCAATGCAACTCTATCCTGACATGCATCATCACGTGTTTGCAGTACTGAACCCCCTCTCCTCTCCTAATGCACCTCTGTCCTGGCATGCATCATCACGTGTTTGCAGTACTGAACCCCCTCTCCTCTCCTAATGCACCTCTGTCCTGACATGCATCATCATGTGTTTGCAGTACCGAACCCCCTCTTTTCTCCCAATGCACCTCTATCCTGACATGCATCATCACGTGTTTGCAGTACTGAACCCCCTCTCCTCTCCTAATGCACCTCTGTCCTGGCATGCATCATCACGTGTTTGCAGTACTGAACCCCCTCTCCTCTCCTAATGCACCTCTGTCCTGACATGCATCATCATGTGTTTGCAGTACCGAACCCCCTCTTTTCTCCCAATGCACCTCTATCCTGACATGCATCATCACGTGTTTGCAGTACTGAACACCCTCTCCTCTCCTAATGCACCTCTGTCCTGACATGCATCATCATGTGTTTCCAGTACTGAACCCCCTCTCCTCTCCTAAAGCACCTCTGTCCTGACATGCATCATCACGTGTTTCCAGTACTGAACCCCCTCTCCTCTCCTAATGCACCTCTGTCCTGGCATGCATCATCACGTGTTTGCAGTACTGAACACCCTCTCCTCTCCTAATGCACCTCTGTCCTGACATGCATCATCACGTGTTTGCAGTACCAAACCCCCTCTCCTCTCCTCCCCTAATGCACCTCTGTCCTGACATGCATCATCACGTGTTTGCAGTACCGAACCCCCTCTCCTCTCCTCTCCTAATGCACCTCTGTCCTGACATGCATCATCATGTGTTTCCAGTACTGAACCCCCTCTCCTCTCCCAATGCACCTCTGTCCTGACATGCATCATCACGTGTTTGCAGTACCGAACCCCCTCTCCTCTCCTAATGCACCTCTGTCCTGACATGCATCATCACGTGTTTGCAGTACCAAACACCCTCTACTCTCCTCCCCTAATGCACCTCTGTCCTGACATGCATCATCACGTGTTTGCAGTACCGAACCCCCTCTCCTCTCCTCTCCTAATGCACCTCTGTCCTGACATGCATCATCACGTGTTTGCAGTACCGAACCCTCTCTTTTCTCCCAATGCACCTCTATCCTGACATGCATTATCACGTGTTTGCAGTACTGAACCTGCTCTCCTCTCCTAATGCACCTCTGTCCTGACATGCATCATCATGTGTTTGCAGTACCAAACCCCCTCCCCTCTCCTCCCCTAATGCACCTCTGTCCTGACATGCATCATCACGTGTTTGCAGTACCGAACCCCCTCTCCTCTCCTAATGCACCTCTATCCTGACATGCATCATCGCGTGTTTGCAGTACTGAACCCCCTCACCTCTCCTAATGCACCTCTTTTCTGACATGCATCATCACGTGTTTGCAGTACTGAACCCCCTCTCCTCTCCTCTCCTAATGCACCTCTGTCCTGACATGCATCATCACGTGTTTGCAGTACTGAACACCCTCTCCTCTCCCAATACACCTCTATCCTGACATGCATCATCACGTGTTTGCAGTACTGAACCCCCTCTCCTCTCCCAATGCACCTCTATCCTGACATGCATCATCACATGTTTGCAGTACTGAACCCCCTCTCCGCTCTTAATGCACCTCTGTCCTGACATGCATCTTCACGTGTTTGCAGTACCGAACCCCTTCTCCTCTTCTCTCCTAATGCACCTCTGTCCTGACATGCATCATCACGTGTTTGCAGTACCGAACCCCTTCTTCTCTCCCAAAGCACCTCTATCCTGACATGCATCATCACATGTTTGCAGTACTGAACCCCCTCACCTCTCCTAATGCACCTCTGTCCTGACATGCATCATCACATGTTTGCAGTACCGAACCCCTTCTCCTCTCCTCTCCTAATGCACCTCTGTCCTGACATGCATCATCACGTGTTTGCAGTACCGAACCCCTTCTCCTCTCCTCTCCTAAGGCACCTCTATCCTGACGTGCATCATCACGTGTTTGCAGTACCGAACCCCTTCTCCTCTCCCAATGCACCTCTATCCTGACATGCATCATCACGTGTTTGCAGTACTGAACCCCCTCTCCTCTCCTAATGTACCTCTGTCCTGACATGCATCATCACATGTTTGCAGTACCAAACCCCCTCTCCTCTCCTCCCCTAATGCACCTCTGTCCTGACATGCATCATCACGTGTTTGCAGTACCAAACCCCCTCTCCTCTCCTCCCCTAATGCACCTCTGTCCTGACATGCATCATCACGTGTTTGCAGTACCGAACCCCCTCTCCTCTCCTCTCCTAATGCACCTCTGTCCTGACATGCATCATCACGTGTTTGCAGTACCGAACCCCCTCTCCTCTCCTCTCCTAATGCACCTCGTCCTGACATGCATCATCACGTGTTTGCAGTACCAAACCCCCTCTCCTCTCCTCCCCTAATGCACCTCTGTCCTGACATGCATCAGCACGTGTTTGCAGTTCTGAACCCCCTCTCCTCTCCTCTCCTAATGCACCTCTGTCCTGACATGCATCATCATGTGTTTGCAGTACTGAACCCCCTCTACTCTCCTCTCCTAATGCACCTCTATCCTGACATGCATCATCACGTGTTTGCAGTACTGAACCCCCTCTCCTCTCCTTATGCACCGCTGTCCTGGCATGCATCATCACATGTTTGCAGTACTGAACTGTGAAAAATAAATACAAACTTGGTGAACATTATCGGC
This sequence comes from Lissotriton vulgaris, assembly GCF_964263255.1. Lineage (NCBI taxonomy): Eukaryota > Metazoa > Chordata > Amphibia > Caudata > Salamandridae > Lissotriton > Lissotriton vulgaris. The sequence continues at coordinate 301,983,153 of NC_141686.1, read as the reverse complement.
GCCATCTTGCCCCCTTTCCAGGCCCATTCGTGCGCGTAAGCGGCAGCCATTTTGAGCACCATGGCCTCCCTGCCCCTCACTAATAGCCAGCGCGTCTCTCTCTCTCTCAACCTCGCAAGCATTCCCCCGCACGCTGACAACCCCCGCTCTCTCATGCCTTGGGTCATAAACCCCTCTCCAGCACAGCTCCACCACGGAATCCCATCCTGTTCCCAGCGCGACACCTCCCCTCATTCCTTTCATGGCCTCAAACCCTTTTGATGCAAACCCCCTTTTCCTGTGTCCCCGTTTGTCTTCCTCGTTCCCAGGCTGCCACCTGACCCTGCGGATACTGTTTATTACCCCGTACAGTAGGAAGCTTCCCCTCCCCATCAAAGATCCCCGAACCGATCAAAGCCCCCACCCCATGAGATCCGATCAAACCCCATGCATTCCGTGAATCGGCGGAATGCCCTGCTGTGCGACCACCATCACCTGTTGTGACCGGGGTGGGGAATCCAACTGTAAATGTATGTGGGAACGGGTCTGAAGGGGAGATTCCGAGGATGTCCTTTCAAATACTAAAATATTACGAGAATGTGTTATGTGCAATAAAGGTTGTAAACTCTAGTATAAGAGGCCAGGCCTCAGAGATGTGGTTAGAGCACCTCGTGACGATACTTGCTGTCTGAATTGATGTGTTCTCCTCCGGAGAGAATAAAATCCTCGTTTCCCGCCTTCCAGTCTCCAGCGCCTGCTTCTTCATTGATTAATATTGGTGGGTCATAGAGGCGATACCGCCGGGCAACATAAAAGGGTCTTTGGTTACCGGTTGTCTTTGGAACCCTTTTTAACAATTGGCGTCCCAAACGTGGGGCCCATCAGCGACTCGTGGATCCAGTGGGAGAGGTCCTGACGACAGAGTGAACGACTGCAACGATCGGAAGGTACCCTGTCCGATAGACCCTCGTCTGACAGCCGATCATCCGAACTTCACTGGTTCCGAACAGACCTCTCTCGAGTGATCTGCGGTCCTGACTGGGAACCATCAGGAGTGCCACGAGAAGTACGAAGAGAAGAGGACGATCGGGCGCTGGATTCGGAAGACGAGAAACTGTCCATGCGGTCCGGGTAAGGTCGTGTAAACACGACGAATTGCGAAAGTGATAGATAATTGAAAGAAATTGATAATTGTTGTGAAAATACTAGTATTACTCTTTGTTAATTTATTGGAGATTCACTGTCTACAAACGGAGAAACAACAGGCTCTCCCTTTATAAACAGCGAAGGATAGGTACGCACCCGTCGGACCTATTTTCCCCCTCCCCATTCAACAATTGCCCCCCCCCCCCATTGATTAACTGTTATAGATCGTTTTCTGGAGATTCTCTGTCTACAAACAGGGAAGATTAGGTCCCCTCTTTGCAGATAGTGAAAGGGTAGGTGACGCGAACCTTTGCGAGCCTACTTATTCTCCCCATTGACCATATTGATTTTTTATTTTTGACCTAACATTGATTAACTGTTATAGATTGTTTTCTGGAGATTCTCTGTCTGAAAACAGGGAAGATTAGGTCCCCTCTTTGCAGATAGTGAAAGGGTAGGTGACGCGAACCTTTGCGAGCCTACTTATTCTCCCCATTGACCATATTGATTTTTTATTTTCGACCTAACATTGATTGATTGCTCAGAATTGGTTCATGAGGTATTCACTACGTGCAAACAACGTAGAATAGAAATATTCTGTCTAGTCTTTGCGCGCAGTGATAAGATAGGTAGTGCTGACTATTATCCCATTGTGATCCGTCATGCCTGTCTTCTCCCCACTGGTCAGTAGCCTGTTTAACCCGGACCGCTTATTAGAGATGAACCATCCGGCTCCGCTGGAAGGCACCCCTAATAAGGACATGTTCATGAAGCATGGATTAATTGCTATAGCCTATAGTGAGCTGTGGCATAAATATACAAAAAGGGATCGAGAAAGACAGTGGCCACTGAGAGGATCCTTTGATCTTGACAAAATAGAAACGGTAGAAATAGCCCTTCGTAGGAATGAAACATCACCTATTATGCTCGATAGTCTCGGTATGTGGCGCAAAGAAGCCACGCAACGAAGGGAAGACAACGAATTTAGAAAAGGTGAAGGGACACGACGGACAACCCTCCAAACATCTAGTAGGCAAAAGGAAAGGCCAGCGATGGCACAGCCCCGAGGAGTAGACATGAAAAACGAATGGTGTAAAGGGATGTGCCGACAAGCCAACCCCGGAACACAACGACCCGAAGGTAATCCCCCGACATTACGCACAGGACGGACAGATTTAAAACAAAACCAATGTGCTTTCTGTAAACGTCTTGGACACTGGAAAGTCCAATGCCCGACTCTGCAAAGCATAGGTAAGAATGGAGGGTTGACGGGAAAGACGGACCGACAGAAAGAAAAAAGACGTGAGATAAAAACCAATCAGACTAGTGCAGACAGAACAGACAGGACCACCCCGTTTGATTATGCTCGGTGGCACAGATTTCGTCAGGCCAATTTTAACGACATGTTAGAGTTCTGGGACTGATTGCTCTCTGTTGCTCCCCCACTCTAAAAAAAACAAACACAACTGCAGGTCAGTGTAAACAACCCCCTGTTAAAGAAAAGACTCAAGGAAGCCAAGCGTCTATTATATAAAACTTAGGATTTAATCACGGTAAAGAAAACACACAACCAACGGTAAATAGAATAACTAGTAGAACTTTCTAAAACAAACTTTACTGATAGAAAAAAATACAAAACGTGTTATGCTCACTCCGGAAGTCCTCCAATGTAACAGTTCGATGGTCCCGCCCATCCGGAACACATAGCACGTGTGGGGCGGGGCCTGCCAGCAACCATGGGCCAAAAAGAGATCGCCGGCGAGAAGGTTCCGGAGACTCCACAAAGCAGCCAATGAAATGGTCTTCCCATACTGCCCTTCCAGGGATGGCGTCCCCCGGGCCGCGAGTAGGGAGGGGGCGGATGAAAATGACCCCCTCCCTCGTATCTCCTGGTCCGGCCATCACGAATTTCTCCATCGAACGGATGCAGGGTGGGCAGGGAGGAAGAGGCGACGCGGACGAGCCTCTTCCACCTCCACAGGTAGGAGGCTTCCCTGCCCTGGACCGGCGCCGATGTCCTCCAGCCGGGCGACGGCCATATACCTACGCTGCACAGGAAATATAATGTCCGGCTGGTATATTTCCGTAATACAGGACATACAATGCCCGCCTCGTATATTTTCTCAGTACAGGACATACAAGACCCGGCTGGTATACTTCCGTAGCACAGGACATACAATGTCCGGCGGGCACATTTACGGAGCACCGAATGTACAGTGGTCCCCCAAGAGTCGGAATCAGGGGTGTAGGGTGGTCATCATGTGCGCCCCTGATTCCAAGAGACGGCGTAGGATGCACCGGGAGAGGAAGACGGCACGGTGAGCCTCCCTCACCTCCCCAGATGAAGGCTCCACTGCTGCACCCTGGCGCCCCGAACCAAAATGTCCTGCTCCAATCGCATGATGCTCTGTTTTTCGCCATCACAAGAAGTTTTCCTCCGCTCCTGATGGATACGGCAAAGGTTGCTGCAGGGCCTCAAAATGGCGTCTGGGCCCTCGAAAGGCGGGTCTAGGCCACTGGAATAACTTTTGTCCAAAGTTGCAACTCGGGCACTTGCCCACCTGGGCGCAAGCCCCCACCATCGACAAACATCCCCTCGACTTTGAAGATTCTACCAAAGTCCCAAGAGCCCTCAGCCCCTTCAGGCTTCCGGTGAGGAACAGCTGCATTGATCTCAAATGAAATAACCACGGCACAGCAACAAGATGGCGGTGCTCTCGTGTCTGCATCAGCTTCCGTCTGAACCACCCAGGAACATTATGGGCTAACGAACTCGAACAAGTTCCGGCTGAACATCAACATGACCCGGTAAGAGAGACTCTACCCCCTCCCTCTCTTGATTGACGGTCCACACCACCAGCCCCTCTGTTAGCACAATTTTCTTTTGAACTACCGAAAGGGACTCTGGTCCAACCGCCAATTGTCGGGGATATTTTGCCCCTGATGCTACTTCCGGACTAAACCGACCTCGCCCAAAATGGCGCTGGTATCAATAGGAGACCAACGGATGCCTCGTGGTGTTCCTTAGCTAATGAAACTTGATGTACTAAGATATATATGTATATATATGAACCATTGCGCACTCGATGTTAAAGGGAGGAGGGTTCACTTGACAGACATTTAAGAAGAGGTTCTGTAAAAATGTTGATTTCAATGAACAATTTATTTTTGATATTTGTTGTAACTGATACCTAACGTCGCTCATGATGCACGCCCGCGGTTTGCATTTAGGAAATGTGATTGCGATGAGCTTGACTGTGTTTCCATCTATGAACTGAAATGCCCCTGATTCCTTCGTCACGCAATGAAATGTTTTTGGTTACCTACAAATAATTAATTAGACCTTTTTACATGTTCCCGTACTACAAAATAACCCCCTACTGTATGTGCTTCCATCGACGACATGTCAGGCCAAAATATGAATTGCGCTCTCACCTTTTACGTACTGAATAACTCTAAAAATAAAAGTCTTAGAAGCTATGAATAGGCTCCGCGTACTTTTGTAAATACGGGTATCGGTGGGAGGGTTTTTCTGTGCGCAACTGTTCTGCTCTCTTTTTAAGGTTATCCGAGAAATGGTTGTTCGGCCCTGGGTTGATGGTCAAAACGAAGGTATGATACGCTGCTTATGAAGAAGGACCTCGACTCCAGAGAATGGGTAAAGTAAAATGGTGTGATTGATAAATTGTTATAAGGATATGGTGGTCGAAGGTACTAAGGTACAGGGTTGAACGAAGAACTGGTATGCCTTAAGAACATCACAGCTTTGGGAATGATTTAGGGACCCCGATGACCGGATACATCTACGAAACCGGGTACCTCGCGCTAGGCACCTCTGATTCCTCTTTTTAGCGTTTTTCACTACACACGATCCTTAATGCCATCCTCGAACCTCCCCATGAACCACCTATCACATTGCCTGCCCCCATGACTTTAAGAAACCAGCACCCTAAGGGATTATATCCCGAAGAGACAAGTACGAGTATGTGGTAAGTAAAGGATTTTCGTGCCCTTACATTTGATGTGTTCGAATGTTGTCCCCCTACCTCCCCTTTTTCTCCCCCTTTTTCCTCTGCAGGTTACATTAGAATCCCGATTAGAGTATCATAAGGGATCTGGAACCACGTCACGCCCGATGCATGAAGACGGACTAGCGCTACAAAATGGCACAACAAGGACGCTCTCACGACCTTTTTACCAAATCTAACGCTTTTCTGTCCCAAAACTGCATGCTTCCCACCTCCTAACACAGACCCGAAAACGTCTAACGTTGGGTAACGCACTGAATAGCCCAAACAATACACGGTCATTCTCTATGTCACACGTGTATTGTTCGGCCTATTGTCTCTCTCTCTCTCTCTCTCTCTCTCTCTCTCTCTCTCTCTCTCTCTCTCTCTCTTTCTCTCACTAACTCTTCCACCCCTCCACACTTTCCCTCTTCCTAGCAACTGGCACCTAATTGGCGAACCTGGTGCATCTCCTGATTGGCCCCAAATACCACAAGTATTTGCGCAAATCTGTCCTAAATAAAATTGTATTGGTACCACGTTACTACCTCTCCTTTTCTACTAAAATATGGATGAAATTTAAATTGGCCGATAGGAAAGGGACAGGTAAGACGACTAAGGTTCCCTAAATTTGACCCACTCTCAGGGAACTATTTGTCAGTGGCTCCTATGATAAAAAATGTGTCTGTGGTAATGCGACCATCCCCATTGAAAATTGTCTCCGTACCCCAAGCTGTAAGAAATGATCGAGACACCCCCATCTACCCAAAATGCTCCCAGTTTGGTATCCATCAGATCCCTCCCTCCCCGAGGATAAGTTTAATAATTATTGCAAACCACCCCTCCCGAGTTTTTGTAGTAACCAGGTTGCGAGGATTTATATAGAAAGTTAGAAGGATGTGTGCAAAGTTGAAAATTAGATTGAAAAACGAAAGAACTTGTTGCAGTAAGCATGGTTGAAAATAAGATGTTTTTATGTAATGCAGACTTGTTTAGCCTATGTTCATCCCTCAGAAGGATGCTTATCAGACTATGGTGAATAGCACGTTGCACTTTTTGTAAAATACAAGGCCCGGAAGACCAGCCTAGCCTTTCAAGACTTGTACTAGGGAAATGGGCCTCTGCCAGAAGAACTGACATCTACTATAATAGACATATGACAAATGAACGTAATAATCATCAAAGCGTCAAAGAATTAGCCAACAAAAGGAAGTTGTAAGGAATCCAGCAAACCCATCATCAATTGTTTATACGTAAGCCGCAAAAATCTCAAATGTAGCGAGTGCTTACGCTAGTCGCTTGGTGTTGGGAAAGAAAATAGATTCATGTAATTACCTTTTTCTGCAAATTCTCTAAAGACTGTCTTTTCAACACTCATTTAAGGATATCACTGTCGGAGGAGAAAGAGACCGGATGTGGGAGCACGCGGCCTGACTGCGGATTGTGGAACATCAGCAACGGAGGCCAAGGCGAGACCACGGCAGTAAGGAGTCGCAGGACGGGGCACTGTTTCAAACAAAGCTAAGGAAAGGGCTGACCTGAAGCCCATGCTCTATGATCAACGTATGCCAAAAAGCCCCCGCTCTCTGAACATGGTCACGGACTCGCCTGACGCCAAACTCTCCGCCTCCCCCTGATCTGTTCCCGACTTGGCCTTGCTCCATCCCCTCTTCCTCCGACCTACCATAAGGACTGTTCACACCCGCACCTTTCCACCCGAACTCCCAAGTTCCTTCAAATCCTACTGAGTTACCCAGAGAAGAGTACTCCCTGCGTCAGAAGGGAGGGAGCTCCGATTAAGTAGACCACGAACTATGTTAAAATCCCGGAACAGTGACCTAGAACTCCACCAAGGGTCGCCCCGAAGAAAAGATAAACAAAGTCTGTGGTTCTGCCCGCTACCAAGCACCTTGAAGATGATGGAAGCAACAGGAAATGCCCACCACAGAGACTCAAGAAACGAACAGATCTCACAATTCTGGAACAATCGCATTTTTTGCAAATCTATGCTCTGCGCTACAAAAGAAAGTGCATCTGTTCCAAACCGTAACGCATTGCTCCTATGGGGTCTGGCGAATCAAAGCAAAAGGTACCCCTGCCCGCAGACCTCCAACGACTCAATCCACATGAACATTTCTGTTGCTAGGTAATCCAGGTGCTCGACAGCGCTGACAGAAGACGACAATGGACAACGAGAACTTTGACATATTTACTGTATCTCCTTTCTCTCCCAATCACCATTTGACTGACTATGTACTCGCTGTATACAAGAAGGACTTACTTATATGATAACTCACCAGTTCTTATTCTATGATCTGTACCCAACGCCCTCACTGCGTAATTCTAGGCTGATATTGCATTACGATGACTTCTCCTGCAACCAACTTAGCAATGAACCCGCTTACTAGATGATGAGATTTTTCAATACGATGTTTATAAAATGATATATATGTGCAGTTCCTTTGTCTAGGCCCCCTCCCCCTTACTTATGATCGCTACATATAGGTATAGATAAGAAATAGGCCAGCAAGATGTCTTGGAAATGTTAAAGGGAGGACTGTGAAAAATAAATACAAACTTGGTGAACATTATCGGCGCCATCTTGCCCCCTTTCCAGGCCCATTCGTGCGCGTAAGCGGCAGCCATTTTGAGCACCATGGCCTCCCTGCCCCTCACTAATAGCCAGCGCGTCTCTCTCTCTCTCAACCTCGCAAGCATTCCCCCGCACGCTGACAACCCCCGCTCTCTCATGCCTTGGGTCATAAACCCCTCTCCAGCACAGCTCCACCACGGAATCCCATCCTGTTCCCAGCGCGACACCTCCCCTCATTCCTTTCATGGCCTCAAACCCTTTTGATGCAAACCCCCTTTTCCTGTGTCCCCGTTTGTCTTCCTCGTTCCCAGGCTGCCACCTGACCCTGCGGATACTGTTTATTACCCCGTACAGTAGGAAGCTTCCCCTCCCCATCAAAGATCCCCGAACCGATCAAAGCCCCCACCCCATGAGATCCGATCAAACCCCATGCATTCCGTGAATCGGCGGAATGCCCTGCTGTGCGACCACCATCACCTGTTGTGACCGGGGTGGGGAATCCAACTGTAAATGTATGTGGGAACGGGTCTGAAGGGGAGATTCCGAGGATGTCCTTTCAAATACTAAAATATTACGAGAATGTGTTATGTGCAATAAAGGTTGTAAACTCTAGTATAAGAGGCCAGGCCTCAGAGATGTGGTTAGAGCACCTCGTGACGATACTTGCTGTCTGAATTGATGTGTTCTCCTCCGGAGAGAATAAAATCCTCGTTTCCCGCCTTCCAGTCTCCAGCGCCTGCTTCTTCATTGATTAATATTGGTGGGTCATAGAGGCGATACCGCCGGGCAACATAAAAGGGTCTTTGGTTACCGGTTGTCTTTGGAACCCTTTTTAACAGAACCCCCTCTCCTCTCCCAATGCACCTCTATCCTGACATGCATCATCACATGTTTGCAGTACTGAACCCCCTCTCCTCTCCCAATGCACCTCTGTCCTGAGATGCATCAGCACGTGTTTGCAGTTCTGAACCCCCTCTCCTCTCCTCTCCTAATGCACCTCTGTCCTGACATGCATCATCACGTGTTTGCAGTACTGAACCCCCTCTACTCTCCTCTCCTAATGCACCTCTATACTGACATGCATCATCACGTGTTTGCAGTACTGAACCCCCTCTCCTCTCCCAATGCACCTCTATCCTGACATGCATCATCACGTGTTTGCAGTACTGAACCCCCTCTCCTCTCCCAATACACCTCTATCCTGACATGCATCATCACATGTTTGCAGTACTGAACCCCCTCTCCTCTCCCAATACACCTCTATCCTGACATGCATCATCACATGTTTGCAGTACTGAACCCCCTCACCTCTCCTAATGCACCTCTGTCCTGACATGCATCATCACATGTTTGCAGTACCGAACCCCTTCTCCTCTCCTCTCCTAATGCACCTCTGTCCTGACATGCATCATCACGTGTTTGCAGTACCGAACCCCTTCTCCTCTCCTCTCCTAAGGCACCTCTATCCTGACGTGCATCATCAAGTGTTTGCAGTACCGAACCCCTTCTCCTCTCCCAATGCACCTCTATCCTGACATGCATCATCACGTGTTTGCAGTACTGAACCCCCTCTCCTCTCCTAATGTACCTCTGTCCTGACATGCATCATCACATGTTTGCAGTACCAAACCCCCTCTCCTCTCCTCCCCTAATGCACCTCTGTCCTGACATGCATCATCACGTGTTTGCAGTACCAAACCCCCTCTCCTCTCCTCCCCTAATGCACCTCTGTCCTGACATGCATCATCACGTGTTTGCAGTACCGAACCCCCTCTCCTCTCCTCTCCTAATGCACCTCTGTCCTGACATGCATCATCACGTGTTTGCAGTACCGAACCCCCTCTCCTCTCCTCTCCTAATGCACCTCTGTCCTGACATGCATCATCACGTGTTTGCAGTACCAAACCCCCTCTCCTCTCCTCCCCTAATGCACCTCTGTCCTGACATGCATCAGCACGTGTTTGCAGTTCTGAACCCCCTCTCCTCTCCTAATGCACCTCTGTCCTGACATGCATCATCACGTGTTTGCAGTACTGAACCCCCTCTACTCTCCTCTCCTAATGCACCTCTATCCTGACATGCATCATCACGTGTTTGCAGTACTGAACCCCCTCTCCTCTCCTTATGCACCGCTGTCCTGGCATGCATCATCACATGTTTGCAGTACTGAACCCCCTCTCCTCTCCCAATGCACCTCTATCCTGACATGCATCATCACATGTTTGCAGTACTGAACCCCCTCTCCTCTCCCAATGCACCTCTGTCCTGAGATGCATCAGCACGTGTTTGCAGTTCTGAACCCCCTCTCCTCTCCTCTCCTAATGCACCTCTGTCCTGACATGCATCATCACGTGTTTGCAGTACTGAACCCCCTCTACTCTCCTCTCCTAATGCACCTCTATATTGACATGCATCATCACGTGTTTGCAGTACTGAACCCCCTCTCCTCTCCCAATGCACCTCTATCCTGACATGCATCATCACGTGTTTGCAGTACTGAACCCCCTCTCCTCTCCCAATACACCTCTATCCTGACATGCATCATCACGTGTTTGCAGTACTGAACACCCTCTCCTCTCCTAATGCACCTCTGTCCTGACATGCATCATCATGTGTTTCCAGTACTGAACCCCCTCTCCTCTCCTAAAGCACCTCTGTCCTGACATGCATCATCACGTGTTTCCAGTACTGAACTCCCTCTCCTCTCCTAATGCACCTCTGTCCTGGCATGCATCATCACGTGTTTGCAGTACTGAACACCCTCTCCTCTCCTAATGCACCTCTGTCCTGGCATGCATCATCACGTGTTTGCAGTACTGAACCCCCTCTCCTCTCCTCTCCTCTCCTCTCCTAATGCACCTCTGTCCTGACATGCATCATCACGTGTTTGCAGTACCGAACCCCCTCTCCTCTCCTCTCCTAATGCACCTCTGTCCTGACATGCATCATCACGTGTTTGCAGTATCAAACCCCCTCTACTCTCCTCCCCTAATGCACCTCTGTCCTGACATGCATCATCACGTGTTTGCAGTACCGAACCCCCTCTCCTCTCCTCTCCTAATGCACCTCTGTCCTGACATGCATCATCACGTGTTTGCAGTACCGAACCCTCTCTTTTCTCCCAATGCACCTCTATCCTGACATGCATTATCACGTGTTTGCAGTACTGAACCCCCTCTCCTCTCCTAATGCACCTCTGTCCTGACATGCATCATCATGTGTTTGCAGTACCAAACCCCCTCTCCTCTCCTCCCCTAATGCACCTCTGTCCTGACATGCATCATCACGTGTTTGCAGTACCGAACCCCCTCTCCTCTCCTCTCCTAATGCACCTCTATCCTGACATGCATCATCGCGTGTTTGCAGTACTGAACCCCCTCACCTCTCCTAATGCACCTCTGTCCTGACATGCATCATCACGTGTTTGCAGTACTGAACCCCCTCTCCTCTCCTCTCCTAATGCACCTCTGTCCTGACATGCATCATCACGTGTTTGCAGTACTGAACACCCTCTCCTCTCCCAATGCACCTCTATCCTGACATGCATCATCACGTGTTTGCAGTACTGAACCCCCTCTCCTCTCCCAATGCACCTCTATCCTGACATGCATCATCACATGTTTGCAGTACTGAACCCCCTCTCCGCTCTTAATGCACCTCTGTCCTGACATGCATCTTCACGTGTTTGCAGTACCGAACCCCTTCTCCTCTTCTCTCCTAATGCACCTCTGTCCTGACATGCATCATCACGTGTTTGCAGTACCGAACCCCTTCTTCTCTCCCAAAGCACCTCTATCCTGACATGCATCATCACGTGTTTGCAGTACTGAACCCCCTCACCTCTCCTAATGCACCTCTGTCCTGACATGCATCATCACATGTTTGAAGTACCGAACCCCTTCTCCTCTCCTCTCCTAATGCACCTCTGTCCTGACATGCATCATCACGTGTTTGCAGTACCGAACCCCTTCTCCTCTCCTCTCCTAAGGCACCTCTATCCTGACGTGCATCATCACGTGTTTGCAGTACCGAACCCCTTCTCCTCTCCCAATGCACCTCTATCCTGACATGCATCATCACGTGTTTGCAGTACTGAACCCCCTTTCCTCTCCTAATGTACCTCTGTCCTGACATGCATCATCACATGTTTGCAGTACCAAACCCCCTCTCCTCTCCTCCCCTAATGCACCTCTGTCCTGACATGCATCATCACGTGTTTGCAGTACCAAACCCCCTCTCCTCTCCTCCCCTAATGCACCTCTGTCCTGACATGCATCATCACGTGTTTGCAGTACCGAACCCCCTCTCCTCTCCTCTCCTAATGCACCTCTGTCCTGACATGCATCATCACGTGTTTGCAGTACCGAACCCCCTTTCCTCTCCTCTCCTAATGCACCTCTGTCCTGACATGCATCATCACGTGTTTGCAGTACCGAACCCCCTCTCCTCTCCTCCCCTAATGCACCTCTGTCCTGACATGCATCAGCACGTGTTTGCAGTTCTGAACCCCCTCTCCTCTCCTCTCCTAATGCACCTCTGTCCTGACATGCATCATCACGTGTTTGCAGTACTGAACCCCCTCTACTCTCCTCTCCTAATGCACCTCTATCCTGACATGCATCATCACGTGTTTGCAGTACTGAACCCCCTCTCCTCTCCTTATGCACCGCTGTCCTGGCATGCATCATCACATGTTTGCAGTACTGAACCCCCTCTCCTCTCCCAATGCACCTCTATCCTGACATGCATCATCACATGTTTGCAGTACTGAACCCCCTCTCCTCTCCCAATGCACCTCTGTCCTGAGATGCATCAGCACGTGTTTGCAGTTCTGAACCCCCCCTCCTCTCCTCTCCTAATGCACCTCTGTCCTGACATGCATCATCACGTGTTTGCAGTACTGAACCCCCTCTACTCTCCTCTCCTAATGCACCTCTATACTGACATGCATCATCACGTGTTTGCAGTACTGAACCCCCTCTCCTCTCCCAATGCACCTCTATCCTGACATGCATCATCACGTGTTTGCAGTACTGAACCCCCTCTCCTCTCCCAATACACCTCTATCCTGACATGCACAATCACGTGTTTGCAGTACTGAACCCCCTCTCCTCTTCCAAATGCAGTTCTATCCTGACATGCATCATCAGGTGTTTGCAGTTCTGTACCCCCTCTCCTCTCCTCTCCTAATGCACCTCTGTCCTGACATGCATCATCACGTGTTTGCAGTACTGAACCCCCTCTACTCTCCTCTCCTAATGCACCTCTATACTGACATGCATCATCACGTGTTTGCAGTACTGAACCCCCTCTCCTCTCCCAATGCACCTCTATCCTGACATGCATCATCACATGTTTGCAGTACTGAACCCCCTCTCCTCTCGTAATGCACCTCTCTCCTGACATGCACAATCACGTGTTTGCAGTACTGAACCCCCTCTCCTCTTCCAAATGCAGTTCTATCCTGACATGCATCATCAGGTGTTTGCAGTACTGAACCCCCTCTCCGATCCCCGTGCCTCCAGCTTTTGCCCGTCGTTTCTTTGCGCCTCAGCGGTGCCCGCGCTGCCCATGCTTTTCCAGGCTCCTCAGTTCTGATTTGCATCTTCTCCGTCACTGAAACCTCCCCTTCATCTGTTATTTACTCGTTGTTTACGTGTATATCAGGAATGTCTGGAAGCATGCGTGGGCAGGAGGCGCCCCCCCCCCCCCCCGGCCCCCCTTGCCTGCTCCCCCGCACCCCCTGGCAGTGATGGACGCTCTCCAGGCGCAGAGAACGCAGACAGGTCGAATTGATAGCAGCAGCAGCCCGTCTCTGCTGATCAGGGGAGCGGGGGAGGGGCGCGGGGGGAGGATGGGGGGTCAGTACCGGGGCCCCCACCCCTAGGTGTGTATTGTAATGAGGCCCCACATCAGAGGACGCCTGAGCGCACCCAGCGCCCACCTCAAGGCACGTGCTGTCTGCGTGACTGGGGGGACCCGCTCCTGACGTCATCGCACACTAATCCCCGCACCGCGCACGTGACACGGGTGTTGAGTGGCCGTCTGTGCTCTTCGTGTTTTTAGGAATAGACTGCATTGTGCAGTGGGGTCGCCAGATCTCCGTGGAGCACGTGCGGAAATGACAATGCAGATGGGGCAGTCATAAACAGCAGGTATCAGGTCTGAATGGCCCCCTGGGACTCTGGCACCCGGTGCACTGCACCTGCTGCACCAATGCTAGCGGCACCTCTGGACCGGGGAGGTGGTACCCTGCGTCCATTGGGTGCTGCTGGCTGATTGTGATAGACACTGGGAGTGTGACAGAGTGTGACAGACTCTGGGAGTGTGACAGAGTGTGACAGACACTGGGAGTGTGACAGGGTGTGAGAGTGTGACAGACAATGGGGGTGTGACAGAGTGTGAGAGTGTGACAGATGCTTGGAGTGTGACAGAGTGTCACAGACACTGGGAGTGTGACAGAGTGTGACAGACACTGGGAGTGTGACAGGGTGTGAGAGTGTGGCAGACACTGGGAGTGTGACAGAGTGTGACAGACACTGGGAGTGTGACAGGGTGTGAGAGTGTGGCAGACACTGGGGGTGTGACAGAGTGTGAGAGTGTGACAGATGCTGGGAGTGTGACAGAGTGTCACAGACACTGGGAGTGTGACAGAGTGTGACAGGGTGTGAGAGTGTGGCAGACACTGGGGGTGTGACAGAGTGTGAGAGTGTGACAGATGCTGGGAGTGTGACAGAGTGTCACAGACACTGCGAGTGTGAGAATGTGACAGACACTGGGAGTGTGACAGAGTGTGAGAGTGTGACAGATACTGGGAGTGTGAAACACTCTGGGAGTGTGACAGACACTGGGAGTGTGACAGAGTGTGAGAGTGCGGCAGACACTGGGGGTGTGACAGAGTGTGAGAGTATGGCAGACACTGGGGGTGTGACAGAGTGTGAGAGTGTGGTAGACATGGGAAGTGTGACATAGTTTGAGTGTGACAGACACTGGGAGTGTGACAGAGTGTGGCAGGCACTGGGAGTGTGACAGGGTGTGAGAGTGTGACAGACACTGAGAGTGTGACAGAGTGTGAGGGTGTGACAGAGTGTGAGAGGTTGACAGACACTAGGATTGTGACAGAGTGTGACAGACATTGGGAGTGTGATAGAGTGTGAGGGTGTGACAGACACTGGGAATGTGGCAGGGTGTGGGAGATTGATAGTGGCTGGGTTAAGTGTGTGACATGATTTGGGAGTGTGACAGACACTGGGAGTGTGACAGAGGGTGAGAGTGTGACAGACACTGGGAGTGTGACAGAGTGTGAGAGTGTGACAGACACTGGGAGTGTGACAGAGTGTGACGGATTGTGTGAGTGTGACAGACACTGGGAATGGGACAGAGTGTCAGAGTGTGACAGACACTGGGAGTGTGACAGAGTGTGACAGACACTGGGAGTGTGGCTGGGTGAGGGAGAGTGACAGTTACTGGGCTAGGAGTGTGACAGGGTTTGGAGGTTTGAGAGACACTATGAGTGTGACAGAGTGTGACAGACTGTGAGAATGTGGCAGATTCTGGGGGTGTGACAAAGTGTGAGAGTGTGACAGACACTGGGGGTGTGACAAAGAGTGAGAGTATGACAGATACTGGGGGTGTGACAGAGTGTGAGAGTGTGACAGACACTGGGAGTGTGACAGAGAGTGACAGACTGTCCGAGTGTGACAGACACTGGGGGTGTGACAGAGAGTGGCAGAGTGTGAGAGTGTGACAGACACTGGGAGTGTGACAGAGTGTGATGGATTGTGGGAGTGTGACAGACACTGGGAGTGTGACAGAGTGTGAGAGTGGGACAGACACTGGGAGTGTGGCTGGGTGCGGGAGACTGACAGTGACTGGGTTAGGGGTGTGACAGACCCTGGGACTGTGACAGAGTGTGAGAGTGTGACAGGCACTGGAAGTGTGACAGTGTGAGACAGTGACAGTAACTGGGATTGTGACAGAATGTGAGAGTGTGAAATACACTGGGAGTTTGACAGAGTGTGATGGAGTGTGAGAGTGTGACTGACACTGGGAGTGTGGCTCGGTGTGGGAGAGTGACAGTGACTGGGTTAGAAGTGTGACAGGGTTTTGGAGTTTGACAGACGCCAGGACTGTGACCAAGTGTAAGATTGTGACAGACACTGGGAATGTGACAAAGTGTGAGTGTGGCAGACACTGGGGATGTGAAAGAGTGTGAGAGTGTGACAGATGCTGGGAGTGTGACAGAGTGTCACAGACTCTGGGAGTGTGACAGACACTGGGAGTGTGAGAGTGTGACAGACACTGGGAGTGTCACAGAGTGTGAGAGTGTGTGAAGATACTTGGAGTGTGCCAGACTCTGGGAGTGTGACAGACACTGTGAGTGTGACAGAGTGTGAGAGTGTGGCAGACACTGGGGGTGTGACAGTGTGTGAGAGTGTGGCAGACACTGGGGGTGTGAAAGAGTGTGAGAGTGTGGCAGACACTGGGGGTGTGACAGAGTGTGAGAGTGTGACAGACGCTGAGAGTGTGACAGAGTGTCACAGAAACTGGGAGTGTGATAGACACTGGGAGTGTGAGAGTGTGACAGACACTGGGAGTTTGACAGAGTGTGATGGAGTGTGAGAGTGTGACAGACACTGGGAGTGTGGCAGACACTGGGAATGTGACAGAGTGTGACAGAGTGTGAGAGTCTGAAAGACACTGGGAGTGTGGCAGGGTTTGGGAGGATGAGAGTGACTAGATTGGGAGTGTGACAGGGTTTGGGAGAGTGACAGTGACTGGGTTAGGAATGTTTCAGGTTTCAGGAACTTGACAGTGACTGGGTTAAGAATGTGACAGGGTGACATGACTGAGATAGCAGTGTGACAGGTTGGAGTGTGACAGGCATCACGGTGAGAGGGGGGGTGTCAGTGACTGGGTTGGGCATGCAACAGGGTTTGGCAGTGACAGGGATGGGAGTGTGGGAGGGCTTGTGAGGGTGACAGACAGGGTTTGGGAGAGTGACGGGAGAAGAGTAGTGGCCGTGCTTGGGAGGGTGACAGTGACGGGCAGGGAGTGTGACAGAGATTAGGGTGAGAGGGAGTATGACAGTGATGGGTTGGGAGTGTGACAGATATTAGGGTGAGAGGGAGTGTGACAGTGATGGGTTGGGAGTGTGACAGAGATTAGGGTGAGAGGGAGTGTGACAGTGACAGGGTAGGAGTGTGACAGAGATAAGGGTGAGAGGGAGTGTGACTGTGACAGGGTAGGAGTGTGACAGAGATTAGGGTGAGAGGGAGTGTGATAGTGACGGGTTGGGAGTGTGACAGAGATTAGGCTGAGAGGGAGTGTGACAGTGATGGGTTGGGCGTGTGACAGAGATTAGGGTGAGAGGGAGTGTGACAGTGACGGTTTGGGAGTGTGACAGACATTAGGGTGAGAGGGAGTGTGACAGTGACAGGGTAGGAGTGTGACAGAAATTAAGGTGAATAAAAGTGTGACAGTGACAGGGTAGGAGTGTGACAGAGATTAGGGTGAGAGGGAGTGTGACAGTGACGGGTTGGGAGTGTGACAGAGATTAGGGTGAGAGGGAGTGTGAAAGTGAAGTGTTGGGAGTGTGACAGGAATTAAGGTGAAAAAAGTGTGACAGTGACAGGGTAGGAGTGTGACAGAGATTAGGATGAGAGGGAGTGTGACAGAGAATAGGGTGAGAGGGAATGTGACAGTGATGGGTTGGGAGTGTGACAGAGATTACGGTGAGAGGGAGTGTGACAGTGATGAGTTGGGAGTGTGACAGTGGCGGGTTGGGAGTGTGACAGTGACAGGTTGAGAGTGTGACAGAGATTAGGGTGACAGGGAGTGTGACAGTGACAGGGTAGGGGTGTGACAGAGATTAGGGTGAGATGGAGTGTGACAGCGATGGGTTGGGAGTGTGACAGAGATTAGGGTGAGAGGGAGTGTTACAGTGACGGGTTGGGAGTGTGACAGAGATTAGGGTGAGAGGGAGTGTGATAGTGACGGGTTGGGAGTGTGACAGAGATTAGGCTGAGAGGGAGTGTGACAGTGATGGGTTGGGAGTGTGACAGAGATTAGGCTGAGAGGGAGTGTGACAGTGACGGTTTGGGAGTGTGACAGACATTAGGGTGAGAGGGAGTGTGACAGTGACAGGGTAGGAGTGTGACAGGAATTAAGGTGAATAAAAGTGTGACAGTGACAGGGTAGGAGTGTGACAGAGATTAGGGTGAGAGGGAGTGTGACAGTGACGGATTGGGATTGTGACAGAGATTAGGGTGAGAGGGAGTGTGAAAGTGAAGTGTTGGGAGTGTGACAGGAATTAAGATGAAAAAAAGTGTGACAGTGACAGGGTAGGAGTGTGACAGAGATTAGGATGAGAGGGAGTGTGACAGAGAATAGGGTGAGAGGGAATGTGACAGTGATGGGTTGGGAGTGTGACAGAGATTAGGGTGAGAGGGAGTGTGAAAGTGAAGTGTTGGGAGTGTGACAGGAATTAAGATGAAAAAAAGTGTGACAGTGACAGGGTAGGAGTGTGACAGAGATTAGGATGAGAGGGAGTGTGACAGAGAATAGGGTGAGAGGGAATCTGACAGTGATGGGTTGGGAGTGCGACAGAGATTAGGGTGAGAGGGAGTGTGATGTGATGGGTTGGGAGTGTGACAGAGATTAGGGTGAGAAGGGATGTGACAGTGTCAGGGTAGGAGTGCGACAGAGATTAGGATGAGAGGGAGTGTGACAGAGATTAGGGTGAGAGGGGATGTGACAGTGATGGGTTGGGAGTGTGACAGAGATTAGGGTGAGAAGGGATGTGACAGTGGCAGGGTAGGAGTGTGACAGAGATTAGGATGAGAGGGAGTGTGACAGAGATTAGGGTGAGAGGGGATGTGACAGTGATGGGTTGGGAGTTTGACAGAGATTAGGGTGAGAAGGGATGTGACAGTGTCAGGGTAGGAGTGCGACAGAGATTAGGATGAGAGGGAGTGTGACAGAGATTAGGGTGAGAGGGGATGTGACAGTGTCAGGGTAGGAGTGTGACAGAGATTAGGGTGAGAAGGGATGTGACAGTGGCAGGGTAGGAGTGTGACAGAGATTAGGGTGAGAGGGGATATGACAGTGAATGGGTTCAGAGTGTGACAGGGTTTGGGGTGAGAGGGAGTGTGACAGGTTTAGGAATGGTGACCGACTCCACGAGTGTCAATCAATCAAACAAGGGTTAGTCAAATGCAACTTTTCAGGGTCTCATGGCCGCCGGGGGCATGGGGGGTGACGCAGGCCCCTGCAGGGACCGTGGTGGGGGGGGCCCGAGCTGCAGGGGGGCCCTACTGCACAGTACCCAGGTTTAAGCACTCTGGATTCAATCCAGAGCGGCCCCCTCGTGTACCTTGCAGGGGGGGCTCAACTTTCGTTAAGCCACTGGCTGGGAAGGTGGAGAGCAGATCCGTCTAAGTGTGGGGGTCATTCGAAGAGCCAGGTCTTGGGGTCCTTACTGGGCTGGGGTAGGGTGACAGGGTTAGGGTGATTGACAGACAACAGGAGTGTGACAGGGTTTGGGAGAGTGACAGTGAGTGGGTTCGGAGTGTGGTAAGGATTAGGGTGAGGCAGAGGGTGACTGTGCCTGGGTTGGGAGTGGGACCGGGGTCTTGGGTTGTAAAGTGAAAGGGTCTGGGGTGTAAAGTGACAGGGTCTGGGGTGGTAATGTGACAGGGTCTGGTGGTGTAAAGTCACAGGGTCTGGGGTGGAACGGGGACAGGGTCTGTGGGAGTAAAGGGACAGAGTGTGGGGGTGGTAAAGTCACAGGGAATGAGGTTGTAAAGTGATAAGGTCTGGGGTGTAAAGTGACCTGGTCTGGGGTGGTAAAGTGATTGGATCTTGGGGTGGTAAAGCATCAGTGTCTGGGGGTGGTAAAGTCACAGGGTCTGGGGTGGAACGGTGACAGGGTCCGTGGGAGTAAAGAGACAGGGTCTGTGGTGGTAAAGGTACTGGGTGTGGGGGTGGTAAAGTCACAGGGTCTGGGGTGGCAAAGTGACAGGGTCTGGGGTGGTAAAGTGACATGGTCTGGGGTGTAAAGTGACCGGGTCTAGGGGTAAAGGGACCGGGTCTGGGGTGTAAAGTGACAGGGTCTGGCGGTGGTAAAGTGACCGGGTCTTGGGTGGTAAAGTGACCGGGTCTGTGGTGGTAAAGTGACCGGGTCTTGGTTGGTAAAGTGACAGGGTCTGGGGTGTAAAGTGACAGGGTCTGGGGTGGTAAAGGGACAGGGTCTGGAGTGTAAAGTGACCGGGTCTGGGGTGTAAAGTGACAGGGTCTGGGGTGGTAAAGGGACAGGGTCTGGGGTGTAAAGTGACCGGGTCTGGGGTGAAAAGTGACAGGGTCTGCGGTGGTAAAGGGACAGGGTCTGGGGTGTAAAGTGACAGGGTCTGGGGTGGTAAAGGGACAGGGCCTGGGGTGTAAAGTGACAGCTTGGGTGTAAAGTGACCGGGTCTGGGATGGTAAAGTGACAGTGTCTGGGGTGTAAAGTGACCGGGTCTGGGGTGTAAAGTGAACAGGTCTGGGGTGGTAAAGTGACAGTGTCTGGGGTGTAAAGTGACAGGGTCTGGAGGTGGTAAAGTGACAGGGTCTGGGGGGTACCCCACGCCCCCCCGTGCTGCGTGTCTGCCGTCGCGCAGCCGCGAGTGTAACCTTCACCGCGTCCTCTCCGGGAAGAGGGAAACCCGAGCGCTCCCTGCGGGGAGAGGCGGCCGGGCAGAGAGCGGGGAAGCAGCGGGGGCGCCCCCCACCCCGGCAGAGACAGCGGGGGTGCCCTACACCACTCTCCCCCCTCCCACCCCCCTTCCCGGTGCCTAACACCCCCACGCCAGAATCACCTCTGCTGCTCCCGTCTACACCCCAGACCTGCCCCCACCCTGCTCAACACCTGGCAGCCCCTGTGCCCCCCAACCTCCAGACCCCAACTCTGCCTTTCTGACTCGCCCGCCGGCCCCTCTGACCTCCAGCCTGCTGTCCTGGTCTCATGACCCCCTGAACTCAACTTCACCCCCCCCCCCCCCCCCGCACTGTGCACGTTATGAATGAAAGGATATTGTCCCGGGGGTCTCGCTTGGCCTCGCAGCAGCGGATGGCGACCCCGAAGAGGCAGAGCCAGCCCCTCATGGGGAGACCCCCCGCCGGCCCCTGGAGGGGGGAGGCTGGAGGTCACGGGGAGGGCGTGGGGGGCTCCGGCGAGGGGGTGTCCCTCGCAGTCCGTCCCTCGGAGAGGGTCCCAGCCGGCGGTGGTCCTCGAGGGTCTGTCCCGTCCCTCAGTCCCGTCTCTCCCTCCCAGGGATGGGGGCCAGCGGTGGTCCTCGGGGGCCCGTCCCTCGGAGAGGGTCCCAACCAGCGGTGGTCCTCGGGGGTCCGTCCTTCGGAGAGGGTCCCAGCCAGCGGTGGTCCTCGTTTCCCCTCAGTCCCGTCTCTCCCTCCCAGGGCAGGGGGGCATCGGAGGTCAGAGACGTCCCTCACTGAGGTGTCTCCCTGCTAGGGATGGGGGGCATCGTTGGTCCAGGAGGGTCCTGACCTTCCCTCAGTGAGGTCTGTCCTTCCCAGGGATGGGAGGCATCGGTGGTCCTCGGGGGTCCTCTCTGTCCCTCAGTCCCAGGGCAGGGGCAGCGTGCGCTTCGAAGGTCACGTCCAGACTCAGCTCCTCCCGCCGCCTCTGCTCCTGTGATGTGTGAGGGAGCGCGCCTTTTATCTGTGTCCCTCTCCCAGCGCTCACTCACGCGGTCCGCCGTTCCCTCTCCTCCTCTCTCGGCTCTGCCCGGCCTCACTTCTTCCTCATACCTTCCCTTCCTCACCTCCTCGCTTCATCCCTCCCCTCACTCCCTCATACCTGCCCTCCCTCCTCACCTCTCCGATTCTCTCTCTTTCCTCTCACTCCCTCATACCTTCCCTTCCTCACCTCCTCGCTTCACCCTCTCCCCTCACTCCCTCATACCTGCCCTCCCTCCTCACCTCTCCGATTCTCTCTCTTTCCTCTCACTCCCTCATACCTGCCCTCCCTCCTCACCTCTACGCTTCTCTCTCTTTCCTCTCACTCCCTCATACCTCCCTTCCTCCCTCATCTCTCTGCTTCTCTCTCTTTCCTCTCACTCCCTCATACCTGCCCTCCCTCCTCACCTCTACGCTTCTCTCTCTTTCCTCTCACTCCCTCATACCTGCCCTCCCTCCTCATCTCTCTGCTTCTCTCTCTTTCCTCTCACTCCCTCATACCTGCCCTCCCTCCTCACCTCTACGCTTCTCTCTCTTTCCTCTCACTCCCTCATACCTGCCCTCCCTCACCTCTCCACTTCTCTCTCTTTCTCTCTCCTCTCATTCCCTCATAACTGTCCCCCCTCACCTGTCACTTTTCTCTCTCTTATCTCCTCTCCCCTCGCGCCCTCTTACATTCCCTCACACCTGCCCGCCCTCATACCTATCCTCACACCTGCCCTCCCTCACCTCTCTACTTCTCGCTCTCTCTCACCTCTCCCCTCACTTCCTCATACCTTCTCATCTCCACAGGTCTTCCACCCTCTCCCTCACCAGTCCGCCCCTCGCAGCTCTTCCCTCTCACCTCTCTCCTCCCTTCTCCTCACCCTTCCCTCACTTCAACCTCACCCGTCACCATAGCTCTCTACTCTTCACGTTCTCATCTCAGCGCTATATCTCTTATCTTTGTCTTTTCTCTCTCTATCTTCCCCACTCTGTTATTTCCATTCCACTCCCCTCCCCTCTCCGCCTCTTTCCTCTCTCCCTCCTCTCTTCTCCTGTCTCCCTCTCCGCCTCTTTCCTCTCTCCCTCCTCTCTTCTCCTGTCTCCTCTCCGCCTCTTTCCTCTCTTCTCCTGTCTCTCTCTCCGCCTCTTTCCTCTCTCCCTCCTCTCTTCTCCTGTCTCCCTCTCCGCCTCTTTCCTCTCTTCCTCCTCTCTTCTCCTGTCTCCCTCTTCGCCTCTTTGCTCTCTTCCTCCTCTCTCTCCCTCTTTCCTCTTTCCTCTCTCCCTCCTCTCTTCTCCTTTCTCCCTCTCCGCCTCTTTCCTCTCTTCTTCCTCTCTTCTCCTGTCTCCCTCTCCGCCTCTTTCCTCTCTCCCTCCTCTCTTCTCCTGTCTCCCTCTCCGCCTCTTTCCTCTCTTCTTCTTCTCTTCTCCTGTCTCCCTCTACGTCTCTTTCCTCTCTTCCTCCTCTCTTCTCCTGTCTCCCTCTCCGCCTCTTTCCTCTCTTCCTCCTCTCTCTGCCTCTTTCCTCTTTCCTCTCTCCCTCCTCTCTTCTCCTTTCTCCCTGTCCGCCTCTTTCCTCTCTTCTTCCTCTCTTCTCCTGTCTCCCTCTCCGCCTCTTTCCTCTCTTCCTCCTCTCTTCTCCTGTCTCCCTCTCCGCCTCTTTCCTCTCTTCCTCCTCTCTTCTCCTGTCTCCCTCTCCGCCTCTTTCCTCTCTTCTCCCGTCTCTCTCTTCGCCTCTTTCCTCTCTCCCTCCTCTCTTCTCCTGTCTCCCTCTCCGCCTCTTTCCTCTCTTCCTCCTCTCTCTGCCTCTTTCCTCTCTTCCTCCTCTCTTCTCCTGTCTCCCTCTCCGCCTCTTTCCTCTCTTCCTCCTCTCTCTGCCTCTTTCCTCTCTCCCTCCTCTCTTCTCCTGTCTCCCTCTCCGCCTCTTTCCTCTCTTCCTCCTCTCTCTGCCTCTTTCCTCTCTCCCTCCTCTCTTCTCCTGTCTCCCTCTCCGCCTCTTTCCTCTCTTCCTCCTCTCTCTGCCTCTTTCCTCTCTTCCTCCTTTCTTCTCCTGTCTCCCTCTCCGCCTCTTTTCTCTCTTCCTCCTCTCTCCGCCTCTTTCCTCTCTTCCTCCTCTCTTCTCCTGTCTCCCTCTCTGCCTCTTTCCTCCTCTCTTCTCCTGTCTCCCTCTCCGCCTCTTTCCTCTCTTCTTCCTCTCTTCTCCTGTCTCCCTCTACGTCTTTTTCCTCTCTTCCTCCTCTCTTTTCCTGTCTCCCTCTCCGCCGCTTTCCTCTCTTCCTCCTCTCTTCTCCTGTCTCCTCTCCGCCTCTTTCCTCTCTTCTCCTGTCTCCCTCTCCCCCTCCTTCCTCTCTTCCTCCTCTCTTCTCCTCTCTCCCTCTCCGTCTCTTTCCTCTTTTCTCCTGTCTCGCTCTCCGCCTCTTTCCTCTCTTCCTCCTCTCTCTGCCTCTTTCCTCTCTTCCTCCTCTCTTCTCCTGTCTGCCTCTCCGCCTCTTTCCTCTCTTCCTCCTCTCTTCTCCTGTCTCCCTCTCCGCCTCTTTCCTCTCTTCCTCCTCTCTTCTCCTCTCTCCCTCTCGTTCCTCTCTTCTCCTGTCTCTCTCTCCGCCTCTTTCCTCTCTTCCTCTCTCTTCTCCTGTCTCCCTCTCCGCCTCTTTCCTCTCTTCCTCCTCTCTCTGCCTCTTTCCTCTCTCCCTCCTCTCTTCTCCTGTCTCCCTCTGCGCCTCTTTCCTCTCTTCCTCCTTTCTTCTCCTGTCTCCCTCTCCGCCTCTTTTCTCTCTTCCTCCTCTCTTCTCCTGTCTCCCTCTTTGCCTCTTTCCTCTCTTCCTCCTCTCTCTGCCTCTTTCCTCTCTTCCTCCTCTCTTCTCCTGTCTCCCTCTCCGCCTATTTTCTCTCTTCCTCCTCTCTTCTCCTGTCTCCCTCTCTGCCTCTTTCCTCCTCTCTTCTCCTGTCTCCCTCTCCGCCTCTTTCCTCTCTTCTTCCTCTCTTCTCCTGTCTCCCTCTACGTCTTTTTCCTCTCTTCCTCCTCTCTTCTCCTGTCTCCCTCTCCGCCACTTTCCTCTCTTCCTCCTCTCTTCTCCTGTCTCCTCTCCGCCTCTTTCCTCTCTTCTCCTGTCTCCCTCTCCCCCTCCTTCCTCTCTTCCTCCTCTCTTCTCCTCTCTCCCTCTCTGTCTCTTTCCTCTTTTCTCCTGTCTCGCTCTCCGCCTCTTTCCTCTCTTCCTCCTCTCTCTGCCTCTTTCCTCTCTTCCTCCTCTCTTCTCCTGTCTGCCTCTCCGCCTCTTTCCTCTCTTCCTCCTCTCTTCTCCTGTCTCCCTCTCCGCCTCTTTCCTCTCTTCCTCCTCTCTTCTCCTCTCTCCCTCTCCGTCTCTTTCCTCTCTTCTCCTGTCTCTCTCTCTGCCTCTTTCCTCTCTTCCTCTCTCTTCTCCTGTCTCCCTCTCCGCCTCTTTCCTCTCTTCCTCCTCTCTCTGCCTCTTTCCTCTCTCCCTCCTCTCTTCTCCTGTCTCCCTCTCCGCCTCTTTCCTCTCTTCCTCCTTTCTTCTCCTGTCTCCCTCTCCGCCTCTTTTCTCTCTTCCTCCTCTCTTCTCCTGTCTCCCTCTTTGCCTCTTTCCTCTCTTCCTCCTCTCTCTGCCTCTTTCCTCTCTTCCTCCTCTCTTCTCCTGTCTCCCTCTCCGCCTCTTTTCTCTCTTCCTCCTCTCTTCTCCTGTCTCCCTCTCTGCCTCTTTCCTCCTCTCTTCTCCTGTCTCCCTCTCCGCCTCTTTCCTCTCTTCTTCCTCTCTTCTCCTGTCTCCCTCTACGTCTTTTTCCTCTCTTCCTCCTCTCTTCTCCTGTCTCCCTCTCCGCCGCTTTCCTCTCTTCCTCCTCTCTTCTCCTGTCTCCTCTCCGCCTCTTTCCTCTCTTCTCCTGTCTCACTCTCCCCCTCCTTCCTCTCTTCCTCCTCTCTTCTCCTCTCTCCCTCTCCGTCTCTTTCCTCTTTTCTCCTGTCTCGCTCTCCGCCTCTTTCCTCTCTTCCTCCTCTCTCTGCCTCTTTCCTCTCTTCCTCCTCTCTTCTCCTGTCTCCCTCTCCGCCTCTTTCCTCTCTTCCTCCTCTCTTCTCCTCTCTCCCTCTCCGTCTCTTTCCTCTCTTCTCCTGTCTCTCTCTCCGCCTCTTTCCTCTCTTCCTCTCTCTTCTCCTGTCTCCCTCTCCGCCTCTTTCCTCTCTTCCTCCTCTCTCTGCCTCTTTCCTCTCTCCCTCCTCTCTTCTCCTGTCTCCCTCTCCGCCTCTTTCCTCTCTTCCTCCTGTCTTCTCCTGTCTCCCTCTCCGCCTCTTTTCTCTCTTCCTCCTCTCTTCTCCTGTCTCCCTCTTTGCCTCTTTCCTCTCTTCCTCCTCTCTCTGCCTCTTTCCTCTCTTCCTCCTCTCTTCTCCTGTCTCCCTCTCCGCCTCTTTTCTCTCTTCCTCCTCTCTTCTCCTGTCTCCCTCTTCGCCTCTTTCCTCTCTTCCTCCTCTCTCTGCCTCTTTCCTCTCTTCCTCCTCTCTTCTCCTGTCTCCCTCTCCGCCTCTTTTCTCTCTTCCTCCTCTCTCCGCCTCTTTTCTCTCTTCCTCCTCTCTTCTCCTGTCTCCCTCTCCGCCTCTTTCCTCTCTTCCTCCTCTCTTCTCCTGTCTCCCTCTCCGCATCTTTCCTCTCTCCCTCCTCTCTTCTCCTGTCTCCCTCTCCGCCTCCTTCCTCTCTTCTTCTTCTCTTCTCCTGTCTCCCTCTACGTCTCTTTCCTCTCTTCCTCCTCTCTTCTCCTGTCTCCCTCTCCGCCTCTTTCCTCTCTTCCTCCTCTCTTCTCTTGTCTCCCTCTCCGCCTCTTTCCTCTCTTCCTCCTCTCTTCTCCCGTCTCCCTCTCCGCCTCTTTCCTCTCTTCCTCCTCTCTTCTCCTGTCTCCTCTCCGCCTCTTTCCTCTCTTCCTCCTCTCTTCTCCTGTCTCCTCTCCGCCTCTTTCCTCTCTTCCTCCTCTCTTCTCCTGTCTCCTCTCCGCCTCTTTCCTCTCTTCCTCCTCTCTTCTCCCGTCTCCCTCTCCGCCTCTTTCCTCTCTTCCTCCTCTCTTCTCCTGTCTCCTCTCCGCCTCTTTCCTCTCTTCCTCCTCTCTTCTCCTGTCTCCTCTCCGCCTCTTTCCTCTCTTCTCCTCTCTCCCTCTCCGTCTCTTTCCTCTCTCCCTCTCCAACTCTTTCCTCTCTTCCTTCTCTCTTCTCCTGTCTCCCTCTCCGCCTCTTTCCTCTCTTCCTCCTCTCTTCTCCTGTCTACCTCTCCGTCTCTTTCCTCTCTTCTCCTGTCTCCCTCTCCGCCTCTTTCCTCTCTTCTCCTGTCTCTCTCTCCACCTCTTTCCTCCCTTCCTCCTCTCTTCTCCTGTCTCCCTCTCCGCCTCTTTCCTCTCTTCCTCCTCTCTTCTCCTGTCTCCCTCTCCACCTCTTTCCTCCCTTCCTCCTCTCGTCTCCTGTCTCCCTCTCCGCCTCTTTCCTCCCTTCCTCCTCTCTTCTCCTGTCTCCCTCTCCGCCTCTTTCCTCTCTTCCTCCTCTCTTCTCCTGTCTCTCTCTCCGCCTCTTTCCTCTCTTCCTCCTCTCTTCTCCTGTCTCCCTCTCCACCTCTTTCCTCTCTTCCTCCTCTCTCTGCCTCTTTCCTTTCTCCCTCCTCTCTTCTCCTGTCTCTCTCCGCCTCTTTCCCCTCTTCCTCCTCTCTTCTCCTGTCTCCCTCTCCGCCTCTTTCCTCTCTTCTCCTGTCTCTCTCTTCGCCTCTTTACTCTCTTCCTCCTCTCTTCTCCTGTCTCCCTCTCCGCCTCTTTTCTCTCTTCCTCCTCTATCTGCCTCTTTCCTCTCTCCCTCCTCTCTTCTCCTGTCTCCCTCTCCGTCTCTTTCCTCTCTTCTCCTGTCTCTCTCTCCGCCTCTTTCCTCTCTTCCTCCTCTCTTCTCCTGTCTCCCTCTCCGCCTCTTTCCTCTCTTCCTCCTCTCTCTGCCTCTTTCCTCTCTTCCTCCTCTCTCTGCCTCTTTCCTCTATCCCTCCTCTCTTCTCCTGTCTCCCTCTCCGCCTCTTTCCTCTCTTCCTTCTCTCTCTGCCTCTTTCCTCTCTCCCCCCTCTCTTCTCCTGTCTCCCTCTCCGCCTCTTTCCTCTCTTCCTCCTCTCTCTGCCTCTTTCCTCTCTTCCTCCTTTCTTCTCCTGTCTCCCTCTCCGCCTCTTTTCTCTCTTCCTCCTCTCTCCGCCTCTTTCCTCTCTTCCTCCTCTCTTCTCCTGTCTCCCTCTCCGCCTCTTTCCTCCTCTCTTCTCCTGTCTCCCTCTCCGCCTCTTTCCTCCTCTCTTCTCCTGTCTCCCTCTCCGCCTCTTTCCTCTCTTCTTCCTCTCTTCTCCTGTCTCCCTCTACGTCTTTTTCCTCTCTTCCTCCTCTCTTCTCCTGTCTCCCTCTCCGCCGCTTTCCTCTCTTCCTCCTCTCTTCTCCTGTCTCCTCTCCGCCTCTTTCCTCTCTTCTCCTGTCTCCCTCTCCCCCTCCTTCCTATCTTCCTCCTCTCTTCTCCTCTCTCCCTCTCCGTCTCTTTCCTCTTTTCTCCTGTCTCGCTCTCCGCCTCTTTCCTCTCTTCCTCCTCTCTCTGCCTCTTTCCTCTCTTCCTCCTCTCTTCTCCTGTCTGCCTCTCCGCCTCTTTCCTCTCTTCCTCCTCTCTTCTCCTGTCTCCCTCTCCGCCTCTTTCCTCTCTTCCTCCTCTCTTCTCCTCTCTCCCTCTCCGTCTCTTTCCTCTCTTCTCCTGTCTCTCTCTCCGCCTCTTTCCTCTCTTCCTCTCTCTTCTCCTGTCTCCCTCTCCGCCTCTTTCCTCTCTTCCTCCTTTCTTCTCCTGTCTCCGTCTCCGCCTCTTTTCTCTCTTCCTCCTCTCTTCTCCTGTCTCCCTCTTTGCCTCTTTCCTCTCTTCCTCCTCTCTCTGCCTCTTTCCTCTCTTCCTCCTCTCTTCTCCTGTCTCCCTCTCCGCCTCTTTTCTCTCTTCCTCCTCTCTTCTCCTGTCTCCCTCTTCGCCTCTTTCCTCTCTTCCTCCTCTCTCTGCCTCTTTCCTCTCTTCCTCCTCTCTTCTCCTGTCTCCCTCTCCGCCTCTTTTCTCTCTTCCTCCTCTCTCCGCCTCTTTTCTCTCTTCCTCCTCTCTTCTCCTGTCTCCCTCTCCGCCTCTTTCCTCTCTTCCTCCTCTCTTCTCCTGTCTCCCTCTCCGCCTCTTTCCTCTCTCCCTCCTCTCTTCTCCTGTCTCCCTCTCCGCCTCCTTCCTCTCTTCTTCTTCTCTTCTCCTGTCTCCCTCTACGTCTCTTTCCTCTCTTCCTCCTCTCTTCTCCTGTCTCCCTCTCCGCCTCTTTCCTCTCTTCCTCCTCTCTTCTCCTCTCTCCCTCTCCGTCTCTTTCCTCTCTCCCTCTCCAACTCTTTCCTCTCTTCCTCCTCTCTTCTCCTGTCTCCCTCTCCGCCTCTTTCCTCTCTTCCTCCTCTCTTCTCCTGTCTACCTCTCCGTCTCTTTCCTCTCTTCTCCTGTCTCCCTCTCCGCCTCTTTCCTCTCTTCTCCTGTCTCTCTCTCCACCTCTTTCCTCCCTTCCTCCTCTCTTCTCCTGTCTCCCTCTCCGCCTCTTTCCTCTCTTCTCCTGTCTCTCTCTCCGCCTCTTTCCTCTCTTCCTCCTCTCTTCTCCTGTCTCCCTCTCCACCTCTTTCCTCTCTTCCTTCTCTCTTCTCCTGTCTCCCTCTCCGCCTCTTTCCTTTCTCCCTCCTCTCTTCTCCTGTCTCTCTCCGCCTCTTTCCTCTCTTCCTCCTCTCTTCTCCTGTCTCCCTCTCCGCCTCTTTCCTCTCTTCTCCTGTCTCTCTCTCCGCCTCTTTACTCTCTTCCTCCTCTCTTCTCCTGTCTCCCTCTCCGCCTCTTTTCTCTCTTCCTCCTCTCTCTGCCTCTTTCCTCTCTCCCTCCTCTCTTCTCCTGTCTCCCTCTCAGTCTCTTTCCTCTCTTCTCCTGTCTCTCTCTCCGCCTCTTTCCTCTCTTCCTCCTCTCTTCTCCTGTCTCCCTCTCCGCCTCTTTCCTCTCTTCCTCCTCTCTCTGCCTCTTTCCTCTCTTCCTCCTCTCTTCTCCTGTCTCCCTCTCCGCCTCTTTCCTTTCTTCTCCTGTCTCCCTCTCCGCCTCTTTCCTCTCTTCCTCCTCTCTTCTCCTGTCTGGCCTCTACGCCTCTTTCCTCTCTTCCTACTCTCTTCTCCTGTCTCCCTCTCCGCCTCTTTCCTCTCTTCCTCCTCTCTTCTCCTGTCTCCCTCTCCGCCTCTTTCCTCTCCACCTCCTCTCTTCTCCTGTCTCCCTCTCCGCCCCTTTCCTCTCTTCCTCCTCTCTTCTCCTGTCTACCTCTCCGTCTCTTTCCTCTCTTCTCCTGTCTCCCTCTCCGCCCCTTTCCTCTCTTCCTCCTCTCTTCTCCTGTCTCCTCTCCTCTTTATTCCATCTTCTGTCCGCCCCTCCTCTATGTCATCCTCAATATTCCTCTATTTCCACCCAACGTCCGTTTTTCTTCCTCCCTCTCGCCTGTTTCTCTTTTATTTGATTTATTTATTTATTTATTTATGCATTTTTATATAGCGCGGACTTTACCCGAAGGCGTCAGAGCGCTTCACATTAGGAACAGAAATGAAACATAATGAGAAACATTACAAAAGAACAGATTACAAAAGCATACGTTACTTACATAAGGTAATAGTGACAATTGTGAGCAAACAAAATACATGAGGTAGTAAAAATTGTGAGCAACCAAAAATACATGAGGTAGTAAAGGTAATAGTGACAATTGTGAGCAGACAAAATACTTGAGGTAGTAAAAATTGTGAGCAACCAAAAATACATGAGGTAGTCAAAAGTGCACAAGAGGAAAAGTGACAAGTGTGCAGTTATAAGAGAAAACAGAGTATAATTTGAGGTATAATACTGCAATAAGTGCTGGCACAAGAACAGGCGTTACGTAGGCAAGGTGGCACTTGTGCAAGTATCAAAGGTAAAAACATGTGAGAGGTAGCAACCGTGTGTTACAAGGGCAAAGTGGTGTGTGCATGTTACAAAAGGGCACCGAACACAAGTATATGGAGAATACTGCAAAAAGGCAGACACTCCAACCACAGGAAAACACTGGGAAGGCACTCCCATGGTCATGGAAAGTAGAAAATATCAGTAGTGGGAAGTCTTCCTCCAAATAGCAAGAGGACGTGAATTACTTTTGGAGGTGTCTCTGGAGGAGGAGAACTTTGAGGTCCCTTTTGAAGGCCTGGGAGGAGGCGGTGGTCCAGAGCTGAGGCGGAAACGAGTTCTAGATTCTCACTGCGTTGCCTGAAAAGGATTGGGCCATTGTTCTTTCCTTCTTGAAAGTGGGAGGTTCAAGCAGTAGATTCTCTGCATTGCGTGAAGGTCTAGAGCCTCCAGAGAGTTTCAGTTTATTCGCCAGGTAGCGGGGAGAGGAGGAGTGCAAGGCTTTGTGGGTGATACAAGCGGTCTTGTAGATAGCTCTAGCCTCGAAGGGAAGCCAGCGGAGGCTGGATAACATCGGTGTGATGTGATCGCTTCTTTTGGCCCCATAAAGAAACGAGCTGCTGAATGGAAGACAGACTTAAGTGGGGACAGGTGAGATTTGGGGAGGCCAGTAAGAAGAGAATTGCAGTAGCCAGCGATTGCACCAGGGTTATAAGGTCCTGCTCCGGGAAGAAGCGACGGATTCCCCAAAGATGGCGCAGTTGGTAGCGAGCAGATTTTGCAATAGAATTGATGTGGGGAGTTAGATTGAGTTTTTGACTCCAAGGGATTTTGCGCTGTCGACAATGATGGGTTTATTGTTTAGTAGATTCATCTGATCCATCCATGATTGAACCCGGGGAGGAGAGAGTGAGGAGGAGAGGAGGAGGAATTCAGTTTTGGAGGGATTCATAATCAATTGATGAGTTGACATCCAGTTTTGAATGGAGTCGAGAGTGGAGCTTAGGATGGAGAGATCATGAGTAGAGGCACCTTGAGGTAGAGTTGAGTGTCATCTGCATAGAGATGATAGTGGATCCCGGATTTGCTTAGGAGGTTTCCCAGTGGTTCTAAGTAGAGATTGATCAATGTGGGTGCAAGTATAGAGCCTTGGGGAACACCTTGACCCACCGCCACAGGAGAAGAAAGACTGTTCGCTATTTTGATCATTTGAGATCTGTCAGAGAGGAAGGATGCAAACCATTTAAGCACAGTGCCCTCCATGCCCATTCTCTGTTGAAGAATATTGAGGAGGGTGCTGTGATTAACAGTGTCGAAGGCTGCGGAAAGGTCAAGGAGAATTAGCAGACAGGACCCCCCTGAGTCGAGTATCCTCAGCGCATCATCAACCACTTGCAGTAGGGCTGTTTCAGTGCTGCAGTTTAGGATGAAGCCGGACTGACAATTGTCAAGAAGATCATTGTCCTTGATATGACGAGAGAGTTGTTTTGCTACACATCTTTCTGTGATCTTCGCAAGAAAGGGAAGGTTAGTTGCACTTTCCCTATCGTTCTTTCCCTTCTCCCCTCTACTTACCCCCTATCTCCATTTCGTTTTGGGGATCCCTTCTTCTCTCTTTTTCCATTATCCCCCCACGGTCCTCTGCCTGACGTACTCCGTTTACAAGAGACATTCCTGCCCTCTTCCGCCCCCCCTGAATCCCCCACCAAATGGTGCCCCCCTTCAGTGTTGGCACTATAAGCAGATGTGTGCCTCCTCTGGTGTTTATTTAAAAAGGAAAGTATTTTATTTCCACTTTTGAATTAAGGAGCAGCAAAACCAGAACAGTCCGAAGTGCCTAACACTGACAGTCAGTGAGTTGTGACCCCGCCCCATGTTAATATATTAACGGGACCAAAACCCGGCCCTATGTTAATCTGTGGGGCCAGTCCAACCCGCACCTAGAGCGGAGGAGGGTGGGCCACTTTACGCCCACCCAGCAAGGAAGCAGCCAGAAAAGGAAAGTACCACCCCCCGCCCCTTACTTTGAAAGGAAAGCTCTGTTGTCTCGAAGCAAGCGAGGCCGGAGAGCCGACCCATCCACAGAGAGCGCCCCTGTCTCTTCCACCCAGACATCTATTCCTTCATCCTTTCACACTTCCACCCACCCTTTGATAGCCACTATTTCACCTTTACATTCTCACATCTACTCATTCATCCTTTCACCCTTGCACTCTGCCTCTAATCGCCACTATTTCACTTTTAGTTTCTCACATCTATTCATTTTTTCATACACCATTCACTCTTTCCCCGTTCCATCAATCCATCCACTGATCCAGCCGTCCACTCTGCCATCCATGCATCCATCCATTCATTCTGACATCTGTCCATCTTGCCACCTCTCCATCATCCGTCCATCTATCCAATCTGCCATCCATTTGCTCAACCTTTCACTCACTCATCTAATCATTCCTTTACTGTACCGTCCTTTCACATGACAATCAATCAATCCATCCATCTATCTATCCATCCATCCATCTATCCATCCATCCATCCTTCCATCCATCCATCCATCCATCCATCCATCCATCCATCCATCCATCCATCCATCCATCCATCCATCTATCCTTCCATCCATCCATCTATCCATCTATCCATCTTTCCATCCATCCATCCATCCATCCATCCATCCATCCATCCATCCATCCATCCATCCATCCATCCATCCATCCATCCATCCATCCATCCATTCATCCATCCATCCATCCATCCATCCATCCTTCCATCCATCCATCTATCCATCCATCCATCTATCCATCCATCCATCCATC
This sequence comes from Lissotriton vulgaris, assembly GCF_964263255.1. Taxonomy (NCBI): domain Eukaryota; kingdom Metazoa; phylum Chordata; class Amphibia; order Caudata; family Salamandridae; genus Lissotriton; species Lissotriton vulgaris. Next base: position 301,949,955 of record NC_141686.1, on the reverse strand, counting down.
CATCCATCCATCCATCCATCCATCCATCCATCCATCCATCCATCCATCCATCCATCCATCAATCCATCCATCTATCCTTCCATCCATCTAGCCATCCATCCATCCTTCAATCCATCCATCTATCCTTCCATCCATCCATCTATCCATCCATCCATCCATCCATCCATCCATCCATCCACCCACCCATCCATCTATCCTTCCATCCATCCTTCCATCCATCCATCTATCCATCCATACATCTATCCACCCTTCCATCCATCCATCCATCCATCCATCCATCCATCCATCCATCCATCCATCCATCCATCCATCCATCCATCCATCCATCCTTCCATCCATCCATCTATCCATCCATCCATCTATCCATCCATCCATCCTTCCATCCATCCATCTATACATCCATCCATCCATCCATCCATCCATCCATCCATCCATCCATCCATCCATCCATCCATCCATCCATCCATCCATCCATCCATCCATCCATCTATCCTTCCATCCATCCATCTATCTATCCATCCATCTATTCATCCATCCATCCATCTATCCATCCATCCATCTATCCTTCCATCCATCCATCCATCCATCCATCCATCTATCCTTCCATCCATCCATCCATCCATCCATCCATCCATCCATCTATCCATCCATCCATCCATCCATCCATCCATCCATCCATCCATCCATCCATCCATCCATCCATCCATCCATCCATCCATCCATCCATCCATCCTTCCATCCATCCATCCATCTATCCTTCCATCCGTCCATCTATCCATCCATATATCCTTCCATCCATCCTTCCATCCATCCATCCATCTATCCATCCATCCATCTATCCATCCATCCATCCATCCATCCATCCATCCATCCATCCATCCATCCATCCATCCATCCATCCATCCATCCATCCATCCATCCATCCATCCATCCATCCATCCATCCATCCATCTAAACATTCATCCTTCCATCCATCTTTACACTGGGCTATGCTTTCAGCTGTCAATTCACCTATATATTCACTCATTCTGTCTCCCATTCTTCTATCTACTCACACAATCACCCACCCGATCATTCGTCCATCTACTCATCCATCCTTCCCTTCACCCTTCCTTCCATTCAGCATTCCTTCCTTCTTTCCCTTTTCCATGCTCCCATCTTTTGTTTTTCACTGCTCCTGCTTGCTCCTGTATTAATGCTGTATTCCTTAATAGTGGGAATTATGAGATGTTACATAAACAAGTATGGTAGCATTAATAGGAGAGTGTGGAGAAACACACATCTCTCTATCTTGTTACCTAACAATTGTAGGAACAGAGGGGAACCAAAGACTTTTTGGACTTGTGCTGTGTTTGCAAAGAAAGTCATCCTTTGTGGAAGAGGAAACCTCACACACATAATTTTATTTAAAATACCTTGGTTTTGGCAGGTTATTACCTTTATTCAAAGGGACATTGGGTATCTCTAAAAATATCTTTAATTGGAATAATGTGGGCAATGGCTCAAACCAGTTCCTTATCTGCCAACACGTTTCGGCCCAATGATAATATCCAAAACGGCCGGGGGCCTTCTTCAGGGCTAAAAGATCCCTTCCGATGTATCTGTCACTTCTAATACTCACTAGAATGAAAAAATAGAATGAAGGTGAGAACTACCTCTAAATCCAGGTGATTCCTACCTGTATCTGGTTCTAATGTTCAATTGACTTTCGATACTTTAGGGGATACCGGCTTCCTGGATTTGAAGGGGACTGTGTCCTTTCTAGTCACACATTTGTGAAAAGGTAGTCCACGTTTGGTTACTTACGTGTATGTCTGTTGAACATTGTAACCTGAACCAGGTTGGAATCCGCTGGGGTCAGAGGTAGTTCACACCTTCATTCTATTTTTTTTAAATCTAGTGACTGGAGACATGTTGGCAGATGTGGAACGGGTTTGAGCCACTGCCCTCATTGTAAGCGGTGGGCGGAATTTGCGTAGTCGCGTTATGAAAAGCTCCGCAAAACAGTAAAAAATCTCAGCAAGCACGCAAAAGTTCCACAAACACGCGGATTGCTTGTTCTGGTGTTCGCAATGCTGTTTTCCTGTTCGCAAATGCTGTTTGCGTGCTCGGGGTAAAATATCTCGCGAACAGGCATTTTGAAAGCACGAACAAGCAAAAAATTAGGCGAAGACGCGGATCGCGGAATATTTGGCAATTCCGCGTTCTCCGCGGAACACGAAATTACCCAAATTCCGCAAATTCCACGAACGGAATGGAATTTACCGCCCAGGCCTACTCATTATACACATTCAAGGTTGTTTTGAGAAATACCCGGTGTCCCTTTGAATAAAGCTAGTAAATAACCTGCCAACACCGAGGTACTATTAATAAAAATCTGAATCCCGTCTTTGTAAAGTTAGTCTTATTCAAGAACTCCCTCCTACATTTAAGTCTTCGAAGAGGTTGAGTCCGCCCAGGTGGAATTTACCTACCGGGGTGAGGAGAGGATGCAGATGACGAAGCACAGCACTCTTATGTGTATGAAGTTTCCTCTTACATAAAGGATGACTTTCTTTGGAAACACACCAAAAAGTATTTGGTTTCACCTCTGTTCCTACAATTGTTAGGTAAGTAGTGTATGGGACCAGCAAGAGAGAACTTTGGATGGCGCTGCCCTCCCTTACTGTTGTGTGACCTCCAGCCAGTGCCAAGATTCACAGAACTCAGGGGGCTGCCCCCCTCCAGCACAAGTCTGGGGAAGCTCCGCTTCTGTTGCTCAGTTTGGGCCAATAGTCCAGTAAAGTCCATTGGACGGGCCGGGCAAATGTTGTGAGAAACACAGGGGTCGAGTCAACAATCTGTCTTTTCCCTTGCAGCCCCCTTGGTTATCTGGCACTGGCTTGTGGGGCCCGAGGAGGTTAGGGGACAGTAACCCCCGCCTGGCTGGTCGCTGTTTACTTCCGTCAGGTTCTACTGGGGGATGGTGGTCCTCGGGCAATGTCAAGTGAAGTAGTACAAACTTTATCCAGGTTCAAACAGACGAGTATATACAGTATTTACCCACACTGAGGTAGGCTGGACGTTAAATTGAAAAAGACCAGATTTTGTAGTCCAGTCTTTATCAATATTGAAGTAGAGTGGTCTGTGTGTATGTTGAGATAGACTGGTCTTTATCAATATTGAAGTAGACCTGTCTTCCTCTATGTTGAGATAGACCGGTCTATAGCTATATTGAAACAGATCAGTCTCTGTCTATGTCTATATTGAAGCAGACCGGACTTTATATTGAGATAGACTTTTCCCTTTATCTATACTGATGCAGAACGGAATTTATTAATATTGATATAGATAGACCAGTCTGAATCTATCTAGAGGTAGACCAGTCTTCATTGCAGACATCGATCGATCTATGTCTATATTGAAGTAGACCGGACTTTATATCGAGATAGACTGCCCTTTATCTATATTGAGGTAGACCAGTCTTTATCAATACAGATATCTCAGTCTGTATCTATATAGAGGTAGACCAGTCTTCAATGCGGACATCGATCGATCTATGTCTATATTAAAGGAGACCGATCTGTATCTATGTTGACATGAACTGGTTTTAATCTATATTAAAGTAGACCAGACTTTATCAATACAGATATTGAGCAGTCTGCATCTATATAGAGGTAGACCAGTCTTCAATGCAGATATGGATCAATCTATGTCTATATTGAAGTAGACCAAACTTTATATTGAGATAGACTGCCCTTTATCTATATTGAGGTAGACCAGGCTTTATCATTTTTGATTTAGAACGGCCGGTGTCTCTATTGAGGTAGACCAGACTTCAATCTGGACAAAGACCAGTCTATGTCTATATTGAAGTACACCGGTGTGCATCTATATATAGGTAGACCAGTCTTCAATGCGGACATCGATCAATCTATGTGTATATTGAAGTAGACCGGACTTTATATCGAGATAGACTGCCCTTTATCTATATTGAGGTAGACCAGTCTTTATCAATACAGATATCTCAGACTGTATCTATATAGAGGTAGACCAGTCTTCAATTCGGACATCGATCGATCTATGTCTATATTAAAGGAGACCGATCTGTATCTATGTTGACATGAACTGGTCTTAATCTATATTAAAGTAGACCAGACTTTATCAATACAGATATTGAGCAGTCTGCATCTATATAGAGGTAGACCAGTCTTCAATGCAGATATGGATCAATCTATGTCTATATTGAAGTAGACCAAACTTTATATTGAGATCGACTGCCCTTTATCTATATTGAGGTAGACCAGACTTTATCATTTTTGATTTAGAACGGTCGGTGTCTCTATTGAGGTAGACCAGACTTCAATCTGGACAAAGACCAGTCTATGTCTATATTGAAGTACACCGGTGTGCATCTATATATAGGTAGACCAGTCTTCAATGCGGACATCGATCAATCTATGTGTATATTGAAGTAGACCGGACTTTATATCAAGATAGACTGTCCTTTATCTATATTGAAGTAGACCAGACTTTATCAATGCAGATATCGACCAGTCTGTATCTATATAGAGGTTTTCCAGTCTTCAATGCAGACATTGATCGATCTATGTCTATATTGAAGTAGACCAGTCTGTATCTATGTTAACATAAACTAGTCTTTATCTATATTGAAGTAGATCAGACTTTATCAATACAGATATCGACTAGTCTGTATCTATATAGAGGTAGACCAGTCTTCAATGCGGACATCGATCGATCTATGTCTATATTGAAGTAGACCAGTCTGTATCTATGTTGACATAGACTGGTCTTTACCTATATTGAAGTATACCGGATTTTATATCAAGATAGACTCTCTATTATCTATATTGAAGTAGACCGGACTTTATCAATACAGATATCGACCAGTCTGTATCTATATAGAGGTAGACCAGTCTTCAATGCGGACATCGATTGATCTATGTCTATATCAAAGTAGACCGGTCTGTATCTATGTTGACATAGACTGGTCTTTATTTATATTGAAGTAGACCGGACTTTATCAATACAGGTATTGAGCAGTCTGCATCTATATAGAGGTAGACCAGTCTTCAATGCAGATATCGATCGAACTATGTCTATATTGAAGTAGACCAGACTTTATTTCAAGATAGACTGTCCTTTATTTATATTGAAGTAGACCGGACTTTATCAATACAGATATCGACCAGTCTGTATCTATATAGAGGTTTTCCAGTCTTCAATGCAGACATTGATCGATCTATGTCTATATTGAAGTAGACCAGTCTGTATCTATGTTAACATAAACTAGTCTTTATCTATATTGAAGTAGATCGGACTTTATCAATACAGATATCGACTAGTCTGTATCTATATAGAGGTAGACCAGTCTTCAATGCGGACATCGATCGATCTATGTCTATATTGAAGTAGACCAGTCTGTATCTATGTTGACATAGACTGGTCTTTACCTATATTGAAGTATACCGGATTTTATATCAAGATAGACTGTCTATTATCTATATTGAAGTAGACCGGACTTTATCAATACAGATATCGACCAGTCTGTATCTATATAGAGGTAGACCAGTCTTCAATGGGGACATCGATCCATCTATGTCTAATTGAAGTAGACCGATTTGTATTTATGTTAACATAAAGTGGTCTTTATCTATATTGAAGTAGATCAGACTTTATCAATACAGATATCGACTGGTCTGTATCTATATAGAGGTAGACCAGTCTTCAATGCGGACATCGATTGATCTATGTCTATATCAAAGTAGACCGGTCTGTATCTATGTCGACATAGACTGGTCTTTATTTATATTGAAGTAGACCGGACTTTATCAATACAGGTATTGAGCAGTCTGCATCTATATAGAGGTAGACCAGTCTTCAATGCAGATATCGATCGAACTATGTCTATATTGAAGTAGACCAGACTTTATTTCAAGATAGACTGTCCTTTATTTATATTGAAGTAGACCGGACTTTATCAATACAGATATCGACCAGTCTGCATCTATGTAGAGGTAGACCAGTCTTCAATGCGGACATCGATCAATCTATGTCTAATTGAAGTAGACCGGCCTGTATTCATGTTAACATAAACTGGTCTTTATCTATATTGTGGATCAGACTTTATAAATACAGATATAGACTAGTCTGTATCTATATAGAGGTAGACCAGTCTTCAATGCGGACATCGATCGATCTATGTCTATATCGGAGTAGACCAAGCTGTATCTATGTTGACATAGACTGGTCTTTATTTATATTGAAGAAGACCGGACTTTATCAATACAGATAATGACCAGTCTGCATCTATACAGAGGTAGACCAGTCTTCAATGCGGACATCGATCAATCTATGTCTAATTGAAGTCGACCGGTCTGCATTTATGTTAACATAAACTGGTCTTTATCTATATTGAAGTAGATCGGACTTTATCAATACAGATATCGACTAGTCTGTATCTATATAGAGGTAGACCAGTTTTCAATGCGGACATCGATCGATTAATGTCTATATTAAAGTAGACCAGTCTATATCTATGTTGACATAGACTGGTCTTTACCTATATTGAAGTATACCGGATTTTATATCAAGATAGACTGTCCATTATCTATATTGAAGTAGACCGGACTTTAACAATACAGATATCGACCAGTCTGTATCTATATAGAGTTAGACCAGTCTTCAATGCGGACATCGATTAATCTATGTCTAACTGAAGTAGACCGGTCTGTATTTTTGTTAACATAAACTGGTCTTTATCTATATTGAAGTAGATCAGGCTTTATCAATACAGATATCGACTAGTCTGTATCTATATAGAGGTAGACCAGTCTTCAATGCGGACATCGATCGATCTATGTCTATATCGGAGTAGACCAAGCTGTATCTATGTTTTTTTTTTTTTTTTAAATATATTTTTATTGCAGGAATCAGTACAATAATACAGTAACGACCAGCATCATATTATAGCCAACTCTTACAAGATATAGCCCCCGACCCCCTTCCATAGCATTGCTATACAGCCAAGCGGCCCATATTCCTGGGGTTGGGCAGCGAATGTAGCTGGGGCCAGTAGGATGCTGGAGCTGGTCCGGATAACACCCTGTCCGTCATCTGCTTTTCTAAACAAACCCCAACCCCCGAAACCCAGAAACCCAAAAAGATACCCCCCCTCAAACTTCCAGTCATTGTGAAACTCCCCCCTACCCCCCCCCCCACCATCAGCGCCAGGGAGCTTATTACTGTCGGCTCTACTGCTTGACCCACGGGGAAGGTAATAGTGCTGTTAATGCTAGTGTCTAACGGGACTCGGGTCTAGTTGCTTCTTCGCTTTCAGAGTCGCTGGGGGTACCATAATCCCTGAGGGCCTGCACCAGCGTTTCCCATTCTAACGCGGCCTCCTGCGCCTTCTCATTGCTTTGCCTCCAAGCCAACTGATAACGCAGCGCGCTCTCACCCGCCGCCCATTTCAAAAGTTCACCGTGCCATCTGCCGCCCGTAGGACCAGCACGTGCCTTCCAGTTCCTGGTCACCTCTCGCTTAGCCAGTAGGAGCCCCAGGTCTATAAATTTACTGGTGATTTTATTCCGGGGGGTATGGGGGAACCAGTGCAGTAGCCCTACCGCCGCATCGAACGATAAGTGCCTCCCCGTCACCTCTTCTAAAGTCGCCGCCACCTCCTGCCAGTAGGACGTCAATCCGGGACAGGCCCATAGCATGTGTAGGAGGTCTGCCTCCTGAGCCGGGCACCTAGGGCATTCCGCCGAGGCCGTGGCGAAATAACGCCTGATCTTAACCGGGGTCAGGTATGCCCTATGGAGAACATAGTAGTGGACCAGTTGGAAACGGGCACTACGTGTACCCTTCCATGCTCGCCTCACCAGCTGGGACCAGGTCGTCTCCGGGATCTCCCTACCGATGTCCTCTTCCCAGCGGGACTTCAGTGTAGTGAGAGGGACCAACCCCTCGGTAATCAGCCTGCCGTAAAGGCAAGTGACCGCCTTCACTGTGCCCGCCGACATCATTACATACTGGCACACCTGAGACAACTGAGGTTCCTCTAGCCCGTTTTGCCAGTGCGCCTGGATCACTCGCACAATGGCCGAGTGCAGCAGAAAGTCGCCCCGGGGGATCCCAAAGCGGTCAATGAGACCCTGAAAGGACAGGAGCACTCCGTCCTCGTACAGGTCCCCGACGAGCTGTAAACCCGAATCCTCCCAGTCCGCCAGTCGCGACCAGTCTCCTCCGTGGGGGAGGGCCGTCAGCATCCCCAATGGTATTTCAGGAGCATAAGGGGTCCGCAGGTGACCTCTGTTATGAGCCCGATTCCAACAGAGTCGGATAGTCCGCTCCTCCATCGACAGGTCCCGAAGGACTAAACGCTGTCGCAGCGCGATAAAGGAGAGGACGTGCCTGGCTATACCCGTCCCTCTACCGTCTTCCGGGCCTCTGAACTCCCTGGCTATCTCCTGGGTGTATGTCTGGAGCTGCGCCGCTAGGTAATACTTCTCAAAGTCCGGCACAGCGAGCCCCCCCTCGTCCTTCGGCCTCATCAGGGTATTGAGGGCCACCCGCTGCCGGCCCGTGCCCCAAAGGAACCCGACCACCATAGAACGTAAGCGGCGAAACATAGCCGGTGGGACCCAGATCGGCAAAGTCCGAAAATAATACAATAGTCGGGGGAGCGCCACCATTTTGAGCAGGGCGATGCGTCCCGCCACGGAGAGCGGCAGCGTGGCCCAAAAATCCATGCTGCCTCGGAGTGCCCGTATGCAACGGGCAATGTTTCCGTCTAGGAGGTCGGGCTGGTCGTGGTACACAAATACCCCAAGGTATTTAAAGCAGTCGGGTTCCCATCTGACCTCCCTACTTAGCGCCGGAGTGGGGACACCCCTACGCATCGGGAAGAGGCAGGTCTTAGACCAGTTCACTCGTAGGCCTGAGACGTCTCCGAACTCCGTTAGCGCTAATTCCGCTCCCCGTAATGCGTCGACTGGATCCTCCAGGAAGAGCAACAGGTCGTCCGCATAGAGCGAGACGTAATGCGGGCCCGCCGCTGTCCATAAGCCCGTATAGTGGGCTCCCGAACGAAGATGCATCGCTAGTGGCTCCACCGCTAGTGCAAAAAGAAGCGGGGATAAGGAGCACCCTTGCCGCGTGCCACGCTCCACCGGATATCGCGATGAAATCAAAGGGCCCGATCTAACCCTGGCTGAAGCGGAAGCGTAAAGAACTGCTGTCCATTTGATAAATCCCTCCCCGAGGCCGAATTTCCGCAATACCGCGCTTAAGTAGTCCCACTCCAGGCTATCAAACGCCTTCTCCAGGTCCACCGACAAAACTACCGGGGACGGGGCATCCACGAATGGTTCCCCAAGCAAGCGAAACAACCTTCGGATGTTCATGGTCGTATTTCGCCGTGGGATGAAACCGGCCTGGTCCTCGTGTACTAGGGAGCCCATTTGTCCCAACAGCCTCGAGGCCAAGATGCTGCTCAATATTTTGTAGACCACCGTCAGCATTGAGAGGGGACGGTAGGACCCCGGGTCAGACGAGTCTCGACCTGGCTTGAGGAGAGGAACCACCAACGCCTCACACATCGAGCCGGGGAGGCGACCCAACCTCTTCGCCTCCCTGTAGACCACCAGTAAACGAGGGGCCAGGAGGTCAGCATAAGCTGCATAGAACTCCACCGGTAGGCCATCCAGGCCCGGGGTCTTGTTCCTCGCCATCCGTTTGATGGCCCCGCGGATCTCCCCCAAGCCTATATCAGATCCCAGGGCGTCTGCCACGTCTTGTTCCACTGTGCGGAGTTCTAACGGGCGAAGATAGTTATCAAGCCGGTCTGGGTCACGCGCGGAGCGACTGCGATATAAACATTCGTAATAATGCCGGAAGCAATTAAGAATCTCCGGTTGGGTGCACACCTCAGTCCCATCTGCCCTACGCATCCCGGTCGTCGTCTGGGACTGGCGCGTAGGGTTGGCCAACCACGCCAGTAACGCGCTCGATCTGTCGCCCTCCGCTATAGATCGGACCGTGTAGGCCTTATAATCGAAACAGCGGAGCCGTTCGACCTCCACCGCCACCTTCTCCCTCGCCTCTACCGTTTGTGTTTGCAATTCCGGGTGTCCGGGTCGGCTAATTTCGAGCTCGCGGAGCGTTCGGTCCACTGCGTCTAAATCGGCCAGGATAACACGCCGCATGCCCACCCTCTTAGAGATACAGTACCCCCTCACCACTACCTTGAAAGCGTCCCATTCGAGCGCCCTAGTACTCGCGGAACCGCCGTTGGATGCAAAATAATCCGTGATTCTCTCCCCTAGGTCTGCCTTGAAGACACTGTCCTCGAGGATCTCGGGGCGCATCTTCCAGGTGGGTACCGCTGGCGTCCCAGGGAACCAGCGAATGTCCAGCAGGAGGGGGTTATGGTCCGAAATGGTCCGCGATAAATACTCCGATCGGACCGCTGCCGAGACTAATTCGGACGAACCAAGAAAGCCATCCAGTCTGACATGCAGCTCATGAAGGCTCGAAAAGTACGAATAATCTCTAGACGCGGGGTGATGCGCCCTCCAGATGTCCGTCAAACCCCAACGGGTCTGCCAATCTTGACGGCCTTTAGCCGTCCGCCGGACCGGGGAGTCGGGGAGCGGGGGATGCGAGCGGTCTATGTCTACATCTACCACGGAGTTAAAGTCTCCCCCCAGCAGGAGGGGACCGGTGAAAAAGTGGGCCAACGAGCCCGATAACCCGGAAAGGAAGGCAGTCTGGTCCACATTAGGTGCATACACACAGCAAACATTCAAGTCCCTCCCTCCTAGCGTGCCTGATATGGCCACGAAGCGCCCCTCTGGGTCCAACACTGTCCTCGTGACCTGGAAGGGGACTCCTGCCCTGATCCATATTAGCGCCCCCCTGGCATAAGCGGAGTACGCCGTGGAAAAGACCTGCCCTCGCCACCTACGCTGAAGCGCCGCCCCTTCCGCCTTGTTCAGATGCGTTTCCTGCAGCAGCGCCATTTGCACTCCCCTACGCACTAAATAAGCGTGGACCCTGTGACGCCTAGACATAGTGTGAAGCCCCCTCACGTTCCAAGTAATACATTTCAAGTTCGCAACATCAGCCATTGTCCCAAAGTGTTCTTGCACAGTCTCCCCGTCCGGGTCCCCACAAAGAAAAAACATCAATCCCCCCAGCGCTGTCGGCGGCCATTTTCCCCAACCAGAACCAAACCCCCCAAAAACCAACAAAACCCCCTCCCACCCACCCCAGAACAGGACCCAAACTACGCCATCTAGATCCCATCCAAACTCCTACGAAGAACAACCCCAAAAACCCCACTAGTCCTACGGTCGCCACCGTAGGAAGGCCGTATGGGCCAGGTGCGGGCTGAGCGGAGGCAGTGGGCCCTCGTCGCCCAGGCTACCAGGACTATAACAAGCCCCCCCTGTGTCAAAATCTTCCGGGGCAAGAGCAGAAGCCTCCCAACCCTCCCTCTTCCATTGTCAGCAATAAAGAACGGCAGCCGCCTCCCCCCTGCCGGGCCCCCACCCAAAACAAGGCAACCTATCCCATTACCCTTGTCCGTCCAAAAGGTCCTCCACCGATTTCGGTGTGATCACCGGTGTGTGGGTATGTCTGCCACTGAGTCTTCCGAGTCCGACGGTGCCCCCTGAGCACCCGGGTTTTCTTCCTCCTCTTCGATGTCTTCGCCCCTTGCTCCCGACAGTTCCGACAGAACTTCCAACACTCCCCTCCGCTCAGATGATGTCTCCGCTGTCGAGGGTCCTCCCGTGCGGCCGCGGCGGTTCCTGACCCTTTTAGATCGCCTCCTTTGTTCCGGCTCCTCCGCCTGATGGGTCGAGGCGTTATAACCATCCTTCCCTGTTCGGTACAGTTCGAGCCAGTCACAGACCTCCTCCGGGGTGTCGAAGAACTGGGTTTTGTCGTCGACAATGACTCGGAGCTTCGCAGGAAATAGGAGTGAATATTGGATGCCCTCACTCCTGAGTTCACGCTTAACCGCCAGGAAGGAGAACCGCTTGCGCTGCGTCTCGTAGGTATAGTCAGGGAAGATATTCACCTGGCTGTTTGCAACCTGGAACGGGCCATTGTGTCTAGCGGCATTTAGGATCAGGTCTCTGTCCCGGAAATGTAGCAACCGCGCCACCACCGGCCTCGGGGCTCGTCCCTGCTGTGGGGGCCGCGCTGGAACTCTGTGGGCTCGTTCTAAAGTGTAAAAGGAGGACAGGCCCTCCGGGACCACCGTGTCTCGGAGCCAGGTCTCCAGGTAGCGCACCATATCGCCTTCCTCAACCTTTTCCGGCAGGCCCACTACCCGAATGTTATTCCTCCTGTTTCGGCCTTCCGCATCCTCCGCCCTCCGTTCGAGGGTCTCGATTCGGGACATGGCATCCTTTATCGTCGCAGCCAGGGTTCTCTGCGCCGGTTCGATAGTCTTCACCGTGCTCTCCACCTCCTTGACCCGGTCTGAGAGTTTACCATGGTCTGCCCTAAGGAGGCCCAGGCCAGTCGCCACCTGGGCAATGTCCTGTTGTAGGGCCGACCGAGTTGCCTCTATGGCTTCCAGTACACGGTCGAATTGTTGCTGGAGTGGTGCGCCACCAGGTCGTTTAGGATCTCCATGTTCTTCCTTGTCCTGGGCCTCAGAGTCCGAGGTGGCCTGGCTGGATCCCTTGGCTCCTTTAGGTTTCCCCATGCTGCCAGGGGCTCTCCGCAAAGGTCCCGGAGTAGTCGCCTCCGTGCGCAAGTGTCCAGCACGACCTTCCCGGGGTTTCGCCCTCCAGTCCGGAATGGGCGATCTCCTTCTCCAGAGCCTGTGGAGACTCCGCCGTTTCGGCTCACGCCACCGCCACGGCGTCCGAGGGCACCGATAAGGGGGCGGAGACACCCGTCTCCGAGTCGGGCAGGCCCATTCACCCACTATAGCTCCGGGGCAAGGGCCATCAACACCCCCGGTTGTCCTGTGGCGCCCGAGTGTCGCGCCATCCATGTAGTTGGAGTGGCCAGGGACTCGCAGCTAGTTGCGGAGTCGCGGTGCCGACCACTGCCTAGAACTGGGTGCGCCCGTGCCCGGTGCCCTCTAACGCGTGGGCACCCGCCCGGTCGTCTAACCGAGTATGGTCCCGCCGTAGAGGGTCCGAACCAGCCAATGTCCAATGTCTAAAACAACTGAGGCTGGTGACACCCGCGAGACCTCCTCAACTCCGTAGGTTCGATCAAGGGGACAAAGGGGTCCGGGCGCCATATTGGGTCGCACTCCGCCACTCCGCAAACTTCGGCATTTCTTCAAAAGCCACCTCCGTCCAAACTCCATCAGGGCCCTCGGCAGGGTGTCGTCGCCTCACTCAACCGAACGCGGGGTCTGGGGTGCCCCTCAGCCTCCGATGTTCAGGATAATTCCGGGCTCAGTCCCGGAGCCGAGCTCTCAGGCGACCATCGCCATCGGCGCCCAAGCCACGCCCCCCCAAGCTGTATCTATGTTGACATAGACTGGTCTTTATTTATATTGAAGAAGACCGGACTTTATCAATACAGATATTGACCAGTCTGCATCTATACAGAGGTAGACCAGTCTTCAATGCGGACATCGATCAATCTATGTCTAATTGAAGTCGACCGGTCTGCATTTATGTTAACATAAACTGGTCTTTATCTATATTGAAGTAGATCGGACTTTATCAATACAGATATCGACTAGTCTGTATCTATATAGAGGTAGACCAGTCTTCAATGCGGACATCGATCGATTAATGTCTATATTAAAGTAGACCAGTCTATATCTATGTTGACATAGACTGGTCTTTACCTATATTGAAGTATACCGGATTTTATATCAAGATAGACTGTCCATTATCTATATTGAAGTAGACCGGACTTTAACAATACAGATATCGACCAGTCTGTATCTATATAGAGTTAGACCAGTCTTCAATGCGGACATCGATTAATCTATGTCTAACTGAAGTAGACCGGTCTGTATTTTTGTTAACATAAACTGGTCTTTATCTATATTGAAGTAGATCAGGCTTTATCAATACAGATATTGACTAGTCTGTATCTATATAGAGGTAGACCAGTCTTCAATGCGGACATCGATCGATCTATGTCTATATCGAAGTAGACCGGTCTGTATCTATGTTGACATAGACTGGTCTTTATTTATATTGAAGTAGACCGGACTTTATCAATACAGATATTGACCAGTCTGTATCTATATAGAGGTAGACCAGTCTTCAATGCAGACATCAATCAATCTATTGTCTATATTGAAGTACACCGGTCTGTATCTATGTTGACATAGACTGGTCTTTATTTATATTGAAGTAGACCGGACTTTATCAATACAGATATAGACCAGTCTCTATCTATATAGAGGTAGACCAGTCTTCAATGCGGACATCGATCGATTAATGTCTATATTAAAGTAGACCAGTCTATATCTATGTTGACATAGACTGGTCTTTACCTATATTGAAGTATACCGGATTTTATATCAAGATAGACTGTCCATTATCTATATTGAAGTAGACCGGACTTTAACAATACAGATATCGACCAGTCTGTATCTATATAGAGTTAGACCAGTCTTCAATGCGGACATCGATTAATCTATGTCTAACTGAAGTAGACCGGTCTGTATTTTTGTTAACATAAACTGGTCTTTATCTATATTGAAGTAGATCAGGCTTTATCAATACAGATATCGACTAGTCTGTATCTATATAGAGGTAGACCAGTCTTCAATGCGGACATCGATCGATCTATGTCTATATCGGAGTAGACCAAGCTGTATCTATGTTGACATAGACTGGTCTTTATTTATATTGAAGAAGACCGGACTTTATCAATACAGATATTGACCAGTCTGCATCTATACAGAGGTAGACCAGTCTTCAATGCGGACATCGATCAATCTATGTCTAATTGAAGTCGACCGGTCTGCATTTATGTTAACATAAACTGGTCTTTATCTATATTGAAGTAGATCGGACTTTATCAATACAGATATCGACTAGTCTGTATCTATATAGAGGTAGACCAGTCTTCAATGCGGACATCGATCGATTAATGTCTATATTAAAGTAGACCAGTCTATATCTATGTTGACATAGACTGGTCTTTACCTATATTGAAGTATACCAGATTTTATATCAAGATAGACTGTCCATTATCTATATTGAAGTAGACCGGACTTTAACAATACAGATATCGACCAGTCTGTATCTATATAGAGTTAGACCAGTCTTCAATGCGGACATCGATTAATCTATGTCTAACTGAAGTAGACCGGTCTGTATTTTTGTTAACATAAACTGGTCTTTATCTATATTGAAGTAGATCAGGCTTTATCAATACAGATATTGACTAGTCTGTATCTATATAGAGGTAGACCAGTCTTCAATGCGGACATCGATCGATCTATGTCTATATCGAAGTAGACCGGTCTGTATCTATGTTGACATAGACTGGTCTTTATTTATATTGAAGTAGACCGGACTTTATCAATACAGATATTGACCAGTCTGTATCTATATAGAGGTAGACCAGTCTTCAATGCAGACATCAATCAATCTATTGTCTATATTGAAGTACACCGGTCTGTATCTATGTTGACATAGACTGGTCTTTATTTATATTGAAGTAGACCAGACTTTATCAATACAGATATAGACCAGTCTCTATCTATATAGAGGTAGACCAGTCTTCATGGCTTGCCAGTTCAGGCTAAACTGTTCCAATGAGGCACAGGGTCAAGACTAATTTGCCTATAGCTTTGTTTGAACTGGGATGGCGAAGTGAGCTAAAGAACAATGATGGATTCAACCCAGATCTGTGACTGGGGGTGAGGGTCTGAAAACTTTCAGTGCTCTGTCCATCATCTCCTTGTGTTTGCTTTGTTCGCCCTAAGTTGGCAGGGTATGCCCAGACGTGGGTCTCTTGTTCACTTTGCCACTGGATTCAAGCTAGCCTGACTGAGGAGGGCTGTTAGCCCGAAACTGGTCCCAGGATGCTTGTTTCCGGTCCAGGGAAGACATGGCTTGGCAGTTCGGGTTGGACTGTTCCCATGAGGCACAGGGTCAAGACTGATTTGCATATACCTGTGTCTGAACTGGGGTGGCAGAGTGGGCTAAAGAACGGTGATGGATCCAACCCAGATCTGTGACTGGGGGTGAATGTCTGAAAAATGCCAGTGCTCCGTTCATGCTTGTCTTCAATGCGGACATCGATTGATCTATGTCCATATTGACCTAGACCTGTCTGTGTCAATGTTGAGATAGACGGGTCTTTATAAATATTGAAGTAGAACGGTGTGTAACAATATTGATGTAGAACAGTCTGTATCTATTTTGCCTTATACCAATCACTGTCTCCGTCTAAGTCTATATTGAGGTAGACCGAACTTTATCAATATTGAGGTCGAACGGACGGTCTGCATCTATACTGAGGTAGACCAGCCTTTATCAATATTGAAGTAGACTGGTCTGTATCTATATTGAAGCAGACCAAGCTCTGTTTCTGTCGAAGTATGTATTGAGGTAGACTGGATTTTAACAATATTGAGGTAGAACGGTTGGTATCTATATTGGTGTAGAACGGTCTGTATCTAGATTGATGTAGACCAGTCTTTATAAATATTGAAGTAGACCGGTCTGTATCTATAGTGATGTAGGGTGGTCTTTATTGATATTGATGTTGTACGGTCTGTATCTATAGTGATGTAGATCAGCCTTAATAATGAAGCGTGGCTCAAATCCACTGGAGTGACTTACAGCACTCACCTATAATTACCTTATAGGAAGTCAGCCGGACAGTGGAGAAGTATAACAAAAGTCTTTATTAGGCCAAACAACACTCATATGAGAGGGCCCTGTCCGACCTCACTCCTAGGAGTGCGAACGAGAGGACTGCCTCTCTGCATCACAGCAATACATTATAATGCAATACAGTAGATAGGGTACGCCCCTTGTGGAAAACTACTGAGCCCCAGACCAGTGAACAAAGATCTCATACAGCAGGCATCTGCACCTGCGAGGGATACATTATTATCTCTGCTCAAGGCCATGGAGCTAGGCTTCGGCGCCTCTGGGCATGAGAACATTGCAGATAGCGGAACTTGTTACTTTCGCCCACAGTAAGCCGAGAAACGAAAACTGCTGTCTTAGTATATTTCTGTATTCCTGCGGGAGGGGCATGAGTGAGCAGAACCCGCAGGCACAGAGAGTTACACAAAATGGTGGCACACAGGCTAAGCTAAGAAACTAATATGGTCACGCATACATTTGAATATAGGCAAGAAAGAAAAATATGAATTCAGCATAAGTGCGTTTACGTAAATGCGTTAGTTAGTCATATGATGCTAACTCACACGTCATCATAGGGTAATTAGAGCATCGAAAAGTGAATTCTATCAGACCCTCCTTTTAGCATCATTGGCTAACTATAGCCTCATTTATTTGCCAAAGGTAGTGCCGACATCCATTCTAGGGGCAGATCTGTACTACCTCAGTCTAGAACATCTTCTGCAATAAACATCAAAAAACTTGCATCAGCAGGAATTTCAGTAATCATAGAAGTGGCATATTGACCATGTAACTTCTTTTTCGGACGTATGTTTGCAGCACACATCGAACAACATGGAGGAAGGCAATATATACAAAGGCAACATGACAGAATTACGCTCACCACTCCAACCAGGCCCATCAATATTTTCCAGCCCCAGGAAGAAAAGGCACCCCAGAGCCACCCCTGGAGAGACCATGTTCCATTATCTTGGTGCAGTTCAGTCGCTAATCTATGCAATTTTTGTACTGCCAAGTTAACAGTCGGGGCGGAGTCAGGGATATACACGCAACAAGAGGTCCCGATGACGCGACAGGCCCCGCCCCTATCAGCTAATATGACATCAAGGACCATCCTATTCTGGATCGTAAATAATCTCATAGCCTGAACCTCAACAGAGATGTTAGTCGTAATGTCGGCCTCAACCAGAACCACCTTTTCCATTACCCTAGAGAGTCGTCTGATAGCTCTACTGTTGAATATAGGACCCCAGAAAGGGAGCAGACCCTTCGAAAAGTCAGTCCACTGCTGATACGAAGTATCTGTCTGATCAACGTCCTCTACCTGGAGGTCCCTCCTTTTACGCTGCCCCTGCGGCTGCTCTTGAGTATTGGAGAATCGTCGATGAGTTCTGTGGTAATCAGAGGGGGCCACATACACGGGAGGAATCAGATAAGCCAGGTAGCACACCCCACCCCAACCCTCGGGCAACCATAAGTACCCATTTTCACCGCAAACAAAATAGACACTGGGTGGGGCAATCAAGGAAGGGCTAACGGGCAGACGTATTGAAGCAGTCACGTTACAAGAGCTATTTCCAACCTTTATGGGACCCCGTCCCTCTATACAGAAAAATGGAGGAGGGCCCACCACAGCCAAGGGTATCAAACTTTTGGAGCTGTCGTTACTCTTAGGGGGATGCCTATAAGACAAGGTGGCATTCAATTTCATGAAACTATCCCTGAGTCGATCAGTATCATTAGGTGTCAAGAATCGACCCAACTTTTTCTCACATGTCTCTATAAAGGTCTGGTCAAAACGTCCGTCAGTATATATTCGTCCAAGGGAAGCTGAAGGCAAAGGGCGTACTCGCATTGTCATTGTCCACCCCCTATTCTGCAGTCGGGGAGTTAGGGAATCTGGCTGTTGGAAATATTTGACAAGACCTATAAGAGTATACCATCCCACACAACTATTTACCGGAGTCAAAGGAAGAGCAAGGAATCTATCTTTCTTATAAGCAGCAGAAGGCAAAAGCCCACATACCCAGCAATCTGTCATGTTGGTAGTGGCATGTGCGTGATGCAAAGTTTTAATAAAAACATTATCCCTATAATTCTTTCGTATCATTCTTTCCCCGTATTCAACTGTTAACATTTGGTGTTCCGGAATAGCAGTAGGTGTGGGTGCAAATGTATGAACGGGATAATGTTTATCTACGAAAAACAGTATTCCAAGAGTCACCAGAAAGGCAATTAAAACAATGATGATAACCACAATTTTTCCCTTTCGGGGAAGGGCCAACCAGGGGGAATCGGGCACACGTCTCGGGGGAGCTGCAAAAGGCTGCTCCTCATCAGGTATTGGCCGCCCAAAGGGATACATTTCCAATAATCGTTCAAAAATATCAAAAATCAAAAGGGAAAAAATAAAAATCACACTGTTACTAAGGAAAAATAGTCCCAGACAATCCTCCACCGGCCAGAGGGGTTCTTCAACCCTTAAAAAGGGATCTTCTCCCTGTGTCCTTCAAAGCCTCACAGGCAGGCTTTTACCGTCCATACCTGCTCCCACGTCGCTGGTCAAAACTTTTGAAACAAGGGAAGCACTTAATTTGGGCCCCGCACCACTCTATAGTCTCAAAGAACACAATCTTCGGCTAAACACCAGGGCCCTTACAAGTCCATCCCTACCACTAAATCTTCTTTTTCAGAATGTCCACTAAGCCCTTCTTCCAGTATTTAGTCCATTACATTCCAGCACTGCACTTATTTCTTTCGGGCCTCAAATTGTAACGGGTGCTCCCTGGCACTTCGTGGTCGGAGAACAAAGCAGGTGTCTCCGTGGCAGATGCTGAACTTTCCGGTATCTCTTTGCTAGCAACAAGAGGAGTGGTAGAGCTCACAGAATTTTCAATGCCGCTTCGCTCTTCTCCAATCAGTGAAGCATCCGAGAAAGGAACATACCTCGGGATATGTTCACACTCTTGGTCAGCGATGCCGTCTTGCACCCATTGATCATAGGGCAACGGGAGCGGGACCCTCTTTACATGAGAGGCATGGGTCCACGCCTTTCTGCCGTCAATTCGCAGTGCAGTGCGCGTGGTAAGTAGCACCTGACGAGGCTCTGACCATCTGGGCTCCAAACAGGACTTCCGCTGGTATCGTCGCACCACGACCCAATCCCCTGGGTGGATGGTGTGTCCAGGCCCCTCCGGCAACGGCTTCAGAGTGTCTGCTACCTGCTGATGAATAGAACGAAGATCTTTAGTCAAAGCATACAGATAGTCTGTCAACAGAGGGTAAGGAACTTCGGAGAAACATTTAGGTCGGGGCACTCCCCAAATATTGGCCGGGCGGCCAAATACCACCTCGTGCGGGGAGACGCCCATTTTTGCATTTACAGTGACTCTTGTGGATAGCAAAGCTAAGGGAAGTGCGTCTGGCCAACGAAGACCTGTACTCTCACATATTTTGGCCATTTTTAACTTGAGCGTGCCATTAAACCGTTCCACCAGTCCTGCCGCCTGAGGGTGCAAGGCTGAGTGGAACTTCTGGGTGATATGTAGACCTTTGCATATATTTTTCACTAATTCAGCATTAAAGGACGTACCATTATCACTCCAGATCACCCTAGGTAATCCAAAGCGGGAGAAATACTCCTTTATCAACATTTTTGCAGTAGACATAGCCGTGCAGTCTTTCGTTGGGAATGCCTCCACCCACCTACTAAAGGCGCATACGACTACAAGGACGTACTTCAAGTTGTTGACTCTTTCCATTTCGATGTAATCCATCTGAATCACCTCAAAAGGGAAAGAGGGGGGTGCAAAATTTCCAACCGGGACAGGGGTACCCTTTCCAGGATTGTGTCTCAAACACACCATACATTGACGAACCAAATTGGTAGCCATCTTAGAGATGTTTTTATTGCTCCACACCGGATCTAATAATTTGGAAATGCCCTTTGCACTCACATGGGCAGGTCCATGTGCCATTGTCACTACTGGAAGGACATACGCATTCGGTAACATCCATCTTCTCTTGTCTGTCACATCTGTCCAACATTCATCCGCATCCAGTCGTCCCTGCCCATCCTTCCATGCTCTCAATTCCTCATCCGTTGCTTTACTCTGTATGTTCCTGACACTTTGTACCGTGTCAGCGAACATATGAATATCTGGGACCCATCGTGCTGGCCCTGCCACAAACATCCGTGGTAATTTTTCTCTAGCAGTCTCTTTTGCTGTCTCGTCGGCAAAAGCGTTGCCTCGCCCGACATCGTCCACTATTGTCTTGTGTGCGCTACATTTTATCACAGCCAGTCTTTTGGGTAGTGTCAATGCCGTTAGCAGTCGTAATATCAGTGGACCATGTTGTATGCGTTGGCCATGGGAGGTCAAGAATCCCCGTTCTGCCCAAAGTCGCCCGTAATTATGAACCACGCCAAAGGCGTATTGGCTATCAGTGTAAATGTTCACATCCAACCCCTCACTCAACTCACATGCTCTCAGTAAGGCAATAATCTCAGCAGCCTGAGCAGAATTGTAAGGTATTCTAGAAGTCTCTACCACCGTCTGTAATGTTGTTATTGCATATGCTGCTGTCGATGTCCCATCTGGTAATTTAAAACAGGATCCATCAACATACAGTTCCCCATCTGGGTCTTCCATGGGCCTGTCTGTCAGATCCACCCTCCCCTTTGTCTCCTCTTCAGTCTTATACAAACAGTCGTGTATGTCATCACCATGTGTGTCACTATCTGTGGGGATGGGTAACAAGGTGGCGGGGTTCAATGTGGCACACCTTTTAATTGTCACATGGGGTGCAAAAAGAGTCATCTCGTAACCCGTCAGACGAGCGCTTGTTAAATGCTGCGTCTGTGTCCTGTTCAGTAAAATATCCACAGCATGCGGTACCATTACTGTGAGATCTGTTCCCAGCACGAGCCCTGCCGATTGTCTTATAGAGACCGCAGCAGCCGCCGTGGCTCTCAGACAGCTCGGCAGCGCTCTTGCCACATTATCGAGCATTGCAGAGAAGTATGCACACGGTCTCTGCTTCCCCCCAAAACACTGAGTTAGGACAGACAACGCGCAACCTTCCGCCTCGTGCACGTAAAGAACAAAAGGCTTCTGGTAATCAGGTGTTCCAAGAACTGGCGCAGAACACAGAGATTCTTTTAGTAACTCAAACGCTTCCTGACATGCGGGGGTCCAGGGTAGGGGTTCGCGCACTTCTTTGGTAGTCAGATACAATAGGGGTTTTGTTAGTAACGCATAGTTAGGTATCCACTGACGACAATACGATGTTATGCCTAGGAACGCGCCCACCTCTCGCTGCGTATTAGGTACCTGCATGTTAGTGATCGCTTTTATGCGCTCCGGCGTCAATCTCCTCCCCACTTTCGAAAGGAGGTGACCGAGGTAGGTGACCTCCGTTCGACAGTATTGAAATTTCGGAAGGGACACTTTATGCCCCCTCTTCGCCAAATGGTGTAACAATTTCACAGTAGCATCTCGACAACCCTGCTCATCATCCGACGCTATTAGGATATCATCCACATACTGCAACATTACGTTGCCGGGTGGAAGTTCCAGATCATCCAATTGTGCTTTTAGAGCCTGACTGTATATACTAGGACTCTCAGTGTACCCCTGAGGAATTCTCTTGAAGCGAAAACTTCGGCCAGCCAATGAGAATCCGAAGAGATACCTGCTATCTTCATGTACAGGAATACTGAAGAAAGCATTTTTCAAATCAAGGACAGAGAAATATTTGGCCGAAGGTGGAATCATGGTCAATATCGTAGTGATGTCTGAGACCACCGGGTACTGTGGCTCCACTACTCTATTTACTTGCCGCAAATCGATCACAAATCTATAGACATCAGGGGTATTATCTGTTGCATCAGGTGACCGTCTTTTAAGTACAGGCAAAATAGGACTGTTACATATATTCGAATTAGTCTCTTCTACAACTCCAGACTGTATTAACTCTTGAATTATTTGTAACAAGGCCCTCTCACCCTCTCTAGGTATCTTGTATTGCGGAATTCTGGGCAATTTGGCTCCCACCTTCACTCTTATTGTCACCGGGGCAATGTCCATTCTCCCCACATCATTATCACTGACAGCCCACAAGCTGTCTGGTATGCCTCGAAACTCAGGTGGCAGCGGGTCGTCTTTTGAAAAGCACTGTAGTGGGCGGGCAACATTGGGTCCTAGAGTAAGGTACACGCCATCCGGGGAACAATAGATGGTAGCATGCAATCTCTTCAATAAGTCTAAACCCAACAAATTTTCACCACAATTTGATGTCAATAAAAACGGTGAATCAACAGTAAAAGGACCAATCGTTAACGTGAGAGGTTTAGAAATGGGGCTAATCACCGGAGTTCCTGCGAAACCCACGGATATGTTATTCTTGCCAGACAGAGCCGCCCCTGGGACCCGAGAACGAGCCACTGAACTTTTCATTGCACCCGTATCCACTAGAAATTTCTGTTGAGACCCTAGTAAGTCGGCTTCGACATAAGGTCCCCTCTGATCAACTTCCATAAGTACTGGTCCCATGCTCTGTCCTACGCTGTCCTAGTTGTGGGAGAACCCTGTCAAATCATCAACTGAGTAATCATCGTTATAGTACTGGCCCCCGCTCCTCTGCGACTGTTGTCTATCTGTCCCATTGTCAAAGTAATTGCCTCCCGGTCTCCCGCCTCCTTCTGATCGCGCAGCCTGTCTCCCAAAATCACCGCCACCTCTTCCTCGTCCGCGCCCTACACCAGCGCTTGCCTGAAGCAGCGGGCAATCCCTCCACCAGTGCCCCTCCTGCTTGCACTTCGCGCACTGATTCGGTCCCAGCCTGTCCCTGCTCTCACCTCTCCCAAATCCACCTCCGCGGCTCGGCCCCGCACCCCTTCCTCTGCCTCTTGCCACCTGCTGCAACAAAACCCTCGTCTTCAAATCTTTAGCCTTCTTTTCCTGTTTGTCCTTATTTTCATTTTCCCTGTGCTCGTAATATTGCGCCATACTTAGTATTCCCGAAGGAGAGGACGTTGTCCACGTGCTCTCCGACGCTTGCAGTCTGGCCGATATCTCAGGCAATAAGTTTGTGACAAACCTGTTGACGAAGAGCCGTAACCCTCCATCCTGCGACACATCCTGCCCACTAAAATCCATAAACGTTTCCTCAAACCTCGTGAAGAAATCAGAGACCGCCTCATCCTTTTTCTGCTTGCAAGCCGTCAATTTGTCCCAATCTACCTTTTTCGGGGGGATGAGGGAATGCATATATTTTATAATACGCCCTGGCAAAGCCAATATCTCAGCCTTCGGCTTCTCCCCTGGCTTACGCTCCTTGTCCCAATCCTGCAACTCCTGCCATGTACCACCCAGTTCCTCCGTATGATCCGTACCTTTCACTTGTCGCCACACATCAACCGGGACCAAAAGCCCGAAAAACAATTCGACGTCAGCCAACGTCATCACAGTAGAAGACGCCGCTTCCGTGAGCTCTTTGTAATAGGCTGTTGGATTCTTTCTAGAATCCGGCAGTTGAGCCTTCAATGACAACACCTCACTTCTCTTCCATGGCGTATACACCCATTGCTCCTGAAAATGCGCATCAATTCTGTTCCTTGTAACAGCCTTCGTGACTGGATCTAACAACTCGGGGATCTCAGGATGAAAAATAGGGTGTACCTCTCACATTGGGTGGAGACCTGGGAAATGGGGTGTACCTGCAGAGGGCAACTCATTCCTGTATTGCAAAAGCGCGCGCAGACTACTCATCACTTCCTTCACCCCCGTGTTCGTTCTGTACGCTCCAGCCTGTATATCCCGCAAAACCGCCGGAGCCACACCTCCATATCCCTGCTCCCATAGCGGTATCAATACGCTAGCCATGTGCCACAGAGCGTGCTGCTGCATTAACGGCTCAAAATCTTTCATGGTGGACCAGATATCATCAAACGAATAAATATTATTCCTGGCCCATTGACATGCCTGGTTAGCCACCAAACTTTTTTCATCCAAACCAACAGTAGAACGCGTAAGCAGCTTCCGTACCTGTGAGAACAATCCGCTACCTGCGCCACGACTAGGGGTTACCATCTCCTGACTGGGGGTGGTGCTGGCTGAAACTGTAGGGAGTGCTAAAGAAAATGGCGAGGGGGCGGGTGAAGTGGGCTGAAGTAGAGAAACGAGGGGTGTCGAGGGCAGGGATTGTTGGGGGGCACTCGCCGAAGGACCTGGAATGGCGCTACTAGGGGCCGAAAGTGCACCAGAGGAGGGGTACAATGGCTGCGGGGCATAAGGGGGAGGGGGTCGGGCATTCAAAATGTCCTCCATCTCATCTGGGTCGTCCTCTCTCACTACGTAACTTTTATTTTCCTTCAGCCTACAAAGTCTATCTGCGCGCTCCATGCGTAATGCATTCTCATTCCCCACCTGTTCTCTCGCTTTCTGCGCCATAGTCTGGGTGAACTTTTTATACTCCTCTTTCTCCTCTCGCATCTTACGTTTCCTGACCTCTTTCTGCCATATTCGCAAAGAGTCGAACATACTCTGGCGGCTGCGCCTAGCAAACAGTTTATCTTGCAAATAATCCAATTTAGCTTCATCAAAAGAACCCGTCAAAGGCCATTGTAAATCCACATTATCAGCAGTGTATCGATGCCACAAAGTGCCAAACAAAATCGGAACCAGTCCGTGTTTAACATACATATCAAAACTCGGTGTCCCTTCAGGGGGTGCGGGTTGGCTCTCGGCCAGTCTAGTATCTGAGGGTCGACAACAACATCCAAAACATCTCAACTTGCTAAAACACGGCATCTTTACTTTATCTTGAATCTCAACTCAAGTTCATTCACACACAAACATATAGACGTACACCAAAGAACCACGTACACATATACAATATCTCCAAACACGTGTTACCAAATGGGACAAGGCCCGTCGACCAAGTCCTGGGGAACCTGGACTCTACCGCAGACCGAACAGTACACTAACTGTTCTGAGGACGGGGAACGAATCCGCCACCCGTGCGGCACTATGGATCGCTGCGCACTTTACCGCGGGAAACCCCGATCACGCCTCCTCCGAATCACCACACTAGGAGTTCGGGGTAAGCGCACCAGAGTCTACCCACAATGAGCCACGCCTTCACCACAGTACCATCCGGTCGGATCACTACAAACAATTACCTCGAAATACGTCCCCAACCCCATCAAGTCTGTCAGAGCACCGACTCGTACTCTGAGTTCCCCGGAGCACACTAGCCCCAGGAGCACACCGGCTCCTCAAACCATCGGAGACACTCTAGTCTCCCGGAACGCTCCTGTTCCTGCAGCAATCACAGGTGGACCACTCACCTTCCGTTGGCGGCACCGACCTCTACCGTTCTCCACCTCCGGCTGCCAGGACCAACACGGTCAGCTTCAAGTTCCGCCTTCTGGACCCCGGCGTAAGATCCGAACCAGGACCTCTCCCGATCAGCAGGGTGGGGCAGCGCTGCGAGAACCAAGCTCGGCATCAAATGGGATCCCGGGCCCACCGTGCCGACCAGCGGGTCCCCGGTCTTCTGCTACCCACTTACGGGTGAGAAAGATCCTTATCGCGGGGTCCCTATTCGGGCGCCATCTGATAAGCGTGGCTCAAATCCACTGGAGTGACTTACAGCACTCACCTATAATTACCTTATAGGAAGTCAGCCGGACAGTGGAGAAGTATAACAAAAGTCTTTATTAGGCCAAACAACACTCATATGAGAGGGCCCTGTCCGACCTCACTCCTAGGAGTGCGAACGAGAGGACTGCCTCTCTGCATCACAGCAATACATTATAATGCAATACAGTAGATAGGGTACGCCCCTTGTGGAAAACTACTGAGCCCCAGACCAGTGAACAAAGATCTCATACAGCAGGCATCTGCACCTGCGAGGGATACATTATTATCTCTGCTCAAGGCCATGGAGCTAGGCTTCGGCGCCTCTGGGCATGAGAACATTGCAGATAGCGGAACTTGTTACTTTCGCCCACAGTAAGCCGAGAAACGAAAACTGCTGTCTTAGTATATTTCTGTATTCCTGCGGGAGGGGCATGAGTGAGCAGAACCCGCAGGCACAGAGAGTTACACAAAATGGTGGCACACAGGCTAAGCTAAGAAACTAATATGGTCACGCATACATTTGAATATAGGCAAGAAAGAAAAATATGAATTCAGCATAAGTGCGTTTACGTAAATGCGTTAGTTAGTCATATGATGCTAACTCACACGTCATCATAGGGTAATTAGAGCATCGAAAAGTGAATTCTATCAGAAGTAGACCGGAATGTATCGATATTGATAAACATCGGTCCATATCTATACAGAAGTAAACCAGTCTTTATCAATATTGAAGTAGACAGGTCGGTATCCAGGTATTAAGATAAACTGGTCTGTATCTATATTGATGTCGTACGGTCTGTATCTATAGTGATGTAGACCAGCCTTAATAATGAAGTAGACCGGAATGTATCGATATTGATAAACACCGGTCCATATCTATACAGAAGTAGACCAGTCTTTATCAATATTGAAGTAGACAGGTCTGTATCCAGGTATTAAGATAGACTGGTCTGTATCTATATTGATGTCGTACGGTCTGTATCTATAGTGATGTAGACCAGCCTTAATAATGAAGTAGACAGGACTTTATCGGGACTGTATCCAGGTATTAAGATAGACTGGTCTTTATCGATATTGATGTCGTACGGTCTGTATCTATATTGATGTCGTACGGTCTGTATCTATATTGATGTCGTACGGTCTGTATCTATAGTGATGTAGACCAGCCTTAATAATGAAGTAGACCGGAATGTATCGATATTGATAAACACCGGTCCATAGCTATACAGAAGTAGACCAGTCTTTATCAATATTGAAGTAGACAGGTCGGTATCCAGGTATTAAGATAAACTGGTCTGTATCTATATTGATGTCGTACGGTCTGTATCTATAGTGATGTAGACCAGCCTTAATAATGAAGTAGACAGGACTTTATCGGGACTGTATCCAGGTATTAAGATAGACTGGTCTTTATCGATATCGATGTCGTACGGTTTGTGTCTATAGTGATGTAGACCAAACTTTTTTTGTTGTTTTTTCAAAGCTTTATTTTCCAGTTTTATGCATACATGAATAAGATATACAGTAGAGTGCGGTCTATAGTATCGGCAATAACAAGAGATATATGTAGTATGACAAGTGTTATATGTTACATTTACTGGTGCAGGTGATCAATGGAATGTGGGTGGAAATCTAAGACATACGTGTTCAACAGAGTGATTTGCAATACATGGAAATCTTTGTTACTCCGAGCATTAACTTAGCACAGATAACATCACAATGAGTGTGGCGAATAGCAAAGACGTTTCAACATCATGAATATTCGCCCCATGTAATGTTTCTAGCCGACCCCCTCAAGAACTATACCACTAGCTATCTGTGAGGCCTGTTCGGATTGTTTCTTAGCAATGTATATCCTATATGGGCCCCAAATGTCCACTGGTCACGATGAGCTGGGGATCAGCGTAGAGTATTCCTCGCAATTAATATTGCAAAATGCTAAACTGCGAAGCCATGATTGTAGTGACGGGTCCCGTTTGCTGCCCCAAAGTAGAGCAATCCCCCGCTTGGCTAACAGGAAACCCAAAGCTGCCAATTTCCTGACCTTCCTAGGGAAATTAACCACTTATTCCAACAGTGCGATCTCAGGAGTGGGTAGTAGCTGCATGGAGATTATGTCTCATAACGTGATGTGGATCTGGGTCCAGTATCGGTGTATTTTAGGACAAGTCCAGGAGAGGTGGGCAAAGTCGGCAAATGGAGCCAAGCATTTCTGGCAGTGGTGGGGCCTGGTACGGTCTATCCTATGGGATCGTGTGATAAATTCTGCGGAGAAACTTAAAATGAAGTAGCTTATGCCTGCTGTTCAACGAAACCTCTTTGGTTGCCCCGCAGCATTGTTCCCATTGGTCGTCTGTAATGGGCCTGCCCAAATCCACCTCCCAAGCCGTGCGTACTTTAGCGTCAGAGAATGGTCTGGACGTCCCACATTGCTTGTAGGATTTTGAGATCAGATGTGTGCCTGTAGGGCTTTTGATAAGCAGTGTCAATGGTGGGGCTGGCTCAGGGGCCGATGGAAGGAAGGGAACGTGGCCCGAAGCATGGAGTACATAAGTGTCAGAACAGAGGTGTCCATAAAGGAGCGTTCACTTCCTCCAACACGAGAAGACATGATCATCAGGAAACAGGTCACCTATCGTGTGAATGTGGAATTTCTCAAGTGTGCGTTGGATCAAGACATCCACCGTCATGGGAAACAATGAAGGGTTTGGCAGGGGTAACTCTGGAGAATACACCTGAACAAGGCCCAACAGTCTACGCAGCCTGTCCCGTGCTAAGCAGGTGGTGGAGACGTTTGAATATCGCGGGGGTCCCTAGGGAAGCCCATGGATAGAATAGTGGAAAGATGTCGTGGGAGTACTAGGTCCGCCTCTGGCTTCAAATATGTGACACGCGCATCCGGGTGGTACCAGGCATATGCATAACAGCATTGTGCTGTCAGGTAGTACAAATACATGTCTGGGACCCCAAAGCCCCCTCTCTCATATGGCAGAGTCAAGGTCTGCCAGTTCACACGTGGTGTCTTGTCCCCCCAAATGAGGCGCAATAGAAGTGTACGTAGTTGGAGAAAAAAAGTCTTGGTAAGAGGAATGGGAATATTGTTAAAAAGGTATAGAAACCGGGGGAGGACCACCATTTTAATTATAGCCACTCTCCCGGCCAGTGACAAAGGTAGCCGCAGCCATTTCACAGTCTGCGATTCCAAAGAGCTAATAGCCCTGCCATAATTTAGCCTGATCATGGTAGCAGTGTCTAGATGGATATAGACTCCGAGATATTTGACAGCATCCTGGCACCACTCGAGCGGGAATTCGCATTCCCAAGAAGTCGTGCCAGCAGTTAACGGGAAAATAACCGATTTGTGCCTGTTAACACTGTGCCCAGAAAACCTACCGAATAAAATCATTTCCATAATCAGGGTTTCGAGATTAAGATGGGGCATCCTAACATACAAAATAGCATCATCCGCGTAGAGAGAAACCAGGAGAGGCCCAGTGAGAAATTGTAGGCCGCAGTGTAAATGTTTTTTCTGAAAGTGTCGAACTAGAGGGGACATTTCCAATATAAAAAGCAATGGGGACAATGGGCATCCCTGCCTCGTGCCACGAGACAGAGTAAAAGGACCAGAAAGAGTACTATTCAGGCGTAGTCTAGCTGTTGTTTCAGTGTAGAGGAGAGCAATCGTAGAGACAAAACATTCGGGCATACCCATACGTCACATAATAGACAGGAAAAAGACCCATTCAAGGGAGTCGAATGCCTTCTCTGCGTCAAGGAGTACGGCTGCAGCAGGCGTGACGGGATCGATCCTGTGCAGCACCGTGAACAGAGTCCGCAAATTAAGTGACGTGGATCTATGAGGCACGAAGCCTGATTGAGCCGGAGAGATGATGAATTCCATTAATAAAGATAATCGTATTGCGATTACCTTCGTCAATATTTTATAATCAATGTTCAGTAGGGGAAACGGTCTATAGGAGCTACAGAGCTTATGGTCTCTGCCCGGTTTGGGAAGAAGAATAATGACCGCTTCTATGAACGTTGGAGGAAGAATACCCACTTCTAGTGCCTCAGCATACACCCCCCCCAACTTGGGACTAAAATATCTTTATAAGCTTTATAAAAATCAGCCGAGAAGCCGTCAAGACTAGGAGCAGATGAGCCACGCAACGCCTCGATCGCCTCCAATATGCTGTCCTGAGATAAAAAGTCCTGCATATACCGCTCTAGATAGACCATTGCAATTTCCGCCAGATATTCCCCCTGGTCCCGCAGGTTCCCTATGACTCTGGAAGTGTATATTATTTTGTAATATGAAAGGAATGTGCCGCATATGTCTGGGGTAGAGTGTAATAGGGTGTAATTTGGCCCTATAATTTCCGTGATGTAAGCTTTATCCCGCGGAGGGCGGAGGGTGTGTGCCAGGGTCCTTCCAAGTCTTTCGCCCTCACCATATCACCGCTCGACATGCTGTTTATTAAGGAACAATAGCTATTGTTCCGTGGCTTCTCTAAATTTGAGCAGTAGAGCTAAGCGTCGGGTCTCCCCGGTTTCGGATACCGTTACCATTAAATCTCGGTCCAGGGCAGCGATATCTGCTTCAATGCGGTTTAAAGTGGAGTGGAGATCCCGCAGGACCCCAGCATGTTTAGCAATACAGACGCCCCTGATATAAGCTTTGAATCCCTCGCAGAGTACCGCCCAGGTGTCCACCGACCCAGTGTTTGTTTCAAAGTATTCCTCTATAGCCCGTCTAACTTCCTCTTGAAAAACCTGATCCAAAAGCGCGCTTCCAGGAAAGCGCCATTTTCTCTGATATCCTCCCGGCCTAGGGACGTTAATTTTAGGCACGACCGGAGAATGGTCCGAAAGCGTGCGAGGTAAAGTAAGCAACCCTCCCAGCCATCTAGCAACACCCGGGAAAACCAACCAGTAGTCTATCCTGGTCCACGTGTTATGAAATCCAGAATAGTGCGTGTATTCCGTGAGATGTGAGTGCAATTTGTTTTCAATATCTATTAAAGGAAGTGGTTGCATATGTCGTTAAGCGCCTGTCGTGAACGGGGTTTAGAGTCAGGAGAAGTGGAAGTGCTGTCACTGGCTGGATCCAACAACAAATTGAAATCACCTCCTATTATCAGAAGTCTGCGGTCAAGTGTCAATAGCTGCACTTGCAACTCATGGAAAAAATCTGGGGAGTCCACATTAGGACCATACACACAGACCAGGGAGATCTGTTGTCCCATCAATAAACCAGCAACAATCAGAGTTCGGCCCTCACCGTCGACCAATATCTTATGTAAGGAGAAGGGGACTCTTCTATGTATGAATATGGCAACCCCCCTCGCATATCGACTGTAATTGGAAAAAAATCTATGGGAACCCCAGTTCGCTGCAACAGGAATGTGATCAGAGTTGGACAGATGTGTTTCCTGCATGAACACAATATCATTGTTATGTCTGGCGATATTGTTAAGGACTTACCTTCGTTTTCTAGTGTTGTTTAAACCTCTAACATTCCATGACATCAAAGAGAGCCTGGAAGGACCGGGCTGGCGCCCTAGCTGTACCATTGGAAAACAATCACCTCAATCACACCGCAATGCATAGCAACCTCATGCCGTATACCAGCAATCTGAGCAATGACTATAAAAGCAACATTGAAATCAAGCAAATGTACCCCCCACCACCCACCACCCCGCCTCCTACCAACCCAAGCGAGGCATACCCCAACTAAATGTATTGTGACACCAACCTGGTCTTAAGTTTGTCTTAAGTCAAACTTAAGACAAAATCTTAACTTAAGTCTGTCTTAAGTCTGTCTTAAGTGTGTCTTAGGTCTGTCTTAAGTCTGTCTTAAGTCAAACTTAAGACAAAATCCTAACTTTACTACTACTAAATGCCTTCTGTGAATACCAAAAGCAGTAAGTTTAGGATTTTGTCTTAAGCTGGTTCTGTGAATCGGCCCCTATGTCTATATTGTAGTGGACCTGACTCTGGCCACTCATTTGTTATTCTTCACCCTTCTTTATTTATTTAATTATACATTTTAATTTTTAGGGGTGTCCCCGTAACACCTGGGAACCCAAGGCTCGTGTTTTTTGTTGTGGGTTGCGGAAGGAGCCCCAAGCCTCATTGGTGTCCTGAAACCAGCTCCATCCCATGAGGGTTCAACAGGAGCTGGCCACTGGCTCACTGGGTCTATGAGATCAAATTGTTCGGGGAGGGGAGCCACAACCCCCACCCAGCAGTGAGGAGCCACTGGGCCCCGACCCACCCCGGGGATTCAAAGTGAAATGGGCGCGACCTTGTCCCTTTTTAAAAACAATTGTTTGCCATGTATCCTCCACAGATCCACAAACCCTGATGGGAGCCCCCCCCCCCCCACAAGGCCTAGGCTGACAGGGTATCCCTCCCCTGCCCCCATGACCAAAGTTTTATTTTTATTTTTTAAGACAGAGGAGTCATTCCGGAGTCTTAAAATGGCTGTCGCAACATATTTGTTGATGTTGAGTCAGCCAATCTGGTCATTATAATTTGAACTGTTGGTTGGTGGTATTTCCACATTATCATATATTAATAAAAAAGAAAAATTATTTTCTCAAAAACTACTGAACTGATTTACATCAAAACACAAAACACTTGCTTTCTACGTAGATTTATAGCTTTCTGCCAAATTTGACGGAATTCAGTTTAGCCATTTTTTTCTGTATCGCTGTTCACATTTCCTGTGGAAAAGTGCACGGGGAAAATATGTTTTGGGTCCCCATGTTTCTCGGCCCTCGCTTGACGGATCTCTCTGGAACTTTTCAGGAAGAGCTTAGGCGGATGAACTTTTTTGGGGTTCCAGGCCCCCCCCTTTCCAATCCCTTGCTAGTATCTCCTATTAAAATTTATATTTTTTACCTGACTTAATAGAAACTCCTATGTTGGCTTCAAATCATCATTTTTTTAAATAAATGTGGTGCACAACTAAAACCTCACTGATCCCTTTCCTCTAATTCTGTCCTTAAGGGACTTGTTGAAGGTTCAGGCATGAAGGAACACTGCAGCTTCCCACTTCCCATCAGGAGCCAGAGCGGGTAGTTTCAGGCCCTTTGTCGCGAGGGACGTTGACCGCTCCCTGCATTCTTCCTCTTATGGCAGGCCCACCGCACCAGTGTCATGCTGCACCTCCCTCCTCCTGTACAGTCACTCCTGTAGGGTTTGCAAGCTCCATCCGTTCTGGGTAGCTAGGCTGTCTTTGAGGAAATCCAAAATGTAATTTTCATTCTGAGGGTCTTACTAATATCAATAAAGAACATGGCACAGAAGCTGAAATATGAAAAAGATATCTTTATTAAACTTAATTAAGTGAGGCTACGTCACCCAGCTGCCTTAGCAATTGAATGAGGCAGTCTGAGGAATACAGAGGACAGAGGCCTTATGTATGTTTTGGGTTACATGACTCAGCACAAAAGTAAGTGGGGCAGTCCTAGCTTTGGCAAGCATGCAAAAAAACCAACATTCCTTCTTACACAATGCTGGACAAACCCATAATAGAACACCACAACCCATATCGTAAACAGGTCATAAAAAGAGGGAACAGAAACAGATGAGAGGTAGGATAAGGGGTGTGTATGTGCATACCAAACTTTACAATCTCCTGTGCTCTGATCCTTAATCTTGATCAGCTACCGGGCAAGGAACTGGCTTAGCAAGGTCAGCTTCAGGGAACGAGGTCGGTTCACTCAGGTCATCCAGCAGTCAGCTAAAGTCATCGGCCTATGTGAGGGCAACCACAAAATGGCTGCCATGCACAAAATGGAACCCAAATACACAGTGAATCCATCGGTGTAACATGATGAAAAGACTCATACTTGCTGAACTCACTGTTTACGGTTCGCTGTTACCAAAATCGTAACAGAACCATGACCTTTATGACCCAGGCTCAGAATTCACGGAACCTCAGCTTCTAGGCACTTCAGGACAGGTGAGCGCTCTTATATCAAAGGGTAGGCTCAGATGATGTCCCCTCACCTCTGGGAAGCTGGCTGTGAGGACGACACCAGCTGTGGTGCTACAACAGCCCTCTGAATAATCCATGGAGCACGTCCTTCTTTGGTTATTGAGAATTTGGAACTGGAACAGCAAGTGGCTGCCACTTCAATGCCATGAAAGCAGTGAGGAAATATGGATTCACGGCCGGCACCAGCTGCAGAACTGGTTTACGGCAAGTGTCCTATACAGGCTGCTCTCTAGACACAACCTTTGTGTAAAGTGATGCTTCTCACAGTAGAGTAGGCTTCAGCCTGGAGAACCCACAACACAGAACAACAAGCATTTTCAATGCAATAGGTCTCGCATTTGCGATAGTTTAAGCTATTAGTATTGTAAATGACCATGCCTTTTATTTATTTTTTTAAAGCAAAACATAAAAAAAGCAGTGTCATTTACAATGTCAATAGCTCAAATTCACATAAATGCGAGACCTATTGCATTGCAAATGCTTCTTCGTAGATCGTCAACATGGTGCCTTCAAGGCACATCAGAATATTTTGAGAATCTACCGTGATAGAAGGAGCTAGAAATGCCATGCTGTATTCGTACCCAGCAAAAGACACATTAATGCAGTTATTGGTGTTTTGCGTGGCATCAACACGCTACCTTCCAGGCACTTCAGTGCACTTAGAAGCCTGCAACATTGATGAAAAGCTAGGTACGTAACGCAATCTTACTTGCAAAGCAGAGGCACATTTCTTTCGTTATCTGTGTATTTATGGATTCATTTGTAATTTGTGAAGTGCCGACATGTTGTGTCCATGCGTCCATACGCTTTATAGCTTTTCGAATCCCTGATTGGAGGAAGACAGCACAGGCTTGTGCTAATTTTGAAACTTAAAGAGACAGGTTTATTTATTTTTATTTATTGAAGCTTAATATAGCTCATTTACACCACTTAGTGACTCTGGAGACAGCGAGTAGTTAGATCTGGGCGCACTCTATCATTTGCATAAAAAAAGATATACACATTTTACATTTCACCAGGGCTGACTTTTGGGATACGTGTAGCGCCTGCATTTTGCCTTTAAGAGCCTCATTTTCTTGGAGAAGAAACAGTTGTGCATAGTGCATTGTTTTTGGCTAGAGAGTCGTTTACTGCTGAGGAATTTTAGGGTTTCTGTGCACAAGTGGACCAGTGGAGGCACTACCAGTGCAGAAATGGATTGTGGGAATGGAATGGGGTACAAAGTAAACTCACAAGTACAAATATTCTGATACAGACCAGCTTCTATTCATCATGCACAGGAGAGTAGTTAATGATGGCCTAGAAGTTTGGAGAAAAGGTGTGAGGAAGCCTGGGGAGACGAAATTTGTTAGCCTAGATGCCTATAATGATGGCATTATTCCTCTATAAATATTATAGGCAGAAAGATGCTGCACTCAGGCCAATCACTTATGTTCCTGCGTTGAAGCTGCCATTCAGACCAATACGGTGCATTTGGAAAAGTTAAATTATCCGTCAATGAAAACTGTTCCTTATAGACATAACTTAATAGAAAAATAATGCTACCGTTTTATTACAGCAAATCTTTGGAAGGGCATGGTTGTGGCGGATGTCGAAGTGGTCTGTAAATTCTGAATCTTCCAGAGAATTTAACAAGTGTGAACTTTGAAAAAGAGGGAGTGTAAATGCCCTTGTCAATCTGTAAGTCGCTGAGTTTGTATATTACGTGGATCTTCAGTTCGTTCGAAAGACTGTTCCTATGCCGGTCTCTTGTGCAGGTCTTTTTGTGCGTTCCCTGTGCCCCCAACCCTGATCCAGCATGCAAGAGAGGATTGCCACCACGTGGGTAATGTACCGTACAAACCTGCGGGCAAGACCCCATGTTACCAGTGGCTTCAGAGGGCATTCGGTGCTTCCTACTGTTTTTTCTCCCCCCTGGCTTTTGATGATGCTGAGCTGGTCCCACGGTGCTCCCTTGCCTTCATGCACTACTGTCAGTCAGTAGCGGCCGCTATGAGCATATAGGTAGGTGCAAGTTGTTACTTCTTTCTAACCGCCGTGTCAAGTCCCGTTTTAGATCAGAAGAGCAAGAGCGCCAAGAAACCAGCAAAGATGACCCTTGCTCTTGGAAATGTGGATCCGGACAGACCACGGCACGTTTATTTCAAAATATTGTTTTAAAACAATAAGGACCAGATGTAGGTCGCCAATTACCGGTCGGTAACGGCCGATTTCGGCCGTTACCGACCGGTAATTGGTTTTTGAGATGTAGGGGGCCCCAATTTTATCGAATCTGTAAATTTACTGATTCTGTAAATTTACAGCTTCGGTACAATACCGACTCGGTATATTTACCGAATTGGTAATTCCAGATGTAGGTGGAACTTAAAATAGGGCCACAGTCCCTTAAGAGTTCCTTATTTACCATGAGATACTATCTCATGGTAAATAACGAATTCCTGTGTACATGCACATCTGTGCATGTACACCGGTGCCATGTGGCACACATACTTGCCCTAAGGGCATGTATGTGTGTCACATTGCACACAAGCCAGAATCAGGGGTCCAACAGGGTGTCAAAGTGACAACCTGTCCCCCTTGTAAATTCGGTAATTTTACCGAATCGGTATTTACCGATTCAGTAATTGCCATTGATTCCTATGGGCTTCTAAGCAAACACCACTTAAAACGTGTGTACGCAAGGAATCTTGCACCTTCCCTATAACACAGAGGCTCCCTTCAGAAAAAAATTCCCCCACCCCCCTCAAATATTTCAATTAATGAGGGAATTTTTTGTCAGATACAAAACAAGCTGTCTCCGTGAAGCCGATGGGGGAGAGGGAGGCGGGGAGGAGTGAAAGCGCGCGACACGTGGACAGGAGATGTGCATGCATACGGAGTGTCCTGACGCCGTGCGCGTACACATCGCCTGTCCAGGCGCGCACATGGTTTGTCTCCCTTCTCAAACCAGACCGACAACAATAGAGTTTCGCCAAGCGAAAGCAGCGAATGCAGCGCATGCGCTGCGTTCACTAGCGAGACCTACAAAGTGTGAGCTTTCTGCACCTGGCTGTCATCAGCAGTGGCATCTTAAAGAATTTGGGGCCCTATGCAAGGCATATTTTGGGTGACCCTAGTTCAGAACAATGTTGAAGTTTATTAACCATTTTCTGGTTATTTAAATCTGTTTGGCACCAGGCAATACTGAATTATTTGTTGAAATTTCAGGTACAGGGTCACACAAAGACAATTGAAATATATATTATGCCCCAAAATACCTACGATGAAACTGAGTGGAGAGAGTCAGAGGCGAAGGCAGGCAAAGCGAGGGAAAAGATTTTGATAGAGAAAGAGAACAAACTGATGTTCGAGTAAATGTGAGCTTCTCAGGGGGCCCCCTTGGAAGGTTGGGCCCTGGGCAAGTGCCCATTTTGTCCATGCCTTAAAAAGTCTCTGGCCTTCAACGGCAATGAAAGATGGATCAGGGAAAGACAAAAGTCTGGCGCTACCACAGGGTCTTCTTCGCCTTGACCATCAGGTCTGCAGTCCCAGCCTCCACCCCCCATCTGACAAATGGTGCATCTGGTGCCGCTGTGGAACCGTAGACCAGGCAGGCGGCCAGGCAGCAAGGGAGCAGTTCCGGTAGGGAGGTGGTTCTCGCGGTACACAGACAAAATATCGATTTTTAAATATCGATATACAAAAATATCGAAGTTTAAATATCGATGGGACAAAATATCGAAGGTAAGTAATATCGACAGTCTTAATATCGATATTAGTATGATATCAGTAATATCGAAGTTTTAAATATCGATGTCAATAATATCGAAATAAATAACTTCGATGTTACTAATATCAATTTTTAAATAAATTTAGTGTATATTATATTGTATTTATTATGTTTTATTATTTATTTTTTATGTAATTTAATTAAATATTGTCTTTTACTTCTGTAGCGGGTTGTGGGTTTATAGGGGAATAGGGTGGGAAGTAATTTAATTATGTTAAATTAATT
This sequence comes from Lissotriton vulgaris, assembly GCF_964263255.1. NCBI lineage: Eukaryota > Metazoa > Chordata > Amphibia > Caudata > Salamandridae > Lissotriton > Lissotriton vulgaris. The sequence goes on along the minus strand of NC_141686.1, from coordinate 301,911,477 downwards.
ATTAATTAGTAGGAATTATTAATTAATTAATTGAGAAATAATTTTTAATTAATTTTAATGAATTGATTAATTGATAAATATGTTCTGTAGCGGGTTATGGGTTTATAGGGGAATAGGGTGGGAAGTAATTTAATAATAATTAATTAATTAATATATGTTTGTACATATTTTAATTAATAATTAATTGGTAATTAATTTACATTAATTAGTTAATTAATTAATATAATTTTGTACATATTTATAATTATTAATTAGTTGATAATTAATTAATATTAATTATTTAATTACATTAATTATAGTAATTTTTTTATATATACTTTTTTGTTATTCTTAATTAATTAATTGGGAAAAATAATATTAATTATTACATTAAATTAATTACAGCTAATGTTCTAATATATTTACTTTATTGTTATTGTTAATTAATAATTAATTGGTAATTAAATAATATTAATTAATTTTGGGTAAAGGAGTATTTTTAGGGTTCAGGGTCAGTTTTCAGTTTTTGGGTAAAGGGGTATTTTTAGGGTTCAGGGTCAGTTTTCAGTTTTTGGGTAAAGGGGTATTTTTAGGGTTCTGGGTCAGTTTTCAGTTTTTGGGTAAAGGGGTATTTTTAGGGTTCAGGGTCAGTTTTCAGTTTTTGGGTAAAGGGGTATTTTTAGGGTTCAGGGTCAGTTTTCAGTTCATGGGTAAAGGGGTATTTTTAGGGTTCAGGGTCAGTTTTCAGTTTTTGGGTAAAGGGGTATTTTTAGGGTTCAGGGTCAGTTTTCAGTTTTTGGGTAAAGGGGTATTTTTAGGGTTCAGGGTCAGTTTTGGGTTTTTGGGGTACAGGCGTACAGGGTAAAAACAAAAAAATATTACATTAAATCAAATAAATAACATTTAAAAATTACATTAAATTATTAAGTGTTTTATTTATTTTAAATGTATATGTATTAGTTTTAATTTTGTTTTAATATTTTTATTTAATATTTGTAAAATTATATGTATTTGAAAATTATTTTTACATTAATATTAATACATTTAAAAAAACAATATTTTTGATTCCGATATTTTTGTACTACGATATTATTTTTTCGATTTTTTTGTACTTACCTTTAGGAAGATAGGATTCCGATATTTTTGATGTCGATATTTTTGCTCCGATATTTTTGTATTTCGATATTCTGTCTGTCGATATTATGTCAAACATTCGGTTCTCGCGGTGTGGGGTGGTAGAAGTCCTGGAAGTGCGGGTGCAGCAAGAGTCCAGACCCCAATCGATCTTCCCAGCCTTGAATTGTCGCACTAGTGACCGGGCTGGAGCAGGCACTAAGACCATCCGCGGAATGTGTTCAGGTGGCCAGCATTTTGGAGGCGAAGAGTTTAAAAGGAAGAGAGTCGGTGAAGCCAATGTCCTTGTCCTGACACAAGCAGGCTAGCAACAGTGAATGGGGCTAGCAGCCAAGGAGGACTAAAATCACTGTTATGGCGATGGATAGGGACTGCGGCTTGAATGGGGGCAGTGGGACCAGGGTAACCAGGATATTGGGTCCACAAGGAAGGGGGCGCCCAGTGCAAGGGATGTGAGGCTTGCACCAAGGTGGCAGGGGCATCGAGGCTTGCTATGGGAACGATAAGGTAAAGCCACGGTTCAGTAGGCTGCCTTTAGGGCCTGATGCTTAAAGGGGCTCTATGACCATCTGGCCCTAAAAGCATCCCTGGGGGAGGTGCTGGTGAGAAGCAATGTTTCTGTGCGGGACTCGCCTGTAATAAAACATACGACCTGCCCACAACATGTTTGAAAGGTTTCACTCTAACTTAAACATTCCCCCCCATACAAATATGGGAGGGGAGCTCCAAGGCCCCCCATGTCTCCTGCAACATGGGTCTGTAATGAAAAGGCAGGGTTGCTTTTGCTTTCAGGGCACGCCTTTACTGGGGGCAGAGGGGGTCTGTCGATGTAAGGGACAGGAGAAAGTGCATCAGATTTATGTCAGAGCCATGTCACGACAGATCCTGAGCTGGGGAACAGCGTTTACACTGCAACTTTTACCACGCAGTACCTTTACCATGCAACTTTTACCACGCAAGTTGTTACAACGGCTTGCGCTGGGGGGCGCTGTAAGATAGGGAATAGTTTAATTTACTATCCAAAACCTTCACTACTATCCACGGAGACTGGAGTTTTAATAGTAAATTAAACTATTCACTATCCAGCGCCCCCCAACACAAGTCGTTGTAACGACTTGCGTTGTAAAACCTGCGTGGTAAAGGCATGCGTTGTAAAAGCATGCGTAGTAACAACATACATCCCCTGAGCCATCTCGTGATATCAGGAAGCGCAGGTCCTCGTGCAAACAAGCTGTCCTCGTTGATGTAAGGGGTAGGAGGAAGTGCAGCAGATGCATGGGTTATCATGAGATGTCTCAGGATCTGTCGTGACATGGCGCTAACACATACATCTGCTGCACTTTCAGTCCCTACCCCTTACATACAGAGGGACAACTTCTTTGCAATTGAACCTGCACTGAATCCTGATATCACGAGTTAGCTCACGATCTGTCATGACATGAAGCTAACACATACATCTGCTGCACTTCCTCCTACCCCTCACATCCACAGGGACAGCTCGTCTGCGTAAGACGAGCGGCGGAGCGTTTGTGCGACATCTTCAATAAGATTGTAGCTATACCTTCCTCAAATTTAGAAGAGGCAACACGTTCCAACACTAGCTGGCTAGAAACAGCAGGGAAGGTGCTTGCTCCTAGAAAAATGTTCTATCCCACCAGACAGCTGCCCTCCGCTCCTTGGTATTCACAGGAACTCAGGGAACAAAAATTGATTTGTAAACATCTGGAGAGAAGATAGAGAACAGGGTACAAGGATACTGATAAGGAGGAGTATAAATCGGGTCTTGCCATATACAAACAGCAGATTCACCAGGCAAAGCTTCTATTTTTTCCATGAAGATTAACAGAGCAAATACCTCAGCTAGGGATCTATTTACTACAGTCACTAGCTTGGCCAACCCAGTGGCGATTACATCTACGCCTAGTCAGGATCTCTGTGAGAAATTGGCCAGTTTTTTCTATGGGACAGTGGATGCCATTTTCTCCACCTTCTCTAATGTTACCTCTAAGAATTTGGCGGGCCAAACGGTTGACCTACATATAGAAAAGAAAGTGCTACTGGACAAATGTGTCCAGCTTACAGTTACAGAAACTGGTAATCTACTTATGCAGGTGAAATCTGGGTCCCCTTAGGACCCTTGTCCGATAGCGATGTTGAAGTTAGTGGCAGAGCCAGTATCTCGAGTTTTGACACCCATTTTTTTAATTCAATGTATTCAGAGGGATACTTTCCGTCAGACTGGAAAAAAACTTCTATTCTGCCCCTTCTGCAGAAACCGAATCTCGATACAAAAGACCATAACAATTTTAGACCAATATCCAGACTTCTGGTACCTGCTAAAATCATCGAAAGAAATTTAAATATGCAACTTAGCCAATTTCTGGAGTTTACACAAGCCTTGGACCAAACTCAGTATGGCTTTCGAGGGGGCCACAGCACCGAAGCTGCTCTTTTGAAATCTACTAAAGAGATACAGACTATTCTAGATCAAGGTGGCAAGGCTGCTCTGATCTTGTTAGACCTCTCTGCAGCATTCGATACGGTCCACCACGATTTGTTGATGGACCGGCTGCAGGAGATTGGTGTACAGGGTTCGGCTTGGAGACTCCTAAGATCATTCTTGTCAAACCAGAGCCAGCTGGTGGCGCTGGGGGAATTTGTATTTAAACCTTTCTCACTACCATGTGGGGTCCCGCAAGGGTCCTCACTGAGTCCGACACTATTTAATATATGTATATGTCCTCTTTGGCGCCCGTTATTCAGTCATTTGGGTTCAGTCTCTTCTACCAGCTGAGTCTAAGAGCACGGCAGTCCGTTTTCAAGATTGTATGAATGCATGGATGGCACAAAACTGCCTCAAGTTAAACTCCAGTAAGACGGAGGTGGTATGCTTTGGGAATGATCCTAATTTTTGGACGCTGAATGGTGGCCAGACACCCTGGGCACTCTTCCCGCACCCAATAGGAAGGTCAAAAACCTAGGTGTGTGTGTGGACCAGAAGCTCAATTTCAAAGACCAAGTTAACTCGGTGGCCTCTGCTACGTTTTAGGTCATGCAAAGAAAATGTTGCCATTGTTACCTACAGAATGTCGTAAAACAGTGATCGCAGCTCTCCCTGTGTCGAGGCTGGACTACTGTAATAGTCTGTACTTCGATATCGAGGAAGGTTTAATGCAGAAGTTGCAACCCCTGCAGAATGCGGCTGCTAGACTGGTGTCGGGCATCCCAAAATACGCTCCAATAGCCAAAGAGATACGAAACTGCACTGGCTGCCAGTTCGGAAGCGTGCCATGTTCAAGGCGATGTGTCTGGCTCACAAGGCACTTTCTGGAGAAGGGTCGGTCTATTTAAAAGAGCGGCTGTACTGGTACACGCCAAACAGAGTACTACGTCATCTGATGCCAAGCTGGTTGATGTGCCATTTGTAAAAAAGGCCCCCTGGGGTGGAGAAAGCTTTGGAGCTAGTGCAGCCAACGCTTGGAATGAGCTCCCCCTATATCTCAGAGGTGTGTCGAGCCTCATGGCCTTTCGAAAGGCTTTAAACCCCTGTCTGTTTACTGATTAGCATGACATTGGTTCGATCCTCAGCCAATCTTTCACATAGCACCAGGACACCTACGGGGAACAGTAGCGCTCCACAAATGTTATAATAATAAGGGACCTACCTGCACTTGCTGATATCACGAGATGGCTCACGATCTGTTGTGACATAGAGCTATCAGGAAGCTCAGGTCCTGGTGCAGACGAGCTGCCCCAGGGATGAAAGGGGTAGGAGGAAGTGCCACAGATGTACGTGTTAGCGCCATGTCACGACAGATCGTGAGCCAGCTCGTGATATCAGAAAGCGCGCGTCCTCCTGCAGACGAGCTGTCCTCGTGGCTGTAAGGGGAAGGAGGAAGTGCATCAGATGTACGTGTTAGCGCCATGTCGCGACAGACCGTGTATCAGGATTCAGCGCAGGTCCTGGTGCACTGCACACGCGCTGCCCCCGTGGCTGTAAGGGGTAGAAGGAAGTGCATCATATGTATGTGTTAGCGCCATGTCACGATAGATCGTGAGCCAGCTCATGATATCAGGATTCAGCGCAGGTCCTCGTGCAGACGAGCTGTCCTCGTGGCTGTAAGGGGTAGGAGGAAGTGCATCATATGTATGTGTTAGCGCCATGTCGCGACAGACCGTATATCAGGATTCCGCGCTGGTCCTCGTGCACACGCGCTGCCCCCGTGGCTGTAAGGGGTAGAAGGAAGTGCATCATATGTATGTGTTAGCGCCATGTCACGATAGATCGTGAGCCAGCTCATGATATCAGGATTCAGCGCAGGTCCTCGTGCAGACGAGCTGTCCTCGTGGCTGTAAGGGGTAGAAGGAAGTGCATCATATGTATGTGTTAGCGCCATGTCGCGACAGACCGTATATCAGGATTCCGCGCTGGTCCTCGTGCACACGCGCTGCCCCCGTGGCTGTAAGGGGTAGAAGGAAGTGCATCATATGTATGTGTTAGCGCCATGTCACGATAGATCGTGAGCCAGCTCATGATATCAGGATTCAGCGCAGGTCCTCGTGCAGACGAGCTGTCCTCGTGGCTGTAAGGGGTAGAAGGAAGTGCATCATATGTATGTGTTAGCGCCATGTCGCGACAGACCGTATATCAGGATTCCGCGCTGGTCCTCGTGCACACGCGCTGCCCCGTGCTCCAGGCCGCGCCCCGTCTCCCCGCTGTGAGGCATTACAAGGAGTCTCTGCCCCCGTCCAGCTGGTGACTCTGCCCGAGGCGGCTGCGGTCCCTCATTGATATTTTACTGCCGAGTTTGACTCTGCGGCGGGGACGCGGGGACACGGGGACACAGCGAGCTGATGAACGCGGCTCCCGCGGCAGAATGTCAAGGAAAAGGGGCGGAGCCTGACACGGAACATTGAGAAAGATGGGAGCCATAAAACCATCTGGGACGAGTGATGGGCCTCCCAGAGGCCTCGGGGCGCTAGGAGGTAGGGGGGACACAAGGCTGGCAATCTACAAACAGAGGCCTCGGGGCGCTAGGAGGGAGGGGGGTACAGGGCTGGTAATGTGCAACCCAGAGGCCTCGGGGCGCTAGGAGGGAGGGGGGTACAGGGCTGGTAATGTGCAACCCAGAGGCCTCGGGGCGCTGGGAGGGGGGTACAGGGCTGGTAATGTGCAACCCAGAGGCCTCGGGGCGCTAGGAGGGAGGGGGGATACAAGGCTGGTAATCTACAACCCAGAGGCCTCGGGGCGCTAGGAGGGAGGGGGGTACAGGGCTGGTAATGTGCAACCCAGAGGCCTCGGGGCGCTGGGAGGGGGGTACAGGGCTGGTAATGTGCAACCCAGAGGCCTCGGGGCGCTAGGAGGGAGGGGGGATACAAGGCTGGTAATCTACAACCCAGAGGCCTCGGGGCGCTAGGAGGGAGGGGGATAGAAGGCTGGTAATCTACAAACGAGGCGCTAGGAGGGGGATGCAAGGCTGGTAATGTACAACCCAGAGGCCTCGAAGCGCTAGGAGGTGCGATATAAGGCTGGTAATCTACAATCAGAGGCCTCGAGGCGCTAGGAGGGAGGGGGGATACAAGGCTGGTAATCTACAAACAGAGGCCTCGAGGCGCTAGGAGGGGGGATACAAGGCTGGTAATCTACAATCAGAGGCCTTGAGGCGCTAGGAGGGGGGATACAAGGCTGGTAATGTACAACGCAGAGGCCTCGAGGCGCCAGGAGGGGCGATACAAGGCTGGTAATGTACAACCCAGAGGCCTCGAGGCGCTAGGAGGGGGATACAAGGCTGGTAATGTGCCTCCCAGAGGCCTCGGTGCGCTAGTAGGGGGGATACAAGGCTGGCAATGTGCAACCCAGAGGTCTCGAGGCGCTAGCAGGGAGGGGATGATACAGGGCTGGTAATGTAGAAACCAGACGTGTCGTTGCGCTAGGAGGGAGGTGGGGGAATGGGGCGGATAATGTGCACCCAGATGCCTCGACGCGCTAGGAGAGAGGGGTGATACAGGGCTGGTAATGTACAACCCAGAGGCCTCGAGGCGCTAGGGGGGAGGAGTGATACAGGGCTGGCAATGTACAATCCAGAGACCTCGAGGCGCTAGAAGGGAGTGGGGGGGGTGATAATTTACAACACAGAGGCCTCGAAGTGCTAGGAGGGGTGATACAGGGCTGTTAATGTACAAACCAGAGGTGTCGTTGCGCTAAGAGGGAGGTGGGGGAACGGGGCCGATAATGTGCACCCAGAGGTCTCGAGGCGCTTTGAGGGGTGATACAGGGCGGTTAATGTACAACCCAGAGGTCTCGTGGCGCTAGGATGGGGTGATACAGGGCTGTTAATGTACAGCCCAGGGGTCTCGTAGCACTAGGAGGGGGTGATACAGGGCTGTTATTGTACAACCCAGAGGTCTCATGGAGCTAGGAGGGGGATACAGGGATGTTAATGTACAACCCAAAGGCCTCAAGGCACTAGGAGGGGGAATACAGGGCTGTTAATGTACAACCCAGAGGTCTCGTGGCACTAGGAGGGGGATACAGGGCTGTTAATGTACAACTCAGAGGTCTCATGGAGCTAGGAGGGGGGATACAAGGCTGTTAATGTACAGCCCAGAGGTCTCGAGGAGCTAGGAGGGGGGATACAAGGCTGTTAATGTACAACCCAGAGGTTTTGTGGTGCTAGGCCAGGGATTCAAGGCTGTTAATGTACAACCCGGAGGCCTTGAGGAACTAGGAGGGAGGAGTGATTCAGGGCTGATAATGTCCAACCCAGAGGCCTCGAGGCGCTAGGAGGGAGGAGTGATACAGGGCTGGTAATGTACAACCCAGAAACCTCGAGGCGCTAAAAGGTGTGGAAAAACAGCCAATCTCTAACGAATACCCAGGCTGTTTGGCGCAAGACGCCTCTAATTCCCAATATCGATAGTTACCAAAATAAAGAGGCAGACGCTGGAAACTGGAAAGCAAGAACAGGTTTATAACTCCAGAGGAGAACACGTCAGGTCTGACACAAGGAATGTCTTCAGGAGGTGTTCTAACAGCTTCTCCCCTTTTTATACAATTTACAGTAACTTTATTGGTGGTCAAATATCCTAGGAATTCCCGCCCCCAGCAGGTTCTCACAGAGTCCCAACAGTTTGTCGTCCCCCACCCGGGTCTTAATTAGTGATTGATATCTCGCAGCTGGACATTCCGACAGGATCTGTAAATGTGTGTGTGATCGGTCATATCTAAGGGTTATGCAAGTGATAAGATCAAGCATTTCTGTTCGTGCAACAAGTCCTGCTGTGTGGGGGCAATAAAGTACGTCCACAAGGCTTGGTTTACAGCCTGGGACTGGATCAAGTGGCCAGGTGCGGTTGGGGGTTATCAGATGGGCCTGCACGAGTGTGGAGGATGAAAGGACAAACGCGTTTAGGGCAGGAAGTGGCTCCAGGGCCTTGTCACGAGGACAAGGTTTTATGACCTTAGTGCATTTGGTCATGCTGAATCAGGGCACCGGGGATGGTTGCGAGGTCAGGGTGAATCGTGGGTGACTTGCAAAGCACGAGATGGCTGCAGCATCTAAAATGGATGCCGTTTACATGCGAACAATGGCTCTTGTTAGGCAAGATGGCGCCGGTGATGTTCACGTTTGTAAACTGCGATTTAACAGTCCTCCCTTTGAACATTCTCAAGACATCTTGCTAATCTATTTCGATCCCCATAATGTTTTGTATCTCTGTGTCATGTATTACATTCATTCGTTCTATGCGAGAATCTACAGTCTTAGGGGGCAAAAAGAGTTCAAACATAGATAACACAAGGGTGGTATGCAGTGTATCCCCAAACAGCAACCACATATTATAAAAATCGGAACCAAGAGAACCATCAATATTTCCACCCCCATTCTTTTAATATGCCCCAAAACCAGCTTCCAAGTGTCCAAGTCTCTTGTTCTTGATGGATCTCCGATGCCAGTCTGTGCAGATGTTCGATCGCCTTATAGACAGAAGGCGAGCTGTCAGGGACAAAGGTACAACAGCTGGCACCGATGATGCGGCATGCTCCTCCACGGTTTAAAACAAGACAGTTTTGCAAAGTCATCAGGCGGACCGCATGAAGCTCAGCAGTGTTGTTGGTGAGGATGCCGGCTGTTACGTTCAAAGCTATCTCTACTGCTTGAGACAGGTTTCGAATGGCTCAGCTGTTTGCCATCGGACCCCAAAGTGGAACAAGGCCTTTAACTGCATCAAGAAACTGGGATGCAGCAGAATCTGCTTGGTCTGTGTCTCCGGACCGCTTTTCTCGGTGATGTCCAGCAGGTGCAGTGTAGGTTGGAGGCAGAGCAAAGGCAATATAGCAAGCACCCCCCCTGCCTTTTGGGAGCCAGGTGAGGCTTTAGTACCACAGATGAAGTACATATTGGGTGATGCGACAAATGAAGGGGGGGGGTTGGCAGTGTGTAGAGTCCTGGTGATGTGACAAGTACTGTGTTCCACGATTTTCGTCCCATGGCATTCGATGCAGACAAAACCTGAAACGTTCACCACAGATAGGGCCACAGTTGTGGTTGCAGCTGTTCTCTTCTTTAGAAAGGAGAAGGTGGATCTGGCCGGATCATTGAACACTTGCATTTCCACACGTTCTTTTGCAGGGATGCTCATTGGGAAGGTCGCATTTGAAGTGAGAGGGCAAAAGGGAACAGCCGTTCTTCCAGTTTTGTTCAGCCAGAACTCGTTATAGAATTGTTTTATTGTCCCATCGGATGTGGCATTGTCTTTGTAGCTTTCTTGTAGGAGCGTTAACCAACCAAGGCAGGACCCATGAACAGAGAAAGGTGAAGGGATGAAAGGAATAGAATGTATAGTGGTATGTGGTAGCAGCCCACAGACCCAACAGTTAGTAGCATTTGCAACAAGATTGTGCAGATGCAACAGTTAGATGAAAGAGTTATTCCAGAACTCTCTGCGTCGTTCTCGGAGGCGTGGTGACAGTGATACCAGATAGTGTTCTTTTTCAGTGGTGGGTTGCATAGTGGGCATCAATGTTCAATAAGTAGGAGCACTCTCTTCGATGATCCAGATTGCGACCATTAGCAAGAGGCTGGTGAGAGATACTGCTATGAGTGCGATTGTCTTTAATGTGTCAATTTTGGCAGTCTTGGCGTCGTTGCGGCGGTTCTTCGGTTGTCCGGGATCTTCCATAATTTTCAAGGGGCTCGATGACTCACAGGACCACATACTTCGTTTAGCGAATCTCTTGGTAGCCTTTGTAGTGTTTGGCTACCGATCGGAGACTTTTGACTTAGTTGGTGGTCTGCGTGTCGAGACGCCCTCCTTTTGTCGACCTCAGGTTGTACCCATTCTTGGATGGTACAGTAGGGTCGGGATACTCTGCTAGTTCTAGAGTCTCTGTCTGAGGGTAGCAGTTCAAGGCTGGTCGATCTTTGGTCAGGAGCTCTTTTTGGACGTTTACTTCTTTGCTGGTTGTCAGGCCTGGTGAGATCTTCCGACAGTGGTGGGCGTGCAGCCAATTTTTCTTTCCTACTACTCGAAGGGCAGTTCGGGTGGTGAAGAGGACTTGCCAGGGGCCCATCCACCTGGGTTCCAGACTCTTTGACCTCTGGAAATTTCTGATCAAGAAGAAATCCCCAGGTCTGATATCATGTCCTGGGCCCCTGGACACGTCCGGAATGGCATGCAGCACCTGTTGGTGGATAAGCATTAATTCATTCATTAACTTGTACAGGTAATCAGACATTAATATGTCCGGGACATCATTAATGGTGGTTGGTTTTGGTGCCGCCCCAATGTTCATAGGCTTGCCAAAGACTACTTTGTATGGGGTTAGTCTGTGCTTGGTTGGGGTGGAACGCACCGATAGCAATGCCAGTGGGAGTGCATTAGGCCATTTCAGCCCAGTTGTGGCGACTATCTTTGCCAATTTTAACTTTAGTGTGGCATTGTGTCGTTCCACAGGCCCGCTGATTGGGGGTGAAAGACGGCGTGGAACTTTTGCTTCACCCCTAAGCCCTTCAGAATGTTTTGAATCACTTCCGCTACGAAATGGGGGCCATTGTCGCTCCATAAAATTCGACAAAGGCCGTATCTAGGGAACAATTCTTTTAGCAACACCTTAGCAGTAGCTGTGGCAGTATTGTCACAAGTGGGGTATGCTTCCACCCATTTGCTGAAAGCGCACACAATGGCTAAGATGTATTTGAGACCATGGCACCTTTCTAATTGTATATAATCCATTTGGAGGATTTCAAAGGGGTGATCACGAATTCCCAAACCCTCCCCGTGGTACTGCTGTCCCCTTCCCTGGGTTGTGGTGTAAGCACACCATGCATTGCTGTACTAAACGTCTTGCTGAGTCTGAAATCTTGCCGTTATGCCATAACCTTGTGATTAGTTTGGTCATGGGGCGGATCCTATGTGTGCGGGTAAGTGTGCCATGGTCAATATGGGGATCAGATAGGCGTCTGATAACAGCCATTTGTCACCGTCTTTTGTCCTCAATCAATCAATCAGGAGTTTGTTAAAGCGCAACTACTCACCCGTAAGGGTCTCAAGGCACTAGGGGTGGGGGGGCCTTCCTTCCTCATCTTTCAGTCCCACCGGCGCCCATTCAGTCTGTTCGCTCTGTGTGCCTGTCGTCTGTATGTCCCTTACAGTCGCCATAGCGTCAGTCCAGTGTTCCGCTTGTGACCTGGTCACATACATGCGTGTCGTGGTTCTGTCTTGTGCTGTGGTTTGGGCAGTATTGTCTGCTAGTGCAATTCCCTGCCCAATGAGATTGGTTACCTTCTTATGAGCCTGACACTTAATTACTGCTAGCTGCTGGGGGAGGAGGACTGCTTCTGTCAATGCGGAGACTAGGTCTCCGTGTAAGAATGGTGTGCCTTGTGACATCAGGAACCCTCTTTCCCTCCAAAGGAGTCCGAAATGATGAACTACCCGTACTGGCTATCGGTGTATATGTTGACTGTCGTGCCAGCCGCTAGAATGCATGCTCGTGTAAGGGCAATGAACTCAGCTGCTTGGGCAGATCGTTGGGCAATGCGGGCAGTTTCTAGGACAGTTTGAGCCGTGGTCACGGCATACGCTGCTGAGGTAGTGCAATCAGGGAGCTTGAGGCATGAGCCTTCTACCCATAGTTCCCCCACTGGTTCTGGGAAGGCAGTGTCTCGGAGGTCAACTCTACTTTCAGTCTGCTCGTCAGTGAGAGTTACGCAGTCGTGTAGCGAAATTGTATTAGGGTCGTTTTCTGGAAGAGGCAGCAATGTGGCTGGATTGAGGGTGAAACATCGTTTCAGCGTAATATGTGGTGCTAACAGGGTCAGTTCATATCCAGTCAGTCGGGCACTCGTCAAACGTTGCGTCTTAGTCTGGTTTAGCAATGTGTCGACTGCATGTGGTACTAGCACTGTGATGGGGTTCCCTCGCTCTGTCATATGGAGACTGCTGCAGCTGCTACAGCGCGCAAGCATGCGGGCAGCGCTCTAGCTACTGGGCCGAGGGCGGCAGAGAAATACGCACAGGGGCGTTGCTTGTGGACAATTGATTGTGTCAGACAGATAATGCACATCCCTCCCTTTCGTGTGTGTAGAGGGAAAATGGTTTGGAGTAGTCTGGTGTCCCTAGAACAGGTGCTGAACAAAGGGCATCTCGTAATTCCTTGAATGCCGACTGGCATTCGGGTGTCCAAGGGAGTGAAAAGGGTGTGTCTTTGGCTAGGAGGGAGAGAAGGGGTTTGACGATGAGGCTGAAGTTTGGTAACCATTGTCGACAGAATGAGGTGAGGCTTATCAGTGAGCGGACTTGTTTCTGGTTTCTGGGGACAGGAGTGTCTAGAATGGTCTGGATCCTGTCTGGTGTGAGCGTTCTCCCTTCCTTTGACAAAAGGTGTCCTAAATACGTCACTTGTGGTTGGCAGAATCGCAGTTTCTTGCGGGAGACCTTGTGACCATTCTCTGCGAGGAAATGAAGTAACTGAATGGTGACAGTGACTGCTATTGGAGTGGTGTCTGCTGCTAGCAAGATGCCATCTACGTATTGTATCAGTGCTACTCTGTCTGGCAATTGTATGGCATCCAGCTGTCTTTTGAGTGCCTGACTGTAGATGCTCGGACTTTCTGTGTACCCCTGCGGTGCTCTACAAAATCTAAATGAGTGGGATATGAGTGTAAATCTAAAAATATAGCAGCTGTCCTCATGAATGGGTATAGAAAAGAATGCATTTTTGAGATCGATAACAGTGAAAACGGTGGCAATGGATGGGATGAGGGTCAGGATGGTGGTAATGTCAGAAACGACTGGATATTGGGGCACTACGATCTTGTTTACCTCCTTTAGGTCAATGATAAAGTGGTAGGCTTTTCTGTCTCCCTCTCCCTGTTTCTTTATGATCGGCAGAATAGGACTGCTACAAATGTTGCTCACCACTTCTTCTACCACCCCTGCTTCTACGAGTGAGTGAATGATGTCTGTGAGTGCTCTCTCTCCCTCTGGTGAGATTTTGTACTGCAGTATCTTTGGTAGAGTCGCATCCTGTCGTATTGTTACATGCACTGGGCCAATCATCATTTGTCCTACGTCTGAGTCAGCCCTAGCCCATAAGTGCGATGGCAAAGTGTCCACTAGGGATGTGTCTGCTTCGGAAATGGGTTACATGCATTGGAGTGGACTATCTCTCTGGTGTTGGTGGTTGTCATTTAAGATGACTCGCACTCCGTCTGGGGAACATCGAATAGTTGCACAGAAGTGCTTCAGTAAGTCGAGATCCATAATGGCGTCTGGGGTGTTGGAAGAGAGAAGGAATGTCATGTCGATGATGTTATTTTCTAGATTAAAAGGGATGAGCCTGGACAAAGAGTTAGTGGAGGGCGTACCATCAAATCCTATTGAGGTCACATGTGAGCCAGACAAGGGTGCCCTTGGAATCAGTCGTTTGGATAGTGCACTACGTGTTGCTCCGGTGTCTACCAAAAATGGCGACTCTGTGCCCAGGATCTTTGCGGTAACATTAGGGCCTTGCTGATCAACATAGAGATCGACTGGATCCCTCCCTTGCCCTTGGCTGTCCTATGCAAAGTCGTACGTGTTGTCGTAGTTTGATTGCTGATACTGGTTCTGTCGGGGGCGGTCAAAAGCCTTTGTCCTACCTGGCCTCTCTTCACTAACGTCGTTTGCGTACCCTCTTCCTCATCCTCTACCTCGTGGTCCATTTGCTAATTCTCTTGTTCCTTTTTCTTTATTTATTTCTGCCAGGATCGGGCATTGGGATTTCCAGTGTCCGTACCCCTTACAAAATGCACACTGATCTTCCCCTAAGTCTCGGCGTCCGTTGTATGGGGTAGGTACATTATTTCTAGGTGGTGGTGGTGCTCTAGGGGTATTTTGCTGATATCCTCCCCAGTACTGTTCCCTTCCTGAATTTACACTCTGTAGCTGCGCTATCATGACTCTTTCTTTCAAATCTTTCTTTTTCTTTTCGTTGACCCTTTCATTTTCGTTTTTCTGGTGTTCATAGTACTGGGCCATCTGGAGGAGGGCCGCTGGTTTAGAGGACGCCCAACTGCTCTCACTGGTCTGTAGTTTCTGTGAGATTTCTTGCAACAGTCCCTTAACATAGTTCTTTTTTTTGTTTAAGAAATTTTTATTAAGCATTAAAACAATGATACACGAAACATGTCATGAAAAATTAGGAAAAATTACATATGAGTATAATAATAATTGAAAGACATCAATCTATAGAAATTTATATAGATAAAAGAAAGGTATGAAAAGATAGAAAGGAGAAAGAAGAAAGGAAAGGAGTGAAAATGAGAAAAGAAAAGGAGGAAAGCATAAGACAGGGAAAGAGAAAAGGAGAGAAAGAGGAAGATAAGGAAGTAGAACTAAGGGATCATAAGGGACAAGAAGCACGCGGTAAGGGAGAAGGATTAGAAGAGAGATAGGAAGTAAAGGGAAGCCATAATAAGTCAGATTTAATTTTCAAAGGGATAGAGGTAGAAGAGGCAATAGAAATTCTATGTTCATCACATATATAATTCCACCATGTGTGGACCGAGAGTTTAGAATTGTCTTTCCAGCACGATAAAATAACTTTAAATGCAAGTGCAATAAAAACCTAACAACTTAGCAGAAGAAGGTGTACTAATATCAATATCGTCAGCTAAAGAACCTAGAAATATGTGTATAAGAGACAATTGTGAAGAAAGAGATAACATTTTCATACATATATTCCAAACTTCAGTCCAAAAAGATAAAACTGGGGAACAATAGTAAAGTTGGTGTAGTAGAGTACCAGGATCTTTAGAACAGGACCAACATAAAGGAGAGGAGGTTGGTGAGAATTTATGAATAGTAACCGGTGTAATAACAACTCTGTGATAAATAAAAAGTAGGGATTGGGTAATGCGTGCAGCAACAGAGACTTTGAAGAGTCTAGACCATAAACGATCCCATAAAGCAGTGTCAAAAGAGACATCAAGATCAGTTTCCCAAGCAGTCTCTACTGTAGATTTAGATCGAACAGAACAATTAGACAGTAAAAGTGAATATACAAGAGCAGCTTTAGGTTGTTGAGTAGAAAAGAGAGGATAAAGTGGAGTGACAGGAGTGAAAGAGGAAAAGGAATCAGAGGAAGAAGATAAAGAGGATAAGTGAGATTGAATAGCAGAGATTATAATAGAATATTCAGCAAGAAAAGAGGAGGGTAAGTTAAACTTATTTTGTAAATCCACAAAAGAAAGGAGATTAGAATCAAGAAAAAATTGATGTACAAACATTATATTCTTTTCTTTCCAGTGTTTAAAGTAAAATGATTTACCTTTATATCGAAGAAATTTGTTGTACCAAACTACAGATGATAGAAAACATTGTAGAGGGGAAAGGGAAGAGGAAAAAACATTTTGCAAGGTAGATTGGCAATATTTCAAAATAGGATACTTGGATATAAAGGTACAATTTGACATGAAAGGAACATGTTGAAATGAGAAATCTTTCAAAAAAGAGCGTTCCAGGAGCACCCATTTAGGAACAGGAGTATCAAGGAAATCATATGCCAAGGAGAAGGATTGTTTGATAAGAAAGGCAGAATGATAAGAGCCAAAATCAGGGAAACGAACACCACCTTCATTTTTAGGGCGAACCAACTTATGTAATCCAATGCGGGGGTGTTTATTGTTCCACAAAAATTTTGTGCATATTGAATTGATACGGGAAAAATAGGATTTAGGGATTTTGAAGGGGAGCATAGAAACTGTATATAAAACATGAGGGGTAATCATCATTTTGATAGTATCTAATCTACCCCACCAAGAAAGAAATAGGGGAGACCAAATCTGCAGGAGGGATTGAATTTTCTTAAATAACGAATCAAATGTTATTTTAAGGGTATCTTTTAGAGAGGAAGAAAACCATATGCCGAGGTATTTAATTTTAGAAGGACACCATGCAAAATCAGTATTATTAAACATATATTGAAAACACAAAGAATTAAGGGGAAGCACTTCAGTTTTGGATAAATTGAGCTTATATCCTGATATTGAGGAATATAACTGAACTTCATCTAAAAAGGGAGGGAGGGAAGATTCAGGATTAGACATGTAAATGAGGACATCATCAGCGTATGCTGAAAGTTTGGTTTCGACAGAGGGGAATTTTAAACCCGTGATGTGAGGGTTAGAACGAATACGTTGCAAAAAGGGTTCAAGACAGAGGATAAATAATAACGGGGAAAGGGGACAGCCTTGTCTTGTACCTCTTGTTAAAGAAAAAAATCTGGAAAATTGGTTGTTAACAAAAATACTGGCACGGGGAGAGGAATAAAGGAGTTTGACTAACGCTATAAACTTTGGCCCAAAGCCAAACCAAGTGAGGGTTCGAAACATGTACTGCCAATTAATACGATCAAAAGCTTTTTCAGCGTCTAGAGAAAGGGCTGCTAACGGGGTTTTGACATTTTTGCTGTGAGAAAGGACATTGGAAAAAAGACGGGCATTATCCGCAGCAAGTCTGCCCTTAACAAACCCCACTTGGTCTGTGTTGATTAGGCGAGGGATAATGGAATCAAGGCGAGAGGCAAGGATTTTAGCGAAAATTTTACAATCATAATTTATTAAGGAAATGGGGCGGAAATTCTTACATTGGGAATGGTCCTTATCAGGTTTCGGGATGATTACAATGAGGGCGTCCAAAAACGACCCAGAGGCCTTAGCTTCAAAAATAAAAGAATTAAATAAATGAAGGAGTTTGGGAGCAAAAAACGAATGAAAGGAGGAGTAAAATTCAATCGGCAGGCCATCAGGACCAGGGGCTTTTGATTTCTTAAGGGATTGAATAGCTGAGGTAATCTCTTGGAGGGTAATTTCACGTTCTAGGTGTGAAAATTCAACAGGGAGGGCTGGGGGGGGGGTGGGAGGCCGTCAAAAAAAGTTGTTAAGTTAGCATCAGAAGGGTGAGTATCATCGGTATATAAGGCTTGATAATAGTTGTGAAAAACTTCAGCAATGTCTTCATCGGAAGTAACTAACTTGTTGAGTGAATCATTAAAAATTGGACCGATAGTTTTGCGTTCAGATTTGATTTTCAAGTAGTTGGCCAACATTTTACCTGCTTTGTTCTGACCCCCATGATATTTAGATTTTATTTTAAGGAGAGTATGACAAGCTTCATTAGTTATAATTTTATTAAGGTCAGATTTGGCATGGATCAAGTCCTTAAGGGCAGATGGGGATTTGGAGGAAAAGTAAGTGTGTTCAAGTGATTTAATGTGTTTAAGTTGATCTTCATATTTTTGCTTATTAAGCTTCTTTTTGGCAGAAACATAGGAGATCGTAAAAGCACGAAAAGAAGCTTTAAAAGCATCCCAAGTGTTAGGAATGGAAGTATCCACAGGATCATTTAAGGAAAAATATTCATGAAAAAACTCAGTACATTTTTTCACAAAGGTGGCATCAGATAAAAGAAAAGAGTTAAATTTCCAACGACTAAAAGTGGAGGGACTAATGGATAAATCCAAGGTAGTGTAAACCGGTGCATGGTCAGAAATAAAAATAGAGCCAATAACAGATTTTTGAAGGGAGGGGAGGAGAGACTTACTGAGCATAATATAATCAATCCTTGAGCGTGTATGATGGACATTAGAGAAAAAAGTATATTCTAGTAAATCAGGATTACACACTTTCCACGAGTCATAAAGAGGACGAGAGGCAATGGCAGATTGGAAGGCCTTATGGGTTTTATCAGGTTGGAATTTACTTGAAGACAAACGGTCTGAAAAAGGGTCTGACCACTGGTTAAAATCCCCAGCAACGATGAAGTTAGGACAATCAATGGATGCAATAAGCAGTTTAATGTCTGTCCAGAATTTGGGATCTGGACGAACAGGGCCATAAATATTCAATAAGACCATCGTTTTGTTATGAATAACCACCTTTGCCATTGCCCAACGACCTTCATCATCATTTTGGGAGGAAATAATTTGTGCATTTAAAGACTTGTGGAACAATATAGCAACCCCTCCTTTTTTGTTGACCGCAGGAGAAAACACAACCTGGCCCACCCATTGTCTTTTCAATTTAAGAGAATCAATGTCCGAGCAATGAGTTTCTTGAAGAAAGACAACCTGTGAATGAAATTTGGTTAAGTGAGACAATACCTTCTGACGCTTGACAGGATGACCAAGACCACGAACATTCCAAGAGACAAAATTACACATGTCGGGAGGAGGAAGGAATGGACGAAGGGTGGAGGCAACACACAGCAGGGAGATCACTATATAAGGGGAGACAAAAAATAACGGTTAAACATTGGAGTGGGAGAACGCTCATTTCAAGAAGAGAATGAGAGATGAAATAACATGGAAGAAAGAGACGGAAAAGTAAATAAAACAGCAGAGTTAGCTTGAGAAGAAGGAAGGAAGAAAAGAAAGAGAAGAGAGAGATAGAGGAAAGATACATAAAAGAAGGAGATAGGAGTAGAAAACAGGTCAAGGCACAAAGGCTTGATCTGAAAGGAGAACAGTAACCAAAATTTATGAGACGCGGGTACACCAGAGAGAGGACATGACCCACGAGCAATCCATAAACGGACAAATTAGAAAGGATAAACACAAGGATGTGAGAAGAAAGTCTAGAACAAAATAGAAGGGAGAGATATGATAAGTAAATATATAGAAATTAAAGCATTAACGTTGGAAGAGGAAAAACATTGATAGAAGAAAAAGCACTAGCTGGCAGTTTCCATGTTGGACGGTGTGATGCTCATCAGGTAGTCTCGAAGTTTCTGTGGATCATCATACGACTTGGTACGACCATTGTGTGTGATCTTACAGAAACAGGGATGAAGAATTCCATATTGAATGTTGAGTTGTCTCATCGTGGGACGAAGGTTCAGGAATTCCTTACGTCGAGCATTGGTAGCAGAAGAGAGATCTTGGGAAATGAAGATGTTGTGGCCAGACCATTGGAGACGACGTTTGGCCCTGGCAGCTTTTAGAACATCCATGAGTTCTGTGAACTCCAAGAATAGCATGATGATTCCACGTGGTTTGGATGCGTTGGAATTGATACGACCAAGGCGATGCGCTCTCTGGATGTTGAGAGGATGAGTCGATGGGGAGAGTTCCAAAAGTTCTTGAAGAAGTTTCCGAATAAAAGAGACCATGTCTGACCCCTCCAAATTTTCCGGAACACCATAAACGCGTAGGTTGTTGCGTCTATTTCTATTTTCCAAATCCTCGGTGTGCAATTTGAGTTTGTGGATTTCTTCTTCCAAAAGTGGAATCTTGGTTGAGAGGTCTTGGACATCGCTGACACGTTGCTCTAAGTTCAAAACCTTATTTTCCATGACCACCCAGCGCTCCTCGATCTGCTGAAGTTTAGCGTTGGTAGCAGTCATAAACGGTTGAAGACCACGCACCTCCTCAAGGATTGAATCCAAAACAGGATTAGTCGAAGAGTTTATGGGGGAGGGTGGGTCATTCTTTTGTCTTTTGGGTTTCGTTCCTGTTTGCGATAACTTCGGTGAAGTAGAGATATTTGCCATGATGCTGGTTGAATAAAGGAAGCTTTGACCAGTAATGCTGTTGAATATGAAATAGAGCGTGGATACTCAAACGTGAAAGGGGCACACCTTGTGGCAAAAATGAAGGCACTGAGACACACTATTTATTAGTGTGCGAATGAGGAAGCAGCCACACGAGGACAAACAGGAAGCGTCCACTAACTCAGAGGCTTGATATTGCGGCAAAACAACATGGCACTGTGGAGTATCAGATTAAATGAGGTACAGCACCACGACATTCACATGGAGGCATAAATAGTGCAATAAGGTATTGGAGGAGACTGATGGTTATTAGGAGTGAGAAGAACAAGAAACCTGTAGAGGCACTGAGGCATTCATTACATCCCTTGAGCATGAGTAGAAAGTCAGGCATTCAAAGGCACAAAATGGCGGTCGTTCCACCTCAGATAAAAAAATTGCGCTTTTAAAATGGAAAGCGGTAGTGGCATCCACAGTGAAAAGCAGACCACAGCAACTCATGAGTGAAGTAGGGTGATATGTAGTAATAGTGCCACATTAGCGCCAGAGCGAAGGGGGAAAGAGCAGGAACATTACAGAGAAAAGAGCCGGATCGGCAGCATACAAAATGGCGGCCGTTTGCGTTGCGCAGCGAAGGAATAATTACCAAAGGAAATTGTCACTGAAAATGAGCTCTCTCCGGCCGGTAAAGTGCTTCATTGCGGAGTCCCCACCTTCCGATGTTGATATCTGTGAAGAAAACCGCTCGACAAGCGGTTTTGACAAAGTCTCACGGCATCCGCGGAATGTCCGAAGCGGAGCTCACGGAGAACACGTCCTCGATCGCCGGCGCGTAAGCCACGCCCCCCCCCTTAACATAGTTCTGTACGAACAAGTTGTGTCCGGTTGCAGTGGACACGTCTTGTCCACTATAATCGGAGGACACTGTCTCGAACCGGGAGAAGAATTCTGAAACATCTTTTTGAGGTTTCTGGAGGCAAGCTGTTACGATAGACCAATCTATCTTTTTCTCGGGAATCAGAGTCTTTACCTTCTGCACTATTTTGTCAGGGAGGTCTGGTATGGCTTTCAAGGGTGTCTGTCCAGAGTTTCGCTGTTTATCCAGCCCATCGAATTGTCCCCAGGTATGACCGAACAGGTCTGTGTGGTCTACTTTCCTGATCTGCTTCCACACATCGGCTGGCAGACATAGCCCAAAGAACAAATCGATGTCGGCTAGCGTCATAATTGTCGACCCTAGGGCTGTATCTAACTCCGTATAAAATGCGGTAGGATTCTTTCGTAAGTCCGGCACGGATTTTCGGAACGTCAGAATGTCCTGTCTATCCCAGGGCTGATATACCTAATTATAGACCACCCTTCCCTTAGTGTCTTGGTGATTTATGTCATCGTGAGTTCCTTGTCCTCTAGGGGGGACACAGTAGGGGGTAGCTTCCTTAATGGGCATCATGTTATCTATTCTCTCTATCTGAGGTTCCGTCATCGCAGATGTTGCATTTTTGTCTACCTGCCCTTGCTCCATGAGGTGGCAGAAGACTTCTAATGTATAGGAAAAAAGTTCCGCTACATCGCCTTCACTCTCGTCTCCTGTATCTACCTGTACAGAGTCACGAGTCGGTCGGGCCCTTTATTCCTATACTTTTCCTCATACGCTGTGAGTGTGTAATAACAATAGCGCACAACAAAGTGTCATTTGCGGTTGTCGGCGTAGGAGTTACATATATCTGTTATGTATTCCTCTATTTCTTTCCTGTCTACTAGGGTTTTAACTATCCTATCAATGCCTGCTCGCTAATTTTTACTTCATCGTGGGATTCTCACCAGCCCTGTCACTTCGATTCTTTCTGATGTGTCGTCTGGCAAGGCATTAGGCGTGAGAAGCTCGGTCGGCGCAGACGCCGTGGATACCGAGGCCCTGGCGCTACCTTCAGTTGCATTCTGAGATCCTTGTTGTTGCACTAGAGGATGGGTAGGGGCATATATAGGGAGGTGGCATTAGATAATCGGTTGACCTAGGAGTAGATTGTCGTCTACCCTTTGTTTCGATGGGAGCTCAGGGTAAAGAGTTGAGGGAGCTCTAGCCGGGTATTGACCTGAGATCTCTGCCTCTCGCTCCTTCCTAGCTTTTTCGCTTTCTTTAACTTCCTCTTCTAACTTTTTGCCAGCTAGGTGAGCTGATTTTTATAGTTCTTTTTCTATTCTCGCTTCATCTCTTTTCTTATTTATTTATTTATTTGTTTATTTATTTATTTATTCGACTTGTAAAGCGCAACTGTCACCTTGCAGGTATCCTGGCGCTGAGCGGCTAAAGAGTAGGGTGAATCGGGCCAGAGGTGCTATCTAGATCTTAGGGAAACAGCCAGGTTTTAACACGTCTTCTAAAAGGGAGAAGTTCTCTAATTTGTCTAATTTCCCAAGGAAGTTTGTTCCACAGTCTGGCTCCTGCCACTCCAAAGCATCTACCTCCTGACCTGACTTTCTTAAAACTTGGCACCTTCATCAGTCTGGCCGAGGTCGAACGAAGCAGCCTCGATGGAGTGTACCAGTCAAATTTTTTCGCAGGATCAGTGGTCCGCCCCCATGAAGAGATTTAAAAACCAGACAGAGTGACTTAAAGTGCACTCTTTGTCTAACGGGAAGCCAATGGAGTTTGGCTAGGGCCGCAGAGGCAGAGGACCTTCTAGACAGACCTAGCACCATCTTTGCAGCCGCTGATTGGATTCTTTGTAGCCTATCCAGGAGAAAATTAGGGGAATCTAGGAGGAGCGCATTACAGTAGTCAAGCCTACTGAGAATTCTGCACCTTGCCACTGTGGCACGCGCCTGACAAGACAGAAGAGGAAAGATTTTACGAAGGGACCTGATGATAGCGAAACAGGTGGCTGTAGTTTTTGTAACCTGGGCTTCCAGGGAAAGCTTGCAGTCAAAACATAATACCCAAGTTACGAGCACTTTTTGACTGCACAGTGTTAGAGAAACCAGGAGGCCAAAAGTTGTCAGAAAGAGGGCGGGGGATATTATTCGCAGTACATACAATCACCTTAGTCTTGCCTGCGTTAAGTTGAAGGGAGTTGGCCCGAAGCCATCGAGCCGTATCCTGCAGGCAGTCATGGAAGACCTCTACAGACGTTGATCCTCCCTCAAAGGAGAGGATCATCTGAGTATCATCGGCGTAATTCACCGTATTTATGTCATAAGATTTTATGACCGAAATCAGAGGTTTTAAATAAATGTTAAAAAGAATGGGGCTAATTGCCGATCCTTGAGGCACGCTGAACTGCACATTAGAAAAGGCGGATTGAAAAGGAGGGAGGGAAACTGCCTGCTGTCTATCGTGCAGGAAGGAGTGAAACCAGCATAAAGCACAGCCTCTCACACCAGCCTCGCTAAGTCTCTCCAGCTGAATCCCATGATTTACCGTATTAAAGGCGGCAGACAGGTCAAGCAGAATCAGTGCAACTGCCTGACCCCTGTCTGTTCATCTTTGAAGCTCATCCATGACGGTCACTAGAGCGTCCCATGCGCAGGCCGGAAGCCGAACTGGAACTCCTCCAGCCAGTTGTGTTGTTAAAGGTGCTCGGAGAGTGCAATGGCAACAGCACGTTCCACATTTTTTGATGGAAAGGGCAAAAGGGAGATAGGCCTGTAGTTTTTCGAGCATTCTGGATCTAGAGAGGGCTTCTTCAATAGCGGGGACACTAATGCCTGTTTCCATTGACTGGGCACTATTCCACTCACCAACGACTGATTGTAAATCAGCCGAAGGGAAGGGAGGATATCCTCCTCATACTCCTTCCAGATCTTATGTGGCACTGGATCCAAGATGGAGCCAGATGTAATACCATGTGCCATGCGGTTAAAATCCTCCGTTGAGAGTGGTCTAAACTCGGATAGGATTTCAGAGTCTTGCCAACCTAGGCCATTATCCATACCCTTCAGCTCCTTCCCAGTAGGGACTCCTGTGTGCCTGGCCATAAGTCCGGGATTTCCAGTGGCCGGTTGATCACCCGCAAGGTCATTAATAATTAGTTGGATCTTTTCTTGAAAGAAATTAGCCAACTTTTCGCAGAGGTCTTGAGAGGGAACTGTCTCATTCTTAGAACAGTCAGGGCTGGTAAGACTGCTCAAGATATTAAAAATACTACTGGCACTATTTGATGCATTGCAGATAATGAAGGTGAAGTAGTCAGCTTTAGTATTTTTTATCGCAAGTTTATACTCCTCAATTTTATGTTTCCACAGCATCTTATCTGTCTCCTTATATCCGTGCCTCCATCTCCTCTCTGCCTGTTTGCATCCCAGTTTCAAGTCTTTTAACAGGGCATTAAACACTGGGGCAGATGCTTTCCCTTTACCTCTGTGCTTTTTAAGTGGGGCGCAGGTGTCCAGTGTTGAGGTAATCTTAAGAGACAGTGAGGCATAATTCTCCTCAACAGTATTGTCGGGAGAAAAACTTTCCGTGATTTTAAACACAGGCCCGTCACTCCTCATGTGTGCGAGCGCCTTCCAATTTCGACTAACATATTCCGTCACAGGGCGCCGGACTTGGGTTTGAAAAGACTTAACCTTAACACAGAATTTCATCAGGAAGTGATCCGTCCAATCCATAGGGAGGACCCCACCCATCTGAAGAAGGTAGGGTTCGGAGATCACTAGGTCAAGAAGATGACCGGCTTTGTAAGTAGCCTTAGAGACCTGCTGATAGAGACCAAGTCCTTTACAAGAATGAAGCAGATCAAAAAGACCAGGATCAAGAGAGCGATTAAACCACAGATTAAAGTCCCCCAGGATGTTGTTTCTTTTCGCCATAAGCCGAAGCTGTCAAGCATAGTCGGCATGGTTTTCTTTTCGCGTAAGGCTATTTCTAGCGTTTCTACTTTAGAAGGATCAAAAGATCCCGTCAGTGGCCACTGATTTTCTCGTATCTTTCTTAGTGTGCTTGTGCCAGAGTTTGCTATAAGCTACAGCGACTATTCCATATTTCACATACATGCCCTTATTAGGGGTGCCCTCCAGTGGAGCCGGATGACTGACCTCTAATAAACGGTCCGTGCTGAACCAATTACCAATCAGTGGGGAGAAGATAGGCATGACATATAATTCAACAAATAAAGATCTCGGACAATTGTGGACAAAGGTCCGCACTACCTATCCTTCGCTGCCTGCAAAGAGAGAGAATATTCCTATTCTTTGTTGTTTGCAAACAGAGAATATCTCAAAAAGAACCAATGTACCAAATAGCTAACGAGCTAAACGAATCAATAAAGCGCAATACTATTATTCAATCCAAACAATTCCAATACAATCAATCATTCGACAGCAGTCGTTTTCACGACCTTACCCGGACCGCATGGACAGTTCTTCGTCTTCCACTTCCAGCACCCGGTCATCCTCTCTTCTCCGTATTAGCCGCAGCACTCCTGTGAGATCCCAGTCAGGACCGTAGGTCACTCGAGAGAGGTCCGTTCGGAACTGGTGAAGTTCGGATGATCGGCCGCCAGACGAGGGTCTCTTTCAGGCAGGTGCACTTTCCCGATCGTTGCAGTCGTTCACTCTGTCGTTGGGACCTCTCTACCAGACCTCGTGTTGCTGATCGGCACCACGTTGGGACGCCAATTTGTAGAAAAACAGGCAATCTCTAACGAATACCCAGGCTGTTTGGCGCAAGACGCCTCTAATTCCCAATATCGATAGTTACCAAAATAAAAAGGCAGACGCTGGAAACTGGAAAGCAAGAACAGGCTTATAACTCCAGAGGAGAATACGTCAGGTCTGACACAAGGAATGTCTTCAGGAGGTGTTCTTACAACTTCTCCGTTGCTCCCCTTTTTATACAATTTACAGTAACTTTATTGGTGGTCAAATATCCTAGGAATTCCCGCCCCCAGCAGGTTCTCACAGAGTCCCAACAGTTTGTCGTCGCCCACCCAGGTATTAATTAGTGATTGATATCTCGCAGCTGGACATTCCGACAGGATCTGTAAATGTGTGTGTGTGATCGGTCATATCTAAGGGTTATGCAAGTGATAAGATCAAGCATTTCTGTTCGTGCATCAAGTCCTGCTGTGTGGGGGCAATAAAGTACGTCCACAATGCTTGGTTTATAGCCTGGGACTGGATCAAGTGGCCAGGTGCAGTTGGGGGTTATCAGATGGGCTTGCTCGAGTGTTGAGGATGAAAGGACAAACGTGTTTAGGGGGGAAGTGGCTCCAGGGTCTTGTCACGAGGATAAGGTTTTATGACCTTAGTGCATTTGGTCATGCTGAATCAGGGCACCGGGGATGGTTGCGAGGTCAGGGTGAATCGTGGGTGACTTGCAAAGCGCGAGATGGCCGCAGCACCTAAAATGGTTGCAGTTTACGTGCGGACAATGGCTCTTGTTAGGCAAGATGGTGCTGGTGATGTTCACGTTTGTAAACTGCGATTTAGCAAAGGGTGTGGGGGGGTACAGGGCTGATAATGTACAACACAGAAGCCTCGAAGCGCTAGGAGTGGTGATACAGGGCTGTTAATGTACAAACCAGAGGTGTCGCTGTGCTAGGAGGGAGGTGGGTTAACGGGGCGGATAATGTGCACCCAGAGGCCTCGAGGTGCTAGGAGAGAGGGGTGATACAGGGCTGTTAATGTACTACCCAGAGGTCTCGAGACGCTTTGAGGGGTGATACAAGGCGGTTAATATACAATCCAGAGGTCTTGTGGCGCTAGGATGGGGTGATACAGGGCTGTTAATCTACAACCCAGAGGTCTTGTGGTGCTAGGAGGGGGATACAAGGCTGTTAATGTACAACCCAGAGGCCTTGAGGAGCTATGAGGGGTGATACAGGGCTATTAATGTGCAACCCAGAGGTCTTGAGGCGCTATGAGAAGTGAAACAAGGCTGTTATTGTACAACCCAGATGCCTCAAGTCGCTAGCAGGGGGGATACAGGGCTGTTAATGTACAACCCAGAGGTCTTGTGGCGCTAGGATGGGGTGATACAGGGCTGTTAATGTACAACCAAGAAGCCTCTTGGCGCTAGGAGGGGTGATACAGGGCTGTTAATGTACAACACAGAGGTCTCGTGGCGCTAGGAGGGTGATACAAGGCTGTTAATGTACAACCCAGAGGCCTTGAGGCGCTATGAGGGGTGAAACAAGGCTGTTAATGTACAACCCAGAGGCCTTGAGGAGCTAGGAGTTGTGATGCAGGGCTGTTAATGTACAACCCAGAGGCCTTGAGGAGCTAGGAGTTGTGATTCAAGGCTGTTAATGTACAACCCAGAGGTCTCGTGGCGCTAGGAGGGGGGATACAGGGCTGTTACCCCGTGGTATAGTGACCCTCCCCCCCCCCCCCTTTCCCCCCCTCCTCCAGCATCTTAAGGGGGACTGCGACGGGACGTGAACTTGAGCCCAATAAAACGTTGATCAGTCTTTTCTGCCTCTTCCGTCTGCAGACAAAATCTAATAAACAATGGGAAGCGAAGACCATGACAGAGGTCTGTCTGTGGCTGCAGCAGAGGAAAAAGAGGAACGAAAATCAGGGTAAGATGAACAAACGGGACAAAACCGAGAGATGAACAAACAGAAAAAGTGTGCATGAGAGGAAGATAACAAAGAAAAAAGAAGGAGACAAACTATGAGTAGAAAGTAAAGAATGAACAGGAGAAAAATGGCGGAATGAAAGGAGGAAGAGTGAAACCAAAGGTGAACATTTGAAAAGACGGGTGTAGGAATGAATGGATGGAAGAGTGAAAGGATGGAGTGAAAAAGTGAAACGATGGATAGGTGTGAGGGAAAACTAACTTAAGAAAAAATCCTAAACTTACTACTCTTGGTATTCACAGAAGTTAGGATTTTGTCTTAAGACAGACTTAAGACAGACTTAAGACAGACTTGACAGACTTAAGACAAAATCCTAACTTCTGTGAATACCAAAAGTAGTAAGTTTAGGGTTTTGTCTTAAGTTAGTTCTGTGAATAAGCCCCCCAGTTATGTGATGCAATTGGTGTTTTGTAGCTCGCCAATCATCCGTGGGTGTATTAGTGAGTGTAGGGGTGAAAAAGGGAAAAGATTGAGATATAAAACGATGAATGAATGGAAGAAGAGGGAATGGACAGAGAGAAAGGATGTACGAAAGGGTGAATGGATGGATGTTGGATGGGCGGAAAGCTGAAGGGATTGACAGATGACTGAATGAATATATAGAAGGGTGAAAGGACTAATAAATGGATGGGTGGAAGGAGGGTGAGTGGGTGGAAGGGTGAAGGGGACCCTTCTATGTAAGGTCAGCTCGGCTCACTTTGCCTGCTCGTTGCAGGGGTACGGTTCAAGTGGGGGGTGTTATATTCTTCTAGCTACTTCCTTGCTGGTACCGGAGGTACAGAAGTACAACACAGAGTCAGTGTCGGACTGGGACAGAAAATAGGCCTGGGCACCAAAATAAAAATGTTCCCCACTAGTGAAAGAAAGATTTGAATAAGTTGCCCATGTTTGCGAATTTGGGCAGTTTTGAAATACAAAGCTGTTACTAGAGGTTCATAAACTAGTAGCAACAGAAAATGTGAATCCCGTGGTTCTCGAGGCACTAGACAGGTGTGTTACTAGGCTGTTACTGGAGATGTAACACCAGACAGGCCAGACATGGGACTTCCCTGTGCTTGGTGGGGTGAAAAGGGCTGTTAATACAGTTCTCAAGGCGCTGGACAGGGTGTTACTAGGCTGTTACTGGAGATGTAACAACGGACAGGCCAGACATTGGACCTCCCTGTGCTCGATGGGGTGAAAAGGGCTACAACAGAGTTCTCGGGCGCTAGACAGGGTGTTACTAGGTTGTTTACAGAGGTATAAAGCCAGCAGGGCCAGGTAATGTACAACGCAGAGTTCTCGAGGCGCTAGACAGGGTGTTTCTAGGCTGTTTACAGAGGTATAAAACCAGCAGGGCCGGATAATGTACAACGCAGATGGGGTGTTACTAGGCTTTTACTAGTGGTATAAAAAACAGTCGGACCAGATAATAAACAACGCAGAGTACTAATGGCGCTGGACAGGGCGTCACCAGGCTCTTACTAGAGGTATAAAAACTAGCCGGGCGAGATAATGAACAACGCAGAGTACTAGTGGCACTACACGGCGTACTGCTAGGCTTTTACTAGAGGTATAAAAATCTGCTGGAACGGATAATGTACAACGCAGAGCTCTAATGGCGCTAGATGGGGTGTTACTAGGCTTTTACTAGAGGTATGAACATCAGGTGGAACAGCTAATGTACAACGCAGAGTTCTAGTGGCACTAGAAGGGGTGTTAGCAGGCTTTTACTAGAGGTATAAAATTCAGCTGGACCAGCTAATGTACAACGCAGAGTTCTAGGGGCGCTAGACGAGGTGTTACTAGGCGGTTTACAGAGGTATAAAATCAGTCGGACCAGATATTGTACAACACAGAGTTCTAGTGGCGATAGACGGGGTGTTAGCAGGCTTTTACTAGAGGTATAAAATACAGCTGGACCAGCTAATGTACAACGCAGAGTTCTAGTGGCACTAGACAGGGTGTTACTAGGCGGTTTACAGTGGTACAAAAATCAGCCCGAGCAGATAATGTACAATGCAGAGTTCTAGTGGCACTAGAAGGGGTGCTTTTACTAGGCGGTTTATGATGGGGCGATCAAGAGTTACAACATGCGAGCACTGGCGGTGCCTCATGATTCTTACAATAATGAGAGCGCTGGCAGTGCCTCGTGATTCTCACAATAATGAGAGTGCTGGCGGTGCCTTGAGATTCTCACAACAATGAGAGCGCTGGCGGTGTCTCATGATTGTCACAACAATAAGAGCGCTGGCGGTGTCTCATGATTGTCACAACAATGAGAGCGCTGGCGGTGCCTCGTGATTCTCACAACAATGAGAGCGCTGGCGGCACATCGTGATTCTCAAAATAATGAGATCGCTGGCGGCGCCTCGTGTTTCTCACAATAATGAGCGCTGGTGGCGGATCGTGATTCTCATAAAAATGAGAGCACTGGTGGCGCCTCGTGATTCTCACAACAATGAGAGCGCTGGAGGTGCCTTGTGATTCTCACAACAATGAGAGCGCTGGCGGCGTCTTGTGATTCTCACAATAATGAGAGCGCTGGCGGCGCCTCATGATTCTCACAAAAATGAGAGCGCCAGGGGTGCCTCGTGATTCTCACAAGAATGAGAGCGCCAGCGGTGCCTCGTGATTCTCACAAGAATGAGAGCACTGGCGGCGCCTCATGATTCTCATAAAAATGAGAGCGCTGGCGGCGCCTCGTGATTCTCACAACAATGAGGGTGCCAGCGGTGCCTCCTGATTCTCACAATAATGAGAGTGCCAGCAGTGCCTCGTGATTCTCACAATAATGAGAGCGCTGGCGGTGCCTCGTGATTCTCACAACAATGAGAGCGCTGGCGGCGCATCGTGATTCTCACAACAATGAGAGCGCTGGCGGCGCATCGTGATTCTCACAATAATGAGATCGCTGGCGGCACCTCGTGATTCTCACAATAATGAGCGCTGGTGGTGCATCGTGATTCTCACAACAATGAGAACGCCAGTGGTGCCTTGTGATTCTCACAAGAATGAGAGCGCTGGCGGTGCCTTGTGATTCTCATAAAAATGAGAGCGCTGGCGGCGTCTTGTGATTCTCACAATAATGAGTGCGCTGGCGGTGCCTCGTGATTCTCATAACAATGAGAGCGCTGGCGGCGTCTCGTGATTCTAACAATAATGAGAGCGCTGGCGGCGCCTTATGATTTTCACAACAATGAGAGCGCCAGGGGTGCCTCGTGATTCTCACAAGAATGAGAGCACTGGCGGCGTCTCATGATTCTCATAAAAATGAGAGCGCTGGCGGCGCCTCGTGATTCTCACAACAATGAGAGTGCTGGCGGTGCCTCGTGATTCTCACAACAATGAGAGCGCTGGCGGCACATCGTGATTCTCACAACAATGAGAGCGCCAGCAGTGCCTCGTGATTCTCACAATAATGAGAGCGACAGCGGTGCCTCGTGATTCTCACAATAATGAATGCGCTGGTGGAGCTTCGTGATTCTCACAATAAGGAGAGCGCTGGCGGCGCCTCATGATTCTCACAATATTGAGGGCGCTCACAGCTGTGGTGCTTCACGTCAACTCTCTATAGGGGTTCAAACAGTAAATAAACAGCCTTTGGTAACAAATCTGACCAGCAATGGATGATCTATGGGATGATGATGCTGATAATTTCTAATTTCTAATTTAAAATGCTTGTAAAGCGCAGCATACACCTTGCGGTTTCTTGGCGCTGAAGGTTCAGTGACTGAGGGGAAGGAAGACCGGGGAGAAAATTTAGGCGGGGAAAGCCTGGCTAAATAGGAAGGTTTTCAAGTCTCCACGGAAAGAAAGGTACTGAGTAGCGGAGCGGAGGTTATCAGGGAGAGAGTTCCAGAAGGAAGGGGCCAGAGTAGAGAAATTGGATCCACCCCATTTTTTGCGCGAGAAACGGGGGATCAGGAGAAGGGACTTGGAGGAGGACCGGAGATTTCTTGCGGGGACGTAGGGTTTGATAAGTGAAGTGATGAAAGCAGGGGCAGTGCCCTGACGGGCCTGGAAAACCATGCACCCGATTTTGAAGAGGGAACGCTGTTTCACGGGGAGCCAGTGGAGTTTCTTTAGGAGGGGGGTGGAGTGGTGATAACGTGGGAGGCCAAATATCAGTCTGGCCGCCTGGTTCTGGATGGCTTGGAGTCTACGCAAACTATAGGCAGGGATGCCATGGAAAAGAGCGTTGGCGTAGTCCAAACGCGAGATTACCAGGGCGGCCATGATGGTCTTGAGGGCCTGAGGGGTGAAGAAGCGGGAGACAGAGCGGATGGTTCGAAGAGTGAGGAAACAGGAGGAGACCACAGAGCTGATGTGTGAGTGAAGAGTGAGCTGATTGTTCATTTTAACACCCAGTGTTTTGACAGTGGTGGAGGGGGAGGGTGCAGGGCCGAGAGAGGGGGGCCAGAAAAGAGAGTTCCAGGGACTGGACGAACCACCAGTGAGAACCAGCTCAGTTTTATCAGGGTTCAGTTTAAGGTGGTTGTGATTCATCCAGTCCCTGATGAATGTCATAGTAGACTGGAAATTGGAGACCGAGAGAGAGGAGGGGGACAGATCAAAGATGAGCTGGAGGTCATCCGCGTAGTTGAAGACGGTGACCTCCAGCTGCTGGAGAGCAAAGATGAGAGGAAAGATATAGAGGTTGAAGAGAAGGGGGGAGAGAGAGGAACCCTGGGGAACACCGCAAGTGACAGGGAGGGGAGTGGAGGTGAAGTCGCCTAGACGGACCGCCTGGGTGCGGTCCCTCAGAAAGGAGGAGAGCCAGACAAGGGCTGATCCCCCGATGCCAGCCGCCTTGACACGGGTGAGTAGGATGGTATGGTCCACCGTGTCAAAGGCGGCGGAAAGATCGAGGAGGACCAGTGCCTGGTGGTTGTTGTCATCCATGCCCTTTCTGAGGTTGTCTAGGACGGCGACTACGACCGATTCTGTTGAGTGCCTGGGGCGGAATCCTGCCTGACGAGAAGCCAGCCCCCCATTCGCCTCAATGTGGGTGCTCAGAGCCGCGGTAACATGGCGTTCCATCACCTTGCCCAGAAAGGGCAGCAGGGAGATGGGGCGAAAGTTGGACGAGATAGAAGGGTCCGAGCCGGGTTTCTTCAACAGGGGTACTATGGTGGCTGCTTTTAGTACCGGGGGCACCACACCCTGTGCCAAGGCGCTGTTGAGGAAGGCAATCGGGGGATCAGGGCAGCTAGAATAGATTTGCTGTAGGATGCGAGCGGGGCAGACATCCGCCGGGGACCCAGATTTAACTTTGGGGAGAATCGACAGAAAGGATTCCTGAGTGAGGGGAGGGATAACAGTGAAATGATTTTGTACTGGGGATGCTGATGCGTATGGTGATGAAGATGGAGATGTTGTTGATCCTCCAAAGGAATTGGAAATAGTTGGACCTGGGACTCCTGACACCTGCGCTGCATGGAGTATGTTTTCTGGCGCATACATGATCTGTGGGAGCGCAAACACTGTGTTACTATTACATACTCTTTTTTATATCTGTATTGTCTTTTAGTCTTCTTTTTTTGGGTCTCTGGGCACCATGAAAGTTTGAACATTCCTTTTGAACTTTCTTGATAAGAGCATCGGTTCCTGAGCACCTTAGTGCTGATTGTGGTCCTGACGCCTCTGGCACTTTGACAGGACAGTCGTTGACTCAGGTGCACACAGCCAAGGGCTCATCACAACGTCTGTTTTGTTCAATCTAGTTTTTAATTTAATCTTGACACATTCACTCACCAGGAATAAACACTGCCAAGGAAATGCCCGCTGCAATTTTACCTACTTATTCATCCAACCTACTACCTACTCTGCCAAACACCCAAATTACGACAGAGACCTGAGCTCTGGCTGATACCAGGCCAGGGTGAGAGGAAAGACCTCTGACCGAGAGCCCCCGTCGCTGGGATCCACTGGGCATTGAAGCACCCACCCAGCCAGGAGCTGCCCGATGATGACGCGAGCCACCTAAGTGGGTGAGGGCTACTGCATCCTTTGACTAGGGATACCCACAATCTGTGGATATTAGTATACAAAAGAAAAGGGTAAGTTGACCCTTGGGTCGTACAACGCATGGCACACCAATTTGTTGTGTGAAAAGTGTCAGGCGGTGATTTCTGATGCCGCGGTTGTTGATGTTTGACCCGGGCGTACGACAGCACCCAAGGTCCACCGGAATGGTACCTCCTCTGTGAGTGGAGGATTGTATTAAAGCCATCGTAAGGACACCTCCTGTCAGGGGAACAATATCAAACATGAAGGTTGAGTGTCCTCAACCTACTCTATCAGATGAGGAGGCCTCAACCATTGTTCACGGTCCTACGATCGTATCCTTTTCAGCGGGGGGGCGTAGTGATCCCAGAAAGGGACATGAGAGAGTCTAGAACTCATGCTAGTGACGTAAATAATTAATTTACTCTCTTAATTTCTATGCAGGTAAGTACTTAATCAATAATAACTCAATCGGAATGAAAGAAGACAGAGTCCGTGGTGTTAGAGTTTCTAAGGGTTTTATTCCTCATAAAGGAATGGTCTTGATCAGGATATCATGTTCTGACCACCACAGGGGTGTCAGAAGGGATAGAGCGCTAATATTTTATTGACAGTACATAGCTTATATACTTGATTTATACCATAAAGAATAATGCAAGAGGCGTAACAGCTGAGAGAAGACAAGATAACAGTATACACGTGATACTAATACGTAATCAAGAGGCGTGAACTAGGCGTGAACCAGAGGTGTGTGCTAGAAACGTCACTGATAGGTGACGCAAGTGGGTGGCACCAAGGGGTGGTGCTAACAGAATTGTTGCAGTGTCAGCAGAAATCGGAAGCTTGGATGCGCGCGCAGCTGCATGACGTGTGATTGACGGGGTGCAGGGGATTTGACATTTACACTGACGGAAAGAGACAGAAGTCTGGCATGTCAGATCAACTTGTACTTCTATCATATCTGATATCTGATGTTTAGGAACTATACTATCTGGGCGGAAAGGTCTCTAGGGCAGAAGCTGTTCTATGCTAACTGTGGATGCGTGTATAAGCGCCTAAGTGTCTGCATGAGAAGCGTGGGGGCACGGGGCCTTCCATGGAAGCATGGCAACAGAGGTTATGAATTACTTGCATTGAGACAGGTCGGCCCTTTGGCTCTGCAGCTGGAGAGGATGTTTACAGGATCTAGTAGGCAGGAATGCATTCTCGAGGAGCGGAACAGATAACTCGAAGGTTATAGTCAGTCTTGGCAGAAAGCAGGCTGGGCTGAGCGCGAGGGGCCGCGCTGAAAGTAAGTCAGAGTTCACGGGTACAGAGGTAGCCTGGGCAGGAGCTGTCAGAGTCAGGAGCCACAAAAGAGGCTCGGTGGCAGAAATTCAGGGCCTACTCTGCTGGAGCAGGAAAACATGTAAAGTGTACTACAAAAAGACGGTGGCATAGCATACTTAGGAACGGACTATATAATCCATTCATGGTGGATCTGAAAGAGGACAAGTTAACGTTGGACGCAAATGTATTTGCGTCTTCATAGCTGGCACAGGAGGGAAGTTACATGCACTTTAAGCTGGTACATGGAGTCGGTGGGGTACGCACTAGGGAACACAACTTGACCATAAAATTTATATTTCCTCATTCCCTCCTTGTTCCCTACGGACCCTTCATGATATATCGATCCTCATGAATCTATCAGTTTGTTCTTGTAACATCATTTGTTCTTCTTTCTTTCGATTACGTTTTGAGAGAAAACTGGAATGTTCAATACATGACGTGGCACACAGTCCACAAATCGCTGGCCCACACTGCAGGCACAGGCAGCAACTGAATACTAGGACTAGGCCGATGCCTAGGAAGGATAGGATCTTCCATCCCCAAGCTGTTAACGTTGTCCAGAACCAACCAGACCAAGTCCAGGTGCCTGGATTCTGATGTATCTGATTTGCAATTTTATGAAGACGGGTGATAGCTTGATATACAGATGGTGCGTTTTGTGGTATGAAAACACAGCAACTTGACCCGATGACCTTACAGGCTCCACCTCTATCTGCCAAGATGACGTCAATTACAAGACGATTCTGAAGGACAACAACCCGCATGGCGGACTGCTCTTCTGTTAAGTTACCTAAGGCGGAGGTAGTTTCATTTACTACTGCTTCGAGTGTTCTAGTTAATCTGCGTATTAATTTACTATTCTGGACAGGTCCTAAAAAGAAAAAGAATCCTTTATTAAAGTCGGTGTACTGTTCCCATGCCGTTTCTGTGTAGTCGACAAGTGGGATATCTCTTCTGGGTCTATTCTTTACTAGATTGGAATTTCTATGGTAATCAGGAGGAGCTAGAAAAACAGGTGGCAGAAGGAATGCAATGTAACAGGTACCATCCCAATCTGGAGGTAGACGTATGTATGCGGTATGACCACAAACAAAGTAAGAATGACTGATAGCTTTGAAGGACGATTTTCCATGATCACGGAATTCGACCACAGTAGTGCATTTACTATGACCTAAGTGTACTGAACCTTTCTTCTTGATACATAATTCACCAGTGACTGGCAGTACTGACATAATGGGTGGAACTGGTGTGGCTTCGGATTCGACAGTGAGAATCATAAGGCTAATTGTATAATTACCTAATCCATATACTTCATTTTCTAGATCAGTTCCTATTCTAGTGGGAAGTCCCTCCTTATCTGGGTAACAGACGTCGAGCAGGACCAAGTTCAGGTTTCCCCAAACCCAACCCCCATCGAAAACAGCAATATCAGGATCTAAGGAATTAATTATTTTAAACCATGCTCCGCAGGAGCCATTGTGAGTGAACGGGTACGGAAAGAGGGGCAGAGCTCCCTTGTAATTCTGATAGGGAGGGAGTCGGCCACATATCCAGCAATTGGTAGCATTGTTAGTTTGATGAGAATGATGTAACATACTAATGAATGTATTGTTGCGCAGCGCAAGTCTGTAGGAAAGCTCGTGAGGAGGTAACTCACTAAAAGTGTGTTCAGCAGAGACATTGTAAGCAGATTGTTCACGCTTGAAAATAGGGTAATAGATAGGCAATAAGATGCTAGTAATGATAATTAAAACACTGAGAATAAACATGATTATTAGTGTCACTATGCAGTGACTACGAAGTGATTTACAATATGTACGTTTCTTTGCTTCTCTCTCTCTATCTCGATCTAGGGGATACATGTCAGAAACTATTTAACCGATTCACCTAGGGGAGGACTTAAACAATTAAACTGTCTGACTTGCTAGATCGTAATTTCATGCGATAATTTTCTTGAGGAGTTTTTTCTCGTTCAGTTTCTGTAAAGTCTTTCTGTTCGACACAGTCTTTGGTGGGGGTGGACGAGTCTTGGTCAGGTTTCAGTCCAGAGAATTTTTTTATATGACTCGTGTGGACCCACCCCTTTCTTCCTTCGATTTTCACGGCCGTCCTTGTTGTAAGCAGTACGGTCTTTGGAGACTTCCAGCGGGGCTCCAGCGGACTCTTTCTGTCGAAATTTCGGACGAGCACCGTATCACCAGGACGGACGTCGTGTGGCTTTACATCAGTGTTGTCAGGAAAGGCTGCGGCAACCTGTGAACAACATGATTGGAGTGCAGACATCAAGGAGGCAAGGTAATCCGTCAACATGTTAGAATCAACATCAGTAATCTTTTTTGGAATGGGCGTCCCCCACATATTCGGTGGTCTTCCAAAGACCACCTCGTACGGGGATAGCCCTGATCTCGAATGGGCGACCATTCTCATGTAGAATAGTGCCACTGGCAGGGCGACTATCCAATCGACCCCTTTCTCCTGACATATTTTGGCAAGGCGGATCTTTAGTGTCTGGTTATGCCTCTCAACAAGGCCTGCGGCTTCTGGGTGTCGGACACAATGGAACTTCCACTGGTATCCCAGTAATAAAGAAACTTCTTTCATTAAGGCAGATGAGAATGGCTGACCGTTATC
This sequence comes from Lissotriton vulgaris, assembly GCF_964263255.1. Lineage (NCBI taxonomy): Eukaryota > Metazoa > Chordata > Amphibia > Caudata > Salamandridae > Lissotriton > Lissotriton vulgaris. The sequence continues at coordinate 301,873,807 of NC_141686.1, read as the reverse complement.
TGAGTACACGACACGAGGCAAGCCGTATCGTGGGAAAAATTCACGAACCAACTGTTTGGCAGTGGTCGGAGCAGTATAATCTGAGACTGGGTATGCTTCGGTCCAGCGGGACAGAGCACAGACAACTACGAGAACATATTTAAATCCTCGACAACGATCCATCTGGATATAATCCATCTGGAGGACTTCAAAAGGGTGATCGGGAGGATGAAATCCACCTTGCTCTACAGGGACGCTTTTACCTGGATTGAACTGACAACAGATCATGCAAGTACGCACTTTCTGTTTTGCGGCTGCTCGTAAGTGTTTATTGTTCCAGAGATTTTTCAAACTGTCTAACATTGCTTTCTCTCCTAGATGTGCAGGACTATGTGCTGTATTTATCATGACTTGAACCATAGAGTCAGGGAGAAACCATGTAGATCTTCCCTTCGTCATCCAACCTTGATCTGTCTGGATCCCTCCTAGTTCAATCCATTTCTTTATTTCTTCTGGAGTAGCATGTGTCTGAATGTCGATAACATCTAGTGTGGGATCCCTGACTGTCATACAATTTGTCGGATCTGTTGTCTTTGTCGTATCAGTTGTCTGAGTGTGAGTCAGTGCTGTATGCTTTGCTGTCTGATCTGCCAGGTCGTTACCCTGGGTAACAGAATCTGTGACTTTAGTATGTGCTTTACACTTCATGACGGATATGGCTGAAGGTAGATGTATTGCTTCTAACAGTGCTTGAATAAGAGGACCATGCTGTATCTTGGCACCATGAGAGGTCAGGAAACCTCGTTCCTGCCAGAGTACTCCGAAGTCGTGAACAACTCCGAATGCATAACGGGAATCAGTGTATATGTTGACATTTCTGTTCTTGGCTAGAATACAGGCTCGGGTCAGAGCGGTGAGCTCTGCTGCTTGAGCAGACAGTGTATCAATACGATGTGTTTCTTTAACTTCAGTTTCAGTGGTCACTGCATACGCGGCCACTAATTCTCCTGTACTTGTTCTCATGCATGAACCATCTACATAAAGTGTCAGGTCTGGGTTTGTCAATGGAATATCTGTTAAATCTCGTCGGGGCTTTGTTACTGCATTAATGATCTCTATACAATCATGCGGAGCTGGATCTGTCATAACTGTAGGTAACAGTGTTGCTGGGTTCAGGATACTGCAGCGTCTGATTTCTATGTGTGGCTGGAATAGTGTCAATTCGTAACCTGTCAGTCGTGCTATAGTCAAGTGTTGAGTTTGGGTTCTGTTTAACAGAACCTCTACAGAATGTGGGACTTGTACTGTTAACTGATGTCCTAAAACAATTGAATCACTTTGTCTTATTGCTAACGCTGTTGCTGCTACTGACTTTAAGCACGCAGGGAGTGCCTGGGCTACTGAATCCAATGTACTTGAAAAATAAGCGCAAGGCTTATGTGAACCTGCCTGATCTTGAGTGAGGACAGACAATGCTGTACCATCACGTTCTGTAACAAAAAGTGTAAACGGTTTGCTGTAACATGGTGTCGCTAAAACTGGTGCTTGGCATAATGCTTTCTTTAATTCCTCAAAGGCTTGTGTGTGTTCCTGAGTCCAAGGGAGGGCAATGGAAGTTGCAGCCTCCTGCGTCGTTAACTGGATGAGTGGTTTAGCTAGAAATGCATATTGAGGAATCCATTGTCTGCAGTACGAGGTGAGGCCTATGAAGGCCCGCACTTCCTTTTGCGTCTGGGGTCGTGGCATATTTACAATTAACTGAATGCGATCGGGAGTGAGCTGTCTCCCCACTTTGGACAGCAAGTGACCCAAGTACACAACTTGCTGAACACAGAATTGTAGCTTCGAAGGAGACACCTTGTGTCCCTTGTCGGCCAGGAAATGTAAAACTGTCAATGATGCTTGTTCACATTCGGGCTCACTTCGTGCGGTGATCAGTAGATCATCGACGTATTGCAATAAAGCGGTATTAACTGGCATTTGAATACAATCTAGTTGTCTTTTCAGTGCTTGACTATAGATGCTGGGGCTTTCTGTAAATCCTTGAGGTGCGCGGGAAAATTTGAAACTTCGTCCATTTAAACTGAATCCGAAGAGATATTGGCTCTCCGGATCAATAGGTACACTGAAGAAAGCGTTCTTGAGGTCAATTACGGTAAAGAACGTTGCTTCTGAATCAATAGCAGTTAACAGGGAGGAGATATCGGGGACCACAGGATACTGTGGTACAATGCATTTGTTCAGCTCTCGGAGATCAATCACCAGCCGATATACTGGCGGTGCATTGGGGTCTGTACGTTTAAGAATTGGAATAATAGGTGAATTACAGATATTGGAGTCGGTCTCTACGACCACCCCCTGGGCAATAAGTTCTTCAATGATTTTCAGTAAAGCCACTACAGCATCGGGTGGTAACTTGTATTGTCTGATTCTGGGTAGGACAACTCCTGTCTTGAGTGTAACACGATATGGAGTGATATGCATACAACCTACATCAGCTGGGCCTTTTGCCCATAAGTGATCTGGTACATTTTTCAATCTGACATCAAAATCACGTAAAACATAATGACCCTTGAAATCCCGTAGAAAAAGTCTGACTCCCTCCGGGGAACAGCATATTATAGCTCCTAGAGCCTTCAGTGTTTTAATTCCTAACAGATTTTCTGGGCATGATTTTGTAAGTAACAAATCTGTAACTCGGGATAATGGACCCACAGCTAATGGTACTGGTTCTGATACTTCATTTACAATAGGCTGTCCTGAAAAACCAAGGGAAACATTCTGTGAGCCTGAGAGGGGTGCCCCTGGGACTTCATTGTGACTGATTGTAGTGCGACTTGCCCCTGTGTCAATTAAAAACTTTCTGTCTTTTCCCAATACGTGACTGTGTACATAAGGACCTTCTTGATCTACAGGAATTTCAATAAGAGGCAAATCACCTTCCCTCTCTAGGCTGTTTCATGTATATCGGGGGTAATCTGGATATGCAGATTGGGCATACTGGTACATCTGTTGTGAGACTTGCTGAGTCGCAGCAATGGGCTGTGGCTGCGGTACGGCTACGGTCTGTGCTGTGTGGGGTGGAGCATGCATAGGCTGTGTATTCTGCATTGGCTGTTCGTTCTGTGAGGTCTGTTGATGACCATGTTCATGTCTAGGCGGATGCGGTCTTTCTTTAGTTTTACCTGTTGAGATGTTATGTTTCAGGACTGGGCATTCATGTACGTAATGACCTGGCTGCTTGCAATAATTACATGTCCCTTTAACGGGAGCTGCAGAATGATTGGTCTGGGCCCCACCTTTTCTTTGACCGTCGGCTGGGACCGTCTGAGCTACTAACATTTTCATTTTCGTGTCTTTCATACGTTTCTGTTCCTGATCTTGTTCTTCCCTAATTCTGTTCTGGTGATATTGTAACATTTGTAACATCTGGGATGGCGTATTTGCCTGCCAAGTACTTTCAACTTTGTACACTCTATTTTTGACTAATGGTAGGGAATTCTCGACTAATTTTGATACAAAAAGGTGTGGATATGACTCGCTACTATGTTGTAGGCCACTATTTATAATGAAACATTTCTCGAATCTGGAATAAAAGTCACTAGTATCTTCATCTTGTTTCTGTTTACAGGACGAGATTGCGTCCCAATCTTCCTTTCTAGTTGTCAATAATCTTGGCAAAACCTGTACTATTAATCCGGGCAATGCTTTAGTCCTATCCCCAAGGCCTAACCCTGGGATTCGTTTACTTTCTTCGTCTTCTATTTCTGCCCATGCTATCTTAGACTCTCCCACCTCCCAATCCTTTTCCTTTAATTTCTCGTAAATGCCCGTGGGCAACAGTACTTTTAACATTTTCATAATATCATCATACGTGTAATCTCCCATCAGTAACATGTCTTTAAGCTCTCTGTGAAAACCTGCAGGGTCTTTATCGTGACACGGGACTAATTTCTTCATTTTTAACAGTTCTAACTTAGTCAGTGGTGTGTGAACATACACACGCCTCAAAACTTGATCCGTACCCATAACTGGGTGTACTTCTCGTAAGGGGTTCTGACTTTCAATGTTACCCCCGCATTGCATGTGATACGTTTTTCTTTCTGGAGGCGGGGCGGGAACATATTCAGAGCTTATGAAGGTGTTATATTTATGTCGTTGTTCTAGAATTATTTGTATTAATTTGGTACTGAAACCTCTCCATCTATCCATAAGTAGTGCTTCTAATGTTTCGTGTAAGGGACCTGGATCGGAATGATGGTTTCTGAACTTGATGAGGAGGTGCTGAATCATGTATACACCTGCTATTTTCTGCTCTTCTGGGGAAAGGTTCAAGAATGTCTGCACTAATGTATCATCATTATATATGTCTGGATTTTCGGCCCATAATACTGCTGTCCGAGCTAGTTCCTGTTCATCCATAGAATTGAGTACATGGTACCCCATTCGGTCTCGAAGCCTTTTATCAGTTTCCTGGAACTGATGTTCAGAAGAATTCGGATTTGTTAAAGCAGAGAGAAAAACTCTCTTGTTTTCCGGACGGATGCCTTTCCTAAGGTAATTTCCCTTACCTACATACGCTATAGTATCTGTAGACCTTCCTGGTGCTGTAAGTTCCTCTTCCTCCTCGGAGGAAGCTTTATCATTCCCTTCCTGGTGTGCAATTAATACTGCCTTTCTAATTTTCTGGGACATACTGGCTATGCAAGCCCCCCTATCATGTTTTCCTTCGGCTATATTTTGACCCCACTTGTTTAGTCCGTCTAATTCACTTTGATCTGTCTCGGGCCTGTCTCGTTCTCTTATTAGACAATTTATGAAAAATCGTAATATCTGGGCTTGAATGTCAACTTTCTGTTTATGCTTGGCATCTTTGACACTGTCAGGGTCTTTCCCTGTCTGAAGAAACTCGTATATTCTATCGAGACGCTCCTTCATTCCTACATAGCATAGCAAGCTATCGGTGGCAGATCTTAATCGTAGTGATGCCAGGATCATTAGATCTTCTTTACCGGGTACTGGATCATATCTGCAAACTGACATTTTTTCCGTTAATGCGTCAAGACGCGACAAGTGGGGAGACTGGAAAGGATTCTGCGTGTCCCTTAAATTGAATCTGTGTGTCGGTGGCGGGGTCTGAGGACCCGCAGTCGCACCTCCTGAGGCGGATGCTTGGGCATTATCTCTCCGCGGAGTCTGTATCTGAACTTGAATTTGTCGTTTAGTAGGATCAGGTAAGACCTGTTTCGGTAAGTCAATCTTGAGTGCGGGAAGTGGCGGAGCTGGCGGAACAGGGGAGGTCTGTCGCGGTACCGGCGGAACATGATCTGGGGGCGTAGTGCCACCCCCATCCCTGTCAGTAGGCAGGGCACGAACAGGCAGATTGGTGTAAGCTGGTACTACATCCTCTAGATATGAGTTTAGGAATATATCTTTAGTAGTTTTATGCATTACTTTAGTCGGAACTAATGGTGTCGGTAAGTTTTTCGGTATTTCTGATAGGGCTTCAGATGTGCCATCTGCTGCGAGATACATACCGTTTACAAGATTATTTCGGGCACGGTCTATTTGTTCTGTTTTTACTCGGATCCCTTCAGTAACTAATTCGTTTTCCTGGTCATTCTCTGATTCTTTAAGTCTGTCTTCTCTACGGAGTGCTTTGTCAGCACGCTTACGTGATTCCTTACGCCAAAATTCTATGGCGTCCTTCTGAGATTGTCTAGCTTTCTTTTTCCATAATGCTTCTTCTACCCTCATGATGCACTCGGCATCCCATGTTCCGGTGACAGGCCATCTGTGTCTTTCGTCTAGGTGTTTTGTGTAATCGGCCCATAAATCTAGATATAATATGGCATCTATGCCATGCTTTTGGTACATAAAATTGCCTGGAGTGTCCCTAGGGGGAATAGGAATTTCTTCCTCCAGTATCCCTTTCCTAGTTCCTATCTGCTTTAACTTGTTGAAAAACGGCATTTTGCTTACTTATTACTGAGTGCTCGATCCTTACTACTTAATACTGGTTACAACTTAATTGATACAAGAAACACAATAATGCACATTAAACGGTCACATTCATACCACGACATTAATCACATGAAAACATTTAAGACATAGATGACTACCCCCCTATACTGGATGTACTGCTCAACAGTACAGATACACTGATGTAACAGTGCAGAAATTCGGAATACTAGATATACTGCTAAACAGTACAGATACACTGCCTAAAAACAGTGCAGACCGGACTTGCGTACCCAAACCCGTCTAGATACGACCCAGCAATGGTACTCACCGGGAAGCACGGAAACAGAAGGCCTCGGAAAACTCGACTGGACTCGACTCGGTACTTCGGAAAACTTCGGAAAATTTCGGAAAACTTCGGAAAACTTCGGAAAACTTCGGAAACCTGGTGGGCCTCTTGACACCTCGGACCTTACTTCTTTCGGCTAGGCTCTGGTCGGGATCCTCCGCACTCCTCACCGCCTCGTCTGGGCACTGATCGCAGTCTTCGTCACCTCCTTGAGTCAGAGGGAGATGCAGGAAATCCTGCCAGTACGCGTATGTTCCATCTAACTGATGGCAGGGGACATAGCTTGCAACGCACCAACCGGCGCGTGAGGTGGGGGAGGGGTCCCTATTCGGGCGCCAAAATGACGTAAATAATTAATTTACTCTCTTAATTTCTATGCAGGTAAGTACTTAATCAATAATAACTCAATCGGAATGAAAGAAGACAGAGTCCGTGGTGTTAGAGTTTCTAAGGGTTTTATTCCTCATAAAGGAATGGTCTTGATCAGGATATCATGTTCTGACCACCACAGGGGTGTCAGAAGGGATAGAGCGCTAATATTTTATTGACAGTACATAGCTTATATACTTGATTTATACCATAAAGAATAATGCAAGAGGCGTAACAGCTGAGAGAAGACAAGATAACAGTATACACGTGATACTAATACGTAATCAAGAGGCGTGAACTAGGCGTGAACCAGAGGTGTGTGCTAGAAACGTCACTGATAGGTGACGCAAGTGGGTGGCACCAAGGGGTGGTGCTAACAGAATTGTTGCAGTGTCAGCAGAAATCGGAAGCTTGGATGCGCGCGCAGCTGCATGACGTGTGATTGACGGGGTGCAGGGGATTTGACATTTACACAGACGGAAAGAGACAGAAGTCTGGCATGTCAGATCAACTTGTACTTCTATCATATCTGATATCTGATGTTTAGGAACTATACTATCTGGGCGGAAAGGTCTCTAGGGCAGAAGCTGTTCTATGCTAACTGTGGATGCGTGTATAAGCGCCTAAGTGTCTGCATTAGAAGCGTGGGGGCACGGGGCCTTCCATGGAAGCATGGCAACAGAGGTTATGAATTACTTGCATTGAGACAGGTCGGCCCTTTGGCTCTGCAGCTGGAGAGGATGTTTACAGGATCTAGTAGGCAGGAATGCATTCTCGAGGAGCGGAACAGATAACTCGAAGGTTATAGTCAGTCTTGGCAGAAAGCAGGCTGGGCTGAGCGCGAGGGGCCGCGCTGAAAGTAAGTCAGAGTTCACGGGTACAGAGGTAGCCTGGGCAGGAGCTGTCAGAGTCAGGAGCCACAAAAGAGGCTCGGTGGCAGAAATTCAGGGCCTACTCTGCTGGAGCAGGAAAACATGTAAAGTGTACTACAAAAAGACGGTGGCATAGCATACTTAGGAACGGACTATATAATCCATTCATGGTGGATCTGAAAGAGGACAAGTTAACGTTGGACGCAAATGTATTTGCGTCTTCATAGCTGGCACAGGAGGGAAGTTACATGCACTTTAAGCTGGTACATGGAGTCGGTGGGGTACGCACTAGGGAACACAACTTGACCATAAAATTTATATTTCATCATTAGAAGGAACTATTGGACACCCCAGGCCTGATTAGAAAAATACTCCTCCTGGTGGATCAATGGAAGAACTCAGGAGATCACCAAACCTTGGCGCTGTTTCTACTTGGGCGCAAAGGGCTATTTGCTTCTTGGGCGACGCTAACTCTGAGTCACCATCTGTGAAGCTGACGGCTCTTCTAGCCATCGTAGACCCTAAGCTAGGGGAGATAGCGAGCTCTCATGGAGGCTTTAATGAGGAAGGTCTTTTGTTTGGGAATAACTCCATCCAGGAGATTGAGACATGTGCAAGCTTCCTCTTCCCTGGGTGAAGCCCACTCGTCCCTTGGGGGGGGTCTCTTCCAGTGCCGGCAGATATGGAGGTTGTTTCACAGCCGTTCATCCTTTTGAAGACCTCATACCATCAATAAGGGAAACCACCTTCACAACGCAACTTTTACAACGCACTACCATTACAACAAAACTTTTACAACGCATGCCATTACAACGCAACCATTACAACGCATGTCACTACAACGCATACCACTACAACGCAACCATTACAACGCATGACACTACAACGCATACCACTACAACGTATGTCATTACAACTCAGTCATTACAATGCCTACCATTACAACACATACCATCACAACGCATAGTACCCTTTCACGATCCAACACTTACCCTACTGTTGCACCCCCTGGAGTTAGAATAGTAATTTTAACCCCTACACTATCCAACACCAACCCTACTGTTGCACCCCCTGGAGTTAGAATAGTAATTTTTACCCCTACACTATCCAACACCTACCCTACTGTAGCACCCCCTGAAGTTAGAAAGTAATTTTCACCCCTACACTATCCAACACTTACCCTACTGTTGCACCCCCCTTGAAGTTAAAATAGTAATTTTTACCCCTGCGCTATCCAACACTTACCTTACTGTTGCACCCCCTGGAGTTAGAATAGTAATTTTTACCCCTACACTATCCAACACCTTACCCTACTTTTGCACCCCCTGGAGTTAGAATAGTAATTTTTACCCCTACACTATCCAACACTTACCCTACTGTGGCACCCCTGGAGTTAGAATAGTAATTTTAACCCCTACACTATCCAACACTTACCCTACTGTTGCACCCCCTGGAGTTAGATTAGTAATTTTTACCCCTACACTATCCAACACTTACCCTACTGTTGCACTCTCTGGAGTTAGAATAGTAATTTGTACCCCTACACTATCCAACACTTACCCTACTGTTGCACCCCCTGGAGTTAGAAATGTAATTTTTACCCCTACACTATCCAACACTTACCCTACTGTTGCACCCCCTGGAGTTAGAATAGTAATTGTTACCCCTACACTATCCAACACTTTCCCTACTGTGGCACCCCCTGGAGTTAGAATAGTAATGTTAACCCCTACACTATCCAACACTTACCCTACTGTTGCACCCCCTGGAGTTAGAGTAGTAATTTTTACCCCTACACTATCCAACACTTACCCTACTGTGGCACCCCCTGGAGTTAGAATAGTAATTGTTACCCCTACACTATCCAACACTTACCCTACTGTGGCACCCCCTGGAGTTAGAATAGTAATTTTAACCCCTACACTATCCAACACTTACCCTACTGTTGCACCCCCTGGAGTTAGAGTAGTCATTTTTACCCCTACACTATCCAATACTTACCATACATGCAATGTAATGGTATGCATTGTAATGGTATGCATTGTAAAGGTAGTATGCATTGTAATGGAATGCGTTGTAAAGGTAGTTTTTAAAAATGTGTTGTAATGGCAGGCGTTGTAATGGAAGGCGTTGTAATGGAATGCGTTGTAATGGATGTTGCATTGTAAAAAATGTGTTGTAAAGGTATGCGTTGTAAAAGTATGCGTTGTAACGTCATACATTCCATCAATAATGCCTGTTGTCCCATCCAAACCCTCTTCTGCAGAAGAGAAGAGAAGGCCACTTCCCCTTAACAGAGGACAAGCGAAAGGAGGCGCAACGCAGAGTAGGCATGTTCTCCATTTGTAAAAGTGGAGGGCTGGTTTAGCCTTTTTGCTCAGAATTGGCTGGAAATTTCTAGTGGACATTGGATTTTATAAACAATCCAGGCTTTCACATAGACATTTCTACAACCCTAATTCAAACTAATTTCCTTACTTCAATACAGTTTTACCAAGAAGGCAAGGACTTAATTATCCTCCAGGTAAAGGATCTTGAAAGATGCAATAAAACCTTGTCTTTTGCATCCAAAGGGGTTTGTCAGCAATATATCTACAGTCAGGAGAAAGAAGAAGAGGTTTCATGCTGTTATAGATTTGGGAAACCGCAGTCAATTTGTACTGCATTGTCACTTCAAGATGGAGACGCCAATCAATCTCATCGACATCTCCTACCAAGGGATTGGATGATTCATGTGGATTTAAAGGGCAGCTACTCAACGGTCCCAATGTATCCGCATCAGAGGAAGTATCTAAAGTTCCTTTGGAAAGGACAGGCGTTCAGCTTCAGAGCCCTTCCATTTGGCCTCTCCTGCACTTCCTGGTGTTTTATCAGTACGTTGAAACCTTTTGCAGGAACTCTCAGGGCCCAAGCTTAAGGAGGGGGATTTACTTAGATTGCATGATGTTTTTAAAACGGAAAAGGAACGTTTATGGAATCAGAACAATCTGCCATAAAAATGATTCAGACCCTGGGGTTCACAGTAACTATAGGGTCCCGATTCACAGAACTAACTTAAGACAAAATCCTAAACTTACTTTATTATTATTATTAAGGGGCATTTATAGAGCGCCTGGTTACGCAAAAAGCGTGTCCCTGCGCTGAACTGAAGCACTCTGAAAGAGAAGTAGGGGAGAAGCCCAGTTATTTTGAAAAGAGGTGAGTTTTTAATTTCCTCCTGAAACTAGATTCGGAGGGGTCCAGACGGAGATTGAGAGGTAAGGTATTCCAGCTTTTTGCCGCCAGGTATCGGAAGGATCTTCCTCCCATACGGGCCTTTTTCACCCTAGGGACCTTAAGTAAGCCTCCTTGCGAGGAGCGCAGAGCACGAGTTGGTGCATACCTTGTGATAAGGTTCTGGAGTGGTGCTGGCGCCTTCTTAGCAAGGATACGGTGGCAGGTACAGAGGGACTTAAATTCAACTCTGCTCCTCACTGGCAGCCAGTGGAGTGACTGGAGGGCAGCCTTGGAGTTCGATCTTTTTGGGAGGTTTAAGATAAGGCGAGCTGCAGCATTCTGTAGCACCTGGAGTCGATTTATCGCTTTACAGGTAGCTCCCATATAGAGTAGGTTGCCAAAGTCCATGCGTGAGGTGACAAGGGCGTGCACCAGCGTTCTGCGGGCGGCCGTAGGAAGGAGAATTAGGACCTTCCGCAGAGTTTTTAGAATGCTGAAGCAAATGCCCGTCACCCTGTTAATCTGTGGTCCGAAAGAGAGGTCAGCATCTAGCCAGACCCCGAGGTTTCTGACTTCCTTCCGAGGTGTGGGGGCCACACCTAGGCATGGAGGCCACCATGCCGACGTCCAGACAGATGGATGCCTCCCACCACGAGCACCTCGGTCTTGTTGCCATTTAATTTCAGGCAATTTGTCGACATCCAGGTTGCAAGATCTTGCATGCATGCCCTGAAACTGTCCATAGCAAGGCCGGGTGTACGCGAGAGGGATACAACTAGCTGTGTGTCGTCGGCATAGGTTACAATTTGTAGTCCGTGTCCCACTACGATTGGAGCCACTGGGGAGACATAGAGATTGAAAAGAGTTGGGCTCAGGGACGATCCCTGAGGAACGCCCTGACCCAATTCTATGTCTCGGGAATAGTGGTCCCCTTGACGGACCTGGAAACTTCTCCCCGTTAGGAAGGATTGGATCCATTGGAGTGCGGCTCCAGTTATACCTCCATCATTCAGACACTGTAGCAAGGTGGAGTGAGCTACAGTGTCGAATGCCGCACTCAGATCCAATAGGATAAGGGCCATAGTGTGACCTTCATCCACCCCCTGCCGTAGGGATTCCACAGCCGTCAGTAGTGCCGATTCCGTAGAATGGCGGGGGCGGAAGCCAAATTGGGTGTCGTGCAGTAAGGCAGCTTTGTCTATGAAATCCATAAGTTGGAGATTGACCGTTTTTTCGGCTACCTTGGCCAGATAAGGTAAGAGAGAGATGGGCCGCAGATTGTCTAATTTATCAAAGCTGATGGTTGGTTTTTTCCTAAGAGGAAGGACCACCACTTTTTTCCATTCTTTTGGCACAGTCTTTGTAATAAAAGACACGTCCAGTAGATGCCTAATGTAGGGCTCCAAGGCCCCCAGGCTGTCTCTTAGGCGTTTGGGAGTGGTAGGGTCCCATGGGGAACCTGACTTTACAGATCTGCAGATTTTTAGGAGAGTTTCTGTGGGTGGGGTGACAAAGTTGGTCAGGGCGGGTGAGTTTCCCCTTTTCCCTTTTGGTATTCACAGAAGTTAGGATTTTGTCTTAAGACAGACTTAAGACAGACTTAAAACAGACTTAAGACAGACTTAAGTTAGGATTCTGTCTTAAGTCTGTCTTAAGACAAAATCCTAACTTCTATGAATACCAAAAGTAGTAGGTTTAGGAATTTGTCTTAAGTTAGTTCTGTGAATCAGCCCCATAGAGTCGTATCACCTTGTCCCATAACAAAGAATGGAGTTTCTGAGGATTTGTGATAGATTAAAAAAAGAACGTTTCTTTAACTCACAGATTCAAGGTTGACTTTAATCAAAAAAGAATTGAGGAACGGAGGGAACTGGGCTTTTGTTGCAGGTACACCCCCCACCTCTTGCCCCCTTTTTCAGCCACTAGATGCTGACTTTTGCCTCTGGGAGAGAACTGGGGCCTGTTTACCTTGTTTTAGGGACAGAGCACTGGCACAGAGTTCTGGCTAAGTCAAATTGTGCTGCAATTGTTTAAGCATTTTAGGAACCCTCTAAGTCCCGAGTAAATGGTACCACTGATACCTTGGGAAGCCGTACTAAAAGAAGGTCCCTAAGGGCTGCAGCATATCTTATGCCACCCTAAGGAACCCACATACAAATTCCACACAGAGTGCCAGTGTAGGCTGTGCGACATGGTGCAAACCATGAGTGAAAACATGACATGGCAGACTCCTGGGTGTCATGTCAAAGTCACTTCATCTAATATATGTAAGCCACCCCTACAGCAGGATGTGCCCCTGTGGTGTCGAGCTCGATTACAATATTGCAAGTGAGCAGGGAACCCATCTTAAGGTATGACTGGACACTGGTCAAAATGAGTTACCCAGCTATATAAAGGCTTAACTAAAACATATGATGTTTGATATCAAACGCCTCAAATTAATGAACCCACACTGATTCCAGTGATGGGTTTATTAATACAAGCACTTAAAGGGTACCTAAGAGGTACCTCCTCAAACCTGCCAGCCCTCTAGTGTGCTGGCTGACTGGTCCTGTCCATCCTGCCACCACATATGAGTTTCTGACCCCCAGGGATGAGAGCCTTAGCTCTCAGGAGATCAGGAACAATGCCTGCTCTGGAGAGAGGTGTTATAACCTCTTCCATGAAGGCTGGTAAAATTAGCATTCCAAGGCAGGGGCTTCAAAGAGCCCACTGACTTTGGTATGCAAATCTGGCTTCTCTCACAGGAGAGGATGCTGACCCCCGTGCTCTGGGCCTTCTGGCACTAGGACAGGCCGGAAATGAGCTATGCAGGAGTCTTGTTGCACTGCCAGGCCTGAAGTGAGTACCACTTTTAGGATTGCCTCATTTTGTATGTGGTGGAATAAGGAATTCCTGGAATGGGTGATGCCACGCCCCAAAGCAAGTGGTCTTCTAGGGGGTGTAGTGACCCCAGGGGTAAGTACCCCATTTGCTACTATCCTTCATTCAACTTAACACCCATAAATTGAGTATTTACGGGACCCCTGATACCATATCTTCAGATTTCAACAAATTAAGAGAAGGAGTGAAAAAAGAAGAGTTCTGTCACGAAAACCGAGCAGCAACGACTGACTTGCTCCAACCTGTCCAGCCTGACTGTTGCTCCCAACAATCTTGGAAGAAGGAGACACTTCCTGCTACTGTGCAGACTCCAAGAAACCCAGAGGGATTCCAGTGCTTCACCAATTGACTTAGAAACTCCCTTGGAGTAGAGAAGCTACTCCCCTGCACTTACAGGTGCGGTCCACGGAGTTGCCACTCCCAGGCCAGCCTGGCGGAGCAGCCCCGCAGAAGGAGGACCCTGTGCTCCCGAAGGTCAAATCTGTCTTCCCACAGAGTGAGGGTAAACCAGGATCAACCGGTGCCGTACGGGACCAATGTCCGGGGTACTGGACCCCTTACAGCAGCCAAGGCTTGCTTTAACCAGTCTGGACCCCAACGCTGAGGAAGACCGACCTGCATGTTGAGGGACTTCAGGGATAGTGAGACTCACATTGTGAGTGTCCCACTTGCCCCTCTTCTGCAAAATAAAGACAAAGGTGGGGGCCTGCGTCTACTGCCATTGACACCTCAAAGCACCTGTGCATCCTCAATTGAGATCCTGAGTCCAAGGGAGGTGGAGGCACCAATGGGGCCCCCAGACCCACAGGAGCTAAGCCCATGCTTGGGTTTGCCCAGACTGGACTTCCAGCCGCCACCTGCTGCCTCTTTAAGCAGATTGTTATAAAACAGGGGGTAACCCAAATACAGTCAAAGGACCTTGGTATCAAGTATTATAGTCAACAGTTGGTCCTAGACATTGATTCAACATACACAAAATAATGATATACTTCAATTAATTTCTTTAGTCCCCATTAGATTCAATCCACTATGGTTAATATAGAACAGAACATGATAGATATAATAGCCCAAAGTATCGATTGGTACAGGAAAACACACATGAAACCAATACGCCTCACCACAGTCCAAGAGACTTTCTTATTTAATATGTATTTTGAAAATAGCAAATATAAATACAAATATTTACAAACAGGGTTTTAATATCAATTAGTGTGCACAGAAAAGAGTGAAAGTAAGTGCTCATGTGAGTGATCAAGAAGATCTGTGAAAGAAAATAGGATTATTTATATATAAACACAGGTGAGCCTGCCCTAACTCAAAAGCTTGCAAAAAATGTAGCTCTTTTTTGCTGGTACGTGGTTGGAAGGTTCTCGTATTACTTGATTTGCACAAGAGACAAGGGGAAAGGGAGGGGGGGAGGGGCAGGAACATGTAGGTGCAGGCTCCAAGGAGAATTGTCGACGTTTCGACCCAAAACAGAAAGCTGGGTAACTGGATTCCTCAGGGACGGGTCTTCATCAGGACGGGGCAAAGGAGGGGGAGGGGCGAAGGGTTTGTCAATGTGCACGTAGGTAAAGTAACCCCAATGTCAGTGGGAACCCTTAAATGGTGTGCCACTTGTGCGACGTTAATCTGCACACATATGGTTTGTCACTGTGCTGAGGTTAGCACCACGAGACGTCCCTTGGTAGCGTTCAGCCGTAGATAAAGGTTTAACTCTAGTCAATTTCACGACCACGAAACATCAGTTCTCTTTCGTTTCCACGCAGTGGGGGAAGCTCCGCCCACTTTCCGAGCATCTTTTTCATTGCCTTAAATTATAAATGATGCTTTCTCATTCGTTTTCTGCTTGTTAGTCCCTCCTCCTGACAGCCATGTTGTAATTTTTCTCCTTCCACGACTATCGGCCCCTCTGATTGCAGCTGTCAAGAAAGGAGGAAGCTAACTGCGAATAGAGCATGTGCAGACCTCATGCTGTCCTCTTTCTGTGTTTCTACTTCCGGCCCAGTGGAGCAACATTATGGTAAATGTAGGGCTACTTTGAATTTGTATTGTATTGTATTGTAATTGCATTTGTATAGCGCTTACTACCCCTGATGAGGCATCTAAGCGCTTTTTCGGCGAGTAGCACGTTACTTTGGGACCCATAGAGGATCCAGAGTGGCGTGCTTAAACACCCCATCAGGGGTAACAGGCGCTATATAAATACACACCTTTTTTCCTGTTCTATCCTTCTGCTATCCTTCCGAATCCAAATAACTGGCTAACCTATCCACCACTTAAAATGTTCTTGCATGTTTCACTATACTAATCCTCAATGGGTCCCGGGGTAGCGTGCTTACTCGCCGAAAAAGCGCTTTCACACCTCGTCAGTGTTACTGTAATAAAACAGCAAGAAGCGAGACAGCATAATATCCGCCTTCTTGTTTTTAATCAAATCAGGACACTCTTGAGAAGCCGTCTTTGCTCACATCATATGTTGACTTTCGCTCTGCAAATATTCATTCCGTAAGATAGCTTAGCAGGTTCAGTGCCCATTTCACTGCTCGTGAGTAACATGCTGAAGGTCAAAAGTTTGAATATACCGAAATGTTGATTCAAACTTTCATCCTTCTGACTTGGATAAGATGAGGACAATCGCATTTTTCAATGCTTGGTGACTTTCTGCTAATCATCTTTCTCAGTAGCGCAAACTTGACCTAAAATCAGGTATCATTTCATTTTCATTTCATT
Organism: Lissotriton vulgaris; assembly: GCF_964263255.1. Lineage (NCBI taxonomy): Eukaryota > Metazoa > Chordata > Amphibia > Caudata > Salamandridae > Lissotriton > Lissotriton vulgaris. The sequence goes on along the minus strand of NC_141686.1, from coordinate 301,857,445 downwards.
TCATTTCATAATCTTTATTTCGATGATTGTTCATCATTAAAAATACAAAAAACAGTACATTGATACAATATTAAAAATGGTATTACAATATTAAAATTCCCACGGTTAAAAATATAAAACTATTTCAATTGATGCTCAGGTTGACCACATTCTTAGTAAAATACTTCCTAGTTTCGAAGAGCTAGATTCAAACAATAACGCCTCCTATTCCAGACAGTGCCCAAGTATTTTGCCACAGCAAAGACGATGTTTTCAGCAAGGTCGGTTTTAAGTACCCTGTAAGCCACCAAACACTCAAAGAAGCCCAAATTTTTGCACAGTGGGACTATCCATTTTTTTATAGCTGCACTGTACGCTGGGCAGAAGAAGAGGATGTGCATGTCTGTCTCTCTATCCACTCCACTCCACACCCAGGGCAGCTACTCTCAGTGGGCTTACTCCATTTGCTTGTAAGGTCACGAGTCGGTAGTGACCCGTGCCTCCACTGCACATAAAGCTTCCTTATAGGAGGCGGATAAATAATGTCTAAGACTGGTTCGAAACAGTAGCAGTCTTTAAAGAGCAGAAAAGACTCAGTGCAGGACCCGATATTTTCATTTTGCAGTAGTGTCGCTAATTTATGGTCATTATAGATTTTTGCCAATCGCTTCTTGGGCAACAACGGACAAGTGACCAGAAGGTTAGACCATACAGTATGTAAACCAAGACTCTCCAACCCCAATTTAACAAACTTAAGCCAGGGAATTTTACCTGCATTGGGGATGGAAAGGTTCTCTTGCAAAGCCTCCCTATAACTAACTAATTCCGGGGTTGCCCAAATCCTACGCCAGAACATCAGTGGTCTCAGAGCGCTTTACATGACCAATAGTTACATTACATGTGGACACATTCATTAAGATAAAGTGATTTGCCCAGAATCACAGGCTGATGAGCGTCGGTGCCGAGACTCAAACCCAGTTCCCAGATTTGAAGTCCACCGCCCCTAACCGTTAGGCTACATCCTCTCATCTATTAAGTCTTTCATCTTTTAAGTCCTAAAGTGTGAGGGTTTCCCTCTACCACTGACAGGCACCCGAAAAGCCCTAATTAAAAAATAGTCTCTTCCTCAGAGAACTTATGATAAGGCCGCCACCCACCTGCCTTCCTGTACATGCATCAAGCAAAAAATAAATCCATGCCCAGATCCTGTCAGAGGGAGAGGGAAGTAGGGCTGGGGCGGGGAAGCGACAACGCACTGTAATGGGGATTACTGGTAAGTAAGGCAGGACCTCTTTGTCTCTCTTCCTCGTCCCTGTACTAAAGTCTGAACACAAAATAAGCAATAATATAAGCACTGATGCAATGCAGAACTGAAAAAGAAGGCTGCTCCCCTGCACATTTGAGGAAAAAACATAAAACAGAATGACACAGTCTCTGCTCCTAGAACAGTGGCGCCTAAAGCAACACCAACTTCCCCAACTGAAGGCTATAGTGGGTGATAAAGGTGTCAGGGGAGCCCAAGTGGTCGGCCTACAAACATCAGTCATAGAAATCCCTTGCAGTACCTAGAGGCTGTCTTGCCTCGTGCTGAGCGGACATGAATTAGGGCTGCAAGAGGAACCCGAGACATTGTGAAGGACATAGAAACTGCAGTGCATCGACACTGTAGGGTAGAAGCAGAGGCCTATGGGATATGACGTCATCTGGCAGGAGAAACTCAGATGTGCGTTGCAAATACAAGAAGAGCCAGTCCAGCATCGAAAGGATGCAGGTGAACCTCATCTGCAGGGAGAAGGACGCTCTCTTGATGAAGGTAAAAATTAGTAAGACCCATGAGCGGGGGAGTGCTCATGGGTGCCTAGCACCGGAGCTCTGCATCGCTTGTGAAATGTCGCTGTGATTTTCGCGATTCAAAACTCTTTGGCCATTGAAATAGAGAGTTTAATTGCACCGGAATTGCTCATGAACTCCCTCATATGTCTGCTATGGGTGTCTTCGCTGTGTTAGGATTCGGTCCCCAGTCCTCTTTTTCTGACCATAGCTTTCACCATCACATGACACGCCAGCAGTATAAAAGGGAGTCCTACCATAGTGTCGTTGCTTGTTATTGCAAACCTGTGGGTTCCTGCTATTTTTGGTTCCTGAGAAGCTGTTGGTTGTTGCCGTTCCTCACGGGCTCGTGAGGAACTTGGAAAACCTGCCCTTTTTCCCGTATCCCTTACCTTGATTCCCGTTGTGGTAATTTCCCTGTTCCCGTTCCCCTCTGTTCCTTTGTAGTGACCCGCCCTGTGTTCCCATAGTGAGTTAGTTAGCGTACCTGTTCCCCGTTCCCCCCTATCTCTTGTAGAGATTAACCAACGACATCCAGGGGCGCCTGTTTGTCAGACGCTGTTTTTGCATCTTTTTGTTTCCTTATATCTAGAGACTTGTAGTTTCTTGAACGGTTTCAATCCGTTCCTTCTTTTCTGCAAGTCTTGTGGAAACTATCCGCCTCGTTTAGGGCGGATCTGACGTTGTGAGCTGAATCCCGGCTGGGACTCATTTTTACTCGTAAGACGAGTGTTATCGTTTCTCACTGTTTTTGGTTTCCCCCGCTCACCACCTTTTTGTTGTACAGGGGTTTTTTGTTCATGCACTTCCGTTGGCATGTTTTTTACCCTGTGAAATCCTGTCACGCCCAAACCATAAACACCCGATAAACCCGTCCTATGGTTTAACAAAAAGTCCTCCTCGAAGCAAAACCTGCATTTGTTAATGGTAAGTGTCAGTGTTGTGAATTGCTGGATATGGTCTTTTGTTACTGAATCAGGATTGGGGACCGAAGATTATTGTGTGCTATACCTTTTTTGTTTCCCTGTCCCTGCAGGTGCGGAAGCGAGGAGGAGGGTGTTGTTTGAATCTCCGTTCTACAGGGGTGGAAGGTTTGGAGCCTTTTGTTTCCACCCCCTTTTCTGGTTCAACGGTTAACTCATTTGTGCCATCTAGTGAGTGACCGGTGAGTCGGGGAAGTGGTTGGGACTTGCAACGTTCCTGCAGTGTGTGGGTTGGGCAGGAGCCTAACACGCTGTTTTTTGAGGTAAAACCTCTTTTACTTGTTCTGACTCCTTTGCGGCCACCATTTTGTTTTTCTCTTTGAGGCTTTCCTTGCTTCTCGCCTCAGATATTATGCCGCATTCCTGACTTTTGATAGTAATTACTATTTTCCTGCTAGTCTAAGCCTGACCAGACCTATTTTTCAATTTTATTAGGAGGATTATTTTTGTTTTGAGCTGCATGCGCAATTATTTGTGGAGCCTACCTTACACACACTGAGTCATTGCAGTTTGTTGCTGGTGTTTTTCTTCGCTTTCATACAGTTTTTGCTTCCCTGCTCTATGGGCAGTAGCAAGAAATTATTACTTACACAAAAGAGATCTACAGCTCATTCTTCAGTGTTAGTATCTTCTTCCTCTGCTCCTGTATTTAGGGACACTATCATTATGGTGCAATCCAACTCTTCAAAGTCAGCAATTTTGACGCCCTCGTCAATTAAATCGCAAACTTCAGCTTCTGCTAATAAATGCCTCAAACGGATGTACTACATTACAACGCATGCTTTTACATCGAATGCTTTTACAACGCGGGTTTTACAACGCATACCATTACAACGCATAGTGCTTTGGGGCGCTGGATAGTGAATAGTTTAATTTACTATTCCAACTCCAGTCCCGTGGATAGTAGGAAAGGTGTTGGACAGTAAATTAAACCTATTCCCTATTCTAGAGCGCCCCCCAGCGCAATGCGTTATAATGGTTTGCGTTGTAAAAGTTGCGTCGTAAAGGCACTGCGTGGTAAAAGTTGCGTTGTAAGTGATGTTTCCCGCCTCAAACAGGACCCTCCTTCTCCACAAAAGTCTGTTTTTCCGATACCTCTGGACACCATCTTTGAGGAAATTAGCGCTTTGCGCCCTTTTATTGAAGAGACTAACTCCTGCTTACAGACTATGGACACCAAATGGGCTTCTTTGGATTCTCGCATTTCCACAGTGGAACAGCAAGTTGATGAACTTCAAAATGTCTCCACAAAATTAGTTGCCCTTGAGAAGGAGGTTCTTTGGTTGAAGAAATCAGCGCAGGACCTTGAAAACAGGAATAGGAGCAATAATGTACGCTTATTTGGTCTTCTAGAGAATTTAGACGGTGATGATCCAGTTCCCTTCTTCAACAACTTTCTCATAAAGCTTCTAGACCTCCCTGCATTTACAAATCTGAATATTCAGAGAGCCCACATGTTGTGCCCCTACTGTCTTCATCAGCTGCTCTTTCCAAGACGCAAGGTGTGAATTAACAATTTTTGAAATGTACAGATCTGCTACTGGTTTTAAATGCAGCTAAACACAAAAATAGCTTGTCTGGTCAGGTGCTAAGGTATTTCTCTCTCAGGATGTTTCCTCTACAACAGTTAAACGGCGGAAAGAATTTTTGGATATTCAACTATCTTTGCGCACACTTGGAGCTAGATATGGACTTTATCACCTGTGTTTATTCAAGGTTACTTACCAAAACAAGACTTACACTTTTGAGGAACCGGCAGAGTTGAGGAAATTCATTCATTAGTGTTCCGTTGCCGACCAGCCAAACACCGCAGGAGTGAAGAGCGTCCCAATCCCCTACCCTCGCCGTGGCCCCCAACACCCAGGAATAAACCGGGTGGTGAAGAACACAACACCGGGAGAAGGTGGGTAAACAAAACAAGGGAACCCATGGTCTTAGGGAACACAGCTCGTCTCCTTCTGCTTCCTGGCAGCTGACTGATTGACCCAGACGAAACCGCTATAAAAGAAAAAGGGGGACAAGGTTAGACACACCCCACAAACAATGCCAGTGCCAGGGACACACACGAACCACCGACCTGCCTGCTTACCCCAGATAACAAACGGGAGTAGCTTGATACGAAACAGGAATAACTCCGCTGCAATCGTATTGGTTCTTTCAACCACGCCCCCTCGGGAAACACAGAGAATGTCAAAGGGGGTGGAATTCAGTGAGAAAACAAATAAGGGACAGGGGAAAAAAGTCGTCAAGGGAATCTGATAGACACCCAAAAAAACCCTAGTCTTTAAAAGAACACGAAGGTAGCACAAAAAACAGCTGTTGTTCAGCTGCTTCGTAAAACCACCCAAAAGACACACAACAAGATGGTTTGAATACAAAAAGGGAAAATAACGGGATGCCAGAACTCATAGGAAACGCAGTCGCGAATCCCAAAGACGTCACCGAAAATACCAAAGCAGGTCCCCAGAAAGGGTTCGTTATGCCCAAAGGAATATGAAACAGGGTTAAATGGGGAAATAGGGGAATCAAAATCCAGCGTTTGGAAGGACCGCTGGAATAGAGCTCAATGGAAAGGGAACAAGGTGGGACAACAGGAACAGGAAACACACGGCAAGGGACCATCAACGAAACCAAGCGCCTGTTTCCTGCAGGCAGGCCCTTTTAAAGCGAGCCCGAGGGAGCGTCCATAAATTTGCATATGCACTTGGCATTTTTAGCTGAAACCAGTGACCGGGGAACTAAACAGAAGGCACTGGCCCCCCCTGAACCCAAACAGTACCCCCCCCCGCCGAAAGCCTTCCCACCGGCCTAGGTTTCCCAGGGTGCAGACGATGAAACAGACGAACAAACCGGGTAGCATGTTCCCAACTCGCTGGAACCCAAGAACGATCCTCTGGGGGATAACCCTTCCAGTCAATAAGGTAGTACAGCCGTCCCTTCATCTGCTTAGAATCTAATACCTCATTAACCTCGTACTCCACGTTATCATCAATCAAAACAGGAGGAGGAGGTGGCAACTCTTGAGTCGTGGTGACATAAGGCTTCAACAAAGATGTATGAAACGCAGGATGAATACTATACTCAACCGGTAAAGTCAACCTGATCGCAACTGGATTCACCACCTTCTGGACAGGAAAGGGACCCACAAACCGAGGCTGTAATTTCCTTCGTCCCGGCAACCTTAGGTTTTTAGTTGCCAGCCACACCCTATCCCCAACTGCATACAGGGGAGCTGGCCGCCTATGCCTGTCTGCCTGTACCTTCATGACCTTTTTGGACTCAAATAGCTGCTGTTGGGCTTTCTTCCAGATATCAATCAAATCCCTACTAAGGAAATCCACTGCTGGTACCCTCTCAGATGGTTGAATAGGAATTGTCTTGGGATGGAACCCCATCGAACAGTAAAACAGCGACATTCCCAATGCTGAGTGCATACTGTTATTATAGGCAAACTCAGCCACAGGAAGGGCTTGTACCCAACTGCCCGTCAGCGACGTTAGCAAACATCGCAAATACTGCTCCATGGTTTGATTGGTGCGTTCTGTTTGCCCATCGCTTTGTGGATGATAAGCTGTTGACAACCGTACATCCATTTTTAAAGATCGACATAAGGCAGTCCAAAAGTGTGATACAAACTGTGCACCTCTATCTGAGACGATGGCAGTAGGCACCCCATGCAATCGGATCACTTGGGCCATAAATACATCAGCCAATTCTCTAGACGTAGGTAACCCTGGCAAGGGAACGAAGTGTGCCGTTTTAGTGAATAAATCCACTACTACCAAAATGGTCGTGAACCCTGAATCAGGCGGCAAATCGGTCACAAAATCCATACTGATCGTATGCCAGGGGTAGGGAGGCACTGGCAAAGGATGTAACAACCCAGATGGTGACATGTGCGAGGACTTACTAACAGCACACACCAGGCATGAGGCCACAAAAACCTGCACATCATGGGCCAAAGACTTCCACCAGAACCAAGGCATACACAGCTCTTTGGTCTTATTGACCCCGGAATGCCCAACCAAGAATGATGAATGACAAAAAGTAAGAACCAGTGTACGCAACTCAGGGGGCACAAACAATTTCTTTGCCTGATACAAAAACCCATCCTTTAACGTAAACCCAGGTTCCGACAGCCACGGAGCCAGATCCCACTGCTTCATTTCCTCTTGCACTTTAACCATGAATTCATCTATGGAGGCACAACCAACGATCTTATCACTTGGGATCATTAATCAGGTCTCCTCTACCCGCCTTCCTTGTGACGGATCCGCATGAATCCGACATAATGCATCAGACTTCCCCTGTTTAGCTGCTGGCCTATACGTGATGGTAAAATCGTATTTATTGAAAAACAGCACCCATCTCATCTGCCTGGGAGCCAAAGCCCTGGCAGACCGGAAAAACTCCAAGTTCTTATGATCCGTATAGATCGTAATGGGGTGACTGCCCCCCCCAAAGATAGTGTCGCCATTCCTCAAAAGACAGCTTTATGGCCAATAGCTCCCTCTCGGCCACAGTATAATTCTGCTCAGCAGGTAGCAGTTTTTTCGAGAAAAACGCGATTGGATGCATGAACCCAGACTCACTATCACGCTGAGACAACACACCCCCAACAGCTAGCTAGGATGCATCCGCCTCTATATAAAACGGAAGGGCAGGATCAGGATGCATTAACACAGGAGCAGATGTAAAATGCCCGATCAAACTCTCCAAAGCCAACTGTGCTGCAGGCGTCCAATCAAACACCACTCCCGTCTTCAACATTGAAGTCTTAGGCGAAACAATATCAGAGAAATGGCTGATAAAACGCCTGTAGAAGTTGTTGAGTCCAAGTAGCACCTGTATATCCCAGACACATGTGGGTATGGGCCAGTTGATAATAGCTTCAATCTTCCGGGGATCCATCTTAATACCATCCACTGAAATCAAGAATACCAGAAACTCAACATGTGTCGCACCAAAAGTGCACTTATCCAGCTTGACAAATAAACGGTGTTCCAACAACTTAGACAAAACCTGCGAAACATGAGTATCATATCATGTTCCTCAAAAGACTGGGAAAAAAACTAAATATCATCAAAGTAAACAATCACACTGATATCCAAAAACTCACGCAAAACCTCATTAATAAAAAACTGAAAAGCAGCAGGGGCGTTACACAAACCAAAAGGCATAACACAATATTCAAACAAACCAAACTTAGTGCGGAACGCCGTTTTCCATTCGTCGCCCTCTCGGACGCGAACGAGATGGTAAGCACCTCTTAAATCAAGCTTTGTAAACACCTTGGCGTGTCGCAGCTGATCTAACAACACCGGTATGAGAGGTAATGGGTACTTGTTCTTTATTGTTACCCTATTCAACGCTCTGTAGTGCACACAAGCGCGGAGATCACCCTCCTTCTTCAGTATTAAAAAGATGGAGGATGATTCAGGCGATGAAGAAGGTCGAATAAACCTATTCTTCAACATCTCATCCAAATACTGCCGTAGATGTTTCTCCTCTGGCTCCGACAACGCATAAACCCTACTACATGGCAAAATGGCCCCCGGAACCAAATCGATACGGCAATCAAAAGCTCTGTGTGGTAGCAAAACACAGGCCTGATCCTTATCGAATACCTCCTTGTATGCCACAAACGAAGAGGGCAAACTGTTCTGAACGCAACCACTAGATGAATATGCAAAGCAAGCAGTCACCGTAAAATGGTGCGGGACGCTTTGAACCGCCCTTTGTACATCATATGGATTACAACTACTGCTCTCAAGGACAGAAGGACTCTCACACCCCCTTCCCACGAAAGCCACAGCCTTATTCACTGGTAACCGGGACGGTTTCACTGGACACTCTCGAGCGAAGTGTCCACCCCTCCCACAATGCAGACACAACTGCAACAATCGCCTCCGCTCCTTTTCCTCCTTGGATAAGGGACCCCTCACCCCACCCAATAGCATAGGTGCGGGATCTGTCTTAACACCCTCGCTTTCTGGTGTTTCTCTCTTGGTTACAGTTGTCCTCAGGGGTTGAAACCTGGTCCTTTCCCCCTTCCTCTCACTCAAACGATGGTTGAGTTTTACAACCAAATCGATAAACTCAACACAATCTTCGGGGGGTCTACTACCTGTGAGACTAGGGGCCCGATGTAGGTAAACGCGATTTTCCGATTTCAAAATACCGAGGCGGGCCGAATCGGTATTCTGAAATCGGAAAACGATATGTAGGAAAAAAATACCGAATGAAAACCGAATCGGTCGGCATCGGTAATGAGAATCGGTACGTTCCGATTCAGCTCGTTCCGAATCGGAAATTACCGATTTGGCCAACAACGAATCGGAAAACACCGAATCGGCTCTCACCGAATCGGACATTTCCGAATCGGCGTATACCGATTCGGTAAAAGCCGATTCGGTCAAAACCGATTCGGCAATCATAGACCCATGGCGAAAAAGCCCATAGGAATGCATTGCATGAACCGATTCGGCTTTTACCGATTCGGATAATACCGAATCGGATTTTACCGATTCGGCTAATACCGATTCGGTAAAAGCCGCTTCGGCAATAGGCGATTCAGCCAATGAGGTGGCTCCCCCTCCCCCACCCAAACAGGGAGTGGCAACCCTGGCAGGTGCAGACAATTAAGAAGTTTCTAGAAGTTACTGGAAAGCCTGCCTGAGCCCAACACACAGTTAGCAGCAGTGGGAGAAGGAGGTTGCAGACTGAGCAGGAGCAGGAGAATATGGCAGATCAGGCAGGAAGCCAGAAGTCCTCCCAAAAGAGGAAGCCCAAATTCACCACCACAGAACTGCAGGTGCTGGTTGAGGAGGTGGTGAGGGTGCACCGCCAGCTCTTTGGCAGGCTGTCCCTCAGCGTGCCAGACAGCACGAAGAGGAGATTGTGGACCGACATCGCACAGAAGGTCAATGCTGCTGGAGTCACCCCCAGGTCCATTGAGGAACTAAAGAAAAGGTTCTACGACCTCCGCAGCCTCACCAAGAGGAAGCTGGCCGAAATCCAGAGGCAGGCTGGACACACCGGAGGAGGCCAGAACCCGGCGCCACCCCTCACCGAGCTGGAGGAAATTGTCTCCAGCACCATCGAGAGGGCGAGCATCGTAGGGATCGGGACCCTGGACAGCACTGCGATGGCCACAGCTACAGGTAAGAAGCATGCGCATCATGACACACCCTACCAGACACCTCCCCATTAGACACAATGCATAGGCAAACACCAGCACTGTACTGCCACCAACATACAAGAGACAAGCATCATGGTACATGTAGTCAGCAGAAGTTAGCCAGATATGTCAGTGCAGAATCACAAGACAGGAAACAGTGTGACACGGTGTAAGGAGATGCAAGGACATGTGGAATGCCATAATTGTACTGCCTGTAATACATCGGCACTCAGTTTACAAATGCTTCTTTGTACCTAGGGGCACCATCAGGCAGCACCACTGTGGCAGCAGAGGGAGCCTCGACATCTACTACTGCAGTGGCAGGGCCGAGCACCAGCCAGCCTGGCCAGGAGGAGGAGGATGAGGATGAGGAAGGAGACACCACAGGGCTTGGAATGGAGGGAGTCCTGGTGATTGATTTCCAGGCAGTGCACTCCCCAGAACTGCCCAGCTCACCCCCCTTGCAATTTTCACCATGCAACTCCCCAACAAGGCAGACCATTCCGCCGACAACAGCTCCTGCCACAACCGTGGCCTTGCCACCCGTCCTACCTGTCCTGGGAGCAGGGGCACCGGGACCGGCCAGCACCACACCACCACCAGTGGCACCCCAGCCCACTCAGCAGGCCGGAGGCAGCAGTGCCAGACGCCGTGCCACCACCACCACCACCACCACTGCTGCACCAGCACGGGAGGGCAGTGTGTTCCTGGGCCTGGAGGGCCAGATGGTCAAAATCCAGCGCCAACAGGCCAGATCCACCATGGCCTGCCAACGCCAGCTCCTGCAGCACAACCTGCAGATGGGGGAGTTGGTGAAGGGGTTCCAGGCTGTTGTGGACAGCAACAAGGAGGTGGCAGCAGGGTTGGGCAGGCTGACCACTGCCATCACCCACTCCTCTGCCAGGCAGGAGGAGCATGAGGTTGCGCGCAGGAGGGATGCCCGGGTGCTCAACCGGGCCATGGCCCGCCTTGCATCGGCGACCGCCCAGCTGTGCATCCGAAGCGCAAATCAGGAGTCGGTGCAGAGTCAGCAAACGGCTGAGCTGACCAGGGGGATGGCCAGAATCACCACGGCCATGGAGGCCATGTTAATTTCAAACGCCGCCTCCAATCCTGCCCTGGACCTGGGTGATGCTGGAGACAGCAGCAGCCGCAGCAGCCCGGCCAGCGCTGCATCAGAGCCAAGGAGGAGCACCAGGCGATCCGCTGATGCTGCAGGCCATTCGGAGGGGGCCGGGGGACACCCCAGTGGGTCTGGAAAGCGGGCCAAAAAATAGGCTGGCAAGGGGGGATGATCATACCAGGACCCTGGACTTTATTTGTTTTGACAGACTCCATTTTATGATGCACTTCAGTGATGTAACTGTGGTGCATCACTATTAAAAATTTTATTTTCCAAGCAACATTTAGCTGCCTTTGCATCTGTACTCAGTCAGAAATAGTTCTCAGTGATCTCCTCACGTCTGTATCTGCCATCACATGGCGTACACACCCCAGCTGGCTGTGTCAGTGGCACAGCTTCGTCGTCGTCATAGTCCTCGTAGTCAGACAACTCCACCTCAGTGCCCTTCTTGACCGCAAGGTTGTGTAACATTGCACATACAGCTATGATCTTGCAGCAGGTGATGGGGGTATACTGCCTTGCACCTCCACTCTTGTGCAGGCATCTGAATCTACTTTTCCAGATGCCAAAGGTCCGTTCAACAACATTCCTGGTGCGTATGTGGGCCCGGTTATACCTCCTTTGGCTGGGTGTGGAGGGGTTGAGGTAGGGGGTGAGTATGAATGAGCGGAGGGCATATGCACTGTCGCCTGGAAGAGAAAGGGGTCACATTAGACACATGCATACATGTATTACACCTACCTACTATGTGTTATGGGGGTCTGATGATGTGGCTCACCTAGGAGGTATCCTTCTCCAAAATCGCCAGCCATCAGCCGTGCATATATGCCGCTCTGTTGGAATATATAGGAGTCATGGGTACTCCCTGGAAATTTTGCTACCAGGTCTGTGATGGTGCACTTGGCATTGCAGATCACCTGCACGTTGATGGTGTGTGTCGATTTCCGATTGCGGTATATGTATTCGGTGTCCGCTGGTGGGCAAATCGGAATATGCGTGCCATCTATGCAACCGATGACTTGGGGAAAGTGTGCCATCTGGTAGAAGTCCGCTTTGGTTTGTAGCAGTTCTGCGTGGGTTGCAGGGAATGAGATGTATTGGTCCATCCTGTCTATCATGGCGTCAAGGAATATGTGGAAGAACCTTGACAGGCTGCTCTGGCTCACCCCTCCTGCTGCTGCTGCTCCACTTTGATAGCTGCCAGACGCTACCAGGTGTAGGCTGCATAGCACCTGGACGTGCGCAGGGATGGCGTGTGCCCTTGGGGTGTGGTGGTCCAAGTATGGCTTAAGGTCCCTGATGAGCTCAAGTATGGTGTCAGAGTCCAGCCTGTATCTCTGTAGGATCTCAGCCTCAGTGAGCATGAACAGGGTTATCCTCTGTCTGTAGACCTGTTCATTTCTTAGCCATTCCCTCTGTCCTTCCTGCTGTAGCCGTAGCCGCCTCGCAATGACATAGAAAGCTGCCATCCTGCAAGTTGCAATGCATTTTGGGACTGTTTATATGGGTTGGAGTTGGTTACCACCTGATTGCAATCCATGGTAAATACCGAGTGAATTCTACCGATTTTGAGCCGATTTCGGTGTTTCTGTGCCTCCCTACATCTCGGTATCGGGGAATTTCCCGATCGGAGATTCATACGAATCGGCATGTTTTCCGAATCGGATCATGTCCGAATCGGTATTTTTTCCGATTCGGTACACGGACCGAATCGGTGAATTTCGGATTCGGTGTCAGTAACGAATCGGTAGTGGGACCGATTCGGCGATTTTCCGATTCGGTGTCACTAACGATTCGGTAGTGGGACCGAATCGGCGATTTTCCGATTCGGTGTCACTAACGATTCGGTACATGGACCGATTCGGTCTTTGTATCCGAATCGGTGTTTTTCCGATTCGTTACATATCCGATTTTCGGTATGTACGTCTCGGATTCTTTCACATTCGGTACACATTCCGAATCGGTTTTCTATCCGATTCGTTCTGTTTCTGGTTCCCTACATCTCGATGGCTGTTTACCGATCGGTAAGGGCCAAAAATCGGTATTTTCGGCCGATACCGATCGGTAAAGCCCTACCTACATCGGGCCCTGTGTCTTTTAAGTCCTCGCACAAGCCCTGATAAAATAAAGATGTTCTTTTTGCCATGGGCCATTGTGTTTCAGCTGCTAAGCGGTTAAAGGTAGCCACATAAGCCAAAAGGTCCTGCTTACCCTGCCGTAGCTTAGGCAATTCAGCATTGCTTGCTTGCATAAACGCATGCTTAGCAAACAGACTATGCATCTGGAGCTTGAATGCCGGAAAACTACTCAACACAGCGTCATTATTTTCGACTAAGGCCAATGCACGATAAGGGTCATACCCTGGATCAGGTCTTCTCCACATCCCCCTTGGAGGTGATGGCTACTGTACCAGTGCTCTGGTCAGACCACAGATTGGCCAAACTTTATATTCATGGCACATTGAAACCTTCTAACACCGCTTTTAAGCAGCAGGGCCGTGCTCCTAGGGTTTATCATTGAGTGACTCCAGACATGCTGGCTCAGGCTGCTCTGGATCACCCTTACCCCCTTACGGGAGATCTGGAGAGGGACCTGGATTCCCTGCAAGTGTGGCTATTGGACAGGCTAAACGATCTTGCCCCTGTGATGACCCCCCGATTAACACCTAAGCGGGTTTCTGCTCCTTGGTTTACTGAGGCGCTGTCAGCCTCTCGACGGCAGTGTAAGGTAGCTGAAAGAGCCTGGCGCTCACAGTATGACCCTGTGGCAAGGCTTGCCTATAGGACAGTGGTTAAGGCCTATCATCGGGATATCCTCTTGGAGAAAAAAGCCTACTTCGCAAGGAGGATAGAGGCCGCCTCTAATTCCTGTAAGGAGATTTTTACAATTGTCAGGGAATTCACGGGCCCCCGATCTAACGCGACCCAGGCTGTCCTTTCGGAGTCTTGGGCTTCCGATCTTGCAAATTTCTTTGCCAACAAGATAAAACTGATCCAAGACTCTTTTCCTCTGGTGGCGACTGCTGTTTCGGCCAGCCCGAGGATGGATCAGTTTTATTGGCCCCCGCGGGACCAGTTATGGCCGCTTTTCCATCGATTTCAGCTCCTGCTTCCTTGGCACTTATGGGCAATCTCAAATCTGGGTCGCCTCTTGACCCTTGCCCGGCCAAATTCTTGGCAAAAATGGCGGAAGTTATAAATCCGCTGGCGAATCCACTCTTGAACCTCTCTTTGAGCCAGGGGGTGGTTCCGCAGGCCTGGAAGCAGGCAATGGTCATTCCTTTGCTGAAGAAGCCTGGTCTTGATCCGGAGGTTCTGGCCAACTACAGGCCTATTTCTCTCCTCCCTGCTCTTACGAAAATTCTAGAGAAGCATGTGCATATGGTGCTTTCTAATTTTTTAGAAGCTCATGATGTACTGCACACCACTCAATCTGGCTTCCGCCCCAACCTAAGCACCGAGACGGAGCTCTTGGAGGTGTCTGAAGCCATAAAAGAGGTGCTTGACTCGGGGGGCAAAGCCATGCTTGTCATGTTGGACCTGTCGGCAGCCTTTGACTCCGTTCCCCATGAGGGTCTGCTCACCAGACTTCATGAGATCGGTCTGAGGGGGACGGTGCTCAGCTGGTTTCGATAATTTTTGGCTGGCCGTCGACAAACGGTCTGGGTCTCATCTAGCTCGGCCGTGATGCCGCCTCTGGGAGTCGGAGTTCCGCAGGGCTCTGTGTTGAGCCCAACTCTTTTAAACATCTTTATGACCCCTTTGGTGGCATTGGCGTAGTCTTTCGGGGCCCAGATCGTATCCTATGCCGATGACACTCAGCTCCTCTTCTCGTGTAAGAAAGGAGGAGATTTTGATGGAGAGAGTATCCGGGAATGCCTTGGGGCTGTTTTTAAATGGTTCCAGCTGAACAGCCTCAAGTGCAACTCAGATAAGTCTGAGGTACTCTTCTTCGGCTGTTCATCGGATCCGGACTGGCAGGCATGGTGGCCTATTAATATGTTCCCCCCATCTTGTTCGTCCCAGTTGGCTAAGAACCTGGGGGTCAAGATGGACAAGGGTCTGACGCTGAGATCTTAGATCCTTGGTTTAACGGGAACATGTTTTGGTCTCCTCAAGATGCTCCGGAAGTTTCTGCCTCTTCTCTCAGAGGAGCACAGGAAGATGACAGTGCAGGCCCTGATCGGCTCAAGACTGGATTATTCCAACGTCCTCTATCTGGGCCTGCCGGAATATCTATTGCAGCGGCTGCAAGTTGTTCAGAACGCGGCCGCGAGGGCCATTTATGGCCTAAATAGGCGTTGCAGTCGCTCCATTGGCTGCCTATCCGGAAGCGGATTGCCTTTAAGGCCTTGACCTTGGCCTATAAAGCCCTTCATGAGGTGGGAGCAAAGTATCTCCAAAGGAGACTCGCCTTTTACCACCCGGCTCGATCTGTAATATCTGAATCTTTGTTTCTTGTGGTGGTCCCGCGAGTAAAAAGAGCCCGCATTGGAGGCCTCTCCTTTGGGTTGCTGGCGCCACAGTTGTGGAACACTTTGCCGCTGACATTACGCGGTGATACTAATTTGCTTGCCTTCAGGAAGGGCCTTAAAACGTGGCTTTTTGCCCTTTCGGCCATTTTCCCTCTGTTTTTGTTTCTTCTAATCTGTTTTTACATCACTGTGTTGTGTTATTCTGCTACAGGGCTCAATAAAAGCGCCGGGACACTCTTTTTGAGTAGCCGTGCGCTATACAAAACAATATATAACATAACATAACATAACTAAGGGGACCGCCCAACCAGCAGCAGTACCCGATAGATACGAAATCACAAACGCTACTTTAGTAGTGTCGTCGGGGAAAGCAGCAGGTCGACACATAAAGTGCAAATGACACTGGTTCATAAAGATAGCGGATCTGCTACTGTCCCCAGTGAATCTCTCAGGAGCAGCTAGAGGCACAGGCACAGGAGTATTTACAGTAACAGACAAAGGCGAAGGAGACCCACTCTGCCCCCCACTTCTCTCATACTTAAATGTATCTGGCTGAATCACGGGGGTCTTAGCCTTTTCAGAGGGATCCCTCCCTCTTCTCTTGGTGTTTTCCTTCACCTCACTCAGTGTCACCCGTAACTCATGATTCTCCTGACGAAGGGATTGGACTTCACCCTGCATAAGTGCTAAAGCCTGCATGAGTTCCTGCATCAAAGAAGCCCCTCCCGCTGCCTCCTCAACCATTCTTCACTCGGGCGGTGTATCAATTTGTGGGCTTGGTTTTCTGTTCCGTTGCCGACCAGCCAAACACCGCAGGAGTGAAGAGCGTCCCAATCCCCTACCCTCGCCGTGGCCCCCAACACCCAGGAATAAACCGGGTGGTGAAGAACACAACACCGGGAGAAGGTGGGTAAACAAAACAAGGGAACCCAAGGTCTTGGGGAACACAGCTCATCTCCTTCAGCTTCCTGGCAGCTGACTGCTTGACCCAGACGAAACCGCTATAAAAGAAAAAGGGGGACAAGGTTAGACACACCCCACAAACAATGCCAGTGCCAAGTACACACACGAACCACCGACCTGCCTGCTTACCCCAGATAACAAACGGGAGTAGCTTGATACGAAACAGGAATAACTCCGCTGCAATCGTATTGGTTCTTTCTTGTGTAACCCCAGACCAACCACGCCCCCTCGGGAAACACCGAGGATGTCAAAGGGGGTGGAATTCAGTGAGAAAACAAATAAGGGACAGGGGAAAAAAGACATCAAGGGAATCTGATAGACACCCAAAAAAACTCTGGACTTTAAAAGAACACGAAGGTAGCACAACAAACGGCCGTTGTTCAGCTCCTTCGTAAAACCACCCAAAAGACACACAACCAGATGGTTTGAATACAAAAAGGGAAAATAACGGGACGCCAGAACTCATAGGAAACGCAGTCGCGAATCCCAAAGACGTCACCGAAAATACCAAAGCAGGTCCCCAGAAAGGGTTCGTTATGCCCAAAGGAATATGGAACAGGGTTAAATGGGGAAAAAGGGGAATCAAAATCCAGCGTTTGGAAGGACCGCTGGAATAGAGCTCAATGGAAAGGGAACCAGGTGGGACAACAGGAACAGGAAACACACGGCAAGGGACCATCAAAGAAACCAAGCACCTGTTTCCTGCAGGCAGGCCCTTTTAAAGCGAGCCCGAGGGAGCGTCCATAAATTCGCATATGCACTTGGCACTTTTAGCTGAAACCAGTGACCAGGGAACTAGACAGAAGGCACTGGCCCCCCCTGAACCCCAACAATTAGCACTCCACATCGTCAATGGCTGTCTCTGGTTCTCTCTCTTCTACATCCTCCATACCTTGACTTTCTTATCCTTTGCTTCAGATTTATTTTGCTTGGTTTTACTTAATGCTTTTTATCTTTGCAGGTTATGGTTCATAATTGTATTGTATCACTGTGTTGTATCATTTTGTTTTCTTCTCTTCTTTTTGTCTTATATCCTTCTATTGTTTTAGGTAATTTCTTAACTTCTAAATCTTTTTCTTTCTCTGTTTCCTGTTTATCGCATATGTTCCCCAATGTGGTGCCCCCTTCCCGTTGGTTGTGCCATCTTCCTTGTGTCGCCACTCCCCGCATTTCTTTTTGTATTCTCTTAAAAGGTATGCATCACAGTCGTCATCCACTTTATTTTCTCAATTTGCATTCCTATATTGCATTTAGTGGCTGTCATGTGCTGTCTTCTCTTATTATCTCTTTTTTCACTCGTCTCCTTTTTCTGACCTTCTCCCCTTTCTTCCTCCTTCCACCCCTTTCCCTCCTTTTCTCTAATGTTGTACCTATGTATGGCTTGTAAGTGTGATTGTAGTATTCATTGCATCTTTGTTAATATTGCATGATTTGTTTTTGTTGTTGTTCTTTATGTATTTTTGACGGTTTTACATTCAGAGTTATTTCTTGGAATGTGAAAGGTTTCATTAACCCTAATAGGAGACAGAAAATTCTATCACAGCTTGCCTTTTATAACCCTAACGTGGTCCTTCTACAAGAGACCCATCTAACAGAAATTGAGGCATTAAAATTGAAGAGAGGTTGGGTGCGATCAGTATTATTCTCTCCCACTTCTAATAAGAAACTTGGGGCCAGATGTAGGTAGCACTTTACCGATCGGAATCAGCCGAAAATACCGATTTTCGGCCGTTTCCGATCGGTAAAGGGCTATGGAGATGTAGGGGCATATATTCGGTAATTTTACCGAATCGTTATTATTACCGAATGGGTAAATTTACCGATTCGGTAATATTTACCGATTCGGTAAAATTACCGAAAATGCAATGTGGGTAGCCAATATTCCATTGGCACATGGCTTTCAGAATCGGTATTTTACCATGGAATACAAATCCATGGTAAAATACCGATTCCTGTGTACATGCACATCTGTGCATGTACACATGTGCCATGTGACAGACAGACGTGCCCTTAGGGCATGTCTGTGTGCCACATTGCACACATGCCCGTTTTGGGGGTGCTAGAAGGTGTCAAAGTGACACCCCCTGCACCCTTGACAAATTCGGTATTTACCGATTCGGTAAATACCGAATCGGTATTTGAATTGAATCCTATGGGCTTCAAGGCCCATAGGATTCAATAGCAAATACCGATTCGGTATTTACCGAATCGGTAAATACCGAATTCTTAAGGAATCGGTAACTAATCCAGATGTTGGTACCTACATCACATTTACCGATTTTGAAATACCGAATCGGTAAAATTCGGTATTTCAAAATCGGTAAATGTGATTTACCTACATCTGGCCCATGGTGTTATAATTCTATGCCATAAGAAACTGAATTGTAAAATTATTTTGCAAGAAATTGATACATAAGGTAGATGGTTGCTTCTAAGTTGTTAATTAATAATATTTATTTGACTGTTTTTAATGTTTATGGTCCTACTCATCCTGATTGATCCTTTTGGACTCCGATCACACAAAAATTTATTCAATTTAGAGATGATTACTTTATTCGAGGAGGCGACTGCAACCAAGTTGTTGACCCTTTTCTTGATCGCCAATCACGGACACTCTTCACCCCTCATAAATCTCATAAACATTTCTTGACACTATTTCCCAAACACATCTTGTTGACTCTTGGAGACTCTCTCATCCCGATTCACTTGACTTTTCTTTCTTCTCTCCTCCTCTCAATTCCCTCTCCCATTTAGACTATATTTTTCTCTCCCAATCTTTATCTTAAAACTTTTTATCCTCGTCTATTGAACCTATTGTTATCTATGATCATGCCGCAATTATAACTGACCTTGACTTACTTCCACCACATCCCAAGTCCTCCCGTTGGCGTTTCAACAACTCTCTTTTACTTGGCCCACTTTTCTCTTCTTCTTTCATCACCTTTGTTAATGAATTTTTTGATCTAAATAACAATCCTAGCTCCTCCCCCTATATAGTTTTGGATTCCATTTCCTTTAAAGCCACTGCATGGGGTTTCATTATAGACTTTGTCTCAAAAAATAAGAAACGTTTTCTTCAACAACATAAAGCTACCTTGGCCACATCAAAGCTTTAGAGCACAAATTCTATACCTCACCGGACGACGAGGTCCTGCCAGCTCTGATTCGTGCTAAATTGGCATTCAATAAAACTTTAACTGATAACGCCTCTTCCATACTTCTTCGTAGTAGTGCTCGTTATTACGGAGGTCGTAATAAAGTTGGAAAACCATTCGCAAATTATCTCAAATCCTGTAAAGACCACACGATGATTGACTCTATTTCTTTTTTGGATGGTTCTCTTCTTCATAAGGATCAAGATATTCTTAGCAAATTTAAACTATTCTAAAGATCTTTACACCCCATAGTACCCTCTCTCTAGTTCCCTCATTCAATCCTACCTTGATAATTTACCATCGCCGTCCAACTCTCATCTTAATCTATCTGATCGGGAGGTTAACCTATCCCTTAATGAACTATCCTCTGCTTTAACCGCTTTGAAGAAAGGGAAAACTCCTGGCCCGGATGTTTTTTCAGTTGAAGTTTATTTGCATTTTTCTAACTTACTCCTTCCTAAACTCTTAAATCTTTTTTACTCCTTCTTTCTCTCTGGTAAAACATAGGGGACTTTTCAAGAAGCCACAAATTGCCTTATCCATAAGGAGGGATAAGATCGATGTTTTGCAAAAACTATAGGCCGATTTTCCTGGTTAATATTGTTTTTAAAAATTTTACCAAGACACTTGCTTTATGTTTGAATCCTCTTTTACTTCATTTAGTCAGTAAGGAGCAATGTGGTTGACCTCGGATAATTCACGTCCCTTTCTTAATGTTTTAAACAAAGTTCTTTCCCTCTCCACATCTTTAGCTGCTATTTCTGTTGATGCTGAAAAAGCTTTTGATAGAGTAGATTGGTCCTTATTATGCATCTTTGAAATGGCATGGTTTTGGTCACAAATTTACTTCTCTTATATCTTCATTATATTCTGCCCCCTGAGCTTCAGTACTATATAACGGTTGTATTTCATCCTACTTTCCCCTCCAACCCGGAGTCCGTCAAGGTTGCCGTCTCTCGCCTCTTCTTTGTGTTCTTGCTCTTGAACCCTTCCTATCCTCAATCAGTAATAGTGTTTCCATTTCTGGTTTTTCGTATGGTGACCAATATTTAAAACTCTCTGCTTACGCAGATGACATTCTACTCTTCATTTCTGATCCCAAAACATCCATTCCCCCTTTATTACATGAATTTACTTCTTTTTCTCTTGTTTCTGGATATAAAATCAATTATGATAAAACAGAAATTCTCCCTCTCACTAAAGTTTGTCTTCCACGTTCCAATTCTTCCACTGGGTTTGCATGGAATAGCTCTAAAATCAAATATCTAGGTATATGGTTCTCCAACTCTATTTTCTCTTCTATTAAATTAAATATGACTGCGATCCTCTCTCGGATTGACAGATTACTTTCCTCTTGGAATCCTCTCTTTCTTTCGTGGTTAGACTCAATTAAGATGATGATTACTAGTATTTTGATTTATACTCTTTCAATATGATTCCTATCCACATTCCTCTCTGCTATTTTAAACAAATTGATTCTCGTCTTTCTAAATTTCTTTGGCAAAATAAAAAAAACAGGATCTCTCTCTCTTCTCATTGTAGGAGAAAACCCATTAGAGATGTAAATTTCCCTAATTTTTGCTTATATCAAATCATTTTTTCTTCGCCAGGCCTCCAAACGGCTTCTCTCTCACCTTTTCCCTTTTACTCCCATGTGGCTCTCCATTGAGCGTACCTTATCATAACCTTTCTCTTTAAAAGAAATGTTAGCCTTTTCTGCAAAAACACCTCTTACCTCCCTCCCCTTGTTTAAACACACTTGTTCCCTATTTAAACCTTTGATACTCCCCAAACCTATCTCTAGAGAATCCTTTTTAGATTCTCCTTTTTGGCATAATTCCCTTATTACTATTAATGGCTGAACCATCTTTTGGAGCTCTTGGAGATCACGGGGCATAATCTGGGTCAAGGACCTATTGATGGTCTATCTCCTTGCCTATTTCCCCAACATCAGACCACTTTTCAATGTCCCCGCTCCTTCCTACAGCATTTACTACTCTAATTATGGTCATTCTTGATATTTTCTTTTCTCTCCCATCCTCACCTCTTCCCCCTGTTCCTAATTCTCTTCTCAAGATTCTTGTCTTGCTGCCTAAAGCTTCTCCTATAAATAAATACTTCTCAGCTCCTAATCCAGAACATATTAAAACTAAGTTGGAACGTTCATAGGAATCTGACCTGGGATGTGAATGGTCTATCATTTTCTGGGACAAACTTTGGTCCAGTTCTGTAAAAGTTTCTCGCTCTGCTTCTCTTACTCAGTCTATGTTCTTTCTCTATCATAGACTTTATTTTACTCCCACCTCTATCGCTAAATTTTCTCACTCCACTAATACAAACTGTTAGACTTGTGGCTCCTCTAATGCCGACCTTCTTCACCTTCTCTTCCTTTGCCCCTCAGTCTCTACTGTCTGGGAGAAAGTTTGGTCCTATATTTCTCGTCTATTTAATATTTCCATTCCCTATTCCATTCCCCTTCTTTTCTCTGGAAGTCTCTATGATTCCTTAGACCTTCTTCCTCACAAAAATGGCCTCTTTGACCTTATGCTCGCTTTAGCTTTCCAACACATCACTCTCAATTGGAAAACACTCACTAAACTCTCCATCCAATACTGGTGGAACAGTCTTTGTCAAATGCACTGACTTGATATTGCTTTTGCCGCCTCCTGTAAACCATTGGTCAATAGAGATCTCTTTTGGTTACCTCTTACTACTTATTTAGATCATTTAGTATTAACAGATAATTCTCGTGTAAATGCTGAACATTTTAAACCTCCTTGAATGTCTATTTTCTTTGTTCCTTGCCTTTTACTGTTTTTGACTTACTATATATATTAGCTAAATTACCATAATCTCTTTTATTCCGATGTAAAATGCAGTTTCTTATTTTATCAGTTTTGTAATATTTAATTTCTTCTTTTCTCTCTTTTTCCCCTCCCTCCCCCTATTCCCTTAAAAATGTAAAAATAGCTTTCTCTTCTTATTTATATTAACCATTCATTTGATATGTTTTTTATCTTGTATTGCAGTGTTTTGTATCACTGTTTTTTTGTATTACTTATTATTCGAATAAAGTTTTGAAACTTAAAAGAGAAAGGCCCATGAGCAAAAATGACCCAGGAGGGAACAGGAGAACCTATTCTAAGGCTGAGAAGCAAAAACCATGTTGAAGGCAGAATGGAAGCTCAGATAAGGAACCCAGAGCATCCCATGGGGAAGAGAAGTCACAAAACGTACCGGCGTATCCGTGACAAGTTACTACCATCAACAATCTAGAAGCCTTACTGGATCAGAGGAAAAACATGATAGACTGCTCGGATTATATCACCCAACCAAAGCACTCCAGTGCTACTGGGGAACCATGTCAGATGACTCAGGGCAGACTTTGGTTACTGGACTCACATTGTAACAAAACTTTTACCACTGATGTCCTGGGGATTTACCCTACTATTGCACCCCAAAACGAGAATGTCCTTTAGCACTTGACCCTCGGGGTAGTGAAGTTGACCAGTTCAAATCATGAACAGAGGGACTAGAGACTCATTGAACCATCGATAACACTTAATAAATCAGCTCTTTATTTTAATTAAAAAGGATAAGGTACCAGACTTCAACATAAACTACTATTCCCCAGAGGATGCATTGAGTGATAAGAAGTACCATGCATTAAATATTCCAGATGGGGGCAGTCGAAGCCACTCCACTAAGAACAGGTATTGAATGGTTGCAAAGTGTAAGGTCAACTTCAGCCCTCCTGGGAAACTGACCGGTAAAGTTTATGGGTTTTCCTCCGAGGTCCTGCTGACCCTATCCAGAGAGGGGACGTTGACTCCCAATGCAATGTCTTCCCTCTCCCCAGCTGTCCCATCCTGCACTGAACCCCTTCTGTCCTTGGGTGTCCTCATCCTATTTCTTCTCCTCAGCTGAGCTTGCGAGGACCAGCTGGAAGCGGGGGCTGGTCCGCTCCTGGTGGCATGTGTCCTCACATGGTCCATCGAGCAGGATCTTGCTGGCGAGGACCAGCTGGACGCGGAGACTGGTCCCCTCCAGATGGCGCGTGTCCTCACATGGTCCACCAAGCAGCATCCCGCTGACTCTGCTTCTGCCCAGATGACATTGTTGCCGTCCTCGCCTGGTGTGAGCGCACCTGCGCGGGTTGGTTGAACACCAGCACCGACGGTGAAGAGCAGGAGCTCAGGTTGTGCAGCTCAAGGTCCAGTCAATCTTGACAGGGTGATCTTCCTCGAGCCCAAACATAAGGCAACCACCCAAAGAAAAGTTTTTCTGTAACTGCGGAATTCCATGGTGTAAAACTCCGCAAATTCTGCACAACCCTTATTGTATTACATCGCAACCCGCCACATGTGTAACAGCGTACCCCTTTCTGCAGTACATAACCAAGAGATGGAGAGGATCCAAGCATGGCTTGCAATCTAACTGGCATCAGGTACCTGATTGCACATGTGAACATGTAACACTAGCACACATCCACTGTTCAGGCTATCAGCATGTACCTGTAACACTTGTACATATCAGCCACCCAGGCAATCAATATGCGCATGACTAATTATTAATTTTTTTAAAGTTTTATATAGCTCAAACTCGACCTGAAGGTATCAGAGCACTAGTTGCACACCAGACAGACACATTCATTTTGTTAGGCACTGGGAAATTACATGATTTTCCCAGAATTACAGGATGCTGAGCATCCCTGCAGAGACTTGACCTCAGTTCCTCTGCATCGAGCTAGATCGCTCTAGCCATCAACAGTAGTACACAGTTTATGTCTGTGCAAGCAGCATGCACATGTAACACTAGTACACATCAGCTGCTAAGACAATCAGCGGATATATGACGTTAGCACGCATACTTTTACCACGCATACCATTACCACGCAATTTTTACAACGCAGGACCCTTTACAACGAATGCCTTTACAACGCATTACACTACAACGCAGATACTATTACAACGCATACCATTACAACGTAAGTATAGGTAAGTATATAATATTTTTAAATAATGTAATTAATAATTATTTAAATATTTTAATTAATTATATTATTTTTTATTTAAGAATGTGTAAATATATATGTTAAAAATACCCCTATACCCCAAAACCGAAACCTAGCCCTGAACCCTAAAAATACCCCTGTACCCCAAACCCCAAACCTAGCCCTGAACCCTAAAAATACCCCTGTACCCCAAAACCCAAACCCAGCCGTGAACCCTAAAAATACCCCTGTACCCCAAAACCCAAACCTAGCCCTGAACCCTAAAAATACCCCTGTACCCCAAAACCCAAACCTAGCCCTGAACCCTAAAAATACCCCTGTACCCCAAAACCCAAACCTAGCCCTGAACCCTAAAAATACCCCTGTACCCCAAACCCCAAACCTAGCCCTGAACCCTAAAAATAACCCTGTACCCCAAAACCCAAACCCAGCCCTGAACCCTAAAAATACCCCTGTACCCCAAAACCCAAACCCAGCCCTGAACCCTAAAAATACCCCTGTACCCCAAAACCCAAACCCAGCCCTGAACCCTAAAAATACCCCTGTACCCCAAAACCCAAACCTAGCCCTGAACCCTAAAAATACCCCTGTACCCCAAAACCCAAACTCAGCCCTAAACCCTATATATAAAATTACTATAATTAATTTATTTTAAATATTTTGATAATTAAAAAAAGGTTACATTAAATGACATACTTACCTATACTTACGTTGTAATGGCATGCGTTGTAATGTCTTGCGTTGTAAAGGTATGCGTTGTAAACAATCCTGCGTTGTAATGGTATGCGTTGTTACAGTATGCGTGGTAAAAGATGCCTGGTAACAGTTACATACCACAATCAGCATGCACATGTAACGCTAGTACACAGTTTCTGCCTCTGCAATCATTAAGCACATTTAACACTGGAACACATCAGATCATGGCCAAACAATCAGCATGCACATATAACTTTAAAACATTTCAGATCTTGGACAGACAATAGCTGTTGATTGCTACACGAGCGCTGGTCGCGCTGTCACCTAGCTCGGACAACTGGTGATTTTAAACTCCCTTTGCCTATCTCTGTTCATTTAGGTTTTTTAAACCCCTGATTTTATCGCCGCAACATTGGGCTTGCTGTCCCCTTACCTGCATTTAATTTTGGAAAACACCGCCATTTGGCGGGTCCGGGTTCCGGGGCTGATTTCATTTGCGGGCGCCATCTTTGGTTGGGCTGAGTGTGTGTGTGCGCGGGCGCCATCTTGGAGCGTCCCGACGCTCGAGTGGATGTGGGAGACGCCTATTTAAGGCGGACTCGATTTTTCAGGCTTTCTGTTGATTGCTACACGAGCGCTGGTCGCGCTGTCACCTAGCTCGGACAACTGGTGATTTTAAACTCCCTTTGCCTATCTCTGTTCATTTAGGTTTTTTAAACCCCTGATTTTATCGCCGCTACATTGGGCTTGCTGTCCCCTTACCTGCATTTAATTTTGGAAAACACACCGCCATTTGGCGGGTCCGGGTTCCGGGGCTGATTTCATTTGCGGGCGCCATCTTTGGTTGGGCTGAGTGTGTGTGTGCGCGGGCGCCATCTTGGAGCGTCCCGACGCTCGAGTGGATGTGGGAGACGCCTATTTAAGGCGGACTCGATTTTTCAGGCTTTCTGTTGATTGCTACACGAGCGCTGGTCGCGCTGTCACCTAGCTCGGACAACTGGTGATTTTAAACTCCCTTTGCCTATCTCTGTTCATTTAGGTTTTTTAAACCCCTGATTTTATCGCCGCTACATTGGGCTTGCTGTCCCCTTACCTGCATTTAATTTTGGAAAACACACCGCCATTTGGCGGGTCCGGGTTCCGGGGCTGATTTCATTTGCGGGCGCCATCTTTGGTTGGGCTGAGTGTGTGTGTGCGCGGGCGCCATCTTGGAGCGTCCCGACGCTCGAGTGGATGTGGGAGACGCCTATTTAAGGCGGACTCGATTTTTCAGGCTTTCTGTTGATTGCTACACGAGCGCTGGTCGCGCTGTCACCTAGCTCGGACAACTGGTGATTTTAAACTCCCTTTGCCTATCTCTGTTCATTTAGGTTTTTTAAACCCCTGATTTTATCGCCGCTACATTGGGCTTGCTGTCCCCTTACCTGCATTTAATTTTGGAAAACACACCGCCATTTGGCGGGTCCGGGTTCCGGGGCTGATTTCATTTGCGGGCGCCATCTTTGGTTGGGCTGAGTGTGTGTGTGCGCGGGCGCCATCTTGGAGCGTCCCGACGCTCGAGTGGATGTGGGAGACGCCTATTTAAAGTCGTCCTCTTCCGCGCAGCGGGATCGCGCAGCGGGACGCCGTCGCTTAGCCGGAGTCGTGCCAGAGTCCTGCCCGTCTGCGCCCGTCAGCGTCCCGGAGGCGTACGAGGCGACGGGCAGGACTGGGCAATTCATCTCATAGTTAGCTTGTATATGTGAGCATTATGCTCCACTACTCGGGTTAGGAACTTCGGTCTTGGCAGTACATAAATGGCTCCTGCCGGACGGTGTTTCCTGCTCGCCACAAGGGCAAGCATTGCTGCCCTGAGTGTGGCTGGCGCCCGCAGAAACATCTTGGCGATGCGCCGCAGAAGGCGGCGGTTAGCGCTAAACATCTGGGCCTACTGCTCAACACTAGATCTCTTGGCCGGCACGCTTTGGATATTTTTGATTTGCTGGAGTCAGAAAAACCCCTGTTTCTGATGCTCACCGAGACGTGGCTCGGCGAGGCGTCCAACCCAGATATTGCCACTGCTATCCCGCCCGAGTATAACATCTTCAGGCAGGATAGGTCGAAGGGACGTGGAGGTGGGGTGGCACTAATAGTCAACAAAATGGCCACCTGTACCATCATCCCATCGGACGCGATCAAGGATTGCGAATCCCTTGCCTTTGCCATTGTCCTTTCACCACACCAATCGATGAAGGGTCTCCTAGTCTATCGGCCGCCAGGGCCCATGGGCTCTTTTTTTGAAGAGTTCCAGTCGGTGACCTCTTCTTTGCTACTTACGTCAGAGCATTGTATTGTCGCCGGGGACTTTAACGTCCACATGGACGTGGAAACGGATGCCGATGCGATGAAAATGTTGGAGGTCACAGCCCCAATGGGCCTGGTTCCCTATCATGTTGGACCGACCCATGAAAAGGGACATACCCTAGATTTGACCTTCTCTACGACCCCTATAGAGATGCTGGCTCCCATCCAGGTGCTTTGGTCTGACCACAGGCTGGTGAAATTTTATTTCTCGGAAGTTAGGAAGCCTTCCGGTGCCCCCCGGCAGACTTCCGTGGGATTCAGGGCACTTCACCGGATTACTCCGGAACTGCTGGCACAGTCTTGCGCGGACCACCCCTGTGCTTTAACGGGGAACTTAGAGGAGGATGTGGAGCGATTGCAGGTCTGGTTCTCCGAGAGACTTAATGATCTTGCTCCTCTGAGACCCCTCCGCAAACCCGAAAAAGGTGCATCTGCCCCTTGGTTTACGGAAGCATTGGCGGCTTCACGTCGGCAATGCAAGGTAGCGGAAAGAGCATGGCGCGTGAAATACGACGCGACGGCGAAACTCGCCTACAGGTCTTTGGCGAAAGCTTACCATCGGAACATCCTCGCGGAGAAGAAGGCTTATTTCGCGAGAAAAATTGAAGCTGCCTCCAATTCCTGTAAGGAGCTTTTCGCCATTGTGCGGGAGTTTACAACTTCTCGCGCAGCACGTACCCAGACCCCCCCTCCTGCGCCTTGGGTCAGGGCGATTGCGGACTTTTTCACCTCTAAGATCCAGCGGATGCAGGACTCCTTCCTTGTGCTGGAGCCTGAGATGCCAGGTCGGGCGGAGAATGCCGCTGTTACCCGACCTAACGCAGGTGTGGCCTTGGCAGCTTTCCCTCCTCTCTCGCTGACCGCTTCATTTGACCTGATGGCTGGGCTTAAGTCAGGTTCCCCTCGGGATGCCTGCCCTGCAAAATTTCTGGCTAAAATGGCAGCTGTCATTAATCCACTCGTGAACCCCCTGTTGAACTGTTCTCTTGCACAGGTTGTGGTTCCCCAGTCCTGGAAGCAGGCAATGATTATTCCCCTGCTTAAAAAGCCTGGTCTGGATGTGGAGGTGTTAGCGAATTATAGACCTATCTCGCTCCTGCCGGCTTTTGCGAAGGTCATTGAAAAGCACGTGCATAAGGTGCTTGCCGATTACCTGGAGTCCCACGACCTACTGCACCCTACCCAGTCGGGTTTCCGCGCCAATCTTAGCACCGAAACAGCTCTCCTGGAAGTCTCGGAGGCGATAAAGGAGGTGCTGGATTCGGTCGGGAGAGCGATGCTGGTGATGTTAGCTCTGTCGGCGGCCTTAGACACCGTCCCTCATGAGGGTCTGCTTGCTAGACTCTCAGAGATTGGTCTTCGAGGGACGGTGCTCCAGTGGTTTCGATCTTTCCTGGCAGGCCGTCGACAAACGGTCTGGGCTTCTGCTTGCTCCGCCGAGATGTCGCCATTGGGTGTCGGAGTTCCTCAGGGCTCTGTTCTGAGCCCAACTCTATTTAACATCTTCATGACCCCTCTGGCGGCACTGGCGGAGTCCTTCGGGGCCCAGATCGTTTCCTACGTCGATGACACCCAGCTCCTCTTCACCTGTGAGAGGGGTGCGGACTTCGATGGTGGTAGGATCCAGGGTTGCCTTGAGGCTGTGTTTCAGTGGTTCCATCATAACAGCCTCAAGTGCAACTCGGATAAATCCGAGGTCCTCTTTTTTGGGTGCAGTTCGGACCCGGACTGGAAAGTGTGGTGGCCTGAGACCATGTTTCCACCAGCAAGTTCGTCTGTTATATCCTGCTCTTCCTCTATCTTTGTCCCTCCTTAGTGTTAGTGTCTGCTTGTCTATGTCATGTCTCTGTGATGTCATCCATGATTCTACCTGTTGCTATTCAAGGGATTTATCAGTTACCTGGAGGCTGAGCAGGAAGTTATCTGCTCCTGGTGGGGTTTCTTACCATATTACATTCCTACCTGAATGCTGTACCTTCTATCTAATCTCAAGAATAAATATACCACATGAACATTACAACAAGGACTCTTCATCTTTATTTTACTGAATTTAACACTGGCGACTGAATTTAACATCGTCCCAGGTGGCTAAAAACCTTGGGATTAAGATCGACAATGGCCTCACACTACGCTCGCAGGTAATCGGTCTCACTGGCACCTGCTTTGGCCTACTCCGGATGCTTCGCAAGTTCCTTCCCCTGTTATCGGAGGAACACAGGAAGATCACGGTGCAGGCGATTATAGGCTCGAGAATTGACTATTCCAACGTCCTCTATCTTGGCCTGCCAGAATACCTGCTCCAACGGTTACAGGTTGTCCAGAATTCGGCAGCACGTGCCATCTTTGGACTATCTCGCCGTGCCAGAGCCTCGGGCCTCCTGGAGGCTTTGCACTGGCTTCCTGTCCGGAAGCGGATAATTTTTAAGACTCTCACCCTGGCACACAAAGCCTTGCACGCCTCCGGAGCAAAATATCTTCAGAAAAGGCTGACCTTTTACCTTCCTGCCAGGTCGCTTAGGTCTGAAGCCTTGTCTCTTGCTGCGGTTCCCCGCGTGAAGAGAGCTCGCATCGGTGGCCGCTCTTTTAAATTACTAGCGCCTCAGTTGTGGAATAAACTGCCTGTGTCCCTGCGCAGCACTCCTAACCTGTTGGCCTTTAGGAAGGGGCTTAAAACCTGGCTTTTCACCTCTTAGTTTCGGGCCCTATTAGGTTTCCTTTTTTCTCTGTTTTTATTTACTTTCCCTGTTGTGTTATGAGATTAGTGTGCAATTCAAAGCATCGGGACCCTCTTTCGAGTAGCCGCACGCTATATAAAACCCCGGTATAACATAACATAACATAACATAACAATCAGCATGTACATGTAACACTAGTATACATCAGACAATCAGCTTGTACATGAAACAATAGTACATATCCATGCAGTGAGCTCAGCACACACAGTGCACACAGTGATAACATGATGACGACACATTAACAGAGACTCTCCCCACCTATGGAGAGCCGTTGATATGGCTGGGAGCTGGGGGCCAGTGGGATGGAAGGGGTGGGGTCGCCCTATCCGTCCGGCTGCTGATAGCACTGATTGGTTGACGTGCCCGCTGCCCCAGAGGTACTAAAGTGCGTCCGGGGCGTCTGATGTTTGAACCCGCCCCCATTTAAGCGACCGCGTGGTTGCAAGCAGGTCTCTGTATCCTGTTTGCAGCAAGGCGTGGTCGCCCCAACCTTCTGCCGGACGCCTGACTCCTCGCCCAAGTGTTGACAAGAGGTTTGTGGGCCCCCTTCTCCTCGCATCGCCTCTCCGGGAGTCGCGCATGCTCGAGTTTTGGCGTGCATTGTGTCCCTGCAAGGTCGAGACCCACCTGCATTTGTTATCAGAAGGAAATAATGTATGCTTCCATGACTAGGCCTATATTCCTCTTTCTAACAAGCATTAGAAATGCAATAGGTCTCGCAGCATTAGAGTTAGTGCTTTTAGAATTGTTTATATCTTTTTTGTTTTAAATCTTTTGCATTTTATTTTTTGTAGGCAATGCAAAAGATTTACAAATCAAAAAAGCAATAAGCAAATGTAAAATCTTTAAGTAAAAATCCTGCGAGACCTATTGCACTGTGTGAGGGTGAGGTGTTGAGGGTGAGTGAGGGTGGGGGTGAGTGAGGAGTTGAGTGTGAGTGAGGTGTTGAGGGTGAGTGAGGTGTTGAGGGTGAGTGAGGTGTTGAGGGTGAGTGTTAGTGAGAGTGAGTGAGGGTGAGAGTGTTATTGTGAGTTAGGGTGAGGTGTTGAGGGTGGATGAGGGTGAGGGTGAGGTGTTGAGGATGAGTGAGGATGAGTGAGGGTGTGCATTTGAAGGGGAGGCGTTGAAGGTGAGTGCGGATGATTGATAGTGAGTGTGAGTGAGGTGTTGAGGGTGAGGTGTTGAAGGTGAGGAGTTGAAGGCGAGGCGTTGAGGGTGAGTGAGGGTGAGGGTGAGGGAGGGTGAGTGAGGGTGAGGGTGAGTGAGGGTGAAGGTGAGTGAGGGTGAGTGAGGGTGAGGGTGAGTGAGGGTGAGGGTGAGTGAGGGTGATGTGTCGAGGGTGAGTGAGGGTGAGGCTGAGTTATTGTGAGTAAGTGTGAGGATGAGTGAGGGTGAGAGTTCGAGGGTGAGTGAGGGTGAGTGAGGGTGAGGGGTTGAGGGTGAGTGAGGGTGATGCTGAGGGGTTGAGGGTGAGTGAGGGGTTGAGGGTGAGTGAGGGTGAGGGATTGAGGGTGAGTGAGGGTGAGGGGTTGAGGGTGAGTGATTGAGGATGAGTGAGGGTGAGGGGTTGAGGATGAGGGGTTGAGGGTGAGTGAGGGTGAGGGGTTGAGGGTGAGGGGTTGAGGGTGAGTGAGGGTGAGGGGTTGAGGGTGAGTGAGGGTGAGTGAGGGTGAGGGGTTGAGGGTGAGGGTGAGTGAGTGAAGGTGAAGGGTTGAGGGTGAGTGAGGGTGAGTGAGGGTGAGTGAGGGTGAGTGAGGGTGGGTGAGTGAGTGAGGGTGAGTGAGGGTGAGGGGTTGAGGGTGAGGGTGAGTGTGGGTGAGGGTGAGTGAGGATGAGTGAGGGTGAGTGAGGGTGAGGATGAGTGAGGGTGAGGATGAGTGAGGGTGAGTGATGGTGAGGGTGAGTGAGGGTGAGGGTGAGTGAGATCTTGGTCTGGAGGTAGGAGGCAATGGGTTGTTTTGCAAAAAAGCAGTTGAATGTTGACTGGAAGAGCGTGAATCTTAAGTCCAAATATTAAGTACATTCTCGTCGGTCAACAATGAGGATTTACAATTCAATATCCACCATGGGTTACGAGTGGCTTAGATTACAGCTCGGCGACTTTAAAATTCAGTACAAAGTATTAGATGTCCTTTGTCTGCTAAAATGCTAGGATGGACATTAAAATACAGAATCATTCGCTGAGACTGTTACAGAAAGACATTGACTATCACTGGAACAGAAGTTGAGGCACCTCTTTACTTGCTTAAGAATGCGTGACATAATACTAAAGAAACTGTTCAAATTTTTAAAGTACACTGACCTCAATAACACCTTAAACGCAGCCAAGTAGTAACATGCGCTCTTGCTAAGTCCATGTGCAATCTGTAATATACGTATATATTCAGGCCTATGAAATCGAGCTATGGTGAGGGTTTCAACAAATGAAACTATATGTACATCCGACAGTGCAAAATCACTAGAAACTAAGCTAAACAATAAAAAGGACAATACATAATCGGGTAGAATGCGGCAAAACATTACCTTTTAAATTATGTTTTGTTGGTGGAAGGCTAATGAAAAGGCAGTGTATTAAAAAATAATGCAGCATTATAGAGTAATTTGCGAGAAAGGCCATCTATGAGGATATTTACCCCGCACTACTCAAAGGCATGACCAATTTAATAATATCATGAAAACAACTACACGAGGCATCGGAGTGAGAACAGCCTCTAAAACAAGCTGCATTGTCGAGCCTATGGATATCGAGGCCCTTCGGCAAGGGAGATGCCACGGCCTGCTTCGGTAACTGAAGTCGATGATGCTGGATAAACACAGTGCGCAGCAACGCCTGTCGCCAGCCTATCAAATTACAGGGGAAAAGTGCTGTGTTCATCCTGCTCCTGGGAGGCCAGCATCGGACAGCTCGAAGTTAATATGACATGGAATCACTAATGCAAGGGCTCAAATAAGGATTATGTTCAAAGTACTGGCCCATCAGAAAATCAAAGAAAGAGTAATTCTGAAAACGAACGCCGTAACATCTGCGCACATTCTAGCTTTACCAGCGTTAAGGGCTGACCCCTGCTATGATGCAACCACAGCCAGAAAACTGAAACCAAGGGCGCCTCCTCTGCGCAGGGAACAAACAAAGCAACCCGGCTGGCTGTGGTGAGTCCGTGGACTCTGCTTCAAATCACCATAAAATGCCACGTGTTTTACAACTGAACATCCTTCATTCGAAATGTAGATAGCGAACTATGGTAGACCTTTAAGAGACGCAATGTCACTCTGCTTCTGCCAAGACCCGAAAAGCTAGCATCCCAATTTGTTTTCATTCACACTACCTATCTTAAGCTAGTGGAAATTAAGGAAAACAAGACGGACGGACGGAGGGGAGGGGGGAGGAGAAATGCGACACGAAGGGGAGGGGGCGGAGCGGGTTAAATTATACAAACAACAAGCTGGAGGGAAGAGAGGGGAGGGGGGAGGAGAAATGCGGCAGGCAGGCAGGGGAGGAGAGGAGGAGGGGGGAGGAGAGTAGGGGAGGCACGGGACTGAGTAGTCCGAAAAGAGGGTTTAAACCTCAGCGAAATCAATTTAAAATACAGGGCACTTACGTTTCAAATGGCAGCCCTGCCTTGAAATCGTGCAAATCATAATGCACTCAAGCTGCCAGTGATGACCAAGAAAAGAAACAACAAGCTTCTCAGCAGTGGCCGCAGGCTGCCAGTGGGAGGGAACGAGCGAACATATGGCGAGCGGCGGGAAGGGGAAGGGGCGGAACAGGGGAGGGGGCGGAACGGGGGAGGGGGCGGAGAGGGGACATGCACGCGCCCGTGACTTTTAAGGTCAATGCGCATGCGCATAAGCTTAATGCGCATGCGCATTGACCTTAAAAGTCACGGGCACTGCAAGGAATCGCCACGATTCCTTGCAGTGTGGATAAAGTGTGGATAACTCGCTATAGTCTCGCCTTGCTCGATGCGCATGCGCATCGACAGGCGAGACCTAAAAAGGATCTATGAATTGTGTTATGATACCCCATGAAATGTATACAAAGACGCTCAAAAGCAGTGTACTTCTGTAACTGTGCTCCCGGGCGAAGTGTTTGAATAAACCAACTGTTCTAGTTTGTCAAACGCCTCCTGTCTTTGTTGTTTCAAGGTAAATTCATATTAGAGCAACAACATCACATGCCCAGGAATTCATTGCGCACATATAACACATTTACACAAGAGATGCCCAGACAATCAACCGGCACATGTAACACAAGTACACTTCTGTTACCCAAGGCAGTCAGCATGCACATGTAACGCTAGTACACATCTATGCTGAGACAATCTGCATGCACATGTAACACAAGTACACATCAACTGCCCAGACAATCAGCATGCACATGTAACACTAGTACACGTCAACTGCCCAATCAGCATGCACATGTAACCCTAGTACACATCAACTGCCCAGGCAAGCAGCAGGCACATGTAACACAACTACACATCAACTGCCCAATCAGCATGCACATGTAACACTAGTACACATCAGATGCCCAGAAAATCAGCATGCACACGTAACACTAGTACAAATCAGATGCCCAGGCAAGCAGCATGCACATGTAACACAAGTACACAGCAACTGCCCAGACAATCAGCATGCACATGTAACACAAGCACACATCAACTGCCCAGACAATCAGCATGCACATGTAACACTAGTACACAGCAACTGCCCAGACAATCAGCATGCACATGTAACACAAGCACACATCAACTGCCCAATCAGCATGCACATGTAACACTAGTACACATCAGATGCCCAGGCAAGCAGCAGGCACATCTAACACTAGTACACAGCAACAATCAGCATGCACATGTAACACAAGTACACATCAACTGCCCAGAAAATCAGCATGCACACGTAACACTAGTACAAATCAGATGCCCAGGCAAGCAGCATGCACATGTAACACAAGTACACAGCAACTGCCCAGACAATCAGCATGCACATGTAACACAAGCACACATCAACTGCCCAGACAATCAGCATGCACATGTAACACTAGTACACAGCAACTGCCCAGACAATCAGCATGCACATGTAACACTAGTACGAATCAGATGCCCAGGCAAGCAGCATGCACATGTAACACTAGTACACAGCAACTGCCCAGACAATCAGCATGCACATGTAACACAAGCACACATCAACTGCCCAGACAATCAGCATGCACATGTAACACTAGTACAAATCAGATGCCCAGGCAAACAGCATGCACATGTAACACAAGTACACGTCAACTGCCCAGACAATCAGCATGGACATGTAACACTAGTACGAATCAGATGCCCAGGCAAGCAGCATGCACATGTAACACTAGTACACATCAACTGCCCAGGCAAGCAGCATGCACATGTAACACTAGTACACATCAGATGCCCAGGAAAGCAGCATGGACACGTAAAACTAGTACACAGCAACTGCCTAGACAATCAGCATGCACATGTAACACAAGTACACATCAACTGCCCTGACAATCAGCATGCACATGTAACACAAGTACACATCAACTGCCCTGACAATCAGCATGCACATGTAACACTAGTACACATCAACTGCCCAGACCATCAGCATGCACATGTAACACTAGTACACAGCAACTGACCAGACAATCAGCATGCTCATGTAATGCTAGTACACATCAGACTCCAAGACAATCAGCGTGTGCATGTAAGGCTAGTACACATCAACGGTCCAGACAATCAGCATGCACATGTAACACTAGTACACACCTACTGCGGAAGATGGCCGCCAAGTAGAGACTCTCGGCTCGAGCTCCTGGGTTGGGGATAACCAAATCGGTTTAAATCCCCCTGCAAACCCCGCCATCCACCCGACATCCACCCGCCTGCCTTCTGCAAAAATTTTGATCATAAGGAACAAAAATTAGGCTTACCTCCGATCATACAGTGTGCCTTCCCCTCTCCTGTTTTGAAGCTCCAGGCCTGCAGCGACTTGTGTTGGGATCCTCGCTAGACATGCAGAAACGCTGCAGGACCTGCAACGTCACCACAGCACTGTGATTGTCGCCTTGGAGCCAGCTGATCGCCCACCTTTGGCAACTTAGAACGGTGATCTCCCAGGTTTATCCTGTCTACGTTAGATGATGAGTCGAGCGTGTGGGTTCCTCTGAGCCGCATCGCACTCGTCGATCTCGTTGACTGCATCTATCTTTCCCGTCTGGGGCCCCGCAGGACGAGCCAACACCCGCCGATGCATGGGGTTCTCTTTGCCTCATCACCCTCCTGCTGGGCCATGCCCGGATGATCTAATGCCCCCCGGGGCCGTACGACTCGACTGGTGAGCCGGGCCCCAGCGAAGCTGCTCTGTTCTGCTCTGCACTGCTTGAGTGCAGTTCCGAATCCTCCAAACGGCTTCTTCCTTCATGACTGCTTGTGTTCTCCCCATCAGGCTGCATCGTCCGCCTGCTGACCAGCACTGCGTTGTTTCACTGCGGGTCTGGTGCTGACGGGAGCCTGCTGATGATCACACGACCCGGGAACTGTAAGGGTATAAAATTAGTTGAATCATACACACTGAACTGGGGAGTCTGGAAGCAGCCTACCTGACTTTAAAAGGGCGGCTGCCGATGACCTAAAGGCGATGTGATGCAATGCAAGACAGACAGTGTATAATTTGTAATTTATAATTTGTAATTTATATTTATATAGCGCGTTATCACCAACGGTCTCTAAGCGCTGAGAGAGAGGGAATCTGCTTTAGGTTACTGGTGGGGAGAGGGTACTTCACTGTGTGCCCCAGTCTTCCTTGAAGAGTATGGTCTTTTGCTGTTTCCTAAATGGAAGCAAAGAGTGTTCCTTTCGGATATTATCGGGTAGCTTGTTCCAGATCTGTGGGATGATAGTAGAAAAAGCTCTGCCTCCAAGGGAGACCAGTCCGGCGCAGGGGCAAACTAGAAACCGAGCCTCAGAGGATCGAAGTGCTCTGGTTGGGGCATAATTGTCTAGGCTATTTTTGATGTATCTCGGTGCCTGGCCAAAGATGGCCTTATGCACAAACAGAGGCCTTTGAATTTTATCCTTTGCCTGATTGGAAGCCAATGAAGTTGGCGCAAAAGGGGGGAGGCATGGGTGCAGCGGGGGACCTTGAGCACTAGTCGGCCCGCATCATTCATAGTGATCTGGAGTCTGGCCAATTGGTGGTCTGGGAGTCCCAGGTAGAGCGAGTTTCCGTAGTCCAACCTGGATATAATAAGTGCTACTACCACTCATTTGAGGGTGTCAAAAGTGAGAAGAGGGGTCAGTTTCCGCAACTGCCTTGATAGATTTGAGCAGACACCCACTATTGTGGATACTTGTGGAGCCATGGTTAGTTTACTATCAATCTTGAGGCCCAGGCTTTTAACTACCGTGGCTGGCTCGGGATATTTGCCCAACTCTTGAGGCCAGAAAAGGCTACTCCAGAGGTTGGTGTCCGAGGTGACGGCCAACACCTCAGTCTTGTCTGGATTTATTTTGAGGTAGTTGGCCGACATCCAATTAATCGGGAATTTAAGAATGTTCTGGACTCTGGCGTGGGCTGATGAAGAGTTATCGATCTGGATGATAATTTGGGTGTCGTCTACGTAGTTATACACTTGGCACTCCAACTGGTTTAGTGCGGATATCAGGGGTTGGAGATAGGCATTAAACAAGAGTGGTGACAGTGCGGATCCCTGCGGGAATCAACAGGGAAGTGTGCCTGGCCTGAACACAACATCACCCAGCTGCACTCTCTGAGAGCGGTCTTTCAAGAAAGATGTGAGCCATGTCAACGCTATTCCCTGAACCCCAAGCTCAAATATCCGCGACAAGAGAAGCTTGTGGTTTACGGTATCAAAAGCCGCGGATAAGTCTAAGAGGATCAGGGCACT
This sequence comes from Lissotriton vulgaris, assembly GCF_964263255.1. Lineage (NCBI taxonomy): Eukaryota > Metazoa > Chordata > Amphibia > Caudata > Salamandridae > Lissotriton > Lissotriton vulgaris. Next base: position 301,819,058 of record NC_141686.1, on the reverse strand, counting down.
GGGTTTACTGGAGTCGGCCCTCAGTCTCAGTCCATCTAGTACAGATAGCATGACTAGTTCTGTAATATGATGTGCTCGAAAACCTGCCTGATTGAATTGTAGGAGGTGGTTGGCCTCCAGATGGTGTGAGAGTGAGGTGAGCACATGCTGTTCGAGGACTTTAGAAAGGAATGGAAGCTGGGAGATTGTCCGAAAGTTCTTCAAGTTTTTGATGTTAGCCCCAGGTTTTTTCAAAAGAGGGATCACACGCACCTCCTTGAAGTCTCTGGGGACTACTTCAATTTTAAGGGAGGAGTTCAAGAGGGATAAAATCTCAACTTAAATCCCAGGGAGAGCCATCTTGTAGGTCCTTGGCGGACAGGGGTCTGCAGGTGAGCCAGACTTCACACGACCTAGAAGTGAGGCAAGGGCTTCATGCGAGAGTGGGGGGAATGAAGTTAGGGCTTGCTCTACCGGGGGACATAAGGGTATTGGTTCTAATGGGCATGGGAGCAAAGGGGTGGCCTCACTTGTGGTCAAAAGGTCATCCACTTTGGTAGCAAAGAACGTTTGGAATGTATCGCAGTCTTCTATGCCAAATGAAGGCTTCTGTTCTTTAACCTGTCTCAATTCTTTCAAAATTCTGAACGTTTCTTTTTGCGTGTTATGAGCAGATGTTATTTTATTTTCATAGAAGATAGCTTTCCCAATTTGGATAGCGTTCTTGTAAATGGCAAAAGCTTCAAGATATTTTGAGAGGCCGATCGGGTCATATGCTTTCCGCCAGGCTCTTTCGCTTTGGCGGAGCTGTTGTTTTAGGCTGCGAAGGTTCTCATTGAACCATGGGGCCCCCTGTCCCTTGTCTCTTATCATCACTGTTAACACTCATTTTACCTTTTCAGGGTTATTATTATACAGGCACCCTGGACCTATGTGTGGGTTCAATACTTCTCTCCTGGAGACTGTAGAAGCCTTTGCTATGGGATCAGCTAATTTTAGTATCTTGGGCGACCTTAATTTTCATTTTGAGCTGGAACATGATCCTATGCTCTGCACTTTGATCATTGATCTAGCGGCTTTCCAGCTCTTTCAATTAGTTAAAGGTCCTACCCACATTGGAGGACATCCGTTGGATCCAATTTTTACTAATATCGAATCATCTAACATCTCTACCTCTACACCCATAGCCTGGTCAGACCATTTTCTAGTTGAATTGACTTTCTGTATTTCTACCCCCTAATACGTGTAAAACTCAAAGAGCTGTGCGCAAAAGACCCTAGGGAAGGCTCCGCCTAGCGGACTTTCATGCCCTCGTGGAAAGTGATCCTTTGGACCCCTTTACTGATGTTGAAACAGGTGAATTGAATGAGTGAGTTGAATGACTCCTTCTGTCCTTGGTTAACCCAGGCATTGGATAAACTTATTCCAGTAACATGGGGTAACGGTCGCATGCAGGACGCCAATCCTTGGTACAACGATACTTTGGCGGGCCTCAAGAAGACCTGCAAGAGGTATGAATGCGAGTGGAGAAAAGACTATTCCACTGAGAAAAAGGCCTGCTACCTAAAACAGCTTAAGACATATCACAAAGCCATCTGTAGGACTCGGGCGGAGTACTAAGCCACCGAAATAAAAATTAGTACTAACCTGGCCAAGGTGATTTTTAAGATTCTTAAGGAACTCAACACTAAAAAATCCACTAACAATATTGCTACTTCGGCGGCTCACTGTGAAGAGATAGCCTCCTTTTTTGTGGAGAAGATACGAGGCATCTATCAAGCCTTCACCCCTGTGACTCAGCCTTGCTGTAGCTCAGAACCGAGACATAGTTCTGTCTCTAGGCTATCGGCTATTCCCGAAATCTCTGAGGAAAGGTTCGATCAGCTAATTAAGCTTATTAAATCTGGCTCCCCTTAAGCCTGCCCAATTCAGAGTTTCTTCTCTGTACTGTCTTGCCCCGCTGCATAGCCTTAGTAACGCCTCCTTTTCAGCAGCAGTTGTGCCAGTTAAGTGGAAGCAGGCATGGGTCTCTCCTATACTAAAAAAGTCCACCTTAGACCCCCTGAAGCCTGAAGATTTTAGACAGATTTCGCTGCTTCCTTGGGCTGCTAAGATTGCCGAGACCCATGTAAACTCAATTCTTACCAACGTCTTAAACATCAATGACACCTTTGATGAAACTCAGCATGGGTTTCGTGCCGGTCATAGCACGGAGACGGCACTCCTGGCTATGACGGAGCATCTTCGGGCCATCCTTGATCATGGCCAAACAGCGGCACTGATCCTACTGGATCTCAGTGCCGCGTTCGACACTGTCTCCCACCAGATCCTGCTTCGCCGGTTTGAAGAGGCAGGGATCACGGATATGGCTCTTGCCTGGTTTAAGTCCTTCCTAACCGACAGATCATTTTGTGTTTCCACTCCTCCTTTCCTTTCTAGGGCGTACTCTATTGGGCAGGGTGTTCCTCAGGGCTCGGCTTTGAGCCCACCCTGTTCAACCTTTGCGTTCAACCGCTGGCTGCTGTCGCCAAAGCGTGGGACCTTAACATCGTGTCGTACGCCGACGACACGCAACTAGTGGTTGCCCTATCGGAAGGTATCACCATGGACCATCTTAAGTTCAGTGCAGGCCTAGCTGCAGTAGCAGAGTGGATGACAACGAACTGCTTACAGCTTAACGCCGCCAAGACAGAGGTGCTATTGGTGGGCAGAAATGCGGAGTTATGGGGAGATCATTGGTGGCCTTCTACTTTGGGGAAAGCTCCTACACCCAAGTCAGAAGTAAAGAACTTGGGAGTTTGGGTAGATTCAGCATTAAGCTTCGGCACCCAAACAAAAAAAGTTGCTGCTACATGTTTTGGCATACTACGCAGTTTGAAAGCAGTTTTGAAAATGTTTGACCCTCTACCAGGCAACTAATTGTTCAATCTACTGTGCTGTCCAGATTGGACTATGCCTCTTCACTGCTCCTGGGTGCCAATAAGGTGGAAATTGCCCATCTGCAACGCATTCAAAATGCGGCTGCTAGAGCCTTAGTAGGCCTGCCTCGTTTCTGTCCTACTTCCAGCACTATTCGGAAACTTCACTGGCTTCATGTAGCCCAGCGGATACAGTTTAAGGCCTTATGTATCTCATTTAAAATCTTAAAACAGTCGACCCCTAAAATGCTGGTGCCATTGCTGAAGATGTATGCGCCTACGCGGGCTCTGCGTTCAGCTGGTCAGAATCTGGTTGAGGTCCCCCGGTTCAAACGATGTAGAGCGGGTGGAAGTTCTTTCCGTTTCTTAGCAGCAAAATTATGGAATGTTCTTCCAGTCCATATTCAGGAAATAAAGGAGTCGCATCTATTCAGGAAAGCCATCAAAACTCACCTATTTCCTTAAAATATTCTTTGTTTCCTTTCTGTTCTCAGTTCTGCTTTTACTCAGGATTAGCGTCGGGACGCTCCTTTGCTGGGGCAGCTGAGCGCTTTATAAATCATATAACATAACATAACATAAAACAGCAGTGTGAGAGAGACAACCCTGTGGGTTCCCCTCATCCAGCGAACATGTCACCCTGCGGCTGCCTCCCTTCATCGTGAGTTCTCTTCCTCGCCCCATCTTCACTCCCGGTGGCTACCTCAGACCCGCTTCGGCAGCTCACTTCCCTCCAACAGTCTCCCAGTCTCTCTTCTCAAAGAGAGCCATTCCCAGGCACAAGGCCACAGACTGCAGAAATCTAAAAACATCTCCCATGCAGGTGGTGGGAGCAGCTGCCTTCCTGCTGGTCTAAGGCAGCGGAAAGGCCTCGGCTCCCCCTTCACCGCCGGAGGAGGGGGCCTGAGAGCGCACATGCTCCCTGGACAAGGAGGTCACAGCTAAGGGAGGCCCTGGCAGAGAAGGCCTGACACCCCCCCCCCCACCCCAGCTCATGAACCACTCCTCCCAGTTTCCACCTGTTGGTCGAGAGAACACCATGCTATGGTGGAGGGGGGGTCTCAGACCCCCAACAGCTGAATTTATTTATTTATTTATTTTAAAGGTTTTATATAGCACTGGCTAGAAGGCGGTCACGGCCCAGGCAGGCTTTGACATTTAAGATCTGGGCCTCCTTTAGAATGGCATACATACAAGAAAGTCCAGAAACTGATAACTGCACAATTACCCCCCCACCCCACTCCCATGGAGGATACCCGCACCTCTTCCTCTACCCCCTCACACTTAGTGAAGTCAAACCCCAGCACTATTGCTTTTCTTGTTAGCGGAATATGCATGCATCCTGTCGTATCTCGTCCTGCACCCCACACTTTTCTTGCACAGGCAGCGAAATGCAATGCAATAGGTCTCGCATTTCCGAGAGATTAAGCTACTGGCATTTATTTATCTGTTTTCAAAACCAACGCATAAATAAAAAGTTTGACATTTACAATGCCAATAGCTCTAACTTTTGCAAAGGCGAGACCGTTGCATTGTAAATGCTTGTTATAAGTCTTCGTTGTACTGAGGTTTAAATGGAGCTTGAAAAGTTGTAGATTACTTTGCCTTCTAACAGGTCCGGCTTTAGCGCTGGAGGCGCCCGGTGCGAGAATCATTTTTGGTGCCCTCACACCCCATGACCGCCTCCTCGGATTCACTCACTACCACCGGGCATAAGTTCCCCTCATCTCCCCAATCATAAGTTATTGCTAAACACAGAGCCCCCCTTGAGTCTGGCACCCCCTCCACAGGACTGCGCCCACAGGGGCTGCACCAGTCCCACTGCCCTAAAGCTGGCCCTGCCTTCTTACGCCACTGCAACAAACATTTGCTCTGGATTCAAGGGCATAGCAAGCATTTGCAATGCAATATGTCTCGCATTACCAAATGTTTGACCTATTGTCCTTGCAAATAATGATGATGCAATGCCAATGGCTCCAACTTTCAGTAATGCGAGACATATTGCATTGCAAATGCTTGTTTTGTATTATGTCAAGGTGACCTAATACATCAAAATCTACAGTTGCAAAAACTCCTGCAGATAGTTCATAGATGTGGCATGCTTTTTTAACAGAATACATTTGAAATATATCCAGGAGGTTTCAACATTTTACAACCTGGCAAAACAAAGATTTCATTGAAACAGTGCTAAGCTACACTGCTAGGTTAAACTCCAAGAACACTCATTTCCAACATTCACCCCACCACTGATACATGCCACCCCCGGGAGTGCTTCGAAACTCACCAGCCTCAGGGGCAGGGCAGGCCGCAGCAGTGCCCTCGGTGCAGGGCTCTGCGCGGTCCGGCTTCCGATCTGTCCGCCAGCCGTGGCCTCCGCTGCCAATCCCACGCCTCCCCTTTGAACAGAGAATAAAATGGCGCGTGCAGCTCATCCACCTCCTTCTCCTCTTGGACGGGCATCCAGGTAGGGCTCCCTGGAAACCTTCACAGGGACGGCGACGTTGATAGACGACTGCGAGGGGAGCCAGAGGTCTCTGCCGCCGACATACACAACAAAGGCACACTGTCCAGGGTTCAAGCAGACAGACACCTGTGTCAGTCCAGCTAAGAACTACACATCAGGCGTTGGACTAATGCATTTCAGTGTGGTGATCCACATCACAGCACTGAAATGCTGTGTCACGGGAAACATTGTTTACATCGTGGTCTTCACGCCGCAATACCTTTACAACGCGGGCACTGCAACCCAAGTCATTACAATGACTTGCGCTGGGAGTTGGAATAGTAAATCATACTATTCCTAAGTACAGCGCCCTCCAGCGCAAGTCTTTGTAATGACTTGCGTTGTAATGCCTACGTTGTAAAGGTATCACGGTGTGAAGACCGCGATGTAACATCATGTATTCCCTTGGGGAAACAACCTTTACAACTTAGTCATTACATCGCACTACATTTACAATGCAGTCATTACATCACAACATCCTTTACAAACGCATGTCACTACAACGCAGCCATTACATTGCATGTCGATACAATGAATGTCACTACAATGCAGGTATTACAACGCATGTCATTACAACGCATACCACTATAACGTATAGTAGCCCTACACTTTCCAACACTTACCCTACTGTTGCACCCCCTGGAGTTAGAATAGTCATTTTTACCCCTACACCATCCACACTTACCTTAAATGCAATGTAATGGTATGCGTTGTAATGGTATGCATTGTCATGGTATGCGTTGTAAAGGTATAATGCGATTGTTAGACCTGGTATCATTGGCCTGAGTCTCCCTTCCATTTTTACTGATTGCCTCCTCTGTTTTTGATATGTTTCGCTGGTTTAGATGCTTTGGCCACTGTGCCACTGCTATTCAGTGCCACAGTGCAAGTGCTCCCTATGTTAAATTGATGTATTGATTAGTGACTCCATGATTGGGTTATTTGATTTACTTGTTAGACCCTAGTACAGTGCACCATGTGTCCCCAGAGCTTGTAAATCAAATGCTGCTGGTGGGCTTGCAGCACTGGTTGTGCCACCCACAGAAGCAGCTTGTAAAGTGTGACTCAGGCCTGCCATTGCAGAGCCTGTGTGCAGTCTGTGACTGTCATGTCAACTTGGCAAGTGCGCCCACTTGCCAGTCCCTATAACTTCCCTTTTCTTCATTTCAGACACCCCTAAGGTAGGCCCAAGGGCGGGGTGCATTGTAAAGATAAGGCAGGACATGCCCTGGTGTGTGGCATGTCCTAATAGTGAATTACAGCCATTTTTGTTTTTCACTATTGCAAGGCTACTTGTTCCCCATAGGCTAGAATGGGCAGTTTGATTATTACATCTTATAATCCTAACTGACTCAGGGAACATGGAAGAAATTTGAATTTAGTATCTGAACTCTGAATGATAAAATACATCTTTTAATGAAGTTGGTTTTAACATTCTGTGTGCTTGAAAATACCACATTTAGAAAGTAGGTATTTTCTTGCCTCACTATCCAAGCCTGCCTATGCTAGGTTGTGTATTCCTTGTCTGGAGTTTGAGTGACAGGGGCTGGGGGATTCCAGGAGACATGGTGAGTCAGCACAGTGCTGAATAGAGAGATCTGCATGTACATGGGTGGGAGGAGTTGCACCTGGGACGTGAATAGGGCTGTGCCTTCCCTCCACAATGCTGGCTCCACCTCCTGTGGTGTGTCTGATGTCCCTGGCCTACAATGTGAAAGGAAAGAACGAGTCTTGTCAACAAAGTGCTCCAGGACTGACCAGAACTGGTTTGGACTAGGCAAAGGCCTCTCTGCTTTCAGAGGATAAAGGATTTTGCAGTGTAAATATGGGGACCCAGACCCCAAGACCTTAGATCACTTCTGGGAACAAGACGAACCTTTTGCCAAGGAAAAGGACCAAGGAAGTTGCAGGAGTTTGGACTGCTCCCCTGCCAGTGTGCTGTGTTGCTGTGTTGGCCTGCAATGGTTTCTTAATTGCCAAGGAAAGGAAAAGGACACTTTAAAGAACTTTAATCAACTTGCAGAATATTTCTCCAAGGGCTTGAACTTGTGTTTGCCTCCTGCTGAAGTCTCAAGGACAAAAGATTCACCTCCAGCTCCCCTCTGAATTTCCTTGCTGGGAATTCTACCTGCAGAAGCCTGCATGTCTCTGGAAGCGCGCCGCATCGAGGAGAAGTGTGTCGCAGTCGCAGCTGTTGCAGTCACATCGCCAGAGAAGCGTGTCACTGCCACCAAGGTTGCCGCCGCATCACCAGAGAAGCGTGCCTTCGTCAACGCTGTTACCCGACCCATCACCGGAGAAGCATGTCGCCGCCGAAAGGTCGCCGTTGCATCACCGGAGAAGCATGTCGCAGGGCCTGTCACCGCTCCAAAGCTACAGAGTTCGACACACGGCCGCCATGCATGCACGTGTCCTCTTCACGCCGTCGCATCAAGGGTGCTAACTTATCGCACCGGACTGTCACATCCAATCGAGGCGCCATCTTGCCGCATCGTAACCGAGCCGCAGTACGAGATGTCATGAGTGATGTCACTGACCATGTTATGAGTGATGTAATATGTGACGTCATCAGCAGTGCATTGCACGCGCAAGTTATAGTGAGTCCAACTAACTATAACATGGGAATTTCAATGGTTTTATGCGAGTAAAATTTCCACCTAACTATAACTGGTGTGAAACCTATGGTTTTTTCAGTGAATTTAATAGGTTTTTTAAATGCTAATTCCTAACTATAACTGGTGTGAAATCTATGTTTTTTTCAGTGAATATACATATATATATATATATATATATATATATATATATATATATATATATATATATATATATATATATATATATATATATATATATATAGCATTTCTATGGCAAAATGAAACCCCTCATTTTGTTCCTTTTTAAATGAAATGTATTAAGTGTTACCACTTTATTCCAATCAAGATGACTTCAGGTGTGCCATACTTTTGTCATAAGTAAGACTGTTAGCGTTCTAGTTGTTCTTAAGAACACTCTGGGACATTCTGTCATTGGGCTATAGTTGGGCTACATCTGGCTGATATTTGGGCTAAATTTGTTTTTTTTGTCTCTGGTGGCCATCTTTGGTCTACATTGGGCAACATTGGGCTACATTTGGGCTCTAACATATATATAGCCCAATGTAGCCCAATATATATTTTTTCAAAGTTAATTTTCGTAAAAACCACTGGAGCACATATCTTGAGACATAGCAAAGGCACATCGGGCTACCAGTCCCTACAATTTTGCCAAGTTTGGTGTAAATCCATTCAGCCGTTCGGGCTAAAAGTGAGGCCGACCGCCCTATGGAAATTAACATAGGGAAAACACGTTTTGGGACCCCCTTTTGTCTCGGCCCCCGCTTGACGAATCCCCCCGAAACTTTTAGGGAAGGTCCGGAGCTCCGCGAGGCAAATCTGAGGAAATTTTCAGGCAGATTCGTCAACCGGCGCCAAAGTTATTCACAATAGAATTTTGAGATTTTGCATTGAAAAAAATCCTAACTATAACTACCTACTGGCAATATATTCTGTTTGCCAGAGCCATTTGTTTGCCACATTTACTTACTCTTTTCATTTCTTCGGTCTGCCCATTGTTCTGAGATAAGATGGATGCATTTAATGTGATTCATACCTATTGACTTCAGGAACATCTGCAAACTGGCAAAGGTAATCTGAACACTGTGTTCAGTCAATACTCCTGAACACACAATAGAACTCCCAAATTCTAAAGGTGACTTAGTTCTGTCCTGATCAGGAAAGAAATGAAACCCTCCAGAGCATGAATCACTACATATGTTGTCACCCCATCTATAGTAGGCAAGAGAATAATATGTCGAATTGGCGAGTGCACCCCCTTGCCAGGCCATAAACCTTCCCTTTTCTACATGTCAGTCGCCCCTAAGGGAGGCCCACGGTACCTCTGTGTAGCAGGGTGTAGTGTATGTGAAAGGTAGGAAATGCCCTGGTGTGTGTGGCATGTCATGATAGTGAATTACAGCCCATTTCATTTGTCACTATTGCAGGGCTATCTGTTCCCCATAGGACAGAATGGGAAGTTTGTCTATAACATCTTCATAACTGGCCCTGGGAACTAGGGGCTAGATGTAGATAACTCTAATTTACCGACTCATAAATACCGAATTTTACCGATTCGGTATTTATGAATCTGTAAATTAGAAGGAGGGAGATGTAGCTAATTTTTAATTTTGAATTACCGAATCATTAACATTCGGTATTTACCGATTCGGTAAATACTGAATCGGTATTGCCCATTGATTCCTATGGGCCTTGAAGCCCATAGGAATCAATGGGCAATACCGATTCGGTATTTACCGAATCGGTAAATACCGAATCCTGCAAGGATGCAGGGGGTGTCACTTTGACACCCTCTAGCACCCCAAGTACAGGGTTGTGTGCCACGCTTGTGTGCCATGTGGCACACATAAATGCCCTAAGGGCATGTCTGTGTGTCACATTGCACAGGTGTGCATGCACAGATGTGCATGCACACCTGAATTCGGTATTTTACCACCCAATAGGATTGGGTGGTAAAATACCGACTCTTAAGGGCCTGTGACACTCTTAGGAGTGTCACCTACATATGGATTTTGCCGAATCGGTAAATATACCGATTCAGTATTTTACCGATTCTGTAAATTTACCGATTCGGTAAATTTACAGAATCGGTAAAATATAGGCCACCTACATCAGAAAAACCCAATACCGGTCGGTAGACCGGTATTAGGGCTCCTACGTCTGGCCCTAGGTGGGAAAATAACGTTTAGTATGCCTGAACTCAGAATCTAAAGATGCATCTTTTAGTGAAGGTGATTTTTACATTCTGTGTTTGAAAATACCACTTTTAGAAAGTAGGTATTTTCTTGCTCAGTCATCCTGTGTGCCTCTGCTGGAATGTGGTTTGCCTGTCTGGGTTTTGGATGATAGAAGGCTGGGTCAGGAAATGGCTGAATAGACCTGGGCTGCACTGGGGGAAGGGGAGGAGATTTCCTTGCACCTCAAAGGGTCTGGTCGGCCCCTGACAATGCCGTCTTCACCTCCTGCCAGGAAATCACACCAGAGAAGATAGAACTGGTTCTGGCTGGGCACAGACACTCTCTGCCTAAGAGATCAAAGGGTTTTGGGATATAAATATTGGGGCCCAGACTCCTGAACTTTAGAACTCTTTTGGACCAAGAAGACTGCCAAGAAGAAGAGCCGGAGAAGCTGTGAGGAGGAACTCCCACTTTGCTGTGTGCTTTGCTGTGTTGGCCTGCAGTGGCTGCTTCCGTCTTGGGCAGTGAAAGGGCTGGACTGAACTTTCTGCAACCTGCTTTTTGAGTTTCTCCAAGGGCTTGAGGCAGAGCTTGCCCCCTGTTCTCGATGTCTCAGGAACAACAAAGACTTCAAGCTCTTTGCCCTCAGCACTGGGGACTGTGTGTTTTGTGCTGCAACAGAGGAAAAGCAACTTGACGACATCTATAACACCGCTGCCGACTCCATGTCCTGACGGCACTGCAGAGGGTACTGCTGCAACGCCACACCGTGACCTTGTTCTCACCGACGCCGCCTGCTGATGCCGCCACCGAGCCGCTGCTCGCACGCGACCTGTGGGCACCGCACTCCGCACGGCCTCTCTTCACGACGGTGCCTTGCACCGCAAAGGGTGTAGTGTAGTTCCTATAGCCCTGATAGGCTCTGCGCATTGGAATAATACACCCTACAGTTTTGACATAGGACTGAGGTCAGGATGTCTCTATCGAGTAAATTAACATCTTGGGTGCTAACAGAGTTTCCCCTCCTGCGCTGACATTTTCATTTTCCCATTATACATGACGAGTTCACCTTGTCATTAGCATCCAAGTGGTTAAACTTAATTACTTGTGTGTGCCAGCTAACTCAGAGGTCACTAGAAACTTCTCGAATGAACAAGAAGGGATTAGTTTCTGACAACTGCATAAACATGACAACTTTGTTTCCCTTAGAGTCGGAACAATCTCAGAATCATGGAAACAATAGATAACTGTTTCACTCAGTCAATCGTGCATGCTTTGTTTCTACAGAGTTGCACAGAAATAGATAGACGGGCGTTTCAATAAAAAGGGTTTATTGAACAATCTTATTACTCGTGCAAGAGATATGAACTGCTACAATCGTAAGAGAATGCGAAGTATAATACGTACAGCGTTTGCAGTAAGATAAAATAACACTGTAATAGCATGGTTTGTAGCTATGACATATATTCATAAAAATACATACATAAATATCATAGGCTAAAATACTCATCTGGTGCTTCTAAAATAATCCTACCCAGTGTACCTAACCTAAGTGCAGTACGAGGGAAGAAGTAGGTGCTGTTCAGCTATAGTTTAGTTTAGCTATAGTTGCCAAGAGTCCCTCTAGGTTCTAGTCTCCTCCATACCTTAGAATTAGAGAGGTTGAAATCCCGCAAAGGGAGTCAGAAATACTGGAGCTGGATTCTCTGCGAGGAGGATGGCAGCATCTGGTCAGTGCGTCTGTGGGGATTTGACTTCCTTCCGAACTTGCCAAATAGGCAGTCGAACTGTTGACCGAACCCTGGTTTGCCATGGCAAGTGAAGGCATATTTATTCCTTGAAGGTGTTTAGGAATGCCAGTATTGACGTAAAAGTCGGGCATAAGAACGTCATGAATTTACCCCTAAGGAATAGATGTTCATGAATAAGAAATGAGTTCTTGACGAAATCAATATCCAAGCAAGGGGAATTCCTAAAGGCTTAAGAGTCTGGTTTTCCAAGAACTCGTGACATAGATGAACGGATGTAAGTTGCCATGCCTCTATTTGGTTAGCATGAGCAATGCCTCAGTATTGCTATGCCTAAATAGGGGCAAAGTGAATTGTACGTATATATGGGCATGAATTGGGAATTTCATCCGGAATTTAAATCGACACACAACAAGGGAACCGCTGCAACGCGACCCTGGTCTCATCGATGATGCCATCTGATACTGCCACCATGCTGTCGCTCGCACCGTGACCTGTGGACACCACACTCCGTACCGCTCAGCTTCACGGCGATGCCTTGATATCCCCGCCGCCGCCGATCCACGCCGAAATGAACACTGCTGCTTGCACCATGGTTCGAGGGCACCGCTCGTAAAGTTACACAACGCACCGGCCTTATCCGGCACCGCAGTCTTGGCCTACCGACGCCAGTGCCTTTGACTCCAGTTTGCCAGCCGACGACAGTGCATCAGCAACGACGGCAATGCTGCTTGCACCGTGACCTGCCAGCAGCGTGACGAGCACCTCCTTCATCTCGCACCGCAACGCTGGTCTCACGACAACGCCATCTGATGCCGCCACCGAGCCACTGCTCGCACTGCAACCTGAGGGCACCGCACGATGCACAGCTGCACTTTGCACCGCAGCACACAACACCTGCCGACGTCAGTGCTCCTGACTACAACAGAGAGGAGATCGACCTGCAACGGGTGCGACTTCGAGGGCCTCAACAACTCCTACACCGACCTCCGGAACCGACGCCTGCGGACGCAGTGTTTTCAGAAACTCAACGAGAGGCCGCCGACACCCTGCATTTCTAAAATGTACTGTTTGCTGGTCTTCCCGACACCGTAGATGGCCTGCAACAGCGCGGTCAGCCAGAACTGTTTGGATTTGTTTAATCACGATGCAGTGATAGCCCCGGACGGAGCTGTCGACATCAAGGAACTGTTTTTAAAGCATATTTCACTAACTGTAGATTTTTAAGTACTGTATTGCGGATTTTTATTGTTTTTGGTCTTGTATATAAAAATGTTAGATATTTTTCTAAAACTGGTGTGTTGTCCTTTTGTAGTGCTTACACTGTATTACTGTTGGTTATGTGCAGATGCTTTACACACTGCCTCTAAGATAAGCCTGACTGCTCATGCCAAGCTACCAAGGTGGTGAGCAGGGGTTATTTTAGGAGTGTAACTCCCTTATCCTGACTAGGAAGAAGGGTCCCTATTTGGACAAAGATGCAATCCCTTGCCAACCAGAGACCCCCCATTGCTAAAATTCCTGACACAGCACCATGGGTGGTATTTAATTCCTAGATCAGCATTCCGGACACCAGTTCCTCATACTTAGGCAGTATTTGCTTTCTAGATCAGCATTCTGGACTCTAACTCTTGACTCATCACCAAGAGCAGAATTTGATTCCCAGATCAAAGCTTTGATACCATCAGGTTTAGAGTGCTTCATAAATGTAATTTCATTTAATTTCAGATTACCATTTGGGCAACAAATCCCTGGATGAACGATATTTGGTTTCTAGGTCACCATTTCGGTCTATAATTCCTGTTTAGTATCCTGCAATTATTCCTACTTAAGAACTATGAGGGGTTGGAGCGGGGATGGAGTGTGGTCGCCTCCATTGTCTTCAGTGTGCTACATGCTCATAGTGCACCTGGTGCTAAATCATTCCTAGACAGCCTGATTCTGGGTAAGGGTCTCATAAGCAGCAGAGCGGCTATCTCACCGCGATCTAATGAATGTTATCCTCTGAGATAACGCATTTATCCCCAACTGTGGGCACCCACTCCCATGGCACTCCTCTGCTGCCAGTCAATGGGAGAGATGATGTGTAGGCCCATGGAAGTCTGCCTCCACCATGGCTGCGTGGCATGGCCCCCCGTCCTGCATTGCTGGGTTGGAGCACACTCTCTTGCAGGTCAGCAGTATGTCTAGATAGCCTGAGCAGGCACCAGCTGAGTCGCTGGTAGCCGAGCTGACATGTGGCTCTGGGAAGGGCCTCCAGAGTGCTGGCCACAACGCACATGGCATGTGAGACTCAGGTCATGGCTGTCGTGGGCCTGGGCACTCATATCACCCAGCCATCCTGGCCCATCTGGCTGGTGACTGGTGGCTGGCTGATCAGATGACCAGTAAGTTGGTGGTTAACCTGGGGACAAGAGGGCTGGACGGCATAGTTAACATTTACTGGTGTCTCCCCCAAGCTTCTGGGGGTTTAATACTTGAGGAGGAGCAGCTTCCTGGGCAGGCTAAATGGGGATAGAGGCTTAACCTTCCTTGGCTCTCTACTCATGCCTCGACTCCAGGATTGTGGGAGACACCAATTCGGGCACTCTAAAACGATGGACTGGAGTGGCGGTCCCTACCCAGACGAGATAGCTGCAAGCACTCTTGTGTCTCGTTCCTCCGGGATGTGGAGCAGTGATGGGACCTCCATGAAGACCAAGCCACTATGCAGAGAGACCTGGCCTGACCAGATAGGGTGGCGTCAGAACGGGGAGGAGTTTGGAGCTCCTGAGGGCTGAACATCTCTGGTAATGCCCAGTGAGAGGTGGGCAAAGCCATGGGTTTTGTCCAGGTGGTCTGATCCTCGCAGGTCAGGACTCGGGGCACCGGGCAGTGCCACCTTCTCCACCTGGGACACAGTGGCATCAGGCCAGGGAGGTGTCTAGAGCTCCTTCATGCTGAACAACTCCAATAATCCGTAGCGAGAGGTGGGCAAACCCATGGCTTTCACCTGGAAGCCCAGAGCTGGGTGGTGCCCATCCACAGGAGTTTGCCAGGTTTCACGATGTTCTCCAATTAGCTTGTTGATTTGAAATCAAGTGTTCTCAAGAAGCTTCACTACCAGTGGCGTTTCATTCTCAAGGCTTCTCCAATCAAGGGATTACCAACTCTGTGAACCACGTCACCAGCCAAACAGGCCTTATTAAAGTTTTGTACAGCACTAGCTAAATTAAATTAGGGAGGGTGCACCATTCCCTCATTACCTTCCTCTCTGACTTCTGAAACGACTTAGTATATTACATAGCACATGTCTACACGTTATTATTACATCACATAGTGCGACACTACAATATTAGGTAGAGGGAGTTGTAGTGATGTGCCCAGAATCACACAATCTTGGTTAAGCGCCAGAGCCGGTATAAGAACCGTGGGGCATATTATCAACAACTAGCGATATTTATTGCTAAATGAGCTTAACAATATTTTTTTTATCGCCGCGCATTGCCGGATTTTTAATTGAATTTGAATTTAAAATATTTGTATAGCGCGGCGTACACCAAACGGTTTCTTGGCGCTTAGGAGGCATAGTAAGCAGGAGCAAAGCAATGAAAGGATCATCGCAGAGATAATGTGCTATTAGCAACGTTTATCTCCAAAGGGATAAAATATCCGGTGATAGTCGCGAAATGCGTGAATATCGCTGGAAATCCAGCGATATTCAGACATTATCGCTAATAGGGTCTTAACCTGAATATCCACCTCCCATTGGATATACAGGTTAAGAAGTGGTCGGAGCAGGCGTTAGGTTTAGGCGTTAAGTTTGGGCAATATTCGCGCTTAGCGCACATTTTTTTATCGATTCGCCTGCCTTTCTAATAGGCGATAGCGTTGTTAGCGACTGCTTTCAGGTTGGGTACGCCCACTTTGCATGCCATTAGCGATAAATATCACTGACATGCAAAGCGGGCCCCAAACCGGTCGCTATCGCCTACAAGCTGTCGCTAACTGCTGTTAGCAACAGCTTGCTAATAGGGCGATAAAATTATCGCCGCTTTGCGGCCAAAAACAGCTGCAAAAGCAGCAAAAATCTCATATCGCCCACCTTGATAATATGCCCCCAGGTTTCCATGTTTTATCGACAATGCAGCCACCAGACTGCAACTCTAACTCCCTTAACCAATCCGAGAGTCAGTAGAATTGTTCCCTTGTTAAGATTTCACAATCTACGCTATATAAATACATGAATCCTTTGCAATATTCACAGGATCAACCCTCTTGCACAGTTCAAGAACCATATGATGTTCAAGCTGTTCTCTCTCCATAATACAGCTCTTTACCTAACATAATTGATAAAACATTATCAGAACTGAGTAGTACCTGAAAACCTGTTTAATCAGGGGAGATTCCAGGCTCTACCAGACCACGCCTTTCCTCTGTCTCAAACATACAGCCCATTAACATAACCTATTTTTTATCATCCTTTAAATTTGGAAGGCACTTTCTGTATCAGAGATGCCCAGGACAGCCAAGCGCGAAAGATGTTTTACTCAGAAGTCTGAAGGAATCTAATGAAGATCAAAAGTGTGCCAGCATTGGGAAGCCACTCAGGACACTGTGCCAGGAATCATGCCCTGGGGTAACGTGTTAGGAAGGCAGATGCCCTCAGGATACTCAAGTTGCCGGGCCACGGATCAAGAGCGGAGATGGTGTGTTAGGAGTACAGGGTAGACAGGAAATTTTCAAAACATGATGGTACTCAAGAAACTGTGCCAAGAAGAATTTCTCAGAATACTGTGTACACGCTCCGGTTGCCAAGCGAGTGGTTCTACGCACCGGTACAAAGCCCAGGCTATCCCATGCCAACCGAGGCTCCACGGCACTGCAGTATTATTAGGGTAAAGGGGTAAACTGACTTACAGGACCTCAGTCATCATGGCACAGATGATAGCTTTGCCCCATTGGGCCCTCAGCCAAGCACGTTCACCAAATGTCAGAACCTGCAAGTCCTCTCGAACTGAGCGGGGTTACTACTGCAACCACACATCATCAGTAGGGTACAAATTGCAGTTTATACACAGCTCAGGTTCCCTATTGGTGGATGAATAATCCAACGCGTGGTGACTACTGCTGCACAATGGTACGAATAGCCAATATCGAAGGATTGAAAAGCACTATGGCTATGAGTGCTTGCCCTTTTACTTCGTGGGAGGTTTCTTTTCTCTCGGAGCTTGACTTAGGACACCAGAGCTATCATGTGATAGGTGTATCGCCCAGTCAAATTCCCTGCCTGCCCCGGTCCCCGAAATGAGTTAAGCCCAGCGGGCATCGGGCAATTGAAGCTACAAGTGATAGCCCCAAGGTAAGTGAAAAAACAATGAGGAGTGATATTTCACTTGCTCCGGTGAATACTCAGAGCTTCTTAACCCGTCCAAGCAAGGGAGTCTCCAGGTGCCTGTGGGACCCTGCCCCATGCACTTGGCAACATGGCTGACCAGAGAATGAAGCTCAGAATAGGCCTTCTAGCTCTGAGCCAACCAGAGCTCTGACCCCTGGCCCAGTCAGAGCCGCCTCTCCCACGCAAGCATGAGAGCCATACCTCGGGCCTGGGGGATCCCATCTTGGGGACTTTGTGACACAGTAGGCCGAAGCACAGACCCCAGGTTCACTGGGGTCCTCTCCTGGGGTCCACCAGAGCTCTGACCCGAGCCCGGCCTATCCTTTCAGCCACATGGAGTAAGCGAGACCTCCCCGGGCACTCTGTGACAAGGCTGACCAGCACATGGACCACAGAAGGACCCGATCGGAGTTCTGGCCCGGGAATCTCACAGAGCTTTCCATACCATCAGCATAACAGAACGTGTATCTGGACCCCCGGGATCCGAACCTGTGACCATGAGGTCAAACGCAGGCCTCTACAGTGGAGGCATTAGACCATTAAGCCACCAGACCCATCCTAGGGCCTCCAGGAGCAGGGACGGCCATTTGATGGCTTGTATGGGGCTGCCTGGTCCCTCGCACCATCCGGGAAAGCAACCAGAAGGACTGTAGGACCCCTCCACCCTTGCCCTACTTCTAGAGGAGGCAGATGAACGTCTACTAATTCTTGTAATCCGTGCACACCGAGTGACAAAGGGGGACATTCAAGAGAGTATATCGCTCTTCTGGAGTACTGACTGGGCTTGAATCTTCAAATGAGACCTCACTGGGACTCGGTATACTGGACGCTGAGTCACAGTCGGAAATCACATGTTTTCTCTATTTAAATACAAAACATCACTAGTGACATTAGCCACAATTTGCCCCACCCATGTGGGCGGGGTAATTGGCTCAGGAGTAATCACACACACCCCTAATTATAATTTGACTACTTCCTAACTCTACCAAGCTGTGAGTGTCAGGCCCTAGCTCCTTCCAGGTCTCCCCGGGGAAGCTGTCTGATGGAGGGTCTTCAGATGAGATCGATCATCTATCAATGTCAGCATCGACCTTCAATCATAAAAGATGCTGTGTTACATTTTCTACTCTATGAACAAAAATGGTCCTCTGCAAAGTGCTCCGCCACCCATTGAGTCTTTTCCGTGTTCAATAAAACTGCTAATAGATCAATTAGCAGGGATTAGAACCAAGGCCTTCTGATCAATCAATCAATCAGCATTTGTAGAGCGCGGCACTGTCACCCCTGGGGGTATCTGGGAGGGGCGCTCGACTGTGAGCTCTCCGTCGTGCCATTCCCCCCCTCCCCCCCTCCCCCAAGACAGGTCTTGAGGAAATGGCAAAAAGAGGGAAGAAACTAGCAGAAAGATGCAAAACAGAGGGCAAAAAATGCACAATGAGGGTAGAAAAAAAAGTAGAAAGGCAAAACAGAGGGTAAAAAAACAAGCAGAGGTAATACAGAAGAGGGCAAAAGAGACGGCAGTAAAACAAGCCGAGAAGGCAAAACGAGCCGAAAAAGGCAAAACAGAGGGCTGAAAAATGCATAACGACGGCAGACAAACAAGCAGAAAAGCTAAACAGAGAAGGAGAGGGCAAAAAGGGGGGCTGAAAACGAGCAGAGAAGGCCAAGGGGGGACGGGGGACAAGCGGAAAAGGCAAAAACAGAGGGCAGAAAAACGAGCCGAAAAGGCAAAACAGAGGGCTGAAAAATGCATAACGAGGGCAGACAAGCAAGCAGAAAAGGCAAAACAGAGAAGAAGAGGGCAAAAAGGGAGCAGAGAAGGCCAAGGGGGGACAGGGGACAAGCGGAAAAGGCAAAAACAGAGGGCAGAAAAAAGCACAACGGAGGGCATAAAAACAAGGAGAAAAGGCAAAACACGGGGCAAAAAAAACGAGCAGAGGTAAAACAGGGAAGA
Organism: Lissotriton vulgaris; assembly: GCF_964263255.1. Lineage (NCBI taxonomy): Eukaryota > Metazoa > Chordata > Amphibia > Caudata > Salamandridae > Lissotriton > Lissotriton vulgaris. The sequence continues at coordinate 301,799,790 of NC_141686.1, read as the reverse complement.
GGGCAAAGCAGAGGGCAGAAAAACGAGCAGAGAAGGCGAAACAGAGGGCTGAAAAACGAGCAGAAAGCAGACCACAGCAAGAAGTGAGCAGAAAATGAGAACACAGCAAGAAAGGAGCAGAGGAGGCACAAAGAGAGGGGAGCAGGTAGAAAGGAAGCAGATGGTAGAGGACTGCGGGGAGGCTGGACAGGGGAACTGTTGCGGGGGGGGGGCCTGGTCCGAGGACCTGCTCACAGAGCCCAGATTTTGGGCCTTATTCACGCCTCCGCTGTCATTAGATGCTTGCATGACCCCTCGTATGCCACTTGAAGGGGCTTCACTGGCGGGGCATCTCTGGGGCCTCAGCGTATTGAGCAGCTGGCGCCGCCTACAGGCCAGAACGCCCCGTCTCGCTCAGCGGTGGGAAGCCTGCCCATTCCATTACTGGCACCGAGGTGAGCGTTTCAGAGGTCCTTGTTATGTAAATTGGTGAAAGTGTTAAGTCTAAGAGTCAGTTCCATAAAACATCGAACTTGGGGGCATATTACCAACAACTAGCGATAATTATCGCTATGTTGGTTTAGCGGCGATTTGTTTATCGCCGAGCTGCGGCGATTTTTATCGCTTAGGAACCTTGCTATTATCAAGGTTTATCTCCTAAGCGATAAAAATCAGCCGAAATGCATGAATATCGCTGAAAAGTCAGCGATATTCATGCATTACCGAGCTAATGCTCTTAGCCATGTTATCCGCCTCCCATTGGATAACATGGCTAAGAACTGCTCAGGGGCAGGTGTTAGCTTTTGGAGATATTCGCGCTTAGCGCGAATATCTCCAAAAGTTGGTAATAGGAGATAGCGATGTTAGCGACTGTTTCCAGTCGCTAACATCTTGGCACGCCCACTTTGCATGTCATTAGTGATAAATATCACTGACATGCAAAGCAGGGCCCAAGATGGTCGCTATCTCCTACTAGCTGTCGCTAACTGGTGTTAGCGACAGCTAGGTAATAGGGAGATCATTTTATCTCCGCTTTCTTGGATTCTAAAGCCAAAAAAGCGGAGATAAACCCCCTTGATAATATGCCCCTTGGTTGGCAAACACAGAGGCATAAGATGAATTTTCCTGCCATATTTGGCCCCCTCTGATGGGCGCTGGCCAAGACATGGCAGAGAGGCATCTGTTGGCACCCTCTCCAGTGTTTCAGAATGAAGAGGGTTTTAGCGCCCACTTTTCTCACAAGTGCCATCACTGGACATAGAGATGGGTCTAGGATGCGCTGACAGACAGCTGACGGATGCCCTCGGATGCTTCAAGGCTGCCTCCCCCGCGGCAGTTATTCATGCGCCGCGGAGGGACACTCACGTGTCGCGCTCTAAAGGCCTCACGTCGCCTCAGACAATTTTATGCGCCGGCAGACGGATGGGGTGTCCGGAGGAATAAGAGCCGAGCTCGGCTGACGCGCCCCCTCTTGGCTGAAGGAGTGTTTATGAAGGTGGCTCCCGCCCTCCCCCCCTGTGATGGGGAATGGTCCAGGCCCCTCTCATCTCTCCACCCTCAGCACCCCCAGACCCGACAGCAGCCCCCCTCTCTGATCCAGGGGTTCCCGGGTGTTAATCGGGGGCTGTGCATGAGGCCAGGGGACGCTGAGCTGCAAAGGTTGCATATGGCAGATTCATTCAAGGGTTGTGCCGCGCGCATGATTCCCTCAAAATGGAAAGGTCTGGGCAGCAGTGCGCGAGTTAAATCATAACAAGCGTTTGCAATGCAATAGGTCTCGCATTAGGAAAGTTTGAGCTATTGGTATTGTAAATGAGTATTTTTTTATCTATGTGTTGGTCTTGAAAGTCGCGAAAAATAACGTTGTCATTTACAATGCCAATACTTTTAACTTTTGCAAATGTGACACCTGTAGCATTTGTAATGCGATATGTGTTGTATTTACGTGACTTAGATGTATTGATATTACAAATAACAATGGCTTTTAATTTTTTAAAATAATTAATACTTAAATAAAAGTAGAGTGAGGGCGATAGAGTGAGGGCAATCAATAGATAGATAGATAGATAGATAGATAAATAGATAGAAAGATAGATAGATAGATAGATAGATAGATAGATAGATAGATAGATAGATAGATAGATAGATAGATAGATAGATAGATAGATAGATAGATAGATAGATAGATAGATAGATAGATAGATAGATAGATAGATAGATAGATAGATAGATAGATAGATAGATAGATAGATAGATAGATAGATAGGACTTAGGGCGATAGATAGAGTGAGGGCGATAGATAGAGTGAGGGCGATAGATAGAGTGAGGGCGATAGAGTGAGGGCAATCAATAGATAGATAGATAGATAGATACATAGATAGAGTGAGGGCGATAGAGTGAGGGCGATAGATAGAGTGAGCGCGCTACTCAACCCGTGAGGGTCTCAAGGCGCTGGGGGGGAGGGAGGGGGGGTGGTGCTACTGCTCGAAGAGTCAGGTCTTGAGTTGCTTTCTGAAGGTGAGATGGTCCTCGGTCAGTCGTAGGTGTGTGTAGTGACACAGCAGATAGGGCGACCTGACGGCATTAGGACCCTGTGGGTCATGAGGGCAGTGACCAGGTCACAGGACACCACATCCAGTTAGGTGCAGGAAGGACACACAGATGACCAGGACGGGAAGGAGGACGGACATGCCTGTAACGAGCTGCACGACAGAATAATAAAGGAAGCATTGCATCCTAACCTGTGTCTCATGATTGCTGTATCGCATGGTAACCAGTGTATACACTACAACTGGCGACGAAGGGGAAACGAGCTGACGCGTAAATCGACGCGTATTGATTGACGGCACCATCAGGAATAACCAGGTGCCCACCTTGGATGCGCAGGAAAAAGAAGAAGAAACGAGCGAATATCGGAGCCCACCCGACCGCTTCTGAAGGAATTGCCAGCAAACTGCAGTAAGCGCGAAGGAAGCGTGCTCTCGGAATAGAGGCGCAAGCTCTCGCAAGAGTCTCGGCGGCCATTTTAAGGTCAGGCGGCTGGGCCAATCAGAAGCGAGATCTGGGAAGCGGCCATTTTTAAGTCAGGCGAGCGAGATTTCGATGACGAAATCTCGCGAGAAGAGCGGCGGCCATTTTGAGAAAAGGACATAACAAAGAAATACCATAGGAACCAACAGGGCGGCCATATTAAGGCCAGGCAAGGAAGCAAAGAAATAAAAATACAAGGAAAAGGACCAGAAGAAAGGGAAAAAGGACTAAGAAAACCCAGAAGAGGCTAAATAAAGTCAAACAGAGGAAGAAAAAGAAGAAATAAAAGGGACAAAAGATTCAAAAAGGGAAGGAATAAATAAAAGAGAGTAAATAAAGGAAAGAAACCTGGCTGAGACCAAACAAAGCGCACAATATCGCAGGTGTTAGACGGGGACCCGGAGGGTCGGCCGAGGACAGGGGGAGAGGCCTCCGGTGAGGGTCGTCTCCAGCGATCATACAGACAAGTAACTTCCCCCCCACAGATGGACACTACACACGGATGAGGTCAACACACTTTATATACGGTTCTTGAGGCAAGGTTATCAGCGATACAGTGGGGTCAGGACACGAAGGGTCCTCTCAATTCTAGTCTCTGTAGGGAACGGGGTAGCGGGACAGTCTTGGTACCGGTCCGGTACAGGTGCGGCAAGAGGGAAGCTCACAATCCTCGAGCTTAGGGGTCTGCAAGGTCGGGCCGTGGCAGCGCCGGCAGGCTAGGATGATAGTTCTCGAAGTAGGGCCGCGGCAGCGCCAGCAGGCTTGGATGATAGTTCTCGAAGGAGGGCCGCGGCAGCGCCAGCAGGCTTGGATGATAGTGTCTCGAAGGAGGGCCGCGGCAGCGCCAGCAGGCTAAGACGAGGGTGCACGATGCAGAGGGCCGCGGCAGCACCAGCAGGCCAAGACGAGGTTTCACGTTGCAGAGGGCCGCGGCAGCGCCAGCAGGCTTCAGAGATGGGTTCACAAGGCAGGGCTGCGGCAGCGCCAGCAGTCCGTCAAGGATGAGTATTTCTCGGTGTCTCTCGACTCCAGGATACAACTGCTTCCTGCTCTGGAGCTCCCCCAGTTATAGGTCTGGTGTCCTTTGATGTCCGGACCCTCGCTCTTGGAGGTCGGGAGGTCCGGGATGAGGGAGTCCAGACACCCAGCAGGGGGGTGGAGCCCGCGCCCGGGGAGGCCGGGGGCGATCGACACCTGGCGGGGGAGAGCCGTTGACGCTCCTTCTCCCATTGACCTGCCAAGTGGTCTCTTCACCTCCTGGGAGGATGGTGGTGCCTCGATGTCGGGGCCTGGCCAGGCCCAGGGATGGGGTCGAGCTGAGGCCACGCGGCCGCGTGATGCAGTGTCCAAAGATGGCGGCTGGGCCGGAGCAATGGTGCTGACGGGGGCCCGGCCCAGCCGATACCGGGGTGTTCGAGGACTGGAGTCCCGTTGGGGACGGGGTGTGGGTTGCCGGAATGGTGCTTGCTGGAAATACAGGGAGAGCCGGTCCGGGCCCTGTCGTGCGGGGAGGGAGCAGGCCTTCTACGAGGCCTGTCCAACATGCGTCCCCCCCAGCTGAAGGCAGGGAGAGTCACCCATCCTCTTGGGTACTCTCCTCGCCGAGGCGGAAGAAGCGTGACAGGCCATCTGCGTTGGCGTGGTCCTGGCCAGGACGATGCTCCACAGTGAAGTCCATCCCTTGCAGAGAGATGGACCATCGCAGCAGTTTTGGATTCTCCCCCCGCATTTGCATCAGCCATTGTAGGGGTCGGTGGTCTGTTTGTACCCGGAAATGGGTACCGAAGAGATAGGGCCGGAGTTTCTTGAGGGCCCATACCACGGCGAACGCTTCACACTCGATAGTGCTCCAGCGCTGTTCCCGGGCCAGCAGGCGTCGGCTGATGAAGGCCACTGGCTGATCGACTCCCTCGTCGTTGAGTTGAGAGAGGACAGCCCCAATGCCATGATCCGAGGCGTCCGTTTGCACTATGAACTCCCGGCTGTAGTCGGGGGCCTGGAGCACGGGGGCGGTGCACATGGCGGCCTTCAACCTCTCGAAGGCCGCTTGACAGTCTGGAGTCCAATTGATTGTTTTGGGGTTCTTCTTGGATGTGAGTTCTGTGAGGGGCCCCACAATGCTGCCATAGTCCTTCACAAACCGCCGGTAGTACCCAGTGAGCCCCAGGAAGGCCCGGACTTCGGTTTGGGTTGTAGGGGGTTGCCAGGCCTGGATGGCAGCGATCTTGAGCTGGAGGGGGGCCACCAGACCGCTCCCCACTTGGTGTCCCAGGTAGGTCACGGACCCTTGGCCAATCTGGCATTTGCTGGCTTTGATGGTGAGGCCAGCCTGTCGGAGGGCGTGCAAGACTTCAAGGAGGTGGTGGAGGTGGTCTGCCCAGTGGCGACTGTACACAGCAATATCGTCCAGATAGGCGGCGCTGAATTCTTCGAGGCCTGCCAGTACCTGGTTCACGAGCCGTTGGAAGGTAGCTGGGGCGTTTTTCATGCCGAATGGCATCACCTTGAAGTGGTAGTGTCCATCCGGGGTTGAGAAGGCGGATCGTTCTTGGGCTCCGGGGGTGAGGCCGATCTGCCAGTAGCCCGCTTTTAGATCGAAGATGCTCAGGTAGCGGGCGGCCCCCATGCGGTCAACCAGCTCATCCGCCCTGGGAATAGGGTGAGCGTCGGTTCTGGTAATGGCGTTCAGGCCCCGATAGTCCACACAGAATCGGAGCTCGGGGGCAACGCCCGGGGCGGCAGCCTTGGGGACCAGTACGACTGGGCTGGCCCAGGGGCTGTCAGATGGCTCGATCACTCCCAGAGCCAGCATTTTGGTGACTTCGTTCTGGATGCAGGCGCGCACCCTATCTGGCACCCGGTACGCCCTGTGTCGGATAGGTGGACTATCCCCGGTGTCCACGTCGTGAATGCACCAGGGGGTGACCCCGGGTGTGAGGGAGAACAGATTTGCGAATTGCAGCAGGAGAGCGCGACAGTCTTGGCGTTGCTCCGGGGACAACGCCTCGGAGAGTCTGACCCCTTCCACTGAGCCATCCTGCTCAAGGGTTCTCAGTAGGTCAGGGAGGGGCTCGGAGTCTTCTTCCGTCCCACTATCGGTAGCCATCAGGAGGCTGAGTTCCGAGCGTATGAAGTGGGGTTTGAGCCTGTTGGCGTGGAGGACCCGTAGGGGGTTCCGGGAGGATTCCATGTCGATTAGGTATGTGACGGGGCCCTTACGCTCGACCACCTTGAAGGGTCCTGTCCATTTGTCCTGCAGGGCACAGGGTTCGACCGGGGCCATCACCCAGACTTGTTGTCCCGGCTCGAACTCGATGGAGGAGGCGTGCTGATCATACCATTTCTTCATGTCCTCCTGACTGGCTTCAAGGTTGGCTTTGGCGAGTTCCCTGAATCGCCGGGTCTGGGTGCGAAGGGTCAGGAGATACTTATACACATCTGGAGGAGTCTTCTGGGGGGCTACCTCCCACCCTTCCTTGACCAGGCTGAGGGGACCCCGGACGGGGTGTCGGTACAGGAGCTCAAATGGGCTGAAGCCCAGGGATTTCTGGGGGACTTCTCGGTAGGCGAACAGGAGGCACGGGAGCAGCACGTCCCATTGGCGACGTAGGGGCTCTTCTAGGCCCATGATCATTCCTTTGAGCGTGCGGTTGAACCGTTCGACCAACCCATTTCCTTGTGGGTGATAGGGGGTCGTGAATTTGTAGGTGACCCCGCATTGTTGCCAGAGGGACTTCATGTACTTCGAGATAAAGTTCGTGCCCCTGTCGCTGACGACTTCTCGGGGGAAGCCTACCCGCGAGAAGATCCCCATCAGGGCTTGGCCCACCACGGGCGCTGTCACAGTTCGAAGGGGGATGGCCTCAGGATAGCGGGTGGCGTGGTCCACCAGGACCTGGATGAACCGGTGCCCTTGTGCCGTTCGAGGGTCCAGGGGCCCCACAATGTCTATTCCCACCCGTTCGAAGGGGGTGGTGACGATGGGAAAGGGTTGCAAGGGTGCTTTGGTCTTTCGGCCGCTCTTCCCGCTGGCCTGGCAGGTAGGGCAGGTCCGGCAGTGGTTGGAGACATCATTTCGCATTTTGGGCCAGTAGAGGCGGCTGTACGTTTTGTCTTGCCCCAAGTGTCCAGCAAGAGGCACATCGTGTGCCAAGTTCAGAAGGAAGTCTCTGAAGCGTAGGGGTACCACCAGCACCCGGCTGGCCCCCAGCTCAGCAATCTTTTGCTCACTGTAGAGCAGGTCATTGTCCCAATAAATCCAGTGGGCCCCTGAGGTGTCTCCTGTGCTCTGGGAGAGGGCTTGTTGCCGGAGTCCCTCAAGGGAGGGACAGGTTCTCTGCTCTTGTCGGAATTGTTCCTGGGTAGGACTTCCCTCTTGACGCCACTGGGCCAGTTCTGGAAGGTCCCGGAGCCGATCGAGTCCTTCTTCGCTGGACTCTGGGGAACTGGGCCCCGGGGCTGCTCCCTCGGGGACGATCGGTGGAGGAGGTTCGGGCCATTCGGGTTCTTCGGAACTGGTGATGGCGCGGGCGGCCATGGACCGGGTCGTTACGCAGACCCATTCGGGGAGGCCCAGCATCCCCAGGTGCTCTCTTCTCTCAACGGCTGCCCAGCGAGAACTTTCGAGGTCGTTCCCCAGGAGGCAGTCCACGGGTGCATCATCGCGGACAGTTACTTTCAGCATTCCGGACACTCCTCCCCACTCGAAGGGGACGCAGGCCATCCGACACAGGCTTTCTGAGTTGTCGGCCGACCGTACGGGGCAAAGGATGTTTGGTAAGATCTGGTCCGGGGTCACCAGATGACAGCGGACTGCGGTCACACTGGCCCCGGTGTCGCGGAGGGCTTCAGCCCGGTGCCCATTAATGCTGACCCACTGGCTGTATTTCTGCGTGTTGGCGGGAAGGGGGGCCCGCTGGATCATGTCTCTTTCCCCTAGGCAGACCAGGGACATTGCGGCTGGTTCCCACTCGGGCTGGTCTGGTTCGTACTCTTCAGTGTCTTCTTGGGTCTGTTCTTCTCCCAGGGCGGCGGCAGCGACCTGGCGGAGCATAGGGCTCTGGTTCTTCGGGCAATTGGGATCATTAGCATAGTGGCCGGGTCGCTGGCATCGGTGGCAGGTAACGTTGGCCCGGAAACCTGGACGCATCGGGGGGTTTCCCCTGCCGGCCGGGGGTGGGGCGTTGCTGACGGGAGCCACCGGGACGGCGTCTCTGCCCCAACCCTGGCCTCCACCTCCTCCTCGGGGGCGATGGGGCCCTTGGGTGGTTCTATTCTGTTCCCTGGGCCCGTTTCGGGCAACTCGGGTGCTTTCCCATCGGTCAGCTTCGGCGGCGAGCTGCCGAGGTTCAGTCAGTTTACTGTCGAAGAGGTGCTGCCTGAGCTCGACGAAGCAGTTGTTAGAAAGGTGCTCCCACACAATAAGGTCGAAGAGTTGCTCGTAGGAGGTCACTTTGCTGCCCTTGATCCACCCCTCGAAGGCTCGGCTAAAGAAGTTCACGTACTCCACCCAAGTTGTACCCGGGATCCGTTTGCAGTCGCGGAATCTCGGGCATGAGCCCGTATCGAGTGAGGAGGGCGGCTTTCATGTGGTCGTAGGATGTCATCTGATGATCCGGGAGTTGCAGCAGGGGATCTCGCCCTTCGTTGACAAACCTCCCCCATAACCCGGCTCCCCAGTCGCTCCGGGGAATCCGGTGGGAGGTCATGGCTACCTCGTAGGCTTTGAACCATTGCTGGATATCATCGTTCCGGTAGTACTCTCTGACAACATCCTTGGGGATGTGGACCTTGGGGTCTGTAGTGGCAGGAGGGTTCGGGCGCTCGGGGAGCCCGAGATCTTTGTTCTGTTTCCGAATCTCTAGTTCTTTCAGGTTGCGCTCGTGCTCGTAGGCTAGCTTTTTCTCTTCTAACTCTCTCTGTCTTTGTTTCTCTTCTCGCTCTTCTCGGAGCCGCAAGTGTTCCAACGTTATCTTTTGTTCCGCCAATTTGAGTTCTCCATCTAACCGAAGTCGAGCCAGTTCCAATTCATGGAGCCTGCTTTTCTCTCGTTCTCGGATCTCCTCTGGGGAGAGACCCGATCTTCTTTCTTCCGTCGGTGTGGTGCTTGTTTCGGGTGCCTCGAGGCTTTGGTTCTGGGGTACAGCCGTACCCGTCTCCGCCCAAGATTCCAGGGCGTGCTTGAAATCCTCTTTCGTGCTCAGTCCTGTGGTAGCAATGCCTAGTTCTATGCAGAATTGTTTCAGTTCTCTGTGGTTGTATTCTTCTAGTTTTTCCATCTGGAATTTTTCCGTTGTTCCGCTCTCTTTTGTTGTCATGGTGGTTGTGTGTCGTGGGGTGAGTTACTCTCTGTACGCTATGTGTTGGTTCGGATCCCACCGCTGCCACCAATGTTAGACGGGGACCCGGAGGGTCGGCCGAGGACAGGGGGAGAGGCCTCCGGTGAGGGCCGTCTCCAGCGATCGTACAGACAAGTAACTTCCCCCCCACAGATGGACACTACACACGGATGAGGTCAACACACTTTATATACGGTTCTTGAGGCAAGGTTATCAGCGATACAGTGGGGTCAGGACACGAGGGTCCTCTCAATTCTAGTCTCTGTAGGGAACGGGGTAGCGGGACAGTCTTGGTACCGGTCCGGTACAGGTGCGGCAAGAGGGAAGCTCACAATCCTCGAGCTTAGGGGTCTGCAAGGTCGGGCCGCGGCAGCGCTGGCAGGCTAGGATGATAGTTTTCAAAGGAGGGCCGCGTAAGTATGGGCGGAAAATCCGTTCCGCTCGCGGATTTTGCGGATTTTCGGTAAATTCGCAATCCCCGAGATTCGCGAATTTCCCGCAAAATCCGCAAATCCGCGAGCAGCGGATTTTATGGCTTGCTCGCACTGTTCGCGTGAGTTCGCGGCTTCCCAGTTCAACTTCGCGCCCCGCGAATAAGCGCTAAATTGCAGAAATACGATCTTAGCAAAACTGAAAGTACTTACCAGGTTCAAAAGTTCAAGCTCATCATTAGTAGCCATTTCCTGTACTGCTTCCTGAGGGGCCCCTCCAGAGTTCAGTTGCCTACTTGCAACTATTATGTGACCCTGCTCTGACCCTCAGAATAGTTACACAAAGGTCCTGAATTACAGCTAAGGCAGACAAGCAGGAGCCAGGCTGGAAGTTCAAATCCAGTGACACATTAATAAGCCCCTAATTCATTATTGTCAGTTGGGGCAGGGCAGGTGTTGTAACTAATTTTGCAACAATGAAAGCACTTAGCAAGTGCAAAAGATCACTAATCAGGAAGCACTAAGGAAGCAGGTGCCAGCTAAAAAAATATTCTGTGACACATTAATCAGCCCCAAATTAATTCAGGTCACTTGAGGCAGGGAAGGTGTGCTTTGCTTTGCCACAATAATGTACACTGGACAACCAGAGGGTGCTGTGATGAAACAGAGGGTGGCATGGGTAGGCCAGAGGGTGGCATGAGTAGTCAGAGAGTGGCAGTGGTGACAGAGAGTGGCAGTGATGAAGAAGAGTGTCCCAAACAGGCTGGACACGTAGAAACAATAAGTTCGCAAAACTTGCGACCCGACAGGTAAGTTCGTGTTTGCGAAATTGTACAAAACCTTCGCGAACTGGCAGAAACCCGCGCAAACACAAAAAAAAATCCGCAAATTCGCGAGAATTCGCGGATTTTGCGGATTGCGAGTTCGCAAATCCGCAAAATTCGCGAACGCGAGATTCGCAAAATTCGCCCATGCTTAGGGCCGCGGCAGCGCCAGCAGGCTTGGATGATAGTTCTCGAAGGAGAGCCGCGGCAGCGCCAGCAGGCTTGGATGATAGTGTCTCGAAGGAGGGCCGCGGCAGCGCCAGCAGGCTAAGACGAGGGTGAACGATGCAGAGGGCCGCGGCAGCGCCAGCAGGCCAAGACGAGGTTTCACGTTGCAGAGGGCCATGGCAGCGCCAGCAGGCTTCAGAGATGGGTTCACAAGGCAGGGCTGCGGCAGCGCCAGCAGTCCGTCAAGGATGAGTTCTTCTCGGTGTCTCTCGACTCCAGGATACAACTGCTTCCTGCTCTGGAGCTCCCCCAGTTATAGGTCTGGTGTCCTTTGATGTCCGGACCCTCGCTCTTGGAGGTCGGGAGGTCCGGGATGAGGGAGTCCAGACACCCAGCAGGGGGGTGGAGCCCGCTCCCGGGGAGGCCGGGGGCGATCGACACCTGGCGGGGGAGAGCCGTTGACGCTCCTTCTCCCATTGACCTGCCAAGTGGTCTCTTCACCTCCTGGGAGGATGGTGGTGCCTCGATGTCGGGGCCAGGCCCAGGGTTGGGGTCGAGCTGAGGCCACGCGGCCTCGTGATGCAGTGTCCAAAGATGGCGGCTGGGCCGGAGCAATGGTGCTGACGGGGGCCCGGCCCAGCCGATACCGGGGTGTTCGAGGACTGGAGTCCCGTTGGGGACGGAGTGTGGGTTGCCTCGGTGGGTTGCCGGAATGGTGCTTGCTGGAAATACAGGGAGAGCCGGGTCCGGGCCCTGTCGTGCGGGGAGGGAGCGGGCTTTCTACGAGGCCTGTCCAACAGCAGGCCACTACCATTTAGCGTATCGGAGCCCCAAGTGGGAATAAGATGGGAGAAGTGGATAACTAAATTTGAAAGATACATGGACGCCACTGACGTGGTAGACGCCAAAAAACTAGGACTATTCCTAAACCTAGTGGGAGATGAGGTAGATGACCTGTTAGTAACTCTACCAGCAAGTGAGATAAAGACGTACACAGGACTGATCAAGTGTCTAACGAGCAAATTTGACCCTCAGAGAAATATTGATTTTGAAAGATACAGTTTTAACATTGCATTTCAATAACCCGAAGAGTCACTAGATGATTTCGCAACAAGGCTAAGAATACTAGTGACCCACTGTGAATTCGAGAAATATGACAATGAGCTGGCCATCCACCTAAGAATAATAGAAGGATGTCGAGACACTGACTTCCGAACGAGAATATTAAAGGAGCCAACCACCCTAGAAAAGATTTTGGAACTGGCAAGAGCAGAAGCAAGAGCGATGGCTCATTCGAGACAAATGGACAGACGGGTTGAACAAGCCCACAGAATGACAGACAATAATAGATCGGGTCACTGGAAAAAAGGGTCAGGTGAACAACCAGCAAAGAAACAACAAGGCTCACAGTGCTACAGATGTGGTTTGAAGTTTCCACACCGAGGTGCGTGCCCAGCTTTTGGTCAGACATGCCGAAAGTGCAATAGAAGTAATCATTTTGCCACCATGTGCCAAGGCATGCAATTCAAAAATTAAAGAGGTAGACCAGGGAGGCCACGAATGACGACAAACCGGCATGTATGTATGTATGTATGTACACATGGAAATGACAACAAGGAGCTCCTTGCTAGAGTCAGGAGGAGAAGAAGAAGCAGAAGAAAAAGTAGAACACCTACACCTCATGTCCACGGATGAAGGACACAGTGAAGAAAGCATCAGACTGGTAGACAAGCAGTCAATACAGACAACAGAATCGGTGACCATCGACGTAGGGCCTCATTAAGCACAATTTGTACTAGACAGTGGCGCCACGTGCAACATCATGTGCGCCACAGAATATGAGAAAATGAAGAGAAAACTGCACCTACAACCGTCAAGAGTACAAGTATTCACCTGGGGTGCAAAGAGACCCGTAACGAATTTGGGAAAGTTCACGGATACCTTGACATATAAAGACAAAACAGTCACAGAGGAGGTTCATGTACTAAGAGGAGACATTCCAGCACCATGCTTATTAAGCAACGTCACGGCGCAAGTAATGGGTCTGTTAAAAATGACGTATCACATGTCTGCCAAAGGAAGCATCCTAGGAGAGTATCCGAAGCTAACACAGGGGCTTGGAAAATTAAAAGGGCGACAGATCACGTTGCACATCAACGAAGCAGTCCGGCCTGTCGCTCAGCATCACAGACGCGTACCGATACATCTACAGCCGCAAGTGGAAGAAGAGATAAAGTCACTGCTGGATCAGGACATCATCGAGCCAGCTGAAGGACCAACACCATGGGTATCTCCTATAGTATCAGTACCAAAGAAGGACACTGCACAGATCGGAATATGTGTGGATATGAGAATCCCAAACACCGCCATCGAAAGAGAAAGACATCCAGGTCCGCACCTGGATGACATGATCAGCTGTCTGACGGGAGCGTGACAATTTTCAAAACTGGACTTATGCAAGGGATACCATCAATTAGAACTAGACCAACAATCGAGGTACATAACGACGTTCTCGACACATCTAGGTCTGTTTCGCTACAAGAGGTTGAGCTTTGGGATTTCATCAGCTGCTGAGATTTTCCAAGAAACAATCAGACAGATAATAAGACCAATCAAGAGCAGTCTCAACTATAGTGACGACATCCTAGTGTTCGGCAAATCAGATGAGGAACATGACAGAGCACTAAGAGAAGTATATTCACAACGGTGGGCACTGGCAAAAAGCAATCTAAAAGGAGCTTCAAAAACTTTACTAAGGAAGCTCTTGCCCCTTTTATTCGCAACATCAGTATTTCAACTCAGCGGAAGGTGGATGAATCGGCCCAAGAACTCACTGATGCCATTACCAGAGACGTTGACGAACTAGCCCCCCCCTCCTTGAAATCTGCAGCTAGACAGAAGCCATCTGCCCCCTGGTTTTCTGCTGATCTGAGGCTTCTCAGACAAAAATGCAGACAGAAGGAACGTGGCTGGCGTAAATTCTGGGATCCCAAAGATAGAGAAGGCTATAAGAGCCTACTACGAGAGTATAAAAAGAGAGTCATCAAGGAAAAACAGGACTATTTTTCCAACCTAACCTGTTCTCTAACATCCTTCAAAGAGCTTTTCAAAATTGTAGACTCCCTCTGCTCTCTTCAGGTTCCTGACCCAGTAGTTGCTTCCCAGGAGCTATGTGATGACATATCAAACTTTTTCTACAAAAAGATAGACGATATTTACATAGCCCTAAAGTCGCAGAGGAACTTGCTTAGTTCTGAGGACTCCTCGCAAATTACACGACTGGAAGCTTGGAATAAAGACTCCCCTCAGTCCCTTGAACACTTCCCTGCTCTCTCTCTAGAAGATCTTAATAGCCTGTTGGATAAAACAAAATCTTCATCCCCACTTGATCCAGTTCCTCTGAAAGTACTTAAGAACTGCAGAGAGATCATTCTTCCCCCGATGCTGGAAGTAATGAATGGAGCCTTGGAACAGGGTATCTTTCCGTCACTCTGGAAGAGAGCCATCGTAAAGCCGCTTCTGAAAAAGACCACCTTAGACCCTGGAGTGCTGAAGAATTTTAGACCCATCTCTCTGCTGCCGGCCCCTGCTAAGATGTTGGAGACCCATTTGAATTTCCATCTTTCAAACTTCCTTGACACCTCAGGCTTCCTGGACGGGTCCCAACATGGCTTCAGAAAGATGCATAGCACGGAGTCTGCCTTGATGAAAGTCATGGATAACATCCGCAGAAAAGTAGATTTGGGTCTCACCACCGTACTGGTGCTGCTAGATCTTTCAGCAGCATTCGACACCCTGTCTCCCCTAACTTTAACATCTAGGTTAAGGGAGGCAGGGGTAGATGGACCGGCGCTCAGCCTCCTGAGCTCCTTTTTACATCAACGAGAGCAGCGTGTCATGCTAGGTGAATACCTCTCCCCTGCTAAGTCTTTGCAATGTGGGGTGCCACAGGGGTCGGCATTGAGTCCGACCCTGTTCAACATCTACGTGGCCCCCCTTGCAAGACTAGTAAGATCTCAGGGGATGGAGGTAGTGTCGTATGCTGACGACACGCAGATTATGGTGTCCCTGACCCACTCTGTAAGTGAAACTGCTTCTAACTTTAGGGCCTGCATGCAACTTGTTGCAGAGTGGATGGTCTCTAACTCCCTAAAGTTGAACGGGGACAAGACAGAGGTCCTGGTCTTTGGCAAGGACCAGGACATGTGGTCAGGTGATTGGTGGCCTCCTTCTTTAGGTAGCTGCCCTATACCTACACAATCTGCCAGGAACCTAGGCGTCATCTTTGACACCCAGCTCTCCATGGAGCTTCAGGTTAACAGAACGGTGGCTACCTGTTGGGGTGTCATCAAGACCCTGAAAAGGATCGTGCACTATCTGTCCCCACAGGCACGGAAACAGGTGGTGATTGCCCTTGTTGGCTCAAGGCTTGACTACTGCAACTCAGTATACGCCGGGGCCAACAAGGGCCTGCTTCAGCGTTTGCAGGTCATACAGAACGCTGCAGCGCGGTTTGCTCTCGCTTTGCCCTGGTTGGCATCTATGACCCTAGCGAGGAAGAACCTCCACTGGCTCCCCATTCCTTCAAGGATCACTTTTAAACTCCTTTGCCTTACATATAAGGCTCTAACTGCAGGCTCGGCAGATGCCCTTGGTTCATTACTCACCAGATATGTTCCGAGCAGATGTTTACGATCCAGCGAGCTTAACCAACTGGTAATTCCCAGAGCCAAGAAGGCTAGATGGGGGAGCAAAGCTTTCTCCATACTGGCACCTCTGACGTGGAATTCACTCCCCCTGGAAATCAAACTACTTCCTTCCCTCGACCTCTTTAGGAAGTCACTGAAAACTTGGCTCTTTATTAAGGCATACCAGTAGGCTCTGTTTCTGTCTGCTAACAGCTTTTTATTTGGTTTAGGCGCCTTGACGCCCACTGGGCATAGTTGCGCATTACAAATGATATTTCATTCATTCATTCAACTAGAAGAAGTTGGTTTAACAGTATATGAAAAGAAATGTGAACTAGGAAGAGAAGAACTGGTGTTTTTCGGGCACATCTTCTCGGAAAAAGGAATGAGGCTGGATCGCAGCAAGGTAGACACCCTAGTGAAGGCAAAACCATCAAAAGACACAGCTGAGGTACGGTCATTCCTCGGTCTTGCCAGCTATTGTGCCCGTTATATCAAGGACTTTGCGACAGTGAGCACACCACTGCGAAAGCTAACGAAGCAGGGACAAACGTTTGAATGGACAACAGAATGCAGCAAGGCGTTCGAAGAGATAAGGGCGTCAGTGATGGCAGTAGACCACCTGTCGTACTTCGACCCGAACTTATGCACCGAAATCACTGTGGATGCCAGCCCAGTGGGCCTGGGCGCAATACTGGCACAGCACAAGCATGGAAAGGACTCGCCATGACGGGTCGCGGCTTATGGGAGCAAAAGTCTGTCAGACGTTGAGAGAGCATACTCTCAACCCAAAAAAGAGATTCTGGCTGTAGTGTGGGCATGTGAGCACTACCACATGTTCATTTATGGGAAGCCTTTCACGATTGTAACAGACCACCAGGCATTAGTAACCATCTATGGCAACCCAAACGCTAAGATACCACCAAGGATAGAGCGATGGGGAATAAGGTTGATGGACTACAACTTCAAAATAGTTCATAAACCCGGGAAAGAACAAAATCCCGCTGACTACATGTCACGACACCCGGTGTCCCACAGAGAAGATGGCACTACCATGGCAGAAGAATTCCTAAACTTCATCCTCAAGCAAAACACTCCGACGTCAATAACAATTGCCCAACTGGAGCAAGAAACAAGGAGAGATCCCACCATGCAGGCCATCGAAAAAGTGGTGCGACAACAGAGATGGAGACACATCAATAATAACAGCCCCACGGAAGGAGGGATAATAAAAGAAGAAATGCTGGCCTTCAAGAAAATAAGTGAAGAACTGTCAGAAACGGAAAACGGCATTCTAATGAGAGGATCACGAATAGTAATCCCATACAGGCTGAGGAATAGAACAGTTGAACTGGCCCATGAGTCTCATCGAGGTATTGTCGCTACAAAGAAAATGCTGAGGGAAAAGGTGTGGTTCCCAGGACTGGATGGCATGGTGGAAGAAGCGGTAACACGCTGCCATATCTGTCAAGTGACCGGACCGCCATCAAAACCAGCACCACTACAAATGTCAGAACTGCCAAAAGCAGTATGGACAGAACTAGCGGCAGTTTTTTATGGACTGTTGGAGACTGGAAATTACCTGTTGGTCGTCATTGACGAATTCTCAAGGTTCCCGATTGTAAGGCAGATATTGTCGACATCAGCAAGTGCCACGCTACCTGTGCTAGATGATATCTTCGCAGCATGGGGCTCTCCACAAACATTAAAAACGGACAACGGCCCTCCATTCTCAGGAGAAGAATTCCGCTGGTTCATGGACTACCTGGGGATAAAGCATCGGAAAATAATGCCGCTGTGGCCACAGGCTAATGGGATGGCAGAACGATTTAAGGGGGCTATAAAGAAAGCCATCCAGAGAGCAAAACTGACACAAATATCGATTGGACAGGCACTGTGCCAGGTGTTGAGGGACTACAGAAACACCCCTCACAGTTCCACAGGTCGATGCCCAGCTGAGCTAGTACTGGGACGATCGAGCAAAACGAGACTGCCACAAATGGAAGCAAAGATGAGCGCAGATTGGAGCGGCATTGTGGAAAGGGATCAAGAAAATGAAAGAGTATGCGGATCAGCGGAGACACGCATCGGAATCGAAATTAAATGAAGGAGACCTAGTGGTGGTGAGACAGAAACAACAACAGAAGTCGGACAGCCCATATTCCAAATATCCACTAATGGGGACAAAAGTAAAAGGACCAATGATAACGGCAGTTTCCGACCAACAAAGAATAACGAGGAACAGTTCTCACTTCAAGGAGCTAAAGAAGGAAGAAGAAGAATCAGCAACAACAGAGCTGCCATGGGAGACGGAAGATAGAGAACCAAGAGTTAACGGAGACGAAAGACCAAGAAGAACATGCAGAAAACCACAAAGACTAATTGAAGAGATGTAAAGTGACAAGATCTCTCTCTCTCTCTCTCTCTCTCTCTCTCTCTCTCTCTCTCTCTCTCTCTCTCTCTTTCTCCCTTTCTCTCTCTCTCTCTTTCTCTCTCTCTTTCTCTCTCTCTCTCTCTCTTTCTCCCTCTCTCTCTCTCTCTACAACTATCAGTAAGTACTGTCAATAAGGGGGCGACAATGACTATTGGAAATGTACCATGAACATTTGTTTGCAACAAGGGGGGAGATGTAGTGACACGACAGATAGGGCGACCTGACAGGACGGCATTAGGACCCTGTGGGTCATGTGGGCAGTGACCAGGTCACTGGACAGTGGACACCACATCCGGTTAGGGACAGGAAGGACACACAGATGACCAGGACAGGAAGCAGGACGGACATGCCTGTATCGAGCTGCACGACAGAATAATAAAGAAAGTATTGCATCCTAACCTGTGTCTCATGATTGCTGTATCGCATGGTAACCAGTGTATACACTACAGTGTGCGGGGAGGGAGTTCCATGTTTTGGAGAACGATCTTCCTCCGGTGGTGGTTCTGCGGATCTGTGGGACAGTGGCGAAGGCGAGGCTGCCAGAGCATAGCCGGTGGGTGGGAGTGTAGAACGAGAGGCGGTTGTTGAGGTATTCGGGGCTGTTGTCGTGGAGTGCTTTGTGTGCGTGGGTGAGGAGCCTGAAAGTGATCCTCTTGTTGACGGGGAGCCAGTGAAGGTTTCTCAGGTGAGCGGATATGTGGCTGTTACGATGGATGTCGAGGATGAGTTGTCCGGAGGCGTTCTGTATGCGCTGGAGTCGTTTCTGAAGTTTGGCTGTAGTTCCTGCGTATAGGGCGTTTCAGTAGTCCAGTTGGCTGGTGACGAGGGCCTGGGTGATGGTTTCCTGGCTTCGGTGGGGATCCACCGAAAGATCTTATGGAGCATGCTCAGGGTGTTGAAGCAAGATACCGAGACTGCGTTGACTTGCTTGGTCATTGTGAGGGAGGAGTCCAGGATGAATCCCAGGTTGCATGCATGGTCCGAGGGTTTTGGTGCGGAGCCCAGCGCAGTGGGCCACCAGGAGTCATCCCAGGCGGAAGGGGATTGTCCGAGGATGAGGACCTCCGTCTTGTCTGAGTTCAACTTCAGGCGACTGAGTTTCATCCATTCTGCGAAGCCTTTCATTCCTTCCTAGTGGTTGGTTTTGGCGGAGGCTGGGTCTTGGTGAGGGAGAGTATCAGTTGGGTGTCATCGGCGTAGGAGATGACGTTAATGTTGTGTTTGCGATAAATACAGTGAGGGTGATAGATAGATAGAGTGAGGGCAACAAAGATAAGATGCGCTGGCCGGACAGCTGACGGATGCCCTCGGATGCTTCAAGCCTGTCTCCTCCCAGGGCAGTTATTCATGCGCCGCAGAGGGACAGTAACGGCCCTGAGGATGCTTCCATGTGTCGCGCTCCGAGAGGCTAATGTCGCCTCAGACACTTTTATGTGCCCGGCAGACAGATGGGGTGTTTGAAGGAATAAGAGCCGTGCTCGGCTGACGCACTCCCTACTGGCTGAAGGAGTGTTTGTGAAGGTGGCTCCTGCTTCCTCCCCCCACCCCTCCCTCCTCCCTGGTTTAATGGGGAATGGTCTGGCCCCCCTTCCATCCCTCCACCCTCAGCACCCCCCATACCCCACAGCAGCTCCCCTCTCTGGTCCAGGGGCTCCCGGGTGTTTATGGGGGTCTGAGCATGAGGACAGGGGATGCCTAGCTGCAAAGGTTACATCTGACAGATTCATTCAAGGGTTGTGCCGCGCGCATGAATCCCTCAAAATGGAAAGTTCTGGGCGACAGTGCGCGAGTTAAATAAGCAAAGTCGCTGCACGGTGAGACAAGTCAGCTGTGTTTAGTGCATTTCAAGATTAGGAAGTAAACCCTGTCCTCGGCATCCCCCTCCCCCACCAACAGAAGTGCACACTGTAGTAAAAGTGCCCCCTCCCTGGGACTGCCTTTCCTCTGGTCGTGGCCTTCAGGGGTTTGGTGTCAGCCGCTTCCTTTTGCTGCTTCTCCCAAAGGATGCCGGGTGATGATGTTGTGGTGGCGATAGGGTCAGCTCCCTATTATCAAGGCAGCGTTAAGCCACTTAACGTAGCTTACTGCTGCCTTGATAATAGTTCCCCTTTCATGCTAAACTTAGCGTGAAAAGGGCGTGCAGTGGGTGCTGCAGTGGGCGTTCCACCGTAACACCCATTGAATTCGACGCTGCCACCTGTTATTAAGGGTGGAGATAATAGGTGGCAGCGCCGAACTTAAAACCAGGGAAAAGCTGGTCTTAGGATGGCGAAAAGAGGAGAAATGCTTTATTTCTCCTCTTTTTTGATTTTTCCATGTGTGCTGCCTTGTGCAGCACACGTGGAAAAAGCAAAATGCCAAGGTTTGTTCATGTACAGGAAGGTGTCCCTTCCTGTACATGAACAAATCTTTAAAAAAAATGCAATTTTGTAACTTACATGTGTGCTGCATGAAGCAGGACACACGTAAATTACAAACTGGCATTTCAGGATTGTTTATGTGCAGGAAGGGACACCTTCCAACACATAAACAAACCTTCCTGCTCGTAGACACCCTTGCACTTGTGCCTGCTTTGGCGCTATGTTGTAACACTTAGCGCCATTGCAGAGGGAAATGTGAGGCTGCACCATATCCCTGATAATAGGGTGCAGCCTTGCGTTTCCGAAGTGGCGGAGAGAGGCGTTAACCCAAGAAACAGCACAGAAACAGCCATTCTGCACATAGTTGACGACGCCCTCCTAGCTCTTGACCGCAACGAAACTTGTCAACTAGTGCTGCTCAACCGCTCCTCAGCCTTCGACATGGTCAATCACGACAAAATTCTAAGAAGACTGGAAAACAGGATGGGTTTATCTTCAATGGTTCAAATCCTTTCTGGATAACAGAACGCAATTGTTCATGGTGAACAAAGATCCTTCTCCCTCCTCACCGAACCTTCTCGGAGTACCGCAAGGCTCCACCCTATCATCCACCCTATGCAACCTATATGTCGAACCACTAACTGAGCTACTACAGCAAGCAAACATTGCCTACCATATATACGCGGATGACACTCAAATTTACATCAAGATCTCCTCCATTGAAGACATAAAGACAATGAACCTGGCACTCGAAAAGACCGTCCGCTGGCTAACAACCAACTTCCTCAAGCTAAACTCGTTTTCTAAAAATGGCATGCATCACTCACAAAGCGATTCACCACAATACGCCCCAGTACCTATCCCAAAAACATACCTTATCTGGAGGAATCAGACATTCTAGGAGCGTCGACAACCTACTCCTGAAGCCCTCACGTTTCAGCAAGAAAAAAACATCTGACAGAGCGTTCTCCGGAGCAGCATCAAGAATATGGAACTCACTCCCTCCTTACATCAGAAAAATCTCCTCTACTCCTCTGTTCGAAAGAGAAGCAAAATCATTCCTGATGTGCAAATTCCTCCCGTAAACTCTCACAGGAACCATTCCAGTTCTACACCCTCATACTTGCCTCTTCTCCCCCACCAAGGACTCCCTCACCCCCATTAACCTGTAGCTCAGAACAACTTTTACGCCTGTTCCCCTCCGATCTGTGACAAAACAGGCTGATTTTATGCACTGATTTATTTTGATACTTGCTTTATTCGTTCTGTGTACTCATTGTTAAGCGCTCTGATACCTTACCCTGGGTCTGGTCTGCGCTATAGAAAATTTTAAAACTAAAATAAAAATAAAAGAAGGCTAACGCCTCTCTCCGCCACTTCCTTGATAATATGCCCCAAAGTGTCCCTGGCGAGGAGTCAGAGCGCTTCACGGCGAGTAGCGTGCTGCTCCGGAACCAAAAAGGATTAGTGGTGAATTAGTGTTGGAAATATGAGTTCATTTGAGTGGTGGACATGTGAGTTTCCAAGTTGGATTGAATAGTATGATGGAGGGACAGAGGAGGGAAGGATCTAGAAAGTGTTACTTGGGGGATCATAGTAGTAAGGTGAGGTTTGGGATGAGTCGAAACAAGGGATACATGATGGAAGAAATTAGAAAGTGAATGTTAAATATATTTGAGAAATGTCTTTCGTGAGTAAAGAAGTTTTCTTTCAACAATTCTTTATTATGGGTGGCATATGGGCAAGGTACAGAAAAAAACAAGGAAGGAAATCAAAGTTACAAAGATGAAACAGGTCAAGACAGGTAATACGCATCGAGTTATCATCAGTATAGATACAGGAAAGAGGAACAGAGCGATCAGAAGAGAAATCAAATGCCATAATAATGAAGACAAGATGACTACTGAGAAATATGTTGTAAAGTGGTAAATAATAACAGTGTGGGATGGGGAAGGGTGGAAGGAAGATTGGGTATGAGTGTAAATGAGAGAGGGGGTGAAACCAGCACAGCAAGTTCACTGCGCCTGCACTGCAGGAGCTCCGCACACCTGCTAAAGAGACTCCAGACCATCCAGAGCTCAGTGACCAGACCCGTCCTTGAACTTCCCAGATGGGCCCACATCACCCCACACCTCAGGAAACTCCGCTGGCCCCACAGTTCAAGATGCTAACCCACGCCGACAAGGCCCTGCACAACCAGGGACCAGCCTACATCAACCACCGGGTGAACTTCCACCGGCCCTCCAGACACCTGCGCTCAGCTTACCTCTCCCTCGCTCAGACCCCCGCATCTGCCGGAGGAGGGAGCCGTGGTTGCCCCCTTCTCCGTCGTGGCTGGCAAGGCCCGTAACAGTGTCTCCCTCCACCTCCAGACCTCTCCTCCCTGCAGGAATTCACAAAGTGTCTGACAACCTGGATGTTCGACTGACTCCACCCAGCAGTAGAAACCTCCAGTGCCTGGATACCCTCACGGTTGAGAAGCAGTGCTCTACAAATCTCATTTCATTGACTTAGAATTAAGCATAGATGGTCAGCCTTCTGGCCTCATAATATCCAACACGTCTTGAGTGCACCCGTCATCCTTATGTTTATAATCGGAAAGCAATGTAGCAATAGAAGCAGCAATCAATGACAGGTACTTGTAGAGTTCATACAGTTGGCGGCGACCCTCAGTTCAGTCCATTCATAGCTGGGTCCCAAACCACAGGGGTCTCCTGAGCGGTGAAGCGGTCTAAGCGTATCCACCAGAAGGACCTGGTCAAGCTACAACAAAAAACCTTCTCCACCCCAGCAGCCAAGAAGCCGACTCATCTCCAGCTCGTACCCCTGCATTATGACGTAGGAGGGGCTTTAGGTGTTGAAGGGGGCGAGCTTGAGGACGTCTGTGGCGGTTACCCAGGCAGAGGGCATGGCTCTAAGGGTAGAGTTTTCTGTACCGGATGCACCTCGACCAGATAAATATGTTGGGAGCATGGACTGTGGGCATGAAGGGAGTTTACCATCCCGGTCTACCCACACAGCAGTGGGTGCTGGGTGGGGCGGGAAGCATGCCCAGTGCGAGACGTGAAATGCCAAGCGCTAAGAGATCATGGTTGATAACCTCTGGCCGCCAGCTGTAGTAGTAACCCATCTTGCCCGCACCTTGCTCGCAGCCTCTGTCAATCGTGGCATGCCAATGTCTCTCAATTCTGGTTCTTGTTGGACCTTAACTTTATCTTCACTTGGCCTTTTTCACGTGGGCAACGCTTTGTTATGACGCGTGCAGTGCTACTCAATTGATAAAAAATGCTTATATAATTAGAAGAATAAGATATTCATTGTTTGCAATTAGAATTGTGACTTAACCAACAATATTCCTTGGGTTTTTAGGTTTCGCTGGGGGACGGAGCTGGAAGCTCCGCCTCCAGAGAAATCTCTTGTTAGGTTTCGCTGGGGGACGGAGCTGGAAGCTCCGCCTACAGAGAAATCTCTTGATTGCAGTAGTGACTCTGGAATACGCCCCCCTGTCCCATTGGCTAGCTCCATAAATGGAGGCTAGCCATTGGAACAGAGAGGCGTCCGTCATGGCCGGACCAGATTCGGGGGCGTTCCCGAGAATCTTTGGCTTTTGGCTACGTCATGATACGTCAGCCAAAAGCCGGGAACGCCCCCGAATCTGGTCCGGCCGGGCCGTGCTTGCTGCTGTCCTGCCTTACTCTGTGTCCCTCCTCCCGCCGTCCCCCCTCCCCCCTCCCCGCTGTCCTGTGCACGTTTCCCGCCGGCCGTCCGTGTCCCCTTCCCCTCCCACAGAAGCAAAACAACCCTTGTGTCCCATTGTCTTTGCAGCATTCCCTCCCCTCCCACAGCAGATCCCCGCCTCCCGAGCCGCAGCTGATCCCCGCTCTCCCCGCCTCCCTCTCCCCTCCCACAGCAGATCCCCGCCTCCCTCTCCCCTCCCACAGCAGATCCCCGCCTCCCGAGCCGCAGCCGGTCCCGATGCCGTTGTAACACGGCCTCCGCTCTCCCCCTCCCCTCCCACAGCAGATCCCCGCCTCCCCCTCCCCTCCCACAGCAGATCCCCGCCTCCCGAGCCGGCCGAAATAGATACATTATCAGAGCCGTGCTTGGGCGTAAAACGTCTGAGGAGAAAAGATACGCCGTCGCTCTGAAAGGAATTCGCAGAGCTGCAGCGTGTTTCCAAGTCGTCTGCACTCACACGCGTTCTGTATATTTTTTTTCTTGAACTTCCTGGTCTTACATAAATGCTGCAACAATAACTCGGCAGGATGCCCCCACCGACCAGCCCACCTGTGGTCTATACCCCGGATATGAGTAGGGAGGTGCGGCTTTAAAAATTCGGGGGCACAGTAGTTTTATGACAAAGAGCTACTTTGAAACATATAGTCTACAACAAAGGAGTACGATATTTTTGTTAAGCACTAAAAACAGAAAAACATTTATTTCCAGAAGCTAAAACTAAAAACACGTCACCGATTAATAATAGTAAAACAGAATTGGCACACACTACTGTGAAATAATAAAAACTACCAAGCAACCCTTACTTATCAGCAAACTATGCAATGACATAACAATAACAGGCCGACCGCAGTGGGAGGACGTAGTCTGTCTGGCATGTTATGGAAAATTCAACAAAGGGTCACGTGCACACCCGGGGCTGGAAGTAGAGCAGTTCACTTCTAAGGCAAACTTAAAATAACTCTAACCAAATGTTGTTACTGCCCATACGTATGCGAACGCTTGCGTGCAACGGTGTCTCTCTGCTATTCCAGGAAGTGCACAGAGGTTAACTGCAAGGAAGGAGTATTTCATGTGTATTTGTGCATGTCAAAAAATGGAAGGTCCCACACTTGATCCCCCGTATATTCCCAGAGCTCTCTACAGTGAACCGAATCTGACACGCCCACTCCCCTTTCCAAGTGGGCTACAGTGGGCAGCTTACCGTACCATGTGCGACGAACTGTCTGCTACTTATCACCTTTCCTGCCCGTTCCATAAATGCAGTTTAGAAGATTGCACAAGTGAATGCATGTGTACACCATGGAGCTTATTTACAAGCCCCCCATGCGCTGCCTGTGCGTCACTTTTCCCCCATGTTAAAAGTCACGCACAGGTGGCGCAAAGCAAGGGACTTGTAAATAAGCTTCCAGAAGTTTGCGCAATTTTTCTTTCCAATGCCCATTCATTTCTGCCCACACGGTTTTCCGCATCCACGCGTCAGCTCCTAAGTGCAACATTTTCCGCTTAGGTGCACTCTTCCCAACTTCTTTGCAAATTTCATCAGCTGTGTGCACTCTGACACAGTGTCTGTGCACTTACTTCCACATGCAGACAGACTGCCCATTCTGTCTCCACGCGCTAGACCTGGATGTGGTGCCCCCATGCACACGGTCATGCATGCACAAGTGCCACCCGGCTGGTCTGACGCGCTTGGTGTGGGTGCCCCCATGCAGTCATGCATGCACAAGTGCCACCCGGCTGGTCTGACGCGCTGGGTATGGGAGCCCCCATGCACACGGTCATGCATGCACAAGTGCCACCCGGCTGGTCTGCGCTGCCCACCTGTAGATCTGAGGCTTGCAATCCCGGCGGTGTGCACAGCTGATCCTCTCTAAGAGCAGTGTCGCGCGCGTTCGCTCTGCAAAGTCTGCAATGCTGTCCCAGCCCGCGTGCCCCCTGTTTTAACCTGTGAGTGCGCGGAATTCCCAGGCCGGCGCGTGCTGAGCCTGGCCAATCAGAGGCTCGAGCGCACCCTATTGGAAGCCTTCGAGGCAGCATCATTTCGGGGAAATCAGGCCGTTGAAAAATATAGAGCTGCCGGGGAAGTCCGCCGCCTCCTCCCTCTCCTCCCCGATTGAAGCGGCCGCCGTTTCCAAACAATGCCGCTCTGGCTTCCTCTGCTGGCGCCGCGCACGCCCCTCACAGCGCCATAATGCATGTGCCGCGGAGCAACGAGACCCGCAGTCAGCTGCAGGATTTACGCTGGCCAACTTTTTCTCTGATAAATTAACATTTCCTTTTCAATTCCTCCGGTGTTTATGGGAGTCTCCCAAATATAGGGACTTTTTCATGAGAGGCTTAAGACACCTCAGCGTTACTTTTTCAAGGCTCCGGCGGCGCAAGCCGCTCAAACATGTCCACGAGGCCACGCAAAGCAATTCTGCGTGGCGTAGAATGACCTCAAGATATGCAGTAAGGCAAAGGAGCACACGTTGCTGCATCAAGGAGGCACTCCAAAGGTGTTGCAGTGGGTTTTCAGAGGGGAAGCAGGATGAGGGCGAGGCACCTGGGAGTGGGGCTGGTGCACCCGGAAGAGGGGCGCAGGACACATGCGTCAGGCAGCGAGGCTCCTTCGCCAGGGCGAGGGGTGTACCACCGTGGGGAGCAGGGTGGGGGTGTTCAGTTGCACAAGGGAGATAGACACTGGCACCTAAAGCAAGGGAAAGGGGCTCCTGCAAGGGGGGGCTGTGAAGGGCAGCTGCACGAGGAGACAGAAATGGGGCACCCGCAGAAGGAGTGAAGGGCAGCTGCCCCGGGTGAGGGGCACCTGCAGCGGGGTAGGAACACGTGCAGCACGGAGCAAGGCTTCGGATGAGGGAAAGTGACTGACTGGTCGATAAGAGAGCGGGCGCAGCAGGAAGACACCCGCTGGACCAGGGAGACCAGGGCGGCGACACCGCGGCGGAACCAGGGCTGCTGCCTTCAGGACAGGGTGGCTTGCTTTAGCATGAGGGTGGGCACACGTTGCTGCACTGAGTTCATTGGGCATGCAGTTGGCAGCGCTAGGTTGGGTATGGCAGCACCAATGTGGCCCTGCTGACTGGACCAGGGCGAGGACTGACAACGCAATTTCTCTTTTCAACCTGCGCCTCACAACAACCAAGTGCGACCTTGTAAAAGAAAGCAGTAGAGACCGGGGCCTTTCTTTTAGAGGGGCACTCCTCTTAAAAAAAAAAAAAGTTTTCTCAGTCCCGTTTACAATTATGCTGTTTGTTATGAGGTGATGCACAACAGATACTTGAAACTCCACGGGTCTGCAACAGGGCCTCTCCTCTTGATACTCTTCTGCAGGAGTAAATGCACAAGCCAGTTTTCATTGTAGTGCAAAATGATAAGTGAAATAGTTGTAATACAAATCACATTTGCGAGAGATTAAGCTATTGCCATTGTAAATGACAATGCCATTTATTTATCTGTTTTCAAAACTAACACATAAATAAAAAGTTTGTCATTCATAATGCCAATAGCTCAAACTTTTCCAAAGGCGAAACCGTTGCATTGTAAATGCTTGTTTAGTTTCTGTTTTGTCCTTGTCTTTTGCTGTTTTACCTTGGGTACTCTGTTTAATATATTTACAGGTTTTCTTTCTACCCCTTGCAATACCTTGCATGGCCAATTTATGTCATTGCTGTTACTCGTCCTTTTATAATACAGCCTTGAAAAAAGCCTAGGCCTGCGCGGCATTGTTTAGGGCGAAACACGTGTCGACAGCTAATTTGAAGAAATACCTGTAAAGAGTTGCAATAGTATTTTGACATGGCTGTTAAACTAAATATCAAACTAGTCCATGAAGTCACTAACTAACACCTCTTTTGATATTCATCTATCAACCTCTGTAGTGTCAAAGTACCTTTGCATTAAGCAATAGGATTCAGGCCAAAGCATCCACATATCATCACCTTCGTACTATTGTACTACTATCTACATTGGTGTTTCCCAAGAAGCTCAATAGGATGCTGTAGGGACACTAAGCCAGAGATGAAATCTGTCTGCTGGCACCCGACAGAGGCCAGGACCAAACTCAGGGTCATCCATACCATGTGTAAGGCCTGGTGGGCAAAGGACTGTCTGTTAATGTTGGCATCTCACTTCGAGTCAAACGGGACCCTTGATCACCCAAAGTCCATGGAAACAGAGGAAACATGGTGCAAGGTTTTTTTTTGCAGATTTATATAGCGCGAACTCAACCCGAAGGTATTGGAGCACTTTAAAAGAGCACCAGTTATGTTACACAAGGACACATTCATTTCTTTGGTAGGCACTGGGCGATTAAGTGATTTGCCCAGTATCACAGGATGTGGACGCCACCCCGGGGCTCGAACCTTGGTTTCCCAGCTCCAAAGTTGGCAGTCTAGACATCAGACCACATCCTCTCCCCTGATTTTGCGAGCCCAAGTCCCCAGGGCATGAACAACACTGAATCCGGTTCAGAGAGGGATTGGCTTGGCAGTTCAGGCTGGACTGTTCCCATTGGAGCAGGGTCATGACTGATTTGCTTATAGCTGGGTCTAACCTGAGGTGGCATGGTGCGCAAAAGAACGATGGATTGGAATGCTACCCCAAGCGATTTCCACTGGTTAGACACATTTCAAGCATCCTCCCCTCACCTTTTGTGTGTTCCACACTGAGCCCAAACCTGGAGGTAGGGTGAGCACCATATGATTCAGGAGACAAAAAATGCAAGACGTGAGGGGAGGAGCCGAATTTCGCGCGAAATTTGGCTTGACAGAATAGGGAGTCGAGATACCTAGGACAACATGGGGGCGTTCTGAAAAATAGAGGACTTATTGGGAGTGTTGCCTATTACAGCATACACCCTTATCGCAGAACAGATTACCAGCAGTGAAGGAGTAGGAAGATTTACACAGAATCACGTTGGTTAAAGATTAGTTGGTTAAAGACTGTGTCCAATTCATATCCTCTCCTTTCGGCTTCATCGCTACATGTACTGGATACCTTTACTTATAAGTCTATATATATGTCTATTTATTCGTCTGGAAACCAGTGCTATTACAGTTAACCTGAAGATCTGCCCTGAAGAAGCCCATAACGGGCGAAACGCGTTGGCTATTTCTTGGCTTTGTCTTTGAACATCCTATATTGCGAATATTGGCTGTCTATTTTATCATCTTGTCATGTAGACATATTAAAAAAGGACTTTTTCATATCAATGAAGGACACGTGTTTCGTTTTGATGTGTTGATACATTTTATAACTATTTTCACTGCTGCCTCTCTATTTGCTTGCTATCATGTGGTAAACTGTTTAATAATGAGTGTAGGATCTTAAAATTGAAGGTACGGAAATGGAAAAGACTGCTTAAAAAAAGACAGGATTAGGGGCCAGATGTAGGTAGGCATTTACCGGTCGGTAACGGCCGAATTCGGCCGTTACCGACCGGTAAATGCAATTTGAGATGTAGGGCCCTGTATTTTACAGAATCGGTAAATTTACCGATCAGTAAATTTACCGATTCTGTAAATACCGAATCGGTATTTTTTCCGATTCGGTAAAATTGATATGTAGGTGGGACTCTTCTGAGTCCCACAAGCATTACAGAATCGGTATTTTACCATCAAATACTATTTGATGGTAAAATACCGATTCTGGTGTGCATGCACATGTGTGCATGCACACCTGTGCCATATAACAGGCAGACCTGCTCTTAGGGCAGGTATGCCTGCCACATGGCCCCCGAACCTTTTTTGGGGGTGCTAGAGGGTGTCAAAGTGACACCCCCTGCACCCTTGTCAGAATCGGTATTTACTGATTCGGTAAATACCGACCGGTAATGCCCCATTCATTCCTATGGGCTTCAAAGCCCATAGGAATGAATGGGGCATTACCGGTCGATATTTACCGAATCGGTAAATACAGATATTTACCGATTCGGTAAAAGGAACATCTGGATGTTCCTACATATCCACCCCTCAGATTTACCGATTTTTAATTACCGAATCGGTAAAATTCGGTAATTAAAAATCGGTAAATTTTATATACCTACATCTGGCCCTAGGTAACAATGGAGTGTCTCCGCTTTGCAAAACTTGAGAATAGAAAATAAGTTGAAGGAAAGGAAATTAAAATATATGACTAAAAATCGGCAAACAATGTTTGAAGTGATAGGCACAAATAACATAAGATTATTCTGGCAATTGGTTCAGGAGGGAAATGTGCAAGGGGAATTGCAGTGGGAGAAGATGATTGGATTAATTAAGTAAGCAATCTGTATTATAACAAGAGGTTAGACGACAATCCGGAAAAAATGACCAGACTGGGGAAGAAATGGAGCTGTATTTCTCTTTCCAAAAAATAAAAGAAACCATCCAATCTCTAAAACGAACTAAAGCAGCAGGGCCAGACAACTTAGAAGCAATCATAGTAAAAGATAATGTGGATTGGTGGGTTAGCTTTTTAAATGTCAGCTTCAGAAATGTCTTAATTTATGGGATTTTCCCAGAAAGTTGGAAAAGGGCACTAGTTACCCCCAATATATAACAAGCATTTGCAATGCAATGGGTCTCACATTTACGCGAGTTTGAGCTAATGACATTGCAAATAGCAATGACTTGAATTTTTGTTTTTAAAACATAAAAGGCATTGTCATTTATAATGCCAATAGCTTAAACTTGCGTACATTCGAGACCTATTGCATTGCAAATGCTTGTTTTCTTATATGATAGATTGTGAATATAGTACTATGGGCAGCTGAATTGTTTATAAAACAAGTAAACTATTAGCTTGCACATATTAAGTCTGTACACATTTCAAATTAATGACATTGTTTTGTATTTGCAGACCTGAAAAATCCTTTCTTCAGGTGCTACGCATCGGCTGTGCTAGTTTGGAAATCTATATAAAGGAATATTATAGAAAAGTTTTGCATCAGCATTCAAGACTTACCACCATCTGTTAATACAAAATGTACATTTTTGTTGCCTCTCGTTTAGTGTATTCAACGTTTGTAATGTATGGTCAATGTGCAGTGGACCATTGATGAGGGCATTGGTCCTTCTTACAAGTTCTTCTGTACACGGTAGGGATTATTCGAGGCAGTGCAGCTTTGAATCCCCTGGCTTCATCCCCAAATTTGTTTAGCATGGCATAGGGAGACCCGCCTGCTACACTCTTTCTGGTCCCTTGGACCTGATTTCATTGGAACAGATTGGGTCAGACATTCTGAGCTACAAGTCTCCAGCATCTTATGACTTATAGACCATTCCTACAGCAAAGACTGGTGAGCTCAAATCATAGATGGAACTACAAACATTGAGGGGTGTGTACCTGCCACATCAATAGCCATTAACTAGACCACTGGATGCCAGCACAAGGGGATGAAGTGCCTTGATGCGCTCCATGCACATTTAGGAACTAGTCACTATTTTAGATTTGGGGAAAAGGGGGTGTTTAGTAGCAAGATCTCAGTGACCGTCCAAAACATCAGATGGTATCTTCGAGTGGGACATGGGCAATGGGTTTTTAATCCTATCAGCTGTCTCTATCCAGGGGAGTTGGAATACAGTATTAAAGGGAGGAGTATTCGTACTTCAAACATTCTGTCTTACTGTTGGCTGCTTTTTTAAAAAGTAACTTTATTGGCATTTATATCACACCGACATCCAGGATAAGCAAATATCCTGTATCATAAGCATACGTCTTCCCCCCAGGGTCCCCCTTTGTAATCCCTGAAGAATAAAATAACACAATTTCACAATGGGACTGTTTTGTGTATTGGTTTCACCTTTGCACTGTGTTAAGTTAGCATGAGCTTATTAGAAATTTAGACGCCATTTTTCGTTTTCTGCTGCCTCTGCACACAACACATTTTGTTATTAAAGCTTTTCGCCTAGTTAGGTATTTTGCTTTACTCGAGAATAACATGTTTGCTTATAATATCAGCCTTGCTTGGTATGCTATGTCTGTACAGTGAGTGCCGAGGCCATCAAGGTTATTTCAACACAGCGCTTATTGTTTGGATTGATCAGCGCACAGAGTAGACATAATATGGATGCCGCTGCGGCCAACTTTGGGTTTAGGCGCGTTTAATAAGGCACTGCATGAAGCAGGATGAACACGCACTTGATGAATATCCGTATGCAGAGAGTTGGTGCAGGAGATGGTGTGATCCATTGTTGCTGAACCCAAAGGTATGGGCCCGCCCTTCCAAACCCGAAGAGACCTTCTGTAGATATAATATAATATACTAGCAAGGGAGGGTAAACTGAGGTTCTATTTAAACCTTTTTCCTTTAGCATTTTACAATGCTTTCACCCTTTGTTTATTATGAATAGTAACCATGCTGTTAACCTTGTTCCTTATAATATGTTTGCTTGTATTAGCTAAGATACTGCGTTTGAGAACACTGCATTAGAAATAAACATTTCTAACTCGCACGTGTCCTCATTGACTCCTCGTTCTGGGTTGTCTAATCATTGGGGGTCGGTAAGAACCAATGAGACACTGATAGCTAGTCTGGTAGGGGATTTTGGATCCTAAGGTGAGTTTTGGTACACCCTAATTCACTGAGGTTCCAAGTCTCTATGCACAGTTTTGTATATGAGCAGAAATCCCTGCTACAGGACGAGCCCACCACCAAATTCAGAGAACTGACATTGAAAAAAACATCTTTCAGCTTGTTGATTTGCTCCATAATGTTTGCAATTTTTCTCGCTCTGATATGCCAGAATTGGGAGCCCCTTTTCTAGATGCTTGTTTCAACTCAATTTCCCAACAACTTCCCTCTGATCTCGAAATTCTTCACCAGGTTAAGGCAAGAGTGACTGTGGTATCATTAGATCCAGTGAGGCCCCACTCTTGTTTTAGTAGAGACGTCGCATGGCTTCTTTCGATTCCGCTGTCTCCTCTTGCCTCACCTATCTACAATATGACAAACTACGAAAACTCGGGTTGGTGGCTTGGAGATAGTTCAGAAGTAGTTTTCTGAGTAAGTAGACTATTTAGGCATCCAAGAGGCGTGCTACGCTTTCATCTTATACCAGACATCGGGCATCCTTCATACAGCGGTGGAGTTCCCATCAGTTGGATCCTTAGTCTTACCCTACCTCATATTACGGTGCATGGATGGATTTAATCCAGGTATCTCTACCTTAGAGATTCAGGATAATATGTACCATGGTTTTGTGTCACTATGGAACCTCGCAGGGTGGCTGTATAGCAAAGAGTGAGATTTCATCACGCCGCGAGACCATGTTGCATGGCTTGATCAATCTAGAATATTGCATGGCAGCAAACCGCGGCATTGCTTAACTTTGCAGCAGAGAGAGCGCGGGTGTTCCACACATCCACCCATGCATTGACATTTCCAGCTTTACCAACACTGATAACTTGGGAATGAGTAAGAATCGATACATGCCCATCTTAGATGCAATGACGAGGAATACCTTTAGTTCACCTTGTGTGCTGCAGAATGCAGAACACTATGAAAGAGGGACCTCTCCTGAGCCTGGTTTTTGTGGCCCTTCACAACAAAAATCCTGGCTACAACAATGGCGTACGAGTGCATAATTTGGCAGCACTTTGCACACCAGTTCAGGCAGAGCACAAATGCACCATATAAAATATTGAATGTAATAATAATAATATTTTATAAAATATTACATATGGCACATACCTGCCCACCTTTTCTTGCTGCAATGCGTAAAAAATTGATGAATATGTTCGTCAAAGGGCAACAATTGGAGCCTATTGAGCAAAATCTGAGTTGATTAGGAAGCTATTAAAAAGTTTACGTAATTGACCACCTATTCAATCTGGTTTTTCACCTTGGGATCTTCTGCTTGTTCCCAATGTGTCCCATTTCAGTTTTAGCCTATTGAGCGCATCTTTCCTTTTCGTTTCTCCAAGTTGCCGCAGCTACTCGATCCTTTTATCTTTAACACCAATTTTGTAAAACATTTGGGTCGGAAGATATTAAGACAATGACCTAGTTTTATTCCTAACGTTATTTTCTCCTTCCATTTGGACCAGATTATTCTTCCAGAGTTTGGCCCAAAACACAAGACCGTGCATGGAGATAGATCACTAGATATATGTTAAAGCGTGAAACTAACGCTTGCAAAGTGAGGCTGTATCAGTTGGTGACTACCAGCATGCTCTCTGCAACTCCAAGTCCTGGAAGCTCTTTAAGATGGTGTGATTTCTCCAAAGTGCAACACAACTAACAAATGTAAACCATGGTTGTCAATCACCGGGCAGCAGCCAACGAATCAGCTTGCGGCAAATATCCAGGAAAGAAGTTGGGCATTCCATAGAATGTATGGCGAAACATGGTGAAGATACACGCAGTAACTTGGGGATCAGCCAAGTTAGTCTAGTTTATAGATCCTATGCTGGTGATTAAAATAAACAGAGCACTGTTGAAACAAAATAACACATTAACGACAGGTCTCGCTATGTGTGATGAAAACCGGCTTCACCATGGCAAACCTACAGCCACATAGGATATACAATCAGTTACAAGCACCAAAAGCTGACTAACCTGAAGGGACGTCACAAATCAAGGCATTAACTGGTGCAGACCTTTATCAGGTGTAAAGGTAAGGCTGGTCAAAGCGGGCGCGAGCTACTATCCTACCCACCTTAATAAATGCGTCCGGGTAAGAGAATCGCAAAGCGCATTACACCCTTCAAGCAATGTGTCACTAGATTACATAACAGTTGCTGTAAAGTCCCAGATTCCAAGTATGCAGCACTGCCACCAAATATGCGATGCCTGTCAACAGTAAAGTCGCAGTTGATTAGTGGTCACTACCAGTAAAACAAGCGTGCGCGCCTCGCGCTAAAATTGGGAGGGTTGGGGAGTGCAGCCAACCGCACACAAAGCGTTTCCCTTGCGGAAGTGAGCCAGGGACACCATGCGTTTGTAAGTTAAATACAAACATATGGTGTCAAGCTCGCTCCCGCAAGGGATTCGCCAAATGTGCACGGGTTGCCATTGAAGGCAATGGAACACGTGCACGTTTTTGGGACTGTTAGACCTGTCTGCTTCTGGGAGTATCTTTACCATTAATTATTTATTTTGTCCCCTTTGGCCTTCCAGCGAATCCAGTTATGTTTTTTTTTTATGTCCTCCAGAACTTTTCTAGTATTGGCGCGGGGGATAGGTGTTCCTTGAACCTGTTATTTTACTAAGGCCTAGTTCCCCTCAGAGAAGTAAACTGTCAGCAACTGAGACCTAAAATGGTGGCTTATAACTGCCATAACGGTCACCTCAGGGAGGCAGACCCATAGGACAGCATAGGGAAGGTTCTGGAACCATCTAGCAGGTTCTAGTGGTCTGAGGCCAGCCTATAAAAGGCCAGTAACCGGGCAGCCATTTGGTGCAGATAGAGAAGTGACCAGTGTGGAGGGAGGCAACTTCATGAGAAGGGCTGTGCACTGGTAGGGGCGAGATCGACCTGTGGGCCGACTGTTAACCTGCTTGGATGTGACCTCTCATGGGCTGACCAAACCCCACTGAGGCAGAAAAACACTTGAGTACCAGGACACCTCATTATCACCTCAAAGCCACTGGAGACGCTAACGGTGTAAATACTGAGGAACAGCGGGGTTCGTACATCCAAGGGACGACCCTGACGTCAGTGAACTCGGTACCCCATTGGTGATACGCTGCAAGAGAAAGGAGGAGGGGGCTGAGAGCGAAGCCTCGGAGACTGAAGCGCGTGAGGTGAGGTGTACTCACTGCGGGGGAAGCGGCGAAGTCTGCTGGAGTCCATTCTGAGAGAAGGCGACCTCCGCGCCGTGAGTTCCCTGATGCGGCATCGGTGGAAACAGGGCTCAGCTGCTCCACGTTGACATCCGGGAAGTTCCGGAAGGTGATGTCGGAGGAGGAGGCGGACCAGAGCCAGAGGAGCCCGGGTGAAGGAGAAGGCGGACCAGCACCAGAGGAGGCCGGGTCAAGGAGGAGCTTCCAGAGGTGACACCATTGGAAAGAGAGATCGGCGGGGGCTGCGACGCGTCTCTCCAAAACCAGAGGAGAAGATCGGCTGATTCTTCCGGGCCGGTGGCAAGGAGCTCAGCCCTCACCGAAACGATTCCAAGGGCGAAGCTGCATAACGGGACTGACCCGCTCAAAAGAAGGAACTCCAGCAGAGTCAAAGTAAGCTGGGACATACACGGGTAGTGGGCGGAATGAATGAATGAATGAATGAAAATTGCACTTGTATAGCGCTAACTACCCGGAGGCCTCGTAGCGCTTGTGACTGAATTGCTTAACGCGAGCTCAGGGTAGTTCAGCAGGTTTTGACATACAGGTGCGTTTTCAGGGCTTTCCTGAAGGACAGGTGGTTGCTGTTTCCTCGAAGGGATAGAGGGAGGGTGGTCCAAAGTTTAGCCGCAGTGTGGGAGAAAGAGCGGCCTCCCCAGCGGGCTTTCCTGACTCTGATGGAAGTGGCCAGCTGGAGGGTACAGGAACGAAGGGAGCGGGACGGGACATAAGGAGTAGCCAAGGGATGTAGGATTGCGGGACCTGTGCGATGAAAGGCTTTATGTAAGATACACATAGCCTTAAATTGCACTCTTGCCACTATAGGGAGCCAGTGAAGCTCCCTTAGAGCGTTCCTCGCTGACTGCCAGCGGGGGAGGTTATAGAGTAGGCGAGCCGCACTGTTTTGTGTGACTTGGAGCTTCTGGGTGGCGAAGGTCGGGGCTCCCATATAAAGAGCATTCCCGTAGTCCAGGCGTGAGAGTATAAGGGCCTGGACCAGGACCCTCCTTGCCTGGAATGGGAGCAGAGGGAGCACCTTCCGCAACATCCTCATAAGCCCAAAGCAAGTGGCGGCGGTCTTTGTAGCTTGGACCGAAAAGTCCAAAGCTTTGTCGAACCAGATCCCGAGGCTTTTTATTTGGGATTTAGGGACGGGGGCGGGCCCAGACATGGTGGCCAGATGGATGCAAGGGCAGAGGGAGAAGGGTTGCCCAGTAAGATGACATCTGTCTTCTCCCCATTAAGTTTCAAGCAGGAGGATTGCATCCATCTAGCAACAGCCTCTAGACAGGGGCCTAGGGTGTGGGACGATCCCTCAGAGTGGTCTAAGGAGACCACCAGTTGAGTATCGTCTGCGTAGGTGACAATACGCACACCGAAGGGATGGACTATCCTGTCTAGGGGTTCCATGTAGGCATTAAAAAGGGTGGGGCTCAGGGAGGAGCCCTGGGGGACCCCACACCTGAGTGGGTGTTTGGGAGATACCGTCTCACCCTCAAAGACCTGGAAGAAACGGTCAGCTAGGAAGGATGTCACCCATTCCAGGGCCCTGCCCGACACGCCCATGTCCGCCAGTCGTTGTAGTAGCGTGACATGGTTGACCGTGTCGAACGCGGCGATGAGATCTAATAAGATAATGGCGACTTTTCCACCCCAGTCCAACACGGCTCTCGCCTCTTCCGTTACCGCTAAGAGGGCGGTTTCGGTCCCATGCAGAGGGCGGAACCCTGTCTGAGAGGCGCGCAATAGACTGTTGGACTCCAAATAGTCCATCAAGGTGTTATTTACGTGCCTCTCAAGCAGTTTGCTCAGCCAAGGGAGTAAGGAGATGGGACGGTAATTCGCCAAGTTGTTCTGGTCGAGATTGG
This sequence comes from Lissotriton vulgaris, assembly GCF_964263255.1. NCBI lineage: Eukaryota > Metazoa > Chordata > Amphibia > Caudata > Salamandridae > Lissotriton > Lissotriton vulgaris. The sequence continues at coordinate 301,762,168 of NC_141686.1, read as the reverse complement.
GCTTCTTCAATAGGGCCCTCACCATCGCGCACTTCCATGGAAGTGGTACGGATTTAGAGGTGATGGATGTGTTGAGAACGTCCAATATGACCCGGCGGAGGCAGTACCGAGCTGAGCTGGGCTCTGGAGGGTGTCGGGCTGTGGCTGCAGATACAGCAACCAGGCCGGTGGTGCTTTTAAACTGTCCTGCAGCCACACGAGAATCCAGCCTTAGGAATTGGACCTACTTAACCCTTGAACTGCCGAACTAAGTGAGGGAAGAGTTTGGGGCGGGGGAGTGAACCACTGGTAGTGTACAGCCCCGGTGGAACAAGGAGAAAAAGGCTGAGTTAGAAGCCCGAATTGTAGAGAGATTATTCCAGGCATTAAAAATGTATGTAGGGCTGCCTGAGTATTCCTTATAGAAGAAGGGGAATCTAAGTAGAAACAAAGAAAGTGTGTTTCTAACCTACCTGTTCTTTTCTAGTGGTGCAGCTGTGCAAACTAATGACAAAGATGTTGAGAGACAGTGATCTTTAAACCTTTTTGACCCTGCACGCCCAGGGGTAATGCATAAACCGGTTACCCTCAAGGAAACATCAAACTGAGTACCCCTTTTGCACTTATATTGTACTGCTATCTCTAGAAGGAAGGTCAGGTTATCTTCTAAGAACTCTTCCAATGGAGGGAGAAAAATGTCTAAGAATGTAATGTAAGAATGTGATAAGTGACAATATTGTACTAAATTGGAAAGTGTCGTACTGATGTGAAGAAAATATTAAGGAGCACAGAGAAAACAGAGTTAATTTTATAAAGTACGATCTGTATTTTTCTAAAACTGGTGTGGAGTCTTTATTTTTAGTGGTAAGTCATTGAGTTACTTTGAGTAAGTTTATAAGCACAACACGTAAGCCTTTGAGGTTAGCTGTTTCCATTCTGTGCCAGGCTACCCAATGTAGTCTAGGTTTCCTAGGTCTAACATTATTGGTGTTGTTTCAGCGGTGGGATCGAGCTTGTGCTTACATCTACTCAGTAGTAACGCAGTGCATACCACAGGCCTACACCTGGAGTTTTCTCCAAGCGGACTCCCTGATTAAAATTTTGTGTTTCCAAATTTACTCCTGGTGGTGGGTGGAGGTTGTCCTCACATCACATACTTCCTTGTTCTCTCCTGAGTACCATTTATTACCCTATCACATAATGGAATTAAACCTTGAGGAGATGGAGACCTATACTGCGGCCCAACTCAGGGATTTCTGTCAAAGGAATGGGGTATTCTACAAAAGGGGTGCCAAGAAAAGTGAGTTGCAAACAAGCTTGAGGGCGTGGGTGGAAGCTCATTTGGAGAAGGAACTGGAAAAGGAAGAGGCTGATAGAGACACTGTCATTGGAGCAGAGCTGTTGTACCAAACTGAGGGGGGGAACCTACTGACAGGTCCCAGGACACTTTCAAGGGAGGGCAGCAGTGTCTCGGTGAGGAGTCTAACCGAAGCTGAACTGGCAGACAGGAGGGAAGAGAGGAAGCTAAGCTGGGAGTTAGCTAGATTGGAGTTGGAAAAGGAGGAAAAGAGACTAGCTCATGAAGTAACTCTTAAGGAGCTGGATCTCAAGGCCCTGCAAATAGGGACTCCCAATCCTAATAATGGTGGCAGCGAAACCAAGGAGATAACCAGGGAACCCAGACCCTATTTACCCAAGGATGTAGTCGCTAGCTACAGTGCAGGTGATGATATTGCTAAGTGGCTAGCTGCCTATGAGGTCTCCTTAAGAGGCCATGGGTACGATCCGCATTTTTCTAAAACTGGTGTGGAGTCTTTATTTTTAGTGGTAAGTCATTGAGTTACTTTGAGTAAGTTTATAAGCACAACACGTAAGCCTTGGAGGTTAGCTGTTTCCATTCTGTGCCAGGCTACCCAATGTAGTCTAGGTTTCCTAGGTCTAACAGGGACAAAAACCAAAGTGATAGCTTAAGGTCTTTTTCCTATGCAGCGCATGCGCTCTACGTAGGCGAGACCTAAAAAGGAGGATGGCACACAGCCCCAGAATTATTGCCTTATTAGCTTGTGGATATGGGGGAGAAAGTATTCTCTAAGATATTGCTAGGCGTAAAGAAGTCCTGGGTAGAGCAGAATAACTTGATCCTGATAGAGCAAGATGGCTGTAAAGAGGTCCACTCAACAATAGATCATTACCATAGCCTATGGGCAACGGCAAGATGAGTAATCAAACTACAAAGCAGATTGTTCTGCTGTTTTGCCGATTTCCGAGCTGCTTTTGATTTGGTTGATCATAAGCTATTGTCGATTTTATTGAGGTGGCTTCAAATCAATAAAGTGATACGCTCACTAATTCAGGAAATGCACTCACAGAACTGGGCAAGGGTAATCTTAGACACCCTTGGGACGCTATCAAAGACAATACAGATAAAGAATGGATTACGCAAGGCTACGTTCTGGCCCCACTACTATTCTCTTTGTCCTAAGACGGGGGGACCCACATATATTGTTTTCTATCCGCTGACGATTTAGTGATAGTGGACATGACAGAATTGGGTTTGCAAAAACAAAAACTGGACATGTTTTATGATTACTGCTTAAAGAAATGCCTTACGATCAATTTAGAAATATACTAATATAATGGCGCTGGTGAAAGGAAAGGGATCTTTTAATCTTTTAACAGGCAATCGGGAGAGGTCAAAGTTAAGGAGGTGGACAAATATAAATATTTGTGTATGTGGTTTGACTCAAAATTAAACTGGAGGGACCATATAGAATCACTTAATGCAAAGGCTCTCTCTTCAGTACGGGGCCTAAAACAATTCAAGCGGAAATATGGAGTCCCGCCTCAGTGGCTAATTCTATCAGCTTTCAATGCAAGGGTCCGCCCACAATTCCAATACAGAGTGAAGGTTCCATCTTCAGGATGTAAATTGGATTGGAATCTTGAGGATGGTAAATGTGTGAAGCAGCTCCTTGCTCTCCCGGCATCAACATCAATCCAGGCTGTGAGAGTGGAACGCCAACTTACAGCCTGGAGCTATCAAGGATTGCGAGCTACATTGAATTTCTGGCAAAGACTGAGTAGAGTATGCACCACCCAAATATCACACCTCTGTAAAAGAGAAATAGAGGAAAGTGAACTGAGCCGGGCATCCCAAGTTAGACGTGCGCTAGGTAAGATTTGCGTTAAAGTATCATTAGAAGCAGAACAATTGAAATTAGGGCAGCAGATCCCCAAACAAGAGCTACCCGCTATTATAGCCAAACAGGCTCGAGAAGAAGATTTACTTTATTTTGGGAGCAAACCGTCCACCCAGTTCCTGGTAAAAGGGTGGAGCAATTATCATATGTTCCCCTACATTGAGACCATGCCAAGTCTTAAGCTTAAAAATGTGGTATTGAAATTTAGAGTTGGTCTGAACCAATGTAATGCAGGCAGGAAGATAACAACTGCAATGAGAAATTAATAGTGGGCTAGAGGTAAAATGCAGTGGGCCACACATCTTGCTGGACTGTTTGTGGTTTCCAGAAGAACCTCGTTTTACTACGTATAGAATTAATAGGGATCAAGCTCTTAGTCTGTTGATAAATTTGAGATTTGTAAATGTTGTGTGTGCAACAGGAAGATTTTTAATTGCAATACAGAAGTCGTTGTTAATATAACTTGAAATGGGCTAAGGGGCAGAAATGTGACTTTATCCACTCTCTGAGGACGTTCTGGAGTTCACGTATGTATATAGTAATGTACACTTTACTTACATGTAATTCTTCCCATAACTAGTCATGAATTAAGAGCTTTTTGCTTTAGCGTGGCGCTGCTCCAGTTGTATCAGCTTTTTACTGTATTTTGTTTTGTTTTTATGGTTGCGCTTTTTGTATTATTTGTATTTATAATTGCATCTTTTTATTGTGGCACCTTTCATGGCAATATTAGCCGAATAAAGTACATTGATGATGATGATATGATTTAGGAAGTGGCTGTAAACCTGTGCCTAATTAGTAAAATATTAAGTGCCAGGGCTCTGAGCAGGAGGCCACTGCAGCTTGCACCACCCATCGCCCTTGTCATCGCTGCCAAAACAACTCCTAACCATCTCTCTCGCATGTAAATGCGACAGTTCAGGTTATTCCAGGTCCCCAAAGCTAAAGGAATGGCTGGGGTGGGGAGGCAGGTATTAGTATTTTTTTATGTATATTGTTTTCCTAAACAACTGTTATACTGCTCCTCTCTAAAATTGCATGAGCAGCGCCACCTTGTGGCAGACTGCCCTAAGTGTGGTGTTGACATTTAGGTGCCAGTGCTCAGCACCAGAAAGCTCCGGCTCAAATTAAGCACTGCTTGTATACTGACCTCCACCTGTGGGGGCAACTGCGAAAGAAGAGTATCTGAGCAGAGAGCCCCCTCACGTCACACATTGGACTCTGACGTCATAGCGCTTTATTTTTATGTGGTCCACCGCTCAAGTGAGAAAAAGGTGAGGCACCTATCCATGCCCTACTTAATAAATAAATAAATAAAAAGTCACGTTTTAAGTGAAAACCTCTTTGTCAAATACTTGAAGCAGACAGCACCCCTCCCCCACACACGCACCGCCTCCACTTCTTCTCACTCCCCCTCTTCCTCTGCTGGTGGTAGAGTCCGGGCCCAAGTGTCACCATAATGGCGGATGGAAGGGCCATGTCACCTGTCATTGGTTAGTATATTTTACTTACCTAGGTGTCGGAATGTGACTCCTTTCACAAGTACAAGGCAAGTGCCCAGAGGCCTGAGGAGGTGGGCGAGCTGGACTTCCTCATGCAAACAGGGGCTTCTATCACTGATCCATGGAAACAAACAGTGTAGTGAACTGTGAATGGTGGAGAAGATATAAATGATGCTTCTACACAATACCAGCTGTGGACATACATGCATCTATCTTTGAAAGCAGAATGCTGACATTCACAGTAATTTGGCACTCTGGGCACCCCTAGAAATAGCGCTCGAAAATAACTCGTGAGCTGAAAGGTATAATGTACAGCCACAACACTGTGCCAACAGTGCCACGTAAACAATGTCTGACAGGAGCACCGTTCATATCAACAATACTGTGCCTCAAGAGTCCTGTGCTAGACCATCAGCAAAACTGTGACAGGAGAAATACTTCAACACAGAAATACTGTGCCCCTAGAAGCACGCTCAAACAACTACAGCCTTCCCATCAAAGGCATTGTGCAATCATGGACGAAGCATATAGTGAAAAGTGCAAGAGGAGAAATATTCACTAGTTATAATACTGTGCCACAAGAAATACCTCCCCACAGAAATACCGTGCCACTAGAAAAATGCTCAAAACAAAATAGGCTTCCTATCAACGACATTGCGCAACCATGGACAAAGCATATAATGAAAAGTCCAAGATGAGAAATATTCACTATTCATAATACTGTGCCATGAGAAATACTTCCCCACAGGAATAATTTGCCACTAAAAGTGTTGTCAGACCACTGTAGGCTTCCCATAAATGACATTGTGCAATCATGGACAAAGTATATAATGAAAAGTGAAAGATGAGAAATATGCACTGTTCATACTTAATACTGTGCCATGAGGAATACTTCCCCACAGGAATGCTGTGCCACTAAAAGCATGGGCAAACCACTACAGGCTTCCTAACAATGACATTCGCCCTATAGGGAGGCATCATATAATGAAAAGTGTAAGAGTAAAAATATTCACTATTCATAATAGTGAATTTGAGAAATACTGTTTCTCATAAGTTCTGCCCCACCAGAAGTGATACTGCTATTGCAAAGTATACAGTGTCATCATGGGGTCATCTATGCCATATGGTGGGAGTACTTTCATCAAATGTGAATGCTAATCTGGCATTATTTCCCAAAACTGGAAACGTGCAATGGCTGTAACTCGGGAAACAGTCTTTACAACTTGAATTTTTGCATGGAGTGCCTTTACCATACATTTTTTACCACGCACGATTTTTTCCATAGATGGGCCTTTTCCACAAATGCCTTTACCACACAATAAATGTTTGTGTGTAGTGTGTGTATATATGTGTGTGTGTGTGTTTAGATAGATAGATAGATAGAGGGAGATAGATAGATAGATAGATAGACTGAGGGCGATAGATAGATAGATAGATAGATAGATAGATAGATAGATAGATAGATAGATAGATAGATAGATAGATAGATAGACAGATAGATAGATAGATAGATAGATAGATAGATAGATAGATAGATAGATAGATAGATAGATAGATAGATAGGACTGAAGGCGATCGATAGATAGATAGATAGATAGATAGATAGATAGATAGATAGATAGATAGATAGATAGATAGATAGATAGACTGAGGGCGATAGATAGATAGATAGATAGATAGATAGATAGATAGATAGATAGATAGATAGATAGATAGATAGGACTGAAGGCGATAGATAGATAGATAGACTGAGGGAGATAGATAGATAGATAGATAGATAGATAGATAGATAGATAGATAGATAGATAGATAGATAGATAGATAGATAGATAGATAGATAGATAGATAGATAGATAGATAGATAGATAGATAGATAGGACTGAAGGCGATAGATAGATAGATAGACTGAGGGAGATAGATAGATAGATAGATAGATAGATAGATAGATAGATAGATAGATAGATAGATAGATAGATAGATAGATAGATAGATAGATAGATAGATAGATAGATAGATAGATAGATAGATAGATTGATAGATAGACTAAGGGCGATAGATAGATAGATAGATAGATAGATAGATAGATAGATAGATAGATAGATAGATAGATAGATAGATAGATAGATAGATAGATAGATAGATAGATAGGACTGAAGGCGATAGATAGATAGATAGACTGAGGGAGATAGATAGATAGATAGATAGATAGATAGATAGATAGATAGATAGATAGATAGATAGATAGATAGATAGATAGATAGATAGATAGATAGACTAAGGGCGATAGATAGATAGATAGATAGATAGATAGATAGATAGATAGATAGATAGATAGATAGATAGATAGATAGATAGATAGATAGATAGATTGATAGATAGATAGATAAAACTTAACAATCACAAGAAGCACCGGGGCACTTTTTTGGGAAAATGTTGTGAGGATTCGTCAAACTTGCGCCAAAGATATAGGCAAGTCAAAAAATGCTTTTCCTATGAACATTCCGGCCGTTCACTCAGCCTTTGTCAACCTAAGTTCCTCATTATCTCGACAGATTAAATACTATCAGGTGTGCAGGTAGGTAAACATCAACGGAATACTTTCCGTTTTTAGAAAATAAATAAAGTGGTTATTTCGTTAGTATCCACCGTTTTACCTACACACAGTAACAGGCCATTAAAATCATTCAAGGCGCTTCACAACAGGTCCTGCAGCTTCAAAATGTAACGGTAAAAATATGTGCTCGATAACTTCCTTTTTGTTTCCCATTGTTGAAAATTAATGAGACCGCCACGTTTTATTCCAAATGATCATTCTTTTTCAGGCTCCTTCAATGTTCAGTCCCAGATCAGAGCATCATTCTTACTTTACTCAGTCATTTAAATGCTTTTCTTATCACTTTCCCAACACACCCTTTGTGTTAAATTTAATTTTCCCGTTATCCAACAAACTGCCACAAGCATTAGCCACTGGTGACAGGGCTCTCGCTCTCACTGCTCAGCTGCTGGCTACTTGGGGGAAAATGCGGTGGGCAGATTTACAAGGACTGGCGCATCCCAGCATATCAGCAGGTAAGCGCCAGTAAAGATGTGGCACGCAATTCTACCCTTGCGCCACCACGAATGCGTCGCATTTACAATGTAACGCACCGTGGTGGCAGGATAGCCAGATGCGTTTCGCATCTGATGGCGTAAGGGTGGCGCATTGCTGGAGTCGTGTCGCAAGCGCAACGCAACTCCCGCAATGCTCAGGGGCTGACCATACCTAACATGCTGCGTCACGCCTTACGCCTGCTTCAAGCAGGGGCAGGGTTTTGACGCAGCATGGACGTGAAAGCGACTCATTGAATCTTGTAGATTTCACTGCTTCACTTTTATGGGATTTACTTACGACGGAACGCCCCCCCCTGTGCTGGAACGCCCACTTGAAACAACTCAAGTTTAATGTGGCGCAGGGCTTTACAACGTGACGCATCTCCCTAGATGCGTCACGTTGTAAATAAGTCGCATAGTGGCGCATGGTTTACGCCGCTGCTCCGTCTTGGAAGTGACGCAACGTAAATGTGTTGCAAGGGACTTTTAAATCTGCCGCAGTGATGTTTAAAAAGGACGCAGTGGTATTGCCTTAAGGCCAGCACCCCCGGCGGGTTGGATGCTCGCGAAAAAACCACAAACCCAGGAGGGGGTGTAACAAGCTGGTGAGCCCCCGAGCAAGACAAGGAACAACAGAAGTGATCGACGCTGGGAGTCACAGCCATTGATGACCAGCCTACACAGAAGCACAACATTAGAACAATACACACTTATATGTAAGTGTCAGCGTCTCGCTGGAAAGCACTTTAGGGCACAACGTCACATCCTGTAAATAGACTCACTGACTTGTGATTTCCCCCACCTCGAGGGACCTGTTGAAGTAACTGATGCTTTGAGAATTACTCAATTTAAATCAATTCGCGTGAGTAGTCAAAATTATGACAAGCAAGGAATCAATCCTTACCGCCTGTTTTTCTACATTTTAGACGTGTATGGTTTTAGTTTCGCGCTGCAGATAAAAGGTCTTCCATCCGTCCACGAATCGTGAGCCTTAACATTACCTGTGCAAGTTTTCACCTCCAGCCGAAATGTACCACTTTTGGAGACTGTAAGGAGAGGATTTTCATAGATAGTAATTAAAAGGAACCCCCTTACTTCACAACACGCCCCTAGGGCCCCCCTCGCATCTGTACAAAACCAGCGTGTCTGTTTCCGTGGTAGAGGAGAGCTGCTGTTTGCAAGAGGCATGTTTGACCAAGTGTCAGAGTAAAGAAAGTGGGTCTCAGGCTAGACCTTGATGGGGGGTGGGGGAAACGGAGTGAAGCTTTTAGATGCAAGTTCAAGAACATATAGGGCCAGATGTAGGACGGCAAATACCGGTCGGTAACGGCCGATATCGGCCGTTACCGACCGGTATTTGCTGTTTGACATGTAGGGGGCCTTATAGTTACAGAATCTGTATATTTACCGATTCGGTAAATTTACCGATTCTGTAAAATACTGAATCGGTAAATACAGATGTAGGTGGCACTGAAAACAGTGCCACAGGCCCCTACGAATTCCAGTGTACATGCACATCTGTGCATGTACACCTGTGCCATGTGGCACACGGACATGCCCTAAGGGCATGTATGTGTGTCACATGGCACACAAGCCTGAATCAGGGGTGCAACAGGGTGTCAAAGTGACACCCTGTCCCTCTTGCAAAATCGGTAATTTTACTGAATCGGTATTTACCGATTCGGTAATTGACATTGATTCCTATGGGCCTCAAGGCCCATAGGAATCAATGGCAATTACCGAATCGGTAAATACCGATTCGGTAATTAGTTACCGAATCATACAGATTCGGTAAAAATCACCTATTTTTTACCTACATCTGATTTACCGAATCTAGAATACCGAATCTGTAAAATTCGGTATTCTAGAGTCGGCAAATCATATTTACCTACATCGGGCCCATAGTGAATTAATCATAATATCTTGTAACATGACTTAGGGTTTTTGAATGACCCACAAAGTGGACATATATGAAAGTTGTGGGCTGGCGCAGGCGTCCCAGGTGCTGCCCTTGAATATAGAGGCGGGGGCATATGGACAGGCTGGGAGGGCGCAGCTGTGCTTATACTGACGCTGGGCACACAGGACGGATTGGCCGTCCATGCAGGGCTGGACGGCCCTGGTGGGTCTTAGCTGCAACTGTATGGGTTTTGCAGTCCAAATTTCCAGTGCTTAATTTGTAAAAGGTTCTCGCCAGGCGTCCGCTGCAGCTTGCACCGCACATTGCCCCTGCCATGGTGCCAATGAAAGAAACAACACAGCTACTAACGCTCACACTCCTACAAGTGTCAATCAATTAATCAGGGTTTCTAAAGTACGGCTATTTACCCAGGAGGGTCTCAAGGCGCTGTGGGGGGGAAGGGTGGGGAGAAGGACATTCCTCCGGTTCTGGTCTTGCCGATTCGTGGGACGGTAGCCCAGGAAAGATCAGCGGAGCGGAGGTGACTGTTGGGCACATGGAATGTGAGGCGGCGTTTCAGGTATTTGGGTCCGGTGTTGTGAAGGGCCTTGTATGCATGAGTGAGGGGTTTGAAGGTTATTCTTCTGTCGACTGGGAGGTTGCTGAGGTGTTGAGTGATGTGGCTGCGACAGGGGATGTTGAGGATTAGTGTTGCTGCGGATTTCTGGACATTCTGGAGCCTTCGGAGGAGTTTGTGGGTGAAGCCGGCATGTAGTGCGTTGTCGTAGTCAAGTCTGCTGCTGAGGAGGGCATGGGTGATTGTCTCCCTGGATTAGGTGGGGATCCATCTGAGGGTCTTTGAATCAGGCTGAGTGTGTTGAAGCGGGCCGAGGAGACGGTGTTTATCCGGCGGTCCATAGCAAGCAAGTAGTCCAGTACGATGCTGAGGTTTTGTGCGTCGCTCATGGGGGTAAGGAGACTTCGTAGAGCAGAGGCCACCAGGATTCGTTCCAAGTGCAGAGGGAGGGTCTCAGGATGAGGACTTCTGTCTTCTCAGAGCTGAGCTTCAGGCAGCTGACCTTCATCCAGGTGATGACAGCTTTCATTCCTTCGTGAAGTTGTTTCTGGTGACATTGGGTTAGTTGGTGAGGGAGAAGATCAGCTGGGTGTCATCGGTGTAGGAGACGATGTTGAGTCGGTGGTTCCTGACGATGGCTGCGAGGGGGGCCTTGTAGATGTTGAAGAGGGTGGGGCTTAAGGAGGAACCCTGGGGTACTCCACAGCTGATCTCCGTCGGTTTCGAGAGGTATAGTGGGAGTCTAACCTGTTGTGATCTGCTGGTGTAGAAGGACCGGATCCAGTTGAGGGTTTGTCCTGGATACCAGTGTTGTGGAGGCTTATGGCTCGGGTGCGGTGGGAGACAGTGTTGAAGGCCCCTGAGAGGTCCAGTAGGAAAATTCAGACTATTTTAGCCCCTCAAAGCTATAAGAATGCCTTTGCGTGGCAGGTGAAAGTAATTTTTTTATGTATTTTGAATTAATAATGAACTGTTGTTGTGGTCATCTCCAAATTAGCCAGACAGTGCCACCTTGTGGCAGACTGTCACAAGCGCTTGTGCTGATAATTAAGTGCCGAGCACAGGAAGCCATTGGTTCAAATTAGGCACTGCCATCCTCACGAGACGGACAGAAGGAATGTGTCTGGCTGTGGCCCTCCAGCAGAGTCGACCTCTCCCATCACCTCCTGCGTCCTAGACGTTGTCAGTCTTTCGCGCCATCCTTCGTCTGTCTGTCTGTCTGTGTCTATGTTATGTTGTATATTCCTTTAATGTGTATTCTCTCCTTGCCACGAGTTAAGAATGTAGAGTGTAGAATATACTGGTGTTCTAGGGTTTCACCATTGTAGGCTGAGCTGCTGAGGAGAAGAGGTCGTTTCCTTGGCCCTCACCTGTTTGTCACATTACTTAATAAACACCTTTCTACAACCTTCAACGTCTGGATTACCTTACTACAAATTGGCGACGAGGGAAACTGGCGTTAAAGCGGTCTTCGAGACTTAATTTATCAAGAAAATACGTCGAATGAAATTTTCCGTTTAAAAGAAAGAAAAGAAAAAGGAAAACAGAGGAAGAAAAGCGGACCTGAGCAGAAAGCTTTCCGTGAGTCTCATTATTGTTTTTTTTACTACCGCTTGCTGACTGCGTTTCAACTAAATATGCGTGCTTAAATCAAGGCCTCTAGGAACAGCCGTTAACAAGCAGCCTACCGGCATCTTTTAACTGCGCTCGCCATTCCACTGCATGCGCTGACTTCGGAGGAACCCCGCGCGTCTTTCACCAGCGCGTCCTCTATCACGAACTGACGTCAGACGCAGGTCACGCAGCGTGACCCCAACGTGGCGGCCATTTTGACAAGGTTGTTTACTACTCGCATTTACTATCGGCATTGCGAGGAGAAGCTTCAACGAAGAGGAGTTTCAACGCATCGCATAGAGGCCACGTTTTTCTTTAAAAAAGAAAAAGAAACAGCTGAATCTTCAGAGGTAATTTCCGGACATTACAGTAAGGTGATTTTTACATATTAAAAAAAAAAAAGAGATTTATATACATTTCTATATTGTGACATTATACAGGTGAGAAGGTCGAGGGAAAGTTTATATTCTTTATCAATTGTATTTTACCTTCTGGTGCATGGAAGAAGGTGATTCTAGTATTACTACAGTTAATAAGGACACGAATATGGCACAACAAAATTTTTCAATTAGTCCTCCGGAACCATTTTGGGTGAAAGGTGCCCAGCCAAGCATAAAATGGTTAGAATGGAAAGAGTATTTTATCAATTATTTGGAAGCTGTAGATGAAACCAAAAAAATGAAACCTGAACAGAAAAAGAGACTACTTCTACATTCACTGGGACCCGTAGGATTAAAAACATTTTCAAGAATGAGTAAAACTGATGATCCTGATCTTGATGAATTTGGGAATGCCATCAAAAACATGGATAAATACTTTGCTCCCAAAGTATGTATCGGGGTCATAAGACATACATTTTTTCAAAGGAGGCAAACTAAGGAGGAAACTGTAGATGAGTGGATGGATGATCTTAAAAAGCTTGCCATTGATTGTAAATTTGATAATTTACATGATGACTTAATTCGTGATCAACTTGTGATGCACAACAACAACTCAGGGCTGCAGGATCGTCTTTGGGTTAATGGAGATGCACCTCTTGACGATGTGGTAGCCATCATGAGAAAATCTGAAATGTCCGGAAGGTGTGCCACTGTAGTGAAGGAGACTGAGAAAGATGTGTCCAAGCCGTCGGGAACTGTATGTAAGATTCAGGCCCCTAATAAGAATTTTCGTCAACAGCAGCAACAAGGGAGATGGACTGGTCAGCCTACAAGAGTTCAAAACAAGAACATGGAGGATAGGAGATGCTATAGATGTGATAGTAAAGAACATCTAGCATTCAGTAGACTGTGTCCTGCGCTAAAGAAGAAGTGTGGTATTTGTGGACTTTTAGGTCACTTTAGTAAAATGTGTCGCAGACGCAGCAACGTGAAGTATGTGTATGAAGAGGAGGGGGAGAGTATGGAAGAAGTAAATGATGAGGATGAATGTTGCATAAAGAGTGTTCGTGGGAACTATGTGATTAATATCTCAGAGGATTCCCTTAAAGGGAAACCAATTTGTGAGATATCTCTTGGTGGAGTGGTGATAAGTGTGTATGCGGATTCTGGTTCCCCATATACGATTATAAATGAAGAGGTTTGGAGAAAAAAATTTGTAAAGAAGATTGGTGAGCAATTGTACCCATCAGATGTTTGCCCAGTCAGCTTTACAGGCAACAGAATTGGAATGATTGGCTTTAGGTGGCTTATATTTCTATTTAAGGGCAGGTCCACAAGAGCGAAGTTATATGTAGCAAAGGTGGGACCATCAGTCTTAGGATGGTTCGACCAGAAGAAATTACACATCATTTTAGACCCAAACTCTAAAGAAAAAGTTCTAATTTTGGATGACTGTAGTAGAATGGAAGAAACACTCTCTGAAAAATTTCCCAAAGTGTTTAGTAAGGAGCTAGGTGCTCTGAAGGGATTTGAACATAGGATAATTTTAAAAGCTGACGCGCAACCCAAGGTTCACAAGGTAAGACCGATACCTATGCTGATAAGGGAGGAAGTCAAAAAGGAGATTCAGGGACTACTTGCCAAGGGTATTATTGAAGAGATTGAAACATCAGAATGGATTTCTCCGATTGTGGTAGCCCGAAAACCCAACGGAAAAATTCGTTTATGCATCGATTTGCGCCATTTGAACAACAATATCGTGATCGAAAAGTTTCCCCTTCCAAGAATCAATGAGATGGTATCTTCCCTGAAAGGTGCTACATGGTTCTCCACGGTGGATCTCTCTGCCGCTTACCACCAGGTAATGTTAGATCCCGACTCTAAGAACCTAACGGCGTTCATTACACCGTTTGGTTGTTACCAGTTCAGGCGTATGCCTTTTGGTTTGGCCTCAGCCGCTGCTGTTTTTCAGCGGCTGATGCACAAGCTTTTTGGGGACATGGAGAATATCTCATTTTTTCAGGATGACATCCTGGTTGCTGCAAAAGGTAAAGAGAGTCATGACTTAAAACTTCAACAGGTTTTGGAAACCTTACAGTCAGCTGGCCTGACTGTAGAGTTATCCAAATGCAAGTTCAGTCAAAGGAGTGTTGCATATTTGGGACACATAATTAGCGAGGAAGGTGTTGAACCTAAACCAACCTTAATTGAAAATATTGTTAAGTTCTCTGCCCCTGTTTCCAAAGATGAGGTGAGAGCATTTCTTGGCATGGCCGAATACTGTGCCAAGTTTATAAAAAATTTTGCAGCGAAGGTTTACAATTTGCGTGCACTGTTGAAAAAGAACACTAAGTTAGTTTGGTGTGAGTTGTGTGAAAAAGAGTTTAAATTGATCAAGAATGAACTACAAAATGTGAATGCACTTGCCAGTTTTGACCCTAATATCGACTGTTTGTTGACCACTGACGCAAGTGACAAGGGTTTAGGTGCCGTGTTGTCACAACTTGATGAGGATGGTAAGGAGAAGATCATTTTATTTGCTTCCAGGGCCCTTTCCCCTGCATGTGCATGGGCATTAGAACATTTTCGAGCATTTGTTTGGGGAAAGCCTGTGACAATTCGCACAGATCACAAACCTTTGATCCGTATATTGTCGTGTGATGGCATCTCTGGTGCGTCTGCGAGATTAGCCAGGTTGTCTATGCGGATGAAGGAATACATCTATAAAATGGTTTACTTACCTGGGAGGGACAACCGTATTGCTGATTGTCTATCAAGACTTCCACCTCCTCTCGAAGTATGTGAAGATGACCCTTGGAGCGAGTATTGTGTGGCTTTAGTGCATGACTGTGGTGAGCCTGCTATAAATAAAATTGAATGGTTGGCGGAACAAGAAAAAGATACTGTTTTAAAAAGTGTTTTAGAATACATCTGCAAGGGCTGGCCCAAAAAGAGGAGTATTCCTGGACTGGACGCTTTTTGGCAAATCCGTACGGAATTGTCATCTGAAAATGACTTACTTTTTAGGGGTGATAGAATTGTCCCACCCGTATCCTTGAGGAAGAAAATTTTGCAACTTTGTCATGAGGGGCATTTTGGTATTATGAGGACCAAGTCTACCGTTAAAGGAATGTTTTGGTGGCCAGGAATTGACGGTGAAACTGAGGTTTTTGTTAAGAAATGTGCAGTTTGTGGGTCCGCTGACAAGACCCTTAGAACGCTTAAGCCCAAGATGAGTGATGGTTTAATTCCTGACTTCCCTTGGGACACTATCGCAGTTGACATTATTGGGCCTATTGGGGATTCTAAAGAGTATGGGTTAGTTGCCATTGACCTTTTTTCCAAATGGCCTATTGTAAAATTTGTAGACAAAGTGGACACTCTGACAGTGCTTGGCTTTTTAGATAAAATATTCATGATGGAAGGTTTGCCAGCCTGTGTGCTATCTGACAATGGTGTCCAATTTACTTCCAAGCAGGCTAAGGAGTATTTTGACAGGTGTGGTGTCAAACACAAAACTACCGCATTGTACAACCCTAGTGGGAACGGCACTGTCGAAAGGTTTAACAGAGTAATTAAGGGTGTCATTCAGGCCTCAGTGCATAGTAAGCTTGACTGGAAAGTACAGGTTCAAAAAGCTGTCTGGTCATACAGAGTCACTGTGCAAAACAGCACTGGCACTTCCCCGTTCACCATGATGAGAGGCAGGACAGCGAGATGTAAATTTAATCCCGCATGGCTTTTCGATGGGAAAATAGTTTCTTGGTCTCCTGTTGAGGTCAAAGATAAATTGCTGTCCAGTCACGAAAAGAGCAGAGAGTTTTATGACTCTCATCACAACACTAAAGAGGTCTTTGTCAAGGTTGGTGATTGGGTAAGGGTTAAGAAACCTTTCAAGGTACCCAAGGGGGAAAGTCGCTTTGAACCACCATGTAAAGTTGCGGAGATTTTGAGGAATTCAGTGAGACTTGAAGATGGAAGAGTGTGGAATCTTAAGAACATTGCTTTAAATCCTGATCAGAATTATATTGAATTTCTTCCTAATTCCAGTGTCAATAACTTTGATTGGGTGGAAGATCATTTTCAGAATAGTCAGGTTCAATCTCAGCTTGGTAATGATTTTGTTCCTGTTGATATGCCTATGCGATCCAATCTTCCTCCGCATATTGAGGGGGGAGTGGGTGAGGGTTGCAGTCATGATTTGATGTCTAACACCAATGTATCTACCTTCACGACTATTGGCACATCTGGTACCCAAGATAAGGTTGGTGCTTTGCCGGACAAAAGGACAAGAGCTGCCCCCAGGTGGCTAAAGGACTTCATTGTTTAAACAGGTTGTTACTGCTTTAGGATTTTACTGTTCCTCTTTGTGTTTTTTTCCCTTCCTTTTATTCCCCTTTCACTTCACCTTTTTTCCTTTCATTGTGTGGGGGGGGGATGTGTTATGTTGTATATTCCTTTAATGTGTATTCTCTCCTTGCCACGAGTTAAGAATGTAGAGTGTAGAATATACTGGTGTTCTAGGGTTTCACCATTGTAGGCTGAGCTGCTGAGGAGAAGAGGTCGTTTCCTTGGCCCTCACCTGTTTGTCACATTACTTAATAAACACCTTTCTACAACCTTCAACGTCTGGATTACCTTACTACAAATTGGCGACGAGGGAAACTGGCGTTAAAGCGGTCTTCGAGACTTAATTTATCAAGAAAATACGTCGAATGAAATTTTCCGTTTAAAAGAAAGAAAAGAAAAAGGAAAACAGAGGAAGAAAAGCGGACCTGAGCAGAAAGCTTTTTGTGAGTCTCATTATTGTTTTTTTTACTACCGCTTGCTGACTGCGTTTCAACTAAATATGCGTGCTTAAATCAAGGCCTCTAGGAACAGCCGTTAACAAGCAGCCTACCGGCATCTTTTAACTGCGCTCGCCATTCCACTGCATGCGCTGACTTCAGAGGAACCCCGCGCGTCTTTCACCAGCGCGTCCTCTATCACGAACTGACGTCAGACGCAGGTCACGCAGCGTGACCCCAACGTGGCGGCCATTTTGACAAGGTTGTTTACTACTCGCATTTACTATCGGCATTGCGAGGAGAAGCTTCAACGAAGAGGAGTTTCAACGCATCGCATAGAGGCCACGTTTTTCTTTAAAAAAGAAAAAGAAACAGCTGAATCTTCAGAGGTAATTTCCGGACATTACAGTAAGGTGATTTTTACATATTAAAAAAAAAAAAAGAGATTTATATACATTTCTATATTGTGACATTATACAGGTGAGAAGGTCGAGGGAAAGTTTATATTCTTTATCAATTGTATTTTACCTTCTGGTGCATGGAAGAAGGTGATTCTAGTATTACTACAGTTAATAAGGACACGAATATGGCACAACAACATTTTTCAATTAGTCCTCCGGAACCATTTTGGGTGAAAGGTGCCCAGCCAAGCATAAAATGGTTAGAATGGAAAGAGTATTTTATCAATTATTTGGAAGCTGTAGATGAAACCAAAAAAATGAAACCTGAACAGAAAAAGAGACTACTTCTACATTCACTGGGACCCGTAGGATTAAAAACATTTTCAAGAATGAGTAAAACTGATGATCCTGATCTTGATGAATTTGGGAATGCCATCAAAAACATGGATAAATACTTTGCTCCCAAAGTATGTATCGGGGTCATAAGACATACATTTTTTCAAAGGAGGCAAACTAAGGAGGAAACTGTAGATGAGTGGATGGATGATCTTAAAAAGCTTGCCATTGATTGTAAATTTGATAATTTACATGATGACTTAATTCGTGATCAACTTGTGATGCACAACAACAACTCAGGGCTGCAGGATCGTCTTTGGGTTAATGGAGATGCACCTCTTGACGATGTGGTAGCCATCATGAGAAAATCTGAAATGTCCAGAAGGTGTGCCACTGTAGTGAAGGAGACTGAGAAAGATGTGTCCAAGCCGTCGGGAACTGTCTGTAAGATTCAGGCCCCTAATAAGAATTTTCGTCAACAGCAGCAACAAGGGAGATGGACTGGTCAGCCTACAAGAGTTCAAAACAAGAACATGGAGGATAGGAGATGCTATAGATGTGATAGTAAAGAACATCTAGCATTCAGTAGACTGTGTCCTGCGCTAAAGAAGAAGTGTGGTATTTGTGGACTTTTAGGTCACTTTAGTAAAATGTGTCGCAGACGCAGCAACGTGAAGTATGTGTATGAAGAGGAGGGGGAGAGTATGGAAGAAGTAAATGATGAGGATGAATGTTGCATAAAGAGTGTTCGTGGGAACTATGTGATTAATATCTCAGAGGATTCCCTTAAAGGGAAACCAATTTGTGAGATATCTCTTGGTGGAGTGGTGATAAGTGTGTATGCGGATTCTGGTTCCCCATATACGATTATAAATGAAGAGGTTTGGAGAAAAAAATTTGTAAAGAAGATTGGTGAGCAATTGTACCCATCAGATGTTTGCCCAATCAGCTTTACAGGCAACAGAATTGGAATGATTGGCTTTAGGTGGCTTATATTTCTATTTAAGGGCAGGTCCACAAGAGCGAAGTTATATGTAGCAAAGGTGGGACCATCAGTCTTAGGATGGTTCGACCAGAAGAAATTACACATCATTTTAGACCCAAACTCTAAAGAAAAAGTTCTAATTTTGGATGACTGTAGTAGAATGGAAGAAACACTCTCTGAAAAATTTCCCAAAGTGTTTAGTAAGGAGCTAGGTGCTCTGAAGGGATTTGAACATAGGATAATTTTAAAAGCTGACGCGCAACCCAAGGTTCACAAGGTAAGACCGATACCTATGCTGATAAGGGAGGAAGTCAAAAAGGAGATTCAGGGACTACTTGCCAAGGGTATTATTGAAGAGATTGAAACATCAGAATGGATTTCTCCGATTGT
This sequence comes from Lissotriton vulgaris, assembly GCF_964263255.1. Classification (NCBI taxonomy): domain Eukaryota; kingdom Metazoa; phylum Chordata; class Amphibia; order Caudata; family Salamandridae; genus Lissotriton; species Lissotriton vulgaris. The sequence goes on along the minus strand of NC_141686.1, from coordinate 301,743,027 downwards.
GGTAGCCCGAAAACCCAACGGAAAAATTCGTTTATGCATCGATTTGCGCCATTTGAACAACAATATCGTGATCGAAAAGTTTCCCCTTCCAAGAATCAATGAGATGGTATCTTCCCTGAAAGGTGCTACATGGTTCTCCACGGTGGATCTCTCTGCCGCTTACCACCAGGTAATGTTAGATCCCGACTCTAAGAACCTAACGGCGTTCATTACACCGTTTGGTTGTTACCAGTTCAGGCGTATGCCTTTTGGTTTGGCCTCAGCCGCTGCTGTTTTTCAGCGGCTGATGCACAAGCTTTTTGGGGACATGGAGAATATCTCATTTTTTCAGGATGACATCCTGGTTGCTGCAAAAGGTAAAGAGAGTCATGACTTAAAACTTCAACAGGTTTTGGAAACCTTACAGTCAGCTGGCCTGACTGTAGAGTTATCCAAATGCAAGTTCAGTCAAAGGAGTGTTGCATATTTGGGACACATAATTAGCGAGGAAGGTGTTGAACCTAAACCAACCTTAATTGAAAATATTGTTAAGTTCTCTGCCCCTGTTTCCAAAGATGAGGTGAGAGCATTTCTTGGCATGGCCGAATACTGTGCCAAGTTTATAAAAAATTTTGCAGCGAAGGTTTACAATTTGCGTGCACTGTTGAAAAAGAACACTAAGTTCGTTTGGTGTGAGTTGTGTGAAAAAGAGTTTAAATTGATCAAGAATGAACTACAAAATGTGAATGCACTTGCCAGTTTTGACCCTAATATCGACTGTTTGTTGACCACTGACGCAAGTGACAAGGGTTTAGGTGCCGTGTTGTCACAACTTGATGAGGATGGTAAGGAGAAGATCATTTTATTTGCTTCCAGGGCCCTTTCCCCTGCATGTGCATGGGCATTAGAACATTTTCGAGCATTTGTTTGGGGAAAGCCTGTGACAATTCGCACAGATCACAAACCTTTGATCCGTATATTGTCGTGTGATGGCATCTCTGGTGCGTCTGCGAGATTAGCCAGGTTGTCTATGCGGATGAAGGAATACATCTATAAAATGGTTTACTTACCTGGGAGGGACAACCGTATTGCTGATTGTCTATCAAGACTTCCACCTCCTCTCGAAGTATGTGAAGATGACCCTTGGAGCGAGTATTGTGTGGCTTTAGTGCATGACTGTGGTGAGCCTGCTATAAATAAAATTGAATGGTTGGCGGAACAAGAAAAAGATACTGTTTTAAAAAGTGTTTTAGAATACATCTGCAAGGGCTGGCCCAAAAAGAGGAGTATTCCTGGACTGGACGCTTTTTGGCAAATCCGTACGGAATTGTCATCTGAAAATGACTTACTTTTTAGGGGTGATAGAATTGTCCCACCCGTATCCTTGAGGAAGAAAATTTTGCAACTTTGTCATGAGGGGCATTTTGGTATTATGAGGACCAAGTCTACCGTTAAAGGAATGTTTTGGTGGCCAGGAATTGACGGTGAAACTGAGGTTTTTGTTAAGAAATGTGCAGTTTGTGGGTCCGCTGACAAGACCCTTAGAACGCTTAAGCCCAAGATGAGTGATGGTTTAATTCCTGACTTCCCTTGGGACACTATCGCAGTTGACATTATTGGGCCTATTGGGGATTCTAAAGAGTATGGGTTAGTTGCCATTGACCTTTTTTCCAAATGGCCTATTGTAAAATTTGTAGACAAAGTGGACACTCTGACAGTGCTTGGCTTTTTAGATAAAATATTCATGATGGAAGGTTTGCCAGCCTGTGTGCTATCTGACAATGGTGTCCAATTTACTTCCAAGCAGGCTAAGGAGTATTTTGACAGGTGTGGTGTCAAACACAAAACTACCGCATTGTACAACCCTAGTGGGAACGGCACTGTCGAAAGGTTTAACAGAGTAATTAAGGGTGTCATTCAGGCCTCAGTGCATAGTAAGCTTGACTGGAAAGTACAGGTTCAAAAAGCTGTCTGGTCATACAGAGTCACTGTGCAAAACAGCACTGGCACTTCCCCGTTCACCATGATGAGAGGCAGGACAGCGAGATGTAAATTTAATCCCGCATGGCTTTTCGATGGGAAAATAGTTTCTTGGTCTCCTGTTGAGGTCAAAGATAAATTGCTGTCCAGTCACGAAAAGAGCAGAGAGTTTTATGACTCTCATCACAACACTAAAGAGGTCTTTGTCAAGGTTGGTGATTGGGTAAGGGTTAAGAAACCTTTCAAGGTACCCAAGGGGGAAAGTTGCTTTGAACCACCATGTAAAGTTGCGGAGATTTTGAGGAATTCAGTGAGACTTGAAGATGGAAGAGTGTGGAATCTTAAGAACATTGCTTTAAATCCTGATCAGAATTATATTGAATTTCTTCCTAATTCCAGTGTCAATAACTTTGATTGGGTGGAAGATCATTTTCAGAATAGTCAGGTTCAATCTCAGCTTGGTAATGATTTTGTTCCTGTTGATATGCCTATGCGATCCAATCTTCCTCCGCATATTGAGGGGGGAGTGGGTGAGGGTTGCAGTCATGATTTGATGTCTAACACCAATGTATCTACCTTCACGACTATTGGCACATCTGGTACCCAAGATAAGGTCGGTGCTTTGCCGGACAAAAGGACAAGAGCTGCCCCCAGGTGGCTAAAGGACTTCATTGTTTAAACAGGTTGTTACTGCTTTAGGATTTTACTGTTCCTCTTTGTGTTTTTTTCCCTTCCTTTTATTCCCCTTTCACTTCACCTTTTTTCCTTTCATTGTGTGGGGGGGGGATGTGTTATGTTGTATATTCCTTTAATGTGTATTCTCTCCTTGCCACGAGTTAAGAATGTAGAGTGTAGAATATACTGGTGTTCTAGGGTTTCACCATTGTAGGCTGAGCTGCTGAGGAGAAGAGGTCGTTTCCTTGGCCCTCACCTGTTTGTCACATTACTTAATAAACACCTTTCTACAACCTTCAACGTCTGGATTACCTTACTACAAATTGGCGACGAGGGAAACTGGCGTTAAAGCGGTCTTCGAGACTTAATTTATCAAGAAAATACGTCGAATGAAATTTTCCGTTTGAAAGAAAGAAAAGAAAAAGGAAAACAGAGGAAGAAAAGCGGACCTGAGCAGAAAGCTTTTTGTGAGTCTCATTATTGTTTTTTTTACTACCGCTTGCTGACTGCGTTTCAACTAAATATGCGTGCTTAAATCAAGGCCTCTAGGAACAGCCGTTAACAAGCAGCCTACCGGCATCTTTTAACTGCGCTCGCCATTCCACTGCATGCGCTGACTTCGGAGGAACCCCGCGCGTCTTTCACCAGCGCGTCCTCTATCACGAACTGACGTCAGACGCAGGTCACGCAGCGTGACCCCAACGTGGCGGCCATTTTGACAAGGTTGTTTACTACTCGCATTTACTATCGGCATTGCGAGGAGAAGCTTCAACGAAGAGGAGTTTCAACGCATCGCATAGAGGCCACGTTTTTCTTTAAAAAAGAAAAAGAAACAGCTGAATCTTCAGAGGTAATTTCCGGACATTACAGTAAGGTGATTTTTACATATTAAAAAAAAAAAAAGAGATTTATATACATTTCTATATTGTGACATTATACAGGTGAGAAGGTCGAGGGAAAGTTTATATTCTTTATCAATTGTATTTTACCTTCTGGTGCATGGAAGAAGGTGATTCTAGTATTACTACAGTTAATAAGGACACGAATATGGCACAACAACATTTTTCAATTAGTCCTCCGGAACCATTTTGGGTGAAAGGTGCCCAGCCAAGCATAAAATGGTTAGAATGGAAAGAGTATTTTATCAATTATTTGGAAGCTGTAGATGAAACCAAAAAAATGAAACCTGAACAGAAAAAGAGACTACTTCTACATTCACTGGGACCCGTAGGATTAAAAACATTTTCAAGAATGAGTAAAACTGATGATCCTGATCTTGATGAATTTGGGAATGCCATCAAAAACATGGATAAATACTTTGCTCCCAAAGTATGTATCGGGGTCATAAGACATACATTTTTTCAAAGGAGGCAAACTAAGGAGGAAACTGTAGATGAGTGGATGGATGATCTTAAAAAGCTTGCCATTGATTGTAAATTTGATAATTTACATGATGACTTAATTCGTGATCAACTTGTGATGCACAACAACAACTCAGGGCTGCAGGATCGTCTTTGGGTTAATGGAGATGCACCTCTTGACGATGTGGTAGCCATCATGAGAAAATCTGAAATGTCCGGAAGGTGTGCCACTGTAGTGAAGGAGACTGAGAAAGATGTGTCCAAGCCGTCGGGAACTGTCTGTAAGATTCAGGCCCCTAATAAGAATTTTCGTCAACAGCAGCAACAAGGGAGATGGACTGGTCAGCCTACAAGAGTTCAAAACAAGAACATGGAGGATAGGAGATGCTATAGATGTGATAGTAAAGAACATCTAGCATTCAGTAGACTGTGTCCTGCGCTAAAGAAGAAGTGTGGTATTTGTGGACTTTTAGGTCACTTTAGTAAAATGTGTCGCAGACGCAGCAACGTGAAGTATGTGTATGAAGAGGAGGGGGAGAGTATGGAAGAAGTAAATGATGAGGATGAATGTTGCATAAAGAGTGTTCGTGGGAACTATGTGATTAATATCTCAGAGGATTCCCTTAAAGGGAAACCAATTTGTGAGATATCTCTTGGTGGAGTGGTGATAAGTGTGTATGCGGATTCTGGTTCCCCATATACGATTATAAATGAAGAGGTTTGGAGAAAAAAATTTGTAAAGAAGATTGGTGAGCAATTGTACCCATCAGATGTTTGCCCAATCAGCTTTACAGGCAACAGAATTGGAATGATTGGCTTTAGGTGGCTTATATTTCTATTTAAGGGCAGGTCCACAAGAGCGAAGTTATATGTAGCAAAGGTGGGACCATCAGTCTTAGGATGGTTCGACCAGAAGAAATTACACATCATTTTAGACCCAAACTCTAAAGAAAAAGTTCTAATTTTGGATGACTGTAGTAGAATGGAAGAAACACTCTCTGAAAAATTTCCCAAAGTGTTTAGTAAGGAGCTAGGTGCTCTGAAGGGATTTGAACATAGGATAATTTTAAAAGCTGACGCGCAACCCAAGGTTCACAAGGTAAGACCGATACCTATGCTGATAAGGGAGGAAGTCAAAAAGGAGATTCAGGGACTACTTGCCAAGGGTATTATTGAAGAGATTGAAACATCAGAATGGATTTCTCCGATTGTGGTAGCCCGAAAACCCAACGGAAAAATTCGTTTATGCATCGATTTGCGCCATTTGAACAACAATATCGTGATCGAAAAGTTTCCCCTTCCAAGAATCAATGAGATGGTATCTTCCCTGAAAGGTGCTACATGGTTCTCCACGGTGGATCTCTCTGCCGCTTACCACCAGGTAATGTTAGATCCCGACTCTAAGAACCTAACGGCGTTCATTACACCGTTTGGTTGTTACCAGTTCAGGCGTATGCCTTTTGGTTTGGCCTCAGCCGCTGCTGTTTTTCAGCGGCTGATGCACAAGCTTTTTGGGGACATGGAGAATATCTCATTTTTTCAGGATGACATCCTGGTTGCTGCAAAAGGTAAAGAGAGTCATGACTTAAAACTTCAACAGGTTTTGGAAACCTTACAGTCAGCTGGCCTGACTGTAGAGTTATCCAAATGCAAGTTCAGTCAAAGGAGTGTTGCATATTTGGGACACATAATTAGCGAGGAAGGTGTTGAACCTAAACCAACCTTAATTGAAAATATTGTTAAGTTCTCTGCCCCTGTTTCCAAAGATGAGGTGAGAGCATTTCTTGGCATGGCCGAATACTGTGCCAAGTTTATAAAAAATTTTGCAGCGAAGGTTTACAATTTGCGTGCACTGTTGAAAAAGAACACTAAGTTCGTTTGGTGTGAGTTGTGTGAAAAAGAGTTTAAATTGATCAAGAATGAACTACAAAATGTGAATGCACTTGCCAGTTTTGACCCTAATATCGACTGTTTGTTGACCACTGACGCAAGTGACAAGGGTTTAGGTGCCGTGTTGTCACAACTTGATGAGGATGGTAAGGAGAAGATCATTTTATTTGCTTCCAGGGCCCTTTCCCCTGCATGTGCATGGGCATTAGAACATTTTCGAGCATTTGTTTGGGGAAAGCCTGTGACAATTCGCACAGATCACAAACCTTTGATCCGTATATTGTCGTGTGATGGCATCTCTGGTGCGTCTGCGAGATTAGCCAGGTTGTCTATGCGGATGAAGGAATACATCTATAAAATGGTTTACTTACCTGGGAGGGACAACCGTATTGCTGATTGTCTATCAAGACTTCCACCTCCTCTCGAAGTATGTGAAGATGACCTTTGGAGCGAGTATTGTGTGGCTTTAGTGCATGACTGTGGTGAGCCTGCTATAAATAAAATTGAATGGTTGGCGGAACAAGAAAAAGATACTGTTTTAAAAAGTGTTTTAGAATACATCTGCAAGGGCTGGCCCAAAAAGAGGAGTATTCCTGGACTGGACGCTTTTTGGCAAATCCGTACGGAATTGTCATCTGAAAATGACTTACTTTTTAGGGGTGATAGAATTGTCCCACCCGTATCCTTGAGGAAGAAAATTTTGCAACTTTGTCATGAGGGGCATTTTGGTATTATGAGGACCAAGTCTACCGTTAAAGGAATGTTTTGGTGGCCAGGAATTGACGGTGAAACTGAGGTTTTTGTTAAGAAATGTGCAGTTTGTGGGTCCGCTGACAAGACCCTTAGAACGCTTAAGCCCAAGATGAGTGATGGTTTAATTCCTGACTTCCCTTGGGACACTATCGCAGTTGACATTATTGGGCCTATTGGGGATTCTAAAGAGTATGGGTTAGTTGCCATTGACCTTTTTTCCAAATGGCCTATTGTAAAATTTGTAGACAAAGTGGACACTCTGACAGTGCTTGGCTTTTTAGATAAAATATTCATGATGGAAGGTTTGCCAGCCTGTGTGCTATCTGACAATGGTGTCCAATTTACTTCCAAGCAGGCTAAGGAGTATTTTGACAGGTGTGGTGTCAAACACAAAACTACCGCATTGTACAACCCTAGTGGGAACGGCACTGTCGAAAGGTTTAACAGAGTAATTAAGGGTGTCATTCAGGCCTCAGTGCATAGTAAGCTTGACTGGAAAGTACAGGTTCAAAAAGCTGTCTGGTCATACAGAGTCACTGTGCAAAACAGCACTGGCACTTCCCCGTTCACCATGATGAGAGGCAGGACAGCGAGATGTAAATTTAATCCCGCATGGCTTTTCGATGGGAAAATAGTTTCTTGGTCTCCTGTTGAGGTCAAAGATAAATTGCTGTCCAGTCACGAAAAGAGCAGAGAGTTTTATGACTCTCATCACAACACTAAAGAGGTCTTTGTCAAGGTTGGTGATTGGGTAAGGGTTAAGAAACCTTTCAAGGTACCCAAGGGGGAAAGTCGCTTTGAACCACCATGTAAAGTTGCGGAGATTTTGAGGAATTCAGTGAGACTTGAAGATGGAAGAGTGTGGAATCTTAAGAACATTGCTTTAAATCCTGATCAGAATTATATTGAATTTCTTCCTAATTCCAGTGTCAATAACTTTGATTGGGTGGAAGATCATTTTCAGAATAGTCAGGTTCAATCTCAGCTTGGTAATGATTTTGTTCCTGTTGATATGCCTATGCGATCCAATCTTCCTCCGCATATTGAGGGGGGAGTGGGTGAGGGTTGCAGTCATGATTTGATGTCTAACACCAATGTATCTACCTTCACGACTATTGGCACATCTGGTACCCAAGATAAGGTCGGTGCTTTGCCGGACAAAAGGACAAGAGCTGCCCCCAGGTGGCTAAAGGACTTCATTGTTTAAACAGGTTGTTACTGCTTTAGGATTTTACTGTTCCTCTTTGTGTTTTTTTCCCTTCCTTTTATTCCCCTTTCACTTCACCTTTTTTCCTTTCATTGTGTGGGGGGGGGATGTGTTATGTTGTATATTCCTTTAATGTGTATTCTCTCCTTGCCACGAGTTAAGAATGTAGAGTGTAGAATATACTGGTGTTCTAGGGTTTCACCATTGTAGGCTGAGCTGCTGAGGAGAAGAGGTCGTTTCCTTGGCCCTCACCTGTTTGTCACATTACTTAATAAACACCTTTCTACAACCTTCAACGTCTGGATTACCTTACTACAAATTGGCGACGAGGGAAACTGGCGTTAAAGCGGTCTTCGAGACTTAATTTATCAAGAAAATACGTCGAATGAAATTTTCCGTTTAAAAGAAAGAAAAGAAAAAGGAAAACAGAGGAAGAAAAGCGGACCTGAGCAGAAAGCTTTTTGTGAGTCTCATTATTGTTTTTTTTACTACCGCTTGCTGACTGCGTTTCAACTAAATATGCGTGCTTAAATCAAGGCCTCTAGGAACAGCCGTTAACAAGCAGCCTACCGGCATCTTTTAACTGCGCTCGCCATTCCACTGCATGCGCTGACTTCGGAGGAACCCCGCGCGTCTTTCACCAGCGCGTCCTCTATCACGAACTGACGTCAGACGCAGGTCACGCAGCGTGACCCCAACGTGGCGGCCATTTTGACAAGGTTGTTTACTACTCGCATTTACTATCGGCATTGCGAGGAGAAGCTTCAACGAAGAGGAGTTTCAACGCATCGCATAGAGGCCACGTTTTTCTTTAAAAAAGAAAAAGAAACAGCTGAATCTTCAGAGGTAATTTCCGGACATTACAGTAAGGTGATTTTTACATATTAAAAAAAAAAAAAGAGATTTATATACATTTCTATATTGTGACATTATACAGGTGAGAAGGTCGAGGGAAAGTTTATATTCTTTATCAATTGTATTTTACCTTCTGGTGCATGGAAGAAGGTGATTCTAGTATTACTACAGTTAATAAGGACACGAATATGGCACAACAAAATTTTTCAATTAGTCCTCCGGAACCATTTTGGGTGAAAGGTGCCCAGCCAAGCATAAAATGGTTAGAATGGAAAGAGTATTTTATCAATTATTTGGAAGCTGTAGATGAAACCAAAAAAATGAAACCTGAACAGAAAAAGAGACTACTTCTACATTCACTGGGACCCGTAGGATTAAAAACATTTTCAAGAATGAGTAAAACTGATGATCCTGATCTTGATGAATTTGGGAATGCCATCAAAAACATGGATAAATACTTTGCTCCCAAAGTATGTATCGGGGTCATAAGACATACATGTTTTCAAAGGAGGCAAACTAAGGAGGAAACTGTAGATGAGTGGATGGATGATCTTAAAAAGCTTGCCATTGATTGTAAATTTGATAATTTACATGATGACTTAATTCGTGATCAACTTGTGATGCACAACAACAACTCAGGGCTGCAGGATCGTCTTTGGGTTAATGGAGATGCACCTCTTGACGATGTGGTAGCCATCATGAGAAAATCTGAAATGTCCGGAAAGTGTGCCACTGTAGTGAAGGAGACTGAGAAAGATGTGTCCAAGCCGTCGGGAACTGTCTGTAAGATTCAGGCCCCTAATAAGAATTTTCGTCAACAGCAGCAACAAGGGAGATGGACTGGTCAGCCTACAAGAGTTCAAAACAAGAACATGGAGGATAGGAGATGCTATAGATGTGATAGTAAAGAACATCTAGCATTCAGTAGACTGTGTCCTGCGCTAAAGAAGAAGTGTGGTATTTGTGGACTTTTAGGTCACTTTAGTAAAATGTGTCGCAGACGCAGCAACGTGAAGTATGTGTATGAAGAGGAGGGGGAGAGTATGGAAGAAGTAAATGATGAGGATGAATGTTGCATAAAGAGTGTTCGTGGGAACTATGTGATTAATATCTCAGAGGATTCCCTTAAAGGGAAACCAATTTGTGAGATATCTCTTGGTGGAGTGGTGATAAGTGTGTATGCGGATTCTGGTTCCCCATATACGATTATAAATGAAGAGGTTTGGAGAAAAAAATTTGTAAAGAAGATTGGTGAGCAATTGTACCCATCAGATGTTTGCCCAATCAGCTTTACAGGCAACAGAATTGGAATGATTGGCTTTAGGTGGCTTATATTTCTATTTAAGGGCAGGTCCACAAGAGCGAAGTTATATGTAGCAAAGGTGGGACCATCAGTCTTAGGATGGTTCGACCAGAAGAAATTACACATCATTTTAGACCCAAACTCTAAAGAAAAAGTTCTAATTTTGGATGACTGTAGTAGAATGGAAGAAACACTCTCTGAAAAATTTCCCAAAGTGTTTAGTAAGGAGCTAGGTGCTCTGAAGGGATTTGAACATAGGATAATTTTAAAAGCTGACGCGCAACCCAAGGTTCACAAGGTAAGACCGATACCTATGCTGATAAGGGAGGAAGTCAAAAAGGAGATTCAGGGACTACTTGCCAAGGGTATTATTGAAGAGATTGAAACATCAGAATGGATTTCTCCGATTGTGGTAGCCCGAAAACCCAACGGAAAAATTCGTTTATGCATCGATTTGCGCCATTTGAACAACAATATCGTGATCGAAAAGTTTCCCCTTCCAAGAATCAATGAGATGGTATCTTCCCTGAAAGGTGCTACATGGTTCTCCACGGTGGATCTCTCTGCCGCTTACCACCAGGTAATGTTAGATCCCGACTCTAAGAACCTAACGGCGTTCATTACACCGTTTGGTTGTTACCAGTTCAGGCGTATGCCTTTTGGTTTGGCCTCAGCCGCTGCTGTTTTTCAGCGGCTGATGCACAAGCTTTTTGGGGACATGGAGAATATCTCATTTTTTCAGGATGACATCCTGGTTGCTGCAAAAGGTAAAGAGAGTCATGACTTAAAACTTCAACAGGTTTTGGAAACCTTACAGTCAGCTGGCCTGACTGTAGAGTTATCCAAATGCAAGTTCAGTCAAAGGAGTGTTGCATATTTGGGACACATAATTAGCGAGGAAGGTGTTGAACCTAAACCAACCTTAATTGAAAATATTGTTAAGTTCTCTGCCCCTGTTTCCAAAGATGAGGTGAGAGCATTTCTTGGCATGGCCGAATACTGTGCCAAGTTTATAAAAAATTTTGCAGCGAAGGTTTACAATTTGCGTGCACTGTTGAAAAAGAACACTAAGTTCGTTTGGTGTGAGTTGTGTGAAAAAGAGTTTAAATTGATCAAGAATGAACTACAAAATGTGAATGCACTTGCCAGTTTTGACCCTAATATCGACTGTTTGTTGACCACTGACGCAAGTGACAAGGGTTTAGGTGCCGTGTTGTCACAACTTGATGAGGATGGTAAGGAGAAGATCATTTTATTTGCTTCCAGGGCCCTTTCCCCTGCTGAGAGTAGGTATCCCATTATCGAAAGAGAGGCCCTTGCATGTGCATGGGCATTAGAACATTTTCGAGCATTTGTTTGGGGAAAGCCTGTGACAATTCGCACAGATCACAAACCTTTGATCCGTATATTGTCGTGTGATGGCATCTCTGGTGCGTCTGCGAGATTAGCCAGGTTGTCTATGCGGATGAAGGAATACATCTATAAAATGGTTTACTTACCTGGGAGGGACAACCGTATTGCTGATTGTCTATCAAGACTTCCACCTCCTCTCGAAGTATGTGAAGATGACCCTTGGAGCGAGTATTGTGTGGCTTTAGTGCATGACTGTGGTGAGCCTGCTATAAATAAAATTGAATGGTTGGCGGAACAAGAAAAAGATACTGTTTTAAAAAGTGTTTTAGAATACATCTGCAAGGGCTGGCCCAAAAAGAGGAGTATTCCTGGACTGGACGCTTTTTGGCAAATCCGTACGGAATTGTCATCTGAAAATGACTTACTTTTTAGGGGTGATAGAATTGTCCCACCCGTATCCTTGAGGAAGAAAATTTTGCAACTTTGTCATGAGGGGCATTTTGGTATTATGAGGACCAAGTCTACCGTTAAAGGAATGTTTTGGTGGCCAGGAATTGACGGTGAAACTGAGGTTTTTGTTAAGAAATGTGCAGTTTGTGGGTCCGCTGACAAGACCCTTAGAACGCTTAAGCCCAAGATGAGTGATGGTTTAATTCCTGACTTCCCTTGGGACACTATCGCAGTTGACATTATTGGGCCTATTGGGGATTCTAAAGAGTATGGGTTAGTTGCCATTGACCTTTTTTCCAAATGGCCTATTGTAAAATTTGTAGACAAAGTGGACACTCTGACAGTGCTTGGCTTTTTAGATAAAATATTCATGATGGAAGGTTTGCCAGCCTGTGTGCTATCTGACAATGGTGTCCAATTTACTTCCAAGCAGGCTAAGGAGTATTTTGACAGGTGTGGTGTCAAACACAAAACTACCGCATTGTACAACCCTAGTGGGAACGGCACTGTCGAAAGGTTTAACAGAGTAATTAAGGGTGTCATTCAGGCCTCAGTGCATAGTAAGCTTGACTGGAAAGTACAGGTTCAAAAAGCTGTCTGGTCATACAGAGTCACTGTGCAAAACAGCACTGGCACTTCCCCGTTCACCATGATGAGAGGCAGGACAGCGAGATGTAAATTTAATCCCGCATGGCTTTTCGATGGGAAAATAGTTTCTTGGTCTCCTGTTGAGGTCAAAGATAAATTGCTGTCCAGTCACGAAAAGAGCAGAGAGTTTTATGACTCTCATCACAACACTAAATAGGTCTTTGTCAAGGTTGGTGATTGGGTAAGGGTTAAGAAACCTTTCAAGGTACCCAAGGGGGAAAGTCGCTTTGAACCACCATGTAAAGTTGCGGAGATTTTGAGGAATTCAGTGAGACTTGAAGATGGAAGAGTGTGGAATCTTAAGAACATTGCTTTAAATCCTGATCAGAATTATATTGAATTTCTTCCTAATTCCAGTATCAATAACTTTGATTGGGTGGAAGATCATTTTCAGAATAGTCAGGTTCAATCTCAGCTTGGTAATGATTTTGTTCCTGTTGATATGCCTATGCGATCCAATCTTCCTCCGCATATTGAGGGGGGAGTGGGTGAGGGTTGCAGTCATGATTTGATGTCTAACACCAATGTATCTACCTTCACGACTATTGGCACATCTGGTACCCAAGATAAGGTCGGTGCTTTGCCGGACAAAAGGACAAGAGCTGCCCCCAGGTGGCTAAAGGACTTCATTGTTTAAACAGGTTGTTACTGCTTTAGGATTTTACTGTTCCTCTTTGTGTTTTTTTCCCTTCCTTTTATTCCCCTTTCACTTCACCTTTTTTCCTTTCATTGTGTGGGGGGGGGGATGTGTTATGTTGTATATTCCTTTAATGTGTATTCTCTCCTTGCCACGAGTTAAGAATGTAGAGTGTAGAATATACTGGTGTTCTAGGGTTTCACCATTGTAGGCTGAGCTGCTGAGGAGAAGAGGTCGTTTCCTTGGCCCTCACCTGTTTGTCACATTACTTAATAAACACCTTTCTACAACCTTCAACGTCTGGATTACCTTACTACAGTCTATTATTCCTCCTGTTTCATCTTTTCTCTTTCCTTTGTGCCCTTCGTTCTCTTTTGTTTCTCCATCGGGGCCCCTCGGGTCCTCTATGTAAAGCTTCCCTCGGTACTTGCTGACTCTGCTGGTCATCTCCTTCATCCTTTTCTGCCTGGTCTCTCTAGCTCACCGAGGTTTCTCTCTCTCTCTCTCTATCTTCTGTCTCTCACTCGCGCTTCTCTTTCTCTCTCCCGTACTCTTCCATGCCTCACTCTCTGTCTTTCCTTTATGCCTCTCCCTCTTCGTGTGGTGTCTTTGTATCGCTTTCCTTTTCTGTCCCCTTTCGTCCACGTCTTTCTCTGTTTGACCCCAGAATCCTCGGTTACTTCCTCTCTCCGGCTCCGGCCTCTTTCCGCCTGCAGTCTCTCCCACCCTCGGCCCCTGTGTTCTTGCTTCTTTTCTCTATCCCTTCCTTCTTATTTCGACCTCAGATTCCGTCCCTACTTCTTCTCTCCTCTTTCCTTTCTCTCTTCGACCCCAGTATCACCGCCCCTCCTTCTCCCCCTCTCTCTCCCTCTCTCTTCCCCACTCTCTCTCTCTCTCTCTCTCTCTCTTTTCCCCTCCTTCTCTCCCCTCCTCTCCCCTCTTTCCACTCCTTCTCCTCTCTCTCACTTCACCCATCCTCCTCCTCTCCTTATCTCCTCCTTCCTCTCTCCTCTTTCCTCTCTCTCTTCGACCCCAGTATCACCGCCCCTCCTTCTCCCCCCTCTCTCTCTCCCTCTCTCTCTCTCTCTCTCTCTCTCTCTCTCTCTCTTTTCCCCTCTTTCCCCTCTCTCTTCTACCCGCCTTCTTTCCACTCCTTCTCCTCTTTCTCACTTCACCCATCCTTCTCCTCTCCTTCTCTCCTCCTTTCTCTCTCCTCTTTCCTCTCTCTCTCTTCTCCCCTCCTTCTTCTCCCCTCTTTCTCTCTCCCTCTCTTCACCTCTCCTCCTCACATTCTCTCCTCCTTTCTCTCTCCTATTTCCTCTCTCTCTTCATCTCCCCTCTTTCCTCTTTCCTCTTTCCTTTTTCCTCTTTCCTCTCTCTCTTCATCTCCCCTCTTTCCTCTTTCCTCTTTCCTTTTTCCTCTTTCCTCTCTCCTTTCGACCTCCATGTTCCCGCCTCACCCTCTCCCCCCGTTCCCTCTCTCCCACGCACACCTCAGGCACGCGCCTTACCTCACACATCCGTCAATATATAATTACAGGTTGGCACCCGCCGATGACGCGTTAGTGATTTCTCTCCCGGGGGCAGAGCTCGTCTGTTCTGCAGCGGTGGGGGCAGCACTCGATGCCATCGACCCGCCCGGGTAAAAATACCGCCCTCTCCCGACGCCTGCACCCCGGTCATGCCCAGCTCTGGCGCCCAGCCACTCTACATGCCTGACGCCCAGCCAACACAAGACTGACACCCAGCCCAGCTCTGGCGCCCAGCCACCACATAAATGACACTCAGTCACCACATACATGTCTGACAGCCACCCCTACTCTGGCGCGCAGCCACCACATGTCTGACACCCAGACACTCTCTACATGTGACACTCAGTCACTACATGTCTGTCACACAACCAACCCACCTCTGGTAGCCACCCCAGCTCTGGCGCTCGGCCATCAAATCTCTGACACTCAGCCACCCATCTGTGACACTTGGCTACTCCAGCTCTGCTAATCAGGCACCCCTCTCTGACACTCAGCCCCTATATTTCAGACCCCAGCCACCCCAACTCAGGAGCTCAGCCACTACACGTCTGTCTCTCCGCCACCGTGGCTCTGAGACTCAACCACCACAGTTGTGACACTCAGCCATGCCAGCTCTCCTCTGACACTCTGCCACCACATACCTGACACTCAGCCACCACATACCTGACACTCAGCCACCACATACCTGACACTCTGCCACCACATACCTGACACTCTGCCACCACATACCTGACACTGTGCCACCACATACCTGACACTCTGCCACCACATACCTGACACTCTGCCACCACATACCTGACACTCTGCCACCACATACCTGACACTCTGCCACCACATACCTGACACTCTGCCACCACATACCTGACACTCTGCCACCACATACCTGACACTCAGCCACCACATACCTGACACTCCTTCACCACATACCTGACACTCAGCCACCACATACCTGACACTCAGCCACCACATACCTGACACTCAGCCACCACATACCTGACACTCAGCCACCCCACCTCGGCAGCCACCACATCTCGGACACTCTGTCACTACATTCCTAACGCCCTGCCACCACAGCTCTGTAGCTCAGCCACCCAAGCTCTGACACTCAGCCATGCCAGTGGTGGTCCCTTTAAAAAGGGACAGTTTGCACACATACACTCTATGACCCTGTGGAAGGCTTCGGCCCAAACGCGCTGGTCTTGCATTGCTCTGGTTGCAATGAATTAAAATAAGAAAAAACACCACCTGGATGGAGCTCTGCTGCTCGTTTTCTTGTTTTTGAGCCTTGGACGGAAACTGAGAGAGAATTCTTAATATATAAAGACTGAAAAATTATTTGGTAATCTCACTGCAGAAAAACCTTTGTTTGTATACCAATGTTTTAAGATTTTAAAGGAGATTTAAAAAACCTCTGATAAAAAAAACAAAATGAACACAAGCAAAGTACCAGGAAATGCAATAATTGCATCCATTGCAACAAGGTAATACTTGCAACATGGCATTAGATCCTACCCAAGGACCTAAGATACGATGAAGACATTCAGCAACCTGTGACAGCAAGAACTGTATCCAGGCACTGAAATGTATATGCAGCAAATTACACACTGGAAAAACAGAAAGCAAGATTAAAATGCACATTTCTGAGCACAAAAGCAACATTAACCCCTTCGATGCTGGTGACAAAGCCAGCTCGTCATGGGCGTTACCTGCGCTGCGCGCATGACGAGCTGGCTTTGTCACGTAACGCGGGTTTTTTGAATTTTCAGCGCGCAGCGGGAAAACCCGCTAGCGTGCATGCGATTAAAAAATCATAACATGAAGTCCAGTGTAGCTATGCATTGGCATGAACATCAGCATAACATCAGCCTGTGAAGATCTCATATTCTACAATTAGGGTCTCATTAAGAGTCTGGCGGGCCACGGATCACCAGACTCGCAGAGTTGCAGCGGTCTTCCGACCACCCTATTATGACCAGGGTAGTTGGGCCGCATAGTGACCCCTGGCGGTGGTGCTGAGGTCTTGAGGTCGCAATATGCTTGCAGTCCGCCAAGCATATTACAAGTTTACTAACTGCCACACTTTTCATGGCCATGCGAAAGTGTGTCAGTCAATCAATCATTTGTAAAGTGTACTACATACCCACGAGGGTCTCAAGGCGCTGCGGGACGCTACTGATCGAACAGCCAGGTCTTGAGTATCCTCCTGAAGGTCAGCAGGTCTTGGGTCTGTCGTAGGCTCTGTGGGAGGGTGTTCCATGTCTTGGCGGCTCAGTGGGAGAAGGATCTCCCACCGGTGGTTGTTCTTCGGATGCGCGGGACGGTGGCGAGTGAGAGGATGGCGGAGTGTAGCTGGCGGTTGGGGATGTAGCAGGAGAGCCGTCTGTTGAGGTAGGCTGGGCCGGTCTTGTGGAGTGCCTTGTGTGCGTGGGTGAGGAGCTTGAAGGATAACCTCTTGTTGACGGGGAGCCAGTGCAGGTTTCTCAGGTGAGGGGTGATGTGGCCGTGGCGTGGTATGTCGAGGCGTTTTGGATGCGTTTTAGTGGTTTGATGAGCTTGGTCGGTGCTCCCGTGTAGAGGGCTTTTCCGTAGTCGAGTCTCAGCTGACGAGGGCCTGGGTGACTGTCTTTCTTGTATCTGTCGGGATCCATCTGTAGATCTTGCACAGCATGCGGAGGGTGTTGAAGCAGGAGGAGGAGACAGAGTTGACTTGCTTGGTCATTGAGAGCTTTGAGTTGAGGATGATTCCCAGGCTGCGTGCATGGTCGGTGGTTGTCGGGGATGCCCCCAGTGCCGTCGACCACCAGGAGTCATACCAGGCTGAAGGGTTGGAGCCGAAGATGAGGACCTCCGTCTTGTCCGAGTTCAGCTTTTGACGGCTGGTCTTCATCCAGTCGGCGACGGCCTTCATTCCTTCGTGAAGGTTGGCTTTCGCGGTGATGGAGTCCTTGGTGAGGGAGAGGATCAGCTGAGTGTCGTCGGCGTAGGAGATTATGTTGAGGTCGTGCTGTCGGGGTACGTGTGCGAGCGGGGCCATGTGAATGTTGAACAGCGTCGGGCTAAGGGAGGATCCCTGGGGTACACGGCAGATGATCTCGGAGGTTTTGGAACAGAATGGGGGGAGGCGGATGCTCTGGGTTCTGCCGGACAGGAAGGAGGTGTTCCAATCCAGAGCCTTGTCTCGGATTCCTGCGGCGAGGTGGCGTGCGCGTAGTGTGCAGTGGCAGACGGTGTCGAAGGTGACAGAGAGGTCCAGGAGGATGAGTGCTGCAGTCTCGCTGTTGTCCAGCAGGGTACCGCTATCGTCGGTGGCGATGATGAGGGCAGTCTCGGTGCAGTGGTTGCTGCGGAACCCTGACTGGGAAGGGTCAGGATTCTGTTTTCTTCAAGGTATCGGGTTAGCTGTCTGTTGACGGTTTTCTCGATGACCTTGGCCGGGAAGGGGAGCAGAGAGATGGGCCGGAAGTTCTTGAGGTCTCTTGGGTCTGCCTTAGGTTTTTTGAGTAGGGTGTTGATCTCGGCGTGTTTCCAAATCTTTGGGAAGGTCGTGGTCTCGAGGGAGAGATTGATGACGTTGCGCAGGTGGGGTGCGATGGAGCTGCTTGCTCTGTTGAAGACGTGGTGCGGGAATTGGTCTGCCGGAGAGCCGGAGTGGATTGAGCGCATGGTCTTGATGGTGTCATCGATGCTCACGCTGGCCCAGGCTAGCAGGGAGTTGTGTTCGATGCTGAGAAAAATAAGGGGGTCTTTCTTGTGCCTCTGCACCATAGGGTGCATTCCCCCCTGTGTGCATTTACCCAAGTACCCTCACTGCATGGACTACAACAGTCCATGCCGTGCAGATACTGATTTTGAAGTTCCCACTGCAGTGCCTATTTCATAAGGACCACCGTGGGAGTGCAAAAGAACCACCTGCCAGACAGGAGTTTGGCGGTGTGGGAACAGGGCGGTCCCGCTCCTGCACCACCAAACTCATAATACGGCCCTTAGTCTTGACATCTCCAGAGGTGGACAACAATAAAAGATTGCTACGAAAAGAAGTTATGTGGATCAAACATTCGAATACTATTCAACCCGCAGGGTTAAACGTGAGATTGGAAATGTGTTGTTTTTTGTAAACACAAGCTTAATGTTAATATCAGTTTATTGCAGGTTCTTCACTGAGGTGGTCATATTAATGATACTTTCATTAAGCTCTCAGATAAGTCGATTTAGATCTTTGTAATCTGTTTTCAAAAAATACATGTATTGACAAGTACACTTTTATCTTTCATTGCATTCTGTTTGTTAAACTGTTTCATGTATTTTTCTTAAGTATTTAAGTTACTTTACATGTTCTATTTATTTTTCACACAAGCTATAAACAGCACAGAATCTGTAGTGCCTTTTTTCACAAATGGGCCTATTCTAATAAGGCGCTTGCAAAGGTGAAGTAGGTGTGTCCTTTCTTGAAAACAAGGTAGCACAGAGATTGGATGGCATTTGGCTGCTTGCGGATACTCATGACTAGCTGCCAAAAAGATGCTTATCACTTGCATGCGGTTATGAATTACACAGGTGTATGCCGTAAGGATAGTTGTAGTTGACTAACTAAAGACGCTAACACATAATATTTTTCAATATGGCACCCGTAAAGGTGATACACATGTGACCTCTCTCAAAAACGAAATAGGCACAGGGTAGAGTGGGGGTTCTTTACCGAGGATATGCAAAATGACACATACTCATGACAAACTGGTAACAGCAATAAATTTCATGTGGCTTGGAATCACACAGATGTGTGCTGCAAGCATAGTCGTCGTTGATTTTCACTAAAGTCATTGGGTGGTGGTTTAATCAGTTTTTGCAAGACGTGGCGTCGCTAGTTACCCTTCCTGGTGGGAAAGGGGTGTGGGCGAGTGGGGGGGTGTTGGGGGGATAGTGGGGTTGTTAATTAAAATAAAAAGTTAACTTACCTTCACCGGCCCGGTACAATCCCACGTTGTCTTTGCTCCTCACATGAAGCAGCTCAAGCAGCCTCCTTCCCCTCTCCTAAGCCACTCATAACGGCAACCACACAGGCGCCTATAGGGAGACCATTTTCTACATGTAGGTTGCATGCATCCCACAGGGAGAAAAGGGAGAGTGCTTATGACTGGTTTGATCAGCCCTGGGGCCGAACAAACAGTCAGTGCCCTTAGAGTGGCCAAGCCACTCCTCCCCTGCCCTAGAGCAGGACCACCCACACGGCAGCCCCCAACAAAACCCTTCTGCTTTCTTGCAGTGTGAGAACATAACAGGTGTATTTGTAAAGCGCATGATTACCCGTAGGTGTCTTGACGCTGAATAACAGATGTTTATTGTTACCCAACTCAATGGTACTCATTTGATCGACCTCAGATGGATGAAAGGCTGAGTGGACCCGCCGGGATTTAAACCTGTGACCATGAAGTCGAACACAGTGCCCTGCAATGGATGCATTAGTCCACTGAGCCACCAGACCCAGCTGAAACAGCAACTTAAAATAGTATTTTTAATACCATTTTATGTTTCTGCTTCTTGCACGGGGAGAAAGCAGTGGGATGACGTTCCTCCGCCCACAAGGAGGAGCCGCCCCTGTTTAACTAGTTCTAGCGTAATTTAGCAGTTCCTTTTTTTGCGCTAGCTTCCAACTTGTTTTCTGTACTTTACTTTTCTTGCCATTCCGCTAATCACCTTCTAGTTGTGCAGCGCATTCTCACTTCTTTGCCTTTCTTTTACAACTGTTACTCAATACACTGCTTCCAGAAGCTCTACAAGGCTTCACACTTCTTGGTCCGATTCACAAACTGCATTTTGGAGTTTGTAAAGTACAATCAAAATACAACAATATGTAATTTACAAACCTCCGGCTCGGCATCTCCGCTTCTGCCTCTCTTATCTTTTCTATACAGAGATCTCGGCCACATGTACAGTCTCTGCATAGGTAGATGTAGGATATAGAAGTAAATGTAGGAGGGACAAGGAGTGGCTGGAAAATGGGAAACCCCATAAAACGGTTGGGGTTTGCAGAAACATATAGAGGTGGCTGGGGAGGGAAACCCACAGAATTTACTAAGTTAATATTTGGGAATGAAATTACTGTATGTACGAAAATGTATTATGTTAATTATCTGGAGCAACTGAGTATAATTAATGACAGTAGGAAGCTGATATATGATTAATGCCAAATTACCAAGGAATGGAGTTTGAACATGTATCCAAAGAGAGAACCTCATGCTTTTTAGGTCAAGGACCGTTGCACTGCGTAGCAGTGGGCGGAGCCGAAGATTTTACGTTTCTTAGAGGGGGTTTGGAACCCGCCCCCCTTCTCCATTGGCTGGCCTAGTTAATGCTGGCCAGCCATTGGAGGAGAGGGGCGTCACTTGGTTTAAGCCCCGTCTTTTTTGGATTCAGGGGCGTGTTTTTTGCGTTCTTTCTATCTGTGACATCATCCGTCACTCAGCAAAAAACACGCCCCCGATTCCGAAAATTTCTGAGCTTTGCGGCCGCCATTATTTTTGTTTTTTTGTTGCTACTCTCTTATGAGCTCTGCGACAACAGGCTCCCTGGGAGCACCTATGATGTGTTTGTCCTTCCTCAGTGTTCATGCCGCTCCCGGTGATCTGCAGCTGTGTTGGTGAGAGCTGTTGCTCGACCCTGTCGAAACTTGAAACCCAACCCGGAATTCTCTACGATCTCCCCCTGTACGCGTTTGTCCTTCCTCAGTGTTCATGCCGCTCCCGGTGATCCACAGCTGTGTTGATGAGAGCTGTTGCGCGACCCTGTCAAAACTTGAAACCCAACCCGGGATTCACTACGATCTCCCCCCTGTGACCAGACTAATTTCCTCCCTAGTTACCGTCACAATACTACTGAAACTTGAAACCCAACCCAGGGTTCACTACGATCTCCACAATGTGACCAGTCTAATTTCCTCACTAGCTACACCCTCACAACATTACCCCCAACCTAATAGCCATGTGGTATCAGAGTGCCTCGCTCGAGCTCCCGAGTGCTACAGAGGGCACACCAAGAATTGGGGGAAAAAGCGATTTGCCCAGAATCGGCCGATGTTGAGCGTTCCCGCTGAAATTCGCCGACTACCACTATAGCCTCCCGCCACGCCGTCTGCCCTACAAACTCACGAACCCCTAAGAACGTCTTCCTCTGTACCTTGTACCTTTTAAGTAACTCATGTAATCCAAAGACCTTATGTAATGCAACTGGTTCTTATGTAAAGCGCTTTGAAACCTTCGGGTAATGTTCGCGCTATATAAAATCACAAATAAATAAATAAACGCCCATCTCAAACCGCCTAGTTCCTGATGCCAGCCATCGTTATCACCAATTAGCATAAACCCCGTGTTCAGCCTATCAATATTCACGCAATGACAGGGTACCGTCTCCATACATTCCCGGGCGCAAGATAGTTCCTCAATTACTACTTAAAGGAAATTGCAGCCTTTCAAATAAACGCAAGCAGCTGCGAGGAAATCTTGTAAATTTTATGACATAACGTGTACCAGTGTACAGACTAGGTGGCTGCACTACAGGAAAGCCAGTCCCTGTCTGCTGGACACAGACCTAACAAAGCACCCACTCTCCTCTATTGAGACGTCAGGTTCTCCCGACCCCGGGACACAACCTGCCCGTCCCGAGGCTGCACCAAGCATCTCTCCTCAATTGAACATCAGGTTCTCCCGACCCCGGGACACAACCTGCCTGTCCAGAGGCTTCACTCCGGCGAGCCCCGTCCCTGCATTGCCCTGCTAGTTTAATCCAAAGCACCGCTCCCTAATTTAATCTCTGCGAGCCCCTGTAACACTGGCGCTGACAACAAAACGTAAAGGGCAGCTGGCCACCCATTAACCATTCATTAAGAAAACCATCACAAAACCGCCGCAAAGGGAAACATGCCGCCCCACTCCCAGCGATCGCTGTCTCAGTCAACCAGAACCGACAACGCTGCGTCCACTCCAGAATGCTCAGGCGTTCTTCATGGCTTCAGTGCACACACAACTCGCCGCCTGCAACATTACACAAAAGGAATCTATTTCCAAAAATTCGGCGTTCAAACTACCCACTATGTACCACGAGAATCAGTGCACACCCTAATTCTGCTAACATAACATTGCGTGCATGCGAACATCCTATAACTGATTCGCAGTCCACCGTCCACTACGGCGTCGGTGCCACTCCCTGCGACATAGGCCTACACAACAATACCACACCTGATATTTACATCCGTATTATCACCATTGAGGTTAGCATCTCACCACCCAAGTCCGTAAAATGCACAACCACACTCTCTTTTGGAATCAGTGCACCCGCTCATTCAGCCTAAATTAACAAAAGAGAGGCTGAATATCCATGCTTATTCTACACAACAGATGTATTGCCACCTGGGCACCACTTAAGGTTACCAGCAGCGCTGTTATGTCAGACCTAAACATGATTTGTTGCATAAAAATACCTTCAGGCTGGGAGAGAGTGGCTGCACGGCGCAGCAATCTACAGGTTATGTAATTCCCATTTAATTCTCAGCGATGTCCTCTTCGTCTAATGGATCTGCCCCCTCGCTGTGCTTGCTCCCCTGCCCCCTGGCTGTGCTTGCTCTCCTGCCCCCTGGCTGTGCTTGCTCCCCTGGCTGTGCTTGCTCCCCTGCCCCCTGGTTTTCCTGCCCCCTCGCTGTGCTTGCTTTCCTGTCCACTGGCTGTGCTTGCTCTCCTGCCCCCTCGCTGTGCTTGCTCTCCTGTGTGTGTGTGTGTGGCTCTGGGTGTGTGTGTGGCTCTGGGTGAGTGTGGCTCTGAGTGTGCGTGTGGCTGTCAGTGTGTGTGTGGCTCTGGGTGTGTGTGGCTCTGTGTGTGTGTGTGTGGCTCTGTGTGTGTGGGGGGCTCTGTGTGTGTGTGGGGGGGGGCTCTGTCTGTGTGTGTGGGGCTCTGTGTGTGTGGGGCTCTGTGTGTGGGGGGCTCTGTGTGTGGGGGGCTCTGTGTGTGTGTGTGGGGGGGCTGTGTGTGTGTTGGGGGCTGTGTGTGTGTGTGGGGCTCTGTGTGTGTGGGGGGCTCTGTGTGTGTGGGGGGGCTCTGTGTGTGTGGGGGGGGCTCTGAGTGTGTGTGTGTGTCTGTGTGGCTCTGTGTGTGTGTGGCTCTGTGTGTGTGGCTCTGTGTGGATAGCTTTTTTTGTAGGTGGCTCTATGTGTGGGTGGCTCTGTCTGTGTGAGGGTGGCTCTGTGTAGGGGGCTCTGTGAATGACTCTATGTGGGTGGCTCTTTGCGGGTGGCTCTGTATGTATGTGTGTGTGGCTCTGTGTGGGTGTAAATGCAATAGGTCATGCATTTGCGAGCGATTAAGCTATTGGCATTGTAAATGACAATGACATTTATTTAATGATTAAGCTATTGGCAATGTAAATGACAATGCCATTTATTTATGATTTTAAAAAAAAAATGTCATGAGCAATGCCAATAGCTCTACCTTTAATAATGCCGAGACCATTGCATTGTAAATGCTTGTTCCATTATCCTGCCCATCTGTAATGGCAGAGTTTTTGGCTTTATTTAGCAGTGATATAGATCATTAGTCTTGCTCGCATCTAGTATAGGTATTCTTAGCCTGTGTTGGCCCTTTTAAGCTCTTTTTCCAGATCTAGAAGAGGATAGCTGCTTAATATGCCTTTATTCTGGACTTTCACCTGTCTATTGCCTATTGGCTTTGACATATTAGACATATTGGTATGGTTTATGTAGGTATTCTGACAGAGCTAAGGAGCATTTCACCCCTTTCAGGCCTACAGGCCTAGAGCTAGAGGGACTCCATTTTGATGAAACTGGGAGGCTTTTCAGGGCAAAGGCAATGTTTATAGTTAAGGCTGTTGTTCGCTTGGAGAGAACCGGTTCAGGCTGGCCCTTATCGAAGGAATGTATTTTTCTCCACTCCGAAGACACAACTTCAGGCTGGCCAGCTGGGAACGTGTCCTTGGTACGGGGAGGTACAAGAATTTGGTGGGCGGCAGGTTACTGGCCGTAGCTTTCCATGAAAGGACAAGCTTCCATATTAGCGAGCTATAGGAGAGGAGGAGTGGTCAGTTCAGTTTTGGAAGTCAGTGCAGCGTGGTGTGCAGTTCAGCGTGGTGCTCAGAACAGCTTGGAGCACAGAACTGCTGGGAGCTCAGAACAGCTTGGAGCTCAGAACAGCTTGCAGAGAGAGAGAGGATGTCTGCTGGAGCTGCAAAATAGAGTGCAGTTCTTGAATGGAGAAAGAAGGCAGACGATTGCTGAAGATGAGGAGAGAGAAAGCAGTGCAGAGAGCATCAAAGAAGGCTGTCAGCTGGAGCAACTGAACCAGAGGCGTGGTGATGTGGTGAAGGAGGGAGAGACAGAGAGAGCCCTAATCCCACCAGAGGCAGAGAGAGAGCCCTAATCCCACCAGAGGCAGAGAGAGAAATCTTCCTTCTAATAGGTGAGGTAGTCTGAATTAGCTACACTTACACTTTATGTCTAATCTTTTCCCTTTCAGCGGAGTGTTCCTGTTATGTGTAATCCTTCTCTTTCAAGCGGTGTGTTCTACCTATAGTCTTTGTCAGATCTGTATAAATGTTTATATTGTTATAATAAAATAACCCCAGTTTATAACAAACTGGTGTGTAGCCCCTATTCTTGTTCACTGAAGGTAAATATATCTCCTAGGTAGTTGCTACGTGAATGGATGAGTAATCCCAATCAGGTAAGTGGTGATCACATAAATAGGGAGTGAGTGGACCTTTGATGCCAAGAGCAGGGAGTACACTATAATCTGGAACTATATTCAAAGTTATTATTGTAGTTTCATCCCGAGTAGACAACTGAGATATTAATATTATTGTAGTAGCAGACCCTTAGTGAAGAGACTTCCCAATATATATATATATATATGTATAGGTGTTCATAGGAATGTGGTCGTCGTTGATATGCGGCGTTAATGAGAGCACTGGGGGGTCGAACCAGTGTGTATACCCACTGGATTGTGGCTTGAGTAAATGAGAGCGCCAGGGAGGATACTGGCGTGTAGTTTCGCAGGATTGCGAACAGTTTGGAAAAGGGAGCATTGGGTTCTGCAGGCCCGTGTGTAGACGCACGGATTGTGTGTCATATCTGCCCTAGGGTAGAACGGTCTGGGTCAGGGTGGCCGCGAGACCAACTGATGTGAATAAGTGTGGTGTAGGGTATGGATATCCCTAGTAATCAGTGAGTATTCTTAGTATCCCTATAGATTTAGTGGTGTTCTTAATAATATGAGCTTGTATATTGCGAGTTCCCCATCCTCAGGTAGGTACCAGGTGCCTGGATATAGAGGAGTCCTGAGGAGGGAAGGTGAGTACGTTCTGGCTGGGTTGGAGGGGCCCCTGGGGGCTGATCCCACCTACTCAGAAAATCCAGCCATTACATCTGGCGTAGTCGAACAGTTTACGAAGCCTGTGTGCCTGGCCATGTGCTTAGATTGTTTCACATGTGTTGTGTGGGAGTGCCCTGAGCGCCAGTCATTACATCTGGCGTAGTCAAACAGTTTACGAAACCTGTGTGCCTGACCATGTGCTTAGAGAGTTGCCCATGTGTTGTGTGGGAGTGCCCTGAGCGCCAGACATTACATCTGGCGTAGTCGTCATCTTACGAAGCCTGTGTGCCTGGCCATGTGCTTAGATTGTTTCCCATGTGTTGTGTGGGAGTGCCCTGAACGCTGGTTCCATCTGGCGTAATGTTGCAGTTTATGTAGCTTGTTAGACATAAGGGCTTGAACAGTTGCAGCGTGAGGAGATTGCATTACATCATGGCATTTGGTTTATTCAGGGTGGAAGGAATGGTTTTCATCTTGGTGTTTAAACTGTCAGAGTTGAAGGATGGCATTACATGAGGAAGCCAGTTACATCTTTGTGATGGTCCAATTGTATAAATGTGTGTAAAAAAAAATGCTTTTAAATTGCCCATTCAATTGCTTGCTGCATCTGCTTATGCTGTGCAATGTGAAATATGTTCATTGTAATATGATCTGTGGAGTTCTTTGAATATAGCTCCTTGTAAATATGACTTGTGAATAGCGCCATATTAATGTGGCTTGTGAGGTGCAGGTTCTCATGTTGATCTATTGTGTTCCTTGTGCAATGCGCCTTGGATACATTGTTTGTGAAAGGCTTGTCTTGTAAATATGGCTTGTGAATAGCGCCATGTGGTCATGGCTTGGACAGGGCATGTTATCATTACGTTTGGCAGGAGAGAGCTGGATCTCTCTCGGGTGCTTGGGGATAACGTTTTTGAAAATATGTGTACGTGTCATCTGTAAACGTGAAGAAATGTGCTAATGATTTTCCCATGTATAAATGGACGTTGGGAAATGATTCTGCTTGAGCTGCCAAAGGGTTAATATCTTGAGTTGAGATGGCAGTCTTTATTTTTTACATGCTGTCAACATGCATGGTTATCTGACCTGACTATAAAAGTCAGTGGATTATTTGATGGTTTGATTTTGACTTTTTTTGATTCCTTGGTCTGCCTATGTGCTTTGTCAGTTTCTTGACGGAAAGGTAACATCTTGTGTTTTGCGAAGGGTTTTGTTCATTTCACATTCTTTTTGGAATGCGTCTACGAATTTGTGTGGGTTCGCCTTGGAACTGATGTGGTTATAAATCAACCTTACGGGGGAAAGCTGTGTTCTTTTAAAATGAGTGAAATGTTAAAAAGATAGCCCATTAGAGTGCACGCTACGGAGCTGTTTTCATTAATAATTTCTGTGAGGGGTTTCCATCTAGACAGGAATGTGTTAGTTTGAGAATAATAAATTTTGCCCGACTGTGCATGGTGACATGTGCTTTTAATTAGTGAAAGGCAACCATGTGCCTTTGAAAGAAAAAATGTTAAAATGCAACATTATTATTTTCCCAAATGTGAATTAAAATGTATGCTTTTATAAATGTGTCAGCAAAACATTAAATTAAATACAATGTTGAAATGTATCTGCATTTTATGTTGTTTTCTCTTTTCAGCAGCTGACAAATGGACCATGTTAATTCGTTTTTTCTTAAATGCAGAATGTATAATCTTGTGTGCAAAAGGTAGTTTCCCCTTTCTAAATAAGTGCCCATATTTTGAGTGTCTTGCCTTTAGCTGAATTAGTTTGACTAAAGTCTTTTTAAAAACCGGAGCTTTTTTAATTGGCAGTACACTGTAACAGAATTGTTTTTTTTTTAAATGCTAGCTTCCGTTAGTTAGAAAATAAGGCATGAGAAATTTGTTTTTCGACCTTGGCAGACCAGCTGGTTTGTGCCTTCATTCTGCAAGTTTCGATCACGTCCCAGTTTGTTATGATTGGCTACAGTTCAATTTTCTTCCGCGAACGGCTTGTTTATTTAAGGGCGGGGTGACCTGGCTCTTCCCTTGGTGTTAGTTAGTCGTAGTGAGCCTGGGCGGGCCTCTCTGATCAGGGAAATGGGAGGCTTGCAGTGCCCTGCTGATGCTGTGAGCTCATCATTTGGCGGTAATCCAAATTTTTTTTTCACACTGTAGCCTGGCTCCTGCTCTGAAGGGAGGGGTTGGTTTAGAGAGGCTCATCATATTGCAGTGTTTAAAGTAGCTTCCCACTGTAGCATGGCTCCTGCCCTGAAGGGTGGGACTGGCTTAGTAAGGATTAGGGTATGTTAGGCCCTGTAAAAAGTTATTAAAAGTTAAATTTTGAATGTTTTTAATTAATTAGGATATTTTCTTTTCAATAATGAAAGGCACCCGGGGTGCTTTTTAAATGGAAAATTTTATTTTACAAGAATAATGATACTTGTTTTCTTGTTTCTAGGATTGCTGCAGTTGTGGTTGTGCGTGGGTCCCTCCGCCCTTCCACTTTTTTGTTTTACCTTTTTATTTTCATGTTTTTATTTTAGTTTATTATTTTTGGATGATGGAACCAGACCAGACCAGACCAGACCGGGTAATTGATGGCCGCATTGGAGGAAGTGTCCGGATACCGAGGATGCAGGGTGGTGGCCTACACTGAAGACTTTTGGGACTACGTTATTTAATTCCTTAGCCTGCAATTTTTTATTGACATCACCACGAGCAGGCCCCACTTAAAAAACAATAAAACCCCACCAACATGTTTTATTTGTTACAGAATTTTAAAAGGATTTCATGAATAATCCCTTGGACAAGCAGGCCCCACTTTTAAAGCAAAAAAAAAAAATATATGTCACCTATTATAGTTTTTCTGTTTTCTTCAAAACAGTTTTTGCGTGATTTCAATGAAGGACTTTTTTGAATGGCGGTGCCCACATGTGTTTTTACTGTTACACCTGCTATCCTGTACAAATGGGGTTATAGTTTTTACTGTTCTTACATTTTCACCTTGATTGATCAAAGGGTGGTTACCTTAAAATTTGGATTGTTCTGGGTGGTGTGTCTTTTAGTATGATTATGTATTAATGTTTGCCCAAACCTTGACACAGTTTGTCATGTTTATTTCTCAGATTTCACTTTAAATTGACAAATGTCAGCAGGTAGGCCTCATTTAGACCTATTGTTATTTTCATCCCACAAATAAGCCCCTACACCAATAGTTTCATGAGTCATCATTAGCTTAAGTTGCCTATAGTACGTAGGGCTCATTTAGGCCCTTTCTTGTTTTCTCATTAGGAGTTGAAACACATTTAGTTCTTAAGTTGACAATAGTAGGTAGGCCTCATTTAGCCTTAAGTTGTCCGAAGTAGGCCCCATTTAGGCCCCTTGCTGTTTTCATTCAACACATAAGTCCCTACATCACTAGATTTCACCAGTTATCATTAGAAGTTGAGGCACATTTAGTTTGAGGATGCTTTGGTTAGTTTCCGTTGTTATCAGATCCAATGTCAGATATGTTTCAGTATTCAAGTCAAGGGTGCTTTGATTTGTTTTTAGGTTTCTATTGCCTACAATTGAGTTTCAGGTGGAATTTCCTTGAGTTGTCATTGTTTTTAGGGAGTTGTTTTTTTTTAGGTTTTGATTTGTTGATAGATTGTGTTGATGTTTGTTTATCTAGATGTTATTGTTTATAAGATGTTCGCAAGATAAGGATCTAAGGGTGGATGGCAGAGATATTTAGCAGTGATATAGATCTTAATCTTGCTCACATCTAGGATAGGTATGTTGATGTTTGTTTTGATGGTTGTTGTTGTTTATAAGATGCTCGCAAGATAAGGATCTAGGGTGCAATGTAATGGCAGAGTTTTTGGCTTTATTTAGCAGTGATATAGATCATTAGTCTTGCTCGCATCTAGTATAGGTATTCTTAGCCTGTGTTGGCCCTTTTAAGCCCTTTTTCCAGATCTAGAAGAGGATAGCTGCTTAATATGCCTTTATTCTGGACTTTCACCTGTCTATTGCCTATTGGCTTTGACATATTAGACATATTGGTATGGTTTATGTAGGTATTCTGACAGAGCTAAGGAGCATTTCACCCCTTTCAGGCCTACAGGCCTAGAGCTAGAGGGACTCCATTTTGATGAAACTGGGAGGCTTTTCAGGGCAAAGGCAATGTTTATAGTTAAGGCTGTTGTTCGCTTGGAGAGAACCGGTTCAGGCTGGCCCTTATCGAAGGAATGTATTTTTCTCCACTCCGAAGACACAACTTCAGGCTGGCCAGCTGGGAACGTGTCCTTGGTACGGAGAGGTACAAGAATTTGGTGGGCGGCAGGTTACTGGCCGTAGCTTTCCATGAAAGGACAAGCTTCCATATTAGCGAGCTATAGGAGAGGAGGAGTGGTCAGTTCAGTTTTGGAAGTCAGTGCAGCGTGGTGTGCAGTTCAGCGTGGTGCTCAGAACAGCTTGGAGCACAGAACTGCTGGGAGCTCAGAACAGCTTGGAGCTCAGAACAGCTTGCAGAGAGAGAGAGGATGTCTGCTGGAGCTGCAAAATAGAGTACAGTTCTTGAATGGAGAAAGAAGGCAGACGATTGCTGAAGATGAGGAGAGAGAAAGCAGTGCAGAGAGCATCAAAGAAGGCTGTCAGCTGGAGCAACTGAACCAGAGGCGTGGTGATGTGGTGAAGGAGGGAGAGACAGAGAGAGCCCTAATCCCACCAGAGGCAGAGAGAGAGCCCTAATCCCACCAGAGGCAGAGAGAGAAATCTTCCTTCTAATAGGTGAGGTAGTCTGAATTAGCTACACTTACACTTTATGTCTAATCTTTTCCCTTTCAGCGGAGTGTTCCTGTTATGTGTAATCCTTCTCTTTCAAGCGGTGTGTTCTACCTATAGTCTTTGTCAGATCTGTATAAATGTTTATATTGTTATAATAAAATAACCCCAGTTTATAACAAACTGGTGTGTAGCCCCTATTCTTGTTCACTGAAGGTAAATATATCTCCTAGGTAGTTGCTACGTGAATGGATGAGTAATCCCAATCAGGTAAGTGGTGATCACATAAATAGGGAGTGAGTGGACCTTTG
The DNA here is from genome assembly GCF_964263255.1 of Lissotriton vulgaris. Taxonomy (NCBI): domain Eukaryota; kingdom Metazoa; phylum Chordata; class Amphibia; order Caudata; family Salamandridae; genus Lissotriton; species Lissotriton vulgaris. Next base: position 301,711,973 of record NC_141686.1, on the reverse strand, counting down.
ATGCCAAGAGCAGGGAGTACACTATAATCTGGAACTATATTCAAAGTTATTATTGTAGTTTCATCCCGAGTAGACAACTGAGATATTAATATTATTGTAGTAGCAGACCCTTAGTGAAGAGACTTCCCAATATATATATATATATGTATAGGTGTTCATAGGAATGTGGTCGTCGTTGATATGCGGCGTTAATGAGAGCACTGGGGGGTCGAACCAGTGTGTATACCCACTGGATTGTGGCTTGAGTAAATGAGAGCGCCAGGGAGGATACTGGCGTGTAGTTTCGCAGGATTGCGAACAGTTTGGAAAAGGGAGCATTGGGTTCTGCAGGCCCGTGTGTAGACGCACCGGATTGTGTGTCATATCTGCCCTAGGGTAGAACGGTCTGGGTCAGGGTGGCCGCGAGACCAACTGATGTGAATAAGTGTGGTGTAGGGTATGGATATCCCTAGTAATCAGTGAGTATTCTTAGTATCCCTATAGATTTAGTGGTGTTCTTAATAATATGAGCTTGTATATTGCGAGTTCCCCATCCTCAGGTAGGTACCAGGTGCCTGGATATAGAGGAGTCCTGAGGAGGGAAGGTGAGTACGTTCTGGCTGGGTTGGAGGGGCCCCTGGGGGCTGATCCCACCTACTCAGAAAATCCAGCCATTACACCATCACACAATAGCGTATGAAAGAGAACATGTGTGCGTCGGTGTGAAGGCCTAGAGCTGGGATAGATTTTCTGCAAGGTGCTCTTTTATCCACTCAGCCCTCTCTCAGACAGAACATCTATTCATGCCCCAGCATTTAGCAGAAGTGTTGGCAGCAAAGGAAAATTGACTTGGGGATCAATGAATCAGGACTGAAAGAGCGAGAAAAGGTCATCTTCAGGGAGGTTTAGCATCCAGACTCATGTTTAAAATTAAAGAGCGCAAGACTGTTTTCTTGATGGTCCAACTTTATGTCTTTGATCATTTTGAGACTGCCGCTATCATGGTAAGATGTCAAATGACCATCGGAAGAGGTGTGATGTCAGGAGACGCAAACTAAAATTTCATAAGGGGACAGAAAGGAATAATGCTTGTCCTCCCTCAAAACATTGTGCCAAAGTGACTTTAAAAATATTTTAGACTGCTTTTGTGGAAAATGGAGGGTGGAGCCTTCATGCCTACATTATGTTCTTGTTAAACAACAATGGGGTGACCCTGTGTCCCTCATAACCTGGGTATGGATATACAAACAAAAACAGTGGTTCTGTCGGGCATGAGCACTATTTCTTTATAGAAGAATAATTTCTTTTACGTTAAGTTATACACCCTCCATTAATGATATCCGCAATGTTATGGAACACATAGCAAAAACACTGACACAAATTGATGAGTATTCCGATGTTTTATATCAATTTAGCGGTACAAAAGGGGGTGATAATGGATGAAGCATCTGAACCAATCAAACACTCACACCCAGTCAAAAGATCTGGGTTTAATCCATCACCGTTCTTTAGCCCACCCTGCCACCCCAGTTCAGACATGGCCATATGCAAATCAGTCTGACCCTGTGCCTCATGGGAACAGTCCAGCCCGAACTGCCAAGCCATGCCTTCCCTGGACCGGAAACAAGCTTCCGAGGACCGGTTTCTGGCATTCCAGCCGTCTTCAGCCCGGCTTGCTTGAATTCAGTGGCAAAGTGAGCAAGGGACTCACGTCTGAGCATACCCCGCCACACTTATGGCGGCCAAAGGCGGTACAAAAGGGGGTGGTAATGGACGGAGCATCTGAACCAATCAAACACTCACACCCAGTCAAAAGATCTGGGTTTAATCCATCACCGTTCTTTAGCCCACTCTGCCACCCCAGTTCAAACATGGCTATATGCAAATCAGTCTGACCCTGTGCCTCATGGGAACAGTCCATCCCGAACTGCCAAGCCATGCCTTCCCTGGACCGTAAACAAGCTTCCGAGGACCGGTTTCTGGCATTCCAGCCGTCTTCAGCCCGGCTTGCTTGAATCCAGTGGCAAAGTGAGCAAGGGACTCACGTCTGAGTATACCCTGCCACACTTATGGCGGCCAAAAGCTGTACAAAAGGGGGTGGTAATGGACGGAGCATCTGAAACAATCAAACACTCACACCCAGTCAAAAGATCTGGGTTTAATCCATCACCGTTCTTTAGCCCACTCTGCCACCCCAGTTCAGACATGGCTATATGCAGATCAGTCTAACCCTGTGCCTCATGGGAACAGTCCAGCCCGAACTGCCAAGCCATGCCTTCCCTGGACCGGTAGAAAACTTCCGAGGACCGGTTTCTGGCATTCCAGCCGTCTTCAGCCCGGCTTGCTTGAATCCAGTGGCAAAGTGAGCAAAGGACTCACGTCTGAGCATACCCTGCCACACTTATGGCGGCCAAAAGCGGTACAAAAGGGGGTGGTAATGGACGGAGCATCTGAACCAATCAAACACTCACACCCAGTCAAAAGATCTGGGTTTAATCCATCACCGTTCTTTAGCCCACTCTGCCACCCCAGTTCAGACATGGCTATATGCAAATCAGTCTGACCCTGTGCCTCATGGGAACAGTCCAGCCCGAACTGCCAAGCCATGCCTTCCCTGGACCGGAAACAAGCTTCTGAGGACCAGTTTCTGGCATTCCAGCCGTCTTCAGCCCGGCTTCCTTGAATCCAGTGGCAAAGTGAGCAAGGGACTCACGTCTGAGCATACCCTGCCACACTTATGGCGGCCAAAAGCGGTACAAAAGGGGGTGGTAATGGACCCCGAGTGGGCTGGGTATGCTCAGTGTCTGACCTAGGGTGGTGTGGAGTGCAAAAAAACGAAGGATTTAGGCCCAGATCTTTGTACTGGGGTGAATGTAAGACATTGTTCGGCATTCTGTCCATCAACTGTGTTTTTTGCTATTTTCACCCCGAGTGGGCTGGGTATGCTCAGACGTGAGTCCCAGGCTCTCCACATCACTGGAGTCAAGCTATCCAGGCTGAAGAAGGCTGATAGCCAGAAACCGGTCCTTGGATGCTTGATTCCGGTCTAGGAAAGACATGGCTTGGTAGTTCGGGCTGGACTGTTCCCATGAGGTCAGGGTCAAGGCTGATTGCATATAGCCAGTGTCTGACCTAGGGTGGTGTGGAGTGCAAAAAAAAACGATGGATTTAGGCCCAGATCTTTGTACTGGGGTGAATGTAAGACATTGTTCTGCATTCTGTCCATCAACTGTGTTTTTTGCAATTTTCACCCGAGTGGGCTGGGTATGCTCAGACGTGAGTCCCAGGCTCTCCACATCACTGGAGTCGAGTTATCCAGGCTGAAGAAGGCTGATAGCCAGAAACCGGTCCTTGGATGCTTGATTCCGGTCTAGGAAAGACATGGCTTGGTAGTTCGGGCTGGACTGTTCCCATGAGGTACAGAGTCAAGGCTGATTTGCATATAGCCAGTGTCTGACCTAGGGTGGTGTGGAGTGCAAAAAACCGATGGATTTAGGCCCAGATCTTTGTACTGGGGTGAATGTAAGACATTGTTCTGCATTCTGTCCATCAACTGTGTTTTTTACAATTTTCACCCCGAGTGGGCTGGGTATGCTCAGACCTGAGTCCCAGGCTCTCCACATCACTGGAGTCAAGCTATCCAGGCTGAAGAAGGCTGATAGCCAGAAACCGGTCCTTGGATGCTTGATTCCGGTCTAGGAAAGACATGGCTTGGTAGTTCAGGCTGGACTGTTCCCATGAGGCACAGGGTCAAGGCTCATTTGCATATAGCCAGTGTCTGACCTAGGGTGGTGTGGAGTGCAAAAAAACAATGGATTTAGGCCCAGATCTTTGTACTGGGGTGAATGTAAGACATTTTTCAGCATTCTGTCCATCAAGTGTGTTTTTTGCAATTTTCACCCCGAGTGGGCTGGGTATGCTCAGCCGTGAGTCCCAGAACCACAACAGTCCATGCCATCCAGGTGTTCTCACCTTCACAAGCACAGGAGAACCTCAGCAGTCGATGACATCCAGGGGTGCTCAGACTCACAAGCACGGGAGAACCTCAGCAGTCAATGACATCCAGGGGTGCTCAGACTCACAAGCACGGGAGAACAGCAACATTAGGACACACTGCTCTTGGATGTTCGGACGGGCACTCCTGGCCCTCACACATGCTAAGGGGATTTCTATGTGTATCTATGAACTGTGCTGTCCAGAATCATGTTACCACTGATCCAAAGATACCAGATATCAGAACCACTTGTACTCATTTGTCATTTCTAAACATTACCCATGACAACACATTTACTTACATCTATTTGTTGCACAGAAGTATACAAACGATTAAAAATTAAGCTTTTTCCTTAACTGTAAACAATTTGTGAAAAATTATCAGCAGCATCACCGTCTGTACAGCCAAAAGCTATATGTGGCATAGTTATCAAGGTTCTAAAATAGAAAGAGGACAATTCCTTTGAGGATTCTTTAGGTGCAGGAAGGACTCCCTTGCTCCACAAATACAATCCTGCCTATAATTCAGGCATCCTTGCACCATGATGCAAGGGAGCCTGGGTTGGCGCTAGGCAGTAAATATTCACTAGTGCTAGAAAAGGATAGGAATGCGTTGTATAATCTTAAATACGGCCCATGTCTGCCCTTTCGCGCAGCGCAGGAAGGTGGCTGCTGCGTTGCGCTGAGTGGAAGTCTGATGAATCTGCCTCCATGTGTGTCTGATCAATAGCCCAGTCCAGAGAGCTCCTGGGAAGTTGTTTCATAAGACCAGTGCTAACGCTGGCGTTTAACTGCAATCCAATAGAACCTCCATCAGTATCTTGATTTTCTGCTCATCAGGCTGTCTCCAATATTGATACACAAGCTCCTGCGAAGACCTCAGAACATAATTACTTTCTCCAGTTTCAGTTGTATTTCTTTTGATATTTGAACTATTCATCTTTTCTATGAGATAAATTCACTTTTAAATGATTCAGTGCCAGCTGATCCTGGGAGCAGAATGTGCATCTCTTACTCCTAAATTTGTTTGTCAGGCTTATAATATAGAACAAGACTAGCAAAAATGAGAGTGAGACGGGACTCGTCCGTCTTCCCTATATTAATATGGACCAAACAGTAAGGGCCGATTCACAGAATGGACTTAAGACTCAATCCTAAACTTACTACTATTTTGGTATTCACAGAATGCACTTACTACTTTTGGTATTCACAGAAGTTAGGATTTTGTCTTAAGTTTTTCTTACGACAAACTTAAGACAGACTTAACACAAATTTAAGACAGACTTAAGACAGACTTAAGTTAGGATTTTGTCTTAAGTCTGTCTTTAGTCTGTCTTGAGTCTGATTTAAGACAAAATCCTAACTTTTGTGAATATCAAAAGTAGTAAGTTCATTCTGTGAATGCCAAAAGTAGTAAGTGCATTCTGTGAATACCAAAATAGTAGTAAGTTTAGGATTGACTCTTGAGTTCATTCTGTGAATCGGGCCCTCAGAACGGGCTCGCTACGGCAGTACCCTGAATTGTGAGGAGTCCTCCCTCAAAAGGAAATGGGGAACCCCAAGGTTTTTTTAAAGCGCCCTCTCCCACCAACACTTCGGGGTGTCATACTTCATCATTGGGGTCCCACCCTGGACGCCTAATGCTTCGGGTGTGCTACGACGCTTGAGTTACAACCGATCGGGTTTATTTGTGTTTGGGCAAGTCCAGTGAGAAAGGTGATTTCAAATTGACTCAAGGTCGCCAGCCTGTTAAGTTGGTATATTAGTGAGTATCTTGGGGGAGTTTTTAAAAACAGTGGTAGATTTTTATGAGATGTGAGTAATGGTCTACATGTTTCAGCCATTTCCAATACTGGGTCAATATGGCATTCGTCAGGAACTGTGCAGCACGTGTACTAAGACACGCAGTTTTCTTGTAATAGATTGTAACTTAGGATAAACGAGTCACCTCTTGTGAATGTTTTATTGCACAAACGTTCTTCACATGGTAGCTTCGAGGGGGCGGACCCTGTAGTCACACTTTCATCAACGTGTCTCACCTTCTGTCAATCTGGACTTTGTCCTCGTGAGCTCCGCATCTAGTTGCAGAGCTCCTGCATCGTAGCACACCAGGTTTTATATAAAAGCCATTAGCATTTGCATATGTACTTGCGATCAAATGTAATTGCTTTTATACTGCTGTTAGAGACCAGTCGGGGGCTGGAATTTGTGATTCATAGTTGAGCTGGTCTATTATTGCACATTATTTGAACGCCCACAAAGAACAGCTCAGCAGGACCTGGCAGCACCAGTCTGTGGCCGTCTTTAATGTGCTCTGGTGGATGTGGGTGATGGGCCCCGGCGATCAACTTTGTCGACCAGACTTGTTTCCCTTCATTAGACTTTGACTCAGAGCATAAGAGGGAGAAAGATAAGAAAACAGAGATAGAGGGAGGAAGCATGGATGAAATAGAACCTGCAAGTGTGAGATAAATAGACGGTGCTAGAGTGTGGCATCAGGTAATCAAGATTAGAAAGTTTTGGGGCCATATTATCAAGAACAGCGATAACATTATTGTTGCTTTAGCGGCAGGAAACTGCCGCTAAAGTGGCGATAAGGGGCTTGATAATATGCCCTTGACGATTTCCATAGAAGCCCAGGTTCTGATGTGAAGGACATCAAACGGCGATAATGTTATCCCCGTTCTTGATAATATGGCCCTTGGTTTTCAGCAATGCCACTTTAAGCCTCCTTAGAAAAACTTTGGGCTTCTGCCCTATGTGTTTACAAATGAAGCACAAACTCTTCATCGGTCTGTTTTGTTGCAATTACCTGTGTTTACCATCTTATTCAAAAAGTTAAGCCTGTGGATCTGGGGAAGTCTTACTCCCACCAGATCCCTGGTCCTGGCTGGCCATATTCAAGGCGTTAGTATTTAGACTAATGTTGGGATGGGGATGCCCCCTGCATGGTAAATGGGCGTGTAGCCCTGCCCCAAGCAACCAAACTTCAGGTGAAACTAGTTTCTTGAATGTTGTTGAACCGGCAGCCAGCTAATGTACAGTGCCAATCAATCAAGGGGTTTATAAAGTGCACTACTCCCCCGTGAGGGTCTCAAGGGGCTAGGAGGGCGGGGGGTGTCCCATGTGAGCCCTCTTTCCCGACAAGGACCAGTGTCCACGCCTTGGGTTGATTGCATGACGCAGTGGTGGTGGCACACTGATTCTTGTGAATTGATAGAACTGGACAGACCTTTTTCTGTGTTTCAGGGGGAGTGCAGCCTACCGACCACACCCATGTGAGGTTTCGCTAAACCAGACCCCTACGATGACATCCTGTATGTGCTGAGTGCATGTATGCATGGTATGTTTGGAGAAAGACTCCATGTTGTGATGAGAGACTGCCTGTTAGGATCCCTGGGGCTGCCTCTGGGTGACCTCCGGTTAGAGGATTGAAAGGGGCACTCGTTGGGGGTACCAGCTGTGACTTACCTCAGAGGGATGATGGGGCGCTGTTTGGGGGTACCGGCTATGACTTACCTCAGAGGGATGATGGGGCACTGTTTGGGGGTACCGGCTATGACTTACCTCAGAGGGATGATGGGGCACTGTTTGGGGTTACCGGCAATGACTTACCTCAGAGGGCTGATGGGGCACTGTTTGGGGATACAGGCTGTGACTTACCTCAGAGGGCTGATGGGGCACTGTTTGGGGGTACAGGCTGTGACTTACCTCAGAGGGATGATGGGGCACTGTTTGGGGGTACAGGCTGTGACTTACCTCAGAGGGATGATGGGGCACTGTTTGGGGGTACCGGCTATGACTTACCTCAGAGGGATGATGGGGCACTGTTTGGGGGTACCGGCTATGACTTACCTCAGAGGGATGATGGGGCACTGTTTGGGGGTACAGACTGTGACTTACCTCAGAGGGGTGAAGGGGCACTGTTTGGGGGTACCGGCTATGACTTACCTCAGAGGGATGATGGGGCACTATTTGGGGGTACCGGCTATGACTTACCTCAGAGGGATGATGGGGCACTATTTGGGGGTACAGGCTGTGACTTACCTTAGAGGGATGATGGGGCACTGTTTGGGGGTACCGGCTATGACTTACCATAGAGGGATGATAGGGCACTGTTTAGGGGTACAGGCTGTGACTTATCTCAGAGGGATGATGGGGCACTCGTTGGGGGTACAGGCTATGACTTATATTAGAGTGGCGTGGGGGCATTATTTCTGGGTACGGACTATAATATATTTATTATTATATTATTATATTCTGTAGTGTCTGCCCTGCCTGGGGTATAGTGTTCTGTTCACAGACAGGTGTGTGCAGTAGGAAGGTCTGAAACCCCCTCACGCACTGCCGGCTTTAGCACTGGTGGCGGTAAGTGCGACAACATTTTTGGGTGCCCCTCAATGACCCCCTCTCCCACGGACTCTCTTTAACAGTCTCCATAACCTCTCTTTCAGATGCATTTAATTAATTTTATAGCGTCACTCATAAAAGTGAAGGGTGTCAGAGCACTATATATCACACACACATTACACAGAGACAATCAATCGTAGTTGTGTAAATCAGTGTATAGTAAACGTGACATTAGACCAGGGGTCTCCAAACCGGTCCTGGAGGGACGGATCCATGCCAGATTTTTTTAAAAACTACATGTATCTCTATGGGGATATCCAAAAATTCTGGCATGGATCCGGCCCTCCAGGACCGGTTTGGAGACCCCTGCATTAGACAGAGGACAACAAGGGGTGGAGTCACATGTCATCCATACCGGTAGGCAGTATAGTTCAAAAGTGCTTGGTCTGGAGAAGCACACACTCTGAATTTAAAATGTAACACAATGGATTGGGGCTCTCTTTAATACCAAGAACTGATCTGTACCCAAATGAACCCTTTTTGCAACATAAGAATTGTGAAAGTCTGAGGAAATAAATCCATATTCTCTAATTTATATCTTGAAGTTTGCACGCAGTTGTTTGATTACAGGTAATAAATAGTTCACTGTAAACTGCAACTAACAAAAGGAAGTCTGATAAAAGCAGTAACCCACTGAGCGGTTTACATTATATTCACATTGTGATCTGCATGGCACATGTTCTTGCAGCAGGCACATTAACCCGCTGCACTACCTTACCATGAATCAAAACTTTCACTAGTCAAAAGAACATTTCTGTCAGACAAGACTACTTCTCTCGCCAATCAGAACATTAATCACCGGAGATTTCTTGGCATTTTAATAGTTGACTAAAAATTGCTGGAGGCCAGGATCGAGGCAGCAGGTGCTTTTAAGCACATTATAAACTAGCAAACGCCCCCCCCCCCCCCCCCATGGGAAGTCAGCACCGCCCTAGAGCCGGCCCTGCCCCCACGCCACTCATACACCAGAATCCCACAACAGCACATGTATGTAACTCATGTGCAACGTGTGAGCTGCCTCTGACGGTGACAGCTGGATACATTGTGTACCCTCCATGTTAATGAAAGTGCCTATTGCTGCTGACCTATGGCATTCCCTGACCTGTGACCTCGCGCTCAGCTGCAGCGTGGAGCCAGAGACGGCTTCCGGCCGCTGCCCGTCACAGGTCGACAACCAATAGGGAAATGTCATCAATACATGCATCTAGGGTCGGGTTTTCTTGACAGTCTTCTTCAGGTGTTTGTGTTTAAAAATAAAGGCGCCATTACTGAAGGAGAACCCGCCCAGCCCCGGTACGCATGAGCCTCCTTCAGTGTTACCATCCGTGGGTGGCCGTCTGGGCACTTCAGTGGCGCCCCCAGCTGTCCGGTGTTCCAATACACAGTGGCCATTGCGTCACTCATTTTTTTAATTACATCTAATATTATATACTACTGTATTATATACCAATTCTAAATTATTAATATGATGTAACTAACGTGCGTACCAAATCTTTCACTAAGTTAATCAAATTAAATGTTTCCAAAAACGAGGTGGGTCTCATCAGTAACACCTGAGGTTCCCCCTCTTACTTGCTTTTCTACATTTCTCAAACCTGCACTCTTGTTCCGGTGCAGAACCATAACAAAAGGTCGCTGTCCTCGGTGCTTAATTTGAGCCGGTGGTTGCTGTTGGGCCCACTGGCTCGCATGACACTTGTTTTTCCTCATCAGACTTTTACGCAGGGCAAGAGAGAGAAACACACAAAAGAGGTGGGGGGGGAGATGGAAAAACTATGACAAAGAAAGCACGGATGAAAAAGGACCCGAAAGAGTGGAATAAAGGGGCGGGGGAGGTGTCTGGTGGTGGATGAAAGAGACATGAGGTGGAATTGTGACTACGCAGCCTCCGTATTCAGTGCCTCTGACATTCACTAGCGCCCGGTACAGGCATCTGAGTCCTGGCACTTACTCTTTTACAAATTAAGCACTGGCTGCCCTAAACTTTACCAAATGAGAACCCCACAAAAATCAACAGGTTCAATTCTTGAATGAATCCCAGCCACTCCTAATTACTCTGGGCTGCATTCCAGACCATCTTTTTTGTGAAGCTGGAGTGCTTTACATGAGCACCGGTTACATTACACAAGGACACATGCTTTTTTGTAGGCGCGGGGAGATTGTGTGATTTGCCCAGAATCACAGGATGTTGAGCCAAGGCTCGAACCTGGTTCCCCAGTTTCAAAGTTGTCAGCTCTGGCCGTTACACCACATCCTCTCCCCAAAGTTACAGGATGTCAGCCCCACTCCTCTTTGGCAGGTCCCCTCTGAACAGGATCATAAGGAAAGCCAGACTGTCTCCCTCATTTACATGTCCACAGCAGTAAAGTACAGGTGGGTTTCAGTAGCACCAGTGCTTATTTTGAGCCCATGGTTTAGGGTGCTCGGCACCGGCACTTAATTGCCAACACTGACACTTACAACAGTATGCCACATGGTGGCACTGTTTGTCTTATTTAGAGGTGAGCACAAGAACAGTTGTTTGCTAATTTGATATTCATTAAAAAGACTAATACCTGCCATCCAAGCTATTAAAATAGCTTTAGAGGTCTGGAATAGTCTGAATTATCACACTTGGAGGAGTTTGATGGTTAGTAGGCATGTTTATAATGTTGTTAGCAGTGCTGGCATTGGCAATGGGTGGTGCAAGCTGCGGTGGCCTCCTGCTGAGGGTCCGGGCATTAATTTTTTTACAAAGTAAGCACTGTCAGTGGCACATGAGCACCGAATCAGCATTTGGGCACAACCATCACACTCATCAGGGGCCAATTCCGATCTCGTTCGGAAGGGCTCCGGACGCGATCCAGCCAGAAAAAGTACAAGCCATATGCGTGTTCACCGCCCAACTCATACAGCTGTAAGAGCGAGCAAGTACGATGCGAGAAACTCAAAATCACGACTAGATCGTTTCTGGGTCCGAACCGCTCGGTTCGCCTCATCCGTAAGCAAACTGTGCTGTGCAATGCAGGCAATTTCGAACCGAGCCAGTACGATGCACGCGTCAGACAGCCAGATCGAGCCGAAGTTTCCGGCTCGCAAAACATCCGGGAAGCTGCCTTTTGGGGTCCACATAGGACCCCCCTTCACCCGCAGCCGTACAACTCGGACACAGGGGGAGATCCAAGGTTCTCCCCAACACAGGTATGTACGGTGCGGATGGTACTGACACATACCCACTGTAGGGGGCCCCCTTGTGCGAGACGTACCCATTCAGTTAATGGGAACCCATGTACGCGTCGTACGACCGGCTCACATTGACTTCTATGGGAGTCCAACTGAACCGAGTCTGGCAGCATGCGGCCGCATCGTACTCGCTCAGTCGGACTGCAGGACTCAGCTCAGCCGGAAAACACTCCGGTTTTGGCTCGGTCGGAGAGCTTTCCAACCCAGATCTGAATCAGCCCCTCAGTGTGTTGCACTGCGAAATCAAATAAGTAATGGATGGAATCCCCAAAAGAATCTCTGTCACTTGTTATCATTCTGAGTCACGTTCCAGACTGTTGTTTTTTCACCCTCTCCATCACTAGGATCAACAGCCAAGCTTACGAACGTCAGCCTTGGTTCTGCTCCAATAGGAACTGTCCAGCCCGAACTGCCAGGCCACGCCCCTACTAGACAGCGAAAAAAGACAAAGCCAAGAGTGTTCAGCCCTTACTGGGCCTCAGAGTAAGATGCAGGTTGAGTCCAATGGCACAGGGATCACAGGACCCGCCTCTGGGCATACCCGTCACTCTTATAGCATCCCATTGAGAACCCAAAGAACGGTAATGGATGAGTGCTTGAACCAATCCCAGCCACCGGGGCTCTGGGCACTGCAGTCCAATGGAGGGAGAAATAAAAAGGCTGCCGCCGAGCAGCTCCCCTGCTAATGGTCCTGGGGATGTGGTTCTGCGAGAATAAAAACTCTCTCCAGCCAGAGGAGGGAAGAAGCGGGAGATAAGAGAGTGAGCCGAGAGGCAATCAGTGTTGCATTTCGTTTCTGATGAGTTTTTCGAGCGCACAATACATCTGCAGTTGGGCTCTTCCAAACACCTCGCTGCTCTGTCGCAAAATATCACCACAGCATTCATCAGAAGGCAATAAATCTATCTTTAATATTCAACTGCATTTCTCTTTCATATTGTAAACTGCAAATAGTAAGTAGATTTATATAGTGGTTACGACCCCCAGCAAGGCATTGAAGAGTTTATTTGGGGTGCAGCACGCTACTTCTGAACCCAAGGTTAGTAGTGAAAAGGTTAATACATTTTTTTTCTTGTGCATTAGTAGTGGTGTGTTTGTGGTCTTGTTTTCTTGTGTGTTTAGTAGCATTTTGAATAGGCATGAAATGACAGGAGTGGCTTTTGGGGGGTGCGGTAAGATTGTTTTTGTAAGTAGTGGTCGTGTGTGCTTGTTAGTTGGGTGGTATGGCTGAAAAGGAGGGGTGGTCGTTTGAGAAGGATGTTTGGGAGTTCACAGTAGTCAGAGACGTTTGGGATGAGTCAGAGGGAGGAGGGATGAGAAGGACATCATTTTGTTTATAGCAAAATGAAAGTGATGCACACCTACCTATACACCCATGATTCTTGATACTATCTTTGGCCTCCGCTACACAGGTACCAACCGGCCAGCCGAGTCCTGAGTGCGGACCAACTGCTGCTTTGTTAATGACATACAGTACAATATAGGATGGTCCCAGTAAACAGTATTTTGCCACAGGACACATAGAACATATATTCACAAAGTGTAGAAAAACAATGCATACATTGAATGATTGAAAAGTGTCTTTTAATCACACCATCATATTCTCAAATGCATACATTACAAAGTCAAATTCATACACAAAATGCCCGGAGAGACAAGGAGAAGGAAGGGATTGTAGGGAAAGTCGTGGTTTTGTGAGGTAAAGAAATTGTGCAGGCAAATGATTCATAGTTTAGCAACAAAAATTCTTGGCTTGCTATTCCACCATTAATACACAATTGTTTGCATAACTTAACATAACCAAGCTACACAGGAAAAACACAGTAGAACAATCTCTGTTGTTTGTGGCTGGCTCAGAAAGAAGTGTCGACGTTTCGACCCCAAGTATATTGTAGGTTCATTGGTATCTTACGTGGGGGTCTTCCTCAGGACTGTGATAAGGGAGTGGGCACCGTATGTGGCCCTACAGGGAGGGCTGAGATGGAAAAGATTGGGCACGTAGGCTCCAATACTAAGGGCCCGATTCACAGAATAAACTTAAGACTCAATCCTAAACTTACCACTATTTTGGTATTCACAGAATGCACTTACTACTTTTGGCATTCACAGAATGGACGTACTACTTTTGGTATTCACAGAAATTAGGATTTTGTCTTAAGTTTGTCTTAAGACAAACTTAAGACAGACTTAAGACAGACTTAAGACAAAATTAAGACAGACTTAAATTCGGATTTTGTCTTAAGTCTGTCTTAAGTCTGTCTTAAGTTTGTCGTAAGTCTGTCTTAAGTATGTCTTAAGTCTGTCTTAAGTTTGTCGTAAGTCTGTCTTAAGTATGTCTTAAGTCTGTCTTAAGTACGTCTTAACCTAACTTGAGAGAGTGGGTGCAAGTGAGTGAGACTAGGAATGAATCTGAGTGAGTAGGTAAGAATGAGTGAGTCAAAATGAGTGAGATACATGAGAGTGAAATAATGAGGGAACGAAAGAAATGGTGAGTGTAAGTGAGTGTATATGAGTGAGTCAAGGTAAGAATGAGTAAGCGTGTGCATGAGCAAGAGTCAGTGGAAGACGTGAGTGAGACTGATGAGTGCAAGTGAGTACGAGTGAATGAGTGTGTGAGTGAGCGAGTGAATGTAAATGAGTGTCAGTGGGAATGTGGTGTTATGCTTGTGCATCTGCGTTGGCCCTGGCAAACTCAAGATATCCTGGGAAAGATGCTGGTGTTTCATACTGGAGGCAATACTTAGCATGGTGGGCACCTGTGGCAATACACTGGCACTAACATACTGGAGGTAATCCTTGGCATAATGGGCACCTGGGGAAAAATGCTAAAGCTGGCGTACTAGAGGTAATCCTTAGCATATTGGGCACCCAGAGAAACATGCCAGTGCTGGCATACTAGAGGTAATCCTTGGCATAATGAGCACCAGGGAGAAATGCCGGTGCTGGCATACTAGAGGTAATCCTTGGCATAATGGGCAAAAGGGAGAAATGCAAGTGCTGACATACTAGAGGTAATCCTTGGCATAATGAGCACTAGGGAGAAATGCTAGTGCTGGCATACTAGAGGTAATCCTTGGCATAATGGGCAAAAGGGAGAAATGCAAGTGCTGACATACTAGAGGTAATCCTTGGCATAATGAGCACCAGGGAGAAATGCTAGTGCTGGCATACTAGAGGTAATCCTTGGCATAATGAGCACTAGGGAGAAATGCCAGTGATGGCATACTAGAGGTAATCCTTGGCATAACGGGCAAAAGGGAGAAATGCAGGTGCTGACATACTAGAGGTAATCCTTGGCATAATGAGCACTAAGGAGAAATGCCAGTGCTGGCATACTAGAGGTAATCCTTGGCATAATGGGCAAAAGGGAGAAATGCAAGTGCTGACATACTAGAGGTAATCCTTGGAAAATGAGCACCAGGGAGAAATGCTAGTGCTGGCATACTAGAGGTAATCCTTGGCATAATGGGCAACAGGGAGAAATGCCAGTGCTGGCATACTAGAGGTAATCCTTGGCATAATGGCCAACAGGGAGAAATGCCAGTGCTGGCAAACTAGAGGTAATCCTTAGCATAATGGGCAACAGGGAGAAATGCCAGTGCTGGCATACTAGAGGTAATCCTTGGCATAATGGGCAACAGGGAGAAATGCCAGTGCTGGCATACTAGAGGTAATCCTTGGCATAATGTGTACCCAGAGAAAAATGCCAGTGCTGGCATACTAGAGGTAATCCTTGGCATAATGTGTACCCAGAGAGAAATGCTAGTGTTGGCATACTAGAGGTAATCCTTGGCATAATGGGTGCCAGGGGAGAAATGCTAGTGCTGGTATACTAGAGGTAATCCTTGGCATAATGGCTGCCAGGGGACAAAAGCTAGTGCTGGCCTACTAGAGGTAATCCTTGGCATAAATGGCAACAGGGAGAAATGCCAGTGCTGGCATACTAGAGGTAATCCTTGGCATAATGGGCACGAGGGAGAAATGCCAGTGCTGGCAAACTAGAGGTAATCCTTAGCATAATGGGCAACAGGGAGAAATGCCAGTGCTGGCATACTTGAGGTAATCCTTGGCATAATGAGCACCCAGAGAAAAATGCTAGTGTTGGCATACTAGAGGTAATCCTTGGCATAATGGGTGCCAGGGGAGAAATGCTAGTGCTGGCATACTAGAGGTAATCCTTGGCATAATGGGCACGAGGGAGAAATGCTAGTGCTGACAAACTAGAGGTAATCCTTGGCATAATGGGTGCCAGGGGAGAAATGCTAGTGCTGGCATACTAGAGGTAATCCTTGGCATAATTGGCAAAAGGGAGAAATGCTAGTGCTAGCATACTAGATGTAATCCTTGGCATAATGGGCACGAGGGAGACATGCTACTGTTGGCATACTAGAGGTAATCCTTGGCATAATGAGCACCAGGGAGAAATGCTAGTGCTGGCATACTAGAGGTAATCCTTGGCATAATGAGCACCAGGGGAGAAATGCTAGTGCTGGCATACTAGAGGTAATCCTTGGCATAATGGGCAAAAGGGAGAAATGCTAGTGCTGGCATACTAGAGGTAATCCTTGGCATAATGGGCACGAGGGAGACATGCTAGTGTTGGCATACTAGAGGTAATCCGTGGCATAATGGGTGCCAGGGGAGAAATGCTAGTGCTGGAATACTAGAGGTAATCCTTGGCATAATGGGCAAAAGGGAGAAATGCTAGTGCTGGCATACTAGAGGTAATCCTTGGCATAATGGGAACGAGGGAGACATGCTAGTGTTGGCTTACTAGAGGTAATCCTTGGCATAATGGGTGCCAGGGGAGAAATGCTAGTGCTGGCATACTAGAGGTAATCCTTGGCATAATGGGCACGAGGGAGAAATGCTAGTGCTGGCATACTAGAGGTAATCCTTGGCATAATGGGCACTAGGGAGAAATGCTAGTGCTGGCATACTACAGGTAATCCTTGGCATAATGGGCAAAAGGGAGAAATGCAAGTGCTGACATACTAGAGGTAATCCTTGGCATAATGGGCAAAAGGGAGAAATGCAAGTGCTGACATACTAGAGGTAATTCTTGGCATAATGGGCAGCATGGAGAAATGCCAGTGCTGGCATACTCGAGGTAATCCTTGGCATAATGGGCACGAGGGAGAAATGCTAGTGCTGGCATACTAGAGGTAATCCTTGGCATAATGGGCACGAGCGAGAAATGCTAGTGCTGGCATACTACAGGTAATCCTTGGCATAATGGGCAAAAGGGAGAAATGCAAGTGCTGACATACTAGAGGTAATCCTTGGCATAATGGGCAGGAGGGAGAAATGCCAGTGCTGGCATACTAGAGGTAATCCTTGGCATAATGGGCAAAAGGGAGAAATGCCAGTGCTGGCATACTAGAGGTAATCCGTGGCATAATGGGCAACAGGGAGAAATGCCAGTGCTGGCATACTAGAGGTAATCCTTGGCATAATGAGCACCAGGGAGAAATGCCAGTGCTGGCATACTAGAGGTAATCCTTGGCATAATGGGCAACAGGGAGAAATGCCAGTGCTGGCATACTAGAGGTAATCCTTGGCATAATGGACAACAGGGAGAAATGCCAGTGCTGGCATACTAGAGGCAATGCTTAGCATAATGGGCAAAAGGGAGAAATTCAAGTGCTGACATACTAGAGGTAATCCTTGGCATATTGTGTACCCAGAGAAAAATGCTAGTGCTGGCATACTAAAGGCAATCCTTGGCATAATGTGTACCCAGAGAAAAATGCTAGGGTTGGCATACTAGAGGTAATCCTTGGCATAATGGGTGCCAGGGGAGAAATGCTAGTGCTGGCATACTAGAGGTAATCCTTGGCATAATGGGTGCCAGGGGAGAAATGCTAGTGCTGGCATACTAGAGGAAATCCTTGGCATAATGGGCACGATGGAGAAATGCTAGTGCTGACATACTAGAGGTAATCCTTGGCATAATGGGTGCCAGGGGAGAAATGCTAGTGCTGGCATACTAGAGGTAATCCTTGGCATAATGGGCACGAGGGAGAAATGCTAGTGCTGGCATACTAGAGGTAATCCTTGGCATAATGGGAACGAGGGAGAAATGCCAGTGCTGGCATACTAGAGGTAATCCTTGGCATAATGGGCAAAAGGGAGAAATGCAAGTGCTGACATACTAGAGGTAATCCTTGGCATAATGGGCACGAGGGAGACATGCTAGTGCTGGCATACTAGAGGTAATCCTTGGCATAATGGGTGCTAGGGGAGAAATGATATTGCTAGCATGCAAGAGGGAATCCTTGGCATAATGGGCACCCAGAGAAAAATGCTAGTGCTGGGATACAAGAGGTAATCCTTGGCATAACATGCGCCCGGGGAAAAATGCTAGTGATGGCATACTAGACGTAATCCTTGGCATAATGAGCACCAGGGAGAAATGCCAGTGCTGGCATACTAGAGGTAATACTTTGCATAATGAGCAACAGGGAGAAATGCTAGTGATGGCATACTAGAGGTAATCCTTGGCATAATGGGCACGAGGGAGAAATGCCAGTGCTGGCATACTTGAGGTAATCCTTAGCATAATGGGCAACAGGGAGAAATGCCAGTGCTGGCATACTTGAGGTAATCCTTAGCATAATGAGCACCAGGGAGAAATGCTAGTGTTGGCATACTTGAGGTAATCCTTGGCATAATGAGCACCAGGGAGAAATGCTAGTGCTGGCATACTAGGGGTAATCCTTGGCATAATGAGCACCAGGGAGAAATGCTAGTGCTGGCATACTAGAGGTAATCCTTGGCATAATGAGCACCAGGGAGAAATGCTAGTGCTGGCATAATAGAGGTAATCCTTGGCATAATGGGCAACAGGGAGAAATGCTAGTGCTGGCATACTAGAGGTAATCCTTGGCATAATGGGCACGAGGGAGAAATTCCAGTGCTGGAAAACTAGAGGTAATCTTTAGCATAATGGGCATGAGGGAGACATGCTAGTGCTGGCATACTAGAGGTAATCCTTGGCATAATGGGTGCCAGGGGAGAAATGCTAGGGCTGGCATACTAGAGGTAATCCTTGGCATAATGGGCACGAGGGAGAAATTCTAGTGCTGGCATACTAGAGGTAATCCTTGGCATAAGGGGCACGAGGGAGACATGCTAGTGTTGGCATACTAGAGGTAATCCTTGGCATAATGGGTGCCAGGGGAGAAATGCTAGTGCTGGCATACTAGAGGTAATCCTTGGCATAATGGGCACGAGGGAGAAATGCTAGTGCTGGCATACTACAGGTAATCCTTGGCATAATGGGCAAAAGGGAGAAATGCTAGTGCTGACATACTAGAGGTAATCCTTGGCATTATGGGCACGAGGGAGAAATGCTAGTGCTGACATACTAGAGGTAATCCTTGGCATAATGAGCACCAGGGAGAAATGCTGGTGCTGGCATACTAGAGGTAATCCTTGGCATAATGGGCACGAGGGAGACATGCTAGTGCTGGCATACTAGAGGTAATCCTTGGCATAATGGGTGCCAGAGGAGAAATGCTAGGGCTGGCATACTAGAGGTAATCCTTGGCATAATGGGCACGAGGGAGAAATGCTAGTGCTGGCATACTAGAGGTAATCCTTGGCATAATGGGCACGAGGGAGAAATGCTAGTGCTGGCATACTAGAGGTAATCCTTGGCATAAGGGGCACGAGGGAGACATGCTAGTGTTGGCATACTAGAGGTAATCCTTGGCATAATGGGTGCCAGGGGAGAAATGCTAGTGCTGGCATACTAGAGGTAATCCTTGGCATAATGGGCACGAGGGAGAAATGCTAGTGCTGGCATACTACAGGTAATCCTTGGCATAATGGGCAAAAGGGAGAAATGCTAGTGCTGACATACTAGAGGTAATCCTTGGCATAATGGGCACGAGGGAGAAATGCTAGTGCTGACATACTAGAGGTAATCCTTGGCATAATGAGCACCAGGGAGAAATTCTGGTGCTGGCATACTAGAGGTAATCCTTGGCATAATGAGCACCAGGGAGAAATGCTAGTGCTGGCATACTAGAGGTAATCCTTGGCATAATGGGCAACAGGGAGAAATGCCAGTGCTGGCATACTAGAGGTAATCCTTGGCAAAATGGGCAACAGGGAGAAATGCCAGTGCTGGCATACTAGAGGCAATGCTTAGCATAATGGGCAAAAGGGAGAAATGCAAGTGCTGACATACTAGAGGTAATCCTCGGCATATTGTGTACCCAGAGAAAAATGCTAGTGCTGGCATACTAAAGGCAATCCTTGGCATAATGGGTGCCAGGGGAGAAATGCTAGTGCTGGCATACTAGAGGTAATCCTTGGCATAATGGGTGCCAGGGGAGAAATGCTAGTGCTGGCATACTAGAGGTAATCCTTGGCATAATGGGCAACAGGGAGAAATGCTAGTGCTGGCATACTAGAGGTAATCCTTGGCATAATGAGCACCCAGAGAAAAATGCTAGTGTTGGCATACTAGAGGGAATTCATGGCATAATGGGTGCCAGGGGAGAAATGCTAGTGCTGGCATACTAGAGGTAATCCTTGGCATAATGGGCACGATGGAGAAATGCTAGTGCTGACATACTAGAGGTAATCCTTGGCATAATGGGTGCCAGGGGAGAAATGCTAGTGCTGACATACTAGAGGTAATCCTTGGCATAATGGGCACGAGGGAGAAATGCTAGTGCTGGCATACTAGAGGTAATCCTTGGCATAATGGGAACGAGGGAGAAATGCCAGTGCTGGCATACTAGAGGTAATCCTTGGCATAATGGGCAAAAGGGAGAAATGCAAGTGCTGACATACTAGAGGTAATCCTTGGCATAATGGGCACGAGGGAGACATGCTAGTGCTGGCATACTAGAGATAATCCTTGGCATAATGGGTGCTAGGGGAGAAATGATATTGCTAGCATGCAAGAGGAAATCCTTGGCATAATGGGCACCCAGAGAAAAATGCTAGTGCTGGGATACAAGAGGTAATCCTTGGCATAATATGCGCCCGGGGAAAAATGCTAGTGATGGCATACTAGAGGTAATCCTTGGCATAATGAGCACCAGGGAGAAATGCTAGTGTTGGCATACTAGAGGTAATACTTTGCATAATGGGCAACAGGGAGAAATGCTAGTGCTGGCATACTAGAGGTAATCCTTGGCATAATGGGCACGAGGGAGAAATGCCAGTGCTGGCATACTTGAGGTAATCGTTAGCATAATGGGCAACAGGGAGAAATGCCAGTGCTGGCATACTTGAGGTAATCTTTAGCATAATGAGCACCAGGGAGAAATGCTAGTGTTGGCATACTAGAGGTAATCCTTGGCATAATGAGCACCAGGGAGAAATGCTAGTGCTGGCATACTAGGGGTAATCCTTGGCATAATGAGCACCAGGGAGAAATGCTAGTGCTGGCATACTAGAGGTAATCCTTGGCATAATGGGCAACAGGGAGAAATGCCAGTGCTGGCATACTAGAGGCAATGCTTAGCATACTGGGCAAAAGGGAGAAATGCAAGTGCTGACATACTAGAGGTAATCCTTGGCATATTGTGTACCCAGAGAAAAATGCTAGTGCTGGCATACTAAAGGCAATCCTTGGCATAATGGGTGCCAGGGGAGAAATGCTAGTGCTGGCATACTAGAGGTAATCCTTGGCATAATGGGTGCCAGGGGAGAAATGCTAGTGCTGGCATACTAGAGGTAATCCTTGGCATAATGGGCAACAGGGAGAAATGCTAGTGCTGGCATACTAGAGGTAATCCTTGGCATAATGAGCACCCAGAGAAAAATGCTAGTGCTGGCATACTAGAGGTAATCCTTGGCATAATGAGCACCAGGGAGAAATGCTAGTGCTGGCATAATAGAGGTAATCCTTGGCATAATGGGCAACA
This sequence comes from Lissotriton vulgaris, assembly GCF_964263255.1. Taxonomy (NCBI): domain Eukaryota; kingdom Metazoa; phylum Chordata; class Amphibia; order Caudata; family Salamandridae; genus Lissotriton; species Lissotriton vulgaris. The sequence goes on along the minus strand of NC_141686.1, from coordinate 301,690,479 downwards.
GGGAGAAATGCTAGTGCTGGCATACTAGAGGTAATCCTTGGCATAATGGGCACGAGGGAGAAATTCCAGTGCTGGAAAACTAGAGGTAATCTTTAGCATAATGGGCACGAGGGAGACATGCTAGTGCTGGCATACTAGAGGTAATCCTTGGCATAATGGGTGCCAGGGGAGAAATGCTAGGGCTGGCATACTAGAGGTAATCCTTGGCATAATGGGCACGAGGGAGAAATGCTAGTGCTGGCATACTAGAGGTAATCCTTGGCATAATGGGCACCAGGGAGAAATGCTAGTGTTGGCATACTAGAGGTAATCCTTGGCATAATGGGTGCCAGGGGAGAAATGCTAGTGCTGGCATACTAGAGGTAATCCTTGGCATAATGGGCACGAGGGAGAAATGCTAGTGCTGGCATACTACAGGTAATCCTTGGCATAATGGGCAAAAGGGAGAAATGCTAGTGCTGACATACTAGAGGTAATCCTTGGCATAATGGGCATGAGGGAGACATGCTAGTGCTGACATACTAGAGGTAATCATTGGCATAATGAGCACCAGGGAGAAATGCTGGTGCTGGCATACTAGAGGTAATCCTTGGCATAATGAGCACCAGGGAGAAATGCTAGTGCTGGCATACTAGAGGTAATCCTTGGCATAATGGGCAACAGGGAGAAATGCTAGTGCTGGCATACTAGAGGTAATCCTTGGCATAATGGGCACGAGGGAGAAATGCCAGTGCTGGCAAACTAGAGGTAATCTTTAGCATAATGGGCACGAGGGAGACATGCTAGTGCTGGCATACTAGAGGTAATCCTTGGCATAATGGGTGCCAGGGTAGAAATGCTAGTGCTGGCATACTAAAGGTAATCCTTGGCATAATGGGCACGAGGGAGAAATGCTAGTGCTGGCATACTAAAGGTAATCCTTGGCATAATGGGCACGAGGGAGACATGCTAGTGTTGGCATACTAGAGGTAATCCTTGACATAATGGGTGCCAGGGGAGAAATGCTAGTGCTGGCATACTAGAAGTAATCCTTGGCATAATGAGCACCAGGGAGAAATGCTAGTGCTGGCATACTAGAGGTAATCCTTGGCATAATGAGCACCAGGGAGAAATGCTAGTGCTGGCATACTAGAGGTAATCCTTGGCATAATGGGCAACAGGGAGAAATGCAAGTGCTGGCATACTAGAGGTAATCCTTGGCATAATGGGTGCCAGGGGAGAAATGCTAGTGCTGGCATACTAGAGGTAATCCTTGGCATAATGGGCATGAGGGAGAAATGCTAGTGCTGGCATACTAGAGGTAATCCTTGGCATAATGGGCACGAGGGAGAAATGCTAGTGCTGGCATACTAGAGATAATCCTTGGCATAATGGGCACGAAGGAGACATGCTAGTGTTGGCATACTAGAGGTAATCCTTGACATAATGGGTGCCAGGGGAGAAATGCTAGTGCTGGCATACTAGAGGTAATCCTTGGCATAATGAGCACCAGGGAGAAATGCTAGTGCTGGCATACTAGAGGTAATCCTTGGCATAATGAGCACCAGGGAGAAATGCTAGTGCTGGCATACTAGAGGTAATCCTTGGCATAATGAGCACCAGGGAGAAATGCCAGTGCTGGCATACTAGAGGTAATCCTTTGCATAATGGGCACGAGGGAGAAATGCTAGTTCTGGCATACTAGAGGTAATCCTTGGCATAATGGGCACGAGGGAGAAATGCTAGTGCTGGCATACTAGAGGTAATCCTTGGCATAATGAGCACCAGGGAGAAATGCTAGTGCTGGCATACTAGAGGTAATCCTTGGCATAATGGGCACCAGGGAGAAATGCTAGTGTTGACATACTAGAGGTAATCCTTGGCATAATGGGCACCCAGTGAAAAATGGTAGTGCTGGAATACTAGAGGTAATCCTTGGCATAATGGGCACCCAGTGAAAAATCCTAGTGCTGGCATACTAGAGGTAATCTTTGGCATAATATGCGCCCGGGGAAAAATGCTAGCGCTGGCATACTAGAAGTAATCCTTGGCATAATATGCGCCCGGGGAAAAATGCGAGTGCTGGCATACTAGAGGTAATCCTTGGCATAATGGGTGCCAGGGGAGAAATGCTACAGCTGGCATACTAGAGGTAATCCTTGGCATAATGGGTGCCAGGGGAGAAATGCTACAGCTGGCATACTAGAGGTAATCCTTGGCATAATGGGTGCCAGGGGAGAAATGCTACAGCTGGCACACTAGATGTGAAGACATCTAACATGGGCTTTGATTGGAATTCCATAGAGCATATTATCAAGTCCATTATCGCCGCTTTATCAGCAGTTTTCTGCCGATAAAACTGCGATAATTTTATCTCCTGTCTTGATAATATGCCCCTGTGTACCTTACAAATAAATTATAAAGAAGGAAACTAAATAAAACACTAAAATTCATACCCTATGCAGGTCTGTACCACATGGTGAGCTAGATGAAAAAAAGAAAAAAAGAGTGAACATTATAGGCATAACAAATAGTGTAACTGAGTCTCAAAACTGGCAAAAATGAAGCAAAGTGAATTTGTAGCATACCAGAGGGAAATAGCCATAGACAGCCTCCAAGCCACGCGCCACAGGATATACGAGTTGGGAGACAAGGCCGGAAAAATGCTGGCCTGGTTAGACAGAAAAAAAAGCGAACAGAGTGATTGCACGACTGCGCACGCCCGCTGGCTCCATGGTGACGTCACCTGCAGATATAGTGATAACTCTAGCGGATCATTTTGAACAGGTATATGCCCCCTGCGCGGCATTCTCGGTGTAGGAGGCACATGAGTACATAAAAGATATAGCCATGCTGCGCCTCACGTCTGAAGAGGCCCTTCTTTTGGAGGGCGATATAACAACTGATGAAATTCAGACGCCATTAGCTCCCTCGCATCGGGTAAGGCAGTGGGGCCGAATGGGCTTCCAATTGAATGGTATAAGAGGTTGGCGCAGCCGCTGGCCCCTTATCTCTTGGGCATGTTCCGAGACAGACTTCAGGCTGGCGAGCTGCCGCGTAAACAGCGGCTGGCCATGATAATAGCAATACACAAACCGGGCAAGCCCCCAGAGTACTGCAGTTCTTATTGCCCCATATCTTTAATTAATGCGGAGCCGAAAATACTGGCCAAATTATTGGCTATGCGACTGACTCCACACCTCTCCTCTCTAATAAGTCCGGACCAGTCCGGGTTTATGCTCCAGCGTAGCACGGCACTTAATCTGCGACATCTACACGCTGTGATGGCCCGGAAATCCTACATACAGGAGCCCGCAGTTATACTCTCTCTAGATGCCAATATGGCATTTGATACAGTAGACTGGCCATACATGTTCGCTGTGCTGTAGCACCTGGGCTTTGGTCCCAAATTTTGCACCTGGATCCACCTACTCTACCATAATCCCTTGGCGCATGTGGCAGCAAATGGACACATCTCTAGAGATTTCCCACTTGCCCGGGGTACGAGGCAGGAATGCCCGCTGTCCCCTCTATTATTCGCACTGATCCTGGAGCCACTCGCGGCATGGCTCAGGTGGGAGCTCTCTATTCGAGGACTACAATGGACTGATGTTTGGGAGGACCGCATATCCTTGTACGCTGACGACGTATTGTTGTACTTCACCTCACCTCGCAAATCAATTCTTGAGTTATTGAATGTCTGCGAGAAGTTTGGCAGAGTATCTGGATATCGGATCAATTGGACTAAATCTGTTCTGTATGTACTGTTCGCCCCCCCCCACCCCCCCGCTGCTGCCCGCGGACTGTCCCCTACGTTAAATCTGATCCGGGTGAATTCTACGCAAGAAATCTGAGGCCTCGGCTAGACCGCTTTAAGCGTGACGTACGGGTATGGCAGAGCCTTCTCACTTTGTTGGGCAAGGCAGCCTTGTACAAAATGATGGCGCTCCCGCGTTTTCTGTATGTGCTTGAAAATGCGCCATTTCCGGTCCCGCCAGGCTACTTCAAGGCAATAGCGGTGGAGGTTTCTGGTCTCTTGTGGGAGAGCAAGCCGGCACGGATTGCTCAGGATAAACTAATGCGCAGCTGGTATGACGGTGGAATTGCACTCCCCAACGTGGAGCTTTACTACTGGGCAGTGCATCTCAAAATTCATAAATTTCTGGTGGCACACCCCGCAGACTGAACCGGCATACCATGCACAGACCCGTCTTAAGTGTAAGGGGACCATTACTCAAAGGACACCGTTATGGGACTCGCAGCGACTAGGCTGCCTCTGTAGAAGCAAAGGATTCCGAAACTGGGATAATATTGGTCTTTCTACGGTGGGTGATCTTTGGAAAAAGGGAAAGGTGGTCGAATTTACGCAGCTACAAACACAGTATGATATGGCACAGACTGAACACTTTAGATACCTGCAGGTCAGACACGCGCTCCAGGCGGTCATACCTCAGGGTACCGAATTACAGGAGTCCACCCCGCTCGAGGATAAGCTTCTGACAGAACACATGACAAGTAGGGCGACGTCCTTGAAATAGCGAAAACTCGTTAATAATTTGCCAGACCCAGCATCCAAATTGAGGCAGTCCTGGTCTCGCGATGTTGGAGACCTCGATGATTCTGAATGGCAAGAAGCACTGTCGTCCCCCCGTGAGACGGCGATACCCTCTATACTGCGGCTGGTCCAGCTCAAAGTACTCCACCGCACATATTACACCAGATCAACGCTTTTTGGGATGGGGGCGGCCCCACATAAGTACTGTTTACGTAACTGTGGGGAGGAGGGCACGTTTTACCACACTATTTGGGACTGTAAGTTTATTGCTCCATACTGGGTCATAATAATGCGCACAATATCTCAAGCAATAGAAATCTCGGTCCTTGCCTGCTGAATGTGTGGGAATCAAATGATTTAAATTATCAACAACAAGATTGGGTTGTGCTGGGTATGGTGCTGGCGAAGTGCAATATTGCTATGTTATGGGGGGCGGAGACTCTGCCAACACTCCAGAAATGGCGCAGGGCTATGGACGAGGCAATGGTGGCGGAAAAAGCAGTCTTTGTTCACCGTGGATGCCCTCAGAAGTGGGGAAAGGTGTGGGGGCATGGCACACGTTCAGAGGAAACATCTGTGACCCCCGGACACCACAGTGGAAGATGACTCTACATTGTAATAATGTATTGATGGGGGGAGGGCGGGTATGGGGTGTTGTGGTTCTGATCGTATGAATGATGTTAGACACTGTCACTGAAAATACTACTTTGCAGCCTTTGATGTAATCATGGCTAATGCTGAGCTACACTGTTTGTATGTTTGCCCTGCTGAGCAACTTCCTAATAAAAACAAATTAAAAAAACAAAAACTGGAAAAAATAAATTAACTCAAATAAAAAACACAGGGGCATATTACCAAGCAATAGCGATAATTATCACTATTGCTTGGTTAGAGACAAAAAATTATTGCTGACCTGCGGCGATTTTTATCGCAAATAAACCTTGGTATTACCAAGGTTTATCACAAATGCGATAAAAAACGGCCGCAATGCATGAATATCGCTGAAAAGTCAGCGATATTCATGCATTACCGAGCTAATGCTCTTAGCCATGTTATCCACCTCCCATTGGATAACATGGCTAAGAACTGCCCATGGCAGGTGTTAGCTTTTGGAGATATTCGTGCTTAGCGCGAATATCTCCAAAAGTTGGTAATAGGAGATAGCGATGTTAGCGACTGTTTCCAGTCACTAACATCTTGGCACGCCCACTTTGCATGTCATTAGTGATAAATATCACTGACATGCAAAGCGGGGCCCAAGATGGTCGCTATATCCTACTAGCTGTCGCTAACTGGTGTTAGCGACAGCTAGGTAATAGGGAGATCATTTTATCTCCGCTTTTTTGGCTTTTAAAGCCAAAAAAGCGGAGATAAACCCCCTTGATAATATGCCCCACAATACTGAGATTAGCAAATTGGGTAATACTAAACTTTGGCATGTACAGTGCTAGGAAGCCACAATAATGTGCAAGCAAGCACTGCAAGTAAAAGTAGTTTTTGTTGAAAACAGTTGTTGTGGAACTGAAATGAGGGGCGCAGTTGTACCTCGCTTAGTAATGCAGTTCTGGATAAAGTGTACACTTTGAAGGGATTCGCGTTGTCTGGTCACGTAAACTGCTGTTGCCTCATCGCGGGCTGAGTGCCTTCGTCCGCCCTGAGCCCCATTAGGATGAATGAATGAATACACGTTCTCGCTGCGTTCTACTGACAAATCTTTCAAAGACGAAACGCCATAAAAGCACAACTTAAAAGAGACATTTGGGTAAAAGTGTACTTTGGGCAAGAAACAACTTTGTGATGTGTTCAGAGGAGGTCTCATATGTTGAGGCTGCTGTGGTTAAAAAAATGAACCGAATAAACATGAGTAAAGTGTTTGTTTTTATTTTGTACGCAGGTCTGCAAAGTGAAGAGAAGAATACCCTCTTTCCAAAATGTTAGTTTTTCAAAGTAATCGTCGTTGGGTGCAGAGCAGCCATTTTAGGATTGATATTGCATTAGAGGCAATGCAGCAAGACACAGTTACCCCAAACACGAGAAACAGCCCCTCCCCCTGAGTTTATAATGAATCCCTGGAGACAACTTCCTGTTTCCGGAAAGATTCCTGCATCGATTTTGTGACATTGTTTTGTGTAATTGACACTTCGAGGAAGGAGAGAGCTGTGTCATACTGTGGGTCTCGTGCATTAGAGATTCTTCAGTGTAGCCAACAATGTGTGTGACCTTTCACATTCTTACAGTGGGCGGGTGTGTTTTTTTGTCTTTTTTTCATGATGTATTTAGATTTGTAGCGTCTAGCCCTGCAGAATCCATGGCGCATGCGCATGAGAGATTCTGGGCACAGCGCAGCCCTCACTCCCTCCTGGAGTATGACGTAGATATGTGTCAAACCCCCATGGACAGCCTCAGCCATAGTTTTGGGTCTAGAGCCGGAAGTGTCTGAGAGTCTCAGACATGCTGCCTTGTGTCCCAGACACAACACAAATAATGCCTTCCGCTCCACCATGGTGCACCGCCAACTGAGGCCCGATTCATTGAGGTCAAGAGAGAACTAAAGTCCACAAACTAGCAAAGTAAGAGTTTTGGTGCAAGCTAGACTTTCGGTCTAACTTTATTTTTGGGATTTGGGCCCTCAGTTGTTGGTCTCATGTTGCTGCCGCCTATCGGCGGGAGCAGTTTCACCAGAAAAACCCAGTAGGAAAGTGCCCATAGGTCTTTGACCCTCAAATCTCTCTTTCACAGCCAAAACCAGAGGCACCCGATGGTGTTCTGGAAATATTACCGCCTTGAGGCGGAAATAACCGGGGGTCCTGCCCACAGTGCGGTCCCACGGTCCAACAGCGATTCTGTTAAAGAATCCACAACGAACGCACATCGTTCTGCTGAAGGGGACTCAAGAAAGAATGTATCCAGCGCCTCGATGCCCTCACGGGTGACAAGTAGCGCTCTACAAATCTACGGATTGATTGATCGATTGATTGAGCCCCATACTTTATCTTGTACTGGATTGCACCAAAATTTTTCGTCTTTTGACGATGGAACACCCCACCCCAGTGCAGTGGTTGGGTCTGCACATGCTGTAGGACATTTCGGAAGATGGCGATAACTCTCTATTCTCCAGTCTCTGGGATTCGCTCTCTTGTGCCTTTAGTTCCTACTGAGGTCCCCCCACGTTCATGCCCTCACCAGGGCTACCTGTGACGTCATTCCCTGGCACATCAGGGATATGGTTGATGTTCTTCGCTAGAGTGGTGAAGTCCTCAAGGACATTCATGAGAGGTTTACGGCAGAAGTTGAACATCAGAGGAGACACCACAGCATACAATGGAGAGTAAAGTGGAAGCCAACACTCCACAGCGGCTGGCCCAGAGTCACGCATTGCTACCTAGCAAGCAAATGGTACTGGATCCCTCCTGGACAGGACACAGACTCAAGATTCCCCAAGACAGGATGATCTGAGCTGACAAATCAAGCATTCTTAGCAGTGCCGAGGACCCCTTCCCCGCAAGATTCAGGGTTCTAGCCCCGGAAGTCAACAACCCTGTCTCTGATCTTGCCGATTGTTTGGAGGTTTGCCTGAAGATCAGTCATCTCATTTGGGAAAGCCTAAGGCTTGCCTCACGTGAGGCTCTTCTAGCCTGTGGGTGGACAGGACGGGCCCACCACGGGTTGAAACATGCGGGCTTTACCTCCCATTGCTCATGGTGCAACATCGAAGACACGCGTGGGGCAGAGAAGTTGCACTAGCTGGATCATTCCAGCCAGAGGGACCTACTCAAGTGTAAATTATCATCTCTCTTTTCTTGAACATCTACATTCTTCTTACAAGGAAGGGGTAAAAGGCCCAGTAGCGCTCCGCAGATGGTGCCATGTCATTTGATATTGAAACAGGCACAAAGAATTCTAAAGTGCCCAAACGAACTCCGTGAAGTGCATTTTATTTCCTACTGATATTGTCTTCCAGATACAACTTTGTGTCTTAACTATTACCTTGTGTGTTGTTTGTCCATATGTAAATTATTAGCACCTTTTGGCAGGGTACTTTCAGCCAGTGAGTTTCCAGCTGACAATGTGTCTGTCTGGAAAGTAGCATTAAACCCCAGGAGCCCTTAGGACAGGGTGAGCAAGGCGGTCATATGCGGATAAACCCTAGGGGCCTGATTCACAGAACTAATCTGAGACAAAATCCTAAATTTACTACTTTTGGTATTCACAGAAGGCATTTATTACTAGTAAAGTAAGGACTCCAAACTTTACTACTACTAAATGCCTTCTGTGAATACCAAAGGTAGTAAGTTTAGGATTTTGCGGATGCTGCATCAAAAGACTCTCACGTGAGGGGACGTGGTATAAGAGGGTTGTAAGCGAGAAGATGTGGCATAAGGGAGAGGATGTTGCATGAGGGAAAGGATGTAGCGTAAGGGAGAGGACGTGGTATGAGGGAGAGGATGTGGCGTAAGGGAGAGGATGTAGCGCACCAGCCCTGCTGCCGACTTCACCAGGTTCGCGTCTCGGCATCAGCATCAACATCCTTTGATTCTTGGCAAATCACAGTCCTAATCTCGTAATGTCCCCATTCCTTCAATTCAGTGCCTTGAGACCCTCACAGGTGATTTGCTGCACTTTACAAATCCTGCATTTGTTATTTATTTATGTGGGGCACTGAGGTGGAGTTGGAGGTCTGGGAGGTGGGGAGCACCAGCTGCCCCACACATAGCCCGGCACTCACTCTTCCAAGTATCATCTCTGAGAGATCCCTCGGGGACCGAGGCGGTCACCTGTGTGAAGCCGATGCTCGGCGGTTCCATGTCCTTGCAGGGACCTCGATGGGGCTCTTGAGTCTCGTTGAGGAGACGCCTCCGATGATGAATGTTTGGGAGGCAGAGTTACTATCTGTCAGTTCAGACAAAGTCAGGCAGACATTACCAAAGGCTAAGGCTGATCGATCCATTCTACAAATGCCCTTCGTGAAACCCCTGCAAGAGGATACGAGGGATCCCAGCGGATCCACGTGCGTCGATGGCTTATGATGGATTGCGGGATAAAACCTAAATTTAAGGAGCAACAACTGCAGGACAAGGGCATCCTCAACCTTTATGAGTCAGAGGAGGGAGGAGAAACTGGAAGAAAACATTAGTTAGCTGTAGTTAACTGGTTTGCCTTTATGTGAGTCCTCTGTGAGTACTATCAAATTATTTCTTTGAGTCCTTCGGACAGGTACAATTCTTACGTGGTCGGATCTACATATCCGACCACGCTTGGCTGACCTTTGCTTTTTCTGCTTTGACCATCCCACAACGGGAAATTCCTCATAACTTGTAAAAATCATTTACGGAATTCTACTATATTGTTGACAATGCGATACCTTTTTAAAATCCATTATCACTGTTTCACACCACACTTTTTATTATGTGAGCACTCTACAATTGATTTTGTGTAATCTCAGCCCACACCTTGATGATTTTGTATGTAGGGCTGCCAAAAGACATACTAAGATTCAGCTGAGAAAACTTTACTGAGATTGTACAGTCAGAAATAATTTTGTTAAAAAATAAAGTTTTGCTGAAAACTAGTTTTGTGTCTTAAGTCCAAAGTATTGTACTGTTTGTGTCACTCCGCCAGTAGTCAGTGATAGAGTTTCTTTCCTGCGGTAGCCAGTGGACTGGTGTTTTTTTTTTTTACCAGTAGTAGGTGGAGCAGTGTGTTTCAGCCATTAGTAAGTGGGGTGCTGCCTCTTTTCCAGTAGTCAGTGAAGCAGTGTCTTTCCACTGGTAGTCAAAGGAGTGGTGTCTCTTCACTGGTACCCTATGGAGAAGTGTCTCTCCACTCATAGTCAGTGGAGTGATGTTTTTCCACCATCTGTGTGGTGTCTCTTTGCAGTGCTTTGCGTTGCTCAATATCTGTTTCGATGAAGCTCACAGCTGTGTGGTGTGGCCTTGCGGTGCTTTGCATTGCTCGATATCGGTTTCGATGAAGCTCACAGCTGTGCGGTGTGGCCTTGCAGTGCTTTGCATTGCTCGACATCGGTTTCGATGAAGCTCACAGCTGTGCGGTGTGGCCTTGCGATGCTTTGCATTGCTCAATATCGGTTTCGATGAAGCTCACAGCTGTGCGGTGTGGCCTTGCAGTGCTTTGCATTGCTCGACATCGGTTTCGATGAAGCTCACAGCTGTGCGGTGTGGCCTTGCTGTGCTTTGCATTGCTCGACATCGGTTTCGATGAAGCTCACAGCTGTGCGGTGTGGCCTTGCGATGCTTTGCATTGCTCAATATCGGTTTTGATGAAGCTCACAGCTGTGCGGTGTGGCTTTGCAGTGCTTTGCATTGCTCGACATCGGTTTCGATGAAGCTCACAGCTGTGCGGTGTGGCCTTGCAGTGCTTTGCATTACTCGACATCGGTTTCGATGAAGCTCACAGCTGTGCGGTGTGGCCTTGCGATGCTTTGCATTGCTCAATATCGGTTTCGATGAAGCTCACAGCTGTGCGGTGTGTCTTTGCGGTGCTTTGCATTGCTCAATATCGGTTTCGATGAAGCTCACAGCTGTGCGGTGTGGCCTTGCTGTGCTTTGCATTGCTCGATATCGATTTCGATGAAGCTCACAGCTGTGCAGTGTGGCCTTGCGGTGCTTTGCATTGCTCGATATCAGTTTCGATGAAGCTCACAGCTGTGCGGTGTGGCCTTACTGTGCTTTGCATTGCTGATTATCGGTTTTGATGAAACTCACAGCTGTGCCAGGCACAGGGTCAGACTGATTTGCATATAGCCATGTCTGAACTGGGGTGGCAGAGTGGGCTAAGGAACGGTGATGGATTAAACCCAGATCTTTTGACTGGGTGTGAGTGTTTGATTGATTCAGATGCTCCGTCCATCACCACCCCCTTTTGTACCGCTTTTGGCTGCATAAGTGTGGCAGGGTATGCTCAGACGTGAGTCCCTTGCTCACTTTGCCACTGGATTCAAGCAAGCCGGGCTGAAGACGGCTGGAATGCCAGATACCGGTCCTCGGAAGCTTGTTTCCGGGCCAGGAAAGACATGGCTTGGCAGTTTGGGCTGGACTGTTCCCATGAGGCACAGGGTCAGACTGATTTGCATATAGCCATGTCTGAACTGGGGTGGCAGAGTGGGCTAAAGAACGGTGATGGATTAAACCCAGATCTTTTAACTGGGTGTGAGTGTTTGATTGATTCAGATGCTCCGTCCATCACCACCCCCTTTTGTACCGCTTTTGGCCGCCATAAGTGTGGCAGGGTATGCTCAGACGTGAGTCCCTTGCTCACTTTGCCACTGGATTCAAGCAAGCCGGGCTGAAGACGGCTGGAATGCCAGAAACCGGTCCTCGGAAGCTTGTTTCCGGTCCAGGGAAGACATGGCTTGGCAGTTCGGGCTGGACTGTTCCCATGAGGCACAGGATCAGACTGATTTGCATATAGCCATGTCTGAACTGGGATGGCAGAGTGGGCTAAAGAACGGTGATGGATTAAACCCAGATCTTTTGACTGGGTGTGAGGGTTTGATTGATTCAGATGCTCCGTCCATCACCACCCCCTTTTGTACCGCTTTTGGCCGCCATAAGTGTGGCCGGGTTTGCTCAGACGTGAGTCCCTTGCTCACTTTGCCACTGGATTCAAGCAAGCCGGGCTGAAGACGGCTGGAATGCCAGAAACCGGTCCTCGGAAGCTTGTTTCCGGTCCAGGGAAGACATGGCTGGCAGTTCGGGCTGGACTGTTCCCATGAGGCACAGGGTCAGACTGATTTGCATATAGCCATGTCTGAACTGGGGTGGTAGAGTGGGCTAAAGAACGGTGATGGATTAAACCCAGATCTTTTGACTGGGTGTGAGTGTTTGATTGATTCAGATGCTCCGTCCATCACCACCCCCTTTTGTACCGCTTCTCTGCATCATGGCATCCAGGAACTTCCTGAAGAAACGGGACAGGCAGGTCTGGGACACCCCACATATCGCAGCTATCACCCCCTGGTAACTGCCAGATGCAAGCAGATGTAGGCTACAGAGCACCTGCACATGTGGTGGTATAGCGTGTACCCTTGGTGTTGGATGCTCCAGGAGTGGGTGCAGGTCCCTTATCAATTCCAGGATGGTTTGGGGGTGTAGCCTGTACCTTTCATGGATCTCATCCTCAGTCAGTTGGAAGAGTGTGCTGCGCTGTCTGTAAGCGCGCTCCTCCCGTCTCCAGATCCTAACTCCTGCTGCCTGTAGCCATAGCTGCCTTGCAATCACATAGAAAGCCTCCATAGTGATCAGACTGTTGCATTTTGGGACTGCTGATATACACTGCATCTGATTACCACCTGCTTTCATTCAGTGTTAATTACCAAATCCTTTTTTTTTTTTATTTCAATTTTATTGAAACCAAGCATGAAAACATACGGAAGCATTACATCGAAAATATATGAATATATAAAAAAATCATAACAATATAAGGCATAAGTGTAATGAAGCGGAATCAATAAACACTTAGCTCTGAATGAGGGAAAAAGAGAAAAAAGGGGAAAAAACAAAATCACATAGTGAAGTAAAATAACAAAAGCAAGTATAAGTACAACATTGTATGCAATAAATAAAGCAATAATAGAAGTATCATGAAGAATAAATAGCAATTAGAAGATAAAATGACAAAAAGCTATGTAAAAAAGACAACAAAAGAAACTCAAGGAGTTTTACAGGCTTCGTCAGAAGAGGTGGGACTAGTGCTAATGATCGGGCGCAAGGAGGGGATAGTGAGGATAAATAAGTTGTAAGAGGGATCGAAAGTAGATCTCTCTTAATGGCGAGGGAAATAGGGGTAACATAATTGGTGTCTAGTCTGTGATTAAAGCAAATAGCATTCCACCAGGCAGAATAATTACGTTTTGAGGAATCTTTCCAGGTGGAGGTAATCAAGTGGAAGGCCACAGCTATAAAAAGGTCTAGTAACTTATAATGAGAGGGGGATTGGGGTAGATCCGGAGAAAGAGAACCAAGTAGGACATTGGAGGGGGAAAAAGGGAGCTTAAGATTGAAGATGATATTTATACGCGACCAAATAGAACGCCAAAAGGAGTCAATAGATGGGCAGTGGAAAAGCATATGGAGTAAGTCAGCAGAAGGGGAGGAACAAGACCAGCAGTTAGAAGAGAGGTCAGGAGAGAAGGAAGCTAATTTAGTTGGGGAAAATAATAACCTCTGATAAATAAAATAGAGGGTCTGAGTAGTATTGGCTGCTCGTGATGTTTTGTGAATTTTTACCCACAGCTTATCACATAAAGAGACTGGCCAGGAGACTGACAAGCCTTGCTCCCAAGCCAATTCAGTTTTCGCTTTAAGTCGTTCAGAGGGGGTTAGTAAACAAGTGTAAATGCAAGAGGCCGAAGGAGAGGAAAGCAACAGTGGAGAAAGATGCAAATAAAGGGGAGGAAAATCAAGAGATGGGGGAGAGATTGAAGATATTGAAGGAGGGCAGGAAGTAACAGATCATATTGTGTTTTAAAATTATTGGGAAGAAGAAATTGAGATTGAAGATCAGCAAAGGTAAGGGGAACCTTATCAAGGAGTAGCTGGAAAACTCACATTAAACCCTTAGACCTCCAGGACTTCCAGAAAAAAGAGCGATTTTTAATTCGGAGTGACTTATTGTGCCAAATGGACTGTTGAGATAGAGAAGACCAGGAAGGATACAAAGAGGATATGAAAGGAGTCAAGAGGTGACGGGAATGAGCAATGACAGGAGAATGCAAAGAAGAGACGTTAGCAGAAAAAGCCAGAATTTCAGAGAAGTCAAAAGGTAAAATGAGAGATTTTTCCATGGACAACCAGACCGGAGGGAAAGTAGGAGTCTCCGGAGATAACCAACGGGAGGCTTGTATAAGGATAAAGGAATAATGGTAAGATTTAAAGTCAGGAAACTTAAGACCTCCAAGAGATTTATCTTTTTTAAGGGAAGACAGAGCAACCCTCGGAGGCTTATTCTTCCAAAGAAACTTTGAAAGAATCGAATCCAGTTTTTTGAAATAGTATCCAGGTATTCGAGTAGGTATCATTGAAAGAGAAAATAAAATGATAGGTGCTAACATAATTTTAATCGAATCCAGTCTTCCCCACCAAGAGAGAAAAAGAGGGTGCCATTTGGTGATAGAATCAGATAGATAGTTTTTTAACAATATATTCAAAATTGGCTTTTAATGTGTCCGATATAGAAGGGGAAAACCATAATCCTAAATACTTGATTTTAGTTGAGTTCCAGGAAAAACCAGTTTGATCAAAATAATGACGAAGGCATAAGACATTAAGAGGCAAAACTTCACCCTTATCACGATTAAGGCAGTAACCGGAAACTAATGAGAAAGCATCAACTTGTCGTAAAAAAGGGTATGGTGGATTCAGGGTTGGAACAATAAAAAAGGATATCGTCCGCATAGACCGATAATTTGACTTGATTGGGACCTGGATTATAACCAGTGATTTGAGCGTCCTGTCGAATTTTTGTCAGAAAGGGTTCTAGTGCTACAATAAATAATAAAAGTGATAGAGGGCTTCCCTGTCGAACACCCCTGGAGAGGGAGAAATAATCAGAAATGTTCCCATTGGTAAAGATGGAAACTCTAGGGCCGGAATACAAAAGGGAAATGAGGGAGATCACTTTAGGGGGAAAGCCAATCCAATTAAGGGCACGAAACATAAAATCCCAACTAATCCTATCAAACGCCTTCTCGGCATCTAAGACTATGGCCGCTAATGGATATTGTAAGGAGGAGGCTCTGCTAAGAACGTTAAAGAAATCCTTGAGTTGTCGGAGGAGAGACGACCTTTGACAAAGCCAGATTGTTCAGGGCCAATAAGTTCATGTAAAATGGGGTTGATACGTAAAGCAAGCAACTTGGCGAAGATCTTATAATCCGTATTTACAAGGGACATGGGGCGGTAGTTTTTACAAAACGCGGGGTCTTTGTTGTCTTTGGGGATCAAGCAAATCATTGCTTCTTGAAAAGTGCCCTGGGAAGAACCCTTAGTAATAAAATAATTAAAAAGTAGAAGCATATGTGGAAGAAGAAGTTTAGAGAAGTGATTATAAAATTCAATAGTGAAGCCATCCGGACCTGGGGCTTTACCTCGTCTGAGGACCGAAACTGCATGAGAGATTTCTGATAAAGTTATATCTGAATCAAGTGAGGTAAAATCAATATGGGAAGAGGGAGGAGAAGCGAGAGACTGAAAATAAGAGGAAAGGTCGGAAGGAAGAGGGACGGATTCAGGAGTATAGAGTTGTTTATAAAAAGTAACAAATTCCTGTGAGATATCAGCATCTTTGAAATGGGAAACGCCAGCCGAATCTGTTATCGACGTGATTCGAGTTCTATCTTGACGAGTCTTCAAATAAGTAGCCAAGAGTTTTCCCACTTTATTTTGACCCCCGTAATAGCGAGCGCTACTCTTTAATAAGTAGGAGGCTGCAGCATCAGTAGTGGATTTATTGAAGGCAACTTTGGCCGTAATAAGGTCTTTCAGAGAAGATTCAGAAGGCGAATTAAAGTAGGAATACTCTAATTTTTTATTCTTGGCAGGAAGAAGAGAGGATTGTTGCTCAAAACCTTTTTTCTTTTGAGAAACGTAATTAATTATAAAACCTCTAGCGGTAGCTTTAAATGAATCCCAAATCATAACTGGAGAAGAATCAGGAGTAGTGTTAGTAGTGAAAAAGTCAACAACGAAAGAACTGAATTGGCCAGAGAATTTGGAATCAGCCAGAAGGGAGTTATTAAAGAGCCATCTACCAGAAGAGGGAGAAAAGGGGATCAGGTCAAAATCAACAATAACAGGGGCGTGATCAGAAATCAGGATGGAACCAATCTCAGAGGAAAGAGCACATTGGGTGAGGGACTTACTAAGAAAGAGATAATCAATACGGGATTGTGTCTTATGGGGGGAGAGAAATAACTGTATTCTCGGAGGTCCGGATGGCAGAGCCTCCAGATATCCGTGAGAGATTTACGTTGTATGGTAGAGGTAAATTGAGTGCATCTTGGACCTAATGAAAGTAACTGGGGAGTGCCTATCGAGGAAGGGATCATGAACTTGATTACAATCACCACCAAAAATGATATAGTTGTCATCTAGAGAGACTAACTTGTCCGAAATTTTGTTATGAATAACAGAAAAATTAAACTTTTTTGGGACTAAAATAACAACACCATTCTTTTTCCCTAAAGCTGGGGAGGAGAAAACATGACCGACCGAAAGTCGTTTTAATTTAGAAGCTTCAGCATCATTAAGATGGGTCTCTTGTAACATAGCAATGTCAGATTTTAATCTAGCCAAGCGAGATAGCACTTGTTGTCTTTTAATGGGACTATTCAAACCTTTAATGTTCCATGAGGTAACTCTGAATGTAACACAATAAAAATATACATTTTATACAAAAAGCATACAATGCATGAAACATGTTTAAAACTATATCTTGGTGCAATTGAAAGAAGCAAATTAGAACTTTGAGAAAGAAGAAAAAGTATGAGAGAAAAGGATGTTCGAGATAATAGGAGAAGTGCAAGAAAAGGGAGGAGATGAAGAAAGAAAGGAAGAGAGAGCAAAGAAGAAAGAGAATAGATAAGGAAGAAATAGGAAGGCTGAAAGGATAAAAAGAAAAAAGAGAGAAAAAGGGCAAGTTCAGGAAACAGTGAAGAGAACAATAAGAGAAGAATACAAGTGAACAACAAAAAGTGCATATGAACTGACAACATACCTTACAGGAGGAGAATTCAAGGAGATGAGGGATGGGAAGGTACCAGACGGGGCGGATGGGATAACCAGGGCCAAGCAGAACGAGGGGCCGGGTAACATCACGTCAAGAGGAGGAAAGAACTATGGGAAGAAAAAACAATAAGGATACATAGTACAAGAATATGTAGACGTACCACAAGGGAATAAAAAGACAACCAATAAAGATGACAAGGGGGTAAAAAAACCACATCATAAAGGAAAAAACGAATAGTTAGCCAATATTCGAAGAGGAGGCATCCATTGGGTCATTGTGATGAGAGTTAATGAAACCCTGAAGGTGGAGCGGGTCCTCATAAGTCGTTGTCCTGTTGTTATAGGTGACTTTGAAGAGACAAGGATGAAAAAGTCCATATCGAGCGCCCATAGCGCGAAGCGTAGGTCTCATGTTGAGGAAAGCCTTCCGTCTGCTCGCTGTAGCTTTGGCATAGTCCTGGGCAATAAAACAAGGCAGAGCCAGACTAGGTAACACGCTGAGAAGACTTGGCAGCAGAAAGAACTTTTAATAAGTCTGTGTATTCTAAGAAATATAGGATCACCCCTCGTGGTTTCTGTGAGGGAGAAGCAGATGAGGAAGGGCGTCCTAATCTGTGCGCTCTTTGGATGTTAAGCACGGTGCCCTCCGGCAGGTGTAGGACTTTAGGAATGAACAACTTGAAAAACGTTAGGGGGTCAGACCCCTCCTGTCCTTCTGCAAGTCCGTAAATACGGAGATTATTGCGTCTATTACGATTTTCAAGCTCCTCGACTTGGCGCTGAAGAGTAGACACTTGAGATTGTAGAGGAGAAAGCTTGTCACAAGTAGCAGTAATGGATGAGATAGATTGCTTGACTGCAGTGACTCTATTATCGAGTTGCGTCCAAGTGTCCGTGAGGACTTGAAGTTTCGTATTCGTTTCTTCCATAAAAGGGCGTAATGCCCTAATCTCTTCTTCTAATGAGATCTCCAATGAAACAGGTGACGATGCTTTAGGCGGAGATGGTGGATTCTGCTTAAGACGTTTAGTCAGGGATTTCCCTGAAGACGTCGAAGCGGGGTCAGAAGCCACCATATCGTCTGCTGGAAGAGACGTAGAAGAGACTTTCAGATGAGAGAATTCGGTAAAGATCTTCGAATTCTTAATGAAGATGCGTTTAGTAGAAGGCTTCGAAGGAAGAGTGCCTTTAGTTCTTCCCATAAAGAAAGATAATAAAAGAGCGAGGCCAAAAAATGAAAGGATTGTGAAGAGGAGGAAAACTCAAAATGGCTGCCGCAATTAGGTCAGTCAGAAAGGCACAGAGAAAAATCCAGAGTCATGCAAGGAAAAAACTAGACGATATCCATGAGGAAGCAGACAACCAGAAAAAATAAAAAGCGTAGGAGCAAAAGTACCATAGTCCTTCAGAGATGTATCCAGTTCGGCGAGTCAGCGCTGGTGAAGAAACAAAATGGCGGTCGCGAAGCAGCGACAATGACCAAAGAACTCACATCGTCTATAAAGTTGATTTTTCACATCCAAAAAAGACCGCAATAGTTTGAAGAGGAGGAGATAAAGTTCCGACAAACTGACATCGCGATTTCAGTGCTGAAACAGCACGGGAAGATAGTAGCCGCCCGGAGTCCCCGAGGAGGTTCACCCAGGCACCGCCATTCCCGTCGGGCTCCATGCCACGCCCCCTTAATTACCGAATCCTAAATACCGAATTTCATGAAATTCAGTATTACTGATTTTTCCTACATCTCTTTTCTCATTTCTACAGTTTCTTATTTACTGATTCGGTAAATAAGGAATCGGTAATTCCGATTCGGTAATTTTGAAATCGGTAATAAGAATCGGTATTTACCGATTCATAATTACCGAATCCTTCCCTACATCGCACGTACCTATTTATCAGTCCGTAACGGTGAAATTTACCAAATTTCACCGTTACCGACCGGTATTGGCCCACCTACATATGGCCCTAAATCATTCCTTTTTGTCATGTTTTTGGGGAGCTGTACTAGCACACCATATGCTGTCACACCCCTGGAAGAATGAGTAACAGCACACACCATTGTGTTGTGCACTTCTGTGTCTCGTTTAAAGCACACAGCGGCTGCTTTCCTGCTTGAAAAAATTCCAAATCAAATCAATGTGCTCATGCGTGCAACATGCGATTCGTATGTGAATAATTCAGAACATGCAACATGTGATTTATATGTGAATAATTCAGAGCATGCAACATGTGATTCGTATGTGAATTCAGAAAAGGCAACATGTGATTTGTATGTGAACAATTCAGAACATGGAACATACAGCAAAGCACAGACGTGTGGGTGCATTACACTGCCTGTATGTCCACCTTTGAAACTGTCATGTTTGTCATTTGGTGAGAATAGCGCCGGAAGTAGGAGTGCAGAGATGCTGCAGCACTACAATATAACTTGAAAGACTTTAGCTGAAACAATAACCGTACATGGCGGCCTTCATATGCTTCTCTTCTGGCAGCATGTTTGTGTTGTCAAAGAAACATTGTCAAATATCGCCTGTGCCTTTTGTACCGTGACTCTATTGGCCAGCAAGAACGCAACACACATTAGGCTAATGGGATGCTGTACTAAGTGCCAACCTTTTGTATTTATCAATGCTTGTTTTGTTTTTTCATTGTTTTATGCAAACCTTTGTGCTAGGGAAGTTGTTGAGAACTCACCAATCTGAAAATAACATTGGCTGAAAGCAAAAACTTTTTTTGTTCTCAAAAAGCACACATTGCCCTAGTAGTGGTACTTCAGGGAACTACTTTGTGTGCGGAGGTGCTTCTTGTGAATGGCTGGATTACAGCCAATCACAGTGAAATTAGCCAGTGGCTGAAGTGGACTAAACCACTGCCCCATGCTGTATGCTCTGCTGGGCGGAAGAAAATTGTGATTGACTTACAGATGAAGAAGGCTCGGTGAAAGCCCCTGTAGGTACATTATACATATAATTTCAGTATAATCAAAAGGTCTTGGCTAATGCCAGACCTAAAAACAGAAGCAGTGCTCCATTTACAGCTGATGACAGAGTGTCAGCTCCATCACATTGTATTTAAGTGGCAGAGATAGTGATATGCGAGGAATTTGTCATCCCAGGAAAATATAATAAAAGTAGTCTGAAATTAGAAGACAAGGTTCCTCGAGGTTTGTTTCATTTCCTAGTATTACGTGGCCTTCCAGAGCTGGCAATGTCATTTAAATGTAAATGCACCTTAAGAAATGCTTCTGACATCTTGTCAACTAAATTCTTGTTGTTTTTTTTATTTAATGCTTCATACTGCGCTTCGGTTATTTGTAAGTGCTGGAAATAGCAAGTGGTATTGTTAATCAATGTAATGGCCTTCAGTTTACCTACCCTAGAAGGATGGAAGACCGAGTAATTCAGGCTTGTCAGCTAACAATCACATAACTTCAACAGCGAGCACTTAACTAAATTTTGTATTAATCATATTATTCATAAAACATTAATCATAGTATTCAATGCACATAAATGTGCATGCATGCTGGGAGAAACATATATTTATGGTAATACGTTTAATTAATATTGCTTGGATGTATGTCTGAACTGCATTATCAAGTTTGATTCCAAGCAGGGACATTGCAGCCTTTCATCCTTCTGAGGGTGACAATATGGCTGTCACTGACGTGACCATGTGGCACCTGGTCATTACAGCGCAACATAACCTGCAGAAGCAAGCGCTACGTAAAGTATTAAATATTTGCGAAATGAAAAAACAAATTGTGTTAATGAATGATAAAGTTACAAAAGATACTGAATGCAAAGTTTAAAAATGATTTATAGCACTATATAAATATTTTAACTTGTCATGAGCGGTGCATACAGTTGGGTTGTATGAAGTGTAGCATTGGTAGTTTGGGGTGTTGGAGAAGGAGTGTTGTAGAATAGAATGGTTGTTGATTCACAGCTGCTGCTAGCAGTGGCAGCAAAGTCTGCCACACTGCAGCCGGGAGCTGGAAATCGGCGGGCAAGGAAAGGCAGACACACCACAGGCAACAGCTCATTTTTGCCTGTTGTGCTAGTAATCCTCAGACCATTCGTTTTATCACCCTTTATATCCTCGAATCCCATTGGAACCTTGGCAGTGAGGAAGTCAGCGCAATTGACTAACAGCGTCATTATGAGTGGCGGATTCCACGCGAAGCGATAACTCCAGGTGGAATTTCACCACTTACCCTTACCTGCAGGTCCCTGGCCCTAGTTCCATTCCTGACATATGGAGATAACCATCACCCAGACAGAAAAAGAACAAAAGGAATGATGGGACTCTCTATCCCACTCCCTCCCATCGGGAGTACTTAACCAGTACTTACCCAGCATTTGTACTGTTCTTTTTTCTGGCTGCCGACAGAATGAGATGAGGTGTGCTGGGAGATGCTCCTACTGAGCAGGAATGTCAGTCTTCCGTGTTTCTTTCCTTGGAGTACCTGTCTGACTGATGGGCTCTCCACGACGGTGCTTTCTTGTGCCTCCCAGCCTGCTGGGCTTGCCGGGATGCATGCATGTTGACGGCTGGCCCTTTGCAGGTGATGAGCCTTGTCTACAGGCAGGGCCAGACTGGCCGTAGCGGGCACCGGGCATTTCCCAGGTGGGCTGCCAGGGTGGGGGCCTGTTGTGGGCTCCTAGGGGGCCGATTTTGTTACATGGCCGTTTTTGCAGCATAGCTGCCATATCGGCCCCTGTAGCAAAATTGTCTGAAACCGGCCCTGGCAAACAGTTCGTCCGCAACCCCGGGGAGGAGGTGCGGCAGCCGAGCACTTTGCCAGGGACGGTTTCAGTTCACAGTCCAGCCCTGTCTACAGGGCTGTTCCAGGTTGAGGGCGTGCGTCTTCCTGGTTGGTGGGCCGGGTGGATGATACGTTGCGACAGCATGTTCCCGCAGAGTGGAGCTGTACCTGGATGTGGACCACTGGTGGCCCTCAGAGTTGGGACCTACTCCGATCCCGGTATCGGAGGTGAAAAATCTGGGGGTATGGCTGGATGCGGGCCTCTCCTTTGTAGGGCATACTAAAAGAACCGCGGCCTGTTGCTTTGGTCTCCTGAGGGGCTTGAGACCTGTTCTCAAGTTCTTTGATGCCCCAACCAGGCAGCTGGTGATCCAGGCCACTATCATCTCCCGCCTGGATTACGCCAGCTCTCTCCTGGCTGGGGCTAACCAGGCTGAGCTAACCCGCTTACAACGGGTTCAGAATGCTGCGGCAAGGGCGATTGTGGGCTTGCCCAGATTCTGCTCAGTGACAGGTGTCCTTCGCTCCCTACACTGGCTTCCGGTTAGGAAGCGCATCCTCTTCAAGGTTTTGTGCCTTGCTTTTAAAATCTTGAGAGGTGTTGGCCCGGAAATCCTGTCGAGTTGTCTGTCCTTTTATGTGCCTGCCCGTAGCCTCCGCTCTCAGGGTCTGGCCCTTGCGGTGGTTCCCAGATTCAGGCTTAGCCGCATGGGAGGCCGCTCGTTTAGGGTAATGGCTGCGTCAGCATGGAACTCCCTGCCTGTTGAAATCCGTCTGATGGAGGACCTTCTGACCTTTCGTAGGGCTATAAAAACCTTCCTGTTTTAGCTGTTCCCTAGTCTCTGTTTTTACTCTCCCGTTGTGTTACGTGCTACCTTGTCTTTGCGCCAGGACGCTCCTTGGCTGGAGTATCTGTGCGCACAATAAATAGTCGTAACATAACATAACATAACATAACATGTGCTCCTGAGGTGCCTGTCTGCCAGTGACGATGGAAGGCTGGGCTCCAGGCATGCTGGCATGAGGTGGGCCCATAGGCTGGATTGAGGAGGCAGTCTACAGGAGGTTTTTTATGAGTCTGCTGGCCCTGGGGGTAAGCACTGCAAAGCAGTTTTCTGGCTCTCACAAAGGGGCCTCCATTTTGCCTCTGTCTCAGGACAGGTGTTTGCTTCTTTTTGGTTCCATTTACCTGTATTGAGCTGAGGGGCAATGTTTTAACTGCCCTGGCCGGCTTTCCAATCGGGTGTGAGTCACCCGGGGTATACGTCCGGTCCCGGTCTTTGTGAGCATTGGTACCTTGAGGATCGCATTTTGGTTGCTGCCATATGGGTGTTCTGACTTCCCTTCCACTTCTTAGTGTCATGCCCGGTTGATCCCTGGCTTCCAGGCCTCACTCTGTCGTGTGTTTCCTATGTGGTTGCAGTATGCATTTCTCTCTGTCCTCGAGGGGTTGGTGTATTACTGGGGAGTGGTTGTTTGGTTCCCCTGTGTCGCTCATTTCCAGGTCTGTGGGGGCGCCATTTTGGGGGCCTTCTTGCTCCTCTTTCTGGTGTGTTTCTGGGGGATATTGTGCTGGCCATAGGGTGGGGCTTCTGACCCTTCCGGCCCTTTGGGCTGAGCCGGGGCCCTCTACGTCCACTTCTTTATTCCCGGGGGGTTGGTTTTACCAATGCTGCTGGGTTGGCAGCGGCCTGATGAGCACCTTCATGCGGGTATCTGCTTTTTCTTTTTCTGGCCTTGGGTCGCTATCCTGAGTGTTTGCGTGCTGGTACTCATTCTCCAGTGCTGAATTTCGGCCTTCCAGTCTTGGTGCCGGACCTTTTGGTGGCCGGCAGAGGGTTCATCCTCCTGTCTCTACTGGCTGGTCTCTGGCTCAGTCAGCTGGGTTTTCAGGTGGCTCTGTTGACATTGGCCGTGTTGGCTTGTTGATCACCCGCATGTCTGGTGTGCTTTCTCGCGCCCACGTCCTTGTGGTCAAGGCACTACGTTGTTTGGGGAGGCTGGGTGGGGTCTTGGTTCTTCACCCCTTGGCCACTCTGTCATTCTTGGCGTCTTCTTCTGGATAGCAGGTTGTACAATGCCTGTAGTCTTGACGACGTTTTGGCCTGATGCACTGTGGCCTGTGTCAGGCAGCATTTCCCGTTGCTCTGGGGCTTTGTGTTGGCCCTTCTGCTGCTGGTGTTGGGACAGGATTGGGCTGATTCCTTTGAGTTGTCCTTTGACCTCTTGGATGGTTGGTCAGCTTGTTGTTCAGTTTGAGGGTTTCATCCTTCAAGGTTGGAACTGAATGGGCCCATTGCTCTTGTCCCAGCTGATAGGTCAATGGTGTGATGTGGGTGGTCGCTGTTGGTGTTTTGGGTGTGTGGTTCTTCTCTGTTGGCCTTTGGATTTGTTTTTTGCCGCAGGCTGCTTGTCTACATTGAGTCAACTCCTGGGGTAGCTGATGGGGGTGTTAGCCCCGGTGGGTGTTGGTTGTGGGCTGGGACTTCTCTGGAGATCCGGTTCGGTCTTTGTGCTCCCCTTGTCTCATGGGCTTGGGTTTCTGCCTCGCTCCGCCCTTAGTCCTCTCTGGTTTTTGCGTCCTGGTCCGGTTCAATGCAGTTCATGGGCTAGTGGTGTCTGTCCCCTGGGGGTGACATTGCCTAGTCCCGGTGTGGGAACTGTTGTTGGCTGCCAAAGCTCTCTACTATGAAAAAATAATTACTTTGGCAGCAAATTGTCCATGCAAAATCTTTCGGATTGCAAAATCTTTTTTTACTCCTCTGGCGCCTCCCAGTGTCATTGTAGACATTCCTCGTCGTTGCAATCAAATTGCAGAATTCTTCTTTGATAAAATACAAAGTATTTACAACTCTTTCCCTCTGGTGACGGTCCCGCAAACCTCATTGTCACCTGATGTGACAGCCCAAGATGGAGACTACCTGCTGGAGGTCATCCCCCCCTATGTTTGACCTCCCTCCAAGGGCTCCTTTGTCAGCTTAAGTCTGGAGCACCATCAGAGGTTGCCCCTCCTAACATTTTAAATTCTATTTCGGATACTGTATCTCCCATTATTTTAAAAGCGATAAATGCTTCAATGGCAACAGGATTAGTGCCCCCTCTTTGAAAACAAGCTATGGTTAGAGCACTCCTAAAGAATCCTAACCTAGATCCTGACGTGTTGGCCAACTATCGCCCCATCTCACTATTACCAGGAACTGGTAAATTAGCTGAGAAGCACGTAAACCGGACTCTCTCCTCCTTCCTCGAAAATAACAACCATCTTCATCCCTCACAGACTTAGTTCAGACCAGAGCAAGGCACAGAAACTGCACTCCTGACAGTGGTGGAAGAATCAAGGGAAATGTTGGACGGCGGGGGCTGCGCTGTGCTTATTGTGTTAGATCTCAGCGCAGCCATAGACACCATCTGTTAATTCAAACACTTAGGAAGGCAGGAGTGGCCGGAACAGCGCTAAAATGGCTACAGTCCTTTTTAGAGGCCAGATCCTTTGTAGTCTTTGAAGAGGAAGTCACCTCTAAGCGAATGCCCCTAAGATCTGGGGTTCTTCAGGGATCTTCCCTGAGCCCCACTCTATTCAATGTCTACATGACCTCCTACGCAGAAGTAGCTACACCTTTCAGCATTCAGATCATCACCTACGCGGATGAAACCCAGTTGGTGGTTTTACTTAATCAACAGGAGGGCTCAGGCTTGGGATTAGCCTTATGCCTTGAAAACATGTCGAGTTGAATGGACAGCTCTTGTCTACAATTGCACGGAGCTAAGACTGAGCTGATGCTCTTGGGTAACTCCACCTCACTGAGTATAGAACATTTTTGGCCTAGCTGTCTGGGGACACCACCGTCCCCAAAGGACCAAATCAAGAGCCTGGGTGTATGGTTAGACCGTAAGCCCAATTTCAAAGAGCAAGCATGTAAGGTGGCAGCCTGTTATGGGATCTTAAGAATGTTAAGAAAGATCCCTCCTGTGCTACCTCTCATGGCTAGAAGACTCCTGGTCCAAGCATTAATCCTTTCACGCTTGGATTATGCTAATGCTTTATATCTAGGAGCCCCACTTACTACCATAAAAAACTGCAGATAGTTCAAAACTGTGCTGCACGTCTGCTTATGAATATGTCTAAGCGCCTTTCAGCCAAGCCTGTGCTTGCATTACCCCACTGGTTGCCCATTCAAGAGAGAGTCCAGTTTAATGCTCTATGTATCACACATAAAGCACTCTCAGGTAAAGGCCCACCCACTATCAGATCTATTATTCAACCGTATCGCCCCAATAGGTCTTTAAGGTCAGATAATAAACCACTGGCGGTAGTTCCAAAAATAAGAACAACACGAAGCAGAGGACGTCGCTTCTCGTACAATGCCACCAAATTGTGGAATCTTTTGCCTATTGGTATCCGCTTGGAGCTAAACTACCTGACCTAACGAAAGCAGCTAAAAACGCACCTGTTTCCTTAATACTGTTTGTAGCTGAAGCTGCACCGCTATTAGTGCTCGGATGCCCCCGGGTAGCCATGCGCTTTATAAATACCTCTCCATTCATTCATTGGTCTCTTTTCCTGATGGGATATTGTGCTTCACTGTGTTTTGGCTGCTGGCAGTCCTCTTTTCTTTTCCTGTCCAGAAGGGGGTTGACCTCGGGCTGCCTGGTCCTACCTGTTGGTCATTTGGGTTTCTGGGGTTCTGGCACTCATCGGGACTTCTTCTTTCCTGGGGCCATGTTGGAGGCATCTGTGGATTTGTAGGGTGGTGTTTCTGGTTGTTTGGGACCTGGTTTCACCTGCGGTTTTTGTAAGTGTCTCTGTCTTGGTTTCCAAGACTCAGGGTCTCATTCTCCAGGCCATGGTGCTTTGGCATTTGTCCTGTGTCTGCACGGGTAGTTGGTGCAGGGGGTTCTTGTCTTGGATCGTTCGGTTCCCGCTGTGCACTTTTTATGGCCTGGTCCTCCTCTGGCTCTTTCACTGGCAGTGGGGACATCTGCAATCTCAGATGGACGTGCACATATTGTTGGTGGGGGGTTGCTACTTGGTCGGTGCTTCCTCCCTACCTGGTTTTGTGTTTTTCAGACTCGTTTTCTTTGCTCTGGGCAGTGGCGGCCTAGAGGGCCCAGTGGAAGGCCATTCAGGCCCTTCCTGCCCCGTGAGGTACTTTGGCTGATGTGGTTGCTCTGGTGGTGTGGTTGCTTTGCATTTTCTCTCTTTCCTGTCCCATGGTGACACTGCTATTTCCATTCTGTGGGTTTGCCTTGGGCTTGGAGTCTCAGATTTCTGCCTCCTTCCGATCCTTGAGGTTGGTTGGCGTTACTTTTGTCACCTTCGTGGTGGTGTTCTGGAGGCACTCCCTTACGCTCGGCAGATTGGGGTGTTGTTGGATGGCGTGGTTCTGGAGGTTGGATGCCTCCTTTGTACCTGAGGTGGCTTCTCATTTCCCTTTGTCTCAGGGGCTGGTGTTACCGGTTGTACGATGTTACAACACGATCTTTTAGATCGCGGTACATCACAACGTAAGTTTTGCAACGCAAGTCGTTACCACGACTTGCGCTGTAGGGTGCTGGACTTAGGAATAGTAAGATTTACTATTCCAACACCAGCCTACGTACAGTAGGGAAGGTGTTGGAATAGTAAATCTACTATTCCTTAGTCTAGAGCGCTCTCCAGCACAAGTTGTGGTAATGACTTGCGTTGTAAAAGACGCGTGGTAATGGCAGCGCGGTGTTTGGACCGCGTTGTCATGGATGTTCCCCGGTGTTACCGGCTCGGGTGTTGGGTCCTGGTTCTTCCAGTGCTTTGGGTTTGTCTCTGTTGATGTGTCCCAGGCTTTGCTAGTTTTTCTGGCCACACAAACTGTTTCCTACATCTGTGGCCGCGTTTGTTTCTTTTGAGTCCTCTTCCTATGGGAGAGTTGGGGCTTCTCACTGTCTTTCTGTTGATGGCTGCCACAGGTGCTTGATTTGGCTTCTTCCCTGGCTGGTGCTCCTCCTCCTTACTTTATCTGCAAACTCTGACCCTGTATTTCTGGGTCTGCAAACTCTGAACCTGATCAGTCTGGGCCCAGATGCACTGGGCTTAGTTTCACCATAAATGGATTTCTAGCAGTGCTTAATTTGTAAAAAATTAAGTGTCAGGGCCCTTCTCAGAAAGCCACTGCCACCTGCAGCATGCATTGCCCCTGCCATGCTGCCAATGACAGGACCATATAACACCCAATCATCGCACCCCTACAACTGTGACAATTCACACTATTTCAGACCACACAAGGCAAAACAATGGCATGTGAGGCTGATATAATTCATTTTCAATGAGATTTGACTTAATAAACACAGCTGTTGTGCTCATCTCAGAATTAAACAGACAGCGCCACCATGTGGTGGACTGTCACTAGAGCCAGTGCTGACAATTAAGTGCCGATGCTGAGCACCAGAAACCACTGGCTCAAATTAAGCTCTGGGTAGCATGTGAAACCGCTGCGGTGCCTTGGGCAGCGGGAAGGAATACAACCCACCCCACCCCAACCCATGCAGTGCTTTGAGAGGGAAGCATGCAACGCTCCCCCTGTTGGACCCTAACCTCCTCTATGCCCCCTACTCTTTCCCCTTAATGGCAGATCATTCTCGGCCATTGGCACAGCTCAGGTACCCATGCAATGCTCCAGTCACCTCCCTCACCTGGAGGACATCCCAAGGGCAGCAGACAGCACTCCATGCTCAACTCTGTCCTTACCTTCACGTCCCCCCACAGAATTACACCGTCCTCCCTTGACAGCCGACACTTGCTCTAAGCAGGCAGAAAATGTCAGCAGGTTTGTCCTGGGATTTAGGGAAAAAGAGTAGAAAAGCCTTGGGTTCCCGCGTCCGGCCGGCTATTGGCCCTTATGAGGACACAACTTTAATGCGTTGAGTTAATACCGGCTGGAGCTGGAGATTTCTTTACCCCAGTATTCCACCCCATATTGCAAGAAAGTTGTAATAAGGGCCTAGGAAGAGTCATTATATTTAGTCCATTTTATAGGGGTCTCCCGTTTGAAGATGTTGCCTTTCTACTTTTTAGGAAGACTGAATATGCAAGCGGTGTTAGATTTTTTAAATAATAACTAGGGTTTTTATCATTGTCTGTTCACGTTTACTATACTCCTATAAGTGTAATATTGTCAGCTCCACTGTATGAGTGTACATTTGGTCTTTGAATGCACACCCATTGGTCTAAATGTATATTCTTTGCTGCAATTATACATTCATAGCTTCAAATGTACATTGATTGGACTTTTCCTTAGTTTACCTGAATCTACATTTAGTAAACAAACGTACATTTGAGTACTAGCCGTTTTTCAAATTCCTCCAGGTAACCAAGTAGACGCCCATTTCATATTCATTAAATAGTAAACCAACTTTTCATTGGCTCTGTGGAGTTCTGCAAACATCATATTTCATGTGCTCACTGGTCGTGGCTGCACAGGGCACACCCTCACTATGGGTATTTCTTGAATATATTATTAAGTGTTTTTTACTCCTATGCACATGTGCATCAAACGTGTGAATGCTGCTGCCAGGCTGGGAATGGATCTGCCAAAATACCACCCAGTCTCGGCCTCCCTCCTCACACTGCATTGGCTTCCTTTGGACCGTAGAACTCTTTTAAACCCCTTCCACGTGGGGCTAATTCCCCCGCGGTGCGGGGGGGAGGGGCCGCGCGCAGCGCCGCGGTACTCGTGGCGAGCCCCGCTCGTCATGCTGCACAGTGGAGCTGTGCTCATGACAAGCTGGGCTCGTCATGACTCTGCCCACTCCTTTGGAACGCCCGCACAGGGGAATTAGCCCCGCGTGGACCGTCCGCGGCAGTCATGACGAGCTGAGCTCGTCATGAGCACAGCTCCACTGTGCCTCATGACGAGCTCTGCTCGTCGTAAGCATGCAATGGGTTAAAACCCTCTGCCTGACCCATACTGCCTACTATGTCTTAAAACAATATTCCAGCATTATGTTCCCACTAGGCAGCTTAGGTCACAAATAAAAACCTACTAACAGTGCCGATGTTTAAAAAGGCGAAATGGGAGGGCAGAGATTTTTCAACTGCTGCGGCTAAGATGTGGAACGCCCTCCCGGAGGATCTCTCTGGGCAGGTGTCACACTCCCTCTTCCACAAGTCCTTGAGGACCTGGCTCTTCACAGATACCCCTGCTTGAGCATGACCTTTCCTGTCTGTACATCGTTCTGCTACAGCGCCTTGACGCCCTTGGGCTAAGTTAGCGCTTTTTACATTTTATATTGATTCATATGTGGACCTCAACAGTAAAGACGTCAGATGCAAACAATTTTGGGAAATTCTGCGATAAGGTACTTTATGAAGAGACTTGTGTCAGAATATTGCTTAATATGCAATTGCAGAAAATAAGCTATGAACTGTGAAGTACTTAGTCAGGGCCCATTGAACTTCATATTTATAAGCAGATGTGCATTAAAAAACCTATTTAAAATTTGGTGACCTTTAGTCAACATTTTAACAATTGAAGCAATGACACAATAATAGTATGTCTGAGTCTGTGAACCGAGTGGGTACATGTATGGCTTTAGGGTCCTAGAATGCCTCAATGGTGGGGTGAAAGTCAACCATGGGTCCATCCTTTGGGGCTCCTGGCTCAGTTCCCAGACTCCAAGCATCCATCTTGATTCCCTCTGTGCCAAGATTGACAAACGCAGACAGGCGTGGCAGTACTGCGGTATCAGGGCTCCCTCCGCTGCGCACTCGCCTCCGCTGCTTGGTCTCCACTTCTCAACGCCTCAATGTCTTTCCCGCTCCATCGCCAGTTTTCACGGTCCATCTACGTGTCATCTGTAACCCACCCAGGCACAAATGAAAATGCATTGGCAGATCACAGAGTACCTCTCTTACAGCCCAAAAACTATTCAAGGGTGGTTTCAACATTGATTGGGGTAAAGGTAAACCAGTCCTCAGCCTAGAGCGCCTTGTGATCTTGTGCAGTGCTCATCCACCTTTACTCACAAGAAAGGATGGGTTCTGTCTCACTGCATACCTGAGGGGTGGGATGTTTGCTCCCCTTGACATCAAGTTCTGAGATCACTTCCTTTTTCCAATCTGCACCACTTTCTATTTCCTTGAACCTCAAACGAGGATCATTTGGTCTTGTCCAAAGAAAGAAGTGAACACTGCAAGGCATGGGTTTAAAATCTTGGGGGCAGATTTACAAGCCCATTGCACCACTTTTACGCCGCCGGTGCGTCACTTTTGTGACACAGCAGCGGCGCAAAAGATGTGCCATGGTGCAGGGTATTTACAACGTGACGTATCTGGGAGATACGTCACGTTGTAAAGCTCTGCGTCAGAAGTAGGTGTTCCTACACAGGGGGGGTGCGTTCCGGCGCAGGAGCGCCTCCTAAAAGTGTCAGAGTGAAATCTACAAGATTTCACTCAGTCACTTTTGAGCCCATGCTGCGTCAAAACCCTGCGCCTGCTTGAAGCAGGCGTAAGGATTGACACAGCAGTGTGGAGATAGGGCCCCCCAGAGCCTTGCTGGAGCTGCTTCGCGCTTGCGACACGACTCCAGCAATGTGTCACTTTTACGGCACAGATGGGTCACGCATCTGTGCTGTTTTTGCCCCATGGTGCGCCGCATTGTAAATCCGGCGCATCCATGGTGGCGGAGCCCTGACGCACAATAACTGGTGCATCCTTGCTGATGTGCAGGGATGCCCCAGTTATTGTAAATCTGCCCCTTGGAGTTTTTCGCAAGCTGGCATTATTCTAAGTTTGCAAAAAAGGGTTCTTTCGGGTAGTAAGAAAGTCTTATTATTACAGAGTACCCAACCATTGCATTCCGTTTTATATCCTGACTGTTTCTCCAGACCCTCCACTCTGAACATGTGACGCCCATCAGTAAGGACAAGGTGTGACTCCTGTACCTTGTAACCCTCCTATGCAACATTTCCTGTACATTGATTTACACACTTGTGTGACTTACTGTCTCGAATAACGTTCTGTGGGCGATGTGAAGCCCCTGACACCCTTCATTCGATGAATAGAGAACAATGAAATGAATTAAATTAGTAAGCACTAAATAAATCATTCTGAGTGCAATTAACCCCACAAAGGGACGCATCTGACGCTCTGACAGTGCAGGCATCTCTCTTGCATCGTGGGTTGAACAAGGTGAAAAGCCCGGCTCCAAATCATGGTTTCTCCTGAGTACTTATGAAGCGATAACAGCCCTTCGTTTGCCTCCATTGCAGTGGCAGCTGGGGGCCCAGCCGCAGGGTTGGATTGGATTAAAAAATCGGCCCCGGGCACGCAAAGTGGCCCACATTTGCACATTTGCATATTGCCTTTCTGCAAAGCACTGCTTTGGCGAAATTATATTAAAAAAGGTGTGGGGATGGGGGAGGGTAAAAAATGCGCGGATTAGTTTACACTGGTGAAATGCACCTGAAAACATGTGAGGCCACTTCTACTCTGGCCCCCTGCCCCCGCTCAATATGCACACATTAATGGGCCGACCCTGCGAGAGAAAGAGAGTGACACCTCAAAAGGGAGTAATGGACGCCCATCTGCCTCCAGAAAGGCCACTCAGGGCCCCACTGGGCCGAACATTGCAGAAACCACCCAAATCGGCCCCCCAGATTGCTCAAAAAAGAAGCCCACAGCTGGAACTGGACACCGGCCCCTCGAGCATTGCCCGAGTGCTGGCATTACAAATCTGACCCTGCCAGCCAGGACGATACTTGAAAAAAAGAAGGATTATGGCCCTTTAAATCAGGCCTTTGTTTTTGGACTGTCTGGAAGTGAAAATAAGAAAGCCCTTTCGTCCCCTGCAGGTGGCTGCAATGAACAGAGAGTTGTTTTGAATAATACTTGGGCCAGTTTTGTGACTGTAGCTCGTGAACACATACACACAGTTACTGACATAACATATCCAGCTAATGGTATATGTTGTGTTAATAAATTTCTAAAGTGCACATATACCTGTGGGTGTCTTGGCGCTGTTTCGACATAGCAGCGTGGAAAGAAAAGAAGGTTTTCTAGATGTTAAAAAGCCACGTTTTGAGCAGTTTCCTGAACATCAACAAGGAGGGGGCTACTCTGATGTTTATGAGCAGACTGTTCCAAAGTATGGAGGCTTCTGAGGAAAAACAACTACCCTCCATTTGAGTCTCTTGAACCTGGGGCAGGTAGCATCATGGAGCTTTTCTACATACAACCTTGAAATATACATCCTTATTGCAAAACCAGAGGCGCAGTCGCTTTCTTTTGCCAGGTTGCAAAAGGTCTTTTATCAGCATTAATGTAAGGTTTTGTAAGGTCAGACTGGAACCAATGTCTGCTGGCAGAGAGGACCATTCGCTCACGGTGCCCCGCAGGGTGGGGGCGGCGCTATTTTCTAAATAGAGCGAAGCTGTGGGGCTGATTGTTTGCCTTTTGAAAGTATTTATGTTAAATGCAGCCCTTGATGGGCACTTTGATTAAAATAAATACTTTCAAAAGGCCCACAATCAGCATGACAACTGCGCACTATTTAGAATAGAAAGGTAGCCAGTGAAGTAGCATTTTATTCCTTCCGGCGCAGGAACGCTCTATCAGGATGTGCTGTGTGTGCGCACTTCACACACAGCACTGCACGCTCGGGAGTACAGAGGTGCTCGGGAGCTTCAGGCGCACAGGTTACAGGGAACAGTGGTCACAGCCCCTCCTTATACACACAAATCCTTTGTCTAGACTGCAGGGCAGGGACATCAGACGCTCTACAGGAGGCGGAGCATTGTACAAGTTAAGTACCGCCCTGGAGCATCTTGTTGTGCTCAGCCCCTCTCACTATTCACTGGCCAGGCTAGGGTCATCAGTCGCACCACAGGGAGCGGAGCCAGTACTGTGCTGGGAAAGCCCAGCCCTATTTAGGTCCCAGGTGCATTCCTCCCTCACATCAATCTTGCAGATCTCTCCACTCACCACCGGGGTAGACCCATCCTGACTCCTGGAGCCAGGCTCACCAGCCAGCTCCAGCCTATCACAAGCCAGACAGCCAATTCACATAATTTACACAGACAGGCCAACTTCTAGAAGTGGCACTTCCACACTAGACACAATACGCCGCACACATCATCGCGCAGCATTTAATCACACGAGTTCGCACATACCAAACTCGACCCTGCACTCCCCACGCATCAGGAACTAACATGGACACATACATTCCTATGGGAGGGCAGGCCAATCTCACCACACGCACTCAGAGTGCGCACGCACTTTACACTGGGACACAGTGAAAGTGCGCAGAAGCCAAAAATAACTAGCACCAAGTCACAATGGAAAGCAAAAAGTTTAGGGGTGACCTGCCAGAAGGGCCAAGTCCAACAGACAGGGTCTCATGCAGGCTAGGGGGCTTCCAGAGCCGGGCTGCAATGACACAACCATAAAAGCCCCTGTGGCCCCATTTGGGGCACGGTCTCCGGCACGCACAGGGGGGCTGCTTCAGAGCCGGGTGGGCTCTCATGGCCTGCCCAGCCCAGGAAAGCTCCTACGGGCCCAGTGCACTCTAGGCTAGGTGGATGCCAACAGAGCTCGGTGGGCTGCTGTGACGCAACCATAAAAGCCCACATGGCCCTATTTTGGGGGCTCATTTGAAATTTTTGTCAGTCTTATTTTAAGTTCTAGTCCAGCTCTGCTGAAAAGATGCAGAGCTGTGTAACCATGAATAGGAGTCGGAGAGGTGTGTGTGTGTGGGGGGGGGGGGAGGACGCAGAGTCCTTCACCTTGACACCAAAGTTGAGCGGATATTGCTTCAGTTGTGACATGTGAGCACCTCGTGCTGAGTGGAGCCCTGTCAGCAGCAGGGGGGAGGGGCAGGGACTGCTTGTACCAGAGGCCAAGAGAGTGTTTATGTGGAGTTTGATTTTAATGGAGAGGCTGTTTCTGAGCCAACGCCGCAGCCAAGGTCCTTGCAAGTCAGTTATTTAGGGATTTATGCTGCGAAAGAGTATTATGAGGTGAGAGGATGTGACTCAAGGTGGGAGAGCAAAAACAGAGAGAGCGCATGGGGAATAACGAGTGTGTGAAGGGAAGTAGGAAAAAGAGGTTGAACTATAATGAGAGGGAAGAAGGGGATGAAAAAAGAAAATGAAAATGTTACCTTGCTAAACCATACTTTACTTTGCTTTTTTGAGCGCCCTGTGGCCGGATGGGGAGTGGCGTAGTCCCCCTGGACCCATCTCTCTTTAGGTTAAGATGTAAAGGTACAGAAGGCCAAACGAAAGCATTTCTGGTCAAGAACAGCAGACAAGAATCTTGGTTCAAAGATTTACTCAGTTAATCAAAGTACAGAAATGCATAAAGCAATCAAATGATATACAGTCAATAAGCATTCAAATTAATACGGAATACGGAATACAGCAAAGAATTCAGTAAAGTTGTGGTGGAAATCCAGCATAGATCCGCCTTCATGTGGTGGGAATAGGGTCTCCTCCTAGCATGGAGGAATAGCAGTCTTTTATAGGGTTTTAGACAAAAGCTTCATGCATTTTGCTACATCAGTACAAGGATCACGTGCTCATAGCCAAAAGAAATCAAGAAAAACAGCAACAGTTGTGTTGAAAAGTGGTTTATTAGTAAGGGCAGGTAGGTACCCCCACCTAGTAATACACCACAATCCCAAATAAGGTCCAGTCGAGTCTCAATAAATGAATCCTTGCTGAACGCTTGGCTCCCGAGCAGTCAGGCCTAACTAAGGATACAGGTGCGTGTGTAAAGCATTTAAAAACACAAATAACAGTAAATAAGCATGGCAAAACACATAATAAAAATCCAACAGCAAATTATTAAAATAGGTAATATTAGTATCATTAAAATGACACCAAAAGAACAAAAATCCAATGTAGGGAACCGGAGGAAAGAATTTTTTCATTTAATGTAAAAAAGTGCTTTCTAGAGTTTAAAAGCATGAAGTGCGAATCAGGGTAATCTGGTCGTACTTGACTGGGGCCAAGTCGAAGTTTTAGGTCAACTGTGATGGAGCGCTGGTCAAATACGATGGGGTGGTTGGGCTAGTCAAAATGTTACCTTTTCACTAAGTCACTTTTTTATTTTGTTTTCTCTCGACATCGAGTGAGTCTCCTCAGCAAGCCGGGTTGCGATTCGACGCTAGCAGCTTGCTTCAGCGCGAGCCCTCTCTGATTCCTGGAGGTCTTGGTTCTCGTCATCGACGGCGAATAGCTCTGGACCTTTCAGCGAGGCAAACCTGAAGATCAGGCCAAATCACGGTTCAACATTGCCGTGTTGATTCTCGTTTAACTTATCGGTCTTTTTAACAAAAATTCTGAAATGATTTCAAACTTATGAATCATCTTCCAGAAGGTCCTTTGGAGTTTTAAAGTGTCCAAAACACCAGCAAAGGTTCCAGAGCCAATGGTAACCATGGGCGGGCTAGAAAGCCCACTGTGGAGAAGTGTGGCTCAATGGTTAGAGTGGCAGACCCTGATGCAGAGGTCTGGCCTGGACCAGGGTTCAATGCCCGCCTCGGCGGGTCTTTGGCTCAATTTTCCCGGACCTGATCATTCTTGCCTCAGTGCCTATTCCAATCATGGAGCCCCACTCTGCAACTCTGGGCAATAGCTTGCTTAATCTCCACAATGGCCCCAACAGCGCTAGGATGCCTGGCTTCACCTTGGGGGTGCCCAGGAGTGGGCACTTCACAGGGAAAGGCCAGGAAGGGTTCCACAGCGGTATGTGCACAGCGCCTTGAGACCCCTTCGGTGGTGATTTGTGCGCTATATAAAAGCACTACATTTACATTTACTGTAAGCTGGCAATATGTCTCACAACAGACAGTGCACGTGCTGTGTACAAGGAGAGACCTAAAACAGGAATGGGGAAGGAAGGTAGAGCTAAAGAGGTGGAGAGGTTAGGGAGAGAGACTGTGAGGAACGGATCAGCCACATAGTATTAATAAACCCTAAAAAGGCTGGACAAACACCATCTCGGTGAGGATCGGTGCACTATGAGGACTGGTCCCTGTGGTGTTTTTAGAGTGAGTGTATCAAAAACTAAATGTGTTGTTAACTTTGTTTCAGTGAACTATAGAACCTACCCCAGTATCAAAGTGCACGTGGAGTTAGAATTGTAAATACACACTCAACTAAGGGGAATGGCGCTCCTCATAGGCGTGACACGTGTGTGTGCGTGTCTGTGTGGACGAGGGGCCGTAGAAAGACAGAAGAGCAAGGCTGGCAAAGGAATATCAGGGTTAGGAAGACTGAAAGAGGAAACAGGAGCAGGAAAAGCGCAGTTGATGCCGCGTAAAACTAGAACAACGAGGACATTTCGAGGCCGGTGACTGGAGAAAAAATTGACTGAGAGAAGAATAAAAGGACTGACAGTTGGTGAGAGGCGACTGGAAAAGAAATAAATATAAGAGAGGGGAGAATAAGGAGAAAGCGCAGTGAAGCAGGGACGGGAGCTGGAGGTAGGAGAGGCGGTGAGACGACGAAGACTGGAGAGAGACCAAATGTTACAGGTTTTTTGTTTTTTTTAATCAATTCCACAATAAAACTTCTGTCTCATACTATAGATGAGAATACTTTACTACAAAGACGTCGCGCCTGGATGGTGATCAGCTCATATGGCACAAGTAAGCCTCAGGAATATTTATCCGCTTATTTTTCATTGACCTTAAACATCAATTCATGAGACTGCGTTTTGGCATGTGGGAAACAAAGGGACTCATCCCTTCATGGAAAGACCAAAGGCAAAACCGGGACTGCAGACTGTGTGGCTATAAACAGGAATCTCTTCAACATATCTTCTGCACGTGCCCAAAGCTATTAAAAGAAAGGAAGATATTATTAAAAGAAACATTTCACAACATGAACATTCCAACGAGTAGAGAAGCTGTAATCACCGGGCTCAGCGGGTCCTCAATCCCCCTAGTCTGTAAGGGGGTAAAACTTTTAAATCTGTATTTGAAGGAAATTGGTTGAAATCTTGTGGAAACCCATATTCTTAGAATTACTGGAATACTACAAAGAACTTGTAAAGCAATGAGCTGTTTTACACATGGTTTTTTACTATGAAATTTTCTGAAGGCTTCGCACTCGGCTTTGCAGCTAGAGGAGGCCTGGCTCACTGCTCTTTCCTACCCCGGCTTTAAATCTGTGGTCAACAGAGCGATAAAGCGG
Organism: Lissotriton vulgaris; assembly: GCF_964263255.1. Lineage (NCBI taxonomy): Eukaryota > Metazoa > Chordata > Amphibia > Caudata > Salamandridae > Lissotriton > Lissotriton vulgaris. Next base: position 301,652,267 of record NC_141686.1, on the reverse strand, counting down.
TATTCATTATCATCGGATTAAATAAGGCTCTAGCAAAAATAGAATTTGCCAACCAACTCAAGTAGTTTCAGATCATTCAGCCCCAAAGCCCCTTTACTGCACTGCTTGCACGTTTAAATACCTTTTTAACTATCTCTCCTTGCCTTTTGACAAATGTTTCCTATGTCCTGTTCCATATTTTCAAAATCAAAAATGTATATTTTATGCACGTTTTATCCATGGTGGTTTACTCCACCCTTTTATGATTTTTTTTTATGAAATCAAATAAAAGTATATTTGACTGACTGACTGACTACTATGATATGTTTTTTTCAAATTTAACAGAATGTTGATTAATTGTGCAATAGATGTAGTTTCAAGTTTCAAGTTTTATTTTATTTATGTTTTGGAACTCCTAACAGAGGTACACATAAAATCATCCAACATTGATATTTAAAACATTAACAACAATTTACAAGAAAGAAATCTAATATATATCCAAGAAACTTTTAAAAAAGTTAAAAATTATACAACAAAACCTCTCATTTGGCGGATTACAGATAGCATCGAGAAAAGCAGAGGCGGAAAAGATATTTAGTTTTAGACAGATAGGTCTCAACCATTTAAGGCGATGTTGTTTTAAGGCCGGACAAACGAATAACACGTGTTTAACATCTTGTTTGTATTTGTTGCAAAAATTGCACATCACTGATGAGCCATACCATTTTGAGAACAAATTATTTACAGGGAGTAGGTCTTGCCTCAGGTAACCGGACCCCTTTTTGCAGTAAGGGCCTCTTTATCTAAATCAAAACTTAGGTTCCATGAGGCCAATTTTAGAGTCAGTTTTAACTGATAGGTAGATAAAGAAAAAAGTGTCAATTCATCTAATTTCAAAAGTTTAACTGCTAATCTAAAATTCTTTACGATAGTGGAATGCTCTTTTAGGGGTCCAAGAAGTTCTTATTGGATCAGATATCTTAAGGTACCAGGTTCACCGTTCGCCAAGCTGGAGACCCACCGTACTACCCCAGCAAGACCCTGGACCCAAGCACTTCGTTTACCAAATTCCAACCTAAAGGCTGCTATATACACGCAGTATTAACCATACACAATTTCCGTAGAATTTTTCCCTCTGTGGTGTTCAGAAAACCCCATCTCCCCACTTTGAGTAATTCTATGCCATATAGTAAGGTGGATGGGACTTTAGCTCCAAAAACCTCCAATAGGTAGGCAAAATGCCTCTCTCCAGTAGATCTATAGAGGGTATTTAATCCCCTCTCATGAGACATTGCCTTCCGAATCTTGTTCGCTATATGGGCTTTATCACTTAGTGTGCTAGATACTATTTTCCCCAAAAAAGTATAGGATTGGACAACTTCCAATCCAAGGCCCCCTATATTCCAGAAAAAGTTCCCAAATTTTTGCTTTTTCCTTCCTACAATGCACATGACTTTACTCTTGGATACATGTTATCCTTAAATGGTGTGATTCTGCAAATCCGTGAAGCGCATGCTACCGATTATTCAATCCAGTGGGGGTCAAATCTAAGATTAGTATATCATCTGCATATAACAGACATACTATCGGTTTGCCCCCCAGAGTCGGAGCAATACCAGCACTTGACGATAGAATTTGCGGAAGGTCCGATAGGTATAACGAAAACAATAGTGGGGCCAAAAGGCAACCTTGTTTTAGCCCGTTGGCAGACGGGATAGCTTGAGAGAGACCTCTTTCCCCTCCCAAAAGCACTCTGCACCATGTATCGGAGTGAAGCTCCCGGACCAAGTTTAAGAGCTCGGGGCATGCCTAGATCCAATAACTTTCTCCACAGCAAAGGGCGATCCACCTTATCAAAGGCTGTGGAGAAATCTATGAATGCTGCATATATTATCCCTCCCCGGAGCTTGATGTATTTCTCTGATAAAACTTGTAAGGCGGTCAGGTTATCCATGGTGCCATGCTTTTTCCGGAATCCCGTCTGCTCAGGAGGCAATATATTATTCTTGGCTACCCAATCATTAACTAATTGCAAGAGGCATTCGGAAAAAACTTTGCCGACAGCATCGAGGAGGGCAATCTGTCGATAATTTTGGGGTACATTTCTGTCTCCCTTCTTATACCGGGGGACCAGTATGTTACCCTTCCAGGAGGGAGGGATTATGGTATGCAGAAAACAAAATTTAAATACCGGGAAGAGAATCTTACTCCAGATGTCACTATTCTGTTTTAATACAGAAATGGGGAGCTCGTCCGGGCTCATTGCTCCAGACGAACGCATACCCTTGATGGCTAGTTCAATAATTTTTTGGGAGAGTGGAACAAGGCTGGAATTGTTCTCTTTTTTCCTATTGGGAACAACTACCCTTCCATTGCCAGCATATAAGTTCAAGATGTATTCTACCCATTTTTGTTCTTCAATCGGGACAGGTAAAGATCTGGATCTAAGACCACAACCTTCACCGATCAGGCACCAGAATAGTCTAGGATTGCCATTGAAGACAGCCTCCCGCAGTTTGATCCATACCAAGTCCTCTCTTTCCTTTTTTTGCTTAATTTTTAGCCTTGTCCTCCTCCTTTTTAGTAGAGCCAGTCTGTGATGTCTTAAAGGGCAATACCTCAGATATTGTTCTCTTATAAGTTTATTTATTTCTACGTTAAGCAACTTCTGAGAAATAGGTGTAGAACTAGGACTAACTGTTTTAAAATGTTATTAATTATTTTTCAATTTCTTTTCATCAGGATGTTGATGTGCTGCTAAAATGTTGCTCGGTGTAATGTTTTTTTTTTTTCAAAGACCGAAAAATGTAAATAAATAAACTTGAAACACATTTTACAGGTGCATGATGGAGAGCCAGCGGTGCGTGGGCCTCAAAGGACAGGGGGGACTTAGAAGACCCCCGCCCTGCCCTGGAGAGCTGTAATCAATTCCCCAGCATTCACTGCCCATGCATTTAGCTGCTACTCAAGGGCTGTCAGTAATCGACCACAGCCACGTGAATAATGACCCTGGCGACCCGGCCTCTGCCCTTTTTGTTGTCATAATCCTACTTTTTAAACTATTCCACCCCATTGGACCAGGGACCCAGGAAGAGAAGGTGTTACAGCCCTTAATTTATGGGGGCCACTAGCACTCATTTTTGGGGACCGGAATTAATTTTTTATCATTAGATTTTGAAAAAAACGAAAGGAAGAGACAGATAGAAAACCAGTGACACATATGAGAGTGAGATAAAGAGGCAGGAACTGCAGGTGGTGGGAGAAAGAGGCCTGGGTGGAATCAGTGCCTCTCACCCCTTTTGGGGAGAGGGAGACAGACCCCCGCCCGGCGAAGCTCTCACGCCCCTCACCTGCCAGCCTCCCTTCTTCAGCCCACTGGCAGCCGCCGCTTCAGGCACTCTGTCGGTGACTCCCGCTTGAACAGTCAGTTTTACCAACAGGAAAAGCGTGCCGTGCACCGGCGCCCAGGTGTAAAACAAAAGTACTTCATGTACCATGCCCTCGCACTTCAAGTACAGGGCGGAAAGGTAAATCATGTCAGATTTGGGTTACACAAAAATGGCAGTCAGCTGTCGAATCCGAGCCTCAACCATCAAGCAAAATGTGGAGAGGTTTGTGAAATCCAAAGTATGCAACCCTGGAATTCAGCAACTCTGGGAACTGTTCCTGGGAGAAACTTTGCGATTCTTTTAATTACGTTATGCCAGAACTACACCCCATGAGAGGACGGGATGAGAACGCAGAGAGATTATTCTTCCAGACTATGTCTACGTCAAGCTTTATATTCTACACATTAAACACCAGTGGCGACCCAACAACTAAACATGGCCGCCCCAGCGCTGGATTCATGTCGCGCGCATTGGGATCCCCATGTGCAGAAAAGGGAATTCAAGGGCTCCTTGCGTTTCCGTTCTCATGGTGTGAATGGTGGAAGATGTACTCCAGTCAAGAGCAGGAGTACACGGGTGAGACTGAGGTAAGTGCACCGTAAACATCAAGGTGGGTGCAGAGGAAGACGTTTCTTTAAGGGAAACTATCGTCTGTTCTAGGAAAAACATGGAAACATTCTTAGAGGAAATGTATTTTTGTGTCAAATTTCCACATGCGGAAACAGTTGTACAGACATCTTTTAGCTGAATTCCGTGTGCTCCTGTTCCAACTCCGCATGGGACTGTTTTAGGAGTCCAGAGAGTCAGAAATTCTCTCTAAGCATCAGTGAGGCCGCATGAGCGCCTTCAACTCTTAGATACATGTTGTGAATTGAACCCATGACGTAAACGGCTGCGGCATAGGATCTACATGAAGGGATGCAGAGGTCGCTCCGTGGTCCACCCGTAGTTGACACGGCTTGTTGTGTCTTATACAGCGCATCGCTGCAGGACCACCTGTCTGTCTTTACTTTTGCTTGCATGGCCTGTCTGTGCAGGGGTGTCTATTCCGCTGCATGTGTGTTTCTACATGTGAACACGTAACTTCTCTTTAAAATGTTTCTATATTTCCCATTGTGTCTGTTCCTGCATGAGCCTTCTCCTGCACGTGCCTTTCTTTGTGTGATTGTGTGCCTTGGCTCATGCATGGACCTCTTTCTGTATCTCATATCATTTTGGCTCATGCATGGGCCTGTTTCTGTGTCTTATATAATTTTGGCTCACGCATGGGCCTGTTTCTATATCTTATATCATTTTGGCTCATGCATGGGCCTGTTTCTGTATCTTATATCATTTTGGCTCATGCATGGGCCTGTTTCTGTATCTTATATCATTTTGGCTCATGCTTGGACCTGTTTCTGTATCTTATATAATTTTGGCTCATGCATGGGCCTGTTTATGTATCTTATATCATTTTGGCTCATGCATGGGCCTATTTAAGTATCTTATATCATTTTGGCTCATGCATGGACCTGTTTATGTATCTTATATCATTTTGGCTCATGCATGGACCTGTTTCTGTATCTTATATCATTTTGGCTCATGCTTGGACCTGTTTCTGTATCTTATATAATTTTGGCTCATGCATGGGCCTGTTTATGTATCTTATATAATTTTGGCTCATGCATGGGCCTGTTTCTGTATCTTATATAATTTTGGCTCATGCATGTGCCTGTTTCTGTATCTTATATCATTTTGGCTCATGCATGGGCCTCTCTGTATCTTATATAATTTTGGCTCATGCATGGACCTGTTTATGTATCTTATGTAATTTTGGCTCATGCATGGGCCTGTTTCTGTATCTTATATAATTTTGGCTCACGCATGGGCCTGTTTCTGTATTTTATATAATTTTGGCTCATGCATGGGCCTGTTTCTATATCTTATATCATTTTGGCTCATGCATGGGCCTGTTTCTGTATCTTATATAATTTTGGCTCATGCATGGTCCTGTTTATGTATCTTATATAATTTTGGCTCATGCATGGTCCGGTTTCTGTATCTTATATCATTTTGGCTCATGCATGGGCCTCTCTGTATCTTATATAATTTTGACTCATGCATGGACCTGTTTATGTATCTTATGTAATTTTGGCTCATGCATGGGCCTGTTTCGGTGTCTTATATAATTTTGGCTCACGCATGGGCCTGTTTCTATATCTTATATCATTTTGGCTCATGCATGGGCCTGTTTCTGTATCTTATATAATTTTGGCTCATGCATGGGCCTGTTTCTATTTCTTATATCATTTTGGCTCATGCATGGGCCTGTTTCTGTATCCTATATAATTTTGGCTCATGCATGGGCCTGTTTCTGTATTTTATATAATTTTGGCTCATGCATGGGCCTGTTTCTGTATCTTATATCATTTTGGCTCATGCATGGGCCTCTCTGTATCTTATATCATTTTGGTTCATGCATGGGCATGTTTCTGTATCTTATATCATTTTGGCTCATGCATGGGCCTCTCTGTATCTTATATCATTTTGGCTCATGCATGGTCCTGTTTCTGTATCTTATATCATTTTGGCTCATGCATGGGCCTCTCTGTATCTTATATAATTATGGCTCATGCATGGACCTGTTTCTGTATCTTATATAATTTTGGCTCATGCATGGGCCTGTTTATGTATCTTATATAATTTTGGCTCATGCATGGGCCTGTTTCCGTATCTTATATAATTTTGGCTCATGCATGGGCCTGTTTCTGTATCTTATATCATTTTGGCTCATGCATGGGCCTGTTTATGTATCTTATATAATTTTGACTCATGCATGGTCCTTTTTCTGTATCTTTTATCATTTTGGCTCATGCATGGGCCTCTCTGTATCTTATATAATTTTGGCTCACGCATGGGCCTGTTTCTATATCTTATATAATTTTGGCTCACGCATGGGCCTGTTTCTATATCTTATATAATTTTGGCTCACGCATGGGCCTGTTTCTTTATCTTATATAATGTTGGCTCATGCATGCTCTTGTGCCTATATCTTATATAATTTTGGCTCATGCATGGGCCTGTTTCTGTAACTTTTCATGTCCTGGCTCATCCATGGTCTAGTTTCTATATGTTTCTGTACGTTGGCACATGCATCGATCTGTTTCTGTATCTTACCATGTCTTGGCTCATGCATGTGCCTATCCTGTGCAGAGGGGGAGAGAAAGACTCATGCTGCAATGATGAATCTTCCTGAAAGGGTGTGTGATCCTGTTTCTGTATTTCAGTATGTCTTGGCACATGTATGGTTCTATCCCGTTTCTGTATTTTACCATGTCTTGGCAGATGCATTGTCCTGTCCTATTTCTGTATGTTGTCAAGTCTTGGCTCACACAGGACCTGTTACTGTATAGTACCATGTGTTTTAATCGCCACTTTGCTCTCCCTGGTAACTGACAGTTGACAGGTCACGATCTGGGCTTCCCCGCGCAGCGGATTTTAGCGCTGCCGCGGGTCACATTTCTTTTTGCCGCCATCTACCCGGGCCACGCCCAGGCCACACCCACTATCGCAAGGCCACGCCCCCGCTCTAACGTACTTAAGTCGCGCTGATAATGAGCGCGCTCAGAGGAAACCTAACTCCTGAGGCGGAAGCCGGGAGAAACGCTGCTTACATTTTAACCATTTTAACTATTGCTTGTGATACTGTGTGTTTTAATCGCCACTTTGCTCTCCCTGGTAACTGACACTTGACAGGTCACGATCTGGGCTTCCCCGCGCAGCGGATTTTAGCGCTGCCACGGGTCACATTTTTCTTTGACGCCATCTCCCCGGGCCATGCCCAAGCCACGCCCACTATCGCAAGGCCACGCCCCATCTCCCCCTCTAACTATGTGCATCTCCAGGACGCGCAGCGGACGAGCGCAGTGGGCATGCCGTCTGCGCGCCGAAGGCGCTCCTAAGGCAAGCCCGTCTTCGCCCGTCCGCGCCAGGCCGGGCCTAGGGACTAGGCAGAATGAGGAAAATTACAGCTATACCTCCTTTGAACTCTGCTCCCTACAACACCCTCGCCTCCCCTGCCTCGACTCTGCCACACGATCCTGTCCAACGGCTAATAACATCTGCCGTCCCCAGTTAATCCAGGCCACCTCTGATACAACTCCCCAAGGCTCTTACTCTACTAGTAACACTCCTAGGCCTAATGACCTTACACTTCGCTGCCTATACTTAAACACTAGGTCTATGGTAAAACATCAACTAGATATTTTCCTACTGCTCAACTCTGATAGACCGGACATGCTACTTGTTACCAAAACCTGGCTAACCGAGGACTCTCTACCGGATGTCCTGGCAGCTCTCCCGGCAGACTACTACATACTATCAGTGAACAGAGAACTAGGAAAGCCTGGGGGCGGCGTCGCCGCCATCATCCACAAAGATCATAAGTTCACCACATTACCCTCCTTGGATCTACCAGATACCGAAAACCTTGTAATTAAATCCGACACAGACAAGGGAACTATGGCATTGGTATTGATCTACCGTCCACCTAAAGCTATGCCCACCTTCCCGGTCTCTCTGAGCGAGCAAATGGCCGTCCTGGCAGTCAACTATGACAAGGTAATGCTAATGGGAGACTTAAATTACTGGTACAAGGACCCGGCAGCAGGACCTCAGGCCACGGAACTCTTTGAGCTCCTCTCCCATCTGAACTTTTCCCAATCTGTCCTGACCCCCACTCATGAAAAGGGACACATTTTGGACCAGATTTGGTCCTACAATGTCCCATTGTCCACCCCATCGACAACGCCATGCATATGGTCCGATCACCATCTACTGCAATTCTCCTACACCCTCCACGGCCATACGAAGACCCCCGCTCCCGCCGGAGGGGTAGTAAGGAAAAGGAGATCATTAAACAACCGAGATTTTCTGTCCACCTTGGCTAATTCCATCCCAGCACCCTCCCTAGACATTAATCTTATGGAAAAAGATCGCACTGACTGGCTCTTGGCAGCCTGCAATGAGCATGTCCCACTCACCAAATTTTCACTCGCCCGCCGCATGGACGCCCACAGGTGGTTTACGGCAGATCTAAAAAAAACAAAAATTAGAATTGCGTCAATCGTAGAGAAAGTGGAGACACGGGTACTCAGACGAGGACAGAACATCATATACTACTGCCCGCAGGAACTACAAGAACTCCATCCTAGCCGCTAAGGCAGCTTTCTTCTCCGAAAAAATTTCGAATGCCCAAAACAAATCTGGAGAAATCTTCAGGGTCGTGAATGACCTATGCAATGATACCAGAACTTCCCCCTCTCAAGCCCCCACCCAAAAGCTGTGCAATCAACTTAATAATTCCTTCAAAGACAAGATTGCCATCATAAAAGAAAGCATTCCCATCAATTCTATCACGACGGACAGAGAGGACATCTGCAGAAACCCGTCCGAATTTGAGGCCTTCCCTCCGATAGACCAATTAAGGTTAGTAGAACTGATGAACCGTGTGAAGTCCGGCTCCCCCAATGACCCTTGCCCCCGTATGTACTGAAGGAAGTTTACTCAGCACTTCCGCTCGGCATACTTCCTCTCTTGAATGAGTACCTAGTGCAGGGAACAGTCCCCAACTCATTTAAAAATGCAACGCTGGTCCCATTAATTAAAAAACTGGGTGCCGACTCATCCAATCTGTCGAACTACCGGCCCATATCCCTCCTCCCTTTTGGAGCGAAGATTCTGGAAGCCCATGTGGCCAGCTGATTTCCAACTTCATTGAAACATCTGATTACCTGGAGCCCAACCAAGCCGGCTTCCGCCAGGCGCACTCCACCGAGGCAGTGATCCTCGCGGTCCTGGGCACAATGAGATCTAATGCCGATAGGGGCATACATCAGGCCTTGGTGCTTCTGGACCTGTCGGCAGCGTTCAACACGGTGGACCACACCATCTTATAACACCGTGTCGAACAAGCCGGCCTGCGAGGCTCGGCCCTCGGCTGGGTGAAGTCCTTCCTGAGCGACCGGTCCCAGGCAGTCAAGCTCGGGAACTTCACAGCGGCCAAATTATCCACCACCTGTGGCGTCCCGCAAGGCTCGTCATTGTCCCCCCTCCTGTTTAATTTGTACCTTAAACCCTTATTACACTCTCTAAAAAACAGGAGGGTTACGATCTACAACTATGCGGACGACCTGCAGCTAATTTTCCCACTGGACTCAACAGACTCCGTCGCGGAATTTCAGGCTACCATGCTGCACATTCAAGGGTGGATGGAGTTGAACCACTTAAAACTCAACCCCGGGAAGACCGAGCTGGTACTCCCGGGTAAAAGTTCGATCAGCAGGGGCCCTCATTTCTGGCCTTCATCAATGGGATCTCCCCCTTCTCCCTCTCTATCGGTGAAAAGCCTCGGGATCACCATCAACTCCGATCTCTCTCTGAAAAGCCAGGTGGGAGCGGTGATCTCGTCCAGCTTTCTTCAGTTACGTAAGATTAAGAAAATTGCCCATCTACTCACGCACTCTGCCCTCGTGGTTCTCGCCTTGGTCCTCTCCCGATTAGATTTTTCTAACTCGATCTACTTAGGCCTTCACCTGTCTTTGTCTAAACGCTTGCAAATTGTGCAAAATCAGGCGGCCAGATTAATCTTCAAAAGCCACGGTAGGAGCTCGGCAAAACCACTGCTGGCCACTCTTCACTGGCTACCCATAGCCCAACGGGTAACATTCAAGGTAGGTTGCTTGGCCTTTAAGGCTCTCCACGGAAAAAGCCCTATGTTTATTAATAACCTTATAATCAAACATGAGCCAACCCGCAATCTCCGCTCTGCCCATCTATCCCTCCTCACTCTGCCCTCCTTCAAACGGAAACGTCTGGGCGGGTGTCGATTCGCTCACCTGGCGCCTAAGGTTTGGAACTCTTTCCCCCTGTCGCTCAGGAGAAGCACTAATCTCATGGAATTCAGGGCAGCACTGAAGACCTGGCTATTCAAGCAAGCATCCGGTTAAGTTAACTGTTTTGTCATCTCTCCTCACCACTAGCGCCATGAAACCTCTGGGTGCCCGTGCGCTTAACAAATTCAGAATAACATAACATGCATGGATCTGTTTCTGCATCAAACATGTCTTGGTTCATGCATGGGCATTGTCATGTTTGTTGGCTCATGCCTTTTCCTGGTTATGCACCTTACCATGAACTAGTTTATGTATTGTTATATCCTGTTTCTTTATGTTACCATGTGTTGGCAAATGGATGGTCCTGTTTCTGCATCTTACCATGTATTGCTCCGGTCTGGTCCTGGTTTATATGTTACTTTGTCTGTGCTCATGCATGGCCCTGTTTCTGCATCTTACCATGTTCTGGCTCGTGCATGCACATGCTTATTTATTTTACCGTATCTTGGCTCATGCATGGTCCCATTTCTGCATTTTACTGCAACATAGCTCATGCAATGGCCTGTTTTTCTATGTTACCATGTGTTGGCTCATGAATGGTCCGGTTTCTGTAACGTTATATGTCCTGGTTCATGTATGGTCCTGATTCTGCATCATAATGTGTACGTGCTCATGCTTGGTTCTGTTTCTGTAACTTTCCATGTCCTGGCTCATGCATGGTCCTGATTCTGCATCATAATGTTTACCTGCTCATGCTTGGTTTTGTTTCTGTAACTTTCCATGTCCTGGCTCCAGCATGGTTCTGTTTCTGCATCTTACTGTGTCTTAGCTCATGCATGGACCTGTTTTTGTGTGTTACCATGCGTTGGCTCATGCATGGACTTGTTTCTGTAACTTTCCATGTCCTGGCTCATGCATGGTCCTGTTTCTACATCTTACTGTGTCTTAGCTCATGCATGGGCCTGTTTTTGTGTGTTACCATGTGTTGGCTCATGCATGGACTGGTTTCTGCATCTTACCTTGTCTTGGCTCATTCATGGTCCTTTGTCCGCATCTTACTGTGTCTGTTCTCATGCATGGACCTGTTTCTGTATCCTACTGTGTCTAGTCTCATGCATGATCCTGTTGCAGAAAAACAAAACTCTTTTCTTCTCCAAGTTACAAACAAAGAGGCCAGTAGTCGGAGGTCTGCCAAAGTATCAGTTATTTAATATAATTGCGCAGATGCACAATCTGACAGTGCTAGGATGGCCCTGGGAAAAGGAAACAATCTACAAAGATCTGCAAGGTTAGTTATAAATGTTGAACATACTTGGGATGTGCAAAACATGTATAGATGAAACACTCCCTGAGTAGAGAGCAAGGACATTGCTTGTTCTCTCCCAAACACTAAAAACAATCGAACAAACAAGTGCAAACATTACAAGTGGATCGCAGATAAACCTCAGATGGGCAAAGAGCAGATATGAAAACACCAGGTGTGCCAAGATAACACAAAGGCAAGTCTTGTTTGTGCTTACCAGAAACAAACAGAAAGGCACCAAAGTTCACGATGCAACATGTTGGAAAAATACAAAATGGAAGCACTGATTTTCAAAATCACAGAAGGCGAATACGTTTTTTATAATTGACCCTCAGTCCTTTACTTTTGAACATTTCAGCATCATACAACCCAAACATCAATGTGCACTTAGTTGTTCACAATTGTTCGCTGGGGAACAATTCTTCATCTATTTGCATTAATATAAAAATGTCTTCCTGTCGAGCTGTTGCTGCATTTGTCTGACATAGATAGATGTTGGCCTAGTGTGGCAAATTGTTGCCAGCATACCACTGCACATTGGCAAGCATTGCATACACATACAACAGCATAACACCATACTCCCTATTACAACCACTGTCATCAATAATTTCCAGTCCCTACTAGTGAAAAACAAGGCAATACAATCCAAAAAGGAGAAAATATCATCATTGGTAAACGCATGTACCTGTTGGCCTATCTTATGCATGTTCTCCAGAGCCTGATGTATTTTTTGTTGTTGTCTGGTATAAAAAAGCAACATTCGGTATGCAAAATCCAACATACTCCTCCTCATTCTGCAAGTGGCATATCAAGGACCATGCGGTTCTGTAAAACCACAGAATGCATAGCAGTTATTTCTACTGTTATATTCTACAAGACTGATGTTGTTTCATTTATTGTGGCCTCCAATAACCCTCCCAATCTACTAATATAACAGCAATTGATAGCTAAGTCCAAGTATTGGTAGTATTGCTAATTCAAAGACATAAGCCTGTTGTTCAGCAGTGTTTGTTTGATCTACTAAGAAGTATCTGAGCTTTCCCTCTTATAATGACCAAAAGAAGTTGTAGCTTAGCAAATCCAAGGTCAGAGGGAATGGCACAAATGCGAGGAAGAGCCAGTCTCAAATAGCAGGACACCCCTCACATCCTGGTGGCAGCCAGGGCTAAGCCTTGGAACCACATATAAAATATATAACTTCACATGGTAGTAGGGCACAATAAATGTACGAGACCCTAGCCATTGAGACATTAACCTTACAAACACTATCATCTAAAGACAGGGAACCATTAGATTGTAAACATATTTCCCCAGGTGAAATAGTTACCTGGAAGGAAATGGCTGGATCAGTATATAGAAAAGAAGTAACCATTCTGGGTCTGGAATTCAACATATTGAGAGGACACAAAGGAATCATTAAAAAGATTCTTGTACGGTGAATTCTTTCCCCTAACATTACAGGATGCGGGGACCAAAATGTTATCCCTAAAATTGTGCACAACATCTATTCCATTTGCAATGTACCACTGCACTACTGTCCAGAAAAGGTTAAAACAAGGATCATTATAAGCTAATGACAGACAGAAATAGTATACCTGTTGCAGAATGTGTGTAAAGTTTCATACATATCTAACTTTTTGTGAGATATTCATTTGTAACCCTGGGCGAAGCGGGACTACGCGGAGGTCCACGGAGTTGGCAACAAACTCCGCCATCACCCCCCCATATTAAGAATGAATTAAAAATACATTAAAGGTAAAAGAAAAAAGACTGACCTTGACTGCGGCGTCCAGAGCTGCCGTCCTCCTCTTCCTCGCCGTCTCAGGGTGACCTGCGCAGGCGCCAGTGCATTTCGCACTGTACTGCAGTCTGGGTTGTCAGCAAGACCTGGATGGGTCCTTTCCACCTGGGCTGCAGACTGTTTTTCTCAAGACGTTCCTAGTCAGCACCTAGTCCCTGGACTTGATATCATGCAATTGTCCTTCTAGAGGTGGCAAACAGGTGTTGGCAAATTTTATATAGTCTGTTTTTTACAATAATCTAGCAATACAGGATGTGGCATATCACACACTCGCGACGGAGATGCAAACCCATGGACATTTGCTGGCCTACCCATCACTAATTCATAGGGTAACAATTTATTCTGTGCTGTTACTGTTGTCCTCATGGAGAACAAGGCTAAAGGCAAGGCATCCACCCAATTCAATTCACTAAATGTGCATATCTTTGACAACTTGTTCTTCAGTTCAGTGTCCATTACACCTCTCAATCACTCCTGCAGCTGTAGGGTTATAAACTGAGTGGAATTTCTACCTTATAGCTAAACCTTTACACAACATCTCCATTATTTCATTTGTAAAATGTACTCCATTGTCACTCCAAATGCTCCGGGTCAATCCAAACCTCGAAAAATATTCCTTCAATAATACGTTTGCCATGCTCAAAGCTGTATTTTCTTTTTAAAGAAAATACCTCAACCCAATTGCTAAAACTGCATATCACAACCTGCATATAATGCTTCCCATTGCTTGTAGACATCTGGATAAAATCCATCTGTAACTATACAAAGGGATAGTCTGACATGTGAAAATAACCTGTTGGTACTGCAACTCCTTATTCCACAATATGCTGTGCACAAACAGTACAATTTTTACAAAGATTTATAACTACCTTTCTAACCGCATTGATTTTCCATATTCTTAAAATTGTGTTTGCTATACCATTTGCTCCAATATGCGCTGGTCCATGTACCATTTGGACCAAAGGCAAAACAAAACCGTCTGGTAGAATCCATCTACTTCCATTTGAACCTTTCATCCATTCCCCAAAGCGTTGGTCAAACTCATATCCTTTTTTTCTGACATTTTTTCTTTTCTTTCTCATCTGCCAAATTTTGTACTTCCTTCACTTCTGCATAATGGTCAAACTCTTCTCCTTCATCTTCAGTCCTCTCGACCACATACATCAGTCACTGTTCTGCCAACGCTGTAGTTTGTGCTATCTCATCTGCAAAAGCATTTACCTGTCCCACCTCATCTGTTACTTTCTGGTGTGCACTGCATTTAATGATAGCTAATCTCCTTGTGAGAGTGATATTGTTCAAAAGCCTAGAAATGCAAAGTCCATGATGTATCTTTGCTCCTCTAGAGGTAATAAATCCTCTCTCTGTCCATAGGCGGCCGAAGTTATGGGCCACGCCAAATGTATATATTTACATATAACCCTTCTGACAATTCACATGCTCTAGTCAAGGCTTTCAACTCTGCAGCCTATACTGATGCTTGTTCTATTATACATGTCTCAACTACAGTACAATTGGTGGTAATTGTATAGGCAGCTGCAATAGTCCCATCCGGCTTCGTTAGACCAGAGCCATCTACAATTAAATTGCCATCAACAATTGGCATTTGTACGTACACCAGGTCCACTCAACCCTTTGTCTCAGTTTCTGTGACAATCACACAGTCATGTTGTACTTCATTCTGTTCCAAAGGAAGAGGCATTAGAGTGGCTGAGTTTATTGTGGTGCATTGTTCCAGAGTGATATTTAGGGCCATCCAAGTCAACTCATATTGCATCAGTCTGGCATTATTTAAATGTTGCATTTTTGTTTTATTCAATAGTATGTGAATATAAAGAGGTACATTTACTGTAACCTCATTTACCAAAATAATTGAATCTGCCTGTTTTATTGCCGCTGCTGCAGCAACAATATTTCTGAAGCAGTTTGATAGGCCTCTTGTTACCAGATCCAATGTTGAGGAAAAATACTCATATGGTCTGTTCTTCTCTCCTTGTGTTTGTGTTGGTACAGTCAAAGCACAGCCATCTTTTGCATGCAAAAATAAAGCAAAGTGTTTAGTATAATGAAGCGTACCCAAAGCAGGTTCATTACAAAGAGCGTCTTTCAGGGTGATAAAGCTATGTTGGCATTTAGCTTGCCATGGAACTGGATCAGATATGTTTTTATGTGTCAAGGACAGTAAAGGCTTCGCTATCAAGGAACAAATTGGTATCCATTGTGTACAGAATGAGACCATGCCCAAAAAGGCACTTACATCTTTTTGTGTGGTAGGTTGAGGTGTGTTTTTAATTACCTTAATGCGATCCAGTGACAGTCTTTTTCCCCTTTCAACAGGAGGTGACCTAGGTAGGGGATCTCTTTTTGACACAATTGAAATTTTGATAGTGAAACCTTATGCCCATGTGAAGCCAAAAAATACAGTACTTTATGTGGTGTTCTTGCAATCCTCTTCACTTTTCACTGTTATTAATAGATTGTCTACATACTATAATAACATTGTTCCTAATGGCAGTATACAATTATATAGCTGTTTCTTAAGGGCTTGACTATAGATGCTCAGACTTTCTGTATACCCTGTTGTGCATGACGAAAACATAAGGTTTAACTTGAAAACTGAAGAGAATTTTTTTTTGCTATCTTCAAGAATGAAAATTCTGAAAAATGCATTTTTGAGCTCTATTACCTTAAACCATTTTGCATTAGCTGGGGTAGAAGAAAACATTGTGGTAGTACCTGGGATCACTGGATACTAGGACTGAACTATTTTAACAATTGCTCGCAAATCACCGACCATATGCGTACCAGTAAAATATGCCTGTTACATATATTTCTAGATTCACCTCATAATATTCCATTATCCAATAAATGCAGTGTAACCTCTTGTAGGCCTTGTTCACATTCCTTTGATATCTTGTATTGAGGTATGAAAGGCAACACAGCATTATCATTCACTTGTACATGGACTGGGTGTATTTGCATATAAAAGGAACCACCTCCGAGAGAATTTATTGTATGACAAGAGTTGTCAGACATACACAATGTTTGTTAAAATAACCCTCACACACTAAAAGGACCCTTGGTGTCATGCTTCATCATTGGGGTCTTCCCGCCCTGCTGCGGGACGGGGCATGCTGCGACTGGCGACTACGCTGGAGCACTGGGTAATTGAAAGTGCTATGTGAGTTGTATATGTTGTGAGTGAAAAAAGGGTCAAGGGTCAATGAGAGTGATGTTAAAAAATATCTGGCCTCATGGATTCAAAAAAACTTTATTTGGTCATAGGCTGGTATTATTAAAAAATTGTGAAGTCGGAGAGATTACGCTAGTAATGTGCGTTTCCTCCTTATGGTGTCAACATGTTTCGAAGCTCGTGATGCTTCTTCATCAGGACAGAGTGCGATCCCTCAGTCACTCACTATGTTGCTATCAATATGTGCAGAGATTTATGTACAGTGGTGTTAAAAAATATACAATACCTAATTGGCACAGGTATGCCTTTTCTAGCTATTCAGTATTTCTGAGTATAAGCTAGAAACATAAGGAGTCAATGCTCCATGAACTGCTGGGTCGAGAGTTTCTAAATGAAAGTTTCAAATACTGTTGCGTAGTCGCTGCTCGTTCTCTCGCCAACCCCTAGTTCCGTGGAACATAGTGAGTGACTAATCTCTACGACTTCACAATTTTTTAATAATACCAGCCTATGACCAAATAAAGGGGCATATTATCAAGGGGGTTTATCTCCGCTTTTTTGGCTTTAAAAGCCAAGAAAGCGGAGATAAAATTATCTCCCTATTACCTAGCTGTCGCTAACACCAGTTAGCGACAGCTAGTAGGAGATAGCGACCATCTTGGGCCCCACTTTGCATGTCAGTGATATTTATCACTAATGACATGCAAAGTGGGCGTGCCAAGATGTTAGCTACTGAAAACAGTCGCTAACATCACTATCTCCTATTACCAACTTTTGGAGATATTCGCGCTAAGCGCGAATATCTCCAAAAGCTAACACCTGCCCTGAGCAGTTCTTAGCCATGTTATCCAATGGGAGGTGGATAACATGGCTAAGAGCATTAGCTCGGTAATGCATGAATATCGCTGACTTTTCAGCGATATTCATGCATTGCGGCGATTTTTATCGCATTTGCGATAAACCTTGGTAATACCAAGGTTTATTTGCGGTAAAAATCGCCGCAGCTCAGCGGTAAAGTTTTGTCTCTAACCAAGCAATAGCGATAATTATCGCTATTGCTTGGTAATATGCCCCAAAGTTTTTTTGAATCCATAAGGCCAGGTATTTTTTAACATCACTCTCATTGACCCTTGACCCTTTTTCACTCACAACATATACACCTCACATAGCACTTCTTCTCAGTCTTAGTTGTCTAAGCAGTGGGACTAACCAACGTTTACGTGGGGTCTCGTAAAAAGTACAGAATAAAGTTACATGCAATGTAGACTGAGAAGAACAGTCGTCACAGGGACATTTAATCAATTCGCGGGACCAGTCAGAGGGCTCAGGGAATGAGACAAGACGGTAAAATGAATCAAACCGGAATCTAGTTAAAACATATCTATCATAATTTGACAAATAAAAAGACAGATAGGGTTGGATGCCATATGAGGATTGGATCATCACTAAATGTGTGGTCGACTGTTTGCCAATTTCAGAACACATGCGTAGGTCTCTTAAATGGGACACACATAAATTCTTCAGAGTCTTTCTGGGTATGGCCATTAGTGAAGCGGGATTGGTAAAAAACGCTGAACGATTCAAATCATTCAAAAAGTTGAAAACATAAAATAGCCAGGGAATCTTTTTCCAATGGGTCAGTGACAGGCAGTCTATTATTAGCGACCGGGTAAGGAGACACTGCTCCTTAGTCCATATACGGTGCCAGAGGAGGATCGATTGCTATCTAATGGTATCAGATAGATAGTCCCAACCGAGCTCTATGTGGCTACCGTAATTGGGGGCGCTTCGGGGGAGGGCTAATACATATTTCAGGAAATCATTTTCAATTACTTGAAGCTCAGTAGTAGGAGCATAGCCCCATACACATGCTCCATAGGTCGCCACACTCAGACATTTGGCTTGATAGGTTTTCAATATCACAGCCGGAGCGGGCTTGCCCAACTTTCTTGAGAAAGAGGTCAGCGCCGTTGTTGAGCTGCCTTCCTGCGCACTCACCAGAGAAGCTCAGCGACCCACGGGACCCAGCGCCGTCAGCCGGGAGCGCATATGCCAGAGCGCTGCCCCACGTGGTCCCAGACACGAGCAGCCCGGAAAATACAAGGCGCCCGTGCAGCGCGAGGAAGAAACTGCCCGCATCCGCGACAGTGAAGTGAGGGTGAGTCATACCCGGCAGCTTTCCCCGCGACGCCAGACCTAGGCAAAGGTCCAAATATACACGGCGGCAAAAGCGAGCAAGAGACGAGACGTCCCGCGTGGCGGCCATTTTAAAGTCAGGCGCCAGCGCATACCTGACCCACAATGGCGGCCATTTTAAAGTCAGGCGCCAATCAATAAAGAAAGTCCCAGCAATGAGAAAATAGCGGGAAGCACGCGCAAAGACGCAAGAAACATACGGAAAGCCTGGATTCTTTCCCAAACGCCTCAATTTGCAGCAGAGAACACGCGCAAAGACGCAGGAAAGCCTGAATCCTTTCCCAGAAGCTTGAATCCACTGAGAAGCAGAATAAACCTGCCTGCTTCTTGAAGAGGTTGCTACAGATGTCCAACACATCTCCTGATAGCTCATCTGGGGGGAGCAACACAACAGGTCCAGCCCCACAAGCAAATACAGGAGGGCCATCCAGCCCAGGCGACGCACCCAAAATGGCCAACAACCCCATTGGAGCCTCATTCATGCGCCAACCACAGCCACTACCACTGACGCCAGGTAACAGCATGGGTCCAACGTGGAAGAGTTGGAGTGAGGATTTCGAAACTATATGATAGGCTCCCTGGTGCAGGGCCCCAAGCAAAAACTAGTGGCGCTGAGGAACCTGATAGGTCCAGACATTGCGCAAATCATCAAAGAATTACCCAATGCAGCAACCGTCACCTATGAAGAAGTAAAAACCGCGCTTGATAGACGTTTTCTCCACAAACACAACGTGGATTACGAAAGACACACATTTAATCTAGCAACTCAAGAAAAGGATGAGTGCATGAGTGACTTCATCATGCGTATAAGGAGGCTAGCACGGTACTGTGACTTTGACAACTTCAAAACAGAAGATGCTTTGAGACTCCATATCATTGATGGATGTCATTCCGAGACTCTCCGCCGGAGGCTTCTAAAGAAACCATATTCCTTAGAAGAAATTGAGGAGCTAACCCGGATAAATGATCAAGCGGAAGATTATGCCAAACGAATGGGAACGCACAAACCTAACCAGAAGGACCATGCCCTGCGAGTCCAGACGCACAGATCATCTAAGTCGACCAAACCAACATCTAGATCCCACAAATCTCATAACACCCGAAAGACGTCCTCCAAAGGAAGCTCACGACACTCCAGGTCTGCCAAGTCAGCGCCCACCTGCTACAGATGTGGTCAAGAATACCCACACTCAGGGCAATGTCCAGCAATTGGTCAGCGGTGCCATCGCTGCGGGAGAGACAATCACTTCGAGATAGCATGTCAAGCCAAGCAGTCAACTCACAGATCATCGACCAAAGGCCGTGACACACGTCACCACGCGAGAGCCATAAAGGGGAGGGAAGGACGTTCCTCCAGCTCATCAAACTCCAGCACTCAGTCAGCATACTCTAGTCAGTCAAGAGGTCGTTCTGAGAGCATTCACCGAACCAGGCACCAAACAGAATCCTACCGGTCACGCAGAGACACATCCAGTGAGTCATCCTCATCACGCACCCCAACATCTCAGGACAGCGATGAATACATCTGCATGGTATCGGATCCCGACCGCCTAAAAAGATACCCGAAGCTAGACATCCTGATAGGAGAACATCCTGCGAAATTTGTTCTGGACTCAGGAGCTTCGCTAAACTACATCTGCGCCCTTGAATACTATAACATGAAGCAAAGACCCAAACTGGAACCTGCTGCTGTCCGCATTTTCACGTGGATGTCACGCAAACCTCTACCATGTTTAGGCCGTTTTCACACCACCCTCACATTCAAGGACCGGACGGTCGACGCGTACATCCATGTGGTAGAAGGACCAGATGTAGCAGACTGCCTACTCAGCCTACCCACGGCAGAAAGACTCAAGTTGGTAGAACTCCTCTACATGACTGAAGATGCTCCCGACATCGTAGCGAAATTCCCAAACCTCTTCAAAGGTCTCAGGAAACTAAACCACTTCAAAGTAAAACTCCACATCAATGAGAAGGTGACACCCATCGCTCAACACCACAGGAAGGTGCCATTCCACCTCCAACAAGCCGTTGATGATGAGTTACAAGACCTACTCCAGACAGACATCATTGAACGCACGTCAGGACCCACTCCATGGGTATCACCAGTCGTGGTGGTTCCCAAGAAAGGACAAGACAACAAAGTCTGACTGTGCGTCGACATGCGCGCGCCCAACACCGCCATCGAGCGGGAGCGCCATCCTGGGCCGCACATCAGTGATATGATCACGAAGCTGAATGGTGCCACTGTCTTCTCCAAACTTGACCTTAATAAAGGTTACCACCAGCTGGAGCTTCATGACAAATCGAGATATATCACAACGTTCACTACGCACCAAGGCCTATTCCGTTATAAACGCCTGAATTTCGGTATCTCTTCGGCCGCCGAGATCTTCCAGGAGGCCATCAGACGGGTCATACAAGGCATCCCCAACGCCTTCAATTATAGTGACGACCTGCTAGTGTTCGGCAAAGATCAAACTGAACATGACACGGCGCTGGACAGGGTCTGCCACGCGCTGTTGACCGCAAACCTGACCCTCAACGCCAGTAAATGCGAGTTCCACAAGGACACCCTGAAGTTCTATGGACATATCTTTTCCAAAGAGGGGATGAGACCAGATCCTGAGAAAGTAGTGGCACTTGCGGACACCCCAACACCCCGAGATGTGAGTGACCTTCGTTCTTTCCTCGGAATGGCAAGCTATTGCGCGCGTTACATTCGCGACTACGCCACTATCAGCTACCCTTTACGTGAACTCACCCGCCAGGGCCAACCATTTGAATGGACTGAATCGTGCCAACAAGCATTTACCATCATCAAACAAGCTGTTGGGTCCGCCATAAATCTGGCATACTTTGACACGAAGAAAAAGACGGAAATCACAGTCGACGCCAGCCCGGTGGGCCTGGGCGCCATCCTGGCCCAGTATCGCGAAAACTCAGATCAACGCCACTTCATTGCGTACGCAAGCCGCAGCCTCACGGACACCGAAAAAGCATACTCCCAACCGGAGAAAGAAAGCCTGGCTGTGGTGTGGGCGTGCGAACACTTCCACCTTTTTGTTTACGGCAAGCATTTCACGATCATCACAGACCATCAAGCCCTCATCACCATCTTCGGAAACCCTAACGCAAAGATGCCGCCGCGCATCGAACGGTGGGGCCTGTGCCTGCAAGACTACATTTTCACAATCATCCACAAACCCGGAAAAGCTGAAAACCCAGCTGACTTCATGTCACGCCATCCACTAGCCGGAGCTCGGACTGCACTATCTGTGGCTGACGAATACCTTCACTTTGTCGTTGACACGGCATGTCCACCCACGGTTCCTGTTGAAGCCATACGGGAAGCATCCGCGCTCGACCCACTCATACAAGCGGTAATGACCCGCATCCGCACGAACTCCTGGAGGGACGTGAAACATTCACCGTAAGACTCTGACCACTTGCATCAAGACATCGCCGCGTTCCAACGCGTGCGTGACGAACTCTCCATCAGTGACCATGGCCTTCTCTTGCGAGGAGGGAGGATTGTGATCCCACTCAAACTGCGCCAAGGAGTCATCAATTTGGCACATGAGGGCCACAGAGGCATCAACGCAACCAAGAAAGCTTTGAGAGAACGCGTGTGGTTCCCCACACTTGATCACATGGTAGAAACAACCCTGAAAGACTGTATGACATGCCAGGTGGTCAGTCAGGAAGAGCCCCCAGCACCACTACAAATGTCGGACCTACCGGAAGGAGTATGGCAGCAAGTAGCAGTTGACTTCTTCGGACCACTGCAATCAGGACAATATATCATCGTCATCATGGATGAATACTCACGATTCCCTTTTGCACACCTCATAACATCCACTCGAGCAACGACAGTGATTTCGGTGCTTGATGAAATCTTTGCAGCACGGGGCATTCCTCTGCGAGTAAAAACAGACAATGGACCGCCATTCAATGGCCATGAATTCGCAAACTTTGCAACCCATCTTAACTTCAAACATAAGAAAATCACCCCATTATGGCCACAGGCAAATGGCATGGTGGAACGATTTATGGGAACACTCAAAAAGGCGATTCAACAGACAGAACTGACTCACAGAGATGTTCAACAGACACTAAACGAAGTGCTAAGAGCATACTGAAACACACCACACAGCACCACCAACCAGTGCCCAGCCACTGTGATGCTAGGAAGGACACCTCGAACCCGATTACCTATGATGGACTCGACACCTCGACAACGACATGTCACCGTTGACCATGAGACACTAGTTGAGATAGACCGCAAAAATAAACACAAAATGAAGACATACGAGGATCAGCGTAGGCATGCCAAAGTCACTAACATCCAAGAAGGAGATTGGGTGATTGTCCGAAGTGATCGGCGCGCCAAGGCAGACAGCCGATATCTCGACATTCCCTTCCAAGTCATCAACAAGCATTTGCAATGCAATAGGTCTCGCAGCATTAAAGTTTGAGTTATTGGCATTGTATATGACAATGTGTTGCATTAAATTTTTAGCAAAGTCTGTATTGGTGTAAAGATGATTTGCAAGATGATAGCTGTTGCAAAATATTAAGCAATGTGGGCTATAATATTATTTTATAATAATATTGTAAGTTACTGTTGTACTTCTAAGCATTTTGGTAGCGCATAGTGATATTGTGGGGCCCCTGAGTGATGCTGTGGTGGTGCCGAGTGATGCTCTGGTGATAGGATAGATAGTGAGGGCGATAAATAGATAGAGGGAGGGCGAAAGATAGATAGAGGGAGGGCGAAAGATAGATAGAGGAAGGGCGAAAGATAGATAGAGGGAGGGCGAGAGAGATAGAGGGAGGGCGAGAGAGAGATAGAGGGTGTGCCAGGGATGGAGTGTGGGCGATGGATGGAGTGTGGGCGATGGATGGAGTGTGGGGCAAGGGGTGGAGTGTGGGGCAAGGGATTTGAGTGTGGGGCGAGGGATGGAGTGTGGGGCGAGGGATGGAGTGTGGGGCGAGGGATGGAGTGTGGGGCGAGGGATGGAGTGTGGGGCGAGGGATGGAGTGTGGGGCGAAACTGTCTGTGAGATCATGGGGAGAGCTGTGATGTCATACACATGTCTCAATGAGCAAAGAGTCGGCGGTGACACCTGGTATCAGAGAGTGTGCCTGGAAACCGTCCCTTTGTGTAGATTTCCATGCAAACTCCGAATGGATTCTGTGAATCTGCAAACATATTCAGCTCGCCCAATTCGTCGTCATGAATCTGAGTTACAGAATTATGCAGTTTATGTTCTTCTTATGCCTTGGTTAGTTGTTCTGAATTATGTAGTCAGGGCCGACCTCCTCACACGAACCATTCTATTGTGAACACACACCTATATCTAGTGACTGTGTCAGTCCTGCTTTAATTACGATTACACAAAAGATGGACCATAGGCCTCAGACGTCCAAACATCACCAGAGAGACACGTTTTCTAGACAAACATGTCACTCTGCCAAGTAAATCGCGAGACAGTCCGACCCGTGGCAGCCTCGCCGCATGCAGCAGAAAGCACAGATTGGCTGAAACCGGATTCAGCAGCGTGAAGGGAACCGCGGAGCCTAAACATTAAACTTGATTCCCTGTAAAAGAGAATAACCGGATAACCCTTTCGCCTGGCACGAGGACAGACGCATTTCAGACTTGGGTTAATTCGCTTGCACTTTCTCAGATACTATGCTGGCCTTGTGCCTCCTCGCGCAGAAAGCTTTGAGATGTTAAACTTGAGCGGTGCACTTCTTGATTACACAGTTCACAACAATCACGGCATTGTCAATGACTATATTGTGTTGGTGCTCTGATTTCACAGTCCGGGTGCATGCTGTCATGTCGGCATGTCACACTGGCATGTGTACTCTGTTAATGGCAGCGTGATCTGCCCCATCAGCCTGCGCCCCCGACATCAAACCCGTTTCCCTTTGCATCCTACTTTATTTTTATTTTATTTTGATACTTTTTTTTAATATAGCGCAAACATGACCCTTGCCGGTATCGGAGCGCTTTACAAATATACAGAGAGCAGAGCAATAATAACAATATTAATCTATTCATAGCGTGTTAATCCTTGCAACTGCAAGAAAGTGATGTCATAAATTTCTGCAAACTGCCCTTTCCATGGAGGGATACACCGCCAAACTACTACAAGGTGCTGAAAGGTGAATGTAGCAAGTTTACCTCCGTGCAGGCTTTGCACCAACGCGACTCGCAATGCCAACTTTTCAGTCTTCTAAATCCTGTTATCAGTCATCATTTTCTAAATGCTCATTTTCATTTCTACCAAGAAAATAATCTGCCATAACGTTGTCCCAGGCAAGAGATCTTTGGGCATTCATTCGCCCAGACTAAAAAATTGGCTGAGCAAATGTTGGGGTTTTGTTGGGCACCTACATGGACTGTTCAACTAATTACGACAAAGCACATCCACTCCGCTACCACCGAACACCCCCCCCCCCAATGCGTCACACTTACCCACCATTACATGCACGTGTTTCATGCTATGGAGTTGTAAACCAGCACTGGGTCTGCTCCCTCCAGTCAAGGGACAGTAGGTCCGAATCCTATTAGCGTTACATGTGCTGATTAACATGTGAATGACACAGAAGCCAATGGCTGAGACCTCCGGTCCTCTGTACCATAAGCTGTGCATGTAGGTCTCTGTCCTCACTTTGTATAGGCGCAAGAAAGCAAGCACATTCTGAAAGGAAAGTCCGGAATACGAAGTTGATTCTAGCATAATTTAACTATTGTGGCATGCCATGAAAACCTCTTAAGCTAGCTCTGGCGTTTGTCGAACATACTGCATTCTGGGGCTTGTAGTTTATTTTGAACATTGTAAGTATCTACAGAGATTACATTTGCTGTTGGCTAAACAATAAACTAGGGCTGGTCAAAGATACTTGGCAACTATAACCAGGTGTGGCAGCAGACCAGACTTCGCCAATGGCCAGGCTTCTACTGTTACTGAAGTGACGCAAATATTAATTTGTCTCAAGCACACTGAAAGCATTTCCCTCAGGCTTTGATGAACGCAACTGGAACTGCAGTTTGACCCTAGCTAATTTCTGCAGTTTGCGTACCACAACAGCCAATGAGACACAGCAAGAGGAAAGGAGGCGAGGCAGAGCACAGAACGAGGCCTGCCCTGGGATTTAACTCCCCTTTTCAACAATTTACAAACACCAGCAGTGGAGAGCTTCGCTAATTGGCTTGATGTAAGCGCTGGAAGGAGCTGCGGGACGTACGGCCACAGCACCACCAGCTCACCCCCCTCATACGCACAACGACAAATCGGGCCCACTGCGTTTGTCAGAATCTGATGTTTCACAGATCACAGGTGGGGAACACTTCGGAAGTGTAATTATGGGGAAAGTGGACAGAGGCAATGATGCGCGCGCGAGCCCTGCCAGGCCCCATTACACACCGCAGCTAGCTGAGTGAGAAAGACAACGGCACATCTGCATGGGCTCTGTGACATCACTCTGGTATTTTCGCTGAAGTGCAGGGGTCGCAAATGCCTGGCAATATCTCGTGCCCAGGCTTGGTAACGTTCAGTGCTTGCAATGCACTTAACCCATGCCAACGCTGCCAGGGGCGACTCCCTCCCTGAACACCCCCGCTGCAGCTACGTTCCAAGTGCGCTAATAATGACCGTTTACATAACCCCTACCGGAGAGAAGTATTATCTTGACTGGTCTTTACCATAAAATAAACACATATCTCTGAAACAGCACCGACGATGCCTTATTTTCAGGATCATTTACGTGCAGTACACCTCGAATGCGTTTTACTAATACTGCTAAAGGAGGACGCGATCTCTGTTTGAAGGTCATTTCCAGTCGGTATATCAACAAATCTCACGTAGATGGAGGACAGAGGCCACGCGCAGAGATTAAGTCACTAGTGCACAAACTGGGCTGCACAACTCTTACTGCGTTCACTCGTGGTGCCTTGGCGGGGCTTGCTGGGCTTGCTTGTGTGCTTCCCAGAGAGACAGGAGATTGGGAACGCGCGCGCGCGGCCGGCTCCGATCGCTTTCCAGAGCGTGCGCGTGATATCTCCTGTCTCCTGGGAAGCAGACCCAGCAGCAATAGTATCGCGCCTGCGCGATGGCATATGGCTTCGCCATATGCATCGCAGGCGCGAGACCTAAAAAGAAAGGAACCATGATCACGGCCAAGGCCGACCACAAACAGATAACGAGGAATATCTCGCACTTCAAAAGATGCAATCGGAACACCCAGCGTGAGACGTCGCCAAGTCAAACCTCAAGTGAGTCTCACAACCAAAGCGACAGCAGTGACCAATGTCCCCACAGTCCTGCACGAACTTTGGAAGTCACAAGCCACCGCAGCCAAACGTCAGGGCGAGAGAAACGTCCTCAACGTCTAAAGAGGAAACCTCGACGACTGGTTGAAGAAATGTAGTGGAAGCAAGACTTTGTGAAACAGGGGAGATGTCACGTCGTCTCGCCTGACCTTGCTTTAGGACAGGACATGCGAGCAGGAAGAAGGAACAGGAAGTGGGATACAGGAAGGGGTTAAGCCTGTAAGCCAGTGCGAGGCTGGCAGGGAATAAAGTAACATGTTCATACCAAGCCTCCGACTCGGTGCATTTATTTAAGCGAGTGAATATGACACCTGCTTTAGGCCGGGGATGCACCGCATCGAACAGGCCGCAGCTGCCAGTGCCTCCCCAGTCTGCTTGTTTCAGAAGCTGGGAGCATCGCTGATCTTTCCAGGGTGTAGCGGAACTCCTCTGAGCTACCACGGTAGCAACTAGTGGATGGATATTTTGGGGGAAATTGGCAGGAAACAGTCGGACTTCTTTTAGGCTGTGGCCATCTTGCACTGGAGTTGGCCACGCCCCCATCCAAGTAAACTTGAGCGTAAAAAGCGTTATTACTTTCATCAAAACACATAAAAATCACATCATGTCCTAAATTTTCTGTCCTTGTTTGACCTCTGCCTCAACCTCTGCCCCTGCCTCTCATTAATTCTTTTTGTAGTCCTTGTCCCCGTACTCGAAGAGAGGGACATTCATCCTTCCTGTGCCCTTCTTGAAAACAATAGGCACAAGTATTATAGCCTATACCTGTTCTTTGAGGTGGCGGAGGTGATTGCGCTTGATCCATACCCCTGCTACCTCCTCTTGCCCTCATATTACCTCCATGTAGAAGGTTGAGACACACTTCTCCATGTAGTGGAGAAGTGTGGCTCACGGTTGGAGGCGGCAGACCCAGAGGCAGAGGTCGGGCCGGGACCAGGGTTCAATTCCCGACGCGGCCGGGTGCAGGACCAATGTCAGCGGGCCCCGATAAATCTCGCCTCGGTGCCTCTCTAACCATGGGGTCCTACGCTGCAACTCTGGGCAATAGCTTGCTTAGTCTACACTCCGGCCCCATCACCGCCGGGGATACCCTGCTGCACCTTGGGGATGCCCAGTAAAGGGACCATCTCACAGGGAAAGCCAGGACGGGTTCCCCAGTGGTGCAGCGCTGGGACGCTCCAGGGTAACCACGCGCTCTATAAATCCAACATTCATTCATTCATTCATTCATGTACCTGCAATCCCCCTCTTTATGGATAGGCCTGCTGCATTAATGCTTTCATCTTTAACTCTTTCAAGTTATTATATCTTTTACCCTTCTCAGCATTTCTTTTATTCTCGTAAGCAATCGTTAATAATTCTACTGTCCACGTGCTCTCATATGTTTTTATACTGTCTCCCAAACCAGTCAATAAATAGTTAACAAACTGAAGCGCAACTATATGCGTTGCTCTGCTACTGTCGTTATATCCTGCCCACTGTGAGCCTTAAACGTTTCTTCAAGTCTATTAAAGAAATCAGTTGCTTCCGCTCTCTCCTTTTGTTTACATGCTGTTAATTTGTCCTAATCAACCTTTTCTAAAGGCAAAATCAATTGCAATCTTCTAATCAATAGTTGAGGCAACAGTAAAATACTTTGCGGGGGCGAAGCTCCTGCATCTCGTTCTAAGTTAGCCCAATCTATGTTCAGTTGTGATTGGTCATTCGTCTCACCTCATCCCATATTTCCAGCGGCACGCGTACCTAAACAGCACATCGATATCTTTGAGGGTCAGGGGGACAATATCAGTGGCTTGTTCCAAATCGTCATAGAATCCCTTGGGGTCTATTCTAGGATCAGGGAGATCCTTTTTATGGTCATTAATTCTGTCTTTGTCCAAGCTGTATGAACAAACTGTGGGACAGGGTTTACTTGTCCAGCCGGAGGTGGTAAAGGATGCTTTTCCTGCATCAACAACAGTTTCTTTGTACTAATATCTTCCTCCCCTCTATTATACTCTAAATCTGTTAGTTCCAAGAGGCATCGGAAGCACGTGCATGCCACCCACAACATTGCTCAAACCAATCTTCACATGCGCGCACAGTCAAGGTGGAAACATCACTGTTCCTCCATATTTGTCTTAATTCTTGTGAGATTGTTTCACTACCTTCCATCCTTGCACTCTATCTCTCTAAAGAAATCAATTATGCGATGTGCCATACATTGAAGAACATAGGGGCATATTGGCAAGAGCGTCGTTAAAATTATCGCCGTTATATCGTCAGGAAACTGCTGCTAAAACAGCGATAATGGGCTTGCTAATATGTGTTATAGAATTCCAATAGAAGCCGAGGTTAGATGTCCTGCACATCTAACATGGGCTTCTATTGGAATTCTATAACGCATATTATCATTCCCATTATCGCAGTTTTAGCGGCAGTTTCCTGCCGCTATAACGGCGATAATTTTAACGATGCTCTTGCTAATATGCCCCATCATTTTTGGTTCTTGGAGGCATTGGGTGGAATGTGTTAAAGGCATATTCCTTCGTTACTACCCCTTTTTCCATCCATTCGTAAGTTATCGCCCTATTTATTCTCTTTCCTTGTTTATCTAGTTGCATATGAGTGGTCATTGGTGACCCCCCAGCGCCCGCGCCAGGATACTCTCCAGTAACGGAGCGCGCTATAAAATAATTTATACATACATACATATACATTATACATACATTGGTGTGCCTGCTTCCAACGAGGAGCCACTCATGGGCGTCTTATGTCCGCTTGAAGACCATAGTAAAAGTAAATGTACAGGAATGTACCCCAGAATTTGGTGAGAAGTGTGGCTCAATGGTTAGAGCAGCAGACCCTGATGCAGGAGTCTGGCCGGGGCCAGGCTTCAATTCCTGCCTCGGCGGGTCTCAGGCTCAATTTCCATGGACCTGATAATTCTCGCCTTGGTGCCTATTCCAATCATGGGTCCCATGCTGCAACTCTGGGCAATAGCTTGCTTAATCTCCACAACGGCCCCAACAACGCTGAGGATGCCTGACTTCACCTTGGGGGTGCCCAGGAGTGGGCTCCTCACAGGGAAAGGCCAGGAAGGGTTCCTCGGCGGTATTCGTACAAGCGCTGAGATGCCTACGGGTAGTCGTGCACTATATAAGTGCGTAATTATCTAGGTGTACTCTACACGATGGACATAGGTGGAGAAGGTGCTGGCGGTGTGTCTTGGGGGACCCACACCGGTGGAGGAATCTGTTGCTGTGGTAATGGGGCTGCAGGTTGTCGGGATATATTATATGGGATGGTTTATCCAAAGGTCTGTTATAAAAGACCGTTCTTCATTTTTCTCTGTTTGTGATACAAAATACTTCTCTGTCTGAATCAAATTCTCTATCTATTTGTTCTGTTTTCCTGTATTCCTCTAACACCGTTTTAAGTTGCTTTAGCTTGTTATAGGATTATCTGTTGTCTCTCTCTCTCTCTCTCTCTCTATTTATCCCTTCATTAATACGGTCCGTGGATAATTCTCTCATATTTTAAAAACATCCAACATTGCAGGACATCCTTTTCTGTGCATCAAACACTCGAGTAAGTACTGCAATTTTGCAACATCAGATTTCCATTAAGAGGGAAATGCAATCCCTCATTTTCTTTAATATACTTAATCCATAACTTGTTGTAAAGAGTCACAGAAACTCCTTTCTTTACCATTAATATCCAAGCTCTTCAAATGGAGTGGGGAATTCTTCGTCTAAACTATTCCCTGGGCTTATACAACAACAACCCTTTGAAATGCATTTCTTCACTTAGTACAACTACTACCCATATTTGTCAACAATGCCAATCAATACCAATACCTAGTACTCATATGACTGATCAATTTCAATACCAAAAATATCAATCGATACAACAGAACAATCCCACCAATAATCTGTTGATGACGTCCGCCCACTGGTCTTTAGATGAAATGTCCACTCCCAAAAGATCGGCCCGGGGGCCTCTGCCGGGGAAGTCCTGTTGTCAGGAGTCCTGTTTGGGACTTCCGATGGCCGCTGCTTAAGATGTTGTCTCTTTCATTGCAGCGCACCCCACGATCTGTTGGTCCCAGTTCGCACCTCAGTGACCACAGTTTTAAATCTGTTGGATGTCCTTTGGAAGGGTCCCTTTGTGGTCCCCATTTAGTTCTGGAAAAATGAAACTCTTTTCTTCTCCACGTTGCAAAAAAAGAGGCCAGTAGTCAGAGGTCTGCCAAAGTATCTGTTATACATTATAATTAGGGCTCCCGGTTTTATGGTATTTAATTTTTGGGCATTTCCGTCTGTATTTATCCATATTTATTTTTGGGCCATTTTATCTGTTTTTATCCATATTTTTTTTGATTTTTGAATATAAATGAAGTTGTAAAACTGTACATTTCCATATCTATTTAACCGATAGACCCGCACTCACACTGTCGTCGTGTTTTAGCTATTTAAGCTGCTAAAAGAAGCACAATTTCTGGTATTTATCCACTTTTAAAAATAACTACAGACAGAAAACACATTGTTTTCTGGGATGTATGTCGTTACAACGCATACTTTTACTCCGCGTACCATTACAACGCGGTATTTACAACGCATACCGCTACAACGCATAGCGCTTTGGGGTGCTGGATAGTGGTAAGTATAATTTACTATTCTAACTTCAGTCCCCGTGGACCCTAGGGAAGGTGTTGGATAGTAAATTAAACTTACCTCTTATCCTAGAGCGCCCCCCAGCGCAATGCGTTGTAACGGTATGCGTTGTAATGCCCGCGTTGTAGTGGTAGTGCGGAGTAAAAAATGCGTTGTAACAGGTGAATACCTGTTTTCTGTCTGCATTAATCTGTAAAAACCCGTAAAAACGGAAAACAGGGAACCTTAATTATAATCGCGCGGGTGCACAATCTCACAGCGCTAGGATGCTGTTGGAAAAGTGCACAAGGTACAAAAATCTGCAAGGTTATTTATAAACGCTGAACGGGCTGGGAGGTGCAAAACATTTACAGATGAAACAGTCCCTGAGTAGACAGCCAGGACAAGGCTTTTTCTCTCCCAAACACTAAAAAACAATCGAACAAACAAGTGGAAACATTACAAGTGGATCGCAGACAAGCCTCAGATGGGCAAAGAGCAGATATGTCAACACCAGGTGTGCCAAGATAACACAAAGACACCATCGCTGTATTTGGTAAGTCCTGGGGAATGAACCGATCCTGAGCAGAAAAAGCCAGAGGAGGGGGTTTGGTTTACTTGCTCTGAGAAGCACAGTTTGGTGTGGCCGATGGCACCCAGGCATCTCGCTTCATGAGCCGGCTAGGGGAGAGGGCTTGGATAAGAGGCCCACCACCACGAGTTCCAGAAGTTGGAATCCTTCCCGAAAAGCAAGTCCTCCGTTTTTTAGAGTTTAGCTTCAAGCAGTTTCTTTGCACCCAGTTTGCAATGTGAGACCTGCAGCTGGAGACATGTTTTGCCTCCTCTTTGACTTCAGGTGACATAGACACCACAATCTGAGTGTCATCGGCGTAGAGGAAGACTGCAAAGCCATAACTGCGGATCAGATTCATCAGAGGGGTAACAGAGATAGGAAATGGTCCAACCTGGATAATGTGGGCTTGTAGGATAAAAAATACATCACAGTCGGTAGATGTTGAGCTCAAAAACTGTAGGGAGACGAGGAAGTGAAAAACAGGTTAAGGACCCCAGCATGCTGGGATAGAGAGGGAAGGTTTGTGAGGGACGCCTTTGTGCAAGAAGGGCATGGACAAGAGGCAGAGAGCATTGGAACAGGAAGATACTGGCTTTATTTTTAAATGAGGATATGCAAATATATATATTTTGTTTCAGAAAAAAGTGTGCTTTGTCCATATGACAAATTGGTAGCAGAATTAAATACAATAGATTCTCATGCATTCTATCGTTAGCAATATGTGGGTGCGATAGACGAGGAAGGCGGGGCGCAAAGACCAGGCACAATAAGGCGGCGGCTGTCGCACACGGTGCAGCTGTTCTAGACTCTGCCCCAAAATGAGCTTGTAGGACAGAAATGTAAGCTCCAGGACAGTTTGTCCTTAGAAGACAAGACAGGACGTGAACTTGAAGCGTCCAGGGCCGTGGGGCTCAAGTGGTCATGAATATGGTGTTAAATCAATTCCCAGCGGGGCAAGGGTGCCCCGCAAGCCGTTTCCAGGGTGAGCCCCACAGTGAATATAAAGTGATGGCCAAAGTCTTGGAAGGAGCCTGAATTCACAAAGGAACACGCTGGGACCAGGGTGTGTCCTCCTAGCATGAGCGGCCATATTTTGGGGTGAAACATCGCGTGCCGGGTTTGCGGGCGTGAGTAGAGGATTGCGTGCTTTCCGCCTCTTAGTATGCTTTCAGGAGAGTATGATCTTAATTGTGTCGGGACATGCTGTTTTGCATTATCACTGCATTAATTGCATTCATTTAGCTCTTACCACCCTGAGAAGGCATTGATGCGGGGGTGCGCCAGGCAGGTCTGGAACCTAAGGTTAGTGGTGAACCTGGTTGAGGCTCAAGAAAACCATTCATGCTTTCACCCCTGATCCTTTGTGGTAGATTAGATCACTAATAAAAGGCGGAAGAGAATAAATTGGCCTTTAATGTGCTTTTTTAATTGAATTCTTCACAGCCTTTGGTAAGCAAGATAGAGTAGCCAACCCAGTGAAGGAAATTGAAGGGGCTGGGAAGGTTTCATGGAGGCAAACACAACGACATGATGGACTCAGACACTCACCCCCAGTCACAGATCTGGGTTGAATCCATCATCATTCTTTAGCTCACTTCACCACCTCAGTGTTTGCAATGTTTCATGGAGGCTCAGCTTTAACCGAGACCCTCTCGGCCGGTACGTGGACGGGAGAGAGGTTGGGAGGCGAGAGCCATCTCCCAAAGAGAATCAAGACCAGGAGTAGGGTTAGGCGAGGTAGTGTGCGTGCCCTGCTTCTTCTCAGTCTTTATTTTGCAGACCTACCCAGAACTTTGATAGCCCAAAGATCAAATCCTAAAAAGTGGGCAAATGTCTGGTCCTGGAGGACGAGCGATATATGAGGCTCCACAGGTCCAGGTGTCTCTTGAAAGTTGTCGAGATATTCATACCAGAAGGGCGACTTAAGCCAAATTCAGCTGATGTACTTTGGCGTGGGGACCAGCAGATGCCACTGGACGATGCTCCTTTGGGAGTCCTAAAGGAGTAGAGACCCCTGGACTGTTTAATTGTAAGTGGACATGAGGTGACTGCGGCAGGAGTAACGGTGGTGGATGAATGGTAGGATGAAGTGGCTGAAGATAATGACCATGAGGGATGGGTGTAAGGATCATTGTCCGTCACGCGGCTAGAATGATCGTACACATGCAGCATGCACAACCCTCACTGCACAACCCTCAATAAAGGTCATGCCACCCCCTGCCTGCAGTGGTACAAGCACATACAATTATGGCAGTTACAGGGGTATCGTATGGTACCTGCGACATGATCCCCAAAAAAGAAGAGGGAGGGCTTCGAAAAGAGAGCCTGGATTGCGATGGTCTCTTCGTTGCGGTGGGAGCTCGTCTTCTTGGCCCACTAAGTATATCCTCTTCTGAGGTGGTATTGAGTGCAGCTTAACAGTGACCTGAGAAATCCTGAGAAAGAGCCCTGAAGATGAGGGGTTAACTGCACCCCCTTAGATTTAGAACAGAAAAGAGAGTGGATAAAAATGGGGTCTTGGGTTGTTCATCAGAATCCAGGGGGTTATCCTCCTCCTCCCCCAGTGCCTTGAGACCCTTACGGGTGAGTAGTCGCGCTTTACAAGACAATTGATTGACACATTTCAAAGTTGAGTTTGTTTGGTTAAACAACAGGTCTGAGGTATTTAACATTGGTTAACTTCTTCACCGTGGGGCTAATTCACCCGCGATGCGGGGGGAGAGGGGCCACGCACGGCATTGCGGTGCTCGTGACAAGCTTAGATCGTCATGCTGCACAGTGGCGCTGTGCTCATGACGAGCTGAGCTTGTCATGACCACGCCCAGGGGAATTATCCCCGCGTGGGCGTTCCGCGGAGGTCATAACAAGCTCAGCTCGTCATGAGGACAGCGCCACTGTGCCTCATGACGTCGGGCCTGATTCACAGAATGAACTTAAGACTCAATCCTAAACTTACTACTATTTTGGTATTCACAGAATGCGCTTACTACTTTTGGCATTCACAGAATGAACTTACTACTTTTGGTATTCACAAAAGTGAGGATTTTGTCTTAAGTTTGTCTTAAGTCTGTCTTAAGACAAATTTAAAACAAAATCCTAACTTCTGTGAATACCAAAAGTAGTAAGTTTAGGATTGAGTCTTAAATTCATTCTGTGAATCGGGACCATCATGAGCACCCTAGAGGTTAAGCCTGCTGCGTCGCTCAAGCCTTTAGACAGCTGCCTTTTTGCAACACTACATACAGCCATTAAAGGGCACCACGTGACTAAAAATGGCAGAAGGAGCATTTTAAGAGCCAAATATACTTTTATTCTTGAAACGGAGTTCTTTGGTGCAGCGGGTCACAAGACAATGATTCTGTAGGCGAAAGAGTAAAATAGGTATGTGCCGTGACCAGGATCCCTTTTAATGGAGAAACAACCTTTACAACGCAACTTTTACATCGCACTACCAATACAACGCAGTATTTACATCGCAACATCCTTCACATCGCATTCCATTACAATGCAACCATTACATCGCATGTCACTACAACGCATACCATTACAATGCATGTAACTAGCGATGTAATATCATGCAATGTAAAAGAATGCGCTGTAAAGGATGTTGTAATGTAAAAATTGCGTTGTAAAAGCATGCGTTGTCACGTCATACATCCCTTTCAATGTCCCTGTGATTTTCACAAATAACCACGGAAAATCGAAAATCAGAACAAAATGGAAAATCATTGGGTATTGCTTGAATGCTGTAATTTTTTTAGAAGTTTTAGAAGTGTTTTAAATGATTGTGCTGTGGATCTCTGGGTGAGTTCCTTTTAAATGTGGTTGTTAACTACTTAGATGCTTAAGAGGTTTTGTAATATTTGAAAGCAATGTTTAACCATTTGTAAATTGAATTTAGTAGCGGAAGGGGGTTCCTGTTTTGGCTGAAGAACGGAAGTACCTTTGAAGAGGGGGCAGCAGCCATTCCTGGGTGGGGACATGTCTTGTGGATCAACACAGGGTTCAAGTCCTGAAAAAGGAAGTGGGGAACTCACCAAATAAGGCAGAATGGGTATGACATCACCACACGAGCCATCACACCAAAGGGGATGATGGACGGAGTGTTTGAGCAAATCAAACACTCACCCCCAGTCAACTGATCTGTTCGGTTTCTGCCGTCATCAGCCAGGATAGCTTGACTCCAGTGGCAAAGTGAGCATTTGACATCACAGGAAGTGACATCAGCGCAGGGACGGCCCCCCACCCGTGCGGCGCACTGGTCGATTGCCCGTGCCCCCTACGGCCAGTCCGGCCCTGCATCAGCCCACCCCACGACATTCCTCGTTGTGAACACAGGCCCTGACCACATTTTCTTCTTTGACACATTGAAGGTGGGGGAGGGGGCACGTCGCAGCGGCGAACCCTCTGGCCTTTCTGGGCCACTATTTTGAAGTGAGAGACACACAATTACACACCTCGAAGAGGCTCCTTCACCCCGAGGAAGCGGCTCAATCGCAACCACCCAGGGCTGAAAATAGAAACTTCTTGTGAGAGATTCATCTCTTTTTTTAAAAAACATTGACCCATCAGCTTCAGAGAAATGCGTTCAGGTTTAGGTATTCCCGAGAAGGAGGTGCATTGGTGCTTGTGGGTGGGGGGGGGGGGGGCCTCAGCAAGAGGATTTTTATAGAAGCTTGTTTATTATTCAGTGTGAACTGTTCAGCAGTCACTGACACTGTTGTATTGTGGGGTGGTTTTATTTATGTGTCACTATTACTCATGGCGAGTCGCCAGGCACTTCCGGCTTCTGATTATTCCATTGGTCCGAATCCTGAAAGCCTCGTGACACAGAGCTGACATCAAAGAAACCCGGGATAGGGTTATAGAAAAATAGGCTCTTTAATCAAGCTTCTGACCTGACCTCTGACCCAGTGAGCCGAAGCATTACTATAATGAAGCTTCACAAATGGCATTGGATTCTGACTCCTCCTGTTATTGGTGGACAGGGCCGGACTGGCCGTAGTGAGCATCGGGCGTTTCCCCGGGAGGCTGGAAGGGTGGGGGCTGGTTTGGGAGCATTGCGGCCGGTTTTGCACCAGGACTGCAGTATCAGCCCCAAGCAACAAAAGCAGCAGGGATGGGGAGCGGTTTAGTTTAACAGGAGTGCTTCACACTTGCACCCTCAACCCATCCCCTGCCTCGATCCCCCCACACCCCTCCCCATCCCTGTTGGTGAGTACCAAGGGGCAGATTTACATACCCCCTGCGCCACCAGTACGCCACTTTTCGTATTGTACTGGTGGCACAGGGGGCTCCTCCATATTTACAAGGACAGGAAAAGCCACTGTGCGTGACTTTTCCTCGCCTTGTAACTACGGCTCCTTCACACGCAGCACTTTGCATTGAAGGGGCGTTCCATGGGTGTTGCTGTGGGCGTTCCTACGCAACACCAATGGAATGCGCTAAGGATCCTGGATGATGCAGTCCTCAGCGGCGCCGGCGGAGCCAAGCCCGGCCGGACACCAGCAGCAAGTCTGCGGTAGTATGCGGGAGGGGGGGCGGAGCAAAGCCCGGCCGCGACGGCAGCAGCGGGAGAGTCACCAGCTCGCCATGGAAGCAAATAGTAGGTGCAGATTGTGGGAGGGCCAAGAGCCTATGTATAAAACTATTGTTTTTAAAAGAAAAAAAAAACTGGAGTTTTATATAGCGCAAACTTGACCTGAAGGTATCGGGTATCAGATCGCTTCACACGAGCACCAGTTGCTTCCATGCTGAGGTGGGTTTTGAAGAAGGTTACATTAAACTGCAACCTTTATTAATATGGTTAATAACCTACAGGAAACATGAAGCCCACTTTACTAAAGCAATTGTAAAGGATAGCGTCAGGGGAATCTCATGGTTGCCATATATTAGGGAAACCTCCAGTGAGTTTGTGATGCTAGAGAGTGCTCCACACTTAGGCCGCATTTACTACAATTTGAGACAGGGCAACGCTGCGCGTCACTTTGCTGCGCTGCCCCGCGTCAAAAGAAAAGGGCGGGAATGCAGAGTAAATATGAGACACAACACATTCCTGTCCTCTTACAGGGCACTGGCACACAAATGGCTTAATAGCACCATCGCAGACACCATAGTGCAACAATCTGCTTAATGTGGAGGATGGGACACCTTCAAAAAACAACCCTTACGCCACCCGAGGGGTGCTGCTGGCTTTTGTCAAATTCCCAGATTTACGCTTTGTTGTATATCTGGGAATGTTTCAAAAACTATTGGTGTTCAGTGGGAACACCCACCGCACCACCCAAGGCACAACCTCCTCCACGCAGCGCGAGGCAACGCAGCGACATGCGCTACGTTGCCTTGCGCCATGTTAGAAACTGAGCTTCTCTGAAGATGCCCCCTTTTTCCCCCCAATTAGAAATACTCAATGCTTTTTTTGACTCTGCTGGTGCCCTGGGGCAGCTTACCAGTGCCCGTGCTCTTCCCCTAAAAGTGAGGTTACTTGCTACACCAAATTGTCATGATACTTTGCCCCTTCATAAGTCCCTAGTGGATGGTACCAGGGCAAGGATGGTAAAGGGGTCTGCTGGTCTACCTTTGCAATCCTTCACAAGCAGTCGGTCTGATCGAGAGCGACTCTGTACACACCATGCGCTGCAGAGCCAGACCACTCCCTTAATCGAAGTAAATCACTCTTAAGGTGGTCCTCCCAAGCACAGGAGGTAGAGTGAATTATATTAAAGGTATGGGTATATATGTTTATACATATATATCCCTACAGTAATCATCTAAAGCAGGGTTTACTGTGAGTGACCGGCGCGCCATACAGTAACATGGGCCGGCTACCGGACAAACTCGAGATAGCCAGCTCCATTATGGAACGACCGAACTGTGCTGTGTTTGGTGTCAGACACAATGTTTTTTCATCCACAACACACTTCTCGTGTCGAGTGTGAGCTGGCATGCATGTAAAGGCCACCCTGAGTGGGTACCCACTTAAGGTTTAGTGCTCCAGTGCCTTGGCGGGCTTCCCTGAGACGTTTGCCACCAAGACATGAGCCTGCCCTCCTGGTGGGATGTGCGACCACCTCCCCAGGACTAAGACAAAG
The DNA here is from genome assembly GCF_964263255.1 of Lissotriton vulgaris. Lineage (NCBI taxonomy): Eukaryota > Metazoa > Chordata > Amphibia > Caudata > Salamandridae > Lissotriton > Lissotriton vulgaris. The sequence goes on along the minus strand of NC_141686.1, from coordinate 301,612,888 downwards.
GCCTGGCAGGAAGGCGGTCACACCTCCTCCCTCCCAGGAAGGCTAGTGTTTACAGCAATCATAATGGTGAGCCTCAAAGGCTACACCACCCTTGATACGCAAGATTACTTGTCTCCCACTTGAGGAAAAAGCCCTTCTTGCCCTGTCCAGTCTGACTGGTTGGAAAATTGGTTATTCGGGAGTCCTACACCTCCAAGAGGCTAGCCACACCTTGAGGGTTGGGCTAGGAGGTCTTTACAGCCAAGGAAGGGTTCTGTATGTTGGAAGACCCTAAATTAATAGACGCTGTGTAGAAATGTGACATACACCCACAGGTTGTTGTCACTCCTGGGTTAGCCACAGGAACCAGTAACCCATTAGGCACTGTCCCTCAAGCCCTTCACGCCCCTAAAATGGGGATTTAAGGGGCTTCCCTGATACCAGAACGTCAGTTCTGTCTTTGAATTGAAGAAGAGGCACTCAGAAGATGCCGTCACACACAAAGGCTGGCTGGGACTCCGCAGTAGTGCAAAGATAGGACACTTAAGTGTCCTGAAGAGACCATATACTGGAGCCATGTTTTGACATGTGTCTGTGGCAAAAGCTTATTGCTCCCAGCAAGAGGGACTCCCCTGGACGCCTGAAACTAAAGCAAACTCCCAGGAATTGGTGGGTCCAATCCCTGCAAGCTATAGGAATATTGAAATGCTGTGCGACAAGAATTCCACCCCGCAGGCCCTGTCAAGAGTGAGCCCAAGAGAAGTGGTGTCCTGCAAGTCCGTAGTGGTAGGTAAGCTTACACCAAGTTTCAAGGTGCTACTCTACTCCTGTCGCCCTCCAGCCGCCGAAGAAATCATGGATTACATTTGCCGCAGCCAAGGCTTGGTAATCACCAGTCGGGTGATCGACCCCTTGAATGACCTCTCCAGCCAGAGAGCACCTCACTGCGACCAATGTTGGCAACGGCCCGCTGCTGTGTTCCTGCATCCTGTAGGTGGCGTCTTCGAGTGTGTGGTAAAGCATCTCTGGTGATTGACAGCTGCCAGCTACCTCTGCACCCGGAGCCGCCGAGCAAGGTAGAAGAAACCCAGCCAATGAACCCGGGTCCGGGGACCCCAAAGGCTCCACCCTGCGTGGGTAGAGTGGAGCTCTGTCTCCATGTCAAGAGCTGCAGGTTTGACAGCTCCCGCTGACCCCGTTCAGTACCAAGGACAGCAAAGTCTCTGCTTCACCCGTGCTCCTGGGCACCGTAACGAAGTAACGACTGGTGGAACTTGACCTAGGGACCAGCATGGTCTGATCCACAAGAGGGTTTGTTTGAACTCACCCTGCAAGTGAACGAGCAGCTCCTGTGTTTTCCCTCATGCATTTCAATAGGACCAGTTTGACATAAAGTGCATTTATTTTTTAAAGCTTTAAAAATCCACAACTCCAGTTGTTTGTATAACACAAAGTTCCTTTTGGTGTCTATATTTATATAAAAATACACTCTAATTTAAAAAAGTTTGGCATATTTCTTTTGAGTTGTCCCAATTACTTATGCACCCTGATGGTTCTGTAAAATGCTGAACATGTGTTCCTCCAGCCAGTAATGCCCGACTGCTCTTTGCCCCACTACCAGGACTGAGCCAAGGGTTATGGGTGTTGAATCCAAGGATCATCCAGTGTGTATTGTGAGGATATTGCAAAGTAATACCTCCTGGTTATACCACATAATGTTCCACCTTCAAACACACCATATTTACGAGGCCGTGAAAGCCACGCAGGGTGGCTTTTCGTGGCCTCATAGCTATGGGTTAACCCATTACACCGCCCGAACACTGGGCTTGTATTTACGCCCCTTAGTCCTGATCTCGCTAAAGATCTGTATTTTAAAAAGTGCTCTTAAGGTGCACAAGGATGAATTGCAGGGGGACCCAGGATTATCTCGGTGTGAGCTCTGCACCGAAGGTGTACGTACCTCCATTTTATCTCAAATGAACGGGTCTAGGTTTCTACTCATGAGTTTACGTTTTAATCTCGTCCATTTTCTGGTGGCGTTTCCAACACAAAAGCACAGTTCTTGTCTCTTTCCTTATGTCCCTACAATTGCAGATCAAAACAGAGCACCTTGCACTTTATTCTCTTTTGTAAACTCTAGGTAACTCACAATAAATGTTTTCTCACCCCAGTGCTCTTTAGCTGTAATACTAGATCAGACAAGGTGGATTTCTCTCTTGTGGATAGTGGGGCTTGGCTGTGCTTCCGTCCAGAGAAGAGAAGCAGCGAAGACGCGTGATCCGACGCAACAGTGCATTTATTTGATTTTTAATGTAAACAATATATATATATATATGTGCCACACTTACACACACACACCCTCCGCCCCCAAGACCAGCCCCTCCGCGAGCCGAGTCGGCTGTGACTGGGATAATCATGGTTTCATTGAACAATTGACAAAACTGATCATTGGCAAAGGAAATTCTATAATAACATCCTAGGTGACTTCACACCCCACAGAGGAGACAGTGGTGACGACCCGACAAGGGTAAAAGGTCCCTTCCTAGACATCTTAATCGAAAGGAAAGTGTCCTGATGACAAACTACCAAGACTGGTCAGACTGAAGCTTTATCCCATGCTCGCTCTTCTCGCTGACAGTAGTGACAAATGTCAATTTGAAGACAAAAAATGAAATAATTGATCAGCGCCACAGAGACACTTAGCATCTTGATGTACATACAGGCAGTGCTTGATTTGAGCCGGTGATTTCCATTGCTTGGCGCCGGCACTTATGACAGTCTGCCACTTGGTGGTGCTGTTTATCTAAATTACAGGTGAGCACAACAACGGTCATCTTAAAATACAATATACATTAAACATGATTTATACCTGCCAATTAAGTCATTCTATAAGCTCTGGAGGCCTGGAACAGTCTGAATCGTTACACTTGTAGGGTGTGATGGTTAGTAGCTGTGCTGTTACTATCATTGGCATCGTTAGCAGAGGCGATGGATGGTGCGAGATGCAGAGGTCTCTTGACAAGGGCCCTGGCACTTATATTTTTACAAATTAAGCACTGCACTCAGGAGCCGGAAGCATAACGCTGATGACTGCCCTCCTTGATGAAGTACTGTCTGGATATAGATACAGATGTGGCAGGCACAGCTGCTCTTCGAACTGTGGGTGGCGCACTGCCACGACTCCACAGAGGAGGCCTCTGAACACTAGCCCTTCTTGGCTCGTCAGCTGCATCTGAAGGCTCTCAACGCTGGAAGGGGGGTGAATGGCAGGATTCCCTCTTACCTTAACTCAACAAGCCCCTCCCACCCAGCCCAGGGAGTGCTTATGCTCAATTCTATCCCTCACCGTGTTCATTTAGACCTGGAACGTCCTGACCACAATGCTCGAAACCCAAACGCCTGTATGCAGATGATACAGAGCAGAAATTAAATGATTCGTCCGCATACCCCCCCTAGCAAAAGAAGTCCCTCAAGAGATGCAGCCCTGGCTCCACTGAAGACAACTCTAATTGTAGGTATGAAAAGCTCCAGTCACATCACCCCAGCCTTCACTGGTATCAAATAGTATCCCCTTGATTTTGATTTGACATTTTATACGGCACTTTGATGCCCCGGGGGCGTCTTGGCGCTGCTTCCAGCACTTTGGGTCCATTAAATAATTGGTTCTCTGTAGGTACCCGGCACCTTTCAAAAACTGCGCCTGACGCAGACCGCGATAGTGCACCCTATCATGATGAATGCGTCGGCTCGAGGGCAGCCGCAGTCTGGAGCCCGCCTGGGGGCACCGCATTCAAGTGAAATACAGAGCGGCTGCTTCAGAGCCTGTCCGTGTTGTACAGTGCAGAAAGAAACCCGCCTGCACTTTGAAAAGAGGACAGCGATCCCCCTGCTGGTGGGTGCAGTGAGTGACCGCAAGGGGACGTCTGAGCGGTCCATAGGACCTCCTAGACCCCCCCAAAGGGCTGCCCTAGGGGGCTCCACCTTGTCGTGGCACACTTTCCGTGCACTTCCTAAGGGCCTGTTTGCCTCTGCGGCCACATCTTGAATATCTTTCTTTAACCCCCTGTTTGCTTTTCCTGCACCTCAGTGTACATGATGCAAAGGCCCTGGTACACGTCACATGCTCCCCGTTCTGAGACAACACAGCACCAGGGCCACACTGACTGTCACCCCCCATCAGACACGCTGGTCACCCTGGATAAATGCCGCTGAAATGGTAGCTTTTATGACCGCTTCCTTCATTTAGGAAAAAGTTGGCTTGTTCTCCCCCTTATTCAAATGTCACATTTTTAATGGGTCTGTTTATGGGTTCATTAAGTTTGGCAAACCTGGGGACACACTCTGCATCTCATTTACATAAATCTGAGCAGGCAGCATCTGTTCTCTTTCTGTTTTTGCAGCCTGGCCTTGATTCCTTCTGCAGTGATTCTGTTTTACAAGCCTCTGTGACTGATGTCATGTGGACTCATCGGCAGATGCCTACATTTGTGGACCTTGCGCCAGCAGGTTTTCGCCTGAGACAAAACAGCAGTTTTGTTGACAACTATGGACGATCTAAGACAAGAGTGTGCCAGTATCAGTCCTTCCTCCCTGGTACGGTGGCTCAGTGGACTAATGAGTCCACTGTAGGGACCTGTGTTCAACCTCATGGTCACAGGTTCAAATCCTAGCAGGTCCACTCTACCTTTCATCCTTCTGAGGTCAATAGAATGAGTAGCGCTGGGTAACAATAAACACCTGTTATTCAGCACAAGATACTCTCGGATGAACGTGCACTTTACAAATAGTCATACTTTATTGGATCTATTGGTTGCTTTCGACACGGTCAATCATAACATCTTATTCGACAGTAACGAGCAGTGGTGGGAATCCTTCCTGTAAGGCCTAACCCAGGCAGTGCAAATATCATCTTTCACAGCTAATAGGCTGCAGGTTCACTGTGGGGCTCTATAGGGCTCATCTGTGTCCCCCATCTTTTAGACACCTATGCTCAATCCTGGTTAAGGGGCTTGCCGACAAAGTAGGCAAACGTTACATGTATGCAGGTGATGTGCAGCTCCAACTGCTTCTGGAGGTCCATCTCCCCTCTCAAATCGCATCCCAAAATGCATGGCCTGATTTACAAAAGTAAACTTAGACCAAAAGGCGAACTTTAGTAGTAGTAGTAAAGTTTGATTTTTGGTCTACGTTAGACTTTCGGTCTAAAATTAGACAAAAGTCTAACTTTAGTAGTAGTAAAGTTAGACTTTAGGTCTAAACGTAAACGTTTGGTCTACGTTTACTTTTGTGAATCGGCCCACAGTGTGTCACATCTGGAACTGCTGGACCTCGACCGCCTGAACATGAATGCAGAGAAAACAGAGTCATTATTAATAATAATCATACTGCCCACTTGGGATGGGAGTTCTGCCCACCCCTACCCATGCTTTAGTATATACAATGGTTCCGTCGGGTATGAGACCTGATTGCTTCAAACTATTTTTGAATCATTCAACATATACATTGGCCATGGTCATGTCAATTAGCATGTCCTCTAGAATAAATCCTTAAATGCAAATCCAAACAAAAAGACAGGGTAATTATAGGTTTTCATCACTGAATTGTTTTTCATTCATAGGAACCCTGTGATACTGCATAAAGAGTAAATCAATAGTCAAAATACTTTATAATAAATGGCGCATCAGTTACAGTGGGAGTGATGTGACATATTGTGCACAAGTGAAAGAAACACAGTTATTTATATACAAGTGAGTGAGGAGGGTAGGAGAGGAAGGGAAAACACTCTTCAGGGCCAGCTTTACTGTTTGGTAATTATTTAGTCCAGTGTGCCACATCAGTTGGTTTATGGTGGCTGGATTTTCATAACTGGTCCAATGATATTCTATTGTCGACGTTTCGACCCTGTGGACGCCTTATTTGTGGGTCTGGTGCGGGTCTTCTTCAGGACGGGGGGAGGGGAAGTGATATTGCGCCTAATGGTCCTTTATTAGTTGGACGGTTGGGGTGATTACGAATATTCTCCCGTTAGGTTTTCTGCTTTTGGAATGATCAATCCTATTAGAGGAAGTTGTGTCATGCGTATACACTCTTCAGAAAAAGCTTGTTTCCTTAGGAAGCTCCTCGTGAGTAAACTACAGCCGCATATTTGCGATCTGATTAAGTGGTATGAGCGTCTATGAATGGGCCCACCAGCGATTTCTGTGTAGCGTTGTTTGCTGGGCAGGAATCAATCCAACCAATGCGGCAGAGTCTGGCAGTGACCACTGATGGTACTCTATCAACGAGAACGTACATTTATTCAGTAGTATCCAACAGTATTTTCCTTCTAAGACTGATTAGAAAGCTTGTGACTTACCTCACTGCTGAGGTGGCACTGATTGGTCCAGAGTTTGACTGTGCTAATTCGCTCTATCTGGGCCTTCAAGCTAGAGCCCTATACAGTTAGCAGACCATTGGAAATGTGGAAGCCCGACTAATCACGCCCATGTTACTCTTTTTTTAGAACATCTACATTGGCTTCCAGTAAAGTATAGAACCGAGTTGAAGATTCTCTGCATTGATTTTAAGGCACTGCATGGTCTAGCTTCTATCTGTATTTCAAAAGGCGAGCACTTCACTCTGTCTAAAGCGGGAGGGCGCGGCTTCTCTGTGTGGCTCCATCACTGTGGAAGTTTCTTCCTGTTTCATTTAGGACAGAATCTGACCAGCCTTCCTTCAGAGATTCTCCAAGACCTGGCTTTTTAGGCAAGTATGCTCATGCTATTTGCAAAAGATACACTTTGATAGCGCCAACAAGCTGTTGAGTTATGTGTATTTTATCGAGTATTGTGAACATAACACACCATTTGTCCTATTTACTTACCTCACTTTTTCCCAAAGTACCTTTATCTCTTCACAGTTGCAAGCTACTGGGAATAACTCTTCAAGCACATAATTCAGGGCCATATGTATGAAGCAAATTTGCATTTGCAAAGGCCGAAATTCGTACAATTTCGGTCTTTGCGAATGCGAATTAGCAAAATGATATGTATGAAGTAAAATCTGGTGCAAAATAAGGAATAGCAAAATTTGTGATTCCTGATTTTGCAATTTCATTTAAGGAATCGCAAATCGGTACCTTCATACATATGGCCCTCAGTCTCTTTTTGTGTTAATGGAGATTTTTTCTGAACACCAGGATACAGTTCTAAAAAGCAGGTATTCCACTCATCCCTGTATATTGTTTGTACTCTACTCCCTGAAATTCGGATACCACAGATGCCAGACTAAACGTCATTCTCCTGAACGAAAGCAGAAAATGAGGTGACTTTTTTTCAACAACCACCTGATAAAAGGCTGATCTCAAATCTAAGCTGAAAAAGGCCTTTCCGGTGTGGCACTCGATTCATCATTAGGTAGGGCAATCCCATACACTCAAACTGCCTGATTTAAGCTGTGCATGCCTATGCAAATATACAACTTGCCAGCCCTCTTGCTCGGTAAACACCCAAAATATAGAATAAAAAATATTGAGAGGACATAATATCGAATCAGAAATATTGTTAGGACAGAATATAGAATGGACATAATATAGTTGGAAAAAATATCGACATATAGGTAAGTAATATCGAATGTCATTATATTGAATGTCATTATATAGTATGTAATAATATAGAATGTCATAATATAGAATGTTATTATATCAAATTCTTTTAAATTATATTATACGTAAGTATATGTGTTAGAAGTACATAATATTTTTTTAACGTATGTTACAATTTTTTTAAAGTAATGCATTTTATGTTAATTATTTTTGGGTATATTCTGTAACGGGTTGTGGGTTTATAAGGGAATAGAGTGGGAAGGAATGTAATTTAAATAAAAAAATAATAATAATGTATTAATTAACAATTTATTGTCTAATAATTAATATTGGTAATTCATTTTTGCATACATTAGTTCTGTAGCGAGTCGTGGGTTTATAGGGGAATAGGGTGAGAAGTAATTACATTTAAATTAAAAAATATATATATTTATTTATAATTGTATGGTTAATAATTAATATTGCTAACTGAGCTAATTAATTTAATATTACATATTTGAAAAGTTATTATTACGAGTTTTTAATTGATGTATAAATATGTAAAATGTGTAAATTATTATTAATTAGTAATTAATTAAATATTAATTATTAATAATAAATGCATTACTATGTTAATTATGTTAATTGTTTTAGGAGTGTGTTGAGTGTTTATAGGGGAGTATGGTGTTCATTAAAATATTTGAAAATACATTTATATTAATATGTATATATTATTTAATCAAAGTTATTTTATACTGTTAATTGTGTTAATTAATATATATATCATTGTTTTGATGTTTTTGTTAATTGTGATTAGCTAAGTAAATAAATGTTAATTAATTATGTTAATTTATTAATATTTTAGAATATTGGAGGTGACGATTATAGTGGACAATAGTTGGAGATAAATTAAATTTAAATATTGATTTTATTTCAAATTAATTTTAATTAAATTGTAGGACTGGGACTACTAAATTATTCCTCTACGCTATCCAACACTTTCCCTACTTTTGCATTCTCTGGAGTGGGAATAGTTATTTTTACCCCTACGCTATCCAACGCTTTCCCTACTGGTGCACTCACTGGAGTGGGAATAGTTATGTTTGCCCCTACACTATTCAACGCTTTCCCTTCTGTTGCACTCACTGGAGTGGGAATAGTTATTTTTACCCCTACGCTATCCAACGCTTTCCCTACTGTTGCACTCATTGGAGTGGGAATAGTTATGTTTACCCCTACGCTATCCAACGCTTTCCCTACTGTTGCACTCACTGGAGTGGGAATAGGTATTTTTACCCCTACGCTATCCAACGCTTTCCCTACTGTTGCACTCACTGGAGTGGGAATAGTTATTTTTACCCCTACGCTATCCAACGCTTTCCCTACTGTTTCACTCACTGGAGTGGGAATAGTTATTTTTACCCCTACCCCTGTGCACTGACCCCTGGGCCTGAGCTGCACCTCGCTCCCCGTGCTGCGCCTGAGCTGCACCTCGCTCCCTGTGCTGCGCCTGAGCTGCACCTCACTCCCTGTGCTGAGCCTCAGCAGCACCTCAGTCCCCGTGCTGAGCCCGAGCTGCACCTCGCTCCCGTGCTGAGCCCGAGCTGCACCTCGCTCCCCGTGCTGAGCACGAGCTGCACCTCCCTCCCCGTGCTGCGCCTGAGCTGCACCTCAGTCCCCGTGCTGAGCCCGAGCTGCACCTCGCTCCCCGTGCTGAGCCCGAGCTGCACCTCGCTCCCCGTGCTGAGCCCGAGCTGCACCTCGCTCCCCGTGCTGAGCCCGAGCTGCACCTCAGTCCCCGTGCTGCGCCTGAGCAGCACCTCGCTCCCCGTGCTGCGCCTGAGCTGCACCTCGCTCCTGTGCTGCGCTTGACGTGCAGTGATTTACTCCCGTTAGTCGGGGCTTCAGTTATTAATAGACCCCTGCGTGGCCTCGAGGTGCTCTACGCCGCAATAACTCACGCCTCTGATGTCATCGCTCTCACAGAGAGGGGCAGGTGTCAACCTTGTGGAATACTCACCGAGGGGGAGACTGGGGGGGCGCGGTGTGTTTACACCGTCGGGCAATCACTCACCCCCTTACATTTATACCGCGGCCATCTGAGCAGCGAGACACTGATGGATGCACACAGGGCTCCGCTGACGCACCTCTGCCAGGGCCTCTTCCTGACTGCATCCAGGGCTGAGGCCCAGCCGCAGCTCCTCCAGTGCCTCTCTGGACTGAGACACACGCACAGCTCCACCAGTGCACCTCTGTGAGGAGTGAGACACACTCACAGCTCCACCAGTGCACCTCTGTGAGGAGTGAGACACACGCACAGCTCCCCCAGTGCACCTCTGTGAGAAGTGAGACACATGCACAGCTCCACCAGTGCACCTCTGTGAGGAGTGAGACACACTCACAGCTCCACCAGTACATCTCTATCGGTACTGAGACATCTACAGCTCCCCAGGGCATCTCTGCCAGGACTGAGACACACGCGCAGCTCCTCCAGTGCATCTCTGGACTGAGAAACATGCACAGCTCCACCAGTGCACCTCTGTGAGGACTGAGACACACACACAGCTCCACCAGTGCATCTCTGCCAGGAATGAGAGACACGCGCAGCTCCCTGGCCATCTCTGTCAGGACTGAGATACAAGTACAGCTCCCCCAGTGCATCTCTGCCAGGACTGAGATACAAGTACAGCTCCCCCAGTGCATCTCTGCCAGGACTGAGATACAAGTACAGCTCCCCCAGTGCATCTCTGCCAGGACTGAGGCCCAGCCGCAGCTCCTCCAGTGCATCTCTGGACTGAGAAACATGCACAGCTCCGCCATTGCATCTCTGACAGGACTAAGGCCCAGCCACAGCTCCCCCTGTGCATCTCAGCCAGGACTGAGACACATGCACAGCTCCCCCAGTGCATCTCTAGCAGGAGTGAGACACACGCACAGATCTCCTGCTGCATCTCTGCCAGAAATGAGACATACGCGCAGCTCCTCCAGTGCATCTCTGCAAGGACTGAGACACACGCACAGCTCCCCCAGTGCATCTCTGCCAGAAATGAGACATACGCGCAGCTCCTCCAGTGCATCTCTGCAAGGACTGAGACACACGCACAGCTCCCCCAGTGCATCTCTGCAAGGACTGAGACACATCCGCAGCTACGCCAGTGCATCTCTGCCAGGAATGAGAAACACGCGCAGCTCCCCAGTGCATCTCCCCCAGGACTGAGACACACGCACAGCTCCCCCAGTGCACCTGTGCCTGGTCTGAGACACCCACACAACTCCCCAGTGCATCTGTGCCAGGACTGAGACACACGCACAGCTCCTCCAGTGCATCTCTGCCAGGACTGAGACACACGCACAGCTCTCCCAGTGCATCTCTGCCAGGACTGAGATACACACACAGCTCCCCCAGTGCATCTCTGCCAGGTCTGAGAAACACGCACAGCTCCCCCAGAGCATCTCTGCCAGGTCTGAGTCACACACACAGCTCCCCCAGTGCATCTCTCTCCAGGTCTGAGACAAACCCACAGCTCCCCCAGTGTATCTCTGATAGGACTGAGACACACGCACAGCTCCACCTGTGCATCTCTGTCAGGACTGAGATACATGCACAGCTCCCCCTGTGCATCTCTGCCAGGACTGAGACACACGCACAGCTCCCCCAGTGCATCTCTTCCAAGCCTGGGACACACGCACAGCTCCCCCAGTGCATCTGTGCATCTCTGCAAGGACTGAGACACATGCGCAGCTCCCCCAGTGCATCTCTGCAAGGACTGAGACACATGCGCAGCTCCCCCAATGCATCTCTGCAAGGACTGAGACACATGTGCAGCTCCCCCAGTGCATCTCTGCCAGGAACGAGAAGACACATGCGCAGCTCCCCCAGTGCATCTCTGCCAGGACTGAGACACATGCGCAGCTCCCCCAGTGCATCTCTGCCAGGACTGAGACACACGCACAGCTCTTCCAGTGCATCTCTGTGAGGACTAAGATAAACGCACAGCTCCCCAGTGCATCTCTGCCAGGACTGAGACACATCCGCAGCTCCCCCAGTGCATCTCTGCCAGGACTGAGACACATCCGCAGCTCCCCCAGTGCATCTCTGTCAGGACTGAGCCACACGCACACAGCTCCCCACTGCATCTCTGTCAGGGCTGAAACACACGCACAGCTCACCCCTGCATCTCTGCCATGACAGAGACACATGCACAGCTCCCCCAGTGCATCTCTGCAAGGACTGAGACACATGCGCAGCTCCCCCAGTGCATCTCTGCAAGGACTGAGACACATGTGCAGCTCCCCTAGTGCAACTCTGCCAGGAACGAGACACATGTGCAGACCCCCCAGTGCATCTCTGCCAGGACTGAGACACATGCACAGCTCCCCAGTGCATTTCTGCCAGGACTGAGACATATGCACAGCTCCCCCAGTGCATCTCTGTCAGGACTGAGACACACACACAGCTCCCCCACTGCATCTTTGTCAGGACTGAGACACACGAACAGCTCCCCCAGTGCATCTCCGCCAGGACTGAGACATATGCACAGCTCCCCCAGTGCATCTCTGTCAGGGCTGAGACACACACACAGCTCCCCCAGTGCACCTCTGTCAGGGCTGAGAAACACGCATAGGTCCTCCAGTGCATTTCTGCCAGGACTAAGACACACGTACAGCTCCTCCATTGCATCTCCGCCAGGACTGAGACACAAGCACAGCTCGCTCAGTGCATCTCTGCCAGGACTGAGACACATGCACAGCTCCCACAGCGCATTTCATCAAGGACTGAGACACACGTGCAGCTCCCCCAGTGCATCTCGCCAGGACAGACACAAATGCACAGCTCCCCCACTGCATCTCTTTTTTTTTTGTTTTTGAAAGTTCACAACAGCCAGATGTACATTAAGATCATCATTATACATAGATATATCAACGTAAAATATAGACATATATAAATACATTTGATAATATGATAAATACGATATGAACAGCATTAACCAATAACAATATTTGATAAAAAAAAAAGACAGGAATAAATAACCGGGTAAAACCAAACATGCAGAGAAATGGCCAAGGTATCTCTTGATATAATCTAGTCTAGAGGGCCGCGCATCTTGACTTCCTCCAACTAGCCACTGGTGCCCATACACGTAAACCCATTTCTCTGGATTTGATTCCTTTAAGGGCATAAAGTTCCGATTCAATATTGTGAATCCCTAACAGCCTACACATCCACATTTGGAAGGTTGGAGGCTCCACATCCTTCCACGCAGCAGCGATTAATATCCTGAGAACAGCTGTCGAGATAAAAACCAGCGCCTCTATCTCTATGCTCAAACCTAGTTTTACATCACAACCAAATATTAAAAGTGTAGGGGATAGGTCAATTTTAACAGCTAGCAGCCCCTCTAAAAACTTTTCAATTTCATTTTTAATTGGTCCCAAGTTTATACAATTACAAAACATATGTAATACGTCTGCTGGCCCATTGCCACACCTAGGACAATTATGATCCATTCTCTTACCCCATTTGAACAGTTTAGCTGGTGTATAGTATAGGTTAAAAAGAGTCTTAAAGTGCTGTGCTCTTAGATTTGATGATCTCAGAAACCTTTTGTCCATTACCAGTGCTCTGTCGAGATCAATGTCAGGATCCTGCAGTTTGTAAGCCCAGCTCTCCTCCACCTTGATCAAATCATCGGGGAGGCTCTCCATAAGTATCCTGTACAAATCTTTGATTCTATGACCTCCACCTTTCAGATAATCTAATAAAGCACATTCATTAGATATATTCAAACCCGGTCTTTTCGACTTGATGGTATTAACCAGCTGCATATACTTAAATACTTGGACCCCTTGGAGTGAAAACCGTGTCCTCAGCAATTCTAGAGGTCTGCAGACATCTTTAATCATTACTTGGCCTAATGAATTAATCCCTTGTCTTTCCCAATGCTTCCATGGGCCATCATCGCTTAAATGCGGAAATAAATCTGACTTCCATAATAGGGTGTGCTGATTATACTTTGGGATGTCCTGATCTTTGCAAATAGATGACCATATCCCCCAAATATCTCCAATAGTCTTATAACCAGAGGCTTTAAAGAAACGTTTGTCATGTTTCCTTGACAATATCCCATGTACTTCCCCCCCCAGTGCCAGGTGGTAAATAGTAGGGATAGCTCCCTGGCTGTATCTAGCATCATCTGGAAAGAGAAGCACGGACATCCCTGTAAGGAAGCAGGCCCAATTGTAATACCTGAGATTGGGCATTCCCAACCCCCCCTTTTCTTGAGGAAGGGACATGAGCCTACTGGATCTCCTAACCTTACCATACTGCCATACAAAATTCATGAATATCGACTCCATTTCCTTTATCAATACATCTTCAATCTTGAAAGGGATAGACCTAAATTTATACAAAATTTTAGGAAAAATAGACATTTTAATAACATTTGCCCTTCCTATAACTGATAGATGGAGTTTGTCTATTCTCCTTAAATCCTGTTTAATTTTGATAAGTAATGGCTCAAAATTATCTTTAATAATGTCCTTTGGCTGAGCGTTAATTGTAATTCCTAAATAGACAACTGAGTCCAGATATCTATTATCCGTTTTATTTATATTACCGGTACATAATACCTGCGTCTTAGCTACATTAAGACGGTATCCAGATAGTCTCCCAAATTCAGAAGTGATTCTAACAATTTCATTCAGGGCGCCATCAGAATCCGTGGTTAAAATAGCAACATCGTCCGCATAGGCGAGTACTTTAGTCCGAAATCCTTTGGTAACAACTGGCTTAATTTTACTATCCATTAAAAGATTTATTAGAGGATCTATATACAGAGCAAAAAGAATGGGTGAGCACGGGCACCCTTGTCGCGTGCCCCTTGAAATGTAGATCCTACCTGACTGCTCACCCATAAGATGGATCCTAGCCGTTGGGTTGACATACATAGCACCAATTGCCTGTAGGAATTTAGGGCCAAAACCTCTGTCTCTCATTACCCGCCACAAGAACCTCCACCTGACGCGGTCGAAAGCTTTTTCTGCGTCTAGAAGGGTCATAGCAGCCCTCCCTCCTTCGGCAGCTTGTATATCAAATAATGTGATGACCCTCCTTATATGATCGGTCGTACCTCTGCCTGGAATAAAACCATGCTGCCAGGGAGAAACCAGGGTCCCAATGATCTTGGCCAGCCGTGTCGCCATGATTTTAGCATATAGTTTGTTATCACTGTTTATCAATGATACAGGTCTGTATGACCCAGGACTCTCTTTCGGTTTCCCCTTCTTATGGAAGACCACAATATTTGTTTCGGTCCAAGATTCCGGGATAGCCCCGGTATTGATAACCCCGTTAAATAGATCCAATAATAAGGGTGTTATTACTTCCCTTAGACATTTGTATACTTCCAAAGGAATGGCGTCGGGTCCTGCCGCCTTGCCTGATGCTAAATCCTGTAATGCCTCGGATAATTCATCCATAGTAATACTACATTCCAATTTTTCTCTCTGGTTAGCGGTGAGTTTGGTACCCATTTCCGGCCAGTTTATACCCGGATCATCATTTTCTGACTCTTCCTTATAAAGCTCTTGGTAAAATCTCTTGAAAACATCGAGGATTTCATCTGACTTTTTATAAGTTTGATCTCCTTCCTTTATTTCGGTTATGATATTCCTTGAAGCAGCCTGCCTTATCCGCAGAGCCAGAGCCTTACCAGCACTTTCCCCTGTTTCGTACATTCCAGATCTATATGAATGATATCCGGCTGCAGCTTTTTTTGCCAATTGTATCTGGAGTTCAGCCTTGATACTATTCAGTCGCTCTAAGCTTAGATTACCCTGACACCCCTGACATACATCTTTCCTATGCTGTTCCTCTGCATCTGCCAATTTACCCAATAACCGTTCCCTCTCTATCTTGCCTTTCTTCCACATTCGCCCAGCATAACTGATTGTCTCACCTCTCAGACCAGCTTTAAAACTATCCCAGACAATGTTGCGGGGAGCACTATATCTATTTGCATCAAAAAATGACCGACACCAAGTTTTCAAATGCGAGATATAATTTTTATCCATTAGAAGCTTCCTATCGAAAGTCCAAGGTCTACCTTTTTTCCCTTGTTGACTGACAGCAATTGTTAACACAAGGGGATTATGATCCGAGATTATCTTGGGCAACCTTACTATTTCCACATTTGGAAGATAATTAGCTGTTATCATAAAATAATCCAGTTTGGTATATTTATTAAAAGGGTGTGAAAAATATGTAAACCCTGGATTATCTCCCTTTAAGCTTCCCCACACATCTATCAAACCATGGGATTTAATAACAGAGGATAACGCCTTATATACCCGTGGCTTCCGACCTGTATACACACACCTATATGTAAAATCTGCCGAAATATTTAAATCTCCACAGATTATTACCGGGGCTGACCAATTTGTTAACTCTTGCTCTAAATAATCCATTACTGCCGGATCATCAAGGTTAGACCCGTATATTGTACAAATTGTGAGACCTATGTTCATTTCACATATAGCCCAACGTCCAGACATATCTGACTTGCATCTTTTAACCCCCCCCAATCCTATCTTTCCAATGATTGCTACCCCTTTTATCGTAGATGTTTGTGAAGAACATGATAAAATTTCATACCCCCTAAAATTCAACCAGTGTTTATTTTTCCACGGCAAGTGAGTTTCTTGAAGGCAGAGAATATCGGCCCCTATTATCTTAATATACTCCTCCAACCTCCCTCTTTTTTTCCAGTTATTCAGGCCACCTATGTTAAGGCTTACTACGTTTAGCTTAGACATAGCCCTGCAAGAATCGTATCCATTGGTCTATCCAATCAATTATTCCCCTGAAAACTTCAAATGAATAGAATACCCTTAGCATTGGTGAACTAACATTTTCGACAATATACATCTTAACTATGAGAACTTTCTTTTTTTTTGCTTTCTCCCCCCGTGTCCCACCCTCCCACCCCGTGTCGCAGCCCCCCCTGAACCCACCCCTGACCCTGACCCCCACCCGGAAGGAGCGCGCAGACTGAGTCTGTGCGTGTGATGGATGCAGCGTGCAGTGGGCTCTGAATTCAAAAATAAAAAGAATACATATAATTAGGAAACACCCTTACCCTAAAATTTTTCAAAACCCACTAAAATAGAAACCAATTGATTCCCCCTTTTTTTTTTTTTTTGCCTTATTTGCCTATTTTTTTCCCCTCTTTTTTTTTCCCACCTTTAAACTGTTTTAACTCCTGAAAACATACAATAACACAACACAATCTCAAACCTTTGAAATTTATGCTTTGCCCTTAGCCGCACATATTAGCACTGTTATACCACCCTAGAACTAGTCTAATTTAGAAGCGCTAATTAAACATAAGCTCAATCTATACTGAGTTTAAAAAGTCCCGAGCTTTGATTTCTGAGGGAAAATAAAGAGTCTTTCCCTGATGAATAACTTTAAGTTGAGCTGGATTAATGAGATACACCTGTATTTTTTTGTCCTGAAATGGCTTGATTAACTGTCTTAATCTCCATCGCCGTTCCACAGTAGTGTGGCAAAAATCCGGCCTTACAAAGAAAGAGCCACCCTCAAAAGCCCTCTTAGAATCTGGTCTGGCTTTTTCTGCAATAGATTGGCGCAGCAAGAAGTTTCCTATATATATCAGGATTGCTCTGGGCTTATCATCTGCTCTAGCATTCTGCCTCATCCTGAATGGTATGCGATGTGCTCTCTGGATTTCAGTAGTCCAGTTCCACCCTGCGACATCTGGGAATGCTTTCTCGAATATTTTAACAATAAAAGCCTTAGCGTCCTGTCCTTCACAACCTTCCGGAATCCCTAAGACTCTAAGGTTGTTTCTTCTTAGTCTATTTTCCAAATCCTCCAGCTTCCACTGGACGTCCTGTGCCTGTGTGTCTAGGGATTCCACTTTTCTTGTTGCGGTTGCCACCTCAGCTTCAGTAGAGACGATTCTCTCTTCCAGATTTAAAACCCTATCTCCCATGTTCTCGCAAGCTTTTGAAAGCTTCCTGACCACCCCTTTCATTTTCCTCATGGTAGCCTGGGCCTTGAGGCTATCGGATCTGGTCTCCTCACGATGTGCTGTGATACCCTGATGGATCGATTCCATCATTAACATCATTGAGTTCATTGAGGGTTGTGTGGTATCCTGTGATATTGATAAGGGCACCTGAGCCTGCAAGGGATCTGCCGCCTGGTTTAGGTTACCCTGTAGCAGAATCGTAGGGGAGTGGTCCCATGTTAGATCATCTTGACCTTTTTGAGAGTGCGATGTTTTAACTGTCTGTGGTGGCTCCCCTTCTGGGTCGCTTTCTGATTCTAAATTGCTGCCGTCGATGTCCGAGCTATGGAGCTCCTCTTCCTCATCATCAGCTGACCAGTCGGCCTCCTCAGTCACTGAGAAGAAACACTCACTGGGGGTTTTCTCTTTCTCTTTTTCCTTCTCTTTCCCTCCATCCGTTAGGCCATTCCGGGTGACAGATTCGGCTCTCTGATCTTGATCTTGACCTGAGGTTTGACCTAAAGTATGACCCTCCATGGGGCTAGCCACTGCATTCTCTGCTAGTACACCACCTGTATCACCTGTGCCCTGAGAGTGATGCTGGCCTAGGTCTGAGTCCGCCTGACAAACACTCACAATAATGTCGGCAGTTTGAGAGGGAATTTCATGATTAAGCACAGGCTCGATTAGACAGTCCGCTTCCCCAGCTGAGGATGCTATTGCCATCTCAGTGACTGCGATAGAATTGTTGACGGGCTCTTTGCCTGCCAACTCACAAGTCCCAGATCTTTCGCCCCCAGGAGCCCTACTATCAGCATCAAAGTCCACTGTGGCCACGACAGCTGCATCCTGTCCTGATTCTTGCTCCAGCCCGATGTTCCCATCAGTAGGTAGTGGTAGTGGTAGTGGTGTTAACCCTGCCACAGACACCATCTCCGTATTTTTATTTTTCAATTTTTTCTTCTCTTTCTCTTTCTCCTTACGATTCATGAGCTCCACTACGCTCACTGATGCTGTAGCGGCAGCTGTGGCAGCAGCTTGTCTTGTCCTAGCTGCTGGGGGCCTCATTCCCTTAGGAGTACACAGCACTGATGCCAGTTGATTCTCTGTAGCCCTAGAAAATATCCCTGCTTTGCTTTTTTCAAAGTCTATAGTTCCCTCTGCGGTAACAACTATTGGGCAACTAATAGTCTCTGTATCCCTTGATTCCTTTGGAGTTGGTCTGATTTCGGCGTTTCGCCTGCTAGATACCGGCTTACCTCCTGGATTCAGCCTTGTAGTCATACACGTTGAAAGCTGCCACTCCGCTTGTTTCGTTCGTGCCTGCTGGTATCTCCGATGCCTGCCTCTGCACCTCACGGGCTCCGTGTTACACTTCCCGCCCCCACCGCTGTTGCTGTGGCTGGAGCCGCTCACCTGGTCAGTGTGGACCCGCCCCTTGAGTCCGTGAGCTCTGCGGGCTCTGCCGGCGTCCCTGCCGGCAAGCCCGATCCTGAAGAGAAGTGCCGCGGCAGCTCTCAGCACCTCACAAGACAGCGCTTTCCGGTAAGAAGAAAAGAACGGCATCGGGTTTCTAAATGTTGTTCAAGAAAATCCTGATCGCTTTTTTTTTTCACTTCCCTCGCATTTTATCCTTGGCGTACATGTTTTTTAGTTTTAGTTAGCGCTCGGTGGTATTCGCTTTTCGAAGTAGCCGCCACTTAAAGAAAAAGAGAATCCCTCTCTCAACCCTGAGCGGAGTAGTGCGCCTAATTTGTCGGGGTGTTTCCTAGGATTCGCCCTGGCAGAGCCATCACTGCTTACACGCTGCAGCTCAGCCGTGGGTCACGGCCGCCATCTTGCTCCCATCCCACACGCACAGCTCCCCCACTGCATCTCTGTCAGGACTGAGACACAAGCGCAGCTCCACCAGTGCATCTCTGTCAGGACTGTGACACAGCCGCAGCTCCACCAGTGCATCTCTGTCAGGACTAAGACACACACGCAGCTTCCCCAGTGCATCTCTGCCAGGACTGAGACACACACGCAGCTTCCCCAGTGCATCTCTGTCAGGACTAAGACACACACGCAGCTTCCCCAGTGCATCTCTGTCAGGACTAAGACACACACGCAGCTTCCCCAGTGCATCTCTGCCAGGACTGAGACACACACGCAGCTTCCCCAGTGCATCTCCGCCAGGACTAAGACACACGTACAGCTCCCACAGTTCATCTCTGCCAGGACTGAGACACACACGCAGCTTCCCCAGTGCATCTCTGCCAGGACTGAGACACACGCACAGCTCCCCCAGTGCATCTCTGCCAGGACTGAGACACACGCACAGCTCCCCCAGTGCATCTCTGCCAGGACTGAGACACACGTGCAGCTCCCCCAGTGCATCTCTGTCAGGACTGAGACACAAGCGCAGCTCCACCAGTGCATCTCTGTCAGGACTGAGACACACGCACAGCTCCACCAGTGCATCTCTGCCAGGACTGAGACACACATACAGCTCCCCCAGTGCATCTCTGTCAGGACTGAGACACAAGCGCAGCTCTCCCACTGCATCTCTGCCAGGACTGAGACACACGCACAGCTCCCCCAGTGCATCTCTGTCAGGACTGAGACACACGCACAGCTCTCCCGTTGCATCTCTGACAGGACTGAGACACACGCACACAGCTCCCCCAGTGCATCTCTGCCAGGACTGAGACACACGCACAGCTCCACCAGTGCATCGCTGTCAGGACTGAGACACACGCACGGCTCCCCAAGTGCATCTCTGTCAGGACTGAGACACAACCGCAGCTCCACCAGTGCATCTGTGCCAGGACTAACACACGCACAGCTCCCCCAGTGCATTGCTTAAAGGACTGAGACACACACACACAGCTCCCCCAGTGCATCTCTGTCAGGACTGAGACACACGCACAGCTCGCCCGGTGCATCTGTGCCAGGTCTGAGACACACATACAGCTCCCCCAGTGCATCTCTGTCAGGACTGAGACACACGCACAGCTCTCCCACTGCATCTCTGACAGGACTGAGACACATGCACACAGCTCCCCCAGTGCATCTCTGTCAGAACTGAGACACACGCACAGCTCTCCCACTGCATCTCTGACAGGACTGAGACACACAAACACAGCTCCCCCAGTGCATCTCTGCCAGGACTGAGACACACGCACAGCTCCACCAGTGCATCGCTGTCAGGACTGAGACACACACACGGCTCCCCAAGTGCATCTCTGTCAGGACTGAGAAACAGCCGCAGCTCCACCAGTGCATCTCTGCCAGGACTGACACACGCACAGCTCTCCCAGTGCATCGCTTAAAGGACTGAGACACGCACACACAGCTCCCCCAGTGCATCTCTGTCAGGACTGAGACACACGCACAGCACACCCAGTGCATCTCTGCCAGGAATGAGACACACGCACAGCTCCCCACTGCATCTCTGTCAGGGCTGAGACACATGCACAGCTCCGCCAGTGCATCTCTGTCAGGACGGAGACACATGCACAGCTCCACCTGTGCATCTCTGTCACGGCTAAGACACACGCACAGTTCCCCCAGTGCATCTCTGCCAGGAACGAGACACATGCGCAGCTCCCCCAGTGCATCTCTGCCAGGACTGAGACACATGCGCAGCTCCCCCAGTGCATCTCTGCCAGGAATGAGATACACGCACAGTTCCCCAGTGCATCTCTGTCAGGACTGAGACACACGCACAGCTCTTCCAGTGCATCTCTGTGAGGACTAAGATACACGCACAGCTCCCCCAGTGCATCTCCGTCAGGACTGAGACACATGCACAGCTCCCCAAGTGCATCTCTGCCAGGAATGAGATACACGCACAGTTCCCAAGTGCATCTCTGCCAGGAATGAGACACACGCACAGCTCCCCCAGTGCATCTCTGTCAGGACTGAGACACACTCACAGCTCCCCACTGCATCTCTGTCAAGACTGAGACACACATGCAGCTCCCCCAGTGCATCTCGCCAGGACTGAGACACATGCGCAGCTCTCCCAGCGCATCTCTGCCAGTACTGAGACACAAGCACAGCTCCCCCACTGCATCTCTGCCAGGACTGAGACAAACGCACAGCTCCACCAGTCATTCTCTGTCAGGAATGAGACACACACACAGCTCCATCAGTGCATCTTTGTCAGGACTGAGACGCATGCACAGCTCCTCTAGTGCATCTCCGCCAGGACTGAGACACACGCACAGCTCCCCAGTGCATCTCTGTCAGGACTGAGACACACGCACAGCTCCCCCATTGCATCTCTGTCAGGACTGAGACACACGCACAGCTCCCCCATTGCATCTATGCCGGGACTGAGACACACGCATAGCTCCCCCTTTGCATCTCTGTCAGGACTCAGACACCCACACAGCTCCCCCAGTTCATCTCTGCCAGGACTGAGACACCTACACAGCTCCCCACTGCATCTCTGCCAGGACTGAGACACACGCATAGCTCCACCACTGCATCTCTGCCAGGACTGAGACACGCACAGTTCCCCCAGTGCATCTCTGTCAGGACTGAGACACATGCACAGCTCCCCGAGTGCATCTCTGCCATGACAGAGACCCATGCACAGCTCCCCCAGTGCATCTCTGCCAGGACTGAGACACGCACAGTTCCCCCAGTGCATCTCTGCCAGGAATGAGACACACGCACAGCTCCCCAGTGCATCTCTGTGTAATGGCTGCCCTTCTGCTGGCTCTTTGGAGAGGGAGAATGATGGAGAGTGACTCCAGCCTATCACCCCCATAGCATAAGGACTAGGACTATAGACAGGGCCCCTGTCTTATATATATTAGGGCATTTTCGTGTCATTTTCCTTAAAGTAGGGCTTATGAATTTAAGTTAGGGGATAGATATATAAGTATTAGTCATGATTTGCTCATTTGCCAACATGCTGGGATATTTTCCATGGAGCTATGCATATTGTGGGCTCCGTAGGCCTTAAACGAGACAGACTCCATTTTGCTTTCTGCCCGGTAGCTCGAGAAGGCTTTCTAGGTCAAATGTAGTGTTTTAGTTTCAAGCTGTTGTTCGCTTGGAGAGAACTGGTTCAGGCTGACCCTTATCGAAGGAATGTATTTTTCTCCACTCCGAAGACACAACTTCAGGCCGGCCGGCTGGGAAAGTGTCCTTGGTACGGGGAGGTACAAGAATTTGGTGGGCGGCAGGTTACTGGCCGTGAATTTCCATGAAGGAACGGGCTTTGATATTAGCGAAGGTGTTAGTCAGTTTGTCAGTTAGTCCGTAGGCGGCACCTAGCCGTTAGCATCTCTGCCATTACTCATCTCATGGCGGACAGTTGCCATCTTTGAAGTCCGAGAAAGATTAAGACCAAAACTCTCTGAGAAAGACTGAGCGAGAATTAGCACGGAGCGCACTGATACAGAGAGAGAAAGAGGCGGTATCTAATAATCAGCAAGGTTCCGGTGTCCTGAAGGGAAGCAGACGAGGTTGAGCCTAGCGGTGCAGACGTGTACTTGTGACGGCTGGGGTGTGACTGCAAGGCGAGCCAGGATACAGAGAGGAGAAGGGAACCTAGATGACTGCCGAGCCCAAACTTCACATTAATCAGGTGACGTCCGACCAGCTCTAATAGAACGTGCACTCTAATCTTTAGCTTTTTCTTTGCAGAAGTTATGTTGCATAGTAATGTGATTTGTGTCTACTGTTAATAAATATCCTAATTCTTATGGAATTATCGTGTGCCTCATGTTCATGTTCAATCTTGGTAAATGTATCTCCTAGCCGAGCGTTGTTTATGTGAGCGGATGTGAAATCCCGATCAGGTAAATAGTGATCGAACAAAGAGGGAGTGAGTGGACCTTTGATGCCAAGAATAGGAGGTACACCATATAATTTGGGAACCGTATCAAACGTCATTATTATAGTTTTATCCCGAGTAGGTAACTGAGATATTATCCTGATGATTGTTCATAGGAATGTGGTCGTCGTTGATATACGGCGTTAGTGAGAACACTGGGGAGGATTATCAGTGCCGATACCCACAGGATTGTGGCTTGAATAAGTGAGAGCGCTAGGAGGTCGAACTAGCGTGTAGTTTCGCAGGATTGCGAACAGTTTGGAAAAGGGAGCATTGGGTTCTGCAGGCCCATGTGTAGACGCACCGGATTGTGTGTCAGATCTGCCCTAGGGTAGACCGGTCTGGGTCAGGGTGGCCGCGAGACCAACTGATGTGAATAAGATATTGTAGAAAATCTATGTATATTCCCCATCCTTAGGTACGACCTATATATATATATCCGTACATCTATCCATTGTGAATACTGTCTAAGGAGGGAAGGTGAGTACGTTTTGGCTGGGTCATAGGGGCCCCTGGGGGCTGATCCCATTTCAACGGAAAATCCAGCCATAACATCTGGCGTCACGAACTGTTTACGAAGCCTGTGTGCATTGTATTGTTTTAATCTTGTTGGTTTGCGCTCGGCTTGTACGTATATAATTTTGTTTATAATTGTGTATATAACTTTGTTGTGTCATTATGTTTGCGAAAAAATCATCGTCGGTTTTCAAGTTACCGATTCAGATTCCCGGCTGGGAATGTACCCCTTACGAGGCTTTGGCCCGTGAGTGGGCCGATTCTACTGGTTTGAGTGAAAATTGGTCTTCATGCTTGGAGCAGGCGGAGCCTGCCGATGTGGTGTCGTGCTTGCAGAAAGCGCCAGTAGTGAAGGGTGATGAGCTTCCTATTTTAGGACGCAGAGGTTGGATTGTTCTTAATGCATATAGAATACTGCATGAGAGGTTTGTACAGCTACAAAAGCAGTTTAAAGACATGGAGGGACAGTGTGTTGAGTTGCAAAATGCGCATACTCTTTTACGTTGTCAAAATAAATTGCTTGCCGATAAACTTGAAACATATCAGACCATTGCCGAAAGAGCTGCGGTCCGTATTGCACGATATAAGTATAAACATCGTCGTGGTCGTGTATCTACACGCAAAGTGCGTATGGTTGTAGCAAAAGCTGGAATGGATTGGAACCCCGATGAGTGGGACGGTAATATCTGGGATTCTCATACTTCTGACTCCTCGGCAGAGGAGGGTGACAAGCGCGAGTCTTCTCGCTCCGGACGTGATTGTAAATCTGCTTCATGTACTGATCTAGGTCCTGTTAGTGACCATGCTCGTTCTTCCCGTTCGGATGACGTAGCTTGCCCTGATTGCCATACTAAATCTAAGATGAGGGCTTCCTCTGAAGCTCTTCCTGAAGTTTCTGCTCACCCTGTGTTTCGACGTAAACTACAACAAGCCCCTGGTAACCCGGCTGGTATAGCTCTAGATTGTATTGAAGATTTTACTCAGCAGGAAGTTAGTGACATTTTACAACGATTTCGACAACGGCCTGGTGAGGCCTTGCTTACCTGGATGGTGCGTCTTTATGAACTTGGCGCTGCCGGTATTTTTCTTGATGCTGTTGATTGCTTACGGTTTTGCTCTTTAAGTTCTGATTCTACGATTCAAGATCATTTTCGAAACTATAATGGTGCTGGTCAAATTACTTTGCTCCAGCTTGCGTCTGACGGCTGTAATCATAAATATCCAACTGAATCTGATTGGCCCACTGATGAGAAACCGTGGTACACTTTGCGCGATGCGTCGCAACGTTTAAAGGAGGAAGTCATGAAAACTGCTATCTTTCTTAGTACTGCTGATAGGTTATTGGATGGTCTTTTAACATCTTCTGTGCGCAATCGCATTATCCGCTCTTCTCCTGTTGCTTACAAGCAGGTCATGATGACATTATTGATTAACCAAACTGGCAATCCTTTGTCTGCTGTGCTTGAGTCTGTTCGTCAGCTTGGTGAGCTGGGTGAATGGTTTAAACCTGAAAGACAATCTCGACCTGAGGGTCGTACTGGTGGGGACTATAAGTTCTCTAGACGTGACATGTTTCTTGCTCTCATTGCTGATGGTGTCAAAAGGGAAGACATTGACGGTGAGCCTAATAATCGCCTATGGGACATGTTTCGTAAGCGTGGTTTGGATCGGAAGGAGGGTGCCCGTCGTGTGCGAAAGAATGAGTATGATCGTGGTTCGGATGACAGTGGTGATGAGAAGCGACGTGTGAATTCTGATCGCAATGATGATCGGCGTTATGAACGTGATGGATCCCCTCATCGTAATGACGGGAGGGGGAGAGAGGATGATCGTGAGAGGGGGAGAGATGAGCGTGTTTCTAACAGACGAAAAGATGAAAGGAGTTATTCCCCTGACATGAGAAAGAGAGAGGATCGTAACAGACTTTCTGACCGTAATTCACAACTTTTTGAACATGACACTAATCCGTTTCGTACTGGAGACGGATATGAACAAGAAATATTGATACCAAAGAAAACTGAGAGCATTTACCCTGATTTGTCTTGGTTGACGGAACGCGGGAAAAAGGACTAGGAAATAGGTCAAGCTCCGGTACGCAAGTGGGCTCACAGAGATAACAGACCCTATATAGATATTGAGATTTTTTGGAAACATCGTAATATCCAAAGGGCCCGAGCATTAGTTGATACTGGGGCGGAGGCCACTTTAATTCATGGTAAGTCGAAAAAATGTCATGGACAGTCTTTTACAATTACTGGTTTGGGTGGTAAAGAGACACCCGCAGTTCAAACTGCACTCGAAATTAAAATTGGTAGAATTCCTCGTAGAGAATACTCTGTGTTGGTTGTGCCACTTTTGGAATTCATAATTGGAATTGACATTTTGAAAGGAATGACTTTGCATCTGGATGATGGTTGTTATCAATTTGGAACTGGACAGTACATTTCGACCAGACCCGTACGGGTTGGCCGCTTACGAATGCCACCTATTAAAATACCTTTGGCCACGAAGGTGGTTTGTCAGAAGCAGTATCGTATCCCAGGTGGTCATGAAGAGATTACTGCTACTATTCAGGATTTGGTTGACGCGGGAGTCATTAATCCGGTCACATCTGCTTGGAATAATCCCGTTTGGCCCGTGCGCAAAAGTGACAATTCTTGGCGCATGACTGTTGATTATCGAGAACTGAATAAAAATACACCTAAATTGACTGTTGCAGTGCCTGACATTGTCACGCTGATTCAAAGAATTCAAAAGCATCCAGGTACATGGTATGCTTCTATTGACATTGCTAATGCATTCTTTTCAATTCCGATTGCCCCCGAATGTCAGGAACAATTCAGTTTTACATGGAATGGACGTCAAATGACGTTCCGGAGTCTTCCTCAAGGCTATATACGTAGTCCTACGATCTGTCACCGGCTGGTGGCGGAGCATTTGTCTGAAGTGCCTACGAATCCACAAGTTCAGGTGTGTCATTATATTGACGACATTTTGATTCAAGGTGAATCGCAAGACCAGGTACAGTCCCATTTAGATCAGATCATTGACTGTTTGCGAGCGAAAGGCTGGGAAATTAATCCCGACAAATTACAAACTCCATCCCAAAATGTGAAATTTTTAGGTATTAATTGGCATGAGGGTCACAGAGAAGTGATCCCACAAGTAAAGCGTAAAATACTTGATTTTGCAGTTCCCAGAAACAGGAAAGAGGCTCAATGCTTTATTGGTTTGTTTGGATTTTGGCGTCAGCATATTCCCCATTTGAGTCAAATCTTGGCTCCATTGTATCGAGTTACCCGTAAAAAGAATGCGTTTGAATGGGGTGAACCTCAACAGACTGCCTTTAATTTGGCTAAAGAAGCTATTCAGTATGCTTTGGATTTGTGGCCCGTGAGTGAAGGTGATGTGGATTTGAATGTGTCCGTGGAAGGCTTGTATGCCAATTGGAGTTTGTGGCAAAAGCAGGGCAGACAAAAAGTGCCATTAGGTTTTTGGACCAAAAAATTACCCGAGGCTGGTGAGCGTTACTCACCTTTTGAAAAACAGTTGCTTGCTTGTTATTGGGCTCTGGTGGATACCGAGCAATTGACCCTAGGCCATGCTGTGATTTTGAGGCCTGAAATTCCCATTATGCAGTGGGTTTTGAGTTCACCGAAGTCTCACCGAATTGGACATGCTCAGGAGGCTAGTGTGATTAAATGGAAATGGTACATTCAGGACAGGGCACGTGTGGGTCCGAAAGGTGTGGCGGTTTTACATGAGCGAGTGGCGCAGGCGCCCTCCAATGAGACTGAAAGTGAGTGTTCGGTTCCCGTGGTGCAGGAGTCTCCCGTGAAGTGGGGTAAATCATTTGATGATCTGTCCGTGGAGGATAGAAAACATGTGTGGTTTACGGATGGTTCTGCGAAGTTCATTGGTGACAAAAGACATTGGAAAGCTGTTTCATTCAACCCGATTACGCAGAAATTGTTAAGCACAACTGGAGATGGTAAGAGTAGTCAATATGCTGAACTCTATGCAGTTTACCAAGTTTTGAAACAGGAACTACCTGGCACATGTCATATTTTCACTGATTCCTGGTCCACTGCGAATGGACTGGCGGTATCGTTACCAACATGGCATTCTCATAATTGGGAATTGCATTCCAAAGAATTATGGGGTAAAGAACTGTGGCAAGAAATTTGGGAGTTGCTCCCGCAGAGTACTGTAACAATCTTTCACGTGGATGCTCACACTCCGATTGACTCCCTTGACAAATTTTTCCATAACATTGCAGATGAAAAGTCTAAAATTGCTGAGGCAGTGGTGGACATGCAGGATTCTGATTTGGCGGGATTGGAGAAGTGGGCCCATCAAAAAGCAGGACATTTTGGAGAGAAAGCCACTAGCAGGTGGGCTGCCGATAGAGGAATTCATATTCCTTTTTCCTTAATAAAAGATGTCATTCTACATTGTCCCATTTGTCAGCATTCTAGGAAAAAAGAGGTGCCTCAGATTGTTCGAGGACACTTACATCGAGGTAAATTGCCCGCCCAAATTTGTCAGATTGACTATATTGGTCCGCTCCCTATGAGCAGAAATTGTCAATATATTTGTACAGTGGTTGACACTTATAGTGGCCTTTTGGTCGCTTTCCCTTGTAAGAACGCTACCCAAGTGAATACCATTAAGACCCTGGAGCTGATTATTTTGTACTATGGTGTCCCATTCCAAATTCAATCAGATAATGCATCCCACTTTCGTGGAAGATTGGTGCAGGAATTCTGTGTGGAAAATAATATTGATTGGGTGTTTCATATTCCATATTACCCACAGGCTTCAGGACTGATTGAGAGGATGAATGGCTTGTTGAAAGAACAGTTGCGCAAGTTGACTGATGACCGTTATAGCCAGTGGAGAGATGTCCTACTTCAAGCTTTATTGATTTTAAATAATCGCCCTTTGTTACATGCTGAATCTCCTTTGATGCGTTTGTTTCCTCCAAATGTTGATGCGAAACCTAATTCTGTATTGAACACTGTTATGTATTGGGAAATTACCCCCGGTGCTTTGGCTCCATGTAGAGCGACCCCAGGTTCTGCAGGCCTCGACCTGCATGCTTTAAATGATGCTAAATTTCCAGGAAAGGATCGAATCATTGTTGAAACTGGCATTGGTGTCTGTATACCTGCCGGTAGCTTTGGATTAATTGCCCCTAGATCTGGTCTGGCCCTGAAAGGTGTACAAGTGCTCGGAGGAGTAATTGACAGTGATTATCAGGGAGAGATTAAGGTTCTCCTGCTTAATAGCAGTGAGACGGATTTGTTCATTAAGAAGTCTGACCGTGTTGCTCAGTTACTGATTATGCCTGTCTTCAGTGGTGAGATAAAAAAAGGCTCTGCCCCAACGTTGCTAACTGTGCGAGGACAAAAAGGCTTCGGATCGTCTGATCTTCCTGGAGCTAAGATATGGGTGCAATCGCCTAAAAATCCTCCTGAACAGGCTGATATTATTGCGACCGGTCATGACAACACCGTTTTGGTGATGAAGCCAGGGAAAGATGGCTGGGAAGCTGTCCCAGCTGATAAATGTTACTTACGAGAATGATTAAGGTCTGTGTTTGTATTTTTTCAGATCATTCTCTGGACTGCTGCTGCAGGATGTGTCGGCGCTGGACTCCTTTTGGCCTGCTACGCCGGGAGAGGAGAGGATCCACCGACGCTGGTTGATGGGATAATCCGAGCCCCGCGGTCTGCGTGGGTTACATCGTCCAACTTCTGGATTACACTCGCAAAGCGGGTGACAAACTCTCCGCATTTCTGTCTTACCCCTATGAAATCTGTTACTGACATTTTAGCGACCTGTTTGGTTGCTGTCCCTGCATCTACCGAGACTTTGCGACACATTTTTAATATTTCAAATGCCCGACCTAATGTTATCTTGGGCGATTTTGCGGCTCACGAATTCTGCCCCTTATGTACTGCTCTTCCAGACCTTGATATTGCTATTCATTCCCGTATTACAACTTTTAATATTACCCCTGGAGATTTGTGTTTCATTATGACTTGTGACCCTAAGGCTATTACTGAGTGCTTGAAGCTAAAGCTCCAGGCCGATACTTCTTTTTCACCTCATCAACGATTGCTATGTTCAAAGAGACTTCCGAATTCATGTCTTTCAGTGAAAAACAATATGACTTGTAAACGTTTATTAGTAGCCACTAGCCATTATCGTTCAATGTTACTGCCAGCTGGATGGCTATTTTCCTGCGGGAATTCATCTTGGCCCTATATTCCTGCAAATATTTCTGGTGGCCCATGTGCCATCACTAGATTGAGTTTGTTAATGTTTTCCTCACATCCTACTTCACATTCCCGTATTGTACGTGATTCGATGTCATTGCATGAAGATTGTGATTCCTCTGTTCATCTCTATTCCAGATCAGAGTACCTTGGTTTAGCTTTTTCTATCATTGGAGTGCCTGCATTGGCCGTTTATTATGCCAAAACAATCGGCAAAATGGCCTGCTGGATGGTTAAGTCCATTAACCAAACTTCCACTGTTTTATCTGACCTCTTATTAGATGCCCAAGGTGAACGTAGAGCTATTTTGCAAAACAGGGCCGCCATTGATTATCTCCTGCTGAAACATGGACATGAATGTTCTGATTTTGAAGGTCTGTGCTGTTTTAACTTGTCTGACCATTCTAAAGCTATCCAATCCCATATTGACAAACTCCACGACTTGACTGCAGAAATTAGACAACATATAGATCAGGGTTTCTTTGACTGGCTTTTTAATTGGCTGCCTGACTTGCATTCCTTACGACAGATTTTAGGGGGGGTTATTGTCGCTATTTGTATCCTGATAGCTATTTGTTGCTTTATTCAGTGCATCCCTTCCTTGCTCCAATTTTTTAGACTTAGTAAGGGTCGTAGATCAGTTAATTGTGTTTCCTATTATTCTTCTACTGATGTTAGTTCCATTTAGTTTGTGGTTAATAGACTGGAGTCAAGGGGTGTAATGTAATGGCTGCCCTTCTGCTGGCTCTTTGGAGAGGGAGAATGATGGAGAGTGACTCCAGCCTATCACCCCCATAGCATAAGGACTAGGACTATAGACAGGGCCCCTGTCTTATATATATTAGGGCATTTTCGTGTCATTTTCCTTAAAGTAGGGCTTATGAATTTAAGTTAGGCGATAGATATATAAGTATTAGTCATGATTTGCTCATTTGCTAACATGCTGGGATATTTTCCATGGAGCTATGCATATTGTGGGCTCCGTAGGCCTTAAACGAGACAGACTCCATTTTGCTTTCTGCCCGGTAGCTCGAGAAGGCTTTCTAGGTCAAATGTAGTGTTTTAGTTTCAAGCTGTTGTTCGCTTGGAGAGAACCGGTTCAGGCTGACCCTTATCGAAGGAATGTATTTTTCTCCACTCCGAAGACACAACTTCAGGCCGGCCGGCTGGGAAAGTGTCCTTGGTACGGGGAGGTACAAGAATTTGGTGGGCGGCAGGTTACTGGCCGTGAATTTCCATGAAGGAACGGGCTTTGATATTAGCGAAGGTGTTAGTCAGTTTGTCAGTTAGTCCGTAGGCGGCACCTAGCCGTTAGCATCTCTGCCATTACTCATCTCATGGCGGACAGTTGCCATCTTTGAAGTCCGAGAAAGATTAAGACCAAAACTCTCTGAGAAAGACTGAGCGAGAATTAGCGCGGAGCGCACTGATACAGAGAGAGAAAGAGGCGGTATCTAATAATCAGCAAGGTTCCGGTGTCCTGAAGAGAAGCAGACGAGGTTGAGCCTAGCGGTGCAGACGTGTACTTGTGACGGCTGGGGTGTGACTGCAAGGCGAGCCAGGATACAGAGACGAGAAGGGAACCTAGATGACTGCCGAGCCCAAACTTCACATTAATCAGGTGACGTCCGACCAGCTCTAATAGAACGTGCACTCTAATCTTTACCTTTTTCTTTGCAGAAGTTATGTTGCATAGTAATGTGATTTGTGTCTACTGTTAATAAATATCCTAATTCTTATGGAATTATCGTGTGCCTCATGTTCATGTTCAATCTTGGTAAATGTATCTCCTAGCCGAGCGTTGTTTATGTGAGCAGATGTGAAATCCCGATCAGGTAAATAGTGATCGAACAAAGAGGGAGTGAGTGGACCTTTGATGCCAAGAATAGGAGGTACACCATATAATTTGGGAACCGTATCAAACGTCATTATTATAGTTTTATCCCGAGTAGGTAACTGAGATATTATCCTGATGATTGTTCATAGGAATGTGGTCGTCGTTGATATACGGCGTTAGTGAGAACACTGGGGAGGATTACCAGTGCCGATACCCACAGGATTGTGGCTTGAATAAGTGAGAGCGCTAGGAGGTCGAACTAGCGTGTAGTTTCGCAGGATTGCGAACAGTTTGGAAAAGGGAGCATTGGGTTCTGCAGGCCCATGTGTAGACGCACCGGATTGTGTGTCAGATCTGCCCTAGGGTAGACCGGTCTGGGTCAGGGTGGCCGCGAGACCAACTGATGTGAATAAGATATTGTAGAAAATCTATGTATATTCCCCATCCTTAGGTACGACCTATATATATATATCCATTGTGAATACTGTCTAAGGAGGGAAGGTGAGTACGTTTTGGCTGGGTCATAGGGGCCCCTGGGGGCTGATCCCATTTCAACGGAAAATCCAGCCATAACACTCTGTCAGGACTGAGACACACGCACAGCTCCCCCAGTTCATCTCTGCCAGGACTGAGACACCCACACAGCTCCCCACTGCATTTCTGTCAGGACTGTGACAAACGCACAACTCCCCCCTGCATCTCTGCCATGACAGAGACACATGCACAGCTCCACCTGTGCATCTCTGCCAGGACTGAGAAACACGCACAGCTCCACCTGTGCATCTCTGCCAGGACTGAGAAACACGCACAGCTCCAACTCTGCATCTCTGTCACAGCTAAGACACAAGCACAGTTCCCCCAGTGCATCTCTGCCAGGAATGAGACACACGCACAGCTCCCCCTGTGCATCTCTGTCAGGACTGAGACACGCGCACAGCTCCCCCATTGCATCTCTTTGGGGACTGAGACACACGCACAGCTCCCCCATTGCATCTCTGTGAGGACTGAGACACCATCACAGCTCCCCTAGTTCATCTTTGCCAGGACTGACACACCCACACAGCTCCCCACTGCATCTCTGCCAGGACTGAGACACACGCACAGCTCCACCACTGCATCTCTGCCAGGACTGAGACACGCACAGTTCTCCCAGTGCATCTCTGTCAGGACTGAGACACAAGCACAGCTCCACCACTGCATCTCTGCCAGGACTGAGAAACACGCACAGCTCCCTCAGTGTATCTCCGCCAGGACTGAGACACACGCACAGCTCCCCCAGTGCATCTCTGCCAGGACTGAGACACGCACAGTTCTCCCAGTGCATCTCTGTCAGGACTGAGACACAAGCACAGCTCCACCACTGCATCTCTGCCAGGACTGAGACACACGCACAGCTCCACCACTGCATCTCTGCCAGGACTGAGACACGCACAGTTCTCCCAGTGCATCTCTGTCAGGACTGAGACACAAGCACAGCTCCACCACTGCATCTCTGCCAGGACTGAGAAACACGCACAGCTCCCTCAGTGTATCTCCGCCAGGACTGAGACACACGCACAGCACACCCAGTGCATCTCTGCCAGGAATGAGACACACGCACAGCTCCCTCAGTGTATCTCTGCCAGGACTGAGAAACACGCACAGCTCCCTCAGTGTATCTCCGCCAGGACTGAGACACAAGCACAGCTCCCCACTGCATTTCTGTCAGGACTGTGACAAACGCACAACTCCCCCCTGCATCTCTGCCATGACAGAGACACATGCACAGCTCCACCTGTGCATCTCTGCCAGGACTGAGAAACACGCACAGCTCCACCTGTGCATCTCTGCCAGGACTGAGAAACACGCACAGCTCCAACTCTGCATCTCTGTCACGGCTAAGACACAAGCACAGTTCCCCCAGTGCATCTCTGCCAGGAATGAGACACACGCACAGCTCCCCCTGTGCATCTCTGTCAGGACTGAGACACGCGCACAGCTCCCCCATTGCATCTCTTTGGGGACTGAGACACACGCACAGCTCCCCCATTGCATCTCTGTGAGGACTGAGACACCATCACAGCTCCCCTAGTTCATCTTTGCCAGGACTGACACACCCACACAGCTCCCCACTGCATCTCTGCCAGGACTGAGACACACGCACAGCTCCACCACTGCATCTCTGCCAGGACTGAGACACGCACAGTTCTCCCAGTGCATCTCTGTCAGGACTGAGACACAAGCACAGCTCCACCACTGCATCTCTGCCAGGACTGAGAAACACGCACAGCTCCCTCAGTGTATCTCCGCCAGGACTGAGACACACGCACAGCTCCCCCAGTGCATCTCTGCCAGGACTGAGACACGCACAGTTCTCCCAGTGCATCTCTGTCAGGACTGAGACACAAGCACAGCTCCACCACTGCATCTCTGCCAGGACTGAGAAACACGCACAGCTCCCTCAGTGTATCTCCGCCAGGACTGAGACACACACACAGCTCCCCCAGTGCATCTCCGCCAGGACTGAGACACATGCACAGCTCCCCCACTGCATCTCTGTCAGGACTGAGACACATGCGCAGCTCCCTCAGCGCATTTCATCAAGGACTGAGACACACGCGCAGCTCCCCAGTGCATCTCTGCCATGACAGAGACACATGCACAGCTCCCCCAGTGCATCTCTGCCAGGGCTGAGACACACACACAGCTCCCCCCTGCATCTCTGTCAGGACTGAAACACACACACAGCTCCCCCAGTGCATCTCTGCCATGACAGAGAAACACGCACGGCTCCCCAAGTGCCTCTCTGTCAGGACTGAGACACATGCACAGCTCCCTCAGCGCATTTCATCAAGGACTAAGACACACGCGCAGCTCCCCAGTGCATCTGGCCAGGACTGAGACACATGCGCAGCTCCCCCAGCGGATTTCATCAATGACTGAGGCACACGCGCTGCTCCCCCAGTGCATCTCTGCCAGGACTGAGACACTCGCACAGCTCCCCCAGTCCATCTCCTCCAGGACTGAGTCACAAGCACAGCTCCCCCAGTGCATCTCCGCCAGGACTGAGACACATGCACAGCTCCCCCACTGCATGTCTGTCAGGACTGAGACACATGCGCATCTCCCTCAGCGCATTTCATCAAGGACAGAGACACACGCGCAGCTCCCCCAGTGCATCTCTGTCAGGACTGAGACACACGCACAGCTCCCCCAGTGCATCTCCGCCTGTACTGAGACACACGCACAGCTCCCCCAGTGCATCTCCGCCAGGACTGGGACACCCACACACAGCTCCCCCAGTGCATCTACGCCAGGACTGAGACACACGCACAGCTCCCCCAGTGCATCTCTGTCAGGAGTGGGACACACGCACATATACCCAAGTGCCTCTCCACCGGACTGAGACATAAGCACAGCTCCACCAGTGCATCTCTGTCAGGACTGAGACACACGCACAGCTCCCCCAGTGCATCTCCGCCAGGACTGAGACACATGCACAGCTCCCCCAGTGCATCTCCGCCAGGACTGAGACACCCACACACACCTCCCCCAGTGCATCTACTCCAGGACTGAGACACACGCACAGCTCCCCCAGTGCATCTCTGTCAGGAGTGGGACACACGCACATATACCCGAGTGCATCTCCACCAGGACTGAGACACAAGCACAGCTCCACCAGTGCATCTCTGTCAGGACTGAGACACACGCACAGCTCCCCCAGCGCATCTCATCAAGGACTGAGACACACGCACACGTCCCCCACTGCATCTCTGCCAGGACTGAGACACACGTGCAGCTCCCCCAGTGTATGTCTGCCAGGAGTGAGACACACACGCAGCTCCCCCAGTGCATCTCTGTCAGGACCGAGACACAAGTACTGCTCCATCAGTGCATCTCCGTCAGGCCTGGGATACACACTCAGCTCCCCCACTGCATCTCTGTCAGGACTGAGACACATGCGCAGCTCCCCCAGTGCATCTCTGCCGGACTGAGACACAAGCACAGCTCCACCAGTGCCTCTCTGTCAGGACTGAGACACATGCACAGCTCCCCCACTGCATCTCTGTCAGGACTGTGACACATGCACGGCTCCCCTAGTGCATCTCTGTCAGGACTGTGACACACGCACAGCTCCCCCAGTGCATCTCTGTCAGGACTGAGACACGCACAGCTCCCCCAGTGCATCTCTGTCAGGACTGAGACACGCACAGTTCCCCCAGTGCATCTCTGTCAGGACTGAGACACAAGCACAGCTCCCCAAGTGCATCTCTGTCAGGATTGAGACACAAGCACAGCTCCCCCAGTGCATCTCTGTCAGGACTGAGACACGCACAGTTCCCCCAGTGCATCTCTGTCAGGACTGAGACACGCACAGTTCCCCCAGTGCATCTCTGTCAGGACTGAGACACAAGCACAGCTCCCCCAGTGCATCTCTGTCAGGACTAAGACACAAGCACAGCTCCCCCTCTGCATCTCTGTCAGGACTAAGACACGCACAGTTCCCCCAGTGCATCTCTGTCAGGACTGAGACAAGAGCACAGCTCCCCCAGTGCATCTCGGTCAGGACTGAGACACAAGCACAGCTCCCCCAGTGCATCTCTGTCAGGACTGAGACACACGCACAGCTCCCCCAGTGCATCTCCGCCAGGACTGAGTCACAAGCACAGCTCCCCCAGTGCATCTCCGCCAGGACTGAGACATGCACAGCTCCCCCACTGCATGTCTGTCAGGATTGAGACACATGCGGAGCTCCCTCAGCGCATTTCATCAAGGACTGAGACACACGCGCAGCTCCCCAGTGCATCTCTGTCAGGACTGAGACACACGCACAGCTCCCTCAGTGCATCTCAGCCAGGACTGAGACACACGCACAGCTCCCCCAGTGCATCTCCGCCAGGACTGAGACACCCACACACAGCTCCCCCACTGCATCTACGCCAGGACTGAGACACACGCACAGCTCCCCCAGTGCATCTCTGTCAGGAGTGGGACACATGCACATATACCCAAGTGCCTCTCCACCAGGACTGAGACATAAGCACAGCTCCACCAGTGCATCTCTGTCAGGACTGAGACACACGCACAGCTCCCCCAGTGCATCTCCGCCAGGACTGAGACACATGCACAGCTCCCCCAGTGCATCTCCGCCAGTACTGAGACACCCACACACAGCTCCCCCAGTTCATCTACTCCAGGACTGAGACACACGCACAGCTCCCCCAGTGCATCTCTGTCAGGAGTGGGACACACGCACATATACCCGAGTGCATCTCCACCAGATGTGAGACACAAGCACAGCTCCACCAGTGCATCTCTGTCAGGACTGAGACACACGCACAGCTCCCCCAGCGCATCTCATCAAGGACTGAGACACACGCACACGTCCCCCACTGCATCTCTGCCAGGACTGAGACACACGTGCAGCTCCCCCAGTGTATGTCTGCCAGGAGTGAGACACACACGCAGCTCCCCCAGTGCATCTCTGTCAAGACCGAGACACAAGTACTGCTCCATCAGTGCATCTCCGTCAGGCCTGGGATACACACTCAGCTCCCCCACTGCATCTCTGTCAGGACTGAGACACATGCGCAGCTCCCCCAGTGCATCTCTGCCAGGACTGAGACACAAGCACAGCTCCACCAGTGCCTCTCTGTCAGGACTGAGACACATGCACAGCTCCCCCACTGCATCTCTGTCAGGACTGTGACACTTGCACGGCTCCCCTAGTGCATCTCTGTCAGGACTGTGACACACGCACAGCTCCCCCAGTGCATCTCTGTCAGGACTGAGACACGCACAGCTCCCCCAGTGCATCTCTGTCAGGACTGAGACACGCACAGTTCCCCCAGTGCATCTCTGTCAGGACTGAGACACAAGCACAGCTCCCCCAGTGCATCTCTGTCAGGACTGAGACGCAAACACAGCTCCCCCAGTGCATCTCTGTCAGGACTGAGACACGCACAGTTCCCCCAGTGCATCTCTGTCAGGACTGAGACACACACAGTTCCCCCAGTGCATCTCTGTCAGGACTGAGACACAAGCACAGCTCCCCTAGTGCATCTCTGTCAGGACTAAGACACAAGCACAGCTCCCCCTCTGCATCTCTGTCAGGACTAAGACACGCACAGTTCCCCCAGTGCATCTCTGTCAGGACTTCGACACAAGCACAGCTCCCCCAGTGCATCTCGGTCAGGACTGAGACACAAGCACAGCTCCCCCAGTGCATCTCTGTCAGGACTGAGACACACGCACAGCTCCTTCAGTGCATCTCTGTCAGGACTGAGAAACAAGCACAGCTCCCCCAGTGCATCTCTGTCGGGCTCAAAATTCCACGGAGTCGACAATTCTCGCTCCGGTGCCTACTCGACTCACGGGGTCACACTCTGCGACTCTGGGCAATAGCTTGCTTAATCTCCACTACGGCCCCTCGCGGCGGGATGCCTGGCTTTCACCTTGTGGATACCCGGCCGGGGTATCTCACAGGGGAATACCAGGACGGGTTCCCTAAGCAAGCGCCTTGAGACCCCTGGGTTAAAGTGTTGCGCTATATAAATCGAAACACATTTACATTTACATCTCTGTCAGGACTGTGACACACGCACAGCTCCCCCTCTGCATCTCTGTCAGGACTGAGACACAAGCACAGCTCCCCCAGTGCATCTCTATCAGGACTGAGACACACGCGCAGCTCCCCCAGTGCATCTCTATCAGAACTGAGACACACGTGCAGCTCCCCCAGTGCATCTCTGTCAGGACTGTGACACACGCACAGCTCCCCCAGTGCATCTCTGTCAGGACTGAGACACGCACAGCTCCCCCTGTGCATCTCTGTCAGGACTGAGACACGCACAGACAGTTCCCCCAGTGCATCTCTGTCAGGACTGAGACATGCACAGTTCCCCCAGTGCATCTCTGTCAGGACTGAGACACAAGCACAGCTCCCCCAGTGCATCTCTGTCAGGACTGAAACACGCACAGTTCCCCCAGTGCATCTCTGTCAGGACTGAGACACACGCACAGCTCCCCCAGTGCATCTCTGCCAGGACTGAGACACACGTGTAGCTCCCTCAGTGCATCTCTGTCAGAACTGAGACACGCACACCTCCCCCAGTGCATGTCTGTCAGGACTGAGACACGCACAGTGCCCCCAGTGCATCTCTGTCAGAACTGAGACACACGCACAGCTCCCCCACTGCATCTCTGTCAGGACTGTGACACACGCACAGCTCCCCCTCTGCATCTCTGTCAGGACTGTGACACACGCACAGCTCCCCCTCTGCATCTCTGTCAGGACTGAGACACAAGCACAGCTCCCCCAGTGCATCTCTATCAGGACTGAGACACACGCGCAGCTCCCCCAGTGCATCTCTATCAGGACTGAGACACACGTGCAGCTCCCCCAGTGCATCTCTGTCAGGACTGTGACACACGCACAGCTCCCCCAGTGCATCTCTGTCAGGACTGAGACACGCACAGCTCCCCCTGTGCATCTCTGTCAGGACTGAGACACGCACAGCTCCCCCTGTGCATCTCTGTCAGGACTGAGACACGCACAGTTCCCCCAGTGCATCTCTGTCAGGACTGAGACACGCACAGTTCCCCCAGTGTATCTCTGTCAGGACTGAGACACAAGCACAGCTCCATCAGTGCCTCTCTGTCAGGACTGAGACACATGCACAGCTCCCCCACTGCATCTCTGTCAGGACTGTGACACATGCACGGCTCCCCTAGTGCATCTCTGTCAGGACTGTGACACACACACAGCTCCCCCAGTGCATCTCTGTCAGGACTGAGACTCGCACAGCTCCCCCAGTGCATCTCTGTCAGGACTGAGACACGCACAGTTCCCCCAGTGCATCTCTGTCAGGACTGAGACACAAGCACAGCTCCCCCAGTGCATCTCTGTCAGGACTGAGACACGCACAGTTCCCCCAGTGCATCTCTGTCGGGACTAAGACACAAGCACAGCTCCCCCTCTGCATCTCTGTCAGGACTAAGACACGCACAGTTCCCCCAGTGCATCTCTGTCAGGACTGAGACACAAGCACAGCTCCCCCAGTGCATCTCGGTCAGGACTGAGACACAAGCACAGCTCCCCCAGTGCATCTCTGTCAGGACTGAGACACACGCACAGCTCCTCCAGTGCATCTCTGTCAGGACTGAGACACAAGCACAGCTCCCCCAGTGCATCTCTGTCAGGACTGAGACACGCACAGTTCCCCCAGTGAATCTCCGCCAGGACTGAGATACAGGCATATCTCCCCCACTGCATCTCTGTCAGGACTGTGACACACGCACAGCTCCCCCTCCGCATCTCTGTCAGGACTGTGACACACGCACAGCTCCCCCTCTGCATCTCTGTCAGGACTGAGACACAAGCACAGCTCCCCCAGTGCATCTCTATTAGGACTGAGACACACGCGCAGCTCCCCCAGTGCATCTCTATCAGGACTGAGACACACGTGCAGCTCCCCCAGTGCATCTCTGTCAGGACTGTGACACACGCACAGCTCCCCCAGTGCATCTCTGTCAGGACTGAGACACGCACAGCTCCCCCTGTGCATCTCTGTCAGGACTGAGACACGCACAGTTCCCCCAGTGCATCTCTGTCAGGACTGAGACATGCACAGTTCCCCCAGTGAATCTCTGTCAGGACTGAGACACACGCACAGCTCCCCCAGTGCATGTCTGTCAGGACTGAGACACGCACAGTACCCCCAGTGCATCTCTGTCAGAACTGAGACACACGCACGGCTCCCCCACTGCATCTCTGTCAGGACTGTGACACACGCACAGCTCCCCCTCTGCATCTCTGTCAGGACTGTGACACACGCACAGCTCCCCCTCTGCATCTCTGTCAGGACTGAGACACAAGCACAGCTCCCCCAGTGCATCTCTATCAGGACTGAGACACACGCGCAGCTCCCCCAGTGCATCTCTATCAGGACTGAGACACACGTGCAGGTCCCCCAGTGCATCTCTGTCAGGACTGTGACAAATGCACAGCTCCCCCAGTGCATCTCTGTCAGGACTGAGACACGCACAGCTCCCCCTGTGCATCTCCGTCAGGACTGAGACACGCACAGTTCCACCAGTGCATCTCTGTCAGGACTGAGACACGCACAGTTCCCCCAGTGCATCTCTGTCAGGACTGAGACACAAGCACAGCTCCCCCAGTGCATCTCTGTCAGGACTGAAACACGCACAGTTCCCCCAGTGCATCTCTGTCAGGACTGAGACACACATGTAGCTCCCCCAGTGCATCTCTGTCAGAACTGAGACACACGCACAGCTCCCCCAGTGCATGTCTGTCAGGACTGAGACACTCACAGTTCCCCCAGTGCATCTCTGTCAGAACTGAGACACACGCACAGCTCCCCCAGTGCATCTCTGTCAGGACTGAGACACACGCACAGCTCCCCCAGTGCATCTTTGTCAGGACTGAGACACGCACAGTTCCCCCAGTGCATCTCTGTCAGGACTGAGACACAAGCACAGCTCCCCCAGGGCATCTCTGTCAGGACTGAGACACGCACAGTTCCCCCAGTGCATCTCTGTCAGGACTGAGACACACGCACAGCTCCCCCAGTGCATCTCTGTCAGGACTGAGACACAAGCACAGCTCCCCCAGTGCATCTCTGTCAGGACTGAGACACGCACAGTTCTCCCAGTGCATCTCTGTCAGGACTGAGACACAAGCACAGCTCCCCCAGTGCATCTCTGTCAGGACTGAGACACGCACAGTTCCCCCAGTGCATCTTCGGCAGGCCTGAGACACAAGCACAGCTCCCCCAGTGCATCTCTGTCAGGACTGAGACACGCACAGTTCCCCCAGTGCATCTTCGGCAGGCCTGAGACACAAGCACAGCTCCCCCACTGCATTTCTGTCAGGACTGAGACACGCACAGTTCCCCCAGTGCATCTCCGTCAGGCCTGGGACACAAGCACAGCTCCCCACTGCATCTCTGTCAGGACTGTGACACAAGCATATCTCCCCCAGTGCATCTCTGTCAGGACTGAGACACGCACAGTTCCCCCAGTGCATCTCCGCCAGGACTAAGACACACGTACAGCTCCACCTGTGCATCTCCGTCAGGCCTGAGACACACGCACAGCTCCCCCAGTGCATCGCTGTCAGGACTGAGACACAAGCACAGCTCCCCCAGTGCATCTCTGTCAGGACTGAGAGACAAGCACAGCTCCCCCAGTGCATCGCTGTCAGGACTGAGATACGCACAGTTCCCCCAGTGCATCTCTGTCAGGACTGAGACACAAGCACAGCTCCCCCAGTGCATCTCTGGCAGGACTGAGACACGCACAGTTACCCAGTGCATCTCTGTCAGGACTGAGACACAAGCAGAGCTCCCCCAGTGCATCTCTGTCAGGACTGAGATATACGCACAGTTCCCCCAGTGCATCTCTGTCAGGACTGAGACACAAGCACAGCTCCCCCAGTGCATCTCTGTCAGGACTGACACACGCACAGTTCCCCCAGTGCATCTCTGTCAGGACTCAGACACAAGCACAGCTCCCCCACTGCATCTCTGTCAGGACTGAGACACAAGCACAGCTCCCCCAGTGTATCTCTGTCAGGACTGAGACACACGCACAGCTCCCCCAGTGCATCTCTGTCAGGACTGAGACACAAGCACAGCTCCCCCAGTGCATCTCTGTCAGGACTGAGACACACGCACAGCTTGCCCGGTTCATCTCTGCCAGGAGTGAGACACACGCGCAGCTCCCCCAGTCCATCTCTGTCAGGACTGAGACACAAGCACAGCTCCCCCAGTGCATCTCTGTCAGGACTGAGACACAAGCAGAGCTCCCCCAGTGCATCTCTGTCAGGACTGAGATATACGCACAGTTCCCCCAGTGCATCTCTGTCAGGACTGAGACACAAGCACAGCTCCCCCAGTGCATCTCTGTCAGGACTGACACACGCACAGTTCCCCCAGTGCATCTCTGTCAGGACTCAGACACAAGCACAGCTCCCCCACTGCATCTCTGTCAGGACTGAGACACAAGCACAGCTCCCCCAGTGTATCTCTGTCAGGACTGAGACACACGCACAGCTCCCCCAGTGCATCTCTGTCAGGACTGAGACACACGTGCAGCTCCCCCAGTGCATCTCTGTCAGGACTGTGACACACGCACAGCTCCCCCAATGCATCTCTGTCAGGACTGAGACACACGCACAGCTCTCCCACTGCATCTCTGACAGGACTGAGACACACGCACACAGCTCCCCCAGTGCATCTCTGTCAGAACTGAGACACACGCACAGCTCTCCCACTGCATCTCTGACAGGACTGAGACACACACACACAGCTCCCCCAGTGCATCTCTGCCAGGACTGAGACACACGCACAGCTCCTCCAGTGCATAATACATTTGTGTTATCTTTTTCTTTTTGAACTTACTTGGGCAATGCTCCTCTGCCCTAGCGGAGAAGCCGCCCCTAAGTGGCACTGGGTCGATAGTGGAGGTGAAGCAGTGGGCAGACAGTGACTGGTGTAGAGTGGAGTGTATTCACTGCACAGACAGAGAGTGGGTAGAAGCAGTGGGCAGTCAGAGCGTGCGGATGAGATGCAGTGCGCCGACAGTGAGTGGGCATGGAGCACTGTACAGGCAGTGGGACACAGTGAATGGGGAGAGTGGAGGAGAAGCCGTGGCAGACAGTGAGTTGGAGACAGTGAATGGGGTGAGTGAGGGAGATGCAGATGATAGAGGGCCTTTTTATCAACCCTGGTAGCTTGAAGGCCCTACCTGGCCCTGCTAGAGTAAATCTGAAAATATGCTTGAAATCCCACAATTTTTGCTATGTATAATCAGCAAATGGGATCCCACAGATTCCCTTAATTTCAGGTTTATGGGCCCAAGCGAAAGGCCAAAGGTCACACCTTATGTTAGCAAAATCCACTGGGCCTAAATCATTTTCAAAACGTGCCTTTCTAGTGTGCAGGACACAGCGAGGTAACTTGAGCAACTTTGGAAAAGTACAGTAGCCTTTCACAAGCGCCATTTCAAGACACCCCACTCTCACACGTACACGAGACTCAGCTGGTGCAGAGGCAGATTGACACATTTCAGGGACTTTCCACTGAAACACTAAAGTTCCGCTCGCACATATATTTTTAGAAATGTACAGGACAAGAAGTCTTTGTCTATGTTCTGGGGTCAAGCAGGGCCAACCAACCATTGGGACACCTGACCACTCCCACTGTCCTAGGACAATGCGGTCAAAGCCACCTGCGTCAGAAAAGGAGTCAGAACAGTGTTAGTTCTGCATTTTTCAGG
This sequence comes from Lissotriton vulgaris, assembly GCF_964263255.1. NCBI lineage: Eukaryota > Metazoa > Chordata > Amphibia > Caudata > Salamandridae > Lissotriton > Lissotriton vulgaris. Next base: position 301,568,562 of record NC_141686.1, on the reverse strand, counting down.
TATATTAGATTCAGCCCGTCAAATCTGAAGCCAGAGCTCTGCTGATGCGACCTTTGCATGCAAGCTCTCCGGCTAGCCGATTGTCTGACTTGGGACTTCAAATCCTCTCTCTCAGGTGGTAGACTTCCTAAGCCAGATAATACTGTTGTCTTTTTATATCTCTGTCCTTACTCTGTATTTTCCATTCACACCCAATTCCTTGCATTTTTAGGTTCCCTTAAACTACTAGGCCCTGCTGGGATAGTCTTCATAGTTAAGGTGCTTCAAGGCACTAGACTTTATAGAGTGTTCTGCTTTCCCTAACTAATTTCTATTGTGCCTTTAAAAAGATCCCAGTCCTTTTTGCACCTTGGATCTCTTTAGAATGTTAAACTTGCTTGGGTAATTCTCTTCAGAAAAGCACCTTTGTAGGCGCTATTGTTTCTTTGAATGTATTCTGAATGTGAACTTGCGTTTTGTTTTAACCCTGACAGATTAAAGTCAGACTTTCAAACATTTCATTGCTCAGGCTGATCAATTAATAAATGCATTTTCTGATGTACTTAAGACTTAACAAATAAAATGCCACTTTAAATGTGATCGTTGTCACCTCATATCATTGCTCCTTGTTCCTCAGTGAAGTGTGCGTCGGTGACCTGTGACCACGGCTCATGACCACAGCAGGGTGGTTTGTGGGTTGTGACTCGTGACCACACCCCAGAGGGCTTTCCTTCCCCCTCAACAGCTGGCGCCCAACGTGGGGCCATGCGTCCACTGCGATGCCAAAGCAGCAGCCACATTCCTGCTCCGTGACGTCATCTCCCGCTTTGGAATTCCTTCCGCCATCAGGACTGATAACGGAAGCCATTTTTCAAACGCCATCTTCTCCTCTCTCACCACAATGCTAGGCATCAGACACAAGCTGACATCCGCTTACCACCCCCAAAGCAATGGCATTTGTGAGCGCCTCAACGGTTTACTCAAAACCAAAATAAGCAAAATTAGCGCCACCATTGGCAAAAAGTGGCTCTACTGTCTCCCACTGGCCCTCTTCTCATTAAGAAATTCCCCGAGCTCGGATCACCACCTCACCCCCCACCAACTTGTAACCGGACGATCCATAAATGTAGCAGTCCCTCCCAGCAGGCCCAAAACTGATAGCGAGTCATCCTCTGAGATTGTTAAGGCTGAGCTTTATGACTTCCTGTGCACACTAACCCGCGCTGCGCAGTTCCTCTCTGTCCAGGTATCCAAAAGGAAGGAGAAGGGCCCCATCGATCCTGAGCTCCCACCAATCCGTCCTGGAACTCTCGTCTTCATCCGGAGGCACGTCAGGCGTTGGAAAGATCCTAAGTTCGACGGACCCTTTGAAGTGATTGACTCTTCTCCAACTGCCATCCGGATAAGCGAAAGGAAAGCATGGATCCACAGGAGAGACGTCCGCTTCGATCCTGCACCTGCGCAGCAACAGCCAATGGACTAAAAGAGGGAAACAAGAGGGAAACAACATGGCCATGATCCCCCTGAATGAGGACGACGACTTCCCATCCACCGTTCCATCCATCATTGAAGAAGAAGAAGAAGAAGACGTCCACGAATATAGCGCCTATGAAGCAAAGTTATGTATACTCACTGTTCTTATGTTTTGTATTATTGTTGGAGTGGCACTAGCAACATTCAACTGGTATATCTTTTTTCTTGCTGTAAAAAGTTATAGTGATAGAAGCAGCCAAGGTGCCTCACTGCCTATTGTTCCATCCACTGTACCAGCGGTCACACTCAAACAGCAGAAAGCACCACACAGCACACTAGGTCCTGAGCTCCCGGAGAATAGCATTGCTAGCAGCACGTCCATTAGTATGCACCCTGAACTCTCACCCGGTAGCCCAGAGGAAAGGACTAGTCCCTGGAATACAGCTACCAACGCCACAGAACGAGCATCCCGTCGACACCCTCCCCGCCACCATAGACCACGTAGATTTGCCTTCGCCATACCCCCATACATGACAAAGTCGAAACCCCGTATCCCCTCCCCGTTTGTCCCCGGCACCCATATAGACACAAGACACAAGCCCAAAGGAATGTCGCTAAAAACATTCCAACATCTCGTGCAAATACAAGAAGGCCTAGGGCCCATGCTCAGCCTACCCCAAATAGTAAGGGACCATTCAGTCCACTCCTCTATGGTAGACAACTCCTGGTACAGGGACATGACAGCAGTTGGGAAAATAGTAACAAATGAGTCTTGCTACGTATGTTCCTACATTCCCCATGCAGTAGGGGCTGACAGACTGATTTTTCCCAAGGAAGTTCCACCGCACATAGCCATATGCCTTCTTCACTTGTACCTCTGCCGGATAAAAGGGCAGATTCGGGTCCTTTCAGCCCGAAAGGAAGTACTCTTTGTAAACACCACTACATGGGATTACATTTACACTGTGCACAAGGTTGTCACCGACCTAGCTGAACTCGGGGAGGAATTCAAAGAAATGCGAAGGACAGGGGTACCGGACATGGATTGGCAGGAACAGGGCATTAGGAAACGTGGGTACATAACAAACAACACACCCCGGACAGGATGTGATCTATCATATAAACACCCACACCCACCGGGCCAACACCACTGCCCATGCAAGGATAGGACAATGCTACGCCTCCTAGCGCAGGTCTACCTTAACAACAAGTGGCAGAGCCCCGGAGGGTTTTGGTGTAAGGCGGCAGCCTTGGGACCCCCTTGGGCGGACTGGAACGAAGGGGAAAAGTGTGGTCAAATATGGGCTGAGGAAAGCGGGAGGTACACGTGGAGTGGGGAAGGAATGCCAGAACATAAAAAAGGATTCAAACTGAAAAACCCTTCTCTTTGTTTCATAGGAAATGGCTCGGTGGCTGTTGGGCACAACACAGATTGTAATTCCACGATTTTCAGCTTCGACATGCAGTTCGGCACCACTACTCTAATGGATTATTACTGGTCTTGCGGAGAGCACCTCTATCCCCAACTACCTCCTCAGTGGCTCGGACTGTGTACTTTGGTAACTTTGCATGAAATTCATCTGGTCGTACCAGCATCAAATGCTTCCCACATCCTGTCACATCCAATGACAGGTGACCTGACATTCCTCCATCGACACCGGCGAGCAGCAGAGTACTTTGCAGGAGAAGCCCGTGGTAAGGTCCCAGAAGAGTTCCGCCTCTTTAGCGAGGCCCAGCTTTTCTTCGGAGGGGCATTCCCAATGTTTCAAACTCAAGCTACTGCCCGTTGGCTGGAAGTAACCCGCTATGAGGTCATGAAAGCAATAAATAGCACCAGAGATGGCCTAAATGCAATAAGGGAAGAACTGCGCCCATTACGACTAATGGTTCTGGAACATCGTTACTTCCTTGACATGCTAACGGCCAAAGATGGAGGTCTGTGTCATCAAATAGGAAAATCCTGCTGCACTTTCATACCTGGAAACGACGAGGACAACGGATCCATATCAAGGGCCATTGAGGAGTTGACTAACTTGGGAAAAGAAATGATCGAGGAAGGAGGTGCCCCTGCAGACATTATCCCAACGGACTGGTTCGACTTTGATTGGATGCCCTCCTGGCTAACTGCTATTCTAAAGCTGATGATACCTATAGTCGGGATTATGGTCTTTCTGTGTTGTGCCTTTCAGCTGGGGAGTCACTGTATCAAGAGATTGAGTACAAAAGCGGTAGGGATGAATTATGCTAGGACAGGGATTTACCAGACACCAAAATATGAAGACATAGACCGGGCTCCTGGGGACGGGAATGGAGAACAGGTACAAATGATCGAGCTAGGACAATGTAGTTCACATCCAGCACCACCTGACACACACTCTGGAGTACCATCAGCCCCACCTCTTCCCCCAGGTAGAGACACACTGAGCAACGACACTACAGCTACTCAGTATGAGCGCCTGCTCAACAAATCAGGTCAACAGTATATCCAACTACTAAGGTCAGACGAAAATGTTGCACGTCCAACTAGTTTTAAGTGCTATGTCAATGACATGCCATGGATTCCACCATTAGCAGAAAATTCAACAAAATACTCACTTAAGAGTGTGTTCATAAATGAACAAGAGGGGGCAGATGATGGAGGGTCCCGTTCTACCATCTAACATCACCAGAAAGGAGAGTTCTGACAGCCTTGGTAACATGAAGGTCTGATGTGGACCTTGCGTGATAAAAATCTGAAAACATGCCAAGATAACTAGCTTTCCTCAGTAGTAAATAAAGGCCCCAGGGCCCACTATGCATGCAGGCTTACAAACACACGTTTTTGTGCACCAAAATAAACAAGATGAAAATAGGCCTTCAAAAGAGTGTTTAGCTTCACTGTCAGCTCACCAGACCAACACCCACACACACACACACACTTACCCTGGTACACGTGGTATAGCTTCCTGAAAACATTGCTAAAAGTATTATTTTTTTGAAACATAGCTTGCTCAAGTTCAAACAGCAACCTTCGGCAATACTCTGCTCCTATCATTAGGTCCAGCACGTGCAGATATGAAGAAATGTACGTAAACTGTCTCTGTTTTAGAAATGTACGTGACCAACTGTCACAGTTTAGAAATGTACACGACAACCTGTCCTTTTTAGGAAAGAAAACAAGATGTTCACTGTTCAGAGGCGTCCAAAACAAAATGTTCAGTACAGGTGTCCTTCCGGTGTCCTGGAACACTTGCGGTCAAACCGCCTGCACAGAACAAGGCGTAGGCCAGTGTCACCGGAGAACCTTAGTTCCTCAATTTGAGGTATAACAAGACCCAACCGTCAAATCTGAGGTCAGACCTTTCCTGCGGGTGCCCAGCTGCATGAGCGTGGAAGGATCTCTCGGCTAGCCGAAGACTATCTGACTTGGGACGTCGGCGCCTCACTCAGGTTGTGGATCTCCCAGGGCAGATAGCCCATCTCTCTCTCTCTCTCTAGATCTCTGACCCTTCAGCTATCTCTCTTCATAGATATATTCCTGTATGACAGGCTCTTTTTAACATAGGTAACTGGCCTCACTCTCAGCTGTTTCCAGACACTGAATTAGTAGCAAGATGTTATATCCTACCTAATTCTTCTTGCGCCTTCTTTGGCCTGCCCACATAATTCAGGGCTCTGATAGAAATGTGCAATCTATGACAATGGACCTGTCTCAGATGATTGGCCCATAGACAGCTGGGTTCTATATTCTTGTATTCAGTAGTGTAGAATCTTTGATCATCTGTGTTTATGTTTTTTAAATACATTTCATTCCAGTATTACTTTGAGATATTTTGAGCATTAGTCATCCAGCATATTTACCAGACAGAGCGAAGTCTGGGTCATATTTAGAAAACTACATTGTTGCTTGAATTGATATGCATTAGCCCTTTGTTTGTTAATTGAAAAATAAAGTGCCACTTCAACTGGAACGTCTGGTATCTTACATGTGTATTCCTTCTCTTACTCAGTGAAGTGCTGTGTTGGTGATGTGCGAATTTTAGCCACACCTAAAAGTGGTGACCACTGACCGAAGGGGTCAAGACTTTCCCCTTCACACGTGACGCCCAACGTCTTCATCGTACCTGCCTGATCCATTCTGAGGAGGAATTCGGTGGTCTTCCACGAACCGCATTGGGTGTCCCCACCGCAGCCTCTTGCCTACCATTGGTGAGTCAAGGAACGTTTTATTTTTTCCCCTTGAGTCCCGGTGTTGGTTACTTGGCTGCGTGCGGGCCCTGTGCCTCGTTCTGGGCTAGACTCCTGACCCCCCCCCCCCCACAGAATTGCACATGGTCACGATCCAAGAACCCTCTGTGCCCCTCAGTGGTCACATTTTTCAACTTGTCATTACGATTTTCATGTCAATGGTTCTGCGCCTCATTTTTCTCTCACGTATCTGTTCTTAACAATTGCTGTTGTGGTTTGTGGTTTGTCGGTGTCAGACAATTCTCTCTCCGTCGGTTCCAGGCCGAGGAGAGCGCCTCTGTGGTTACTTCTTTGCTGTCAACTACCCCCAGGTTTATGATCCCTCTCGACAGTTTCAGTCTGTGAGCTGGGTGTGGTCCGGACATTACAGGTCCTGACTCGGGTTTGAGACCCACCCTGCCCCTTTTCTGTGGGCAGGTTTCTGATCCCTCTTCCAAGTCGAGTCTTGGGAGCTGGGTGTCCCCTGGAATTATCCAGGGTCGGAGGTTCTAGGTGCTCCACTGGGGTTCGTTTGACTCTGACTTTCACACTCTGGCATCCTTGCCACCTGCCTTTACCATTGGCTACTTCCCTTCACTACTTTGCTAAAATACTACACTGTCTTCTTTCTTTTTTTTTTTCTCATCGTCATGCCATAAATAATTTCTCTTTTCTCCCATTTCAATTCACTACATACCGTGCCCTTTCTACTTCTGCTTTTTTCACCCCTCCTCAATGCGGCCTCTGCCTTCGCTTTACTTTCCTCCGGACCTATTTTTACACGGTCTGGCTGTATTATTGTACATTTCCCTGTTGCTCCTACGGCCACCCAGCCAACGCCCACGGAGCCAGCGCCCCAGCCAACGCCCACGGACTTCCTGCCTTTCACACCAGCAGAAAGAGGAACTGCTCTGTGCTATCTGTGGTTCATTCCGCTCATCGCGGACTCACTTCCTCCGCTGGCGCAGCAGCGCCACTCTGCCTCACAGCTCCCCCGAGCCCCCACCCGTCTATAACATTTAAACTCTACACACGTGCTACACACGTTCTCTCGCTCATCTTTTCTCCTCTTCCGTGCTCTTCCTTCATTCTTTTTCTCACCACCACTGCTACACTCCTCTCTCTCCCTATCCATACCTACCTCTTTCATCCACTCCACTCTGTTTTTCCCTCCCTCCTCTTCACATTTATCACACCCTTGCCCCACACTGCTACACTCCTCTCTCTCCCTATCCATACCTACCTCTTTCATTCACTCCACTCTGTTTTTCCCTCCCTCCTCTTCACATTTATCACACCCTTGCCCCACACTGCTACACTCCTCTCTCTCCCTATCCATACCTACCTCTTTCATTCACTCCTCTCTCTCCCTCTCCATACCTACCTCTTTCATTCACTCCACTCTGTTTTTCCCTCCCTCCTCTTCACAATTATCACACCCTTGCCCCACACTGCTACACTCCTCTCTCTCCCTATCCATACCTACCTCTTTCATTCACTCCACTCTGTTTTTCCCTCCCTCCTCTTCACATTTATCACACCCTTGCCCCACACTGCTACACTCCTCTCTCTCCCTATCCATACCTACCTCTTTCATTCACTCCTCTCTCTCCCTCTCCATACCTACCTCTTTCATTCACTCCACTCTGTTTTTCCCTCCCTCCTCTTCACAATTATCACACCCTTGCCCCACACTGCTACACTCCTCTCTCTCCCTATCCATACCTACCTCTTTCATTCACTCCACTCTGTTTTTCCCTCCCTCCTCTTCACATTTATCACACCCTTGCCCCTGCCTATGCTTACATTGCTGCTGTCAGTATTTTACACTGTCTCTCTCTCCCCCTGCTATTACATCTCTACATTGGTGACGTTCATGTTCTTCCATGCTCTTAGTTATTTCATCTCTGCTCTTCCATTGCTGGAATTTATTACCCAGGTCGTGGATATCTTCAGGTTATTTATAACATTGTCAAATAGTGACACTTCTTGGTAATTGTTCTGACACTTCTTGGTACTTGTTCTGCTTTTCAAGTAGTGAACTTTAATTTCTACATCGTTCTTTTATTTCATATTGGTAATTGATCTGCTCTTCGCGTAGTGACATTTAATATCTAGATCGTTCTTTTATATCTTGGTGATTCATCTGTTCTTCTACATCGTGTACTTCAGGATGCATCCTCTGTATGTCATCAGTATTTATTGTTCTGTCATTTGTTGATTATGTACTATGTTGAATATTGACCCTCTCAATTTTATGTTTTGTTCATTTGCCCTGCTCTATGTCACATGTGCTCTTGCATGCATGTGCTTTGTGTAAGTAGCAGCTGTGCTTTGTGACTACAACACCAACTCCCTTCCCTGTGACCCATTGTTCCCTTACTCATCTATCTGCCTTGTCCCTAACTTACGTACAGTCTACCACACGCCTTATAAATACCCCATTCCTCGCACGCCTCATTGCCCATTATTGTGCCAATCATTTGCTTCACAATTGATTGCCAACAGGAGGGAATAAGTCATTCATCCTCCCCTACCTCCCTACATCCCTCGCCTACACCTGACATGCCATACACCTTCTTTTCGTAATGTCCAGCACCCCACCACCTATTCAACATTTTACTATTCAGTTCTTTCACGATAGACCTGACATCATCCACAACTCTGCTACTAACGAATTCACTCTCCTTACTGACGGCCACCGCACCATACTAGCAGCCGCCTGGACACTTCTCGGCGCTGATTTTACGCCAGGCACCCAGCTTAACATCTCAGCCCAATCTCTGGATAGCCTCCCAGCCTTGTCTCTTACCCCACCATCTCCTGACACTACGGCCCCTCAGCTACTATATACAGAACACGCCTCTGACTCTTGCACCCTGTCTGTCCCCCACTCTCTTCCCCTGGAATACCTAGAATACCCAAATTACCCTGCTGCCTCACCCATTCTCATCACTGACGACGAGCCTTCTGTTGGCTCCATACAATTAGGTGCTGCATCTGAAATAGTGTGCATCCCATCGCCAGCAGAGACCGCTCCAGACTTGCCCCCGCCATCCGCCTCCAACTCCTACTCCTATCACCCACAGTTCCAAGAAGATACATCACCTCTTCTGAGAGCACTACTGTCCGACTAGTCATAACTTACTGTGGATCCCACACTCTGCTACACCTGCAGAATCCATCACACTGCTCCAACTTTTCACATAAGGGAATGTGTGATCATACCACTGATCATATCACCATATTCCTGATAAACAATAACGTTGTAGGCATTTCTGACGGACATCCCTCTTGTTTCGTCCACGTCACACCCCTCAGTAGCACTGTTCTCCTCTCTATATTTCGGGCACTCAATATCGATTACGCATACCCTCGTCAAGTCACTCTATCTCTCGCACCAGCATTTTCACGCCCCGCCGAGCCTGAAGTAAAGGCTCTCCCACACAAACAGTTCCACGCACCACCGCCCCCATAACTAAAGGATCACAGCAGCACTCACTACACCTCTGCATCACCTGCCTATCAAATCACAGGAAGCTAACCCCATGCAGGCTCTTCAGGCAGTTTACGATAAACGAATATTTGGCACGTCAGTGCATAGAACTCCAGAGTGGATCTACATAAGGATCCGCCTACTATCCCCAGGCCTAGAACTTCCCACTGTATTCGAGTCCTCCTGGCCACGGAACCCACTGCAAAGCAAAATTCGCGACGCCTTTGCCCGTCACAATCTTGAATTCCCTGATTTCTCCCCAGAGGGAAAATACAGGGGACCTGACGAAATAGATTTAAGATTCATACTCTACCACATCGTCTGTACTGAAGTAGGAGAAGAACTCATCAGAGACCTGCCTCCTCACAACTCTAGTCCTGCACAAACTTCACAGCCCACAGACCCCAGCCCTCACAACATCTAGGCGAAAACACAACCAGGCAGGGTTGCTCAGTTTCTCATATATACATCAGACGGTATCCCACACAGGTTTGCAGCAACCATATAGGCACTAAGTAACCTCATGAATAGGATACAGGATCCCACCGTGTATAAAACACCGTACGGCTATCATATATATTTTATTGTGCATCTTGCAAATTTGGGAGGACCAGCAATCCTGTCAGGATTCTTCCCCAGACACCCACTCCAGTCTCAGATAGCAGACGCCTGCTTTGGCGGCCAGCTCCAGTTCCCTGGGTGCACCCCCACACAAAATAGGCAGTTGCAAAAAGAGGTTTATGACCACGCCCTAGCAGGAGTAGCAGAAGAACTCGTGCCCAATCTCTAGAGAAGCGTGGCCAACACCCCGCATTAAAACCCCTGCCTTGCCGGTCCACAAATATCTTGTCATGGCAACACCACTCCAACATGTCCTGAAAACTTTCAGTGCCCAAGAAAAACGCATACTCAAACACTGTAGGGAGCTTCACAAATTAACAAAGACTATGGATTATCCGTGGCCCTCTGAAGGTTCCTTTGACGCAAATATTCTCGAGCACGCCACCACGTTCCTAAACACCAAATATTCTGGAGCCAAATTACAAAAAAGGAAAGAAACCTTAGCTCTCTGGCGTATTTTTAAAGAAAACACGCAAGAGCATCCTGCCACCCTGCCCACTGCACCTTCTGCGCCCCCACCATATCAGGCCAATGGCATGTACCCTGCCCTAGGATCAGCAAAGAACAAAGAACTAGATTTACAGACCACAACTAATGACCTACCAACTGTCGGGTACGGTCAACTCCCAGGTGACCTTTTTCCCACACCCGAATGTCCTCAGCCTGATGGTGAAAGTAGTAATGCCTCATCGCCGCCACCCGGCACCAGCAGTGGCCAACTGCTCCCCGTCACAGGTCTAACTACCACACCCGTCACAATGCAAGCCCCAGTCAGTCCCCTCCACGTAACCCCTGCCGCCGGTGGCAGCCCAACACTGCACGCCACAGTCCCAGGGCTGCCAGGACAAATAAGTGCGCAGTTTTCACTGCAACTGAACCCCACCCCCGTTCCAGCCCTACCGGGTGAGGAGGAGGACGAAAATGCGGACTGTAGGTCCATCGCCTCATCAAATAATTCACACGCGTCATCACACCACTCCTCTCGCCATGCACTCCCGCACTACCATGATCTCAACAGCCACCGCGAGACCATTGCTCCACCACCCCAGGAACAAGGGCCCACCTTACGAGACACCATACCATTCGGCGGTACAAGCACAGGCGAATCACTGATGACATTCTCCTCAGTTCACCAACAGAATAAGGATAGAGAGTTACAGGACCAGCCGGCACCCTACGTAGTCCACTATGACGCATGGAGACCGGCCACTGAACTCAACAAAAGTTTGGAGTGCAGTCCCAAAGGGGATGCTAGAGCAGACCGATCCTCAAGCGAGCATGAAGAAATAACTCAGCTACTCCGACGCACTTCATGTAAGTTAGAAGAAATAAGCGACAGATTCTCAGACTCCCTCAGGCTTACCCGTCCAAAAACACCACTCGCCCAGCATACAAAAAATACCCCACCGCAGCCCCATGAATACTCAGACGTCTTTGAACATACTGAAGGGAATGAGGACCTATGCCATACTCAACAGTACACTGCCCACTTCCCATCCACACCCATGCCAAGAGCAGCCCCATTTCAAGAGGCAAGAGACGATGGAGGCCTGACGGAAGTACTATGCCATCGGACCCCCTCCCCTTGCCGTCAGGCAGCTGCACCAGACCATACACCCACACCTACTGGCCGAATACAGGTCCATTTCACACCCCCGGGCATACCATCTCGGCACCATGCACCTGTAACAGATCCGTTTACCCTACCATCCACCACAACTATGATAGGCTCCCCCAGCCAGTCACACTTCTCAACATTGACAAAACAATTAACAAACCCATCCCTTGATAGTCAGGAATTACCAACAGGGGGTCCAGAGAAGAAAAAGAAGAAAAGAACAACAGAGGTAGAAAGACTAACTGTGTTAGGAACACACGGACGTCCAGAGGACATCGCATACGATGCCCCCGGCAATGACGCTCCCATCAAATACCAAGTCACTGGCACTGCCTCCATGCGAAACACTCGAACTAGAACAAGCAATGGCATGTTCCTTAGCAGGCCTTGTGCCCTGCGGGACAAGGACCTTACCCCCAACCAAATAGTGGAGATAGGCGAAAATTCAGATTTCGCTGTCATCCCCTTCACAGACAATCTGGCCGGATGGACAGAGTCCCTAGCCCCACAGATGATCCCATGGCCAAGGGAAGGGTCTTTCGAACCGCAGCATATGGCCACAGCTGTAGAATGTATCCTAGAGGGTGTAGGGGATGAAGACTGGGACTACTACTATATGCGAGCCAGTCTTGAAATTTGGCAGAAATATGCAATAAGATATGACACCACAAGACCAAAGTATCCAGGTGTAGGGATTAGTCGCCAGATGCCGCTGATATACAAAACACCAGGGGCCCCCGCGATATACAATTGCTGGTCTTATGCAGAAAAGGAAGCCATTAAAAAGAACCTTCCACCCCTCACAGAGGGTGCCAGCAAATGGATAGTGGCCCTAGAGAAGAACACCACAGGCACCAAACCAGGGATTGGAGACATGAAAAGTTTGCTTATATCCATCATGGGAGGGGAAGCAGAAGAAATATTCACAAGTATCAGTAGAGGACTAATAACCATGAACGAGACAAAATATGATGGGGAACCATTTGATAAAATAAGAGCGGCAGTCTGGACTAAGTTGAAATTAAAATACCCTGATGTTCCCGACATTGGGTCTCTCATGTCTCTGACCATGCAAACAAATGAGGACCCTATTAATTTCATTTCCAGAATGAAAGAAAAATGGCATCAGGAGCTAGGCGACTCCTGGAATACAACTGGAGGAAATAGCAGGCTCTTTTACCACATGGTTAAGAGGGGATTGCCAGACGACGTGCAGGAGAAATTAGATGGGGTAGTAGCCATGGAAGCAAAACCATGGCCTGAAATACAGGACCACATCATACATTTCTGCAAAAAGAAAATAGAACAGGAAAAAAGTAGACAATTAGCCATTGAAAATGCAGCCGCAAAGCTAGTACAGCAGAAGCTTAATAAGAAAAAGGACACAGTGGACAATCTCATGCTGGCGGCACCAGTCAGCCAAATGACAGCTGTCACCACCTTTCCACAGGACGCTCGAAATGTCCTCGCCAACAATCCCCAGCCCACTCCGCAGCAAGTGCAGCAGCCTGCCGTGCAATATGCGCAAGCACAGCCGCCGCAAACACAACCAGCCATACAGTATGTACAGACTTCACCACAGCCAGCCATACAGTATGTGCAGACTCCGCCACAACAGACAGTACAGTATGTGCAAGCCCAGCAGCAGCCCACAGTGCAGTACATCCAACAACAGCCCCCAGTGCAGTATCTGGCACCACAACCGGCCTACAGTAATGACCAACATCAGTATTACAACAACAATAGAAATACCGGGATGCAGGGAAGGGGCAATGGACAGCAAAGGGGCCAACTACAGTCAGGCCAACGTACATGCTTCTATTGTCACAAGGTGGGACACCTGCAAAAAGAGTGTCGCTCTAGGATTCGAGACCAAGGCCAACAAGTTATGGGTCCCGCCCAGCAAGCACCCCTGCAGTTCCAACCACAACAACAAATGTATGCTCAGGCACCCCAGATGGTGTATGCTTATGCCCAACAAGCACCACAGCAGAATATGCAGCTAGCACAGCTCCAGACACCTGTAATGACCCAAGCTCAACAGCAAACCACAATGATGCAAGTTCCCGTGCAACTGCAGCAGCAGTCACCCTCATACCAAGTGATGCCCCAAGCCCAAGCTGCCCCACCACCCGGTGGTGTGGTAGTCACTTCCAATAACCCATTTGCACAAGGCACCATCCAGCAATACTCACGCTAGGACAGCCCACAGACAACTCTTGTGTGCCCAGTTTTATCATGCATCATGAGCGGTGAAGGTGACCCCACCGTCCTGGTCACGATAAATAACAAAACATATAGCTTCCTCATTGACACAGGCGCCACGTACTCCTGCATTACAGGCGGACACCTGCCTATTTCTGATCAAGTAGCGGACACACAGGGATTCTCTGGGGCAATAGCAAGGGTCCCCTTTACAAAGCCAGTACCTCTGCAAATAGGAGACCGGGTGCTGGAGCAACAACTGCTTTATTCACCACACTCTCCAGTCAACCTTTTAGGGAGAGACCTAATGGCTAAACTGAACATGACTATTCACTTCCATGAGAACGGAACAATGGTTTGCTCAATACCAGGCACACCCTTAGCCAGAATGATGGCACTCACAGCTCAATCTTCCCTGACAGATCAAATGAGGGCTCGCCCTGTGGATGAACAAGCGTTCTCCACTGCGGTACACATCATTGTAGCCAACACACCTGAACTGCACCAGCGCACTGTCCAGCTCCCGAAGGAATTTCTCTTTCGTCCGGAGTCCCAGCACTTTCAGATATGGGACAACAGCATGATCCTAGGCATACGTGCTCTTCACATTACACCTACATACGGGGCATTCATAGCAGGAGACGACAATATGCGCTCATGGGCCTGTGTGATTTTCATTGAACCCGGACACCAAGTGAGGGACATTACAGATGAACAGCTCTTCGGTGATCCTGATAACTATCCAATAACAGAGATTGTCTACGAGTATGAGGTACCTCTGTCAGCGACAGTGGAAAAAAGAACACCCACTGCCCCGCAGAAATATGACTCAGTGCGTGAATCTGACTTAGCCCAAGTCCCGCCACACCTGTGGACCACCGGTCCTAATGATGTGGGCCTCATCCGTTCTGCCACTCCCTTTAAGATAACACTGAAACAAGGCGCGATCCTACCCAGAATAAAACAGTACCCACTTTCCAAGGAAGCAGAGGAAGGCATTGCCCCAACAATACAAGCCCTGCTAGATCAAGGAGTCATATACCCATGTGTATCTCCAGTTAACACCTGCCTTTTTCCTGTGCGCAAAGGCAAGACCAATCAATGGCGCTTAGTTCATGATTTGCGCTCAATTAACAACATAGTGGTACCAGAATTTCCCATTGTCCCAGACCCTTCCGTCATCCTCACCAATGTTCCCCCGAATGCACAATACTTTTCAGTGATCGACCTGAAAAATGCGTTTTTCAGCGTCCCCCTTCACCCAGACAGTCAGTACCTATTGGCTTTCGTATTCGGCGGGGTGCAAATGACTTACCGGCGTTTGCCTCAGGGGTACTGTGAGTCCCCGAGCGTATTCAACAGAGTCGTTAAAGAGGACTTATCGAACTTCCAATGTCACAGTACCTTACTGCAGTATGTCGATGATATTTTGCTCTGCAGCACTACAGAATCCCAGTGCAGAACTGATACAGTCTCTCTGCTCACCACACTAGCTCACAGAGGCTACAAGGTGGACAAAAACAAACTTCAGTACTGCCAAACAGAAGTACAATACCTCGGTCAGTTAATATCAGCATCAGGGAGACGGGTCACGCCAGACAGAGTTGAAGCCATCAAAGGGACATCAGAGCCCCAAACTGTCAAAGACATGCAAAAGTTCCTAGGATTAGTGAACTATGTCCGCCAGTGGGTCTTTGATTTTTCCACAATAACTGCCCCTTTGTTGAAAGCAGTTAAAGCAGCCAAAGACAGACGCAACAAAATAGACTGGACACCTGAAATGACAGCATCCTTTAAACAGCTCAAAGATGAAATAACAAACGCACCAGTGTTAGGCACACCTGACTACACAAAAGAATTCTACCTCTTTACCCACTGCAATGGCCAGGTCATGACTGCCGTCCTCACTCAGAAATACCCAATGGGCCACAAGCCCCTTGCTTACTTCAGCGGAATGCTAGATTCAGTCATGAAAGGTCATTACCCCTGCGAGCAAGCTCTTGCTGCAGCAGCCTTCGCAGTGGATAAAAGCACACCCATTGTCATGGGATCCCCTTTGACACTGTACACTGAGCACGCTGTCTTTGCCATAATTCAGAAAGCTAAAACAACATTGACAACACAAAGAGTGTCAGGTTATGAAGTCATACTGTCATTGCCCACCCTGAAGGTTGTCAAATGTCACACAGTCAACCCAGCCACATTCTTTGCCCATCCCATTGCCGCATCCGATGATGACACCCATGACTGTGCCACATATTGTCCCGATGAATCAGGAGCAGCAAAAGAGGACCCCCTGCCAGACAGCACTGTATATTTTGTAGATGGGTCCTCCACAATAGACCAAGAAACAGGGATCAGATACACAGGAGCCGCAGTGGTTAGGGCTCAGCATCATGAGTCCTCTGACTCCCTAGACATTGTACAACAAATTACATTGCCATCGCACTACTCCGCGCAAGCCGCTGAACTAGTGGCACTAATTGCCGCTTTAAACAACGGGGCTGGTGACCGCATCACTGTATACTCAGACTCTGCATATGTCACAACAACGACACACTCAAGCATCTTGCGCTGGAAACGGCGCGGGTTCCTCAAATCAGATGGAACACCAGTATGTCACAAACAGTTGTTGGAAGAACTAATAGAAGCCCTGTCACTTCCAACAGAGGTAGCCGTTGTTAAATGTGCTGCTCACACGAATGGACAAGACTTTGTGTCCAGAGGCAACGCTCTGGCAGACTGGGCAGCCAAAGCTGCAGCCAGACCCCCCCTTCCTTTCACTGAGCATGACCCACACAACACCCCAATTTTACTTGCCCAAGCGGTAACACCAACAGAACAGACAAAGACAAACGAAGACAGTGTACCCTTAACACCACACACAGACAACAACGACACAAACACCACCAAGGACACTATTGATCCAAATGCTTCCTGCCCACTCGATGACACACAACAATACGATTTCATTGCCCAATTGCATCTCAGAGAGATACAAGAAAGTGCACCACCACAAGAGAAAGAGTTATGGAAAAAGAGGGGAGTACAGCAGGACCCTGCTGATTTTATTTACAGACAGACCATGTCCGGAAAACCCGTCATGCCACAAGCCTTACTGCAGGTAGCGTTAGATCAACTTCACCTTCCCGCACATGTCTCCCGAGATAACATGTCCACCACATTACAAGCAGACTGGTTCATTCCCAATGCTTATGAACTAATACAGCTATTTGTTAACAAATGCATCATTTGCCAACAGTATTCCCCAAACCCAACTCTCAAAACTGTTGCCTCCACTATTCCTAAACCTTCTGGCCCATTCAAAGAACTCCACCTTGACTATGTCGACATGATTGATCGGTGCCAAAATTACCGATATCTCATTGTGGTAGTATGCCCCTTCTCACGGTGGATCGAAGCTGGACCATGCGTCCACTGCGATGCCAAAGCAGCAGCCACATTCCTGCTCCGTGACGTCATCTCCCGCTTTGGAATTCCTTCCGCCATCAGGACTGATAACGGAAGCCATTTTTCAAACGTCATCTCCATAAACAACCAAGCTGTCACCGCCTTCTTCCATTTGACTGTCCAAAAGGAAGAAGGCGGTGACAGCTTGGTTGTTTATGGATTCAGACGTAGCCACAACACCTGCCGCACAGAAGTGTCTTATCTAAAGTTATGTATTTTGTATTATAATATTTTGCAATACTGACAGAAGTGGCATTAGGAAAATTGAATTGCTTCTGTCTCATTGTGTTAATAGGAAGACTTGTATTGCTCATATCTTTGAAGTTGCCAATAGCAACAAAGTCACTTCCAATATATCTGTTAGCACATGGAGTAAATAGCCCTTGCAAGCATGCAGAAAGGTGCAACACCCCCTCTACCAGCACAGTTAGCACCCCAGAATAATTGTATTTGCAACATGTGTCCTCATCGACCTCCCCTGACGGAAGTAATAATGCAATAATAAGAAATAGTGCCCAAGCAGCTAGACAGCATCCTGCTCACGATTCTCTGCAGAGTATGAGACACAGTTAGATGACAACAATAGGTAGACAGAAGACTAAGGCACTGTTACATGACTCATACACTCCCCATGCAGGGAGAACAGATAGATTTTCTCACCTAGGAAGATACGACCACAGACTGTAGAACACCTCCTGCAGGATATACAAACTAATGTCAGATTATTGAGGCCACTGTCCCTAAAGTGTTTATACATAGAACAGGAAGGGACAACTCCTCCACCTCACTGATGCATGAGGTCATCACTGACACATGCAGAATGGAAGTGAAGACAACAAGGCTATTTCAGATGACTGTTCATGATATGGCCCATAGTGTAGTTTTTTGCAGCATCAATAGGTTTATGATAGCAGGGTATCTGTTAGACTATCATTGCTCCATCCGCCACACTCTCCATTACCCATGACAGATTAGAACGGCGTTGTTGTTATTTGCAGAAAGTTACGCCCATGGCAAAATTCAGTGCCCGAGGTCAGTTAAGGTATAAAGAAGCGCTCTTAGGGCAACATAGGGTAGACTAGGATTATAAAATAAGATAGACAGGTTGTCCACTTAGGGTGTATAAAATAAAAATGTCCAAAAGCATGAACTGATTTCAAACTAAAAGACACCTCTTCTCTCTTTTCTAGAATGGCATGTTACCTGTGGGGCGACACTCAAATTGAAAACAGCAGTTTTTTCAGACAATAAATATGGCATCTCTGACCGAATTGACTTTTTCTGGGCCTGCAGAGAATGGCTCTATCTCCAACAGCCCTAACGAAGAAGCAGCCTGAGCTCAAGAGAACATTGCACCAAGTCTCCATGATGGTTCCGCCAGCAAATATCTCCAACATCGATGCCCATCTCTGGCTCTGTTATCTGGCTCCACGGACAAGAGCAGTGTGCTCAGTTCTAAGGGTGGACAGTGTTCAAAGTCCCACCAAAGGAGGTTTGCCGGTTGAGCAGAGTCCAGTTCTTTTCCCTTTACCATCATTGTGATGCTCCAGACTAAGGCTGAAGGACTCTGGCTTCGAAATACCAAGAGGAGAGTATGCCTTTGGATAAGGAGTGAGCTGTACATTACTAACAACGAAGAACATGGCTCAACTGACCAATGCCATCAACAACTTGAACAAGATAGAAAAGAAATGGATTGCTGGAGGAGATGCCATAGTAGAGAGCCACAGATTTGTTGAACTTTGACTGGATACCTTTGTGGCAGTTCTAAAAAGTTTTTATTTTTTGCTGTTTCTTTTTGTGTTGCATCCCGCAGATGAGTGCCATTGTAGGAAAAGAAAGTTAGCACCAAGATAGTGGGGACAAACTACACTAGCATAGGTATTTACAGGTAGCTGAGTATGAGGACAAAGATCGTGTTCATTGGGATGGGACTGGAATACGAATGGAGATGAGCGAGTTAGCAGCACCTAGCACCCACTATGGAATACAAATAGCTCCTCCACTTCTCCCAGGTAGACTGTCTGAGTAAGAGTCCAACAGAAGCCCAATATGAACGCCTGCTTAATGAGCAAGATGCAGAGTATGCGAAAATACTCATTAGGCCAAATGAAGACAAAGCCAATGAAATAGATCGACAACAAGGTAGCTTTAAGTGTTATGTTAATGACATACCCTGGATACAGCAACTGGATGGAGGGTCGCAGAGATAATAAGTTAAAAGAATGTTCATTGAATGAACAAGAGGAGGGAGATGATAGAGGGCCTTTTTATCAACCCTGGTAGCTTGAAGGCCCTACCTGGCCCTGCTAGAGTAAATCTGAAAATATGCTTGAAATCCCACAATTTTTGCTATGTATAATCAGCAAATGGGATCCCACAGATTCCCTTAATTTCAGGTTTATGGGCCCAAGCGAAAGGCCAAAGGTCACACCTTATGTTAGCAAAATCCACTGGGCCTAAATCATTTTTAAAACGTGCCTTTCTAGTGTGCAGGACACAGCGAGGTAACTTGAGCAACTTTGGAAAAGTACAGTAGCCTTTCACAAGCGCCATTTCAAGACACCCCACTCTCACACGTACACGAGACTCAGCTGGTGCAGAGGCAGATTGACACATTTCAGGGACTTTCCACTGAAACACTAAAGTTCCGCTCGCACATATATTTTTAGAAATGTACAGGACAAGAAGTCTTTGTCTATGTTCTGGGGTCAAGCAGGGCCAACCAACCATTGGGACACCTGACCACTCCCACTGTCCTAGGACAATGCGGTCAAAGCCACCTGCGTCAGAAAAGGAGTCAGAACAGTGTTAGTTCTGCATTTTTCAGGTATATTAGATTCAGCCCGTCAAATCTGAAGCCAGAGCTCTGCTGATGCGACCTTTGCATGCAAGCTCTCCGGCTAGCCGATTGTCTGACTTGGGACTTCAAATCCTCTCTCTCAGGTGGTAGACTTCCTAAGCCAGATAATACTGTTGTCTTTTTATATCTCTGTCCTTACTCTGTATTTTCCATTCACACCCAATTCCTTGCATTTTTAGGTTCCCTTAAACTACTAGGCCCTGCTGGGATAGTCTTCATAGTTAAGGTGCTTCAAGGCACTAGACTTTATAGAGTGTTCTGCTTTCCCTAACTAATTTCTATTGTGCCTTTAAAAAGATCCCAGTCCTTTTTGCACCTTGGATCTCTTTAGAATGTTAAACTTGCTTGGGTAATTCTCTTCAGAAAAGCACCTTTGTAGGCGCTATTGTTTCTTTGAATGTATTCTGAATGTGAACTTGCGTTTTGTTTTAACCCTGACAGATTAAAGTCAGACTTTCAAACATTTCATTGCTCAGGCTGATCAATTAATAAATGCATTTTCTGATGTACTTAAGACTTAACAAATAAAATGCCACTTTAAATGTGATCGTTGTCACCTCATATCATTGCTCCTTGTTCCTCAGTGAAGTGTGCGTCGGTGACCTGTGACCACGGCTCATGACCACAGCAGGGTGGTTTGTGGGTTGTGACTCGTGACCACACCCCAGAGGGCTTTCCTTCCCCCTCAACACAGTGCACAGACAGGGAGTGGAGGAGAAGCACTGGCAGTGAGGGAAAGGGAAGTGGTGAGAGACAGTGAGGGGGAGAGATGCGGAGCTAGTAAATGGGGTGAGTGGGGGAGATGCAGTGCACAGACAGTGATCGGAGACGTAGCACTGGTAGTGAGTGGATAGGAAGCAGTGGGAGACAGTGAGGGGTGGGAGGAGGTGTTGCAGTGCGCAGAGTGAGCAGGAGATGCAGTGCCCAGGCAGGGATCGGAGAAGAAGCACTGGCAGTGGGTTGATGGGAAGCAGTGGGAGACAGTGAGGGGTGGGAGGAGGTGTTGCAGTGCGGAGAGTGTGCAGGAGATGCCGTGCCAAGGCAGGGATAGGAGATGAAGCACTGACAGTGAGTTGATGGGAAGCAGTTGGAGACAGTAAGGGGTGGGAGGAGGCGTTGCAGTGCATACAGTGTGCAGGAGATGCAGTGCACAGGCAGGGATCGGAGAAGAAGCACTGGCAGTGAGTGGACGGGAAGCAGTGGGAGACAGTGAAGGGTAGGAGGAGGTGTTGCAGTGCGCAGAGTGTGCAGGAGATGCAGTGTCCAGGCAGGGATCGGAGAAGAAGCACTGGCAGTGAGTGGACGGGAAGCAGTGGGAGACAGTGAAGGGTAGGAGGAGGTGTTGCAGTGCGCAGAGTGTGCAGGAGATGCAGTGTCCAGGCAGGGATAGGAGAAGAAGCACTGGCAGTGAGTGGATGGGAAGCAGTGGGAGACAGTGAGGGGTAGGAGGAGGTGTTGCAGTGCGCAGAGTGTGCAGGAGATGCAGTGCCCAGGCAGGGATCGGAGAAGAAGCACTGGCAGTGAGTGGACGGGAAGCAGTGGGAGACAGTGAAGGGTGGGAGGAGGTGTTGCAGTGCACAGACTGTGCAGGAGATGCAGTGCACAGGCAGAGATAGGAGACAAAGCACTGGCAGTGAGTGGATGGGAAGCAGTGGGAGACAGTGAGGGTGGGAGGAGGCGTTGCAGTGCGCAGAGTGTGCAGGAGATGCAGTGCACAGGCAGGGATAGGAGACGAAGCACTGGCAGTGAGTGGATGGGAAGCAGTGAGAGACAGTGAGGGTGGGAGGAGGCGTTGCAGTGCGCAGAGTGTGCAGGAGATGCAGTGCACAGGCAGAGATAGGAGACAAAGCACTGGCAGTGAGTGGATGGGAAGCAGTGGGAGACAGTGAGGGGTGGGAGAAGGTGTTGCAGTGCGCAGAGTGTGCAGGAGATGCAGTACAGGCAGGGATAGGAGACGAAGCACTGGCAGTGGGTGTATGGGAAGCAGTGGGAGACAGTGAGGGGTAGGAGGAGGTGTTGAAGTGCGGAAAGTGTGCAGGAGATGCAGTGCACAGACAGGGATAGGAGACAAAGCACTGGCAGTGAGTGGATGGGAAGCAGTGGGAGACAGTGAGGGTGGGAGGAGGCGTTGCAGTGCGCAGACTGTGCAGGAGATGCAGTGCACAGGCAGGGATAGGAGACGAAGCACTGGCAGTGAGTGGATGGGAAAAAGTGGCAGACAGAGAGGGGTGAGCGGAGGTGTTGCAGCGTGCAGAGTGTGCAGGAGATGCAGTGCCCAGGCAGGGATAGGAGATGAAGCACTGACAGTGAGTTGATGGGAAGCAGTGGGAGACAGTAAGGGGTGGGAGGAGGCGTTGCAGTGCATACAGTGTGCAGGAGATGCAGTGCACAGGCAGGGATAGGAGACGAAGCACTGGTAGTGAGGAATGTCTGACAAAATATCGAAAACAAAAATATCAATATATAAAAATATCGGAACAAAAATATCGAAGTCAAAAATATAGGAATCCTATCCCTAACAAGGTAAGTACAAATATATCGAAAATAAAATATAGAATGACAAAAATATCGTTTTTTGTAAAATATCGTTTTTTAAATATAATAAAAATGTAATATTAACAAAATAATAGTTATAAATGTAATAAACATATTTAAAAATTTACTATAATATTTAAAATTAATACATAATGTAATACAAATTAATATTAATAAATATATAATACATAATATATTTTTCATTAATAATAACTCTAAATTAATTATTGTCATAACTTAAAAATAAATAAAAATGTAATAAATTACTAATACATTTATTTACATAAAAATTCACAGAAATAACAATTAATAACAACATAATACTAATAAAAAAGCTAAATACATTTTAGATAGCGAATGAGTAAAAATCACTATTCCCACTCCAGAGAGTGCGACAGTAGGGAAAGTGTTGGATAGCGTAGGGTTAAAAATTACTATTCCAACTCCAGAGAGTGCAACAGTAGGGAAAGTGTTGGATAGCGTAGGGGTAACTATTACTATTCCTACTCCAGAGAGTGCAACAGTAGGGAAAGTTGTGGATAGCGTAGGGGTAAAAATTACTAGTCCCACTCCAGAGAGTGCAACAGTAGGGAAAGTGTTGGATAGCGTAGGGTTAAAAATTACTATTCCAACTCCAGAGAGTGCAACAGTAGGGAAAGTGTTGGATAGCATAGGGGTAACAAGTACTATTCCAACTCCAGAGAGTGCAACAGTAGGGAAAGTGTTGGATAGCGTAGGGGTAAAAATTACTATTTCCACTCCAGAGAGTGCAACAGTATGGAAAGTGTTGGATAGCGTAGAGGTAAAAATTACTATTCTCACTCCAAAGAGTGCAACAGTAGGGAAAGTGTTGGATAGCATAGGGGTAAAAATTACTATTCCAACTCCAGAGAGTGCAACAGTAGGGAAAGCGTTGGATAGCGTAGGGGTAACAATTACTATTCCAACTCCAGAGAGTGCAACAGTAGGGAAAGTGTTGGATAGCGTAGGATTAAAAATTACTATTCTAACTCCAGACAGTGCAACAGTAGGGAAAGTGTTGGATAGCGTAGGGGTAACAAATACTATTCCCACTCCAGAGAGTGCAACAGTAGGGAAAGTGTTGGATAGCGTAGGGGTAAAAATTACTATTCCCACTCCAGAGAGTGCAACAGTAGGGAAAGTGTTGGATAGCGTAGGGGTAACAATTACTATTCCAACTCCAGAGAGTGCAACAGTAGGGAAAGTGTTGGATAGCGTAGGGGTTTAAATTGCATACTTATAAATTACATCTATCAATTGATTAATTATTTAAAATTAATTGCCAATTAATTTAATTTATTTAACAATTAATAAAAATAAACGTATGCTTCCTACTAATTAATAATTAATTCTACATAATGAAATTACTTCCCACCCTATTCCCCTATAAACCCATAACCCGCTATAGAACATATTTATCAATTAATTAAAAATAATTACCAAAATAATTAAATATAATTACCAATTACTTTTTATTAATGTATGATTCCTACTAATTAATAATTATTTAAACATTATTACATTATTTCCAACCCTATTCCCCTATAAACTCATAACCCGCTACAGAACATATTTATCAATTAATCAATTAATTAAAATTATTTACAAATAATTCTCAATTAATTAATTAATAATTCCTACTAATTACAAATTTACATCTCCTAATATCCAAGTATACAGTAGCCGGGGAGGGTTCACTATATTTAGCCTTTATGGACCTCTCCTCGGCCTTTGACTTGGTCAATAGGGCCAAGCTCTGGGCTATACTCCGTGAGCTTGGAATTGAGGATTCCTTGGTAGCCCTCATAGCAAGTTTGCACCAGGAACTCTCTGCGAAGGTCCGGGTAACCAGGGAAGGGCGATGCTCAGACAGCTTCAGGTCAAATAAAGGTGTTCGCCAAGGCTGCATCTTGGCCCCGCTTTTATTTACCATTTATATTAATGATCTAGGGAAGTCTTTGTTAGCAGGCAACGCAGACGTCCCGCGGGTAGGTGGGAAGCAGATTCCGGCTCTCCTATATGCGGACGATGCCGTTCTCATCGCCCGCACGGGCATTGGTCTACAGACCCTCCTGGAGCTTTTTGGTTCCTTTATGGCTAAATTAGACTTAAAAATCAATGTGACCAAATCACACACAATGATTGTGGGTCCGCAGAAAAATAAATCACACACAAAAACCTTTACTTGTAAAGGCGAGGTTCTCTCCAGGGTCTCTGTCTTTCCATACTTAGGGGTCCTGTTTGATGAGAAAGGCTCCTGGGTTCCGCAAATTAAGGCCAAGAATATTTCTTTAGCCCGGTCCACAGCAGCCCTGATGGATTTCACTAAAAGATTAGGGGCTAAACCAATGGAGGCTGTGTTAAAAGTCTATAAAAGTAAATGCGTTTCCATTGCTTCATATGGTGCAGCTTTGTGGGGTTATGCTAACCTGGACAGTATGCAGAGGGTAGAAAACAAGCTTATTAGAAGAATCCTATCGGTTCCAAATTCTACACCTACCTACTCCATACATGAAGAAGTTGGCCTACCCTATATTATAGATGGACTGAAATTGGCCCCTTTACTTTTTTGGGCCAACACCTGGTTAAACACGGAATTGTCTCTAAACCACATAATTCTTAAAGATGTGATTGCAAGGGAGGGGGCAATGAAAATATCATGGTTGAAATACATAAAGTCATCATTCACTGCCCTCGAGAGACCAGACCTATATGCAACACCGTCAATAATTAGGAAAATGGACATTGCATGGATTAAGAAGGAATTCCAGGGGAGGACACGTTTAGAGAGAGAGGAGTCTGAAGTTAACAAACCACTAGTAAGAGCACACTTGGTTTTGTCCTCTTCCCCCTCGATGGAACCATACCTGCAATTTGTTTCTAAACCCTTGCACAGATTTATATTAACCAGATTTAGAATGAATCTGATCCACTATTTACTAGGCAGTTTCCCTACGTGGGGTAAACCGGAGCATGCACCACCCTGTGAGTGTGACCAGTTTTCCAATCAGGACACTCTCCATTTTCTGTTTTTCTGTGCATTCTATAATACGGAGAGGAGAAAATATCTAATACCCCTCCTGAAAACTCTTGGCTTCATACAAGTGAGACCAGCCTTGCTTTATCTTCAAAGATTACCGGATGCACACGTCACTTTTTGTGTTGCAAGTTTTCTAACAGCCGGATACAGAGGAAGAAACAAAAGAATCCCTAGAACTGTACCGTTTTAAACTAAAAACCAGTATATCAATTTTAACCCCTTTTTATATATTATGATGATTAATCAAGTGACTCTTTTTACGGACTCTGTGTAAAATACATGTATTGTGGGCATTTTTAAAATGTTTTTAAATGTATGTATTTTTCTTGCCTTTTATGATTTTAACAAAAATCGAATAAAGTGTATTAAAAAAAAAAAAAAAAAAAATTATTTAATATAATTAAATTACTTCCCACCCTATTCCCTATAAACCCATAACCCGCTACAGAACATATTTATCAATTAAAGAAAATTAATTAAAAATTAATTCTCAATTAATTAATTAATAATTCCTACTAATTAATAATTAATTTAACATAATTAAATTACTTCCCACCCTATTCCCCTATAAACCCACAACCCGCTACAGTACTAAAAGACAATATTTAATTAAATTAAATTAAAAATAAATAATAAAACTAAAATACAATATAATATACACAAAATTTATTTAAAAATCGATATTAGTAACATCGAAATTATTTATTTCGATATTATTGACATCGATATTTAAAACTTCGAAATTAATAATATCATACTAATATCGATATTAAGACTGTCGATATTACTTAATTTCTATATTATGTCCCATCGATATTTAAACTTCGATATAATTGTATATCGAAATTTAAAACTTGATATTTTGTCTGTGTACCGGTAGTGAGAGGATCGGAAGCTGTGGGAGACAGTGAGGGCTGGGAGGAGGTGTTGCAGTGCGGAGAGTGTGCAGGAGATGCAGTGCACAGGCAGGGATAGGAGAAGAAGCACTGGCAGTGAGTGGATGGGAAGCAGTGGCAGACAGTGAGTGTGAGAACAGTGGGAGCTAGTGGATGGGGTGAGTGGAGGAAATGCAGTGCACTGACAGGTAGTGGAGGAGAAGCAATGGCAGTCAGCTGGAAAGAAGCAGTGGGCCCAAAGAGCGTGTGGGTGAGATGCAGTGCGCCGACTGTGAGTAGACCCTCATGAGGCCAACAGACGTTGGTATCCACAAACATTGCCAGAAAAATAGAATACCTTGAACTAAAATGTCAGTGGGTGCTGGGTAGTAGAGTGCTGACACTGAATGATGACCCTTGTTATGAAGGAATATGTATTATTAATGTACATATGCAGAAGGGAAAGGAAGAGGTTTACAAGGTGGAACTGGAAAATCTACAAAAGGAAATAGAAATTATGTGATACCTACCCGAAGGATATGTTTCTGATGATGGGCGAGTTTACCCACAGATTAGACCCCCGAAGAACTGATTTATGGTGCAGTGATTTACTAACAGGTAGATTCATGAAGCCAAATTGCGATCGCAAAAGCTGCGAAAAAGCAATTGCGATCGCAATTTGAATAAAAGGAATTCATGACAGTGTAATCGGTAAAAAAGCGAATTCGCTAGAGAAAAATAGTGATTTCGCTAATAAAATCGTCTGAATCCTGGAAGAAGCCCATTTGCGATTCTGAAATTGCGAAAAACCATGGAATCTGCGAAATAATTTGCGAAATCGCAAAACAATCGCAATCGCTATTCATGTAAAATCGCAGAATGCGAAAATCCAGAAAATCGCTATTTGCGACGCGCAATTTAAGGAGAACCCAAACCAGGTGGTAACCAGTAAGGATTTTTTTTTTTTTTTTTAAACATTTACAAACTACCAACAGGTGCTGGCCTGACCAAACACACTTAATTGTCATTGTTTAAGCATTTTAATTGTATCAGCGCATTTCGCCCCAAGCGCTCCGCTCCGCTGACCCCTCCGCTGCCATTTTGGTTGTTGATGTCCTCCTCCGTGACCCGCCCCGCCTCCCAGCTGAGACGCCCTCCCACTGCCTAGATACAGCGCTCCGTGTCCTCAACGCGCTGTGACTCGCTTCGCTCTCCAGCTGAGTGGTCGCTCCCCTGCCTCCCTGGCGAACTGTGGTATCGTTGTCCGCTTTTATCCTGATTGACTGCCTGCAGTCTGCCCTGCTTGCCGCTTTGTTTAAATTACATTTTTAACGTGCAATTGTCATTGTTTAAGCATTTTAATTGTATCAGCGCATTTCGCCCCAAGCGCTCCGCTCCGCTGACCCCTCCGCTGCCATTTTGGTTGTTGTTGTCCTCCTCCGTGACCCGCCCCGCCTCCCAGCTGAGACGCCCTCCCACTGCCTAGATACAGCGCTCCGTGTCCTCAACGCGCTGTGACTCGCTTCGCTCTCCAGCTGAGTGGTCGCTCCCCTGCCTCCCTGGCGAACTGTGGTATCGTTGTCCGCTTTTATCCTGATTGACTGCCTGCAGTCTGCCCTGCTTGCCGCTTTGTTTAAATTACATTTTTAACGCGCAATTGTCATTGTTTAAGCATTTTAATTGTATCAGCGCATTTCGCCCCAAGCGCTCCGCTCCGCTGACCCCTCCGCTGCCATTTTGGTTGTTGTTGTCCTCCTCCGTGACCGCCCGGACTCGCTCCTGACCGGTTGCTCCCTCCTTGCTCCTCTCCCTGTACTGCTGCTATCTTCCTGGGGATCGCACTGCTGAATTCAACTTCACGGTATCGCCTGCATTCTTTATTTCAGTGGTATCGCCTGCATTAGACTAAATAGCGCCGTGTTTAAAATCGGCTCGCCTGCATTTCACAAATTTGCGCAGTGTTTTGTTTAATGTCATAGCTCTCAGCGCTTGTGACTATAGCGCCGCCCGCCCTGCACTGCATTTAACTGTATTGGCCCACCTGGCAGCAACGTGCATTATTGGATTTATTTTCGCTGGCGACCTACTGCCCCTGCCTCGCCTCCCCTCTGACCTCCATCTTGTTTGCTGTTGTTGTTTTCCCTGCCCCTCCTCCCCGCTACCGCCTCCCAGCTGCTGACCCTCCCACGCTCCGCCCCCTCCACCCTCCATTTATGGCCAATGCCTCCACGCGCAGCGTCCACGCGCTTCGGACACGCCGAAGGTGCGCCAAAGGTAAGCCCGTCTACGCCCGTCCGTGCCTGGAACGCGCCCAGCGCCAGACCCCCTGCCCCTCGCGCTGCCCAGCCCCCCGCGTTACCTACGATGCCGCCACCCTCCTAGCCCTTGACCCCGGTCGCGCCCCCAACTGCGTCCAAGCCGCTCCTGGACGCACCCATGGACCGTTCTCCTGCTTCTCCTGCAAATTTAGCGGCACCGACAACATCTCCGCTACGACCACACCACAGATTCCCGACCTTAACCACCTAGAATGCATCCTTCTCAACACCCGCTCGGTCCACAGGCACGCCATTGACCTTTGGAACCTACTAGACACCATCTCTCCTGACGTCGCCTTCCTAACGGAAACATGGATGAACGCTTCCTCCGCCCCTGACATCGCCATCGCTATCCCTGATGACTATAAGATCACACGCAAGGACCGCACCGACCATACAGGAGGTGGAATCGCTATCGTCCATAAGAAAACAATCCGCATCTCAACCAGCTCTGATGCCAACCTCGCCAACTCCGAACACCTTCACTTCCAGATCCACATCGACCCCAAGACCACACTCAGAGGCACCCTCCTCTACAGACCACCTGGACCACGCGCAAAATTCAGTGAAGACATCACGGACTTCATCACCCCACACGCGCTCCCCTCCAAAGACTACATCCTTCTGGGAGACCTCAACTTCCACCTTGAAAAGATCAACGACCGCAACACCGCCACCCTCTTGGACAACCTCGCTAACCTCGGACTTAAACAACTGGTCACTTCCCCCACCCACATCGCAGGTCACACTCTCGACCCCATCTTCACCTCCAGCAACCATGTCTCCTTCAGCCACACTACGGATCTCCTCTGGACTGACCACAGCTGCGTTCACTTCACCTACAACAAGCCGAAACCCATCAACCACCCCCAACCAACTCTGCAAAGAAACTGGAACAAAATCACCACAGAGCAGATCTCCACATCACTCCTTCAATCCTCCCCAGCCCTCTCTTCTAACGCCAACGAAGCCGCCTCCAACCTCACCCTTTGGTTATCCAACACCGCTGACACCTTAGCACCACTGAAAAAACGTCAACACAAACTTGGCTTCAAGAAGGCCTCATGGTTCAACGACGACCTCAAGAAATCCAAGAAACTATGCCGCTCCCTTGAAAAGGCCTGGAAAAAAGACCCATCCACCAGCAACAAGGACGCCTTCAAAAGCGCCATCCGTACTCACCACCAACTGATCCGAAAAGCCAAGAAAACAGCATTCAAAGATCGACTTGACAACAACGCCCACAACAGCAAGGAACTTTTCAACATCGTCAAGGAATTTTCCAACCCCTCGGCCAACTCCAACGACATCACCCCCTCTCAAACCCTCTGCGATTCCCTAGCCTCTTTTTTCCACAACAAGATTGCTGACATCCACAACAGCTTTGACAACCAACCCGGAAGGCAACCCACCCTACCATCAGCTGACCATCTTCCCCCCGTTAACACCCTTAACGCCTGGAACCCAATCTCCACTGAGGACACCATCCGCCTGATGAACTCCATCCACTCTGGATCCCCCACAGACCCATGCCCCCACCACATCTTCAACAAAGCAGACTCCGTCATAGCTCCGCACCTCCGAGACGTCATCAACTGCTCCTTCAACTCCGCTACCTTCCCAGAAGACTGGAAACACGCTGAACTCACCGCCCTTCTGAAAAAACCAACAGCAGACCCCACCGAACTCAAAAACTACTGCCCCATCTCACTTCTTCCATTCCCGGCCAAAGTCATCGAGAAAGCTGTCAACAACCAGCTCTCCGCCTTCCTCGAAGCCAACAAATCACTCGACCCCTCACAATCTGGCTTCCGAGCCAAACACAGCACTGAGACCGCACTCATCGCAGCAACAGACGACATTCGAACTCTACTGGACAATGGAGACACAGTCGCCCTCATCCTCCTCGACCTCTCTGCAGCCTTCGACACAGTCTGCCACAGCACCCTTTTACAACGCCTCAGAAACATCGGAATCCAAGGAAAGGCACTGGAATGGATCACCTCGTTCCTCACCGGAAGAACCCAGAGAGTCCGCCTCCCACCATTCAAGTCCGAGGCCTCTGAAATCATCTGCGGCGTACCACAAGGATCCTCACTCAGTCCCACCCTCTTCAACGTATACATGAGCCCCCTCGCGGCCATCGCCCGCCAACACAACCTCAACATCATCTCTTACGCGGATGACACTCAACTGATCCTATCTCTCACCAAGGACCCCAGCACCGCCAAAACTAACCTACACGAAGGAATGAAAGAAGTCTCCGAATGGATGAAACAAAGCCGTCTGAAACTGAACTCAGACAAAACAGAAGTCCTCATCTTAGGTAAATCCCCCTCTGCATGGGACGATTCCTGGTGGCCGGAAGCCCTCGGAAATGCACCCATCCCGACAGACCACGCACGGAACCTTGGCGTCATCCTGGATTCTTCACTCTCAATGAACAGACAAGTCAGCGCCGTATCCTCTTCCTGCTTTAACATTCTTCGCATGCTCAGAAAAACATTTCGCTGGATCCCCTCCGAAACAAGGAAAACAGTCACCGACGCTCTAGTCACGAGCCGACTGGACTACGGAAACACCCTCTACGCAGGTACCACCGCTAAACTCCAGAAGAAACTACAACGAATCCAAAACGCCTCAGCCAGGCTCATATTAGACATCCCACGCAACAAACACATCTCTGGTCACCTTAAAGACCTCCACTGGCTACCCGTCAATAAGAGGATTACTTTCCGACTGCTTACCCACGCACACAAATCACTCTACGACATCGGACCAGATTGCCTCAACTCTCGACTGTCCTTCTACACCCCCTCCCGCCAACTTCGCTCTTCCAGCCAAGCCTTCGCCACTGTACCTCGCATCAACAAGACCACCATGGGAGGCAGATCCTTCTCATACCTGGCTGCCAAAACATGGAATTCACTCCCCGCTTACCTTCGCCTCACCCAGAATCACCTAGCGTTCAGAAAGCAGCTTAAAACGTGGATATTTGACAAATAATCCACCTCCCCTTCCTAAGCGCCTTGAAACCCTCTGGGTATGTAGTGCGCTATATAAATGTTATGACTTGACTTGACTTGACTCCGTGACCCGCCCCGCCTCCCAGCTGAGACGCCCTCCCACTGCCTAGATACAGCGCTCCGTGTCCTCAACGCGCTGTGACTCGCTTCGCTCTCCAGCTGAGTGGTCGCTCCCCTGCCTCCCTGGCGAACTGTGGTATCGTTGTCCGCTTTTATCCTGATTGACTGCCTGCAGTCTGCCCTGCTTGCCGCTTTGTTTAAATTACATTTTTAACGCGCAATTGTCATTGTTTAAGCATTTTAATTGTATCAGCGCATTTCGCCCCAAGCGCTCCGCTCCGCTGACCCCTCCGCTGCCATTTTGGTTGTTGTTGTCCTCCTCCGTGACCCGCCCCGCCTCACAGCTGAGACGCCCTCCCACTGCCTAGATACAGCGCTCCGTGTCCTCAACGCGCGGTGACTCGCTTCACTCTCCAGCTGAGTGGTCGCTCCCCTGCCTCCCTGGCGAACTGTGGTATCGTTGTCCGCTTTTATCCTGATTGACTGCCTGCAGTCTGCCCTGCTTGCCGCTTTGTTTAAATTACATTTTTAACGCGCAATTGTCATTGTTTAAGCATTTTAATTGTATCAGCGCATTTCGCCCCAAGCGCTCCGCTCCGCTGACCCCTCCGCTGCCATTTTGGTTGTTGTTGTCCTCCTCCGTGACCCGCCCCGCCTCCCAGCTGAGACGCCCTCCCACTGCCTAGATACAGCGCTCCGTGTCCTCAACGCGCTGTGACTCGCTTCGCTCTCCAGCTGAGTGGTCGCTCCCCTGCCTCCCTGGTGAACTGTGGTATCGTTGTCCGCTTTTATCCTGATTGACTGCCTGCAGTCTGCCCTGCTTGCCGCTTTGTTTAAATTACATTTTTAACGCACAATTGTCATTGTTTAAGCATTTTAATTGTATCAGCGCATTTCGCCCCAAGCGCTCCGCTCCGCTGCCATTTTGGTTGTTGTTGTCCTCCTCCGTGACCCGCCCCGCCTCCCAGCTGAGACGCCCTCCCACTGCCTAGATACAGCGCTCCGTGTCCTCAACGCGCTGTGACTCGCTTCGCTCTCCAGCTGAGTGGTCGCTCCCCTGCCTCCCTGGCGAACTGTGGAATCGTTGTCCTCTTTTATCCTGATTGACTGCCTGCAGTCTGCCCTGCTTGCCGCTTTGTTTAAATTACATTTTTAACGCGCAATTGTCATTGTTTAAGCATTTTAATTGTATCAGCGCATTTCGTCCCAAGCGCTCCGCTCCGCTGACCCCTCCGCTGCCATTTTGGTTGTTGTTGTCCTCCTCCGTGACCCGCCCCGCCTCCCAGCTGAGACGCCCTCCCACTGCCTAGAT
The DNA here is from genome assembly GCF_964263255.1 of Lissotriton vulgaris. Taxonomy (NCBI): domain Eukaryota; kingdom Metazoa; phylum Chordata; class Amphibia; order Caudata; family Salamandridae; genus Lissotriton; species Lissotriton vulgaris. Next base: position 301,535,443 of record NC_141686.1, on the reverse strand, counting down.
ACAGCGCTCCGTGTCCTCAACGCGCTGTGACTCGCTTCGCTCTCCAGCTGAGTGGTCGCTCCCCTGCCTCCCTGGCGAACTGTGGTATCGTTGTCCGCTTTTATCCTGATTGACTGCCTGCAGTCTGCCCTGCTTGCCGCTTTGTTTAAATTACATTTTTAACGCACAATTGTCATTGTTTAAGCATTTTAATTGTATCAGCGCATTTCGCCCCAAGCGCTCCGCTCCGCTGCCATTTTGGTTGTTGTTGTCCTCCTCCGTGACCCGCCCCGCCTCCCAGCTGAGACGCCCTCCCACTGCCTAGATACAGCGCTCCGTGTCCTCAACGCGCTGTGACTCGCTTCGCTCTCCAGCTGAGTGGTCGCTCCCCTGCCTCCCTGGCGAACTGTGGAATCGTTGTCCGCTTTTATCCTGATTGACTGCCTGCAGTCTGCCCTGCTTGCCGCTTTGTTTAAATTACATTTTTAACGCGCAATTGTCATTGTTTAAGCATTTTAATTGTATCAGCGCATTTCGCCCCAAGCGCTACGCTCCGCTGACCCCTCCGCTGCCATTTTGGTTGTTGTTGTCCTCCTCCGTGACCCGCCCCGCCTCCCAGCTGAGACGCCCTCGCCCCTCCCCCTTCACTATCCATATATGACAGATGTTTTCGCGCGCAGCGTTCACGCGCAGCGACCGCGCCCAACCCGCGCCGAAGGTGCGCCAAAGGTAAGCCCGTCTACGCCCGTCCGCGCCTGGACCGCGCCCAGCGCCCGACCCCCTGCCTCTCGCGCCCCCCAGCCCTCCCTCATTGCCTACGATGCCGCCGCCCTCCTAGCCCTTAACCCCGGTCGCGCCCCCAACTGCGTCCAAGCCGCTCCTGGACACACCCATGGACCTTTCTCCTGCTACTCCTGCAAATTCAGCAGCACCGACAACATCTCCGCTTCGATCACACCACAGACTCTCGACTCCAACCACCTTCAATGCATCCTTCTCAACAACCGATCGGTCCACAGACACGCCATCGACCTATGGAATCTACTAGACACCATCTCTCCAGACGTCGCCTTCCTAACAGAAACATGGATGAACGCTTCTTCCGCCCCAGACATCACCATTGCCATCCCTGAAGATTATAAGATCACACGCAAGGACCGTACCGGCCACACAGGAGGAGGAATCGCCATCGTCCATAAAAAATCAATCCGCATCTCAACCAGCTTTGACGCCAACCTCGCCAACTCTGAACACCTTCACTTCCAGATCCACATCGACCCCAACACCACACTCAGAGGCACCCTCCTCTACAGACCACCAGGACCCCGCGCAAAATTCAGTGAGGACATCACGGACTTCATCACTCCACACGCGCTCCCCTCCAAAGATTACATCCTTCTGGGAGACCTCAACTTTCACATTGAAAAGAACAACGACCGCAACACCACCACCCTCTTGGACAACCTCGCCAACCTCGGACTTAAGCAACTGGTCACCTCCCCCACCCACATCGCAGGTCACACACTCGACCCCATCTTCACCTCCAGCAACCCTGTCTCATTCAGCCACACTACGGATCTCCTCTGGACTGACCACAGCTGCGTTCACTTCACCTACAACAAGCCGAAACCCACCAACCCCCTCCAACCAACTCTGCAAAGAAACTGGAACAAAATCACCATCGACCAGATCTCCTCATCGCTCCTTCTAAACACCCCAGCCCACTCTTCTAACCCAGACCAAGCCGCCACCAACTTCACCCTATGGTTATCCAACAGCGCCGACATCCTAGCACCACTGAAAAAACGCCAAAGCAAACCTCGCAGCAAGAAGGCCTCATGGTTCAACGATGATCTTAAGAAGTCCAAGAAACTCTGCCGCTCCCTTGAGAAGGCCTGGAAAAAAGACCCAACCACTAGCACCAAGGACGCCTTCAAAAACGCCACCCGCACACACCACCAACTAATCCGAAAAGCCAAGAAAACAGCATTCAAGGATCGACTAGGCAACAACGCCCACAACAGCAAGGAACTTTTCAACATCGTCAAGGAATTCACCAACCCCTCGGCCAACTCCAACGACATCACCCCCTCTCAAGCCCTCTGCGACTCCCTGGCCTTATTCTTCCACAACAAAATCGCAGACATCCACAACAGCTTCGACAACCAACCCGGAGACCAACCCACCCAACCATATGCTGGACATTCTCCCCCCTTGAACACCCTCAACGAATGGAATCCAATCTCCACTGAGGACACCATCCGCCTGATGAACTCCATCCACTCAGGATCCCCCACAGACCCATGTCCTCACCACATCTTCAACAAAGCTGACTCCGTCATAGCACCGCACCTCCGAGACGTCATCAACTGCTCCTTCAACTCCGCCACCTTCCCGGAGAGCTGGAAACACGCTGAACTCACCGCCCTTCTGAAAAAACCCACAGCGGACCCCAACGAACTCAAAAATTACCGCCCCATATCGCTCCTTCCTTTCCCGGCCAAAGTCATCAAGAAAGCTGTCAACAACCAACTCGCCGCTTTCCTCGAAGCCAACAAATCCCTCGACTCCTCACAATCTGGCTTCCGAGCAAAACACAGCACGGAGACCGCCCTCATCACAGCAACAGACGACATTCGAACTCTACTGGACAATGGAGACACAGACGCCCTCATCCTCCTCGACCTCTCTGCAGCCTTCGACACAGTCTGCCACAGCACCCTTTTACAACGCCTCAGAAACATCGGAATCCAAGGAAAAGCATTGGAATGGATCACCTCGTTCCTCACCGGAAGAACCCAGAGAGTCCGCCTTCCACCATTCAAGTCCGAGGCCACTGAAGTCATCTGTGGTGTACCACAAGGATCCTCACTCAGTCCCACCCTCTTCAACGTATACATGAGCCCCCTTGCGGCCATCGCTCGCCAACACAATCTCAACATCATCTCCTACGCAGATGACACTCAACTGATCCTTTCTCTCACCAATGACCCCAGCACCGCCAAAACCAACCTACACGAAGGAATGAAAGAAGTTGCCGAATGGATGAAACACAGCCGTCTGAAGCTGAACTCAGATAAAACAGAAGTCCTCATCTTAGGTACATCCCCCTCTGCATGGGACGACTCTTGGTGGCCAGCAGCCCTTGGAAAAGCTCCCATCCCGACAGACCACGCACGGAACCTAGGCGTTATCCTGGATTCTTCACTCTCAATGAACAGACAAGTCAGTGCCGTATCCTCATCCTGCTTCAACATTCTTTGCATGCTCAAAAAAACATTTAGCTGGATCCCCACCGAAACCAGAAAAACAGTCACCCATGCTCTGGTCACGAGCCGACTGGACTACGGAAACACCCTCTACGCAGGCACTACCGCTAAAATCCAGAAGAAACTCCAACGAATCCAAAACGCCTCAGCCAGGATCATACTAGACATCCCGCGTAACGAACACATCTCTGGCCACCTGAAAGACCTCCACTGGCTGCCCGTCGATAAGAGAATCACTTTCCGACTGCTGACCCACGCACACAAATCACTCTACGAAATTGGACCAGAATGCCTCAACTCTCGACTGTCCTTCTACACCCCCTCTCGCCAACTACGCTCTTCCAGCCAAGCCCTCGCCACTGTACCCCGCATCAACAAGACCACTATGGGAGGAAGATCCTTCTCATACCTTGCGGCTAAAACATGGAACTCACTCCCCACTTACCTTTGCCTTACCCAGAACCACCTAGCATTCAGAAAGCAACTTAAAACGTGGATATTTGACAAGTAATCCTCCTCCCTTCCCTAAGCGCCTTGAAACCCTCTGGGTATGTAGTGCGCTATATAATTTTTTTTTACTTGACTTGAAGGATGCACAGCTGGAGCATGAGGACTCTCACAATGCCAGGACTCTACATGGTGGTCAGGCAGCGAAGGCTACAGTGAGCAGCACGGAACAGACGTAGGATCCAGGAGTCACCCTTCTGGGCCAAACCAGGGAGCAAATATACGCTAAGTACCGCCTGAATGGGGCAATGATCATCAAGCTGATCCGGGACCTAGACCCCCTTATGCAGCACCCAACAAGGAGGACCAATGCCGTGCCCACGCATGTCCAGGTATTGTGCTGCCTGCACCTTCTGGCTTCCGGAAGCTTCCAGGGGATTGTCGCTGATGCAGGGGGATATCCCAGCCCACCATGTCCCGCTGCCTAAGGAGTTTCCTGGATGCAATGCTGACCCGGCTACACCATTACATCTCATTCCCCACCAGCCAACAGGACTTGGATGAGACCAAGCATCAATTTTACAACGTTGCACAATTTCCACATGTAATAGGGTGCATTGACTGTACCCACATCCACATCTGCCCACCAGTACAAACGGAATACATGTACCGCAACCGCAAGTCTTACCACTCCCTCAACATCCAGATGGTGTGCAATCCTAAGACATACATCACGGACATAGTGTGACAGTACCAGGGGAGCACACATGACTCCTTCATATTCCGGCACAGCGGCATCCACACACGACTGGCCAAGGGAGACTTTGGTGAAGGACACCTACTAGGTAGTACACATGCCCAAAAATATTACACTGTGATCATGTATCTGCGCAGAATAGGCACTCACCCTGTGTTTCTTTCCTTCAGGTGACAGCGCCTACGGTCTGCGTGAGTACCTCCTCACCCCATACCTGAACCCTGCAACACCACAGCAACGGCGGTACAATGCTGCACACATACGCATAAGAAATTGCATTGAGAGGACATTTGGCCAATTGAAAAGCAGATTCCGCATACTGCACAAGACTTCACAACATTGCTACCAAGTGCAGGATACCTGTAGAGATCTCTGGCAGTGAGTCGGAAGGGGACAACCGCCCACCTCCACATGTGTGTCATGCACGCGGGGAAAATCCTGCTGAAGGCCACAGGCGCCGCAACCACATCACTATTAACTGTTTCTAATGCACCCAGACCCCTCACACAACACTGCACTCATGCATGACAAATGTAATAATGACATGAGTTGGATTTAAGTCAGACTATAAATCTTTATTGTTAATTTACAACAAAGTGGCCTTCTTATTTCTTTGGTGTCACATGAGGACAGTATTACTTCATACCTCCCCATGCAAGGCTTGCAGAGGTGTCCAGCTTGGCCCTACCAACAGTGTCCAAGTACTCAATGGTGGCCGCGATGAGACGCACCAAGTCGTCTCTCTGGGTCCTGAGGGACGGTGTTGGTCCGAGAGGATGCTGTGGGCCTGCTGCTGGGTCGACGTACAGGCTCAGGTGGCAAGGATATGCTGCTGTTTGTCGACGCAACCTCGCTCACATCGTCAGGCCCCCCTGGTTCTCCATGGGTAGTGGGCTGTCTGCCGATCACTGCTGCTGTTAGCAGATCAAGTGACCTGGCCACATCCTGGCAACACTGTACCATCTGGCCCTGCATGGCAAGTGACCTGCGTGACAGCTGTGACGTCACATTGCCTACAATGTGGTTCGACCTGGTGTAGGCCGACAGGTGGGCCAGTAGTTGGCGGTGGCGGCGGCGGGTCATGTCCTGCTGGGCTACCAGCAGCTGGCTGTACCCCCTGACAGCAGCGGTCATCTGGGCCACATTTTGGGCAGTCGCCTGCAGCTGAGTATGGATTGCTGACAGGTGACGCGCCTGGGTACGGTGCACCGCCAGCATGCGGCGTTCAATGGCCAGGCCAGTATCAGGAAGATGGAGTGCCCTGCCCGTGCTTGTTGAGGCCTGACGCTGCTGGCGCCTCAGTCTGCTGGAGTGTGTTCTTGCTCCAGCTGTGTGCCTCGTCTGCCTCCTAGGCGCTGGTGGTGTGGCCTGTACCACTGCTGTGGGTGTCTGTTGGGGTGTGGGCTGGACACCTGTGGCTGCAGGGGTTGCCCTGTCCACACAGGGTGGTGGTGGTGGAAGCACTGCAGGTGGCTGTGATGGACCGGGTTGTTGGTTGGACTGGCCCTCACCCTCAGTGTCCTCCTGGGTCTCCGCGATGTCCAGGGCCTCGCTATCAGTGCTACGTTGGTCGACAGCACCTGTAATGTAAAAGGGCGCATGATTAACGTTATGTCCTCTGCACATGAGATGTTGATACATGCATGCAGGCTTGCTTTCCCTGACTGGCTTTTGGAATTACTTTGATTTGACAGGTCTGGCTGTGTTGAGCTATCTGGGGAAATATGATTTCACTACAGCTACCACAATGCAATGGGGCATTCCAGGTGTGCATGGGCTGCATTGTTGGGGATGTCATATTGCTAGCTCAGGAGTCATGGGCATTGTTGGGGGACAGGGTCACAGTCGCATGGCACTTACCTTCTGGATGTTGGCTGGGTCGGGACGAGTCCAGCTGGATTACCCCCATGCAGGCTTCTGGTGCAAGGGTGTCTTCTATGCGGTCCTCCAATTGAGTGTTTGGTGGGCAGTAGGATCCCCTCCACCGGTGGCCAGTCGCTCCCCAAGCCTCTAAGCAATGCGCTCCTTTGCACGACCTCTCAGGTCGTACCAGCGCTTCTTGAGGTCATCAATTGACCACTGGGTCACCCCGACCGAATTTACTTTCGCGCGGATGTGCAGCCAGATCCGGGGCTTGTCTGCCTCTGGCACCCTCCGGGAGTCTTTGCCGAAGAGGCATCCATGGTCCTTGCAGACCCCATCAATCAGGTATTCTAGTTCCTGTTCTGAGAACTTGATTTTTCTTTTCCGCCCTTGCTCACTGCTCCCTGCTGCTTCCTGGGACATGTTGTGGATTTGTGTCCTGCTGGGGTGCTGAAGAAACAGAGATTTGGAGCTCTTCATAATGCTGCTACCACTGTCTGGCTCAGTGTTTTGTTTGTGGGAGGGAAAAGCCTACTTCCTGGTTGTGATGTCATCAATGGGCTCGAAATGCGACTTCCCGTTTTTGCGATCGCGCAGTTAGCAAGATCACAAAATGCGATTTCGCTAATTGCGAGATCGCAATTTCTTCATGTCAACTTGCCGATTCTGCAAAATTTATGCGATTTAGGCAAAATCGCAATCGGCAATTGTGGCCGATTGCGATTCGCTTTTTTCTATCGAATTTCTACATGAATGCCATTCTGCGATTTACAAATTGCAAGTCGCTATTTCTCACAAAATGCTAATCGCAGATTGGCACTTTCATGAATCTGGGTGTAAGAGCCTATATTATAGAGACCGCAAAGTTCCCCCCGGCAATGTTTCGCCCGAAGATGTGGCTCTGGGTCAATTGCTGGGTTCCATGGGCTTGATAACTGTAAATGGTAGAACGAAAGCTGACCGGCCGGCCAAGCGAACATTTATTTTAGGTCAGCAACTGTGTCCGATAGACTACGTGTTTACAAATGCTTGGAGCTTTGAATTAATCAAGCAATTTGAATTATTAAGGGTGTAAGGTAGCGATCATCACCCCTTGTTAACTAGACTTTATGTTAAAAAGGGTAGACAGAGAGAGACAGCTCTCCAAATACATGTAGAGGAGCATATTCAAAAATTAAGAGCTGTCCCGTTGACCCGCCCATTAGAAACATTTACATCTGAGGACGATAATGTATAGTATGCAAAAACAATAAGTCAATTAGTGGAATGTCTAACTGGTAAAAATTAAATGTGGTAAGCCCGGGGAAGACATCAACAAAAGATCACACATCAAAAATAGTCCATGGTTTGATTAGGAATGTCGCAAAGCAAAACCTAACATCAGGCAAACGGAAAGAACACTTAAAAGAAGGTTTAATGAAGAACTGCTAACTAACCTTAGGAATCTAAGGATAAAATATAAAACAATCGTTAGGAATAAGAAAATAACTTATAAAGACCTTACTAGAGGTAAAAGAAGACAAAAATGTGAAAGGTTTCTGGCGCCTGGTACAAGAAAGCTCCGGCAAAGGGTTAGGGTCTCTACAATGCTCAGTTTCTGAGGATATATGGGTGGATTACCAGGAGGAAATCTATGGGTAGTGGCCAACTATAGATAAAATATGTACAACGGCATGGCCAAGTGTGAAGGAAGAGGTAAAAGACCATTTTACCCCTAGTCACATTAGGAAGATAATATCTAGCCTAAACTTCCCCCGTGCAGCTGGCCCAGATAATTTGCCGGCTGTTATTATAAAAACTAAACCAGAATGGTGGTCAGAGTTCCTTGCGAAAATGTTCCAGGGGATTCTTGAGACAGGGATCGTGCCAGATAATTGGAAAGGAGCTATTGTTAGACCAATCCACAAAAAAGGCGACGTAAATACCCCAAAAAACTACAGACTAATAAACCTACTAGACATAGGTGAAAAAGTATTCACCAAGGTAATCTCGGGACTACTTAAAGACTGGGTGGAAGAAAACAGATTGTGGCCCAGAACAGGGAGGGTTTAAAGAGGGGCACTCAACGGTGGACCATTGCTTCGCCCTCTGGGCAATTGCGAGGAAGTCGCTCGAGCAGAAGGGCAGTCTGTTTTCCTCCTTCGTGGACTTCCACGCAGCATTTGACCTAGTGAACAGGGAGCAGCTGTGGTCGACCTTGATAGGGTACAATATCCCGGGGGATCTACTGAGCTTGATTCGAGCCCTGCACACGCAAAACTGGACCCAGATAATTTTGGATGAAGAGGGAAGTTTATTGCGGAAAATCCAAATTGGCAATGGGCTACGGCAAGGGTGCGTACTGCCCCCCCCTACTCTTTTCCCTATTCATCACGGACTTGCCCCTAAACCTAGGAAACGTAAGAGGGGCAAGCCCTAAGCAAGGTGGGAAACATATTTCATGCTTACTTTACGCAGACGACCTGGTAATCATAGACCAGACGGAGATTGGTTTACAAAGAAAATTAAACATGTTTAAAGAATACTGCCAGGTCAAAAAACTAGTGGTTAACATGGAGAAGACTAAGATCTTATCTTTCGGTAGAAGGAAAACAGGGATGTCTTGGCATTTGGGGACCGAAAAGTTGGAAAAAGTAACAGAATATAAATACTTGGGGATGTAGTTTGAGAGAGGCGTGCAATGGCATACCCATCTCGGCGCATTAAAACTGAGGACAGGCGCCTCAGTGAAGGGTTTAAAAAGATGTAATAATGTGTATGGTGAAATGTCTGACAGACCGGTTCTAAAAGCCTATTCTGCAGTGGTTGCACCCCAATTTTTGTATGGCGCAGAGGTGCTTTACTTGAGTGGCAAAAATCGGTGGGACATGGAGGTGGGAAATAACCTGAAAAATCTATTCTCTCTGCCTAAATCGTCAATGGTACAGGCAGCAAGACTAGAAATGGGAATCACCTCATGGGGTATAACAGCTCGCATGGCATTACGACTCTTTTGGCAACGTTTGGGTTCGGGTGATGAACACAAAATCTTCAGTGGTGCATGAATTACATTGTAAATAGTGAGGAGTTAAATTGGGCAAAAGAGACCAGAGACATTGTCAATAAAGTGTGTAGCATGTTAAAGCTCGAGCTGTGCCCCCAGTCCCTTCATCTCATGACAGACAAGTGGGAACTTAGGATCCTGGGAAAAGAAACCTCTCGAGTACAGGACCAAGATTACCTCTTGACGAAAAGCTCAGTCCTCCATATGGCCACAGCGTGGCAAAAGGAACTACACTTTCCCTATATTGACAGGCTACCTAGTTTCCGTTAAGGCGAGAGGTGTTAAGGTGAAGAATTGGAGCAAACCCATGTTATGCGAACAAAGAGGTAAAAAGTTCCATGATAAATAATAAAGGAAAATGCATCTGCACCTTAGGAACAACATGTGATATCATACATATTTTATTAAATTGTCAGAGGAGATTCGAAGAGTTTTTATGTCCAATTTTTAAAAAGTATTACATTAAAAATAGGACGCAAGGAGCAAACCTCTTAGTGGAAATGAGTAACTTAGACATAGCTTGTGCCATGGAAAAATATATTTTAAAAAATGTTAAAGAGTACCTAAAATGCATTGAGAATTGAGATGATTAGGTGATATGTGCATGAGGAGAATGAGCCACAACAGGTTAGAAGCCATGTGGATAGAAACACACAATGTTTGAGGAGATTAAAAAGAATTTGTGTGTTCTAGAAATTTTACATTTTTTCTTTTTCTTTTGATTTAAAAAAATCCCTGAGAGATATTGCCTCCAAGAATGTGTATAGATCTGTTTTAATTTATATATATATATATATATCACCACACAACACCCCTCCGGTTGGAAAGGAAAGAGGCCACTCGGGGAAACCTTCAGAGAGCCGTTTAATCAGACTGCACAGCATAATGCATTTCGGCATTTAGCCTTCCTCAGATGCTGCTACACACCGGTTCAACCTCCACCCACGCCTTTTTGAAGTGTCCTGCCTTGCCATCACTGGACGGTGAGATCCCTCCTCTGATCACATGTTCGTTCACTCCAAGCAGTCCAAAATGAACTACACTTCCCAGAAAGCGCCGCTTCCCAGCGGGTGAAACGTGGAGATGGGATCACTATTAACAGGGAAAAGCCGTGGTAATGCAAATGGAGTGTTCCGGTAAAATAAAGTCCTCAGGCTCTCTTGGGTCCCCTTTACCGCTCCAGCCTCTAGTATGAGTCCCAGCCGGGCTGTAAGTCGTCAATGCAGTGAATACGACTTCTCGTGCAGTCACGAGCTGCAACTGGCAGCAGTCCGAGCTGAAACAGAACTCGGGGCGGACAGGAGTAGTTCCGATACCTCGGGGGAGAAAAAAGGCTGCAAAGCCGGTGCCAGCATCTCTCCTGCCACTTAGTAGAGCGGGGTCTCTTGTACACCTCTGGCTGGTGCACCAATTGAATCATATATATATATATATCCACGGACTCCTCTCAATCAGGAAAAGGATGACAAGCCACACCATCAGGTACTGGGGAAAGTTGTTTATTCGGGCATAAACAAATGACGCGTTTCGAGCTCACGGGCTCTTGGTCACATGACCACCATTTTTTTCATCCTCATTTAAATAGTGACAGAAATCATAAAAAGGGAAGAACGTTCTCCGTGTTTACAAACATCACACGGAGACTTTTTAGAAAACATGCATTATTCACAACAAAAAAAATCACTGTTGAGAGTCATAATAATGCACTTTCCTAATTGTTTGGTATTTAAATCGTTGTTACGTGATACATTTATTTTTAGGTTCAAATAAATTGTCACACATAGCGCATTAAGGTATAGTACCCTTATGTTTCGAATGAGGGGACAGGCTAGGAAAGAGGGAGGGAATGATAGAGATATAAACGTTATATCTGAGATTTGAGAGAGAAAAATAGATAGAATTATATCTAGAAGGATTAAGTCACTTGGGTATAGTACCCATTGTATCATAACTTCATATATGCCAGTCTCAATCTTACGTGTCTAGACATGGTAATAAATGGCTATAGTCTGTGTCTAGTCAATACAAGGAGGCAGTGAATTGAACTACTCATGAATATTTTCCCAAATTGATCTATCCCGTGCTCATAATCGTACTCAGTGATTTCATGTGAAGCAGTGGTGCTCATAACAATATTCTCTATCAGTGGTTTGTTGCTTCATATCAAGACGAGGTCTAGCACTCTAGGGAAAGAAAGAAAATGAAAAAAGGGTACATTAGTTCAATTGAAAACATTGTACATTTTGATTCTTAGGACATAATAGCCTTCTCCACATTATCCTGCTACTCCAATATTAAACCTGTCTTTTCCACAAAATAATAGAGATAACTGTAAACAGTAGTTAACCAAACATTGTTAAAATCTAAATCATATTAATTAAAAGACATATTGGAGATATATGTCATGAAATCGGAGTCTCTGTGAAGGGGGGTATGGGAAGCTTGCAGATCAACAGTTTACAGGTGTACATACATCTCCTCATCAATGTTCATCCCAAAAGGAAAGATACACCCTGCTTGTAGAATGAATTTGGACTCAGCTCTGCGCAAAGCTGTCAAACGGTCCCCTCCTCTGATATGTTTGGGGATTGAATCCAGTGCGAAAAATTTCGCTTTGGTCCAATCTCCATCATGATACTGGTGGAAGTGTTTGGCCGTACTGTATGCAAAATCTTTGTTTGTAATAGCACGCCAATGCTCTAAGATTCGCTTTTTTACTGGGAAGGTGGTTGAACCTACGTACCATTTGCCACAAGGGCAGGTTACAACGTAGATGACATGATCAGTGGTACATTGGATGTTTTTAGTGATTCTCCATTTTCTCTTTATTCTTTTCAGTTCAACCTCCCTTACATTGGTGCTATGGCTACAGGCCTTGCATTTTCCACATTTGAAAAACCCACCTTTTGCTGCCAGCCAAATTTTTTTCTTCTCTAAGTGACTCTGCACTATTAGATCTTTGATGGATTTCCCTTTTCTATATGTGATGGAGGGGTGTGGATCTAATCTTTCTTTTAACACTTTGTCCTGTAAAAGGATATCCCACCTCCTTCTTACTATCTGGCTGAAAGCTGAAGACTGGGTGTTGTAAGTGGTTATCAATCTTATAGGAGCTTTTGGATTTTGGAGGCTGGCTCTAGAGTCTTTAAATAATGCTTCATTTCTTTCAATGAGGGCTACTCTGTCTTCACCTTTTTTTAACATGTTAGCGTGGTAACCTCTCACTTTGAACCTTTCATGCATCATTTTCTTGTGTTTTTGGTATGTTTCTTCAGTGCTGCAATTTCTCTTGGCGCATAAAAACTCGCCAATAGGAATTGCCCACCTGAAGCTGGGGGGGTGGCAGCTATTGGAGTGGAGCACGGAGTTCCCTGCTGTTGCTTTTCTGAAGATCTCAGTTTCAATCGTATTATTCTTGATATTAAGTTTAATATCAAGGAAGTCGATTGTTTGCTGGCTATGTTGCATAGTAAATCTTAGGTTCAGGTTGTTCAGATTAAGTGCATCTACAAATCCAAATAGGTCATTCTCACTCCCCTCCCACACAAAAAAGACATCATCTATATAGCGGAGCCAGACATTCACGCATTTGGTCCAATGTTCCAGGTCATCATTCCTGAGCACCTTCTCCTCCCACCAGCCTACCAGGAGGTTGGCATAGCTGGGGGCAAAGCAGGTGCCCATAGAAGTCCCCTGGATTTGTTTGTATAGAGACCCATTGAACAGGAAGACATTTTCATCGAGGCACAGTTCAATCATTTGAAGTAACATTTTGGAGTGGGCTTCCAAATGTCTGCTTCTAGTTTTCAAAAAATATTCACAAGCCTTCAGACCATCCCTATGTCGAATTGAGTTGTATAAACTTTCTACATCTAGACACACTAGCCAACAAGCATTTACAATGCAATGGTTTCGCCTTTGGAAAAGTTAGAGCTATTGGCATTGCCCACACACAGAGCCCCACACACAAATACACACACACACGCAGTCGGACACACACACACAGAGCCAGACACACACACACAGAGCCAGACACACACACACAGAGCCAGACACACACACACACAGCCAGACACACACACACACAGCCAGACACACACACACACAGCCAGACACACACACACAGAGCCAGGCACACACACACAGAGCCAGACACACACACACAGAGCCAGACACACACACACAGAGCCAGACACACACACACAGCCAGACGCCCACACAGAGCCAGACGCCCACACAGAGCCAGACGCCCACACAGAGCCAGACGCCCACACAGAGCCAGACGCCCACACAGAGCCAGACGCCCACACAAAGCGGGTCCGTGCCCTCCTAGCTCAGTGTGCATTGTCCTCGAGGGGGGCCGCCCGCTAAGTAACTCGCCTATATCATACCTAAAATGTGGCAAGGAGCGAAACCGCAAGTCAGCAGCCTGAAAAGGAGCACCCAAATACCAATTAGAATGCCGACAGGCGTATTCCCCCCAAATAACTAGGAACTGAAGCAGATGGCTGAAACCGGCGCCAATCCCCACATGCGCCGGACATCTCGCAAAACGTTTCCCATGCAACTGGCCGCCATAACCAACGTGTGCCGAAAATAGTAACGCATACAGACCATGAAAATGGCCGATGCCATTAATCACGTGCGCTGACTAATGTACAACATAATTCCCAAGCCCCGAGGCCAGCGACGCGAAGTAGCAGAAAGCGGCGCAGAAACAGCCGTCCTAGTGATAAAAGGCCGGCACTACTACGAGGGCAACCCCAAGCTGTTTCTTCACCCAGTATACCTGTCTCTGTACACCTAAAGGCAACCTGGCACGCCTCACTGGTCGTCCGCCGCTGTTATTTCTTTAGCAATCTGTAAAACAAAGAACACAGTTACAACGTTCCTCCACATTCCTTTTAATGTCCCTTTTGTCTGCCGTGATCCTTCCGCCTGCAGGCGCCTTGCGGCTGCATTCATGTTCCTGTGCCTCCAGGCTTCACTGGCCGCATACGTTCAATCCTGCAAAATATGGATATTAGTGCCACCTTAATTACCACTTTTCACCTTCTCATTAACTTCCTTTGTATCCATGCCACGCTACATACCCCCAATAGGTACTAAATTGTTGAGAGATTCGGGGGAAGCCTGTGCACCGAGTGAAAGATTCCAAGGCCGAGGCTGACGAGAGAAGCCCCCACTCTGTCCCCCCCATCGACTGCTGACCGCTGTGCACATGCCTGACCGGCAGCCCCTATCACAGTAAAACAAAACGAATTACATGCCCAGCAAGTACTCGCGACCCGCGCATGTATACAACTGACCCCATTCCCGTAAAATGCCATTCTTTCACGTCCCGTCCCTGAGTTCCGGAACACGCGAGGTGTTCTCCCCGAGCCACTGGTATGCTCACAACTGATGGGGCGGGGCGGGCGGATTATTTAGGCCGGAGGGACCAGAGCATGAAAAGGCCCGCTGGTCCAGCCGCCGTATGGCCGAGGCAGCTGCCCCATGCCCCTAGCGCCCCCCGGGCCCTTAGCACTAGTTCGTGCTTCAAGGAGGCAGGGGAAAACCGGGCAGGACATAGGAGAAACCCGCCTGCAGGGGCCAGCCCCCCGGCAGGCCAAAAGGCACCGGAGTCTTGACGAGTGAGGAAAGGCGAGGGAAAAAACTGCGCTGCAGCAATCCGCGCGCACATAGCATGTGGCGCAGTGGCGGGATCTGCTGGGCCCCATGCCCGGCGTGCCCGCAGAACTGAAACGCGAATCCCACTTCGCCCAAGTGTAACCAAAACTGCACACCAAATGCGGACACTATTGCTCCGCAAAGGGGGGGGGCGGGGGGGAGGGTATTCACCTGTTACAACGCAATTTTTACAACGCACTACCACTACAACGCAGGCATTACAACGCATACCATTACAACGCATTGCGCTGGGGGGCGCTCTAGGATAAGAGGTAAGTTTAATTTACTATCCAACACCTTCCCTAGGGTCCACGGGGACTGGAGTTAGAATAGTAAATTATACTTACCACTATCCAGCACCCCAAAGCGCTATGCGTTGTAATGGTATGCGTTGTGAATACCGCGTTGTAATGGTATGCGGAGTAAAAGTATGCGTTGTAACGTCATACATCCGGGGGGGAGTGCTGGGTTTTGCCAAGCCAATCGCATTGAAAACGGCTGGCCACTGCACAAACAAGGAGGCGCAGCGAAGGCTACCAATATGGCCGCCCCCCCCCCTTCCCCCAGGCCGAGACCACACCCAAAATGGCCGCAGGGGTCAATGACCCCCCAGATCAACAATGGCGGCCCCACAGGAAGGCCACAGCCCGACGCGTGGGGACCTGGCGCCGGTTGCCAGGCCTAACGACGTGTACCATCACATCTAGTACCCCAGGCCTAACGGCGTGTACCATCACCTCTAGTACCTCCGTAAGCGGAGGCAGCGTCCCAACCCACTGAGCTATAACGATGCTCCCCATAGCCCGCGACCGGGAAGCCGAATGAGCAGTGTGGCGCCCCCCGCTCAGGTGGGCCGCATGTCCTGATCGAGGGAGCAGTCTTATTTACAACGGCGGGGCGGGAGGTGGTAGTGACCAACCTCACCGCATGTATCCTCCCTACCCGACCGTGCCTCTGACACCAACCCGCGCGCCAACACTCGCGCCACCGGGTCCCACACAACATGCAACAGCCAAAGACCCGCAGACAGGGTACATCAAAAGCGGCACATTCCCTGACCCCGAGAGTCAGGTCAGGCATACTGCCCGCCGCCCCCACACCCCCCGCTCCCAAATTCCGGGGGAATTCCAAGCCCGGGAAGGGCCAAGCGCTCTGGAAGTACCCTGGCCCTCCGGACCTCGCGGCAAGGGTTCCACCGTTTAATGTTCCCCACAAACCCGCCCCGCAATAGGCACAAATAATTATACAGACTCGCACAAGTATTAAGCAACGGAAAGCTCCCCCCAACCCGCCCCGCAATAGGCACAATTAATTATACAGACGCGCACAATGATACAGCAACCGAAAGCTCCCCCCAACCCGCCCCGCAATAGGCACAATAATTGTACAGACGCACACAAGAATCCCTCAACCTAATGCCCCCCACAACCCGCCCCGCAATAGGAACAATGAAGGAGGAAACAGACGCGCACCAGGGTTCAGCTATTGAATGAGGGTCACCTGCGGCTCCGTGTCGGGCGGCCTGCACTCCACGCACTCCACGTAACAAGCACCTACGAGGACAGTGGGGGGCGGGAGAGGAACGGACGGCGGGAGGGGGCGGGAGAGGACACAGGGGGCGGGAGGGGGGCGGGAAAGGACACGAGAGGAACGGACGGCGGGAGGGGGCGGGAGAGGACACAGGGGGCGGGAGGGGGGCGGGAAAGGACACGAGAGGAACTGACGGCGGGAGGGAGGCGGGAAACGTGGGGACGGCGGGAGGAGGGACACAAGGCAGGACAGCAGCAAGCACGGCCCGGCCGGACCAGACTCGGGGGCGTTCCCGGCGTCGCGTGACGTCGGCAAAAGCCAAAGAATCTCGGGAACGCCCCCGTGTCTGGTCCGGCATTGACGGACGCCTCTCTGTTCCAATGGCTAGCCTCCATTTATGGAGCTAGCCAATGAAGCAGAGAGGCGTGTTCAAGTCACCCATACTAGAAACTACAGATTTCTCTGGAGGAGGAGCCTAACGGCTCCGCCCCCCAGCGAAACCTAAAAATGTGACTCCCAATTGATATTTTCATCTTTCTGTAGAAAGTCTTTGGTGTCTTCTAGATGTGAGGTTAGGTCTTTGACATAGTTTTTCAGAAAGTGATCAACATAGTGTGAGACATTTTCTAGGAGGCTGTTTATGGAGGATACAATTGGCCTTCCCGGGGGTTGCGTCTGATTTTTATGCACCTTGGGTAGCAGATAGAATGTCGGGGTGGTGGGATTCTCATTAATGAGAAATTTAGTTTCATCCCAACTTAGTAATTTCATCTTTTCCCACTCACGGATATTTTGATGTACCCTGTTTGGTAGTTTACTCAGATAGGAGTGATCTACCCTGGTATAGCATGTAGTGTCAGACAATTGTCTCATAGCCTCATTTATGTACAGTTTCTTGTCCCACAAAACTACGTTCCCTCCCTTATCTGAAGGTTTGATGACGATTGAATCGTCATTTTTCAGCTGATTAAGTGCCATCCTCATCCCTGGTGTCATGTTCTGTCTTCCCTGGGGTCGATTTAATAATTTCAACATGTCATTGTTGACTAGATCATGAAATAGATCTATATTATCTCTAGGTAACTGGGGTCTGTATCTAGACTTGGGTCTGAACGGCGTGGTCACAGTACAAGAATTTGTTTCTATGTTGGTGGGTAGATCATCAAGTGTAGAGATAGTGTTAATACCCTCTTGAGTGGTAGGGACCTGAGATTGCGGCAGATCTACCATACCTTCCTCATGCAGGGAAACTAGGACATTTTGCAAATCATTGTTTAGGTTGACAGTATCAGTGGCAGCACTGGGCAGTTTGAACTAGCTTTCTTATGTGAGTGTATTTTGTGTAGTTTAAGTTTCCTCACACACATATACATATCAATGCGTGTCAGGGTGTAATCAAAATGGAGGTCAGGACAGAATGTTAAGCCAAGTTTAAGGACTTTTTCTTCATCATCAGTTAAGAGTCTATTAGATAGGTTCATTACCGTTGGCTCTGGAGTCTGTACATCCATTATTTGGCCTTCTGTGTCTGGCTTTTGCTTCCCACTCCAGTAGTTCCTGAGTTTGTTGCGTCGTTGCCGTCGTTTCTTGCTTTTACCTTGCCTCCTCGGCCTTGATATCGGGTTCTTCCCCTTATAGATTGTTCGTTGGCCTCTGTCACGAGACGCAGTTCGTCGGAAAAAACCGTTACCTCTAGGTTCTCTTGTGTATTAACATCAGTTAAACTTGCTTCAGAGCTCAGGCTGGTTCCAGATTGCCACCGATCTTTATCCGCCATTCCAAGTGCCTTGTCCCTTAGTAGGGAAGAGCGTGCTTTGTCAAATTTTTTTGCGAATGTCAAGATTCTTCCTAGTTTATAATCGCGCTCATCGTGTTCAAATTTGCGTTGTTTCCTTGCAATCAGGTCTTTTTCAAATTTCTGTATTTTTTCATCCACATTCTTTAGAGTTTTTGATACCTCTACTTGATCTTTTTCAGTTGTTAGTTCGTCTAGAAGTATTTGTATTTCTTTTAATAGTTCCTCATGTTCTTCCCAAGCATTTTTAACCAAAATCTGCATCATTGTTTTAGAGCAGGCGTTGGTGTTCTCTCGCCATGCTTTCAACACTTCTGGTTTAGGTTTATTCAGGGTAGGAACAATAAAAATGCGCAAGCCACGAGGGACGCGATCTACCTCTATGTAATTCTGTAGAGATGTCGCTTCCCACCAGCGGCTTAATTCTTTTTTTCTGAGACGTTCTAGTGCATGTCCCTTCTGTTTCAATGATACCACGCCAGGGGGAGTGATTTCTGCTGACCCAGTTGTTGTGGTTCCATCGGGTCCTTTTTGTTTTTTAAATAGGTTTTCTGCAGAGGCTTCCCGCCCCTTCAGATACTCCATTGCCCACAGTGCAGTTCGGTCGTCCGACCGTGTCAGTACCTGAATGCGCTTTCGACACTCGTTGTCTGGCGTACCCTGGCTGCTACTTCCGCTGCTGTTGTTGCACTTCGCCTCGCCCCACTTTCAGCGCGGTTAGCGCGATCGGCTTCACGGCGTCTGAAGTGCAAGCGTACACGTTTCGAAGTTCCGATAGATACAGCGAAGCGGCTTTGAGGCAGCCGGCGGGCGAGGATCTTGACTCCACGTCAATTTGAAAGGGTTGCGCTATTCCTCGCCCTTCCAAGCGGGTAGGGGCTGGTCTCTCGAGCGGGCGCCGCCGCTCAAACACATCCACGGACTCCTCTCAATCAGGAAAAGGATGACAAGCCACACCATCAGGTACTGGGGAAAGTTGTTTATTCGGGCATAAACAAACGACGCGTTTCGAGCTCACGGGCTCTTGGTCACATGACCACAATTTTTTTCATCCTCATTTAAATAGTGACAGAAATCATAAAAAGGGAAGAAAGTTCTCCGTGTTTACAAACATCACACGGAGACTTTTTAGAAAACATGCATTATTCACAACAAAAAAAATCACTGTTGAGAGTCATAATAATGCACTTCCCTAATTGTTTGGTATTTAAATCGTTGTTACGTGATACATTTATTTTTATGTTCAAATAAATTGTCACACATAGCGCAATATATATATATATTGTATTGAATGCTATGTTAATTATTTGTATAAACTTTTATGGTTGTAAAAGACCGAATAAGGGGGCCTATTAGGATGGCGGACGGACCTGCGTCCGTCCGCCACCCCAGAGGAGGAGGGACCGTCCGCAGGGGCTGCGGCTGTCCCTCCGTGCTAATTAGGATGTGACCGCCACCCTGGCGGTCACATCCTGTATTTTTAACATTGCGGCGGGTGCTGCTTGAAGCAGCACACGCCGCAATGTAAAAAAAATGCATGTTTAACTTTGCATGCACGAAGCTGCAGGCACCGCGTGGTGCCTGCCGCTTCGTGCACCCAAAGGCAAGGGGGTACTATAGGTACCCCCCATGTGCACCCCCCCACCCCCCCTTCACCCCTGGGGGCCCGCAACGGGCCCCCGAAGACAACACCGTATGTCTTTCCACGGCGGAAATGCCGCCTTGGAAAGGCATATGACGCAGCTATCCTAATATGGCTGGCGGTTTCTGATAGACACCACCAGCCATGTTAGAGCTTTTCCGCCACGGTCGGAAGGCGGAAAAGCGGCGAACGGAAAATAGATCCCCCAGCCATCCTAATCTGGCGGGGGGTCTTTTTCCAGTCCGCAGCGGATAATCCGCATCCTCCGGGCCGGCGGTGGCTTCCGCCGGCCCGGAGGATGCAGATTATCCGCAATCATAATCGGCCCTAAAGTTTCTATTGAAGTGAACTGAAACAGTAAGTGGACATGGAGATCTGGGCAGGCAGTGGGAGCCAGTGAATGGGGTGAGAGGGGGAGATCTAGTGCACAGACAGGGATAGAAGAAGCACAGGCAGTGAGTGGATGGGAAGCAGTGGGAGACAGTGAGGGGTGGGAGGAATTGTTGCAGTGCGCAGACTGTGCAGGAGATGCAGTGCACAGGCCAGGATAGGAGACGAAGCACTGGTATTGAGTGAATGGGAAGCAGTGGGAGACAGTGAGGGGTGAGCAGAGGTGTTGCAGTGCACAGACTGTGCAGGAGATGCAGTGCACAGGCAGGGATAGGAGACGAAGCACTGGCAGTGAGTGGATGGGAAGCAGTGGGAGACAGTGAGGGTGGGAGGAGGCGTTGCAGTGCCAGACTGTGCAGGAGATGCAGTGCACAGGCAGGGATAGGAGACGAAGCACTGGCAGTGAGTGGATGGGAAGCAGTGAGAGACAGTGAGGGTGGGAGGAGGCGTTGCAGTGCGCAGACTGTGCGGGAGATGCAGTGCACAGGCAGGGATAGGAGACGAAGCACTGGCAGAGAGTGGATGGGAAGCAGCGGGAGACAGCGAGGGTGGGAGGAGGAGTTGCAGTGCGCAGACTGTGCGGGAGATGCAGTGCACAGGCAGGGATAGGAGACGAAGCACTGGCAGTGAGTGGATGGGAAGCAGCGGGAGACAGTGAGGGTGGGAGGAGGCGTTGCAGTGCGCAGACTGTGCGGGAGATGCAGTGCACAGGCAGGGATAGGAGACGAAGCACTGGCAGTGAGTGGATGGGAAGCAGCGGGAGACAGCGAGGGTGGGAGGAGGCGTTGCAGTGCGCAGACTGTGCAGGAGATGCAGTGCACAGGCAGGGATAGGAGACGAAGCACTGGCAGTGAGTGGATGGGAAGCAGTGGGAGACAGTTAGGGGTGAGCGGAGGTGTTGCAGTGCGCAGAGTGTGCAGGAGATGCAGTGCACAGGCAGGGATAGGAGAAGAAGCACTGGCAGTGAGTGGATGGGAAGCAATGGGAGACAGTGAGGGGTGGGAGGAGATGTTGCAGTGCGCAGAGTGTGCTGGAGATGCCGTGCACAGGCAGGGATAGGAGACGAAGCACTGGCAGTGAGTGGATGGGAAGCAATGGGAGACAGTGAGGGTGGGAGGAAGTGTTGCAGTGCCCAGATTGTGCAGGAGATGCAGTGCACAGGCAGGGATAGGAGAAGAAGCACTGGCAGTGAGTGGATGGGAAGTAGCGGGAGACAGTGAGGGTGGGAGGAGGTGTTGCAGTGCCAGACTGTGCAGGAGATGCAGTGCACAGGCAGGGATAGGAGAAGAAGCACTGGCAGTGAGTGGATGGGAAGCAATGGGAGACAGTGAGGGGTGGGAGGAGATGTTGCAGTGCGCACACTGTGCAGGAGATGCCGTGCACAGGCAGGGATAGGAGACGAAGCACTGGCAGTGAGTGAATGGGAAGCAGTGGGAGACAGTGAGGGGTGGGAGGAGGTGTTGCAGTGCGCAGACTGTGCAGGAGATGCAGTGCACAGGCAGGGATAGGAGACGAAGCACTGGCAGTGAGTGGATGGGAAGTAGCGGGAGACAGTGAGGGTGGGAGGAGGTGTTGCAGTGCCAGACTGTGCAGGAGATGCAGTGCACAGGCAGGGATAGGAGAAGAAGCACTGGCAGTGAGTGGATGGGAAGCAATGGGAGACAGTGAGGGGTGGGAGGAGATGTTGCAGTGCGCACACTGTGCAGGAGATGCCGTGCACAGGCAGGGATAGGAGACGAAGCACTGGCAGTGAGTGGATGGGAAGCAGTGGGAGGCAGTGAGGGGTGCGAGCAGGCGTTGCAGTGCGCAGACTGCGCAGGAGATGCAGTGCACAGGCAGGGATAGGAGAAGAAGCACTGGCAGTGAGTGGATGGGAAGCAGTGAGAGACAGTGAGGGTGGGAGGAGGCGTTACAGTGCGCAGACTGTGCAGGAGATGCAGTGCACAGGCAGGGATAGGAGACGAAGCACTGGCAGTGAGTGGATGGGAAGCAGTGGGAGACAGTGAGGGTGGGAGGAGGCGTTGCAGTGCCAGACTGTGCAGGAAATGCAGTGCACAGGCAGGGATAGGAGAAGAAGCACTGGCAGTGAGTGGATGGGAAGCAGTGAGAGACAGTGAGGGTGGGAGGAGGCGTTGCAGTGCACAGACTGTGCAGGAGATGCAGTGCATAGGCAGGGATAGGAGAAGAAGCACTGGCAGTGAGTGGATGGGAAGCAGTGAGAGACAGTGAGGGTGGGAGGAGGCGTTGCAGTGCGCAGACTGTGCAGGAGATGCAGTGCACAGGCAGGGATAGGAGAAGAAGCACTGGCAGTGAGTGGATGGGAAGCAGTGGGAGACAGTGAGGGTGGGAGGAGGCGTTTCAGTGCCAGACTGTGCAGGAGATGCAGTGCACAGGCAGGGATAGGAGACGAAGCACTGGCAGTGAGTGGATGGGAAGCAGTGGGAGACAGTGAGGGTGCGAGGAAGTGTTGCAGTGCGCAGATTGTGCAGGAGATGCAGTGCACAGGCAAGGATAGGAGAAGAAGCACTGGCAGTGAGTGGATGGGAAGCAGTGGGAGACAGTGAGGGGTGGGAGGAAGTGTTGCAGTGCACAGAGTGTGCAGGAGATGCAGCGCACAGGCAGGGATAGGAGACGAAGCACTGGCAGTGAGTGGATGGGAAGCAATGGGAGACAGTGAGGGGTGGGAGGAGGTGTTGCAGTGCCAGACTGTGCAGGAGATGCAGTGCACAGGCAGGGATAGGAGACAAAGCACTGGCAGTGAGTGGATGGGAAGCAGTGGAAGACAGTGAGGGTGGGAGGAGGCGTTGCAGTGCCAGACTGTGCAGGAGATGCAGTGCACAGGCAGGGATAGGAGACGAAGCACTGGCAGTGAGTGAATGGGAAGCAGTGGGAGACAGTGAGGGGTGGGAGGAGGTGTTGCAGTGCGCAGACTGTGCAGGAGATGCAGTGCACAGGCAGGGATAGGAGACGAAGCACTGGCAGTGAGTGGATGGGAAGCAGTGAGAGACAGTGAGGGTGGGAGGAGGTGTTGCAGTGCGCAGACTGTGCAGGAGATGCAGTGCACAGGCAGGGATCGGAGAAGAAGCACTGGCAGTGAGTGGTTGGGAAGCAGCGGAAGACAGTGAGGGGTGAGAGGAGGCGTTGCAGGGCAGAGAGTGTGCAGGAGATGCAGTGCACAGGCAGGGATAGGAGAAGAAGCACTGGCAGTGAGTGGATGGGAAGCAATGGGAGACAGTGAGGGGTGGGAGGAGATGTTGCAGTGCCAGACTGTGCAGGAGATGCCGTGCACAGGCAGGGATAGGAGACGAAGCACTGGCAGTGAGTGAATGGTAAGCAGTGGGAGACAGTGAGGGGTGGGAGGAGGTGTTGCAGTGCGCAGACTGTGCAGGAGATGCAGTGCACAGGCAGGGATAGGAGACGAAGCACTGGCACTGAGGGGATGGGAAGCAGTGAGAGACAGTGAGGGGTGGGAGGAGGTGTTGCAGTGCGCAGACTGTGCAGGAGATGCAGTGCACAGGCAGGGATAGGAGAAGAAGCACTGGCAGTGAGTGGTTGGGAAGCAGCGGAAGACAGTGAGGGGTGAGAGGAGGCGTTGCAGGGCAGAGAGTGTGCAGGAGATGCAGTACAGGTAGGGATAGGAGAAGAAGCACTGGCAGTGAGTGGATGGGAAGCAGTGGGAGACAGTGAGGGTGGGAGGAGGCGTTGCAGTGTGCAGACTGTGCAGGAGATGCAGTGCACAGGCAGGGATAGGAGAAGAAGCACTGGCAGTGAGTGGATGGGAAGCAGTGGGAGACAGTGAGGGTGGGAGGAGGCGTTGCAGTGTGCAGACTGTGCAGGAGATGCAGTGCACAGGCAGGGATAGGAGAAGAAGCACTGGCAGTGAGTGGATGGGAAGCAGTGAGAGACAGTGAGGGTGGGAGGAGGAGTTGCAGTGCGCAGACTGTGCAGGAGATGCAGTGCACAGGCAGGGATAGGAGAAGAAGCACTGGCAGTGAGTGGATGGGAAGCAATGGGAGACAGTGAGGGGTGGGAGGAGGCGTTGCAGTGCCAGACTGTGCAGGAGATGTAGTGCACAGGCAGGGATAGGAGACGAAGCACTGGCAGTGAGTGGATGGGAAGCAATGGGAGACAGTGAGGGGTGGGAGGAGATGTTGCAGTGCGCAGACTGTGCAGGAGATGCAGTGCACAGGCAGGGATAGGAGAAGAAGCACTGGCAGTGAGTGGATGGGAAGCAGTGGGAGACAGTGAGGGGTGGGAGGAGATGTTGCAGTGCGCACACTGTGCAGGAGATGCCGTGCACAGGCAGGGATAGGAGACGAAGCACTGGCAGTGAGTGAATGGGAAGCAGTGGGAGACAGTGAGGGGTGGGAGGAGGTGTTGCAGTGCGCAGACTGTGCAGGAGATGCAGTGCACAGGCAGGGATAGGAGACGAAGCACTGGCAGTGAGTGGATGGGAAGCAGTGGGAGACAGTGAGGGTGGGAGGAGGCGTTGCAGTGCGCAGAGTGTGCAGGAGATGCAGTACAGGCAGGGATAGGAGACGAAGCACTGGCAGTGAGTGGATGGGAAGCAGTGGGAGACAGTGAGGGGTGGGAGGAGATGTTGCAGTGCGCACACTGTGCAGGAGATGCCGTGCACAGGCAGGGATAGGAGACGAAGCACTGGCAGTGAGTGGATGGGAAGCAGTGGGAGACAGTGAGGGTGGGAGGAGGCGTTGCAGTGTGCAGACTGTGCAGGAGATGCAGTGCACAGGCAGGGATAGGAGAAGAAGCACTGGCAGTGAGTGGATGGGAAGCAGTGGGAGACAGTGAGGGTGGGAGGAGGCGTTGCAGTGTGCAGACTGTGCAGGAGATGCAGTGCACAGGCAGGGATAGGAGAAGAAGCACTGGCAGTGAGTGGATGGGAAGCAGTGAGAGACAGTGAGGGTGGGAGGAGGAGTTGCAGTGCGCAGACTGTGCAGGAGATGCAGTGCACAGGCAGGGATAGGAGAAGAAGCACTGGCAGTGAGTGGATGGGAAGCAATGGGAGACAGTGAGGGGTGGGAGGAGGCGTTGCAGTGCCAGACTGTGCAGGAGATGTAGTGCACAGGCAGGGATAGGAGACGAAGCACTGGCAGTGAGTGGATGGGAAGCAATGGGAGACAGTGAGGGGTGGGAGGAGATGTTGCAGTGCGCAGACTGTGCAGGAGATGCAGTGCACAGGCAGGGATAGGAGAAGAAGCACTGGCAGTGAGTGGATGGGAAGCAGTGGGAGACAGTGAGGGTGGGAGGAGGCGTTACAGTGCGCAGACTGTGCAGGAGATGCAGTGCACAGGCAGGGATAGGAGACGAAGCACTGGCAGTGAGTGAATGGGAAGCAGTGGGAGACAGTGAGGGGTGGGAGGAGGTGTTGCAGTGCGCAGACTGTGCAGGAGATGCAGTGCACAGGCAGGGATAGGAGACGAAGCACTGGCAGTGAGTGGATGGGAAGCAGTGGGAGACAGTGAGGGTGGGAGGAGGCGTTGCAGTGCAGAGAGTGTGCAGGAGATGCAGTGCGCAGTAAGTGGATGTGAAGCAGTGCATACAGCTAGCCAGCGTTGTTTCTGGACGGGTCTCCTCAGTGCTTCAGAAGCATCCACAGATTTAAACAAGCATTGTTTGGAGCCACTTTTCTTTTGTGCCATTAATAGCCCCGCCTCGCCCTGCCCTGGATGCAGTGACACCCCTGATTGCACGTGTGCTCTATCCTCAGCACCCCTCAGGGGTGCGCAAGCGCGGGGGTGGGGGACGACTCCATCCTTGACAGAGGTCCCACACACCAGGCCCGGATCTAGCGGGTGCGCCAGGCCCACCCAACCAGGAGCCTTGGCCCTCGCAGTGAGGGCTTGAAGGCAGGCGCGCAACGGCATTGGGGTCAAAGGGCTGTCTGTGGGTGTGTGTGTGTGTGAGCCCGGCTGAGACAGCTTCCCTGGCGCGCACACACAGACAGTTTTAGAGAGTATCGCAGTCGCACCCGAGTACTTCACAGTTCTATAATAGACCATTTACAAGTTAACGAGGCTTTGTTTATTTTTCCACCCCTTCATCTCCACATGGCAAAAGGACAAATCCTTTCTTTGATAATGGTAACCTTTGGTAACCTTTGCCTACTGTCCTGCTGTGTGGATATTTATTTTTCAATGCTGTGCAATAGAAAATAAGTTTGTTTCTTCCTATTCACCTTTCCTGAGCCTTGCAGCTGCTTATCACAAAAGACTGTGACACAAAGTTTGACTAATGGAATCGGTAAGAAAATGTGTTACTAGTTGTTTTTCTTGTAAAATCTGCACAGGCCCAGCAGGACACATACTTCTCGTGTGCTTCATTTTTTTATCATTATCATGGCAGATGCAGGACAACAATAAGACAATACAAAATGCCCAGATAACGCTGGTGATTAATGATCCTGCTGGAGAGCAATCCTTTGTCTGTTAGAAATGCAGATGAACTGTGTTTTATGTGGATAGCTCAGTGGGTTACTGCCTTTGTGACAGAGATTCTTGTGTTACTTGCAGTTCAGAAGTTACAATCCTAACATAGGATGGCGACCAATGAACTGTCATCAAAGAGCTGCATGCAAACATGAATGGTATAGTTAGAACTTCGCTTTTTTTATTTTGTGATATAGTTAGAAGTTCCCCAGTCTTTCATTATTCGAATGTTGCTAAAATGAGTATGTTTGGGCAGATGTACCTTTTTATCAGTAAAGCTGACCCTCATGAAATACTCTTTAAATCCTAAAGTTGTGTTTCCCCAGACCAAACCCTCTTAAAATATACTGTCCTCAAGTATGGATGACACGTGATTCCTACACCTTGTAATCCTCATTGGCTTATGTGACATTCCCTATATGCTGAGTTACATACTTGTATGATTCATTGTCTCTGTATAATGTGTGCGTGGTGTAAAGTACTGACACACCCTACACTGATACAAGTAGCGCTATACAACAAAGGAAATGCATATGAGAGAGGGGCTGCGTAAAGATGAGGGGCACTGTTGGAGGGTGGCAGTGGGGGAATCCGAGGAGGAGGTCATGGGGTGGAGAGGGAGCTAGGGAGAGATGAGAGGCACTGGTGGAGGGTGGTAGTGAGGGAATCAGACTAGGAGGTCATGAGGGGGAGGGGCTCCAGAGAGGTAAGGGGCACTGGTCCTCGAGGAGGAGGTCATGAGGGGGAGGGGCTATGGGGATATGAGCGGCACTTGTGGCGAGGCAGTGAGGAAATCCAAGGAGGAGGTCACTAGTGGGGCCATGGAGGGATGAGGGGCACTGTTGGAAAGTGGTAGTAAAGGTATTTACGGAGAAAGAGGTCATTGGTGAGTCGTCAAAAAAGACTTTCACATCAGTGCCGAAGCCGGCCCTGTCATGGCCTTTCTGTTTTTGTTTATTTAATTAGCAGTCAGGTCATAAGGGCTAATGTGGAACATACTTTAAAGTGTGTGCTAATTATATTTACTGCTATATTCAATGTTTTAAGTTTGAAGGTGATTTTTCTAATATTTTTACCGGGAAAAATGAAAGTGGAGCCCGATGGTGCCTGATATGGGGCTGGGACCCAAGGTTATCTGTGAGATAAGGTGCACGGGAGAGGAGTCGTGGATAATCAAGCCTGTAAGGGAGTGCGTTGCAGACTCCGGGGTCCGGTGGAGGTAGTAATGAAGAGAGATTCTCCCTGAAGGCTCGCACAGAGGGAGCCCATGAAGTGTCATTTGCCTGATACTACCACCTCAGAAACCTCCTCTTCCCATCAAAGGAACATTACATGGAAAAAACACTTTTTGAGAGTGATAATATTTAGAAAGAGATTTGTAAAAGAGTGCGTTTTGCTGGGCCTTGCAAGACTAAGAAGAGATAAAGGAGGGCCCTGAAGTAGGCCCGCCCAGACATATATGCGACAAATCGAGCCCGCAGTGGCCCCCCCCCAAATGCACCCTTGGCCCACCCAAATAAAAATTCCTGTAGCCGGGCCTGCCCCACGCCCTCTCAAGGCATCAGAGGGGTGCACCTTCCCACCCTCACTGTGAACATCTCGAGCGGACCATGACAGACACGCGTGTGTTACCTGCCTGCACCTCCTTTGCACGTCTCTCCCCGTCAGCCTGGCCCTTGACCGCTCCATGGCACACCTGTTTACACTATTTGTGTTATAGCTCCTTCACCCGCTCCATCATCCTCCCATCTCTGCACCTTTCAAGGCGCCTGATGAATATGCAGAGGTGTGCAGCTGCCGAGCTGTCCCACAAATACCTGGAATTAGCATCCCCCCCTCCCCGTCCTGTGCATGCGCCCATGCGCCCTGCCTCTTACCCCATCCATCACCGCGCCAGCCTGTGCTGCCTCTTTATCTTCCACTCAACCTTCCTCTGACTCTTAAAACTTAAGGGTGATTCTCCATTATAAGCGCCGTGAATCATCCCTCGATGTCATCATTCACGTCACCGTTCTTTACTCAATGCCTCTCTGTTCGGTTGTCGCAGGCCTTTTTAGGTCTGCCTATAGACAGCTTCAAGTACTGCAAGTCCATTGTCATCAACTGTTCAAAATGTGCAATAACAAGCATTTGCAATGCAATAGGTCTTGCATTATTATAGCCTTATAGCCGGCCTTAGAGGGCTATACCGGCTATTAAAGGCCCTCTCCAGCGTTAAAGGCCCCGAGTCGAAGGCGAGGGCCTTTAACAAGGGAGAGGGACTTTAAAAGCCGGTATAGCCCTGCCACAAAGGGCTAAAAGGCTATTAGAACATGCTGTCACTAGAGGACAGCATGTTCTAACAAAAAAAAACAAAGCCTTTTGGAAGCGTGAGGGGATTGGAATCCCCTCAGGCTCCCTGAAGCCTTTGTTCACAGCCAGAGCTGTGAACAAAGAAACATTGGAATGTTGGAGCTCCAGGCGTATACCAGCCATTATAAGCCAGAGCACTCCATTGTTTTCAATGGCGCTCCCAACATTCCAATGTTCTAATAAAGTTTGAGCTGTTGGCATTGTTAATAACAATGCAAAACCAATAGCTCAAACATTCAGTCATGCGAGACATATTGCATTGCAAATGCTTGTAATAAACTAGTCCGAAGCAAGTTGCGCATAATGAGTAGACCGAACCTTCCTTGCCTTGCTTTTGAACTGCTGAATAGCATTGCCTGCTGTCTGCCTGTGTGCCGCTTGGCTTGATTTACACTTGAATTGTGAATTTTGCGCTGTTTTCACTTTGTTAGCGCGTTTACCTCTAGCGCTCGGCTGTGCTCCCCCCTCCGCCTCCATTTTGTTTATTATTGTCGCCCTCGTGAGCCCGACCCGCCTCCCAGCTGAACCGCCCTCCCACTGACCGTAAACAGCGCTCCCCTACCTGCATACAGCGTGACTCGCTCCTCTCCCTCGAGCAGGGTGGTCGCTCCCAGTGTCCCCTGGAGACATATGGTATCGTTTCTGCTGCCTTGCTTTTGAACTGCTGAATAGCATTGCCTGCTGTCTGCCTGTGTGCCGCTTGGCTTGATTTACACTTGAATTGTGAATTTTGCGCTGTTTTCACTTTGTTAGCGCGTTTACCTCTAGCGCTCGGCTGTGCTCCCCCCTCAGCCTCCATTTTGTTTATTATTGTCGCCCTCGTGAGCCCGACCCGCCTCCCAGCTGAATCGCCCTCCCACTGACCGTAAACAGCGCTCCCCTACCTGCATACAGCGTGACTCGCTCCTCTCCCTCGAGCAGGGTGGTCGCTCCCAGTGTCCCCTGGAGACATATGGTATCGTTTCTGCTGCCTTGCTTTTGAACTGCTGAATAGCATTGCCTGCTGTCTGCCTGTGTGCCGCTTGGCTTGATTTACACTTGAATTGTGAATTTTGCGCTGTTTTCACTTTGTTAGCGCGTTTACCTCTAGCGCTCGGCTGTGCTCCCCCCTCCGCCTCCATTTTGTTTATTATTGTCGCCCTCGTGAGCCCGACCCGCCTCCCAGCTGAACCGCCCTCCCACTGACCGTAAACAGCGCTCCCCTACCTGCATACAGCGTGACTCGCTCCTCTCCCTCGAGCAGGGTGGTCGTTCCCAGTGTCCCCTGGAGACATATGGTATCGTTTCTGCTGCCTTGCTTTTGAACTGCTGAATAGCATTGCCTGCTGTCTGCCTGTGTGCCGCTTGGCTCGATTTACACTTGAATTGTGAATTTTGCGCTGTTTTCACTTTGTTAGCGCGTTTACCTCTAGCGCTCGGCTGTGCTCCCCCCTCCGCCTCCATTTTGTTTATTATTGTCGCCCTCGTGAGCCCGACCCGCCTCCCAGCTGAACCGCCCTCGCCCCTCCCCCTCCACCATCCATATATGACAGCTGTTCCCACGCGCAGCGTTCACGCGCAGCGACCGCGCCCAACCCGCGCCGAAGGTGCGCCAAAGGTAAGCCCGTCTACGCCCGTCCGCGCCTGGACCGCGCCCAGCGCCAGACCCCCTGCCCCTCGCGCTGCCCAGCCCCCCCGCGTTACCTACGATGCCGCCACCCTCCTAGCCCTCAACCCCGGTCGCGCTCCCAACTGCGTCCAAGCCGCTCCTGGACACACCCATGGACCTTTCTCCTGCTACTCCTGCAAATTCAGCGGCACCGACCACATCTCTGCTACGACCACACAACAGATCCCCGACCCCAACCACCTACGATGCATCCTTCTCAACACCCGATCGGTCCACAGGCACGCAATTGACCTATGGA
The DNA here is from genome assembly GCF_964263255.1 of Lissotriton vulgaris. Classification (NCBI taxonomy): domain Eukaryota; kingdom Metazoa; phylum Chordata; class Amphibia; order Caudata; family Salamandridae; genus Lissotriton; species Lissotriton vulgaris. The sequence goes on along the minus strand of NC_141686.1, from coordinate 301,504,353 downwards.
ATCTTCTAGACACCATCTCTCCGGACATCGCCTTCCTTACGGAAACATGGATGAATGCTTCCTCCGCCCCAGACATCACCATTGCCATCCCTGAAGACCATAAGATCACTCGCAAAGACCGAACCAACCACACAGGAGGAGGAATCGCTATCGTCCATAAGAAATCTATTCGCATCTCAACCAGCTCAGACGTCAATCTCGCCAACTCCGAACACCTTCACTTCCAGATCCACATCGACCCCAAAACAACACTCAGAGGCACTCTCCTCTACAGACCTCCAGGTCCCCGCGCAAAATTCAGTGAAGACATTACGGACTTCATCACCCCACACGCGCTCCCCTCCAAAGATTACATCCTTCTGGGAGACCTCAACTTTCATCTTGAAAAGACCAACGACCGCAACACCACCACCCTCTTGGACAACCTCGCCAACCTCGGACTTAAACAACTAGTCACTTCCCCCACCCACATCGCTGGTCACACACTCGACCCCATCTTCACATCCAGCAATCATGTCTCCTTCAGCCACACTACGGATCTCCTCTGGACCGACCACAGCTGCGTTCACTTCACCTACAACAAGCCGAAACCCATCAACCACTCCCAACCCACCCTGCAAAGAAACTGGAACAAAATCACCACGGACCAAATCTCCGCATCGCTCCTTCGAAACTCCCCAGCCCTCTCCTCTAACGCCAACGAAGCCGCCGCCAACCTCACCCTATGGTTATCCAACACCGCCGACACTTTAGCTCCACTGAAAAAACGTCAAAGCAAACCTGGCAGCAAGAAAGCCTCATGGTTCAACGATGATCTCAAGAAGTCCAAGAAACTCTGCCGCTCCCTTGAAAAGGCCTGGAAAAAAGACCCAACCACCAGCACCAAGGACGCCTTCAAAAGCGCCACCCGCACTCACCACCAACTGATCCGAAAAGCCAAGAAAACAGCATTCAAGGATCGACTTGACAACAACGCCCACAACAGCAAAGAACTTTTCAACATCGTCAAGGAATTTTCCAATCCCTCGGCCAACTCCAACGACATCACCCCCTCTCAAACCCTCTGCGACTCCCTAGCCTCTTTTTTCCACAACAAGATTGCAGACATCCACAACAGCTTTGACAACCAACCCGGAAACCAACCCACCCTACCATCTGCTGACCATCTTCCCCCCATGAACACCCTTAACGCCTGGAACCCAATCTCCACTGAAGACACCATCCACCTGATGAATTCCATCCACTCAGGATCCCCCACAGACCCATGCCCTCACCACATCTTCAACAAAGCAGACTCCGTCATAGCACCGCACCTCCGAGACGTCATCAACTGCTCCTTCAACTCCGCTACCTTCCCAGAAGACTGGAAACACGCCGAACTCACCGCCCTTCTGAAAAAACCAACAGCGGACCCCACCGAACTCAAAAATTACCGCCCCATCTCGCTTCTTCCATTCCCGGCCAAAGTCATCGAGAAAGCCGTCAACAACCAGCTCGCCGCCTTCCTCGAAGCCAACAAATCCCTCGACCCCTCTCAATCTGGCTTCCGAGCAAAACACAGCACTGAGACCGCCCTCATCGCAGCAACAGACGACATTCGAACTCTACTGGACAATGGAGACACAGTCGCCCTCATCCTCCTCGACCTCTCTGCAGCATTCGATACAGTCTGCCACAGCACCCTTCTACAACGCCTCAACAACATCGGAATCCAAGGAAAAGCACTTGATTGGATCACCTCGTTCCTCACCGGAAGAACCCAGAGAGTCCGCCTTCCTCCATTCAAGTCCGAGGCCTCTGAAGTCATCTGCGGCGTACCTCAAGGTTCCTCACTCAGTCCCACCCTCTTCAACATATACATGAGCCCCCTCGCGGCCATCGCACGCCAACACAACCTCAACATCATCTCTTACGCGGACGACACTCAACTAATCCTTTCTCTCACCAATGACCCCAGCACCGCCAAAACTAACCTACACGAAGGAATGAAAGAAGTTGCCGAATGGATGAAACAAAGCCGTCTGAAACTGAACTCAGACAAAACAGAAGTCCTCATCTTAGGTACATCCCCCTCTGCATGGGACGACTCCTGGTGGCCGGAAGCCCTCGGAAAAGCACCCATCCCGACAGACCACGCACGGAACCTTGGCGTCATCCTGGATTCTTCACTCTCAATGAACAGACAAGTCAGCGCCGTATCTTCTTCCTGCTTCAACATCCTTCGCATGCTCAGAAAAACATTTCGCTGGATCCCCTCCGAAACAAGGAAAACAGTCACCCACGCTCTGGTCACGAGCCGTCTGGACTACGGAAATACCCTCTACGCGGGCACTACCGCAAAACTCCAGAAGAAACTCCAACGAATCCAAAACGCCTCAGCCAGGCTCATATTAGACATCCCACGCAATGAACACATCTCTGGTCACCTTAAAGACCTCCACTGGCTACCCGTCAATAAGAGGATCACTTTCTGGCTGCTTACCCACGCACACAAATCCCTCTACGACATCGGACCAGATTGCCTCAACTCTCGACTGTCCTTCTACACCCCATCCCGCCAACTACGCTCTTCCAGCCAAGCCCTCGCCACTGTACCTCGCATCAACAAGACCACCATGGGAGGCAGATCCTTCTCTTACCTAGCTGCTAAAACATGGAACTCACTCCCCGCTTACCTTCGCCTCACCCAGAACCACCTAGCGTTCAGAAAGCAGCTTAAAACGTGGATATTTGACAAATAATCTTCCTCCCCTTCCTAAGCGCCTTGAAACCCTCCGGGTATGTAGTGCGCTATACAAATTTTTGACTTGACTTGACTTCCTTTCAAACAAGCCAATGACAAATATGGGTAGAGAGTGTCAAGGGCTTCAAGTCCATACTCCAATACAGCATTGCCTCGCAGGGCAGCGCAGGCGCTACCCGGGCTCGACCTGAAAAGCATGGATGTGTGTGGAAATTTTAAAACCAAAATGGGCCTTCAAAAAAGCAAGGAAATTGAGATTTCAATTTTTTAAGTTTGTGATCGAATTGCAATTTCACATATATATTTATTTTTTCTTCCTCCAATGAGTATAATATCGACACTACAAAAAGCGGGCGGGGAAGAGACAGTCAACTCCTTAAAAGTAAAAAACCTAGAAAACGACCAACAAATATGGGGATGATGTACCAGCCCTTAACATCTCTCACACTAGCCATTTCAGAGAAGACATGAAGGGTGCCTGAAAACCACAGTGAGATCATGCTAAGTGTCACCCACCTCTTGATAGATTTCATAGAAGATTCTTCTCTGCATGATTGAGTTTGCCCTGCAGTTGTCCTCAAGCTGTGCTTTGTCACTGACAAAGGATAGCTGCAGAGAGTCTTACTCATTCTAGTCAAATCCACTTAGTGCTAATGTCAGGACTAACTTAAGTTGAAGTGTGACAGTGTGCCCCAACATCCCTCCTATTAAGCCCGCTATTACATTTGACGAAGTCCATCTGCGTCCCCGTCATATATAAAAATGCATGGCTAAACTTGTAAGGTCCCAAATACGAGACCTATTGGCTATGCCATTGCTTGTTTAATCCTAGCTTAATACACCCGAATCTGGTACAGCAGGTGCAGTGGAGGCACATACTCGCCCACCCTTGAACCAAGATGTTCTTTATACCCACAACTAATTGACCCTTTTTGGGCAAGGATGGCAGTGATGACTAATAGGTCCAGTCGACTCCACAGGTGGTCTGCAGTGACTTTAGTCACCTGAAACCTTGCCCACTGTGAGCAATCTGGCTGTGTGGGGAACTGAACCGTATTCAAATGACATACTGACAGCCGAGTTAGAATCTTTAAATGCAAGAGAAAAGTTACACTGATAAGGTTCATAAACTGAGGGCCACACTACTGGCCATTCAAGATGGCGGCACGGCTTTGTAGCCAAGACAGAACATTCCTAAAAACCTACCCCAACACTAGTCATCCAAACCCAGGAGCACTTCAAGAGCACCAGCAGCAGCACCCCAAGTTAACACAGGAGGTGGCGAGGGCACCCGCGTTCTGCTCTCTGCAGAATGCAAGCGGCTGCAGGCAACAGCATATTGATCGCGATAAGCCAGAAGCACGTAAGCCGAGGAAGCCCTGGCCGCTAGCGTGCTACCTCAGGACTATGAGATCACCAGGTCCCAGGGGACATGGAGGGGCGTCCGCAACAAAGTTAGAATACAGACACTGCTCTATCCTGGCAGTCACCAGCCATTGACAGAAGTGATGAAAAATACATCAATGCTGAAGAAAGGAACGGACTCAGCTGTGGCCCCAGCGCGCCTGAGTCGCGCTTCATTCAGCGCCTTGAAACCAACACAGGCACATCCAACGCCCGCGCCTCATTGGGGGGAACACCCTGCAGGATGGCGCTTTGAAAACTGGTTGGCTGCGCCGGTGGGAAATTGGTCGCAGAGATACGGGAAATAAGGGTCCTCGCCCTGCTCTACAATGCTGCAAACATCAGAATACACAAGGAAGCCCTGCAGGCCCTGGGAGACGTTTCTGCATTGCCGGCAGGGACTGACTGCCTTTTGAGCTTTACAGTTAATACAGCACTTAACATTACCAATTCAGCTGGACGAATTGGGCCGCGCACCGCTTTCAGAAGACATCACTACTTTTCTTTAGGCCAGCATCATCTGCCAAGGCTTAAGACTTATGTTCAGATGCATGTTAAGAAAGCGTGCAAAGTGTTTAAGAAAGCACACTCCATGTAAAGCAAAAGTCTTACATAAACAAGCGGCAGTGAAAGCGAAAGCGATTGCTTTTGTAACATAAACAAGCCGCAAGTGGTGCGCCCGCGCGCGCCACAGCGAAACATGTGGTTACAATTATCACTCCCGTGTCTGGGCTCGATAATTGAAACCACATGGCCTTGGTGCGCGTAATAGACACCAATAGGTCATGGGCGGAGCAATGCACCCGCCTTTGACCTATTGCATGCTGACTTTCATTACAAGACGAACGCAAAGTCCAATCACGTGGGACAAAAGGAAAAGCACACGCACGAGCGTGTGCGATTCCTAGGTCAGTATCTCAAACCCCATTTTTACCTACTAAATGCTAGGCGCGAGACCTAAAAAGATGGAGAGAAAGAAAGAGAGAGAGAGAGAGAGAGAGAGAGAGGGGTGAGAGAGGGAGGGAGAGAGAGAGGAGAGAGAGGTGAGAGAGAGAGAGAGAGAGGAGAGAGAGGTGGGTGAGAGAGAGAGAGAGAGAGAGAGAGAGAGAGAGAGAGAGTGGGCTTTGGCTCAGCCCCCTCCAGCCATTAGCTTTCCTGTGTTTGTATGTCACATCACTTCCTGGCTGGGTTTATCGAGGCCAGGACACTTCATGGACTATTACTTGTGTTGCAATTAGATTTATTTTGGCGATGGGCTTCTAATTGTCAGTTTCTTTGGTTGCAGAACTGGCAGGAGGTGTAGCTCGTAATTCAGAGTCAATAGGTGTTTCTTGATGTATTTACTTTGCTGACACCACAACATTTTAATTGCTGATTATGAGTTTTTTTAGAAAGCCCTTTATTTGTATATACCTTCACCTGTCATAAACAAGCATTGAAAATGCATTAGGTCTCGCCTTTGATTAAGTTAAAGCCATTTGCTTTTCCAATGGTATTGCATAGCAAAGCAAATGGATTTAACTTAATAAAAGGAAAGGCCTATTGCATTTTTAATGCTTGTTACTTCTTGCAGCAATCTAGCACAGAAGGATCGCAAGTCACTCCTGATATCACCTGGCAGAGAGAGCTTTAGAGCTCCTATCTCCTACAGGAAGGTGTGAGGAGGCTTCTGAAGCTCAACCAAAATACATGGCCTTTGAAAGGATTAGAGTTGCTATTATATGAAGGAATAATTGATTCTTGCCCCATTCCACTCATGACTCAGTCAGAAAAGTCAAATACTTCACTTAAGCAATTTTGCTACTCATATGTCACAAATCCATCATTTTCCTCTCCACTGATATATAACCAATAGCCTTTGAGTATTGATGAACCTCCCCCCGTTTGTGGCTCAAGAGACCAAACATGGTATTGTCAGCGGTTCTCTAACAACCTCTGTAAGTAGTTTTAAGATCAGGATGTGTGCTGGGATGTGCCACGCCTAGTAAAGTTACCTTACAGCCACCGTAAGGTTTGCAAGCTCCAGCTGGACGTGTTCTCTTGTGACTCTGCGCAGTGACTTTGAAGACAGGAAGAGGCACCAACACAATACAACATGGTGACTAGAAGGAGCATCGGGACTAACAAAGACACTATTCTCCGCATAAAGTGTGGTAAATGCCAGGAACTGCTTCCCAGCACCACTGCACCTGTCAAAAGCAGAAACAGAACTGAAAACAAGTCATGACAACCCCAACATACCTAGCCTTGCCAGGATAGATATATACTTTTGCTTTTAATTGAAAGTCTATGAAACAAAAATATAAAGAAAGAAAAACACGCTGCCACCTAAACGTTGCTGACATATGCTTGCAATGTTTAGATAACAAATTATTGAATTTACAGTGCAGTACACTTGTTTCCTGGCCGGCAGGTGTACTTAAAACAGGTATATTCTAATTGGCCATAAAAAAAGTAATATTGGCTTTGAATTACTCTAACCTGAAGACAGAGACTGAACTATGTGTACAGGAGAAGGCCCAATACTGATTTGCATATAGTTAGTTCTCACTTAAAGTGACACAGATGAGCAAAAAAACAAAAAAAATGGTTTTGAAAGCGCTGGTGTATTTTATTACCAGTGGCTCACACTAATTGATGGAGAGACGATTGGGAACTGAGTTGCACATTTTTAGACACTGAAATCTGTGTGATAGGTCGGACCAGAACCAGTTCAAAGCCGTCACAGAAGTAAACACACTATAGCCCTTGCGCCTCAGGCCACAGCAGTCATTAAGGCCCTCTTTGTTGTTATAGGACCCTGTCTGAAGCTTAACAGGTAGAGGATCTTTAACAGGCGTTACAGCCCTTGGTGGCGGGCTACAATACAGTCATCATTATTTCGAAACAAAAAATAGCTTTGAACAATGTTTTTAAACCAGTCTCACTTGCACAAGTGTGATGAGTGAGCCCAAATCTCACCAAAACAGGTTAGGGGGGAGGGGGCAGAGGAAAAAAGTCTGTAGTTTGCAGTAACAAAGTAGCGGTAAATAAAGAAAAGAAAAAAACATCCCACACACAAGATATAATCAAAAGCTTACCTTTGAAGCCGAACCTTTGAAGCCGAGTCCTCATGCATAAAAACTTACGTTTTATGCCGAGTCTGCCGTCAGGAGCCACGCAGCCGAGCCAAAAACAAAAGTCCCCAGAGTGTCACGCCGCCAGTAAAGTATCCAGTCCTACATGTGCACATCTTCTGTTCCACCGCGTGCACGCTTGGAATCCGTATTGATTCCAAAAAGACCTTGCATGGCGAGAGAAGCACATGCGCGCTGCTAACGCCAGGCGAGACCTAAAAACTGTCATCAGATCACCTGTGTTAGGCAATGATGCAGCAAAATAGTGCATTGCAAAATGGCTAATCATCCATGGGCATAACGGCTATCAGTGCACCAAAACTGCTCCACATGGATATGTCACCATCCAAAGAACCAACTAGAGCACTCCATTGGCAAAGAAAGGATATGTGATGGGTCCAGCTACTTCATACTGTGTAATCCATTCCTTCTGGCAATTTTGTGCTTGGTGGGTTTGGCGTTCTGCAACGTTGAGTTTGTAAACAGCAGTATTGTAATAGTGGATATGGAGGTACCATTCTGATTGTGGGTGTGCAGGTAGCACATGATTGCTGGGTTAAAGGGCCTTGTGGTGCATTTGCGGGTCTTTAGGAAGGACTGTAGATTCCTGTGCATTGACCAAAGCAGCTCAAATTCTTAATTTCCCGAATAGGTTGTATTTTTTTTGCCATAGGGCTGTGGATGCAGAAACTTTCTTCTCGGGCTATTGTTTGTCTTGAAACGTCACTAGCAACCTTGTCAGGTCTCTTTAGTGCATTGTTCTTTTATAAATAGTGAGGGTTAGGGAAAACACTTTGAAGGTTTTAGGGTTGAGGTTGCATCCACGCATAATTATTGCTGTGGCTTTGCATGATGCGTGTACCTGGTGATCACACCGCCTTTTCTGGAGGAAGTGAATCTGGAGGCAGCAATATGCATGATGGGCTAAGACACAGCGCTATGAGTGTGGGGTTGCAAGCAATGCGGTGAATGGTAGGTTTTGCTCCTTTTGATTGGTAGTTTACTTTATGGGTTCTTTCTCGTCAGCTGCACCCTCAAAAGACCAGAAACTGCCAATTTACCTTTCTAAATCAGCAATGTAGTATTCTAATCCAGTGCAAGAACATTTTCGGGAAAGTTTCACTCTCCCAAGAAATTGTAATGTAGTGTTTATATGTTGTAAATTGGCATGTCAGCGCATTTCTGGCGGCTACCGCCATGAGGACTCAGCTGAAGGCAAAAACACCTAGGAATGCTGCAGTAGTGCGATTGTGGGTAGGGCCCGCCTTTAGTATGTGTGAGCTGGGCACACGCCTTTGGCGCATGTCATCAGAGGGATGCCAGAGCATCCTGCAACAGGCTTCTTCAGGCGTGCCTCCAACCATAAGGGCATTAAAACGCTGTTTCTGGAGGCAGCTGATGCCCGTTTCTTATTTTGATTGCTAATCTTTCCCATCCCCCGCTCTGGTTTTGCCCAGGGCGCTCTCTAAGCAGAGGCCACCTCTGATCGTGGGGTGGGAGCAGCACGGTGGTGAGTTAGGAGGTAGGTGTGTGAGTGGGGAGTTTGGAGGCAGCACTGTGATTGGTGGGTTCGGAGGTAGAGTTGAGACTGGAGGGCCCAATGGCAGCACTGCAATTGATGATGTAGGAGGTAGTACCGCGAATAGTGGGTTAGAATATATATAAGGAATTTGGGTTGAGGGAAACACTGTGATTGTAGCAAGCGCTGTTAGTAGCACTTAGTATTCTGCGGAGAAACATGATTAGTGAGGACAGCAGCGCTGTGGTTATGACTCGAGTTTTAAATCTGAGGATAAGAATGTGAGTTTTTTGAGGCAGCTCTAAATACGGTGGGTTTAGGGTTAAAGGTAGGATGGCGGTAATTGTGTATTTTTATGAGCTTTGTAGGTGCTGAGGCTTTGATCACAACATCTCAGATTTCAATCTTCCACGCAAGACTTATTTTTATTACAGGACATTCCGCGGAGTGGATACGAATGCAGTAATTCACCCTGGGGCTCGAAGCGGGCCTGGGAACGTGACGTGGGCAGGGCCCCTGGTGTCCATGACCGCATTGCCTCGTCGCCTCGGGATATTCTCCCTGGTGACATGAAGAGACCCGAGCCCTTTACTTTCCGGCAGTGGCAGTGTGTGCCATAAAACACCTCTTGCCCGGCCTGCCAACAGGGGACGCTCTTCCTACTGTACCCTCTTTTGTACCGCTTTGTTCGCCTGGGTGATGTTTGATTGGTTCAGATAGTTCGTCCATCACCACCCCCTTTTGTACCGCTTTGTTCGCCCTAAGTTGGCAGGGTATGCTCAGACGTGAGTCCCTTGCTCACTTTGCCACTGGATTCAAGCAAGCCTGGCTGAAGACGGCTGGAATGCCAGAAACCGGTCCTAGGAAGCTTGTTTCCGGTCCAGGGAAGACATGGCTTGGCAGTTCGGGCTGGACTGTTCCCATGAGGCACAGGGTCAGACTGATTTGCATATGGCCATGTCTGACCTGGGGTGGCAGAGTGGGCTAAAGAACGGTGATGGATTAAACCCAGATTTGTTGACGGTGTGAGTGTTTGATTGGTTAAGATGCTCCGTCCATCACCACCCCCTTTTGTACCGCTTTGTTCGCCATAAGTTGGCAGGGTATACTCAGACGTGAGTCCCTTGCTCACTTTGCCACTGGATTCAAGCAAGCCTGGCTGAAGACGGCTGGAATGCCAGAAACCGGTCCTAGGAAGCTTGTTTCTGGTCCAGGGAAGGCATGGCTTGGCAGTTCAGGCTGGACTGTTCCCATGAGGCACAGGGTCAGACTGATTTGCATATGGCCATGTCTGAACTGGGGTGGCAGAGTGGGCTAAAGAACGGTGATGGATTAAACCCAGATCTGTTGACTGGGTGTGAGTGTTTAATTGGTTCAGATTCTCCGTCCATCACCACCCCCCCTTTTGTACCGCTTCCTACTGTGGCAGGCGTCTCTGCTCTGCCACATGCCGGCAAGTTCTGGTTTCGGACTAACCCTGGGCATAGTGTGCGAAGTAGCGCTACGCGTAGCTACGTGAAGTGCACTTCGCACTACGCGAGCTACGCGTAGCTACGCGAACTGCATAGTGCACTGTGCAAAAGACCGTTCGCACTGATTGCACAGTGCTGGATACTTGTCCGCACTGTGCAAACCGCATCTTGCACAGTGCAAGCAATCGTTTTCTGCAGCTCGAGTAGATTTCTACACGAGCGGCAGCTTTCTCAACGCGGACTAGTAGTTTCTCATCACGAGCGGTCGCAAGCATACACGACCACTCGCAATGAGAAACCTGTCCTCCTCGCATTGAGAAGATCACCTGGAGGTTTATTTTCCACGCTCGCGATCGGCAACTTGATGTTGCTGATCGCGAACGAGAAAAAAGTCTCGCCGAGATGTCATTTTGCTTGCTCGCAGTTGCCAACTTTACGATGAGGACCGTGAGCAGGCAAAAATGACCGCTGCACTACGCTGCACTATGCGTGTTTGCACTGTGCTACGTGCAATTTGCGTAGTGCGAAGTAGTGCAAACTGCGCAAACTACACGAGCGTAGCGTTGTGCTTTGCTCAGGCTTACTTCTGACAGGAATGTGATCCACGTATTGCATGGCTGCACGACAAGCAACGCCTTTATTTGGTGACTGGCGTTATCCCGCGAGACACTTGACTACAGCCATGGTGCTGAAAGTTGTCAATGATCTCTGGAAGTAACGTATTTAGGAACAAAACTTTAAAATGAATTCGGCGCACGATGCAAACACAGGGGTGAGGCACAATTAAGTACAAAAAAATCCCAAGTGTTCACTGTGTTAATATGTTTCACACACACACCTCAGGGCAGTGATTGTCCCACTCTCAGTAGGAAAGTTGCACATCCCAATGAGGATAGATAGGTGACTGAGTCTATCTGTATCATTCTCCTCATAGATACAGGTACAAGTTGCACGCCATTTTACTGTGCACGCTCCTGCAGCTTCAGGTAGGCAATGTCCTACAACAGACATTGGCTACCACCAGGCTCCACCCTAGGAATGCTGCCCCAGCCCCCTATCGAAGGCAGGAGCAACACAGTACTTGACAGACTGCAGTGCTTTAAATGAGCCGGTACTGAGTAAAGGCCCTTTTCAGTGTTATCCCATTGAGTACCGGAACTTTTCCCTGTGTCAGGAGAGTACGGGTACTTCAAGAAGCAATCTGAGGTTTGGGTATATGCAGGGCTTTAAGTGGAATGAAAAAACTGGAGTCTCTCCAAGGGGCGTTACTGATCTAATTAAGGGCAATTCTTAAAAACACTTAAGTTAAAAAACTGTGCTTAGCAAAGGGTTCTGTCTGTTCTGTTTTTTTTTCACCCTGAGGGTGAGGGCAAAAATGGAGAGCCAATAGGGACCTGTCTCAGCACCTGCTTTTCAGAACTGAGCAACAGCAAGACCCAGTCCACTTAAAGCCCTGGCTATATGGATACATGCAGAGCAGGTGCTGCTGAATAGGAGGCTTTCAGAGGGAGCCTAGACAACAGTGTGTATACCATCGCTAGGCTGCTGCTGCTGCTGCCTTCACTCTCACGGACAGCGTGACAGCAATAAGTAAATATGGCCTGGTGGCTAGAGCTCCCGACAATGGAACCGTTGCACTGTCAGTTTAAGGCTGCAGATCTGCACTAGAACAGACTGAGAGCTCAGAGCCATAATGCTTTTCGGCCAAGTTAGGTTCTTGTCTACAGTGCACATTTGGTACTTTTTTGCAGTTACACATAGCGCTCACTTGGCAAGAGGTCATTAAAGCGCTTTAAATGCTAGGTTCTACATGAAAGCATTCTTTAAAGTATGCTTTCATATAAAAGTTCTGCTTCTCAGGTAAAAAGCTTTAATGCCCTCTGGCTAAGTTCGCACTATATAAAACTGCAAAAACACCAATTATGCCCTGCACATATGAGCTGATTTGTTAAATGCCTGACTCGAAGCCGCGCCCCTACCAGACCATCAAGACCCATCCCGATCAATTTGGTGAGAACCGGCACCTCTCTTTTGTTATTTAAAATACTGGACAGAGGTACCCCTAAGCTTCCACGATTTAACAAACCTAGGATGTCAAAACTGTGACCAACAACAGATATATCGATTGATGAAGTAACCACCGAGATCAAGGCCAATGGCTGCAATGTGCTGGTGTTACTGCTGTCAATAAATTCACATTTAATGCATGGTGCCATTCCTCCCGAGGGATGCTGTGATGTGTAATAGCAGTGGGGGGACTCAAGGCTCCTCTCTAACCAGCTGATGCAAGTTTGTTGAACTAATATCTATAAATATCAGGGGGGAAAGGCAGTGACTTCTGGTTATGTGGGCATTGCAGGGTCTCTTTACAGTATGGGCTAAACTTTTCATTTCAATATCTGTTTTGCGTTTTTTTGCATTGTCTCTGTCTCCGGGTTCGCGGGAAGAAACCCCCACTTGTTACAAGTGAGTTTTTTCTAGTTTCATTTGCAGCATCATTTTAATTGCAGGAAGAGCAATTAATTTCTGTGGTGTGTTTTTTGAATGGTGTTTGAAATCTATATGTCCTTACTCATACACCAGGAAAATAGTTCAGCGTGTTAAGTGCTCGCTGCTGACATCTGCAGGTCCCCGGTTTTGTGTCTCTTGCAGCCCGTAGCCTTCCATCCCATAGTTTCAATCAAGCGTGTACAATTCCTCTGGGAACACACAAGTGCTTATTTTTGTGTAACATGCTTTTGTAAAACAAGCATCAAATAGATTCTTAAAAGTTTACACAACATCACATCTAAATACTTGTTCTGGCCTTGCCGGGATCTGAAACAAGCGCTCGCCAGGCAGCCACAGTTTATTTTTTCACCTCGCTTTCACTTTAAAGTGAAAGCGAGAAGCAAAAATAAACACGCGGCGGAGCTTGTCTTTATGGTGCCATGTGTTTGAAACACATGGCCCCATAAAGATAAGAAACCTTTTGCGACGCACGGAAGGCAGACGAGCCCCACAAAGAGGGCCGGCTGAAAAAGCCTAAAGTACACGTCATAAAGAGCTCTTTTCCATTGGCTGACCACCGTTTAGCATAAACGGTGAACACAGTCAATGGAAAAGAGGGGCGGGGCTCAAAGCCCTTTACTGAACCTCCTCAGAAACGTTGAATCTCGCCGAGCATGCTGCACATGTGCGCAATCACGCTAGCTGATACCTAAAAAGAATGGCCCTGATTCACAAAGGTAAACTTACACTTTGGTGTAACTTTACGTTTGTGAATACCGAAAAGTAGTAAACTTACACCAAAAGTCTAACTTACTTTACTGGTAGTAACTTACCTGTGTGAGTACCGAAAAGTAATAAAGTTAGATATTTGGTCAAAGTTCGACTTTGGTCTAACTTTACCTTTTTGAATCGAGCCCAATGAATTTAAGTAATTGTCCCTGCGCATTCATTAGTTTTCTTTTGATGTCATTAAAATGCTATAGATTTTTGGCTTCATGCTCACAAAGTAAAGAGGTGCATTCACACAGGCTTTCCTGCAGAGGAAATGAAAATACTTCCCTTTGTCATAAGTATCCTCACCTTCTGACTCTCCTCCTAACCCTCTAGTTTAGGGGTGCAGCCGAACTATGCTAATGTAGCCTTTTTAGCAAGGCACCCTGCTTCCATATTTTTGCAGACCATGTTTACTTCTTTATGAGAGTTTTTTCAATGACATTTCTGGGCAACACATACAAAGACTCACACCTTTTCCTAAACAATTCCCCTTGCAAAAACCTAGACATATTGAATTTGCCAGTGTTTGTTGAATTCAGAAACATCAATGGTCTAAATAAATCAGACAATAAAATGAGTGGCTGTGGTGTAACAATCCCACCTCCTTGCTGAATCAGTTGTACGGTTGTGTAAGGGAGATGTGTAGTGTGTGTGTGGTTGAGCTCACTCGGTATCCAATACTTTGCTACCCACGGGTGTGTGCAAGATAATAGACACTGAGTTTATCATAAAATAGTTGAATACAGAATGATACGGAAGCACTCTTATGGTAGTTGGGTGTCTGGGGGCACAGGTTCACACTCATACATCCCGCGTCTGCCGAAGCTACAGTGAAGGATGCTCCTACTCCTACCTAACCGCCAAGTCCTTAAACAGCCGTCCCCTCCACCTCCAAACCGCTTCCTACCTCATGGAATTCCGAAAGGGACCCAGGACCAGACTCTTTGACTGATTGCAGCAGAATCATAGTTCCTGGATATCTTCACGGGTGATTCGCCGCTCTTTACAAAGCTTGATTGATTGATTGATTAATTGTCACAGAGTTATTATTGCAAGCAGTAGGGTGGTATAGATAAACCCTCCCGCTGCCCCAAGAGGTAGACTGAACCCTTTGAATTAGGTGAAGGATGGTTACAATGACTAAGGCAAATAGGTAAAAGGAGTGAGGAAATAAAGAGAGAGAGAGAGAGAAAGATAGAGAGAGAGGGAGAGAGAGAGAAACATTCCTGCAGGTGGGAATTTGGAAGATCCAGACTGGATTCCTTAGGCACAACACGCTCAAAATTATCAAGGGTAGATCTCCACCTACGTGTGAGAGAACACAAATTACCAAGGAGTAATGCCACAGGAGGAAGTAAGACATTCAAATACCACAGATTGAGACTTACCCGGTACAAACAGATGGTGCGCTGTGTAACTAGCCACACAAAACCAACACTAGCCGAAGATGAAGATCACTGCAGCACTAGGAAGGAGGAAGACTAAACAAGAAATACACACTAAATAAGCATGGGCGGAAAATCCGTTCCGCTCGCAGATTTTGCGGATTTTTCGGTAAATTCGCAATCCGCGAACGCTCGCGAATTTACCAAAAATCCGCAAATTCGCACGCAGCGGATTTTCTTTTCTTGGTGATACAATATTGCGACGTGCGGTGTAAGTTCGCAATTGCGAACATGTAGGTGCGGCGGGCAGCAACAATCTCGCACTCGCGAAATTACAAAAATTGCAATTCTGCACAAGAAATCCACTAGCTAGCAGCATAGACCTTCTGAAAATGATGATTTTTATCAGAATAACTCCGCAGGTTGACATTTGCCTGCACTTTTTTGGATTTGAGGCCTTTTGACTTTCTTTGGATCACTTCTGGATTAGAAATCAACTTTCACAAGTAAGCTTGTTTGGGGCAATACAGTTGCTTTAATGCTGTTCTGCAGAAAAATGAGTTTTGCAAAAGTGAAAGCATTCAGCAGGTGCAAAAGTTCAAACTCGTCATTAGTAACCATTCCCTGTAGTGCTTCCTGACTGGGGCCCCTCCAGAGTTCAGTTGCTAGTTGCAACAATTGTATGACCCTGCTCTGACCCTCACAGCAGGCTCATAGAATAGCTACAAGTAGGCCACAAA
Source organism: Lissotriton vulgaris (assembly GCF_964263255.1). Classification (NCBI taxonomy): domain Eukaryota; kingdom Metazoa; phylum Chordata; class Amphibia; order Caudata; family Salamandridae; genus Lissotriton; species Lissotriton vulgaris. The sequence continues at coordinate 301,488,710 of NC_141686.1, read as the reverse complement.
GGTCCTGGAAAAAAAAATTGCACTGCAACAGAAAGCAAATTACAGATAAGGAAGCAGGTGCCAGACTGGAATTTTAAAACAGTGACACATTAATAAATCAACCCAAAATTAATTCATGTCAGTTGAAGCAGGGCAGGTGTGCTTGCTTTTTCCCCCCATAATCTACAGTGATGATGAACCAGATGGTGGCATTGATGCACCAGAGGATAGCATGGGTGAAACAGAGGGTGGCAGGGGTGAAACAGAGGGTTCTGGGAACCTGTGATGATGAACCAGACGTAGAAACAACATAATCGCGACCGTTGCGAGCCGACATGTAAGTTCGCAATTGCGAACTGGTACAAAACCCTCGCGAACTGGCAGAAATCCTTGCGAACACACAAAAAAAATCCGCAAATTCACGAGAATTTGCGGATTTTGCGGATTGCGAGTTCGCAAATTCGCAAAATTCGCGAACGCCAGATTCGCAAAATTCGCCCATGCTTAACACTAAACAAAAGCACAAGGAAGCAGACAGGTTTCAGGGAGCGATGGAAAAGGCACAGGCAAAAAACAATAAAGGTGAAAGAACGAGTGAAGACAGGTGTGAACTAATGCTAACAGCGAGGAATCACAACATCCACTGTTGCCAGACAAGGGAGCTCAGTGTTAGTCAGCCCTAAATACTCTACCTGCCGCTATTGATCCAACAGATCTCAGAAGATATAATTCACAAAATATTGGAAAGCCGCTGGTGCATTGCATAACCCAAAGAGCATCACTAAATATTCAGAGTGTCCATATTTAGTGTTTAATTGAGGCATTAATTGATCCCCTTGTCAAATACTTTCTAAAATATACACTCCTTGAAGATCAATCTTTGAAAATATTTTTGCTGACTCAATCTAATCCAAGAGGACAGATATTAAGGGAAAGGGGCATATGTTTGACATAGTCACTTCAATGAATTCTCTGTAGTCTACACAAGGTTGATATTCACCCTAAGGCTTGGGGATGGAAAATGTTGTGACTTCAGTTGGTGAAGTGGAATGGCGTATAAACTCTGTGTGTAGGTTTTTGGTTATGTACTCATAGAGAATGTTGCCTTTTTGCACTGTTAATAGGTATAATCTTCCATGTTGAATCTTGGTTCTGGGAATCAAATCTATGGGACAGTCATATGGTCAATGAGGTGATCAGCTGCGTTTACTGAAGATGTTCTGAAAAACCCTGTACGCCTCTGGTATCTTTTTTGTTTAATCTTCTCTTCTGTTTCACAGCACATTAAAGGAAGGACGTCTTCCAACATGTTCCTTAGAAAGCAGTGCTGACGGCAAATTTGAGCTGAGAAGGTAATGGTGTGGTTTTGCCAGTCAACAGGGAGATTGTATATTCATCAATGAGGCGTGCCCCGAATAGTATTGAAGGTAGTCATCACTATAAGCAAAAAACTAAATAGTTTTGAAGTGTTCACTATTGAATTCCCAAGGAGGGAGTTTCCCAACATACTTATCTAGAAATCAAAGGCTTTTATTTATTTTATCTTATTTATTTTTAATTTATTTAAAAGGTTTTATGTAGCGCTACTGGACCCAAGAGTATCAGAGCGCTTTACAAGGTAGGTAAACATATCAAGACAAAATTAACATTGTGAAGTTTACTCACATAGGATAAGGCATTGCAGTCAAATGAGAGAGGGAGGCAAAGTAACAGAGAGATCATTAAAGGGTACGAAGAATGTTGAAAATTAAGAGAGAGATGAGAGAAAATAGGAAAAGTGAGAGGGGGTGGGTCGAGGGGAGTACAAAAAAGAATGGAGAGTGTCAGATTTAGTGACATTAAGTACCTCAATATTTGTTGAGAAGTTGTAACTTGAGGCTTTTTTCGAAGAGAGGGTAGGAGGGGTTGCAGCGATGCTTTTTGGGGAGAGAGTTCTAAATCGTAGGAGCATTACCAGAGAATCCATAAGATTGGGTCTTTTTATATTTGAGTCTAGGAGGGATTAGGACAATGGAGGTAGTACTCCTTAGGGACCTGGAGCACTCTGCTTTTTGTAGTTTGTCAGAAAGGTAAGAGGGGGTGTTTTGGTGAAGAGCTTTGTGAGTGATACAAGCAATCTTGTAGGTGGAACTTCCTTCTATTGGGAGGTAGTTGAGATTTTTAAGGACAGGAGAGATGTGGTCGAATCGCTTGCAGTCAGAGATAAGCCTGGCAGCTAGGTGGAGAACAGATTTAATCGGTGCAAGGTGGACTTTAGGGGTGCCGGCAAGTGTGGCGTTGCCATAGTCAATTCTAGAAAGGACAAGAGATTGAACAACGATTTTAAAGTCATCAGCTGGAATAAAAGGTTTAGTTTTTTTGAGGTGGTGAAAAGTGAAGAGAGCACCTTTCGTAGCATTTTTAATGTGGGGGATGAGATTAAGATTCTGATCGATGCTGATGCCTAGGGATTTGACAGAATTAGAGGTGGAGAGGGAGCATTTAAGTGCTTTGATATCACTGATCCAGAGTTCGATAGGTAGGGATTTGTTTTTGGGAGTGAATAGGATGGTTTCAGTTTTTTTAGGATTTAGTTTGAGATAATTAAGGTGGACCCAGGCTTGGACTTAATTCAGGGTATCATTGTGGGACTTGATCTTGTAGTATAGTTTGGTATCGTCAGCATAGAGGTGGTAACAGATTTTAGCTAGTTTGAGAATGAGGGTGAGTGGTTTCATGAATAGGTTGAATAGGGTTGGGGATAGGATAGAACCTTGTGGGACACCAAGTGCGACAGGTTGAGGTTTTGAGAGGCAGTGACTGAGCTTTATTTGTTTGGATCTATTTTGAAGAAACGAGGAGAACCACTTGAGTACTGTGCCCTCAAAACCAAAGCGATCTTTGTGAGTATTAAGAAGGGTGAGATGGTGGACAGTATCAAATGCAGCCGAGAGGTCAAGGAGAATTAGTAGTGAGGATTCGCCTTTGTCTAGAGAGCGATGAATGTCATCTGTAATATTAAGCATAGCAGTTTCGGTGCTGCATCCTTTTCTAAAACCAGACTGAAAACCGTCCAGGAGATTGAAGGTGTCGATATGGTTATCTAATTGGGTCAGGACACATTTTCCAGGGCTTTTGAGAGGAAGGGAAGGTTAGAGATAGGGCACAGATTGTTAAGGTCATTAGGGTCAGCGGAGGTGTTTTTGAGAATGGGGGAGATTTGACCTATTTGAAGGGAGGCAGGAACACAACCAGTGGCAAAAGAGGAGTTGATGATATTGGTCCATGTGGGGGCAATGATGTGTTTAAGTTCTAGAACCAAAAGGGTGGGAAGAGGATCATTGGTATGAGAGGATGGTTTGAGTTTAGAAATGATGGTGATGACAGTGGTTTCTGATACTGAACAAAATTCACTCCAGGAAGCATTGTTTTTAGCATGGTGGTCCATAAAAGTGGAGTCAGGTTGGGGGAGAGCAGGGAGGGGTTGAGAGGGATCACGACACGGGGGAAAAGGTTGGGGGAGAGCCCTATGACAAGTTCTGAAACCTCCCTGTGTTATTTGGTGACCCGTGTCTTTCATTAAATATCTGACCCATGATGCACCCACAAGTCCTATAAACAATGAGAGATAAAGTTGTAAGTGGTCCATGTCTGTTAAGAATCTAAGCCGGGAGGTGAAAATGTTTTCCGCCAGACTTTCCTATTTTGGAGGCAAACCTCGGAAGCAAACAAGAACTAGACTAGAGTTTGCTCTTCACTGTCCAGTCCTTGAGTTCCCCTTACATTAGGGCAGGGCATTTTTCACCAAATGTTCTTGCTTTCCACAGTAAGGACTTAAGCCTTCTTCATGACCAAAGGTATGGCCTCTTCCAGTCTTTCACGCAGCCCTTGATGGAGGTCTGCTGCCACCGACTCACCTGTTAGTATATCATACCAAGTCCTCCTTCCCTCGTCCGAAGGAGAGTACCACTCCATGTGTAGAAGCTTTATTTTGTCCTTTCTTGAAGACAGCAGCAAACTGCTGAACAGCTGTCCCAAAATGTAATAACCAACAGCTTTGGTTTATAATAAATGAGTCAACCACAATAACGCATCTTTGCTGAAGACAGCACAACATAAGAGTAACCTTGCCTTCATCATTTACAAATTACAGCAGTTTTGTTAGAAATGTTAAATTGCATTGAGCCATAAAGGCTTGGAAGTGATATGGACACCCATAAACTTGGTGGGGGGATGTGACTGGGAGACGGTGGAATTAGCTGGGAGTGGACTTCCACAGAGGTTCATCCTCAAAAGGGCAGAAGCACCTGTAGGGATGAGAGAGAGGTTAGTAAGAGAGGAAAGACCAACAGCAAGATAGATAGAGAGGGAAATAAGACAGGGCAAGTCCCTGTAATTTTGCAAGACTTCTCTAGCACCATCTTTGAGCGAGGGAGACAAAGAAGGCTAATGAACTATACTGGGTCAGCTACTTCCTAAAATCAAACACAAACTGGGTGGAGGGTGTGAGGTATTTACCACTATCCACAACCTGCTCTCCCAAGTGTGGTTCAATGATTAGAGCGGCAGACCCTGATGCAGAGGTCTAGCCTGGGACCAGGGTTCAATTCCCTGCCTCGGCGGGTCTTGGGCTCAAAAATTCCACAGACCTGATAATTCTCGCCTCGGTGCCTATTCCAATCATGGAGTCTCACTCTACAACTCTGGGCAATAGCTTGCTTAATCTCCACAACAGCCCCCACAACGCTAAGGATGCCTGGCCTCCACCTTGGGGTGCGCAGGAGTGGACGCCTCACAGGGAAAGCCAGGATGGGTTCCACAGCGGTATTCGTACAAGCGCCTTGAGACCCTTGCGGGTGAGTAGTGCGCTATTCAAGTATCAATTTTACATTTTAGTATTCAGTAACCCCGGGCGGAGCTTGCAGAGTGCAGCTACGCGAAGATGCACGGAGTTCGGAGGAAACTCCGTGGAACTCCGCTCCACCACCCACATGCGCAGTTTGTGCAAGATGTACACTAGGAGGACGAGGGCAGCACGGGGACGCTGCAATAAGGTAAGTTACTTTTATATCTTTTTAAATTATGTTGTCCTAGTATTTTAAATTATGCAGGGTGGAGGCGGGAGCTGGCTAACTCTGCTCCGCTGCGGAGTCAGAGTTTTTTTTCCCTACTCCGCATTTTCAGTGGAGCGTGGAGTACGGAAATCTCCGCAGACTACGCTGGCAGAGTGGAGTTCTCCACCCACGCCTAGTATTCAGCCAAAATAGAAGAGGCATTTCGAAAACAGGAGCCTATTCGCTGTACAAGGTTCATACAGCCTGAGACAATACCACACAAGGGTCACATGATCAGGAAATAAGGGTAGCAAATACAAATGCAGTGGTTGCTGTGGGGGAAGCCCTCATGTGCTTGTCAGAAAGCAGATCAGAGAATGAAAAATGTGGTTGGGAAGGTATGAGCTAATATAGTTAATTGGCCCCTTCACTTATACCTGTGAAAGTAAGTTAAATATGATTCTAGTGTCAGTTTTTATGCGCATTTAACTGGTTACTGATTTGACTGTCTACGCATTTACTTAGTAACATCACAAAATAAAATGATGGACAGAGTGTTGAAACTTTTCCAACACTCACCTCCAGTCACAGATCTCGGTTTAATGTATTGTTATTTTGCTTACCACTTCACCCTAGTTTGGACCCAGCCATATGCAAATCAGTCTTGACCCTGCCCCCATGGGAACAGTCCAGCCTGAACTTCCAGACCAGTTCCTCCGTGGACCTTCAAAAGTATCCTTGGATCGGTTCCGGGGTATCACTCTTCCGCCAGGCTAGCTTAAATCCAGTGGCGTAGTGAGCAATATGAATATATGACTTTACAACGCAAAAAATTACAATGCTTGCTTTTACAATGCGTTTTTTACATCACAACTACCAGTACTTTGCATGATTTTACAACACATGCTATTACAACGCATTTTTAAAAACTACTATTACAATGAATACCATTACAGCGCATTCCATTACAACGCATACCATTACTACGCATAATACTTTTAGGGTAAGTGTTGGATAGTGTAGGGGTAAAAATTACTATTCCCACTCCAGAGAGTGCAACATTAGGGAAAGCGTTGGATAGCGTAGGGGTAAACATTACTATTACCACTCCAGTGAGTGCAACAGTAGGGAAAGCGTTGGATAGCGTAGGGGTAAACATTACTATTACCACTCCAGTGAGTGCAACAGTAGGGAAAGCGTTGGATAGCGTAGGGGTAAACATTACTATTACCACTCCAGTGAGTGCAACAGTAGGGAAAGCGTTGGATAGTGTAGGGGTAAAAATTACTATTCCCACTCCAGTGAGTGCAACAGTAGGGAAAGCGTTGGATAGCGTAGGGGTAACCATTACTATTACCACTCCAGTGAGTGCAACAGTAGGGAAAGCGTTGGATAGCGTAGGGGTAAACATTACTATTCCCACTCCAGAGAGTGCAACATTAGGGAAAGCGTTGGATAGCGTAGGGGTAAAAATTACTATTCCCACTCCAGTGAGTGCAACAGTAGGGAAAGCGTTGGATAGCGTAGGGGTAACCATTACTATTACCACTCCAGTGAGTGCAACAGTAGGGAAAGCGTTGGATAGCGTAGGGGTAAACATTACTATTACCACTCCAGTGAGTGCAACAGTAGGGAAAGCGTTGGATAGCGTAGGGGTAAAAATTACTATTCCCACTCCAGAGAGTGCAACATTAGGGAAAGCGTTGGATAGCGTAGGGGTAAAAATTACTATTCCCACTCCAGTGAGTGCAACAGTAGGGAAAGCGTTGGATAGCGTAGGGGTAAAAATTACTATTACCACTCCAGTGAGTGCAACAGTAGGGAAAGCGGTGGATAGCGTAGGGGTAAAAATTACTATTACCACTCCAGTGAGTGCAACAGTAGGGAAAGCGTTGGATAGCATAGGGGTAAAAATTACTCTTCCCACTCCAGTGAGTGCAACAGTAGGGAAAGCGTTGGATAGCGTAGGGGTAAAAATTACTATTCCCACTCCAGAGAGTGCAACATTAGGGAAAGCGTTGGATAGCGTAGGGGTAAAAATTACTATTCCCACTCCAGTGAGTGCAACAGTAGGGAAAGTGTTGGATTGCGTAGGGGTAAAAATTACTATTCCCACTCCAGAGAGTGCAACATTAGAGAAAGCGTTGGATAGCGTAGGGGTAAAAATTACTATTCCCACTCCAGTCAGTGCAACAGTAGGGAAAGCGTTGGATAGCTTAGAGGTAAAAATTACTATTCCCACTCCAGAGAGTGCAACAGTAGGGAAAGCGTTGGATAGCATAGGGGTAAAAATTACTATTCCCATCTACCCCAAAACCCATACACACCCTAAATCAAAAACATCTCCCCATTACTTACCTTATAATGCGTTGTAATGGCGTGCGTTGTAATGGCATGCGTTGTAGTGACATGCGTTGTAATGCATGCGTTGTAATGGCATGCAATGTAAAGGCAGTTGTGTTGTAACAATTGCATTGTAAAAGCAGTGTGATGTAATGACTGTGTTGTAATGGATGTTTCCTGAGCAATATACTTAGTTTGCTGTTTAGGGCTTTTTCTACCTTAAGAGCTGGTTCATTATCAAGATTGGCTGCGCCATTCACCTTCTATAAGTAGTTTCAAGTAAAGCAAAAATTCACAGCCAAGAAGTGTGTGAAGTTCCAAAAGTAACCACATACAGTAAAGTCCTGTTGCCTTTCCTGAAAACAAGCACCCTCAGGTTCTACTTGGAAGATGTTCAGACGCCTGTGACTGGTGGTAAACCTACGGAAGCCTCTTGAACCTCAGCGAGCGTCGTCCGCTTCTGGGAGCCTTGGAGGTGGCGACTCTGACCAGGTGTGTGATGCTGAGATGTGGACCTTTGTCTGAAGGTTCTAGGGACCGACTTTCTGATATCTTTAGGTGAGATATGGAGAAATTAGAAGATGAGCATGTCCCATTGGACACTGCTGCGATTGCTTCTTGTTAACCAAACGGGACAAGCGCCACCAGGAAGCGCGATTGTTCTTCCTGGGTGAACCTGCAGAACCACAATTGTGTCTGTGTCATTTTGTAGGCACATTCACCAAGCATGCACACACCTACAAAAGGATGCAACATACCTGCCAACTCACCATGTGACACACGACATCGGCTCCCATCACACGGTCTCCTGGTGAAGAGCCGATATCACACGGTGGCAGCAAATTGAGCTGAAAAACACGGTAAATAGGGGTTTTCGAGCTTCTTTTCCGAGGCTTTGAACTGATACGTCAATTAGGAGTTTGAAAACTAACCCTGGGCGTAGCACTTCGCTACGCCCACGGAGTGGACGTAGTGTTGCCTACTTCGTCATTTGCGAAGTAGGCGTAGCAGGCAACACTACGCCCACCCCGTGGGCGTAGCGAAGTTGCCCGCCACCCGCCTCCCTCCCGCCCTGCCTAAATACTTAAGTTGCATTTTATAAAATGATTAAAAACCACTTACCTTGTCCGCCGCGTCCCCGGGGCTCCCTCTCGTCATCGCGCGATTCGCGCCGCCGTCTTTGATAGTAATGCGCATGTGCGGCTGCCCGCGCATGCGCATTTCTCGCGAGAAATGCAACTTAAGTATTTAGGGAGGGCAGGAGGGAGGCGGGTGGCGCGTAGTGGGGCTACGCGAAGTGCGTAGGTGGACGTAGTGTCTCGCCCACTTCGCGTAGCTTCGCGAAGCCCCACTACGCCCACTACGCCCACCCTTAGTGAAAACACCCCAGGACATCGCACCAGCCTCAGCAAGATTTTTGTTATTTTTTGGGTTGAGGGGGGTTGGTGGCAGGGTGCGGTTCAAAAGTGCCTCGTAGAAGCAACACAGCGGTGCGCAATGAGAAGCAACACGGAGGTCGCATGGAAGCAACACAGCAGCGCACAGTGAGAAGCACCACTGAGGCTGGGCGGAAGAAACACAGCAGTGCACAGTGAGAAGCACCACTGAGGCTGGGCGGAAGAAACACAGCAGCGTACAGTGAGAAGCACCACAGAGGCTGGGCGGAAGAAACACAGCAGCGTACAGTGAGAAGCACCACAGAGGCTGGGCGGAAGAAACACAGAAGCGTACAGTGAGAAACACCACAGAGGCTGGGCGGAAGAAACACAGCAGCGTACAGTGAGAAGCAACACAGAGGCTGGGCGGAAGAAACACAGCAGCGTACAGTGAGAAGCAACACAGATCCTGGGTGGAAGAAACACAGCAGTGCACAGTGAGAAGCACAGTGAGAAGCACCACAGAGGCTGGGCGGAAGAAACACAGCAGTGCACAGTGAGAAGCACCGCAGAGGCTGGGCGGAAGAAACACAGCAGTGCACAGTGAGAAGCACCACAGAGGCTGGGCGGAAGAAACACAGCAGCGCACAGTGAGAAGCACCACAGAGGCTGGGCGGAAGAAACACAGCAGCGCACAGTGAGAAGCACCACAGAGGCTGGGCGGAAGAAACACAGCAGCGCACAGTGAGAAGCACCACAGAGGCTGGGCGGAAGAAACACAGCAGCGCACAGTGAGAAGCACCACAGAGGCTGGGCGGAAGAAACACAGCAGCGCACAGTGAGAAGCACCACAGAGGCTGGGCGGAAGAAACACAGCAGCGCACAGTGAGAAGCACCACAGAGGCTGGGCGGAAGAAACACAGCAGCGCACAGTGAGAAGCACCACAGAGGCTGGGCGGAAGAAACACAGCAGCGCACAGTGAGAAGCACCACAGAGGCTGGGCGGAAGAAACACAGCAGTGCACAGTGAGAAGCACCACAGAGGCTGGGCGGAAGAAACACAGCGAGGCTAGGCGGAAGAAACACAGCAGTGCACAATGAGAAGCAACACAGAGGCTGGGCGGAAGAAACACAGCGGTTCTCAGTGAGAAGCACCACAGAGGGTGGGCAGAAGCAACACAGTGGTGTGCAGTGAGAAGCAACATGGAGAGTCGGCGGAATCAAGACAGTGATGTGCAGTGAGAAGCGACACAGAGGGTGGGCAAAAGTAACACTGCAGTGTGCAGCGAGAAGCAACACAGAGGGTGGGCAGAATCAACACAGCGGTGTGCAGTGAGAAGCAACACAGAGGGTGGGCGGAAGCAACACAGTAGTGTGCAGTGAGAAGCAACACAGAGGGTGGGCGGAAGCAACACAGTAATGTGCAGTGAGAAGCAACACAGAGGGTGAGTGGAAGCAACACAGCGGTCCAGAGCGAGAAGCAACATGGAGAGTGGGTGGAAGCAACACAGTGGTGCACAGCGAGAAGCAACATGGAGGGTGGGTGGAAGCAACACAGCGGTGCACAGCGAGAACCAGCACTGAGGGTGGGCGGAAGCAACACAGAAGTGTGCAGTGAGAAGCAACACAGAGGTTGGGTGGAAGCAACACAGCAGTGTGCAGAGTGAAGCAACACAGAGGGTGAGCAGAAGCAACACAGTAGTGTGCAGTGAGAAGCAACACAGAGGGTGGCTGGAGGCAACACAGCGGTGTGCAGTGAGAAGCAACACAGAGGGTGGCTGGAGGCAACACAGCGGTGCGCAGTGTGAAGCAACACAGAGTGTGAGCCGAAGCAACACTGTAGTATGTAGTGAGAAGCAACACAGACGGTGGGCCGAAGAAACACAGCAGCGCACAGTGAGAAGCACCACAGAGGCTGGGCGGAAGAAACACAGCAGCGCACAGTGAGAAGCACCACAGAGGCTGGGCGGAAGAAACACAGCAGCGCACAATGAGAAGCACCACAGAGGCTGGGCGGAAGAAACACAGCAGCGCACAGTGAGAAGCACCACAGAGGCTGGGCGGAAGAAACACAGCAGCGCACAGTGAGAAGCACCACAGAGGCTGGGCGGAAGAAACACAGCAGCGCACAGTGAGAAGCACCACAGAGGCTGGGCGGAAGAAACACAGCAGTGCACAGTGAGAAGCACCACAGAGGCTGGGCGGAAGAAACACAGCGAGGCTAGGCGGAAGAAACACAGCAGTGCACAATGAGAAGCAACACAGAGGCTGGGCGGAAGAAACACAGCGGTTCTCAGTGAGAAGCACCACAGAGGGTGGGCAGAAGCAACACAGTGGTGTGCAGTGAGAAGCAACATGGAGAGTCGGCGGAATCAAGACAGTGATGTGCAGTGAGAAGCGACACAGAGGGTGGGCAAAAGTAACACTGCAGTGTGCAGCGAGAAGCAACACAGAGGGTGGGCAGAATCAACACAGCGGTGTGCAGTGAGAAGCAACACAGAGGGTGGGCGGAAGCAACACAGTAGTGTGCAGTGAGAAGCAACACAGAGGGTGGGCGGAAGCAACACAGTAATGTGCAGTGAGAAGCAACACAGAGGGTGAGTGGAAGCAACACAGCGGTCCAGAGCGAGAAACAACATGGAGAGTGGGTGGAAGCAACACAGTGGTGCACAGCGAGAAGCAACATGGAGGGTGGGTGGAAGCAACACAGCGGTGCACAGCGAGAACCAGCACTGAGGGTGGGCGGAAGCAACACAGAAGTGTGCAGTGAGAAGCAACACAGAGGTTGGGTGGAAGCAACACAGCAGTGTGCAGAGTGAAGCAACACAGAGGGTGAGCAGAAGCAACACAGTAGTGTGCAGTGAGAAGCAACACAGAGGGTGGCTGGAGGCAACACAGCGGTGTGCAGTGAGAAGCAACACAGAGGGTGGCTGGAGGCAACACAGCGGTGCGCAGTGTGAAGCAACACAGAGTGTGAGCCGAAGCAACACTGTAGTATGTAGTGAGAAGCAACACAGACGGTGGGCCGAACCAACACAGTAGTGCACAGTGAGAAGCAACACCGAGGGTTGGGCGAAACAACACAGAAGTGTGCAGTGAGTAGCAACACAGAGGGTAGGCCTAAGCAACACAGTAGTGTGCAGTGAAAAGCAATACAGAGGATGGGCTGAAGCAACATAGCAGTGCGCAGTGTGAAGCAACACAGAGCGTGGGCAGAAGCAACACAGAAGTGTGCCGTGAGAAGCAACACTGAGGACGGGCGGAAGCAACACAGTGGTGTACAGTGAGAAGCAACACAGCAGTGTGAAGCGACACAGAGGGTGGGCGGAAGCACTACAGAAGTGTGCAGTGAGAAGCAACACCGAGGACGGGCGGAAGAAACACAGTGGGGCGCAGTGAGAAGCAACAAGAGGAGGGTGGGCGGAAGCAACACAGAGGTGTGCAGTGAGAAGCAACATGGAGGGTGGGCCGAAGCAACACAGTGATGCGCAGTGAGAAGCAACACAGAGGGTGGGTGGAAGCAACACAGTAACGTGCAGTGAGAAGCAACACAGAGGGTGGGCCGAAGCAACACAGCGGTGCGCAGTGAGAAGCAACAAAAAGGGTGGGGCGAAGCAACACAGAAGTGTGCAGTGAGAAGCAACACAGAGGGTGGCTGTAAGCAACACAGCGGGGAGCAGTGAGAAGCAACACTGAGGATGGGCGGAAGCAACACAGTAATGTGCAGTGAGAAGCAACACAGAGGGTGGGCCAAAGCAACACAGTAGTGTGCAGTGAAAAGCAACATAGTGGGTGGGCGGAAGCAACACAGCAGTGTGCAGTGTGAAGCAACACAGAAGGTGAGCAGAAGCAACACAGCAGTGTGCAGTGTGAAGCGACACAGAGGGTGGGCGGAAGCAAACCAGAAGTGTGCGGGGAGAAGCAACACAGAGGACGGGCGGAAGCAACACAGTGGTGTGCAGTGAGAAGCAACACAGAGGGCAGCTGGAGGCAACACAGCGGTGCGCAGTGAGAAGCAACATGGAGGGTGGGTGGAAGCAACACAGAGGTGTGCAGTGAGAAGCAACATGGAGGGTGGGCAGAAGCAGCACAGCGGTGCACAGGGAGAAGCAAAATGGAGTGTCGCGGAATCAACACAGTGGTCAGCAGTGAGAAGCAACACAGAGGGTGGGCGGAAGTAACTCAGCTGTGCTGCACAGTGAGAAGAAACACAGAGGGTGGGCAGACGCAACACAGTGGTGTGCAGCTAAAAGGTGGAAGCAACACAGCGGCGTGCAGAGAGAAGCAACACAGAGGGTGGGTGGAAGCAACACAATGGTGCGCAGCGGGAAGCAACACGGAGGGAGGGCAGTAGCAACACAGCGTTGCACAGTGAGAAGCAACATGGTGGGTGGCGGAATCAACACAGCCATCCACAGTGAGAAGCAACCCCATCTTCTCAGCAAGCTCCCATGTCTTCTTCAACCACACCACCGAACTCCACTGAACAGACCACCGCTGCATCCTCACCTTCTAGAAACCCACCACACACCACCAAACCCAGCAGATGCCCTGCCGCCGCTTGAGCAAGGTCACCGAGGGCCAGCTAACCACCGCCCTAGCCCGGAGCCCACCCGCAGACCTGACTACCCGACGCCACAGCCCATAGCCTCAGACAGTGGATCGATGACTGCGCCAACACCCTCGCCCCGCTCAAGAAGCCCTCAAACACTCACACCAGCAAGAGAGCCAGCTGGTTCACCGAAGACCTCCAGCCCTCCAAGTGAACCTGCTGAAAACTTGAAAAAAACTGGATCTGTGAACGAACACCGGAAAGCTACACAGCCCACAAGTACACCACCCACACCAACACTTCATCAGATCCGCCAAATGGACCTCCTTCAAAGACCGCCTAGACAACAATGCACACAACAGCAAAGAGCGCTTCAACATCGTGAAGGAACTCTCCAACCCCAGCTCCAATACCAACGACATCCCACCATCACAAGACCTGTGCGACTCGCTGGCCACCTTCTTCCATTGCAAGATCGCAGACATCCATGACAGTTTCAACGCCATCACCACCCCGGCAACCACTGAGACCCACGCTCCCACGACCACCACCCACACCAACTGCCTGTTCGCCTGGACCAACATCAACGACAACGACACCATCAATATCATGAACACCATTCACTTCGGATCACCGGAATACCCTTGCCCACACCACATCTTCAACAAAGTCAGCAGCACCATTACACCCCATCTCGGGAAACCATCAACATCTCCTTTGAGACAGTGACCTTCCCGGAGAGCTGGAAGCACGCAGAGATCAACGCCTTACTTAAGAAACCCAAGACGGACCCATCTCCCTGCTCCCGTTCCCGGTGAAGGTCATTGAAAAGGCCGTCAACAAGCAACTGACCAGCTTCCCCGAGGAGAACAGCATCCTGTACCCTTCCCAGTCTGGGTTCCGCAGCAACCACAGCACCGAAACTGCCCTCATCGCCGCCACCAACGACATCAGGACCCTGCTTGACAATGGAGACACCACGGCCCTCATCCTCCTGGACATGTCAGCCGCCTTCGACACGGTTGGCCACCGCACACTACGAACACGCCTTCACAACGCTGGAATCCAAGAGAAGGCCCTGGACTGGACCACCTCCTTCCTCTCCGTCAGAACACAGAGCGTCTGCCTCCCCCCTTCTGCTCCGAAGCTACCAAGATCATCTGCAGCATACCCCAAGGCTCAGCCCTCAGCCCAACGCTGTTCAACGTCTACAGGGCACCGCTCACCCAAATCACACAACGGCACAAGCTCAACATCATCTCCTATGCTGACGACACCCAGCTAATCCTCTCCCTCACCAAAGACCCCCACACCGCCAAAACCAACCTCCACGAAGGAATGAAGGCAGTCGCCGAATGGATGAGAAACAGCCACCTGAAGCTGATCTCGGACAAGACGGAGGTCCTCATCCTCAGATCCACCCCCTCGGCCTGGGACGACTCCTGGTGGCCGACTGCACTAGGAGCACCCCCTACACCCGAACAGGCACGCAATCTAGGGCTCATCCTCGACTCCACCCTTTCCTTGACGAAGCAGGTCAACGTTGTCTCCTCCTCCTGCTTCAACACTCTCTGCATGCTTCGCAGGATCTTCAAGTGGATCCCCACTGAAACAAGAAGGACTGTCACCCAGGCCCTCGTCAGCAGTAAACTGGATTACGGAAACGCACTCTACGTAGGAGCCCCGTCCAAACTTCTGAAACGGCTCCAACGCATCCAGAACGCCTCTGCACGTCTGATCCTCGACATCCCTTGCCACAGCCACATCACACTTGTGAGACCTGAACTGGCTCCCCATCAACAAGAGGATAACCTTCAAACTCCTCACCCACGCACATAATGCACTCCACAACACCGGACCTGTGTACCTCAAGAGCCGAATCAGCCTCTACACCCCCACCCGCCAGCTCCGCTCCACAGACCGCGCCCTCGCCACCGTTCCCCGCATCTGAAGAGTGGCGGCCGGTGGCAGATCATTCTCCCACCTCACCATCAAGACATGGAGCACCCTCCCCACCCGCCTGCGGCAGACCGAAGACCTCCTAACCTTTAGGAGACTTCTCAAGACCTGGCTCTTCGAACATTAGCAGCTCCCCCCTCACAGCGCCTTGAGACCCTCACGGGTATGTAGTACGCTCTATAAATGCTATGATTGATTGGGGTTGGAGAAATCAACACAGCGGTGCGCAGTGAGAAGCAACATGGAGGGTGGCGGAAGCAACACAGCGGTGTGCAGCGAGAAGCAACATGGAGGGTGAGCAGAAGCAACACAACAGTGCACAACGAGAAGCAACACAGATGGCGTGGGTGGGGGACAGCAAGATTGGGGGCGCAAGCAAATGGAGTCAGAGCTCCAGGAAGGGGCTGGAAGTGAATGAGCAAGAGGGCGCAACTTGGGGGCAAATTTACAAGCCCCTTGCGCCGCTGGTGCATCACGTTGCGTGACGTACTGGTGGCGCAGCCTGCTGAGTGATTTTTACAAGCGCAGGTAAAGTCATCCTGCGTGACTTTACCTGTGCTTGTAAATATCGCCCCTGTTCACGCAACACTTTGTGTGTTAGGGGCGTGATATGTATGTTGCTGTTCCCACCCAATACCCATATCCACTGATGCATTTCTAGATTTACAAGAAATCGTAAATCTGGAAATGCGCCAGAATGCTACGCCACCCTAGGGGTGCCGTAGGGAGGTGCAACAAGGAGAAATGTTTTCATTTCTCCTCGTTTTTTTCCTCTTTCAATCCGTGCTGCTTTCTACAGCACACATTGAAAGAGGAAAAAGCCTCCTGTGATTGTTTTTTGTGCAGGAAGGTGCCCCTTCCTGCACAAAAACAATCTCCCCAAGACGAAGGCCTCTTGTACCATGGTGTGAGGGTGCCTGCTTCGGCGCATGGCAGCAGCTTGTGCGCCAGCGCAAGGGGAAGCACAGAGATGTGACATATTGTTGT
Organism: Lissotriton vulgaris; assembly: GCF_964263255.1. Lineage (NCBI taxonomy): Eukaryota > Metazoa > Chordata > Amphibia > Caudata > Salamandridae > Lissotriton > Lissotriton vulgaris. The sequence continues at coordinate 301,472,481 of NC_141686.1, read as the reverse complement.
AAATATGTTGCATGCCTGTGCTTTGAAACCAAAGCAGTGCAACAAAATGGCTTGCGGCACCGTGATGCGTTTGTTTGTTGTAAATCTGGACCGTGGAGTTTAATTGCACCAGAGAGCTGCTCAAAGGGGGAATGTGCACAAGTGAAAGTGTTCCTAAGAGCATCTTGAAGGACAACGTCGTGGAAAATGAAATTCCTATGGAGTTGTGAAAGAAAATGCGCTGAGCGAAGTGAGCAAACAAGCGGAGTGGTAAAACGCATGCGAGCTCATAGACTGCTCAAGAGAAGTGTGGTTTAGGTGTTTTTTCTCTACATCTTGACAGTCAATGGTAAGAAATAAAATGTGCACAAAGAACTATGGGTAAGGCCGTGGGTGAAATGCTTTAAAACTGAGAAGAAGGACAAGTCTGTATAAAACTCTAAATGCACTGAGGGCAGATGGAAGGGAAGAGGTGTTGGAAGTAGAACTTTTATAACATTAACAAAAGGAATGTTTTTGGAGAAGTGAAAAAACACAGAGAACAGGGGAAACTTGTGCCCTCACAAAGTGCATTCAGAAAAAGAAAAATGGTCCCCAAAAGTCAGACACTTATGAAAGGATAAAATAATCTACTTAGAGAGATGGTAAACAGGCTATGCTCAGTGGAAGGACAAAGACAATACGGACAGGCTGAAACAAATAAAACCATTGAACACAAAAGAAGAAAATGAGAGTGACAAAACCAAAAGCCAATAGGCGGAGCTGCTTCCCAGGTAAGGCTTCGACGTCCCCAAAATAAGTCGGGGCAGATTTACGTTTCCTGGTGCATCCCTGCAAATCAGCAAATGCGCCAGGAAAGATGCGTGACGCAAGTTTACCCTTGGCCCACCACAGATGCGCCACATTTACAATGAGGCGCATCATGGCACAAGGATAAACAGATGCGTGTCGCATCTGCTGGCGTAAGGTTGGCGTAGTGCTGGAGTTGTGTCGGGGGGGCGACACAACTCCAGCATTGTGCCAACATGGCCTATCCTCAATATGGTGCATCACGCCTTACGCCTGCTTCAAGCAGGCGCAGGGTTTTGAGGCAGCGAGGACGGAAAAGTGACTGAGTGAAATCTTGTAGATTTCACTCAGCCACTTTTCCGAGGAGTTCCTACAACGGAACGCCCACCCTGCGCTGGAACGCCCACATGAAACCTGATGCAGGTTTCATGTGGCGCAGGGCTTTACAACGTGACGCATCCCCCTAGATACATCACTTTGTAAATAGGGCTACAATGTGGAGCGTGGTTTACGCCGCCGCTGCATCACTAAAGTGACCCAACGGCGGCACAAATGTGGCACACGGGGCTCGTAAATCTGTCCCACAGTTTGCAACCAGGAAGCTGCGCTGTCTGGCAGGCTTTGACCTAAAAAATCAGACCGTCCCATTGGCTACAGTGGAGTCACCCTCTTTGAAGCTTCACAACAACATCCCCTCCTGAAGGTTATTTACCCACTTCAATAAAACAGAAACAGCCTTTGTGCCATTATCCCCTGGAGAATGATTCACCTCAACTGACTGCAGAGCTATAACGGATGTGTACACGCCTGACAAAGGGCTTGCCTCTAAAATGTACAGGCTTCTAAGCCCTAGGTATACCACTACACATATCTTGTCTAATTAAATGTGACAAAACTTAACAATATAATGCGTTCCCTGCAAAGCATCCTTTTTTAAAGTATCAACAGAATCCTAACTTCTGTGAATACCAAAAGTAGTAAGTGCATTCTGTGAATACCAAAATAGTAGTAAGTTTAGGACTGAGTCTTAAGTTCATTCTGTGAATCGGGCCCTCAGTGTCTTATCCATCGATGCACTCACTCGTTCATGACCGACTGCAATCACTCACCGATTCATCCATTCATGCCCTCACTCATCGATGCAGTCATTTACTCATCCATCCACGCACCCAAACTCCAACTCATTCCCCCAGGCACTGACGCATCCTCATTCATTTAACCATGGATCCGCCCTTCAAGTTGTCTGCCTTTTGACCCCCGGCTTCATCCATTTTTTGGATCACACTTACAAATGTGTCAACCAATGAAAACACTCTTACGTTTTAAAAAGGTTGTGTTGTTTTTGCAGCTGAGCACTCTGGTGCAGGGGCATGCTGCCTTTATATTGCAGATTTTACATGGGGGTTATTACCTCAGAGATAAGTGCATCAGCCGCCTTTACATAAAGGGTAGTCTTCAGTATTTTACGTGGCAGCGCAGGACTTTATTTTGCAAGAAAGTTAGTTTTTCGTTGTTTCAAGTGACTGAACTTTAAAATGATATGTGTGTGATTATATATAGGTTTGATTATTAATATATAAATATTACCCAGTGGCCTTCACCCCTGGGTGGTTATAGTTAGGTCTGTGTTGCCATGGGTAATGCATTTTGGTGTTGCTAATAACTTTGGTGTGTTTGACAAATCTCCACAAACCTTTCCAAAAAAGTGCTACTTTTAACTCGTTTGTGCATGGGAAGTTTTGGGGTGATCCATCAAGTGGGGCAAAGAATAAAGGGGGCCTAAAAATGTGTTTTCCTGATTCATTCACCCATTCGAACTTTAGCCACAGCTTCAGCCTGAACTGCTGAATACTGTGGATCCCGGCAGATCTCAAGCTGAGATCCAATTGGCTGCCACCACCTCCGCCAGGAAATGGTTACAGTCATCTTAGGATGTGGGACTCAGTCCTGAGTCCTAAAAAAACAACCAAAAAAAGACACACGAGGTCAGGGTGGGAATACCCTCACCCCGTGGGCCTGGCGGTGGTGGGTCCAAGAGGTACTCTGCCTGGGTCCAAAACTGTTTTTTAAAAATTTCCATGAATTCGATCCACAAATCAGCCGCAAAATAAAAGCATAAAAAAGTTGGGGCTCCCGTGCTTGTTTTTGAAAACACCCGTGGGTGGGTTAGGTCCGGGGGTGGGTTAGGTCCGGGGTGGGGGTTGGGGGTGTTTATTTTTTGGGGGGAAATGGGCCATGTGTGATGGCTTTGCTTCCCACATTCATTACAGCTCCGCCCTCATTCCACATGGCCCGGCACAATTCAGGGATGAGGGGGCATGCTACCCACCCAGCCCCCTCCCTGGGCTGTTGTCAGCCCTGAGGACCCCATCCCCAAAGTCCTGCCACGTTTTTGAAGGGGAGAGGGGCCAACAACTCACCGTGCGTGACCAAAGGCCCTGTACAGTGTGGGGTTGGCTTCCTTTAATGGGGGGTGGGCACATGTAGGGGATTGGCTGCAGGACAGACCCTGCGGCCAACCGGTATTGTACACGACTGAACACCCTGCACAGTGTGGGGTTGGCTGCCTTGAGGTCAACATCCCACTGTGCACGGCCAAAGGTCTTGGACAGTGAGGGGTTGGATGAATGTGGGGGATGGCTGGGCCCTACAGACAACCCCTGCTGCCAATGGCCGAGGCCATGAACGGCAGGGGGTTGGATTTACGTATGGTAATTAGATATTACTTTGTATTTTAAAAAAAACCTAGAAATTCACTGAAAAAAACCAAAGGTTAAAGTAACATTATAGTTGGGTGAAATGTTCAGTAGAAACATACCATTTTAAACTTTAAAAACCACTGAAATTCACCAGTTATAGTTATCACAGATAACTATAGTTTGTGCCCTAAGGTAACTATAACTCGTGCCCCGCCATACACTACTAAATACCCTACATATTACATCATCACTCATGACACTTCTATGACATCACTGATAATATCAGATGCACAAAGAGAGGGACAGGGAGCTAAGGGAAAAAAGAGGTCCAGTACCCGTGCTCCCAAGGTAAGATGTGTCAATCACTGGAGGGTAGCTGTTCCTATAAATGATAACTCGCCCATTCGGCAGCGTGAAGTATAGGTAACGAGGTGCCTATCTTCTTGTGATTGAAGGTTGGAAAAAGAAGACTTTCCCCTAATTGGAGGGTTGCCCTCACACACCCAGCAGGGTGTCATGCTTCATCACTGGGTGTTTTGCTCCTCGCGGGGGTGGCACTGCAGTCCCCCACGGGCCCCGCGAGAGGGCTCTATAGTGAAGATCTTTTTAAAGGAACGCTGCAGTGGTGAGTGCGGGTGTGTGGGGATTTGTGTGGGTGAGTTAAAAACTCAACATACTCCAACATACCTAAAAGACACAACGGATATCCTCAACCTCATACAAGCCTTCACAGCACTGGACGTCGAAGCCCTGTATACCAACATTCCCCAGGTCGCTACTCTGGAAGTCCTGGAGAACATTCTTTACTTGGAATACCAACGGCCATTTAAGACCCCCGTCTCATTCATTGTTGAGTGTGCCTCTCTCGCCCTCAAAGAAAATGTCTTTGAATTCCAAGGCCAACTCTACCACCAAATACAAGGCACATGCATGGGCAGCGCTTTTGCCCCCAGCTTGGCATGTCTCTACACGGCTGCCTTTGTAATGGAAAAACTGCATGGCAGGCCGCAAGTTATAGTTAGTTACCCTATGGCACGAGTTATAGTTACTTGAGATAACTATCAACAAGTCATAAAACATATATATATATATAGGTATACAGAGTAATATGCCATTTGTTACCATTATTGAGGGGTGAAACTCTCAAGGCTTCACTTCTTTCGAGGCAAGGACACTCAAACAGCTCAACAATGGTAGCAGTCAGCATTTTACACTGTGCAGCATATGAGAGACAGAGAGTGCTAGATGGAGAGATAGAGTTAGCAAAAGATAGATGGATATAGAAACGGAGATAGACAGCGAGAGAGAGATAGCGCCAAAGAGAGATAGAGCGAGAGAGAGATAGAGAACGAAATGGAAATAGAAAGGGAGACAGCGATAGGGATAAAGATAGAGATAACTCAGGTTTTGTCAGTGAGAATATGCATATAATTACACACATATCTCATGACAAAAGGGTTCCTTCATGATTGACAGCTTGGCTGTATAATATTGGGTATCCTCTATATTGCATAGGATCCAATCGATTGCAATTCCGTTTTCTCCTACTCTTCAGTCATCTCCGGGACTCCTCCATCCTCATGTTTGCTTTCCTCTGTGAGTCTCGGCCCGGCTTTCTCTCGGAGATCTCTGCCATAGCCCCAGTCCCTCGATGAATCATGGAGTGTCATAACCCAGGCGTAGTACAACCAAGTCAAACTGCAGTTACATAAACTAACATACAGAAGGAATAAATGTGAGTTTTATAAGCCCACCCATGTACAGCATCTCCACAGGAAATTAATCGGAACTCAGGAATCTGGAACATACCATGAGGAAACAAGGCGGGTGCTGGAGGGTCACAAAGATATCAGACACATCCATTCTGCAAACTGTGGTGTCTGTTCTGTGGGGCCCAGTGGTCTTCAGGTTTGAGCAAGTGACAGCACCTGCCTGTAATGACCATTGTCCTTCCGAACCAAGTAATAAATGGGTCTGTTGAACAATCACTAGCTTTATTAATGATTGCTGCGATGCGTTTATCAAATGCCTTGTTATATTTTAAGTTAGTGGAGTTATATTTGAACACATGATTATATTAGTAGTTCATGCAAATCCTTTTAGACCTCATTTAAGCAGTAACACTTCACTGTATTGAACGTTCTGCTTGCTGTATTATGTACACAAAGGGTTCCTTTCTGGCGTTTCAAGGATGGATTGTACACAGGGGGGCACCATACATAAAGCTAGACATAACATCAAATGCCTCAAACAATTTTAGATCTTAGCTGTTACTCCAATAAACACAGAGACAAAAATCTGATAGAACAAAGCAGGGCTTTTCAACAATCAGATAGCAGATACAGAAGAATTGTTTTGACATCCTGTTTATCTTCTCTTCAACTGTGTCCCCAGTGGTATATGTAAAAGCTCAGAGATAGAAGTCTGGTGGGACAAAGGAAGGGCCCTGCCTAAGTCTCAGCTAACATTTTCCTGTGGCAAGGAAAGCTTCTTTGAAGGTAATCCATTTTTGAACCCAACACCACTGGTCATTCTATCAAGAGAACACCTCCCTCCTCCATCCCCTGTTCTCTGCTCTAGGGGACAGTTTTTACCTTTCCATCCCCCCATTCAAGTGAGGGAGCAAATGCAAATCTAGCCTCAGGATCTCCAGGCATAGAAAAGGAAACTTTCTAAAAGTTACTTTTCCTTCATATTTAAAAGAAAAATCTAACTGCACAATTGAATTGGATGTTTACTAACTATTAAAAATATATGTATTTTTCTAGATGGTACCATTTCTGGGAGTATTAGGATTTTCAATCTGTATTCTGGTTTTCTACATAGGCCAGATAGGCATGCCACAGTGAAAAATAGCTTTTGGGTGCTGGACACCGTAATTAAATGTAAACATTGCATTTCTACAGGGACTACTTTTAAATGCCATGGAACCTACCTTTTAGGCCACCAGGCTTATATAGGGGTCGGCGTATTCATATTTAAAAGTGAGGTGTTGACCAGTCAAAAGGGTTTATTTTGACAGGTCTGGTTGCAGTTTTCATACTGCTACAGTCAGACTACACTAGCAGGCCTGAAGCCATGTGTGCACTACCACTGTAGGGGATGGCACATTAGGGGCTGCAGTCCACTGGCGTCAATGAACTTCCAGGCTGTGGGAGCACGTTGTCCCATATACTAGGAGCATATAGGTATGTTATATACACCAATCACAGGTATACCAATGTCATCATATTGAAAGGAGCACAGGCCCTTTACCACATGGTCGGCATGAGTAAAATGCACAGAGTTCTGCAGCTAGGAAAGCATTTAGGACAAAGGCCTGGTGGAACATCAGGCAAGCAGTGGTCATTTCCTACGCTTAGTAAATACCCTGGGGGCAGACATTATGTCAAATAGTGACATTTTGAACTGATAATATTTGCTCTTCATCACTAACCTGAGGAATCTCAAGCACGCATGTTATAAGTAGTAACCTTTTAAATCTATAGTCCCAAGGGCGTCTCCCTCCTCCAAGAGTGGTGTGACCTCTGGGAGAGTTGTCATCTGGCAAAATTGGGTTCAGACCTCAGGTGCAAACCTCAGGTCTATAAAGCATTGCACGGTTAAGTCTTCCTTTCGGACCAGAAAGCAGACAGTATACCCGCATGCGTCCCCTCTTAAGGGACAATACCTCAATGCAGCAGTTCTTGTACCACTGTAGTACTTGCAGCTGTTCCTTTGTGTATCTTTTTTGGGGAGGCATTGAAGGTGGTGTTCATATAAATTTGATAAAATAACAGTGTCTTATCAGAAGTGGCACCTGATTGTCTGCTGTAATGACGCGCTTAGGAAGGCCTCTATCCCTACCTCTACTGGGGATGCATATGGAAGTACGTGGGGCAACAAGTGAGTCACTTACATGCTGCTGGGGTAGACGCTCTGGAGGTACTGCCACTGGCATTTCCCCTACTTCAAAAAAGGTATTTGGCTATCGATTATGTTTTTTTTTTAAGAGTTTCATATAGCGCGTTTCGGGTATTAGCGCGCTGTACATAGCAACAGTTGCGTCATATGAGGACACATTCATTTTGTTAGGCACGGGGAGATTAAGTGATTTGCCCAGAATCACAGGATGTTCAGCGTCATTGCCGAGACTCACACCCAGTTTCCCAGATTCGAGGTCGACCGCCCTAGCCGTTAGGCCACCTCCTCTCCCCAATGTTGCCATCATTAAGGTTGGAAAATCAGAGTCTGTGTTTTGTGCCTTTGGGCTTCAGGGGCATACCGTGGTCTCCTTTCAGGCTTGAGAAAATGTAGGGTCCCCGTGGCTTTGGCTGAATAATGTGTGATGAAGAAAGTGCGTTCCTCTCACTTTATACCCCTGGATTTTCTGCTTTTGAGTGTCTGTTTTTGGCTTTTTACTGTGAGTGTCACTGCCTGACTCTTACTCACAGTAAATTCACGGTAAATGGACCAAGAGTGTAAACCTCCATTGCCCACCTCTGGCAAACTGGGAGAAAGCATTGGCTGTGTCCTGCTCCTGTTGTAATGCGGACAAACCTTACTGCATTGGAAACCCTTTGCCATTGTTATTCTCTTTTGTTTACACTGTATATTGTTTCTATATGTTTGTCTAGTGTAACATGGTGAGCATAAATTGTTTGTTTGTATACGGTACGCATGTATACTGTTTGTATGGTGACCGTCTTTCTGCCCCTGTAGGGGGGGCAGAGAGCACACTGGACACCAGGGTACTTTATTTATTTTTTAATTGGGGTGGGGGCTTTCCACCATGGGGACGGCCATGACCCCACCCTGGCAAGAAGCCAGATAGTCTTTCTGCTCCCTTCGGGGTGGATAGGGGCAATAACCCCAGTTTGCCTCTTCCGGGGGGGGGGGGGGGCGCACTCCTTACGACATTCCTGATGCGTCATATTTAATGTATGACGCATCATGTCGCAAGGAGTTACAGATACGTCAGTATTTCTGACGTATCTTTAAGCGCAAAAGTGACGCATTTCTGGAGTGTGTCACAAAAGTGACGCAACTCCAGCAATGCGTCCTTTCACATGGGGCAAGCCCCATGTGAAAGGGCTTGCGTCAGTCTTATGCCTGCTGTAAGGCAGGCGCAAGATTTTGACGCAACAGGGTCCTAAAAGTGACGCCGTGAAATCTCATAGATTTCACTGCATCACTATTACGAGGCTTTTTGCGGGAGAACGCCCCCTCTGCATACATTATACCTGACGCAGGTATAATGTGGCGCAGGAGTTTAAAAAGTGACAGATCTACCTAGATGCGTCACTTTTTAAACATGGCGCAACGAGGCGCATTTTTTACACCGCTGGTGCGTCACAAAAAGTGATGCACTGGCGGCGCAAAACTGACGCAAGGCCTTCATAAATAAGGCCCCAGGCATTTAAAAAAGGAGCTAAAACAAACAAAAAGAGGGTGTGGCCTACCTTAATATCGAGCCATCCCCCTCCGCAGAAGGGGAAATTGTGTCTCTCTGTCCCCAAAGGGTGCAGGTGGGAGGTTTGTCCCAATTGGGGATCAAGGCTCAGATATGCCCTGGGGGAAGTAGAAAATCCACTTGACACCAGTGGTTTTGCCAGTGAGAGAGGCCCCTGCCAGATATGCTTTAGGGGCCCCTCACACTCATCAGTAGGGGCTGAAGTGGCCCCCTCCAGTGTGGGTAAGCCTGGGGACCCCCCTCATCGCGACAGCTGTGGGGGCCTTTGTTACGCCCCTGGGTTTTGCCTTTGTGTCAAAAGAAAGTGGTGCTGGTGTTTCACTCTGGCATTGGCCACACCCACACGCCCAACAAAGGAACAACCCAGCCCCTCCCCCCAACAGGGCATTTAGGAGGCATGCTCCCAATTTGCCCCTGAAGCCAGACAGCCCATTGCATGGTAGGAATACATTTTTAAATAAAATAATGGGGTGGGTCTGGCCCAACCTAGCATCCGCCCTGCCCTCATCCCTAAAGCCTCAACAATCTTCCTCCTCCCCTGCAGACTTCAAGTAACCCCATCGCAAGGGCGAACGAGAGGACATTTGATGCCTTTGGGTGTGTGGTTTTTATGTGTGCGCTCACCTCCAATATCATCCCACTTCCGATGGTGAATGGCCGCACTTGTTGGGCTTGGGTGGTTGCCACAGAAGATAACCTACCAGACAATTCTGAAAACGATACACCCAGGAGTCCAGGGTGGTGTGTGTCACGGGAATCCCACACCACATTCTTACCCACACTGCCCTGCAAACCGCAAACTTTGACTAAAAACATACTTTTCTCACCTATCTGTTAGGACAATTTCTGGAATCTGCGGGGAGCCAGAGATTTCCTACCACCCAGCATTTCCCCACGTCTTCTGATAACAATGGGACCTGACTAGTTAGGTGGGCCGGGAGACCTTGACACAGCTTCTGTGAGAGGTGGTAGCTGCAGTATTTGGGGCCGTGCTGTGGTGCTATCCATCCAATACTACTGCCCCTACACTCCATATCTTGTGCCTGTTTCAGAAATACATAGGTTTCCTTGGCACCCAGTTTTTCACTCTACATATTTCACCATATGAATTGGTCTATACTTGATACACAATGAAAAAAACATTATGGGGTGTAGCTCAGTTGTTGGCTCTGGATACCTTCGGTTGAAACAAACCCTACATATACCCGCAACCAGAAATGTCTAATGGACATATTGGCATATTACTGTTGTAAATCGACCATTCTGACAAAAAATACGGGTGAAAACGTCGCCATAAATGGCCTTTTTTTCCTACTCGTTTTCAATATTTGTTTATTTCAAGCGTTAGTTTTTAGGGGAAAACCTTGGAGGATCTACACATATGACCACGTGCTGAATTTAGAATTTTGTCTGCTTTTTAGAAATCTGTAGGTTTTCCCGGAGTGTCCATGGGTTTCACACTGATTTCCACTACAAACTGAAGGCATGTTGAGAGCACAAAGAATTGGAAAAATGGGCTGCCTCTTTGAAAAATGCTAATACTGTGGTAAAAAAAAGATTTTTTTTAATTCAGCTCTGATGTTCCTGAAAACTGGGGAGATTGTAACTGTAACACAGCACACCGTTTGTTGATGTCATGTTTAGGGGAAGAGCAGACACTTTTATCCAGAGCACTTTTTCCTTATTCTCCCATAAAACTCAAACTTTAGCTATATTTTGCCTATTTTCCTGGTCCCCTCCAGGGAAATCCACAATCTCTGGGTATTGTTAGAATCCCCCCGGGATGTTGGGAAAAATGAAACAAATTTGGCAGTGATACCTTATGTGTAGAAAATGCTAGGGAACCCTAAGTGCAAACTTCCCCAAATAGCCTCAAAGGAGTTTGGGGGCAGGGGGGTAGTGTGAGAAGTTGGCCCGATATGCAACGTTCGCTATTCTAGCGACCGCTATGTATCGTTCCAACGACCCTTATGGTGTTTGGTTGTAAGTCAACCTATAGACCAGCTATCCTAGTAGCGTGGATACGAGCAGTCTAAGGCTAAAGACTCGAGAGGGCGCGTTAAGCCAGCTGTTTACCACACTTGTACCCCTTGAACACCCAGTGAAAGGACACCACACAAGTGTTATGAAAATAAACAGTATATTTATTAAGAATCACAACAGCCCTGTACTCTTTATGAGGACAGGGTACTTAGCACAAACCAAATCTCTTTAGCAAATACTTTAAGTGCACAATTAAAACAAGTGTCCGAGGACACGGAAAGGTTAAGGCAAGTCGGAAGCGAGGGACTCGGGACCCTAGAGTAAGGAGGCTATGCAGGCACTGAAATGCCGAGTTACCTAGCCACGAGGGCTGCGGCTGCACAAGTCTTACAGGCGTCGGGGTCTTCGCTGACGAGCCAGGAGCCGGAAGAAAAGGAGTTGCTGGCCGGCGACCAGTGATGAATAGTTCGTAGAGATCCAAGCCTGGATCGGAGATTGATGAAACCTGAAAGCAGAGGGGACCAAGTTCGTACTACTAGCCAGTAGTCAGAGGGTACCAGGAAGGCACCAGTTGGCCGTCACCTCGACCAGGTGAGTGGGCGACGCTAGGCTCTGCAGTCTCACGGACCAGGAGGCGTTGTCGGCGACCACGGTGGAGGTGCGAGCTGTCCCACGACGGATGACGCTGTCGGCGTCTTGAGTGGACCAGGAGGGTCCGGGGTGCTTCTTGAAAAGATGGAAGCAAGGGCCAGTCTGGAGCAACCAGACCGGCAGTGATGATTCTCGGATGTCGTCACAGAAGGACACAAGCCAGCGGCTAGTGACCAGACAACGTGCTGAGCAGCGAGCAGAAGGGCCCCACGCAGATCGTGGAGATGCTGGGGGACTGCACTTTGGAGCTGGAGCGGCTCAGGGTCGGGGCTTCTCGGACCCCAGAGCACTCACCAGAGAGTTACCTCGATGGTCGTGCTGGTTTTTAAGAGTGTGCAGGTTCTGATGATGGCCGGTCCCTCGAGGTCTCGTCGCACCCACAGATCACAGCTGAGCTGATGACGGGGGTAGAGGTCAGAGGTGCCAGGGAAGCCGGTTCTCGTCGAGCTGGGCCGTCGGATTCCTTGAGGAAGGACTTACAGCAAACCGCAGAGTTCTTAGGTGGTGCCCGCTGATGCAGGGTGACTACTCCTTAGCCACAAGGGAGAAATCTTGAGAAGAGTCTTGAAGTCCTTTCGTAGAAAGTATTCTTGATTCAAAGATGATCTAATTTGGAAGGGTCCCCGCTCCGGCCTTTATTCTAAAGAAAGGGGTGGGTACATGACTAGGTCCTGCCCTAAGGGTGGGACCAGGAAGGGGGGTAGTTACACCCCTCTCCCCTGCCGGACTTTCCCCAGGCCAGGGCTGTCGCCCCTGGAACTGGTTCTAACCGGCAGATGCGTAGTGAGCACCGGGGTGCCACTCCGCAGTCACCTTCTCGCAAAAGCCCTACCTACCCAGAATACACAAACCCTGTCTGGGACGGTGCGAACACCGCCCTCGACAGGAAACCCTTTGTCCAAGCGCTCCTCGCTGGAAGGACTCCCAGCAGCAGGAGGTCAGACTCGTGTCTGTGGTGGCAGCATCCATTTTGTGGAGCTGAGGCTTTCGTTAACTTTAACCGGGGTTCACAGTTACGTACATGTCGTGTCCCTCTAGAAGGGCGGAATGCTAACCTCGTCGCCAGAGTTGGTGAGAGGGCAGCATCCCGATTCGTATGACACCTTACTCGACATGTCTTGATAACGCGACACCGAAGTTACCGATGTGGCACGCGTTATCATGGAACAGCCATTGGGTCTTTTCTCCGCAAGCTGCAACCGGCTCGGCTCGGGCCAGAACACAGTTCACGCGAGCCCATGCACTCTGCCTTCAGGATTGTCAAGGCCTGCCATAGGAGTGACTGATAGGGACTCGGGTGTCCATTGTATGGTTAGATATAGAGCTACTATATCTAAAGCAAAGGGTGATTGCACAACTTCGCCCCAGCTGTCATGCAGCCAGTTGTGTCAAATTTAGGAGGCCAGCCAGGGGTGGCATAATACATGCTGCAGCCCCTGGCGGCCCTGGGTACACCTATGCCCTGAGTTACAGGGTCTGATAAGGTGGCCCAGTACCAATTGGTAAATGCACCTAGGGTACATATCGTAATTTAGAAAGAGAACAGCCAGGCTGTGGGTCTGATTGGCAGGCCCACAGCCAGAGAAAGTCGTAAACCAGTGAAACAAAAGCAAAAAATCTGGGTGATCATAGGATTGCAGACCCTACTCTCCTACATGACCCCCCCCCAAACGTCGGAACAACTAGCTAACCTTGACCAGGTGAGTCTTCTTGTTCTAAGTGGAAATATCTGGAGAGCCCATCGGCATTGCCATGATCAGTACCAGGTCGATGTTCCACTGTGAAGTCCATCCCCTGTAGGGAAATGGACCACCTAAGCAGTTTGGGGTTTTCACCCTTCATCTGATTTAGCCACAAGAGGGGCTTATGGTCGGTCTGAATCTTGAAGTGAGTGCCAAACAAGTATGGCCTCAGCTTCTTCAGGGCCCGAACCACAGCAAAGGCCTCCCTCTCGATAGCTGACCAATTCTTCTCTCTAGGGGTCAGCCTTCTGCTTATAAAAGCAATGGGCTGGTCTTGACCATCAAAATTCAGTTGAGAAAGAACAGCTCCCACACCCAACTCAGAAGCATCTGTTTGGACAATGAATGGTTTGGAGTAGTCCGGACTCTTGAGGATAGGCGCCGTGCACATGGCCTGCTTTAGGTCATCGAATGCTTTTTGACAGCTCGCTGTCCACTGAACCTTTTTTGGCATTTTCTTACTTGTCAGTTCATTTAATGGTGTCACGATGGAACCATAGTTCCTGACAAACTTCCTATAGTAACCAGTCAGGCCCAAGAAAGCTCGAACCTGAGTCTGGGTGGTTGGAGGAGCCCAGTCCCTGATTGACTGTATCTTGCTCTCCAGTGGCTGAACCTGACCTCCACCTACAAGGTGGCCCAGGTATACAACCTGTGTCTGCCCTATCTGGCACTTGGTGGCCTTGATAGTGAGGCCTGCTGCTTGCAGCGCCTCCAATGTCTTCCGCAGGTGGACCAGGTGATCCTCCCAGGTGGAGCTAAAGACAGCAATATCGTCAAGATACGCCGCACAGAAGTCATCCAGCCCAGTAAGGACGTGATTCACCAACCGTTGGAAGGTGGCAGGTGCATTTTTCAGACCAAAGGGCATCACCACGAACTGATAATGCCCACCAGGGGTTGAAAATGCTGTTTTAGGCTTGGCGTCCTCAGCTAACCTGATTTGCCAATACCCAGCTGTCAGGTCAAACGTACTTAAGTAGTTGGCCGAAGCCAGCCTATCAATAAGCTCGTCTGCCCTTGGTATTGGGTGGGCGTCAGTCTTAGTGACTGCATTGAGACCCCTGTAGTCTACGCAGAACCTCATCTCTCTCTTACCACCCTGGGTGTGAGGTTTCGGCACTAGAACTACGGGACTAGCCCAAGGGCTATCCGAGGGTTCAATGACTCCCAGCTCCAACATTTTCTGCACTTCACTTTTGATGCAGTCTCTAACGTGATCAGGCTGCCTGTAGATTTTACTCTTTACGGGCAAGCTGTCACCAGTGTCGACCTCATGGGTGCACCAATCGGTCTGACTGGGTGTCAGAGAAAACAGATGTCGGAACGACTGAAGAACCTGTTTACAGTCGCTCTGTTGATGTTCGGAGAGGCTGCCGCAAAAGACAACACCATCTACCGAGCCATCGTCAGGATTCTGAGTGAGCAGGTCGGGGAGAGGGTCACTCTCCTCTTCCTGTCCCTCATCTAGGGCCATGAGCAAACTCATGTCCTTCCTGTCGACATATGCTTTTAGCCTGTTGACATGAAGCACCCTGTGGGGGCTCCGGGGAGTTCCCAGGTCGACCAGGTAGGTGACCTCTCCCTTCTTCTCCAGGATGGTGTGGGGCCCGGACCATTTGTCCTTGAGTGCTGCTGGGGCCACTGGCTCCAACACCCACACCTTCTGTCCGGGCTGGTAAACAGTCAAGACAGCCTTTTGGTCATGCCAAGCTTTTTGGAGTTCTTGGCTGGCCTTAAGGTTTTCGGATGCCTTCTCCATGTATTCAGCCATCCGCGAGCGGAGGCCGAGCACATAGTCCACTATGTTGGTTGCCGGCTTTTTGAGAGGTCTCTCCCATCCTTCCTTCACCAAACACAGGGGTCCTCTTACAGGATGCCCGTACAAAAGTTCAAAAGGGCTGTAGCCAACCCCCTTCTGTGGGACTTCTCTGTAGGCGAACAAGAGGTAGGGGATCAGGACGTCCCATCTACGCCGAAGCTTTTCCGGTAGTCCATGAATCATCCCTTTTAGGGTCCTGTTGAATCTCTCAACAAGCCCATTGCATTGTGGATGATAGGGTGTAGTGAACTTGTAGTTGACACCACATTCCTTCCACATAGCAGTTAAGTAGCTCGACATAAAGTTTGCACCTCTGTCGGAGACGACCTCCTTAGGGAAGCCCACTCTGGAGAATACTCCAACCAGGGCTCTTGCCACAACAGGTGCTGTAGTGGTCCTAAGGGGAAT
The DNA here is from genome assembly GCF_964263255.1 of Lissotriton vulgaris. NCBI lineage: Eukaryota > Metazoa > Chordata > Amphibia > Caudata > Salamandridae > Lissotriton > Lissotriton vulgaris. The sequence goes on along the minus strand of NC_141686.1, from coordinate 301,456,956 downwards.
AGCTTCAGGGTACCTGGTGGCATGATCCACTACCACCAGTATAAACTTGTGCCCTGATGCTGTTGGTGGTTCCATGGGACCGACGATGTCGATCCCCACCCGTTCAAAGGGCTCCCCCACCACAGGCATTGGTATAAGGGGGGCCTTTGTCGTGCCACCTGACTTACCACTGGCTTGGCAAGTGACACAGGAGCGGCAAAACTCCTTGGTATCCTCATTCATGTGAGGCCAGTGAAAGTGCGAGACAAGCCTGTCCCACGTTTTCGTCTGGCCTAAGTGACCTGCTAAGGGAATCTCGTGGGCCAAGGTAAGTAGGAAACCACGCTGAGACAAGGGGACGACCAGCCTCCTGGTCATGCCAGGCTTGGGGTCTCTTGACTCAGTGTACAGGAGTCCATCTTCCCAGTATACCTTGTGGGTACCTGTGGCGTTCCCAGCAGCCTCAGCAGCAGCTTGCTGTCTGAGGGGTTCAAGAGAAGGGCAGTCTAACTGGTCCTTCCCCAGGTCTTCCCTTGAGGGTCCCCCTGAGCCCAAGAATTCAACTTGATCAAGTTCGAACTCCCTAGGCTCAGTTTCCCTCAATTCCTGTAGGTCAGCCTCCTCTGAGACTTGATCCTCGACCTGGGGCAAGGGGGAAGGCGCAGCCTTAACCCTACTGCTCTTTTTCTTGGGAGGTGTCTGGTCCGTTGTTCCAGGATCCAGCACCTGTTCAGTGGGGCATTTCCTGACCTGTGACCTAGTCACAGCGAACACATGTGCTGGCAAACCTAACATTTCCATGTGAGTCCGGTGCTCCACTTCTGACCATTGTGACGACTCCAAATCATTGCCCAACAAACAATCCACTGGGAGGTCTGGACTAACTACAACCTTCTTTTGGCCAGTTACCCCTCCCCAGGAGAAAGCTACAATTGCCATACTGTGATTGGTAGTGACATTGCTTGCATTGGTCACCAGGAATTCTGTACCTGGCATGATCTGTCCAGGGTCCACAAAGTTAGGCGTCACCATGGTGACGCTGGCACAAGTGTCCCTATAGGCCTGAGCCATCTTTCCATTTATGAAAGGCGTCTGTCGGTATTTGCCCAGCGTATTGGGACTGATGTCAGGGGACACGTCCGCGTCCCCTGTACTGACAAGGACAGCCTGAGTGAGTGTGCCAACTAAGTTGTCACGCCCCTCAGAACCCAGGGTTAACCCTACTAAACCCTTGGGAGGCGCACTACCACTGCTGACTGTACTAGGGGGCACAGGTGCCTTAGGGGCTGCAGTGGCAGGAGTCTGCCCTCCTCCTTTCTTGGTGCACTCACTAAACCAGTGAGATTTACTTTTACAGTACTGGCACCATCTTTTGGATTGGCCTTCTTTCTTCTTTTGGGGAGCCTGACCCCCACCCTCTTTGGGTTGTTGGGGACCTGTCGAAGACTTCTGGTCATTTTGTTCCCCCTTAGAATCTTTACCCTTTTGGTCTGCTTTCTTCTGACCACCTTGATTCTGGCCCTGGTTCTGTTTAACTCTCGTACGAACCCATCTGTCTGCCTTCTTTCCCAATTCTTGGGGAGAGGTCAGATCCGAGTCGACAAGATGCTGATGCAACAACTGGTTCTGACAATTGTTTAAAATTTGTTCTCTCATCATCAAATTATACAATCCTGCGTAATCAGTAACCTTACTGCCCAGCAACCAGCCCTCAAAAGCCTTAGTGGCACAATCGACAAAATCAGACCAGTCTTGAGTCTGCGTTTTCTGGGTATCCCTGAACAGCACCCTGTACTGCTCAGTGGTTAGGCCGAACCCTTCAACGAGTGTATTCTTCAAGACTTGGTAATTATTAGCGTCCTCTACCCTTGTGGTGAGGAGCTTGTCTCTTCCTTTTCCTTCAAAGGAGAGCCACAAGATAGCTGCCCACTGACTCTGGGGAACGCCTTGCACAGTGCAGGCCCTCTCCAAAGCAGTAATCCATTTGTGGATGTCGTCCCCTTGTTTAAAGGGGGGCACTATCTTCCCAAGGTGTTTCGTATCGAAACTCTTTTCCCTATTACTAGGTACATTGCTGCCACCAGTGGGGATTGCCCCACTTAACTGTTGCTCTCTAGCGAAAGCAAGCTTTTCCTTGGCCAGGGCAAGTTCTTCCCTTTCGATCCTTAGATTAGCTGCCCTTTCCTTCGCTTCGTACACTCTCCTCTGAGGGGACGTCATCCCTCTTTGAGAAGAGTTGTGAGAGCCGTTGGTATGAAGGGATCTGCCAGAGTCTCTTGACAGAGATCGGGCTCGTCCATTCCCCAGGTTAAGCGGAACCGACAGTAGCGCCGGGGTTCCCCCAGTACCACTATCGTGTCTGCTTAAGTTGGACCGTGTTAGTCTGACGACTTCTACCTGTCCCTTATCTGCCTCGTCCCCAGAGAGATCCTCATCCTCGTCCTCCTCTCCCTCTTCGTTCTCAGTTACGAGGTGGATGAGGTCAGGATCATCTCGGGTTCCCTCGAGGGGAGGCATGTCTCCTTCTGGATTAGAAGAGCTACGAAGTTTCTCAGCTCTCCTGGCATCATAAGTCTCCAAGAGACCAATCAGAAAGGACGTTGTGGGGTTAGACCCCTGCTGAATCTTCCGGGAGTGACACAGTCGTCTTAACTCCTTGAAGCTCAGCACAGTATATCCTGAAGGGATGACCTGTGGAGGGTCAACTGACACAAGGGGAGACTCAGAGTTTCCTCCTTGGCCCGACATACTGTTTCTAGTGTGGTGTAAGTGATGCACCTACCTACACTATGTGTTTTCCTACTGATCCCTTGCTAAGAGTTGTAGCCAAGGTGTGCTAAGCCTTGAGGAGCTACAACAGCTGGTTCAGTAGAACTCAGAGTATTCTAAGCTTTAGTTATATGTACTAACAGTACTTGCGCGATCTTTCAACAAGATATTCTTAGGATACGTGTGGTAAAACAACAGCAAGCTCAAATCCCAACCGCTGCTCACCAATGTGAGAAGTTGGCCCGATATGCAACGTTCGCTATTCTAGCGACCGCTATGTATCGTTCCAACGACCCTTATGGTGTTTGGTTGTAAGTCAACCTATAGACCAGCTATCCTAGTAGCGTGGATACGAGCAGTCTAAGGCTAAAGACTCGAGAGGGCGCGTTAAGCCAGCTGTTTACCACACATGTACCCCTTGAACACCCAGTGAAAGGACACCACACAAGTGTTATGAAAATAAACAGTATATTTATTAAGAATCACAACAGCCCTGTACTCTTTATGAGGACAGGGTACTTAGCACAAACCAAATCTCTTTAGCAAATACTTTAAGTGCACAATTAAAACAAGTGTCCGAGGACACGGAAAGGTTAAGGCAAGTCGGAAGCGAGGGACTCGGGACCCTAGAGTAAGGAGGCTATGCAGGCACTGAAATGCCGAGTTACCTAGCCACGAGGGCTGCGGCTGCACAAGTCTTACAGGCGTCGGGGTCTTCGCTGACGAGCCAGGAGCCGGAAGAAAAGGAGTTGCTGGCCGGCGACCAGTGATGAATAGTTCGTAGAGATCCAAGCCTGGATCGGAGATTGATGAAACCTGAAAGCAGAGGGGACCAAGTTCGTACTACTAGCCAGTAGTCAGAGGGTACCAGGAAGGCACCAGTTGGCCGTCACCTCGACCAGGTGAGTGGGCGACGCTAGGCTCTGCAGTCTCACGGACCAGGAGGCGTTGTCGGCGACCACGGTGGAGGTGCGAGCTGTCCCACGACGGATGACGCTGTCGGCGTCTTGAGTGGACCAGGAGGGTCCGGGGTGCTTCTTGAAAAGATGGAAGCAAGGGCCAGTCTGGAGCAACCAGACCGGCAGTGATGATTCTCGGATGTCGTCACAGAAGGACACAAGCCAGCGGCTAGTGACCAGACAACGTGCTGAGCAGCGAGCAGAAGGGCCCCACGCAGATCGTGGAGATGCTGGGGGACTGCACTTTGGAGCTGGAGCGGCTCAGGGTCGGGGCTTCTCGGACCCCAGAGCACTCACCAGAGAGTTACCTCGATGGTGGTGCTGGTTTTTAAGAGTGTGCAGGTTCTGATGATGGCCGGTCCCTCGAGGTCTCGTCGCACCCACAGATCACAGCTGAGCTGATGACGGGGGTAGAGGTCAGAGGTGCCAGGGAAGCCGGTTCTCGTCGAGCTGGGCCGTCGGATTCCTTGAGGAAGGACTTACAGCAAACCGCAGAGTTCTTAGGTGGTGCCCGCTGATGCAGGGTGACTACTCCTTAGCCACAAGGGAGAAATCTTGAGAAGAGTCTTGAAGTCCTTTCGTAGAAAGTATTCTTGATTCAAAGATGATCTAATTTGGAAGGGTCCCCGCTCCGGCCTTTATTCTAAAGAAAGGGGTGGGTACATGACTAGGTCCTGCCCTAAGGGTGGGACCAAGAAGGGGGGTAGTTACACCCCTCTCCCCTGCCGGACTTTCCCCAGGCCAGGGCTGTCGCCCCTGGAACTGGTTCTAACCGGCAGATGCGTAGTGAGCACCGGGGTGCCACTCCGCAGTCACCTTCTCGCAAAAGCCCTACCTACCCAGAATACACAAACCCTGTCTGGGACGGTGCGAACACCGCCCTCGACAGGAAACCCTTTGTCCAAGCGCTCCTCGCTGGAAGGACTCCCAGCAGCAGGAGGTCAGACTCGTGTCTGTGGTGGCAGCATCCATTTTGTGGAGCTGAGGCTTTCGTTAACTTTAACCGGGGTTCACAGTTACGTACATGTCGTGTCCCTCTAGAAGGGCGGAATGCTAACCTCGTCGCCAGAGTTGGTGAGAGGGCAGCATCCCGATTCGTATGACACCTTACTCGACATGTCTTGATAACGCGACACCGAAGTTACCGATGTGGCACGCGTTATCATGGAACAGCCATTGGGTCTTTTCTCCGCAAGCTGCAACCGGCTCGGCTCGGGCCAGAACACAGTTCACGCGAGCCCATGCACTCTGCCTTCAGGATTGTCAAGGCCTGCCATAGGAGTGACTGATAGGGACTCGGGTGTCCATTGTATGGTTAGATATAGAGCTACTATATCTAAAGCAAAGGGTGATTGCACGACTTCGCCCCAGCTGTCATGCAGCCAGTTGTGTCAAATTTAGGAGGCCAGCCAGGGGTGGCATAATACATGCTGCAGCCCCTGGCGGCCCTGGGTACACCTATGCCCTGAGTTACAGGGTCTGATAAGGTGGCCCAGTACCAATTGGTAAATGCACCTAGGGTACATATCGTAATTTAGAAAGAGAACAGCCAGGCTGTGGGTCTGATTGGCAGGCCCACAGCCAGAGAAAGTCGTAAACCAGTGAAACAAAAGCAAAAAATCTGGGTGATCATAGGATTGCAGACCCTACTCTCCTACAGGTAGCACCAACAGTTAAGGGGTTAATAGTTGGTTTAGCCACAAGAAGATTTGAATCTTTGCTCTTCAGATTGCCACAGTAGAAACATTAACCCACTGAGCTATGTTAAATCTACTTAAAACGCTTTATCTGCTGATCAACTGGTAAGCTAGCTCAGAGTGTTAAGGCGCCTCCTGCAGATCTGTGTTCATCTGATATGTCTCAGAATATGACACTGGGAAGATAACTCATGTAATTAATGCACCTGTTGCAGAGAGGCGTGTGCATTTTGCTGTTCACAAGTTTGAGAATTTATGAAGTATGTCAGAGGGATAATGTGCCTGCTTCAGAGCAATGAATATAGCCTCTAAGTCAGATGTTTGATTTTTTGTGAGAAAGACCAGTGGGTTTAGGCAGTTGTCTCACAGACCCTATTGTAATATGGACATGAAAGTTCCTGTCTTGGTTGACAGTTCAGTGGCTTGTGTGGCCATGAAAAACACCTGCATTCGTGTGAATTCAGTCAGTTAGTCAGAAATACTTTATTCGGTTCATAACAAAACCACAAAAGTATACAAAGTCCCAAAGAAAAGAAGGGGCGAGGTACCAAATTACAATATGGTTAACAGACAGCAAAAAAAATATATATATATATATAAAAAAGATAAAAACTGTACAGAATATATACCAAATTCATGTGCAAATTTAAAAAGCATACACAGATCATCAAATTTACTTAAAATTCATTATTTACAAACCCTAAAAATAGACCATGCGAGACTTTTATCTAAAACTAACTAGTTTTTTCCTCAGTCTCATGGCTATGGTTAAAAATGTAGCAACATTAATGATTTCCCACGTATTGGACAGCAGTTGAAGAAACAATAGGGCCGGTTTCACTTGTCTGAACCCTTTATCCTTTAGTAAGGGTACAATGAATTTTTTCCGGATATCCGTAAAATAACCACAAAAGAACATGAAGTGGGCAGTGTCCATTATAGAAAAACCATCACAAGTGCACAATTCTAATTCTGATACCTTAGTCCAACATGGGCGCCCAGAGAGAAGGAGAGGAAATTTATTTAGTCTAAACTTGGTTAGTAAATATCTATGATTAGAATTATTAACAACCTTCAAATATGGTTCTAGATCATGGTCTGTTGTTACAACTAACTGATGGGCTCTCACGGTTGGCTTAGTCAACTCATGGTCTTCTCTATCCATCCCTTTGTGCAGCCTGAATGCGGTCTTGACTCATTTCATGTCTCCCTTAACCAGTTTGGACGGCTCATCAAATAATTCTGGGCGACCTAGTAAGGCTGCAAGTTTTTTAACATATTTTAGCCATGGAATGGATTCCCAATGTTCTAAAGTGAGACAGTCCCTCAGGATCTCATGGTTCACCTCCAATTCCTTATTCATCCAAACCGCAATCCACTTTAATAGGGGTGCGATGGCAATCCGGTCTTCTAGGTATTCCACCCCACATTCTTGATGCACTATAAAACCTGAGGTCGATTGTGGTACTGATAGAATGGACTTCAAAAACTTGTCCTCTGCCACCTGTAACAACTTAGCGTTCTTAAAACCCCATAGATCTGCGCCATACATAGCTATGGAAACACATTTGGCGGCATAAACCTTTAACACTGCCTGTAGCGGTTTTACCCCCAATTTACGGGAAAAACCCAAACCTGCAAAAATGGACCGAACAAAAGCATTTCTTTTCTCAGACGATTGAGGAAGCCAGGTGGAACTTTCATCAAAAACCACCCCCAGATATGGGAATCTAGTTACCCTCGATAACTTATTCCCATTACAGTGGAGTGTCATCAGCTTCCTATGCCTGCCCTTTGTACCCACAGCCATGACATGAGATTTGGTGTAATTAATGCTGAGATCCAAGGAGGACACAAACTCATAAAATGAATTTAAAAGACTTTGTAGCCCTACTGATGTGCGCGCTAAAAGAGCGGCATCATCCGTATATAATAATGCAGGAAGGGGAAACTTGCCTGCCCTCGGGATATCCTTGCAAGCTTCTCCTAACACACTGGCCAAATCGTTGATGTATAAGGTAAATAATAGGGGGGCTAAAATACAGCCTTGCCTGACCCCGTTGGTTATACCTATCTTGCCCGTACAATTACCCTTACGATCGTATCTTACTGTGGCTGTGAGGTCCCTATGGAGATCGGCTAAAAAATATACTATATTTTCATCGATACCCATCTTTAGGAGCAAACCCCATAGCTTGGACCTGTTCACTCGGTCAAAGGCCGAGGCCAGGTTCATAAATGCTATATACAAGCAGCCTTGCTTCGCTATGGTATACTTCCCAATCAGCAATTGGAGGTTGAGGCACTGATCTATAGTACTGCGCCCCTTTCTGAACCCATACTGTAAAGCTGATAGAGAATTCCTTTCCTCAAGCTAATCAGTTAATTTACACAGAACCACTCTGCCTAGGACCTTCACTGCAGAATCTATCAGGGAAATTGGGCGGTAATTACCCGGGTCACCTCTGTTACCTTTTTTAAAAATAGGTACAATGACCGATTGCGACCAGGTCATTGGGTAACCGAATTTGCAAATTCTATTAAATACATTAGATAAAAATGTAGACCATGTTGCTATATTGGATTTAAAAAGATCGGCTGGTACGCCATCAGGGCCGGGGGCCTTATTGCTTGTCATTTTACTGATGGCTTCAGCCACCTCCTCCTCGTTCACCACTAAAGTATATGGATGACTATTCGACGAGGTTGAAACATCAACCCCTGTAGTCACCTGTTCGTAAACTGACTTAAAATGGGTGAGCCACATGTCTTTCTGAATGCCAGTGTCTAGGACATTATTGCTTGAGTCAACAAAATAAGGTTGATTGACCACAGCCCAGAATTTGGCACTGTTTTTTATCACATCTATGGAGGTCAATTCTGCCCAGGCATCTTCCCTGATCTCCCGTCTCCTCTGTTCTACTGCTGCTTTATATGCTTTCCTTAAGAGGGCCACACGTTGTCTGTCGACTGGCTTGCATTTTAAAGCCTCCTTCAGTTTACGATTAGCTACTGAACAGTTATGGTCAAACCAGCCGAGTGTGTCCGAATCTTTAGCTTTACCAGAACGCATCAAATGAGACATAATCTGGTGACAGACCTTTTGATATACCTCCACTATCTCTTTGTCCCCAGCTTCCTCGTCCATACATATACGCAACTCCTCCCCTCTAATATTGGAGAGGTTACTTAGGAAGTCCTCAGGGACAATTTTACACCATTTGATCCTACATGCCTGGTCTGTTGCCCGAATATCTTGTTTATCAACCCTGTTCAATGGGCTCTCGGATGTGCTAAGGACGCCTCTAACGCATAAAAAGACAGGGTTGTGATCGCTAAAATGAGACCAGACAGGAGATTAGCCTGCTATGTTACTCCCCAGGGTTAAACTTACAAAAATAAAATCTATAGTTGACCCGCTGCCATTTCCCTTAAAAGTGGGTATATCCTCCTCATCCCCCGTGGGTAACATTAAACCATTCTCAGCCAAGATGTTTTCTAATAGAATCCCCTGATCCGTATGTTCAAAATGGATATCACCTTGTTCAATGGGGGCAAATAGATCAGTGGACAAACATTTAACTGGGCAACCATGAATATTAAAGTCCCCCAGTAATATTATAAAGCATTGAGACTCAGTCAACTCCTTATATTCTGCAAAGAAGTAATTTAACGCTGTCAGGTTGCTAGTTGAGGTGGCTCTATCAAAAGAGTTATAAAAATGTACAATTAAAACATTATGTGCCCCTTTGCAGGCAATTTGGACTGCCAAACAGTAAGGAGAACCTGTGGCAATCACCGTATGTGTTCCAAGAATATTAGCTGCCACCAGGGTAACCAACCCCCCCCCCCCCCTAGCTCTTCCTCTGGTAGTAGTAACTGCTGGGAGAGAGTAGGTGATATAGTCATCTAAAGTAAGTATATTCTTTGTGTCCCAAGTCTCCTGTAGGCCAATGATGTCTGCAGTACCTATAAATTCCCTCCACATAGGATCATCAGCTTTGTTCCTTAGCCCAGCAATGTTCCAAGTTACCACCTTTATGTCTCTGTTGCCTCTGGTGGCTTCCCTGCCGACCAATTGACTATTAATACTAATTACTAAATCCCTGCCCTCACCAAGTTCCTGAGGAACTGGAGCTGATAACCTGGTATCCACATTAGGGACCCTAATCTCCGGGGCCACTTTTGCAGGTGAAACGGGTATGATCCTGTTTCCTTTATCATTTCCTGACACTATGCTCTCCAGTTCTCAATCCACCCAACCTAAGTCGGACAGGCAGTCATACTGGTTCGACATTGGGATGTTGCAGAGGTTATCTAGTACATGGGGAGCTTGGGTATAGTTATTTGAGTGACCAATGATCATACCATTACCCCTAAAACTATCTGCACAGTATCCATTACCATGGTTATGCCTTCCTCCTCTTCTCTGAACTAGGTTCCACCCCTCCTCCCCGCCCCACCCCAAGTATAGGAATTCATGTCCCTAGGCACCTCATGCCTCCTCCCTCCCCTGTGATGATTGGGGTCCTTTAGCCAACTCCATCTATTGTCCCGTTGCTCAATGGGCATATAAAAATAGGACAAAGGCCTGGCCGTGACTAAGGTGCCATTATTTCGAGGTTTCCCCCGGCAAATATATTCCACAATTCGGGAATCGTCAAAAGTCACTATTATGCAGTCCCCCCTGCATTATTTTCCTATTATGTCCCACCCAAGGCGTTTTCTCAACCATTAAGATATTGCCACAAAAATTTGGAGGTAGAGGATAGTTATTAGCTAGACAGTGGCATACCTTATTTTTAAGCGCCTGGAAAGTTTCTAAATTTGAAGGGGCTAATTCCGTGACCCCTGTCAAGATGATCACATAGGGACAGGCATCCGGCGGTAGATGAATGTTTCGCCGTGCCATGGTTTTTTCAAAGGGGGCTGAGTCGGGCTTTGGGGTAAAGGTAACAGGTCCTTTTGGATTACCTTGGTCGATGGGCTTATTTAATATGGGGGTTTGGGTACTCACTTTGTTACTCACAGGGTTAGGGAGATTCAGCAGCGGAATCTTGGGTGTCTTATTTTTAACCACTACTGAGCTTTTACTCACTGGCGGGGTTTGCTAGCTAGAGCAGTTGCATGAGTTGCCCTATTGGCATGAGGGCTATCCTGAGACCTTATATCCTTGTGTATATCATGAAGCAGTTTTTCAATACCATGAAGCCTAGCTTCTAAGGGAGCGAGTAGTGTTTTAATAATTTTTGTTATAGTACAGCCTATGGGCTCGTCCTCCCCATCAGTAGCTCCTAATCTGTCGACTCCCGACCTGTCGGCTATGGTGCTGTCTTCAAGGATATCGGCCAGGGGGTTATCCAGCATGGTATCGTCAAGGATGTTCAAGAGTAATCTTGCGGTCTCAGATTGAGCTACTTCCGGCCCGGTTTTCCACCCAAAAGATTCCCTACTGGATTGCCGCAACTCTTCTATTCTACCCCTCTCACTAGAATCAATGGTGATGTTATTGCACTGACTTTCTTAGCTCCAGGGATGTTGGTATTGGGATGCTTACGTTTTGGAATGGCCCCCTCCCGCTTCCCCCTCTTCTGGCCATTTGGGGTCGCTACCTGACAGTCTACCTGAAGATCTACCAAGTTAGACTCCAAACTAGTCCCTGTGAGGTTGTTAGCCTAAGCCTGGGGATTAAGGAGTAATGAATCTCGTAAGACAGGCTGAATGCAGGTAACATTATGAACATCAACACAAGTCTGCAAAGGGTTAAGTATGCATAACGAGGTATCAGGGGTACGTACAGAACCAATGTGACCCAAAGACGATCTTTTAGCTAATGCGAGTTCCTGGGAAACCCTTCTTTCCATGAGTACGATACCTTGATCGATCAAGGAATTAGTACGAACAATGAAATCATCTAATGTGCCGGTCATCTTTTTACCACCCGCCGCCTCCATACTTCTAGTTTTGCGGCATTCCATCTTCCTCACCGAGAACAGAGAGAGGAGACAGAGTGAACCGCGAACACTAGACTCACATAGATTGTACTAATGAGTGGCAAGTGATCAGCTAAATGGGCCCCAACAGCTAACATAAGAACAAAGGCAGCCAGAGTATGCTTACAAATCAGTTCTGTTATCCACAGTCTCAGATGATTGACCAAGGTCTTTGGCCCAGTCCAGTCTCTTCTGGCCTCTGAGGGCCGTAGAGGGCCCGCCCTTTGCCCGGGCTTCGCCCGGCGACGCCCACGTGCGTCCAGCGATGCGGGGCTCTCGCTGATTTTTAAATGCATCCGGGCGGGAAGCAGGCGTAGACGCCTCCCTGCTGCTAAGGACGCTGGATGTTGTAGTCCCCCCCTCTCTGCGGCTGCTCCAAGGTTGTAATAGGCTGCGGCGGCGGGGGGAGACTAGCGTCAGGCAGGAATCACGGGGCCACAGAAAAAAGCAAAAGGCCAGGGAACGCCACAGGAAACCCAAAAACTGCCGCCAAAATACAGGTTGGTCCACTGTTTGCAAAGGAGCCCTTTTAGACTTATTCTTTTGACGTTTGCAAAATTTGTAACCCAATTGTCAGGCAACTAGAAAAAATCTGTAAGTATTGTTTTCCATATACATGGCCATTATGGGTAAGGTCATTTATTAACATATTTGCATACATTGAGCTATATGCAGCATATTGCATACAGGCTCTGTTGGATGGACTGTTATGTTTTGTTCCTGTCTTGATATGATGCAGGCTGTTTGCATCAATCTCTTCTCTCGCTCTGTCTTCTGCTAGTCCCACCAAACATATTGGGCCTGGCTCACGAAGGTAAAGTGAGACGAAAGTCTACCTTTATGATGTTCTGCATTCACAAAGGTCGTTTAGTAGTAGTAAAGTTAGACTATTGGCTCAGTTTACCTTTAGGAATCAGACCTGTTGTCTTCACCTTCCTTGGAGAACCTCTGAAGGCAGAACCCTCTCAAAGCTGAGATGACCTGCCAGCCAACCTGTGAAATGACATGCAGAGGGTCACACTGCTCTCTGTGCACCACCAGGTGTGAAGGGGAGCAGCTGTGACTTCTGACGCCTGCTCCAGAGGGACACAAACTTGGCAAAGTCATTAGCCCCTCCATTTAGGAGTCTGACCAGGACCTCTTCCCTTCCTCTCATTAATCACACCTCCCCTCCTCCCTTCACTGATCACTCACCTTTCCTACAGCACAGCTCTTATCTGCAGTGCACAGTGACAGGCTGAGGCCTGATTATAAGCTGTACACTCTGCATTGTGCACTCTGGTAGGTGCCTAAACACCCCACCAGTACTGTGCAGTCACGAGTTAACACCCCACCAGTACTGTGCAATCACGAGTTAACACCCCACCAGTACTGTGCAATCACGAGTTAACACCCCACTAGTACTGTGCAATCTTAACTTAACACTCCACCAGTACTGTGCAATCACGAGTTAACACCCAACCAGTACTGTGCAATCTTAACTTAACACCCCACCAGTACTGTGCAATCACGAGTTAACACCCCACCAGTACTGTGCAATCACGAGTTAACATCCCACCAGTACTGTGCAATATTAACTTAACACCCCACCAGTATTGTGCAGTCACGAGTTAACACCTCGCCAGGACTGTGCAGTCACGAGTTAACACCTCGCCAGGACTGTGCAGTCACGAGTTAACATCCCACTAATACTGTGCAATCACGAGTTAACACCTCGCCAGGACTGTGCAATCACGAGTTAACACCTCGCCAGGACTGTGCAGTCACGAGTTAACACCTCGCCAGGACTGTGCAGTCACGAGTTAACATCCCACTAATACTGTGCAATCACGAGTTAACACCTCGCATGGACTGTGCAGTCACGAGTTAACATCCCACTAATACTGTGCAATCACGAGTTAACACCTCGCCAGGACTGTGCAGTCATGAGTTAACACCTCGCCAGGACTGTGCAGTCACGAGTTAACACCCCACCAATACTGTGCTGTCACAAGTTAACACCCCACTAATACTGTGCAATCACGAGTTAACACCTCGCCAGGACTGTGCAGTCACGAGTTAACACCTCGCCAGGACTGTGCAATCACGAGTTAACACCTCACCAGGACTGTGCAGTCACGAGTTAACACCCCACCAGTACTGTGCAGTCACGAGTTAACACCTCACCAGGACTGTGCAGTCACGAGTTAACATCCCACTAATACTGTGCAATCACGAGTTAACACCTCGCCTTGACTGTGCTATCACGAGTTAACACCTCGCCAGTACTGTGCAGTCACGAGTTAACACCTCGCCAGGACTGTGCAGTCACGAGCTAACACCTCGCCAGGACTGTGCAGTCACGAGTTAACATCCCACTAATACTGTGCAATCACGAGTTAACACCTCGCCAGGACTGTGCAATCACGAGTTAACACCTCACCAGGACTGTGCAGTCACGAGTTAACATCCCACTAATACTGTGCAATCACGAGTTAACACCCCACCAGTACTGAGCAGTCACGAGTTAACACCTCGCCAGGACTGTGCAATCACGAGTTAACACCTCGCCAGGACTGTGCAGTTACGAGTTAACATCCCACTAATACTGTGCAATCACGAGTTAACACCCCACCAGTACTGTGCAGTCACGAGTTAACACCTCGCCAGGACTGTGCAATCACGAGTTAACACCTCGCCAGGACTGTGCAGTCACGAGTTAACACCTCGCCAGGACTGTGCAGTCACGAGTTAACAACTCGCCAGTACTGTGCAGTCACGAGTTAACACCTCGCCAGGACTGTGCAATCACGAGTTAACACCTCGCCAGGACTGAGCAATCACGAGTTAACACCTCGCCAGGACTGTGCAGTCACGAGTTAACACCTCGCCAGGACTGTGCAATCACGAGTTAACACCTCGCCAGGACTGTGCAGTCACGAGTTAACATCCCACTAATACTGTGCAATCACGAGTTAACACCTCGCCAGGACTGTGCAGTCACGAGTTAACACCCCACCAGTACTGAGCAATCACGAGTTAACACCTCGCCAGGACTGTGCAGTCACGAGTTAACACCTCGCCAGGACTGTGCAATCACGAGTTAAGACCCCACCAGTACTGTGCAGTCACGCATTAACACCCCACCAGTACTGAGCAATCACGAGTTAACACCTCGCCAGGACTGTGCAATCACGAGTTAACACCTCGCCAGGACTGTGCAATCACGAGTTAACATCCCACTAATACTGTGCAATCACGAGTTAACACCTCGCCAGGACTGTGCAGTCACGAGTTAACATCCCACTAATACTGTGCAGTCACAAGTTAACACCTCGCCTTGACTGTGCAATCACGAGTTAACACCTCGCCAGTACTGTGCAGTCACGAGTTAACACCTCGCCTTGACTGTGCAATCACGAGTTAACACCTCGCCAGTACTGTGCAGTCACGAGTTAACACCTCGCCAGGACTGTGCAGTCACAAGTTAACATCCCACTAATACTGTGCAGTCACGAGTTAACACCTCGCCAGGACTGTGCAGTCACGAGTTAACATCCCACTAATACTGTGCAATCACGAGTTAACACCCCACCAGTACTGTGCAATCGCGAGTTAACACCTCACCAGGACTGTGCAATCACGAGTTAACATCCCACTAATACTGTGCAATCACGAGTTAACACCCCACCAGTACAGTGCAGTCACGAGTTGACACCTCGCCAGGACTGTGCAGTCATGAGTTAACACCTCACCAGGACTGTGCAATCACGAGTTAACATCCCACTAATACTGTGCAATCACGAGTTAACACCCCACCAGTACTGTGCAATCGCGAGTTAACACCTCACCAGGACTGTGCAATCACGAGTTAACATCCCACTAATACTGTGCAATCACGAGTTAACACCCCACCAGTACTGTGCAATCGCGAGTTAACACCTCACCAGGACTGTGCAATCACGAGTTAACATCCCACTAATACTGTGCAATCACGAGTTAACACCCCACCAGTACTGTGCAATCGCGAGTTAACACCTCACCAGGACTGTGCAATCACGAGTTAACACCTCGCCAGGACTGTGCAGTCACGAGTTAACACCTCGCCAGGACTGTGCAATCACGAGTTAACACCTCACCAGGACTGTGCAGTCACGAGTTAACACCCCACCAGTACTGTGCAGTCACGAGTTAACACCTCACCAGGACTGTGCAGTCACGAGTTAACATCCCACTAATACTGTGCAATCACGAGTTAACACCTCGCCTTGACTGTGCAATCACAAGTTAACACCTCGCCAGTACTGTGCAGTCACGAGTTAACACCTCGCCAGGACTGTGCAGTCACGAGCTAACACCTCGCCAGGACTGTGCAGTCACGAGTTAACATCCCACTAATACTGTGCAATCACGAGTTAACACCTCGCCAGGACTGTGCAATCACAAGTTAACACCTCACCAGGACTGTGCAGTCACGAGTTAACATCCCACTAATACTGTGCAATCACGAGTTAACACCCCACCAGTACTGTGCAGTCACGAGTTAACACCTCGCCAGGACTGTGCAATCACGAGTTAACACCTCGCCAGGACTGTGCAGTTACGAGTTAACATCCCACTAATACTGTGCAATCACGAGTTAACACCCCACCAGTACTGTGCAATCGCGAGTTAACAACTCACCAGGACTGTGCAATCACAAGTTAACATCCCACTAATACTGTGCAATCACGAGTTAACACCCCACCAGTACTGTGCAGTCACGAGTTAACACCTCGCCAGGACTGTGCAATCACGAGTTAACACCTCGCCAGGACTGTGCAGTCACGAGCTAACACCTCGCCAGGACTGTGCAGTCACGAGTTAACACCTCACCAGTACTGTGCAGTCACGAGTTAACACCTCGCCAGGACTGTGCAATCACGAGTTAACACCTCGCCAGGACTGTGCAATCACGAGTTAACACCACACCAGGACTGTGCAGTCACGAGTTAACACCTCGCCAGGACTGTGCAATCACGAGTTAACACCTCGCCAGGACTGTGCAGTCACGAGTTAACATCCCACTAATACTGTGCAATCACGAGTTAACACCTCGCCAGGACTGTGCAGTCACGAGTTAACACCCCACCAGTACTGAGCAATCACGAGTTAACACTTCGCCAGGACTGTGCAGTCACGAGTTAACACCTCGCCAGGACTGTGCAATCACGAGTTAACACCCCACCAGTACTGTGCAGTCACGAGTTAACACCCCACCAGTACTGAGCAATCACGAGTTAACACCTCGCCAGGACTGTGCAATCACGAGTTAACACCTCGCCAGCACTGTGCAATCACGAGTTAACATCCCACTAATACTGTGCAATCACGAGTTAACACCTCGCCAGGACTGTGCAGTCACGAGTTAACATCCCACTAATACTGTGCAATCACGGGTTAACACCTCGCCAGGACTGTGCAATCACGAGTTAACACCTCACCAGGACTGTGCAGTCACGAGTTAACATCCCACTAATACTGTGCAATCACGAGTTAACACCCCACCAGTACTGTGCAGTCACGAGTTAACACCTCGCCAGGACTGTGCAATCACGAGTTAA
This sequence comes from Lissotriton vulgaris, assembly GCF_964263255.1. Classification (NCBI taxonomy): domain Eukaryota; kingdom Metazoa; phylum Chordata; class Amphibia; order Caudata; family Salamandridae; genus Lissotriton; species Lissotriton vulgaris. The sequence goes on along the minus strand of NC_141686.1, from coordinate 301,439,977 downwards.
CACCTCGCCAGGACTGTGCAGTTACGAGTTAACATCCCACTAATACTGTGCAATCACGAGTTAACACCCCACCAGTACTGTGCAATCGCGAGTTAACAACTCACCAGGACTGTGCAATCACGAGTTAATATCCCACTAATACTGTGCAATCACGAGTTAACACCCCACCAGTACTGTGCAATCACGAGTTAACACCTCGCCAGTACTGTGCAGTCACGAGTTAACACCTCGCCAGGACTGTGCAGTCACGAGCTAACACCTCGCCAGGACTGTGCAGTCACGAGTTAACATCCCACTAATACTGTGCAATCACGAGTTAACACCTCGCCAGGACTGTGCAATCACGAGTTAACACCTCACCAGGACTGTGCAGTCACGAGTTAACATCCCACTAATACTGTGCAATCACGAGTTAACACCCCACCAGTACTGAGCAGTCACGAGTTAACACCTCGCCAGGACTGTGCAGTTACGAGTTAACATCCCACTAATACTGTGCAATCACGAGTTAACACCCCACCAGTACTGTGCAGTCACGAGTTAACACCTCGCCAGGACTGTGCAATCACGAGTTAACACCTCGCCAGGACTGTGCAGTCACGAGTTAACACCTCGCCAGGACTGTGCAGTCACGAGTTAACGCCTCGCCAGTACTGTGCAGTCACGAGTTAACACCTCGCCAGGACTGTGCAATCACGAGTTAACACCTCGCCAGGACTGAGCAATCACGAGTTAACACCTCGCCAGGACTGTGCAGTCACGAGTTAACACCTCGCCAGGACTGTGCAATCACGAGTTAACACCTCGCCAGGACTGTGCAGTCACAAGTTAACATCCCACTAATACTGTGCAATCACGAGTTAACACCTCGCCAGGACTGTGCAGTCACGACTTAACACCCCACCAGTACTGAGCAATCACGAGTTAACACCTCGCCAGGACTATGCAGTCACGAGTTAACACCTCGCCAGGACTGTGCAATCACGAGTTAACACCCCACCAGTACTGTGCAGTCACGCATTAACACCCCACCAGTACTGAGCAATCACGAGTTAACACCTCGCCAGGACTGTGCAATCACGAGTTAACACCTCGCCAGGACTGTGCAATCACGAGTTAACATCCCACTAATACTGTGCAATCACGAGTTAACACCTCGCGAGGACTGTGCAGTCACGAGTTAACATCCCACTAATACTGTGCAGTCACAAGTTAACACCTCGCCTTGACTGTGCAATCACGAGTTAACACCTCGCCAGTACTGTGCAGTCACGAGTTAACACCTCGCCTTGACTGTGCAATCACGAGTTAACACCTCGCCAGTACTGTGCAGTCACGAGTTAACACCTCGCCAGGACTGTGCAGTCACAAGTTAACATCCCACTAATACTGTGCAGTCACGAGTTAACACCTCGCCAGGACTGTGCAGTCACGAGTTAACATCCCACTAATACTGTGCAATCACGAGTTAACACCCCACCAGTACTGTGCAGTCACGAGTTAACACCTCGCCAGGACTGTGCAGTCATGAGTTAACACCTCACCAGGACTGTGCAATCACGAGTTAACCTCCCATTAATACTGTGCAATCACGAGTTAACACCCCACAAGTACTGTGCAATCGCGAGTTAACACCTCACCAGGACTGTGCAATCACGAGTTCACATCCCACTAATACTGTGCAATCACGAGTTAACACCCCACCAGTACTGTGCAATCGCGAGTTAACACCTCACCAGGACTGTGCAATCACGAGTTAACATCCCACTAATACTGTGCAATCACGAGTTAACACCCCACCAGTACTGTGCAATCGCGAGTTAACACCTCACCAGGACTGTGCAATCACGAGTTAACACCTCGCCAGGACTGTGCAGTCACGAGTTAACACCTCGCCAGGACTGTGCAATCACGAGTTAACACCTCACCAGGACTGTGCAGTCACGAGTTAACACCCCACCAGTACTGTGCAGTCACGAGTTAACACCTCACCAGGACTGTGCAGTCACGAGTTAACATCCCACTAATACTGTGCAATCACGAGTTAACACCTCGCCTTGACTGTGCAATCACAAGTTAACACCTCGCCAGTACTGTGCAGTCACGAGTTAACACCTCGCCAGGACTGTGCAGTCACGAGCTAACACCTCGCCAGGACTGTGCAGTCACGAGTTAACATCCCACTAATACTGTGCAATCACGAGTTAACACCTCGCCAGGACTGTGCAATCACGAGTTAACACCTCACCAGGACTGTGCAGTCACGAGTTAACATCCCACTAATACTGTGCAATCACGAGTTAACACCCCACCAGTACTGTGCAGTCACGAGTTAACACCTCGCCAGGACTGTGCAATCACGAGTTAACACCTCGCCAGGACTGTGCAGTTACGAGTTAACATCCCACTAATACTGTGCAATCACGAGTTAACACCCCACCAGTACTGTGCAATCGCGAGTTAACACCTCGCCAGGACTGTGCAATCACGAGTTAACACCTCGCCAGGACTGTGCAGTCACGAGCTAACACCTCGCCAGGACTGTGCAGTCACGAGTTAACACCTCACCAGTACTGTGCAGTCACGAGTTAACACCTCGCCAGGACTGTGCAATCACGAGTTAACACCTCGCCAGGACTGTGCAATCACGAGTTAACACCACGCCAGGACTGTGCAGTCACGAGTTAACACCTCGCCAGGACTGTGCAATCACGAGTTAACACCTCGCCAGGACTGTGCAGTCACGAGTTAACATCCCACTAATACTGTGCAATCACGAGTTAACACCTCGCCAGGACTGTGCAGTCACGAGTTAACACCCCACCAGTACTGAGCAATCACGAGTTAACACCTCGCCAGGACTGTGCAGTCACGAGTTAACACCTCGCCAGGACTGTGCAATCACGAGTTAACACCCCACCAGTACTGTGCAGTCACGAGTTAACACCCCACCAGTACTGAGCAATCACGAGTTAACACCTCGCCAGGACTGTGCAATCACGAGTTAACACCTCGCCAGGACTGTGCAATCACGAGTTAACATCCCACTAATACTGTGCAATCACGAGTTAACACCTCGCCAGGACTGTGCAGTCACGAGTTAACATCCCACTAATACTGTGCAATCACGAGTTAACACCTCGCCAGGACTGTGCAATCACGAGTTAACACCTCACCAGGACTGTGCAGTCACGAGTTAAAATCCCACTAATACTGTGCAATCACGAGTTAACACCCCACCAGTACTGTGCAGTCACGAGTTAACACCTCGCCAGGACTGTGCAATCACGAGTTAACACCTCGCCAGGACTGTGCAGTTACGAGTTAACATCCCACTAATACTGTGCAATCACGAGTTAACACCCCACCAGTACTGTGCAATCGTGAGTTAACAACTCACCAGGACTGTGCAATCACGAGTTAACATCCCACTAATACTGTGCAATCACGAGTTAACACCCCACCAGTACTGTGCAGTCACGAGTTAACACCTCGCCAGGACTGTGCAATCACGAGTTAACACCTCGCCAGGACTGTGCAGTCACGAGCTAACACCTCGCCAGGACTGTGCAGTCACGAGTTAACACCTCGCCAGTACTGTGCAGTCACGAGTTAACACCTCGCCAGGACTGTGCAATCACGAGTTAACACCTCGCCAGGACTGTGCAATCACGAGTTAACACCTCGCCAGGACTGTGCAGTCACGAGTTAACACCTCGCCAGGACTGTGCAATCACGAGTTAACACCTCGCCAGGACTGTGCAGTCACGAGTTAACATCCCACTAATACTGTGCAATCACGAGTTAACACCTCGCCAGGACTGTGCAGTCACGAGTTAACACCCCACCAGTACTGAGCAATCACGAGTTAACACCTCGCCAGGACTGTGCAGTCACGAGTTAACACCTCGCCAGGACGGTGCAATCACGAGTTAACACCCCACCAGTACTGTGCAGTCACGAGTTAACACCCCACCAGTACTGAGCAATCACGAGTTAACACCTCTCCAGGACTGTGCAATCACGAGTTAACACCTCGCCAGGACTGTGCAATCACGAGTTAACATCCCACTAATACTGTGCAATCACGAGTTAACACCTCGCCAGGACTGTGCAGTCACGAGTTAACACCTCGCCAGGACTGTGCAGTCACGAGTTAACACCTCGCCTTGACTGTGCAATCACGAGTTAACACCTCGCCAGTACTGTGCAGTCACGAGTTAACACCTCGCCAGGACTGTGCAGTCACAAGTTAACATCCCACTAATACTGTGCAGTCACGAGTTAACACCTCGCCAGGACTGTGCAGTCACGAGTTAACATCCCACTAATACTGTGCAATCACGAGTTAACACCCCACCAGTACTGTGCAATCGCGAGTTAACACCTCACCAGGACTGTGCAATCACGAGTTAACATCCCACTAATACTGTGCAATCACGAGTTAACACCCCACCAGTACTGTGCAGTCACGAGTTAACACCTCGCCAGGACTGTGCAGTCATGAGTTAACACCTCACCAGGACTGTGCAATCACGAGTTAACATCCCATTAATACTGTGCAATCACGAGTTAACACCCCACCAGTACTGTGCAATCGCGAGTTAACACCTCACCAGGACTGTGCAATCACGAGTTAACATCCCACTAATACTGCGCAATCACGAGTTAACACCCCACCAGTACTGTGCAATCGCGAGTTAACACCTCACCAGGACTGTGCAATCACGAGTTAACATCCCACTAATACTGTGCAATCACGAGTTAACACCCCACCAGTACTGTGCAATCGCGAGTTAACACCTCACCAGGACTGTGCAATCACGAGTTAACACCTCGCCAGGACTGTGCAGTCACGAGTTAACACCTCGCCAGGACTGTGCAATCACGAGTTAACACCTCACCAGGACTGTGCAGTCACGAGTTAACACCCCACCAGTACTGTGCAGTCACGAGTTAACACCTCACCAGGACTGTGCAGTCACGAGTTAACATCCCACTAATACTGTGCAATCACGAGTTAACACCTCGCCTTGACTGTGCAATCACAAGTTAACACCTCGCCAGTACTGTGCAGTCACGAGTTAACACCTTGCCAGGACTGTGCAGTCACGAGCTAACACCTCGCCAGGACTGTGCAGTCACGAGTTAACATCCCACTAATACTGTGCAATCACGAGTTAACACCTCGCCAGGACTGTGCAATCACGAGTTAACACCTCACCAGGACTGTGCAGTCACAAGTTAACATCCCACTAATACTGTGCAATCACGAGTTAACACCCCACCAGTACTGTGCAGTCACGAGTTAACACCTCGCCAGGACTGTGCAATCACGAGTTAACACCTCGCCAGGACTGTGCAGTTACGAGTTAACATCCCACTAATACTGTGCAATCACGAGTTAACACCCCACCAGTACTGTGCAGTCACGAGTTAACACCTCGCCAGGACTGTGCAATCACGAGTTAACACCTCGCCAGTACTGTGCAGTCACGAGTTAACACCTCGCCAGGACTGTGCAGTCACGAGCTAACACCTCGCCAGGACTGTGCAGTCACGAGTTAACATCCCACTAATACTGTGCAATCACGAGTTAACACCTCGCCAGGACTGTGCAATCACGAGTTAACACCTCACCAGGACTGTGCAGTCACGAGTTAACATCCCACTAATACTGTGCAATCACGAGTTAACACCAAACCAGTACTGAGCAGTCACGAGTTAACACCTCGCCAGGACTGTGCAATCACGAGTTAACACCTCGCCAGGACTGTGCAGTTACGAGTTAACATCCCACTAATACTGTGCAATCACGAGTTAACACCCCACCAGTACTGTGCAGTCTCGAGTTAACACCTCGCCAGGACTGTGCAATCACGAGTTAACACCTCGCCAGGACTGTGCAGTCACGAGTTAACACCTCGCCAGGACTGTGCAGTCACGAGTTAACACCTCGCCAGTACTGTGCAGTCACGAGTTAACACCTCGCCAGGACTGTGCAATCACGAGTTAACACCTCGCCAGGACTGAGCAATCACGAGTTAACACCTCGCCAGGACTGTGCAGTCACGAGTTAACACCTCGCCAGGACTGTGCAATCACGAGTTAATACCTCGCCAGGACTGTGCAGTCACGAGTTAACATCCCACTAATACTGTGCAATCACGAGTTAACACCTCGCCAGGACTATGCAGTCACGAGTTAACACCCCACCAGTACTGAGCAATCACGAGTTAACACCTCGCCAGGACTGTGCAGTCACGAGTTAACACCTCGCCAGGACTGTGCAATCACGAGTTAACACCCCACCAGTACTGTGCAGTCACGCATTAACACCCCACCAGTACTGAGCAATCACGAGTTAACACCTCGCCAGGACTGTGCAATCACGAGTTAACATCCCACTAATACTGTGCAATCACGAGTTAACACCTCGCCAGGACTGTGCAGTCACGAGTTAACATCCCACTAATACTGTGCAGTCACAAGTTAACACCTCGCCTTGACTGTGCAATCACGAGTTAACACCTCGCCAGTACTGTGCAGTCACGAGTTAACACCTCGCCTTGACTGTGCAATCACGAGTTAACACCTCGCCAGTACTGTGCAGTCACGAGTTAACACCTCGCCAGGACTGTGCAGTCACAAGTTAACATTCCACTAATACTGTGCAGTCACGAGTTAACACCTCGCCAGGACTGTGCAGTCACGAGTTAACATCCCACTAATACTGTGCAATCACGAGTTAACACCCCACCAGTACTGTGCAATCGCGAGTTAACACCTCACCAGGACTGTGCAATCACGAGTTAACATCCCACTAATACTGTGCAATCACGAGTTAACACCCCACCAGTACAGTGCAGTCACGAGTTAACACCTCGCCAGGACTGTGCAGTCATGAGTTAACACCTCACCAGGACTGTGCAATCACGAGTTAACATCCCACTAATACTGTGCAATCACGAGTTAACACCCCACCAGTACTGTGCAATCGCGAGTTAACACCTCACCAGGACTGTGCAATCACGAGTTAACATCCCACTAATACTGTGCAATCACGAGTTAACACCCCACCAGTACAGTGCAATCGCGAGTTAACACCTCACCAGGACTGTGCAATCACGAGTTAACATCCCACTAATACAGTGCAATCACGAGTTAACACCCCACCAGTACTGTGCAATCGCGAGTTAACACCTCACCAGGACTGTGCAATCACGAGTTAACACCTCGCCAGGACTGTGCAGTCACGAGTTAACACCTCGCCAGGACTGTGCAATCACGAGTTAACACCTCACCAGGACTGTGCAGTCACGAGTTAACACCCCACCAGTACTGTGCAGTCACGAGTTAACACCTCACCAGGACTGTGCAGTCACGAGTTAACATCCCACTAATACTGTGCAATCACGAGTTAACACCTCGCCTTGACTGTGCAATCACAAGTTAACACCTCGCCAGTACTGTGCAGTCACGAGTTAACATCTCGCCAGGACTGTGCAGTCACGAGCTAACACCTCGCCAGGACTGTGCAGTCACGAGTTAACATCCCACTAATACTGTGCAATCACGAGTTAACACCCCACCAGTACTGTGCAATCGCGAGTTAACACCTCACCAGGACTGTGCAATCACGAGTTAACATCCCACTAATACTGTGCAATCACGAGTTAACACCCCACCAGTACAGTGCAATCGCGAGTTAACACCTCACCAGGACTGTGCAATCACGAGTTAACATCCCACTAATACAGTGCAATCACGAGTTAACACCCCACCAGTACTGTGCAATCGCGAGTTAACACCTCACCAGGACTGTGCAATCACGAGCTAACACCTCGCCAGGACTGTGCAGTCACGAGTTAACACCTCGCCAGGACTGTGCAATCACGAGTTAACACCTCACCAGGACTGTGCAGTCACGAGTTAACACCCCACCAGTACTGTGCAGTCACGAGTTAACACCTCACCAGGACTGTGCAGTCACGAGTTAACATCCCACTAATACTGTGCAATCACGAGTTAACACCTCGCCTTGACTGTGCAATCACAAGTTAACACCTCGCCAGTACTGTGCAGTCACGAGTTAACACCTCGCCAGGACTGTGCAGTCACGAGCTAACACCTCGCCAGGACTGTGCAGTCACGAGTTAACATCCCACTAATACTGTGCAATCACGAGTTAACACCTCGCCAGGACTGTGCAATCACAAGTTAACACCTCACCAGGACTGTGCAGTCACGAGTTAACATCCCACTAATACTGTGCAATCACGAGTTAACACCCCACCAGTACTGTGCAGTCACGAGTTAACACCTCGCCAGGACTGTGCAATCACGAGTTAACACCTCGCCAGGACTGTGCAGTTACGAGTTAACATCCCACTAATACTGTGCAATCACGAGTTAACACCCCACCAGTACTGTGCAATCGCGAGTTAACAACTCACCAGGACTGTGCAATCACGAGTTAACATCACACTAATACTGTGCAATCACGAGTTAACACCCCACCAGTACTGTGCAGTCACGAGTTAACACCTCGCCAGGACTGTGCAATCACGAGTTAACACCTCGCCAGGACTGTGCAGTCACGAGCTAACACCTCGCCAGGACTGTGCAGTCACGAGTTAACACCTCACCAGTACTGTGCAGTCACGAGTTAACACCTCGCCAGGACTGTGCAATCACGAGTTAACACCTCGCCAGGACTGTGCAATCACGAGTTAACACCACACCAGGACTGTGCAGTCACGAGTTAACACCTCGCCAGGACTGTGCAATCACGAGTTAACACCTCGCCAGGACTGTGCAGTCACGAGTTAACATCCCACTAATACTGTGCAATCACGAGTTAACACCTCGCCAGGACTGTGCAGTCACGAGTTAACACCCCACCAGTACTGAGCAATCACGAGTTAACACCTTGCCAGGACTGTGCAGTCACGAGTTAACACCTCGCCAGGACTGTGCAATCACGAGGTAACACCCCACCAGTACTGTGCAGTCACGAGTTAACACCCCACCAGTACTGAGCAATCACGAGTTAACACCTCGCCAGGACTGTGCAATCACGAGTTAACACCTCGCCAGGACTGTGCAATCACGAGTTAACATCCCACTAATACTGTGCAATCACGAGTTAACACCTCGCCAGGACTGTGCAGTCACGAGTTAACATCCCACTAATACTGTGCAATCACGGGTTAACACCTCGCCAGGACTGTGCAATCACGAGTTAACACCTCACCAGGACTGTGCAGTCACGAGTTAACATCCCACTAATACTGTGCAATCACGAGTTAACACCCCACCAGTACTGTGCAGTCACGAGTTAACACCTCGCCAGGACTGTGCAATCACGAGTTAACACCTCGCCAGGACTGTGCAGTTACGAGTTAACATCCCACTAATACTGTGCAATCACGAGTTAACACCCCACCAGTACTGTGCAATCGCGAGTTAACAACTCACCAGGACTGTGCAATCACGAGTTAACATCCCACTAATACTGTGCAATCACGAGTTAACACCCCACCAGTACTGTGCAATCACGAGTTAACACCTCGCCAGTACTGTGCAGTCACGAGTTAACACCTCGCCAGGACTGTGCAGTCACGAGCTAACACCTCGCCAGGACTGTGCAGTCACGAGTTAACATCCCACTAATACTGTGCAATCACGAGTTAACACCTCGCCAGGACTGTGCAATCACGAGTTAACACCTCACCAGGACTGTGCAGTCACGAGTTAACATCCCACTAATACTGTGCAATCACGAGTTAACACCCCACCAGTACTGAGCAGTCACGAGTTAACACCTCGCCAGGACTGTGCAGTTACGAGTTAACATCCCACTAATACTGTGCAATCACGAGTTAACACCCCACCAGTACTGTGCAGTCACGAGTTAACACCTCGCCAGGACTGTGCAATCACTAGTTAACACCTCGCCAGGACTGTGCAGTCACGAGTTAACACCTCGCCAGGACTGTGCAGTCACGAGTTAACGCCTCGCCAGTACTGTGCAGTCACGAGTTAACACCTCGCCAGGACTGTGCAATCACGAGTTAACACCTCGCCAGGACTGAGCAATCACGAATTAACACCTCGCCAGGACTGTGCAGTCACGAGTTAACACCTCGCCAGGACTGTGCAATCACGAGTTAACACCTCGCCAGGACTGTGCAGTCACAAGTTAACATCCCACTAATACTGTGCAATCACGAGTTAACACCTCGCCAGGACTGTGCAGTCACGACTTAACACCCCACCAGTACTGAGCAATCACGAGTTAACACCTCGCCAGGACTGTGCAGTCACGAGTTAACACCTCGCCAGGACCGTGCAATCACGAGTTAACACCCCACCAGTACTGTGCAGTCACGCATTAACACCCCACCAGTACTGAGCAATCACGAGTTAACACCTCGCCAGGACTGTGCAATCACGAGTTAACACCTCGCCAGGACTGTGCAATCACGAGTTAACATCCCACTAATACTGTGCAATCACGAGTTAACACCTCGCCAGTACTGTGCAGTCACGAGTTAACACCTCGCCTTGACTGTGCAATCACGAGTTAACACCTCGCCAGTACTGTGCAGTCACGAGTTAACACCTCGCCAGGACTGTGCAGTCACAAGTTAACATCCCACTAATACTGTGCAGTCACGAGTTAACACCTCGCCAGGACTGTGCAGTCACAAGTTAACATCCCACTAATGCTGTGCAGTCACGAGTTAACACCTCGCCAGGACTGTGCAGTCACGAGTTAACATCCCACTAATACTGTGCAATCACGAGTTAACACCCCACCAGTACTGTGCAATCGCGAGTTAACACCTCACCAGGACTGTGCAATCACGAGTTAACATCCCACTAATACTGTGCAATCACGAGTTAACACCCCACCAGTACTGTGCAGTCACGAGTTAACACCTCGCCAGGACTGTGCAGTCATGAGTTAACACCTCACCAGGACTGTGCAATCACGAGGTAACATCCCATTAATACTGTGCAATCACGAGTTAACACCCCACCAGTACTGTGCAATCGCGAGTTAACACCTCACCAGGACTGTGCAATCACGAGATAACATCCCACTAATACTGTGCAATCACGAGTTAACACCCCACCAGTACTGTGCAATCGCGAGTTAACACCTCACCAGGACTGTGCAATCACGAGTTAACATCCCACTAATACTGTGCAATCACGAGTTAACACCCCACCAGTACTGTGCAATCGCGAGTTAACACCTCACCAGGACTGTGCAATCACGAGTTAACACCTCGCCAGGACTGTGCAGTCACGAGTTAACACCTCGCCAGGACTGTGCAATCACGAGTTAACACCTCACCAGGACTGTGCAGTCACGAGTTAACACCCCACCAGTACTGTGCAGTCACGAGTTAACACCTCACCAGGACTGTGCAGTCACGAGTTAACATCCCACTAATACTGTGCAATCACGAGTTAACACCTCGCCTTGACTGTGCAATCACAAGTTAACACCTCGCCAGTACTGTGCAGTCACGAGTTAACACCTCGCCAGGACTGTGCAGTCACAAGCTAACACCTCGCCAGGACTGTGCAGTCACGAGTTAACATCCCACTAATACTGTGCAATCACGAGTTAACACCTCGCCAGGACTGTGCAATCACGAGTTAACACCTCACCAGGACTGTGCAGTCACGAGTTAACATCCCACTAATACTGTGCAATCACGAGTTAACACCCCACCAGTACTGTGCAGTCACGAGTTAACACCTCGCCAGGACTGTGCAATCACGAGTTAACACCTCGCCAGGACTGTGCAGTTACGAGTTAACATCCCACTAATACTGTGCAATCACGAGTTAACACCCCACCAGTACTGTGCAATCGCGAGTTAACAACTCACCAGGACTGTGCAATCACGAGTTAACATCCCACTAATACTGTGCAATCACGAGTTAACACCCCACCAGTACTGTGCAGTCACGAGTTAACACCTCGCCAGGACTGTGCAATCACGAGTTAACACCTCGCCAGGACTGTGCAGTCACGAGCTAACACCTCGCCAGGACTGTGCAGTCACGAGTTAACACCTCACCAGTACTGTGCAGTCACGAGTTAACACCTCGCCAGGACTGTGCAATCACGAGTTAACACCTCGCCAGGACTGTGCAATCACGAGTTAACACCACGCCAGGACTGTGCAGTCACGAGTTAACACCTCGCCAGGACTGTGCAATCACGAGTTAACACCTCGCCAGGACTGTGCAGTCACGAGTTAACATCCCACTAATACTGTGCAATCACGAGTTAACACCTCGCCAGGACTGTGCAGTCACGAGTTAACACCCCACCAGTACTGAGCAATCACGAGTTAACACCTCGCCAGGACTGTGCAGTCACGAGTTAACACCTCGCCAGGACTGTGCAATCACGAGTTAACACCCCACCAGTACTGTGCAGTCACGAGTTAACACCCCACCAGTACTGAGCAATCACGAGTTAACACCTCGCCAGGACTGTGCAATCACGAGTTAACACCTCGCCAGGACTGTGCAATCACGAGTTAACATCCCACTAATACTGTGCAATCACGAGTTAACACCTCGCCAGGACTGTGCAGTCACGAGTTAACATCCCACTAATACTGTGCAATCACGAGTTAACACCTCGCCAGGACTGTGCAATCACGAGTTAACACCTCACCAGGACTGTGCAGTCACGAGTTAAAATCCCACTAATACTGTGCAATCACGAGTTAACACCCCACCAGTACTGTGCAGTCACGAGTTAACACCTCGCCAGGACTGTGCAATCACGAGTTAACACCGCGCCAGGACTGTGCAGTTACGAGTTAACATCCCACTAATACTGTGCAATCACGAGTTAACACCCCACCAGTACTGTGCAATCGCGAGTTAACAACTCACCAGGACTGTGCAATCACGAGTTAACATCCCACTAATACTGTGCAATCACGAGTTAACACCCCACCAGTACTGTGCAGTCACGAGTTAACACCTCGCCAGGACTGTGCAATCACGAGTTAACACCTCGCCAGGACTGTGCAGTCACGAGCTAACACCTCGCCAGGACTGTGCAGTCACGAGTTAACACCTCGCCAGTACTGTGCAGTCACGAGTTAACACCTCGCCAGGACTGTGCAATCACGAGTTAACACCTCGCCAGGACTGTGCAATCACGAGTTAACACCTCGCCAGGACTGTGCAGTCACGAGTTAACACCTCGCCAGGACTGTGCAATCACGAGTTAACACCTCGCCAGGACTGTGCAGTCACGAGTTAACATCCCACTAATACTGTGCAATCACGAGTTAACACCTCGCCAGGACTGTGCAGTCACGAGTTAACACCCCACCAGTACTGAGCAATCACGAGTTAACACCTCGCCAGGACTGTGCAGTCACGAGTTAACACCTCGCCAGGACGGTGCAATCACGAGTTAACACCCCACCAGTACTGTGCAGTCACGAGTTAACACCCCACCAGTACTGAGCAATCACGAGTTAACACCTCGCCAGGACTGTGCAATCACGAGTTAACACCTCGCCAGGACTGTGCAATCACGAGTTAACATCCCACTAATACTGTGCAATCACGAGTTAACACCTCGCCAGGACTGTGCAGTCACGAGTTAACACCTCGCCAGGACTGTGCAGTCACGAATTAACACCTCGCCTTGACTGTGCAATCACGAGTTAACACCTCGCCAGTACTGTGCAGTCACAAGTTAACACCTCGCCAGGACTGTGCAGTCACAAGTTAACATCCCACTAATACTGTGCAGTCACGAGTTAACACCTCGCCAGGACTGTGCAGTCACGAGTTCACATCCCACTAATACTGTGCAATCACGAGTTAACACCCCACCAGTACTGTGCAATCGCGAGTTAACACCTCACCAGGACTGTGCAATCACGAGTTAACATCCCACTAATACTGTGCAATCACGAGTTAACACCCCACCAGTACTGTGCAGTCACGAGTTAACACCTCGCCAGGACTGTGCAGTCATGAGTTAACACCTCACCAGGACTGTGCAATCACGAGTTAACATCCCATTAATACTGTGCAATCACGAGTTAACACCCCACCAGTACTGTGCAATCGCGAGTTAACACCTCACCAGGACTGTGCAATCACGAGTTAACATCCCACTAATACTGTGCAATCACGAGTTAACACCCCACCAGTACTGTGCAATCGCGAGTTAACACCTCACCAGGACTGTGCAATCACGAGTTAACATCCCACTAATACTGTGCAATCACGAGTTAACACCCCACCAGTACTGTGCAATCGCGAGTTAACACCTCACCAGGACTGTGCAATCACGAGTTAACACCTCGCCAGGACTGTGCAGTCACGAGTTAACACCTCGCCAGGACTGTGCAATCACGAGTTAACACCTCACCAGGACTGTGCAGTCACGAGTTAACACCCCACCAGTACTGTGCAGTCACGAGTTAACACCTCACCAGGACTGTGCAGTCACGAGTTAACATCCCACTAATACTGTGCAATCACGAGTTAACACCTCGCCTTGACTGTGCAATCACAAGTTAACACCTCGCCAGTACTGTGCAGTCACGAGTTAACACCTCGCCAGGACTGTGCAGTCACGAGCTAACACCTCGCCAGGACTGTGCAGTCACGAGTTAACATCCCACTAATACTGTGCAATCACGAGTTAACACCTCGCCAGGACTGTGCAATCACGAGTTAACACCTCACCAGGACTGTGCAGTCACGAGTTAACATCCCACTAATACTGTGCAATCACGAGTTAACACCCCACCAGTACTGTGCAGTCACGAGTTAACACCTCGCCAGGACTGTGCAATCACGAGTTAACACCTCGCCAGGACTGTGCAGTTACGAGTTAACATCCCACTAATACTGTGCAATCACGAGTTAACACCCCACCAGTACTGTGCAATCGCGAGTTAACAACTCACCAGGACTGTGCAATCACGAGTTAACATCCCACTAATACTGTGCAATCACGAGTTAACACCCCACCAGTACTGTGCAGTCACGAGTTAACACCTCGCCAGGACTGTGCAATCACGAGTTAACACCTCGCCAGGACTGTGCAGTCACGAGCTAACACCTCGCCAGGACTGTGCAGTCACGAGTTAACACCTCACCAGTACTGTGCAGTCACGAGTTAACACCTCGCCAGGACTGTGCAATCACGAGTTAACACCTCGCCAGGACTGTGCAATCACGAGTTAACACCACGCCAGGACTGTGCAGTCACGAGTTAACACCTCGCCAGGACTGTGCAATCACGAGTTAACACCTCGCCAGGACTGTGCAGTCACGAGTTAACATCCCACTAATACTGTGCAATCACGAGTTAACACCTCGCCAGGACTGTGCAGTCACGAGTTAACACCCCACCAGTACTGAGCAATCACGTGTTAACACCTCGCCAGGACAGTGCAGTCACGAGTTAACACCTCGCCAGGACTGTGCAATCACGAGTTAACACCCCACCAGTACTGTGCAGTCACGAGTTAACACCCCACCAGTACTGAGCAATCACGAGTTAACACCTCGCCAGGACTGTGCAATCACGAGTTAACACCTTGCCAGGACTGTGCAATCACGAGTTAACATCCCACTAATACTGTGCAATCACGAGTTAACACCTCGCCAGGACTGTGCAGTCACGAGTTAACATCCCACTAATACTGTGCAATCACGAGTTAACACCTCGCCAGGACTGTGCAATCACGAGTTAACACCTCACCAGGACTGTGCAGTCACGAGTTAAAATCCCACTAATACTGTGCAATCACGAGTTAACACCCCACCAGTACTGTGCAGTCACGAGTTAACACCTCGCCAGGACTGTGCAATCACGAGTTAACACCTCGCCAGGACTGTGCAGTTACGAGTTAACATCCCACTAATACTGTGCAATCACGAGTTAACACCCCACCAGTACTGTGCAATCGCGAGTTAACAACTCACCAGGACTGTGCAATCACGAGTTAACATCCCACTAATACTGTGCAATCACGAGTTTACACCCCACCAGTACTGTGCAGTCACGAGTTAACACCTCGCCAGGACTGTGCAATCACGAGTTAACACCTCGCCAGGACTGTGCAGTCACGAGCTAACACCTCGCCAGGACTGTGCAGTCACGAGTTAACACCTCGCCAGTACTGTGCAGTCACGAGTTAACACCTCGCCAGGACTGTGCAATCACGAGTTAACACCTCTCCAGGACTGTGCAATCACGAGTTAACACCTCGCCAGGACTGTGCAGTCACGAGTAAACACCTCGCCAGGACTGTGCAATCACGAGTTAACACCTCGCCAGGACTGTGCAGTCACGAGTTAACATCCCACTAATACTGTGCAATCACGAGTTAACACCTCGCCAGGACTGTGCAGTCACGAGTTAACACCTCGCCAGTACTGTGCAGTCACGAGTTAACACCTCACCAGGACTGTGCAATCACGAGTTAACACCCCACCAGTACTGTGCAGTCACGAGTTAACACCCCACCAGTACTGAGCAATCACGAGTTAACACCTCGCCAGGACTGTGCAATCACGAGTTAACACCTCGCCAGGACTGTGCAATCACGAGTTAACATCCCACTAATACTGTGCAATCACGAGTTAACACCTCGCCAGGACTGTGCAGTCACGAGTTAACATCCCACTAATACTGTGCAGTCACAAGTTAACACCTTGCCTTGACTGTGCAATCACGAGTTAACACCTCGCCAGTACTGTGCAGTCACGACTTAACACCTCGCCTTGACTGTGCAATCACGAGTTAACACCTCGCCAGTACTGTGCAGTCACGAGTTAACACCTCGCCAGGACTGTGCAGTCACGAGTTAACATCCCACTAATACTGTGCAGTCACGAGTTAACACCTCGCCAGGACTGTGCAGTCACGAGTTAACATCCCACTAATACTGTGCAATCACGAGTTAACACCCCACCAGTACTGTGCAATCCCGAGTTAACACCTCACCAGGACTGTGCAATCACGAGTTAACATCCCAATAATACTGTGCAATCACGAGTTAACACCGCACCAGTACTGTGCAATCACGAGTTAACACCTCGCCTTGACTGTGCAATCACGAGTTAACACCTCGCCAGTACTGTGCAGTCACGAGTTAACACCTCGCCAGGACTGTGCAGTCACGAGCTAACACCTCGCCAGGACTGTGCAGTCACGAGTTAACATCCCACTAATACTGTGCAATCACGAGTTAACACCTCGCCAGGACTGTGCAATCACGAGTTAACACCTCACCAGGACTGTGCAGTCACAAGTTAACATCCCACTAATACTGTGCAATCACGAGTTAACACCCCACCAGTACTGTTCAGTCACGAGTTAACACCTCGCCAGGACTGTGCAATCACGAGTTAACACGTCGCCAGGACTGTGCAGTTACGAGTTAACATCCCACTAATACTGTGCAATCACGAGTTAACACCCCACCAGTACTGTGCAATCGCGAGTTAACAACTCACCAGGACTGTGCAATCACGAGTTAACATCCCACTAATACTGTGCAATCACGAGTTAACACCCCACCAGTACTGTGCAGTCACGAGTTAACACCTCGCCAGGACTGTGCAATCACGAGTTAACACCTCGCCAGGACTGTGCAGTCACGAGTTAACACCTCGCCAGTACTGTGCAGTCACGAGTTAACACCTCGCCAGGACTGTGCAATCACGAGTTAACACCTCGCCAGGACTGTGCAATCACGAGTTAACACCTCGCCAGGACTGTGCAGTCACGAGTTAACACCTCGCCAGGACTGTGCAATCACGAGTTAACACCTCGCCAGGACTGTGCAGTCACGAGTTAACATCCCACTAATACTGTGCAATCACGAGTTAACACCTCGCCAGGACTGTGCAGTCTCGAGTTAACACCCCACCAGTACTGAGCAATCACGAGTTAACACCTCGCCAGGACTGTGCAGTCACGAGTTAACACCTCGCCAGGACTGTGCAACCACGAGTTAACACCCCACCAGTACTGTGCAGTCACGAGTTAACACCCCACCAGTACTGAGCAATCACGAGTTAACACCTCGCCAGGACTGTGCAATCACGAGTTAACACCTCGCCAGGACTGTGCAATCACGAGTTAACATCCCACTAATACTGTGCAATCACGAGTTAACACCTCGCCAGGACTGTGCAGTCACGAGTTAACATCCCACTAATACTGTGCAGTCACAAGTTAACACCTCGCCTTGACTGTGCAATCACGAGTTAACACCTCGCCAGTACTGTGCAGTCACGAGTTAACACCTCGCCTTGACTGTGCAATCACGAGTTAACACCTCTCCAGTACTGTGCAGTCACGAGTTAACACCTCGCCAGGACTGTGCAGTCACGAGTTAACATCCCACTAATACTGTGCAGTCACGAGTTAACACCTCGCCAGGACTGTGCAGTCACGAGTTAACATCCCACTAATACTGTGCAATCACGTGTTAACACCCCACCAGTGCTGTGCAATCGCGAGTTAACACCTCACCAGGACTGTGCAATCACGAGTTAACATCCCACTAATACTGTGCAATCACGAGTTAACACCCCACCAGTACTGTGCAGTCACAAGTTAACACCTCGCCAGGACTGTGCAGTCATGAGTTAACACCTCACCAGGACTGTGCAATCACGAGTTAACATCCCACTAATACTGTGCAATCACGAGTTAACACCCCACCAGTTTTGTGCAATCGCGAGTTAACACCTCACCAGGACTGTGCAATCACGAGTTAACATCCCACTAATACTGTGCAATCACGAGTTAACACCCCACCAGTACTGTGCAATCGCGAGTTAAAACCTCACCAGGACTGTGCAATCACGAGTTAACATCCCACTAATACTGTGCAATCACGAGTTAACACCCCACCAGTACTGTGCAATCGCGAGTTAACACCTCACCAGGACTGTGCAATCACGAGTTAACACCCCACCAGTACTGTGCAGTCACGAGTTAACACCTCGCCAGGACTGTGCAGTCACGAGTTAACACCTCGCCAGGACTGTGCAGTCACGAGTTAACACCTCGCCAGGACTGTGCAGTCACGAGTTAACACCACACAAGTCACGAGTTAACACCTCGCCAGGACTGTGCAATCACGAGTTAACACCTCACCAGGACTGTGCAATCACGAGTTAACACCTCGCCAGTACTGTGCAGTCACGAGTTAACACCTCGCCAGGACTGTGCAGTCACGAGTTAACACCCCACAAGTCACGAGTTAACACCTCACCAGGACTGTGCAATCACGAGTTAACACCTCGCCAGTACTGTGCAGTCACGAGTTAACACCTTGTAATGGCTGGATTTTCTGTTTAGATGGGATCAGCCCCCAGGGGCCCCTGTGACCCAGCCAAAACGTACTCACCTTCCGTCCTCAGGACTCCTCTATATCCAGGCACCTGGTACCTACCTGAGGATAGGGAACTCGCAATATACAAGCTCATATTATTAAGAACACCACTAAATCTATAGGGATACTAAGAATACTCACTGATTACTAGGGATATCCATACCCTACACCACACTTATTTACATCAGTTGGTCTCGCGGCCACCCTGACCCAGACCGTTCTACCCTAGGGCAGATCTGCTACACACGTGGGTCTGCAGCCCCAGTGCTCTCCTTTTCCAAATCGTTCGCGATCCTGCGAAGCCTACACACTGGTTCGACCCCCCAGTGCTCTCATTTAGTCTTATGCCACAATCTGGTGGATTTACACGGCGGGGTCCCTCCCGTCGCTCTCATTAACGCCGCATATCAACGACGACCACATTCCTATGAACACCTATACATATATATATATATATATTGGGATATTATCTCAGCTGTCTACTCGGGATGAAACTACAATGATGACTTTGGATATGGTTCCGGATTATATAATGTACTCTCTGCTCTTGGCATCAAAGGTTCACTCACTCCCTATTTATGTGATCACTACTCACCTGATTGGGATTACTCATCCATTCATGCAGCAATTACCTAGGAGCTATGTTTACCTTTAGTGAACAAGAATAGGGATTACACACCAGTTAGTTATAAACTGGGGGGGATATTTATTACAGTAATATAAACATTAATACAAATCTAACAAAGGCTATAGGTAGAACACACCGCTTGAAAGAGAAAAGACTACACATAACAGGAACACTCCGCTAAAAAGGGAAAAGATTAAGTGTAGCTAATGTGATGAAAACAATATCACCTGATTAGTGTGAAGTCTTGTTCTAGCTGTCATCTGGGTTCCTCTCTCGTCTGTGCCTTGGCTCATCTCATGCTCTCTCTCCTCTCCTGCACTCTTGGGTACACCTCTGCGCTGATCGCTCTGTCTCTGGACTCCTCTTCCCCACACGAACTGTCTCTCCACCTTGCGTCTTCACTCTTTATAGTTCCTGCCGCTCTGATCACCGTTCATTCTACTATCTTAGTCGTTCTATCTCTGCGCCAATGTCCAATTCCATCTGCTCCCATAGGTTAATCCACGAGCTCTCCTCTATCTCTTCTAAAAGGCATTACTTCAGACTCCAGCTATTCACACTTCCTCCTGATAAACAACTGCTTCTGACTGCTTCCTTCAGTTCCAGCTCACTATTCAACTCAGCTCTTCTCCAGATTGAACCCTCTCTCTCTCTCTGCCAATTCCACTCCACTGCTCTCCTCTCTGCTGGACTCTCCTCTCTGCTCCCCTCTGCTTGACTGACTGACTCCGCCTCTGCACTTCACAAATATAGAATGCTGTTTCCTCATGGAAAGTTCCAGCCAGCTGCTTTTTCTGACCAATCCCATGCACCAGGCTCCTTGCGCTAGACGCTCCCACAGTGACCAGTCTGCTTGTTTCGTCTAGAGACTGAGCCCGGGAACAATTCCTGATTAGATTCAGCTCTGGCCGGTTCTCTCCGGTCCGCTTAGGGCGGACAACAGTTATAACTATAAACATTGCTTTTGCCCTAGAAAGCCTCTCTGCTTCCATCAAGATGGAGTCTCTCTAGCTTTAGGCCTGAAAGGGGTGAAATGCTCCTTAGCTCTGTCAGAATACCTACATGAACCATACCAATATGTCTAATATGTCAAAGCCAATAGGCAATAGACAGGTTAAAGTCAAGAATAAAGGCATATTAAGCAGCTATCCTCTTCTAGGTCTGGAAAAAGGGCTTAAAAGGGCCAACACAGGCTAAGAAGGCCTATACTAGATGCGAGCAAGAATAATGATCTTTTATCACTGCTAAATAAAGCCAAAAACCCTGCCATAACATTGCACCCTAGATCCTTATCTTGCGAGCATCTTATAAACAACAACAACCATCTAAAGAAACATCAACACAATCTATCCAACATAGGCTAAAAATACCTATCCTAGATGTGAGCAAGATTAAGATCTATATCACTGCTAAATAAAGCCCAAAAAACTCTGCCAACCACCCTTAGATCCTTATCTTGCGAACATCTGACAAACAATAACATCTAGATAAACAAACATCAACACAATCTATCAACAAATCAAAACCTAAAAAACTCCCTAAAAACAATGACAACTCAAGAAAATTCCACCTGAAACTCAATTGTAGGGAATAGAAACCTAAAAACAAATCAAAGCACCCTTGACTTGAATGCTGAAACATATCTGAGATTGGATTTGATAACAACAGAAACTAACCAAAGCATCCTCAAACTAAATGTGCCTCAACTTCTAATGAGAACTGGTGAAATCTAGTGATGTGGGGACTTATGTGTTGAATGAAAACAGCAAGGGGCCTAAATGGGCCTACTTCGGACAACTTAAGGCTAAATGAGGCCTACCTACAGTTGTGAACTTAAAAACTAAATGTGTTTCAACTTCTAATGAGAAAACAAGAAAGGGCCTAAATGAGCCTTACATACTATAGGCAACTTAAGCTAATGATGACTCATGAAGCTATTGGTGTAGGTGCTAATATGTGAGATGAAAATAACAATAGGCCTAAATGAGGCCTACCTGCTGACATTTGTCAATTTAAAGTGAAATCTGAGAAATACAATTGCAAGGTCTGGGCAAACATTAATACATAATCATACTAAAAGACACTCTACCCAGAATAATCAAAATTTTAAGGTAACCACCCATTAATCAATCAAGGTGAAAATGTAAGAACAGTAACAAACCCCATATTTATAAGATAGCTGGTGTAACATCAAGCTTAAAACAACAAAAAACATTTTAAATCACACGGTGGAACACATGTGCGCACAATCATTGAAAAAAGTCCTTCATTTGGAAAAACTATAATAGGTGACATATTTTTTAAAAGTGGGGCCTGATTGTCCAAGGGATTATTTAATGTCCAGATTCTTCAGTGTAGGCCACCACCCTGCATCCTGGGCACTTCCTCCAATGCGGCCATCCATCACCCGGTCTGGTCTGGTCTGGTCTGGTCTGGTTCCATCATCCAAAACAATAAACTAAAATAATAACATGAAAATAAAAAGCTAAAACAAATAAAGGGAGTGGGCAGACGCACGCACGCACCCCAACTGCAGCCATCCTAGAAACAAGAGAAGAAGTATCATTATTCTTGTAAAATAAAATTTTCCATTTAAAAAGCACCCCGGGTGCCTTTCATTATTGAAAAGGAAATATCCTAATTAATTAAAACATTCAAAATTTAACTTTTAGCAACATTGAGTGGGGCCTAACATACCCTAATCCTAACTAAGCCAGTCTCACCCTTCTGGGCAAGAGCCATGCTACAGTGTGGAAAAAAAAATTGAAATACTGCCAAATGGTGACAGCATCAGCAGGGCACTGCAAGCCTCCCATTTTCCCTGGTCAGAGTCTGAAGAGCCAGGCCACCCCGCCCTTAAATAAACAAGCCGTGCGCGGAAGAAAATTGAACTGTAGCCAATCATAACACACTGGGACGTGATCGAAACTTGCAGAATGAAAAAAAAAGCATTCGTCTGCGCAGACCAGCTGGTCTGCCAAGGTCAAAAAACAAATTTCTCCTGCCTTATTTTGTAACTAACAGAAGCTCGAGTTTAACAAAAACAATTCTGTTACAGTGCATTGCCAATTAAAAAAGGTCCATTTTTTTTTTTTTTTAAAAAAAAGACGTTTGTCCAACTAACTCAACTAAAGGCAAGACATTTCACTTATTTAGGGTCCATTTGTCAAAGAGAAATAATTTGTAAAACAGCATAAAAATGCAAATACATTTCAACATTGTATTTAAGTTCACATTTATAAAAACATACATTTTCATTTGAACATTTTCATTTCAAAGGCAAATAGTTGCCAGTCACTAATTAAAAGCACATGTTACCATGCACAGTCGGGCAAGATTTATTATTTTTAAAGCAGCACATTCCTGTCTAGATGGAAACCCCTCACAGAAATAATTAATGAAAACAGCTCGTAGCGTGCACTCTAACGGGCTATCTTTTTTTAACATTTCACTCAGTTTAAAAGAACACAGCTTTCTCCATAACGTTGATTTATAACCACATCAATTCCAAGGTGAACCCACACAAATACGTAGACGCATTTCAAAAGGAATGTGAAATGAACAGAACTCTTCTCAAAACACAAGATGTTACCTTTCCGTCAAGAAACTGACAAAGCACGTAGGCTGACCAAGGAACCAAAAAAAAAGTCAAAATCAAACCATCAAAAATCCTTAAAATAATTCACTGACTTTTATAGTCAGGTCAGATAACCATGCATGTTGACAGCATGTAAAAAATAAAGGCTGCCATCTCAACTCAAGATATTAACCCTTTGGCAGCTCAAACAGAATCATTTCCCAACGTCCATTTTTACATGGGAAAATCATCAGCACATTTCTTCACGTTTACAAATGACACACACATATTTTCAAAAACGTTATCCCCAAGCACCCGAGAAAGATCCAGCTCTCTCCTGCCAAACGTAATGATAACATGCCCTGTCCAAGCCATGACTACATGGCGCTATTCACAAGCCATATTTACAAGACAAGCCTTTCACAAACAACATTTCCAAGGCGCAATGCACAAGGAACACAACAGATCAACATGAGAACATGCACCTCACAAGTCACAAAAATATGGCGCTATTCACAAGGAGCTATATTCACATAACTCCACAGATCATAGAACAATGAACACATTTCACATTGCACAGCATAAGCAGATGCAGCAAGCAATTGAATGGGCAATTTAAAAGCATTTTTTACACACATTTATACAATTGGACCATCACATAGATGTAACTGGCTTTCTCATGTAATGCCATCCTTCAACTCTGACAGTTTAAACACCAAGATGAAAACCATTCCTTCCACCCTGAATAAACCAAATGCCATGATGAAATGCAATCTCCTCACGCTGCAACTGTTCAAGCCAATAGATCTAACAGGCTACATAAACTGCAACATTAAGCCAGATGGAACTAGCGTTCAGGGCACTCCCTCAGAACACATGGGAAACTCTCCAAGCACATGGCCAGGCACACAGAGTTCGTAAACTGTCCGACTACGCCAAAATGTAATGTTTGGCGCTTACTCACAACACATGGGGCCACACAGAGTTCGTAAGATGCCGACTACGCCAAAATGTAATGGCTGGATTTTCTGTTTAGATGGGATCAGCCCCCAGGGGCCCCTGTGACCCAGCCAAAACGTACTCACCTTCCGTCCTCAGGACTCCTCTATATCCAGGCACCTGGTACCTACCTGAGGATAGGGAACTCGCAATATACAAGCTCATATTATTAAGAACACCACTAAATCTATAGGGATACTAAGAATACTCACTGATTACTAGGGATATCCATACCCTACACCACACTTATTTACATCAGTTGGTCTCGCGGCCACCCTGACCCAGACCGTTCTACCCTAGGGCAGATCTGCTACACACGTGGGTCTGCAGCCCCAGTGCTCTCCTTTTCCAAATCGTTCGCGATCCTGCGAAGCCTACACACTGGTTCGACCCCCCAGTGCTCTCATTTAGTCTTATGCCACAATCTGGTGGATTTACACGGCGGGGTCCCTCCCGTCGCTCTCATTAACGCCGCATATCAACGACGACCACATTCCTATGAACACCTATACATATATATATATATATATTGGGATATTATCTCAGCTGTCTACTCGGGATGAAACTACAATGATGACTTTGGATATGGTTCCGGATTATATAATGTACTCTCTGCTCTTGGCATCAAAGGTTCACTCACTCCCTATTTATGTGATCACTACTCACCTGATTGGGATTACTCATCCATTCATGCAGCAATTACCTAGGAGCTATGTTTACCTTTAGTGAACAAGAATAGGGATTACACACCAGTTAGTTATAAACTGGGGGGGATATTTATTACAGTAATATAAACATTAATACAAATCTAACAAAGGCTATAGGTAGAACACACCGCTTGAAAGAGAAAAGACTACACATAACAGGAACACTCCGCTAAAAAGGGAAAAGATTAAGTGTAGCTAATGTGATGAAAACAATATCACCTGATTAGTGTGAAGTCTTGTTCTAGCTGTCATCTGGGTTCCTCTCTCGTCTGTGCCTTGGCTCATCTCATGCTCTCTCTCCTCTCCTGCACTCTTGGGTACACCTCTGCGCTGATCGCTCTGTCTCTGGACTCCTCTTCCCCACACGAACTGTCTCTCCACCTTGCGTCTTCACTCTTTATAGTTCCTGCCGCTCTGATCACCGTTCATTCTACTATCTTAGTCGTTCTATCTCTGCGCCAATGTCCAATTCCATCTGCTCCCATAGGTTAATCCACGAGCTCTCCTCTATCTCTTCTAAAAGGCATTACTTCAGACTCCAGCTATTCACACTTCCTCCTGATAAACAACTGCTTCTGACTGCTTCCTTCAGTTCCAGCTCACTATTCAACTCAGCTCTTCTCCAGATTGAACCCTCTCTCTCTCTCTGCCAATTCCACTCCACTGCTCTCCTCTCTGCTGGACTCTCCTCTCTGCTCCCCTCTGCTTGACTGACTGACTCCGCCTCTGCACTTCACAAATATAGAATGCTGTTTCCTCATGGAAAGTTCCAGCCAGCTGCTTTTTCTGACCAATCCCATGCACCAGGCTCCTTGCGCTAGACGCTCCCACAGTGACCAGTCTGCTTGTTTCGTCTAGAGACTGAGCCCGGGAACAATTCCTGATTAGATTCAGCTCTGGCCGGTTCTCTCCGGTCCGCTTAGGGCGGACAACAGTTATAACTATAAACATTGCTTTTGCCCTAGAAAGCCTCTCTGCTTCCATCAAGATGGAGTCTCTCTAGCTTTAGGCCTGAAAGGGGTGAAATGCTCCTTAGCTCTGTCAGAATACCTACATGAACCATACCAATATGTCTAATATGTCAAAGCCAATAGGCAATAGACAGGTTAAAGTCAAGAATAAAGGCATATTAAGCAGCTATCCTCTTCTAGGTCTGGAAAAAGGGCTTAAAAGGGCCAACACAGGCTAAGAAGGCCTATACTAGATGCGAGCAAGAATAATGATCTTTTATCACTGCTAAATAAAGCCAAAAACCCTGCCATAACACACCTCGCCAGGACTGTGCAGTCACGAGTTAACACCCCACAAGTCACGAGTTAACACCTCGCCAGTACTGTGCAGTCACGAGTTAACACCCCACAAGTCACGAGTTAACACCTCACCAGGACTGTGCAATCACGAGTTAACACCTCGCCAGTACTGTGCAGTCACGAGTTAACACCTCGCCAGGACTGTGCAGTCACGAGTTAACACCCCACAAGTCACGAGTTAACACCTCGCCAGTACTGTGCAGTCACGAGTTAACACCTCGCCAGTACTGTGCAGTCACGAGTTAACACCTCGCCAGTACTGTGCAGTCACGAGTTAACACCTCGCCAGGACTGTGCAGTCACGAGTTAACACCCCACAAGTCACGAGTTAACACCTCGCCAGTACTGTGCAGTCACGAGTTAACACCCCACAAGTCACGAGTTAACACCTCACCAGGACTGTGCAATCACGAGTTAACACCTCGCCAGTACTGTGCAGTCACGAGTTAACACCTCGCCAGGACTGTGCAGTCACGAGTTAACACCTCGCCAGTACTGTGCAGTCACGAGTTAACACCTCGCCAGGACTGTGCAATCACGAGTTAACACCTCGCCAGGACTGTGCAGTCACGAGTTAACACCTCGCCAGTACTGTGCAGTCACGAGTTAACACCCCACCAGGACCGTGCAGTCACGAGTTAACACCTCGCCAGTACTGTGCAGTCAAGTCAAGTCAAGTCAAGTCAAAACATTTATATAGCGCACTACATACCCAGAGGGTTTCAAGGCGCTTAGGAAGGGGAGGTGGGTTATTTGTCAAATATCCACGTTTTAAGCTGCTTTCTGAACGCTAGGTGATTCTGGGTGAGGCGAAGGTGAGCGGGGAGTGAGTTCCATGTTTTGGCAGCCAGGTATGAGAAGGATCTGCCTCCCATGGTGGTCTTGTTGATGCGAGGTACAGTGGCGAAGGCTAGGCTGGTAGAGCGAAGTTGGCGGGAGGGGGTGTAGAAGGACAGTCGAGAGTTGAGGCAGTCTGGTCCGATGTCGTAGAGTGATTTGTGTGCGTGGGTGAGCAGTCGGAAAGTGATCCTCTTATTGACGGGGAGCCAGTGGAGGTCTTTAAGGTGACCAGAGATGTGTTCGTTGCGTGGGATGTCTAATATGAGCCTGGCTGAGGCGTTTTGGATTCGTTGTAGTTTCTTCTGGAGTTTAGCGGTGGTACCTGCGTAGAGGGTGTTTCCGTAGTCCAGTCGGCTCGTGACTAGAGCGTGGGTGACTGTTTTCCTTGTTTCGGAGGGGATCCAGCGAAATGTTTTTCTGAGCATGCGAAGAATGTTAAAGCAGGAAGAGGATACGGCGCTGACTTGTCTGTTCATTGAGAGTGAAGAATCCAGGATGACGCCAAGGTTCCGTGCGTGGTCTGTCGGGATGGGTGCGTTTCCAAGGGCTTCCGGCCACCAGGAGTCGTCCCATGCAGAGGGGGATTTACCTAGGATGAGGACTTCTGTTTTGTCTGAGTTCAGTTTCAGACGGCTTTGTTTCATCCATTCGGCGACTTCTTTCATTCCTTCATGTAGGTTAGTTTTAGCGGTGCTGGGGTCATTGGTGAGAGATAGGATCAGTTGAGTGTCATCCGCGTAGGAGATGATGTTGAGGTTGTGTTGGCGGGCGATGGTCGCGAGGGGGCTCATGTATACGTTGAAGAGGGTGGGACTGAGTGAGGATCCTTGTGGTACGCCGCAGATGATTTCAGAGGCCTCGGACTTGAATGGTGGGAGGCGGACTCTCTGGGTTCTTCCGGTGAGGAACGAGGTGATCCATTCCAGTGCCTTTCCTTGGATTCCGATGTTACTGAGGCGTTGTAAAAGGGTGCTGTGGCAGACTGTATCGAAGGCTGCAGAGAGGTCGAGGAGGATGAGGGCGACTGTGTCTCCATTGTCCAGTAAAGTTCGAATGTCATCTGTTGCTGCGATGAGGGCGGTCTCAGAGGGGGCACTAGAGGCAGGCACCTTCCAAGCCCCCTCATGCCGCAGCAGCGGGTCGGGCTGGGGCCAGGCCCCCCTCGCCGTTGAGCCCTCTTCATTCTCCTCAAAGTTCACTGGACAGATTCTGCCGCTGGTGATGTTGGGCTGGAGTTGGTGCACCGAGAAAATCTACAACTGGACTTGAGAGCTGAAATTCGGCCAGACGGGTTCAAGGAAGGGAACAAGTGACTTTGTCGTAACCTGGCTGGGTCGCTGCTCGGAGACCCCTTTCGCAGACCCCCTGGCCTCTTCTGGTAACACCGGCTCCAGGGCAGTCATCACGAGCCCTGGGACCCCCGTGCCACCTAAGGCAGGGGGCGGGCGCATGGATGGACAGATGACCGGATGGAAGGATAGATGGACGGGTCGCTGCTCAGAGGCCCCCGCATGGGCCTGGGTGCTGGGCCTGGCGCGGCCCCTTCTACAGACCCCCCGCTCCCCCACCCTCCCCTGGCCTCTGCTGATACCACCTACTCTAGGGCAGTAAGCCGAGCCCTGACCTAGGGCCCCCATGGCACATAAGGTGGATGGATGGATAGATGGGTGGATGAATGGATGAGAATGCGAGGAAGGGATTGAGGGAGGGAGAGAAGGAGGGATGGATGGATGGATGGATGGATGGACAGAAGCAGGGTGGATGGATGGGGGAGCTAGAGGGATGGAGGGAGGGAGGGAGGGAGGAAGGGACAGAGGGAGAGAGGGCTTCATGGAAAGACGAATGGATGGATGATTGGACAGAGAGAGGGATGGATGGAGAGATGCATGGATGGCTGGAAGGATGGACATAAAGAAGGATGGATTGATGGATGGATGGACGAGAGAGAGACAGGGATGAAGGAATGGATTGCTGGGTAGGGGGAGAAAGATGAATGGATGGATAATTCCTAGGTGATGGAGAGATGAATGGATGGATGGTTGGATGGATGGATGGATGGACAGAAAGAGGGATGGATGGAGAGATGCATGGATGGGTGGATGGATGGATGGATGGACAGAAAGAGGGATGGATGGAGAGATGCATGGATGGGTGGATGTATGGATGGATGGAAAGACAGAGAGAGGGATGGATGGAAAGACGAATGGATGGATGGATGGATGGATGGATGGATGGATGGATGGATGGATGGATGGATGGATAGATAGAGAGAGGGATGGATGGAGAGATGCATGGATGGATGGACAGAGAGAGAGATGGACAGAAATAAGGATGGATTGACGGATGGAAGAATGGATGGAGGGGGGAGGGAAGAATAATCTTTCTTTTCCTCTTCTCTCTCTCGTTCTCTTTTCCCCATCTCCACTCTCACTCACCTCTTTCCTCCTTTCCTTGAGCCCCGCTCGCCCTCCTTCCCCTTCCCTTCCACCTCTTTCCTCCTTTCCTCTCACTCATTGCCTTCTTTCCTCGCCCCCCCCCCCCCCCGCCCCCCTCCCTCTCTTCCTTTCCTCTTCAAGCCCGAGTGAGCTCCTGTCATCCCCGCAGGTGTGAGGGGGGGTCACCTTGAGGCGCGCGCTCTGCGCGATCCAGGCGCCCCCCCCCCCCTCCCCCCGCTCGCAGTGGAGGCGATAAACAACGAGGGGGGGTGGGGGGGCAGATGAAAGGCGCGGAGAGCGGGGGGGGGTAGATGAAAGGCGCGGGGGGGGGGGGCAGATGAAAGGCGCGGAGAGCCGGTGGGGGGGAGGGAGGGGAAGGGGGGGGGGGGAGACCGACGGATATTGGGGGGCTACGGTTACTGTGTCAATATTATTATGTATTCTATTACAAATCCCTTGTGTGCGTGCCTTTGTTATTATTTATCATCATGGTGACGTTGGTGGCGTTATTAATCCTGTGTTTATATAATCTTCATGTGTTATCATAAAGAGGGCCGTTGGGGGCCGGGGGTGGGGGGCAGGATAGAGAGAAAAAAGAAAGAAGAGAGTTCACCCGCGCCCCGGTGGGAAGAGAGACAGAAGAGGGGATGAGACGGGGGAGGAGGGGTGGGAGAAAGAAAGGAGCGGGCACCTCACGGGGGAAATAGAGAGCATATCAGACCGGAGAGACAGCGCCAGCCGCTGCATAGCAAGCGGAGGTAGCTCAGCGGGTTAACCCTATCGTACTTCCAGGATCGATAAAAGAGCACCCTCGAGTGGAGGTGGGCGAGCCACTGAGAGCTCGAGGCTTTTGCCTGCCCCCCTCCCCCCTCACTCACACACCATTGAATTATCAACAAGCTCAACAAACAGGCCAGTCATCTGCAGACTTGGACACCTTCTCAGGCTGTAGGTAGGGCCATTGAAATCATGCGGCAGGGAAGGTCAAAATTATGCGGCACGCTGAGTAAATTATTCAGCAAGAAAAGCCAAATTGTGAGGCATAATGCGGCACATTTGGTGAAAGTAATACTTCACTATTTTATGCTGGTTTGCACTTGTTAACACAGTCAGGGCTTTGGTTGCTCGTTATTAGTGCCAGCTAAACACCAACATATAGAAATCAGGAACAGAAAGGTAAATTGATACTTGTATAGCGCACTACTCACCCGCAAGGGTCTCAAGGCGCTTGTACGAATACCGCTGTGGTACCCGTCCTGGCTTTCCCTGTGAGGCGTCCACTCCTGGGCGCCCCCAAGGTGGAGGCCAGGCATCCTTAGCGTTGTGGGGGCCGTTGTGGAGATTAAGCAAGCTATTGCCCAGAGTTGCAGAGTGGGACTCCATGATTGGAATAGGCACCGAGGCGAGAATTATCAGGTCCGGGGAAATTGAGCCAAAGACCCGCCGAGGCGGGCACTGAACCCTGGTCCAGGCCAGACCTCTGCAGCAGGGTCTGCCGCTCCAACCACTTGAGCCACACTTCTCCACAAAGGTGACCAGCATCCTTTGTAAAGGAGACACAAGGAGATGATAGACGGAGCGCTGAAACTTTTCTGACACTCACCCCCAGTCACAGATCTGGGTTGAATCCATCATCATTCTTTAGCTCACTTCGCCACCTCAGTTCGGACCCAGCCACATGAAAACCAGTCTGACCCTGTACCTCATGGGAACAGTCCAGCCCGAACTGCCAAGCCATGTCTTTCCTGGACCGGAATCAAGCATCCTAGGACCGGTTTCGTGCTCACAGCCCTCATCAGCCAGGCTAGCTTAAATCCAGTGGCAACGTGAGCAAGGAACCCACTGGCGGCGTGCGGAATTATCAGCTCAGTTTACCATAATCACCTGGGCCCATAAACATTCACATATTGAACCGGTAATCCA
This sequence comes from Lissotriton vulgaris, assembly GCF_964263255.1. Classification (NCBI taxonomy): domain Eukaryota; kingdom Metazoa; phylum Chordata; class Amphibia; order Caudata; family Salamandridae; genus Lissotriton; species Lissotriton vulgaris. The sequence continues at coordinate 301,408,122 of NC_141686.1, read as the reverse complement.
GCCTTTCTTTACCTTAAGTTTCCTGCCTATCAGAATCTTATTCACCTTTTAGGACTTATACCTGTACACCATGACTTACCAATCCTTGTCACTTGTGCTTTAAGTCCTAAACTGAGGATCAAAAAGGAGTTAGAATAATAGGTAGGTTTTAACATTTACCTTCATAAAATAACCACAGACTCGGGTAAGTTTAAACATTTTATCTATGCAATATTCAATGAGTCAACAGCCACATCAGGGACACCAAAGATTTTTTCGAGTAAGAAAATAATTATTAAAGCAATAATTCTGCAAGATTTTAAAGGCACATTTTTAGACATTGGTACCTGGGATGAGTGAGAAAGGGAAACGGTACAAGGACATCCCACACAGATTTATATTTACCTAGAATGTTGCGAGGACCAACCCTGGCCACGGGCTGGGACAAGAGAAGGGCTCCCGACTAATCAGGTGCCAACAGGACAGGACAGGTACAAAACAGGACAGGTATCCTCCACTAAGTGCAACACCAGCCTCGCACCCCTCTCTGCGGCTACTCGGATCCCGACTGGGTAATCAATACTTCTCCCTCAGCAAAACCCCCGATTCTTCTGACAGAGTGCTCGACCAGCCCTCTGCTCTTGATTCTCCTTCAGCATGCGTTGGGTCAGTGACATGTCTGTGACAAGTCAGACAATCTACCTAACTAAGCCTACCTTAGTTATACCATTTTTCACCCCCAAAGGTTGCAAAATGTGAATTCCCTTCAATTTGATTGGCCAGAAAGACGAGATGTCATCACACCATGCCAGTATGAGCTAATTTTCATTGACTTAAATTGATCAAATTCCCGCCCATAATTTACTTTCCCATGATTTTTTATTCCACCTAAATGCAGACAATATTTCTTCCTTCAGTGGGTCAGACGGTCAGGTTCCCAGGCACATCTTGGGTAAGACGGGTTTTGGCAGCCATTCAATAACACGACTTCAAGGATCTTTGTACTTGACTGCGCATGATCGAAGTTTTCAAAATGGAGTACGCAACACCCTTCAGGCCCAAATACGAGCTGATAATAAAGTCAAAGAGAGACTCATTAGAATACAAAAATAAATGAATGCTCTGTATACCACTTATTTGTACTCTAACCCCATTACTTTATTTTAACTATAGCATTAATAGTTAAGCAGAGGTTTAGTTCAAGCACAGCGTAAGCATTAGCTTGTGAAGTTTGAAGCGGCCATCTTTGGCACTAGTGCGCAGATGCAACAAAATTCCCACCAAAAGCGAAAGACGTCATACTTTCGTAGATGCAGTGGACGCATGTGCAGAAGGGTTCCCGCATTTTCGGCAGCCATATTAAGACACTCGGGTTACTGTTAGTAAAAGCACATTGACAATCTTCCCCTTGACACTAAAAATGTTGTGTAATGCAGTTTATTATTTCACAAAACATGTTTGTGAGACCTGGGGTCACCGCTCTCAAGGGGGTAGCATGGCGGGAGCAACAAGGCAGCCAGGGGCTTGTGTGTAAAGCAGCTACTTAACGCACACATCCAATGTAAGACACAGTGGTGCAATAATGGAGACCACACCAGTAGTTGTATTTGAAAGAATCAAGATCTTTTATATAGGCTTTCAAATAGAGCGATGCAGTATTAATTCATCAACATTTCAGGTAAGCATTTCATTCAGACATTTCATGGATCATATTCAGGATGCATTTCTGATGAATAGGTGAGCATTTCATTAAAATAATAACCAGCTCATTTAGCAGTGAAACGCTAACTAACCCCGCCTGCCACATCAGACTCTTTGACAGGCAAAGGGGTACTTGTATTAACCTGGAGGATCCTACAAGAAGCGACTATAGCAATGCGTTGAAGCAACAGCTCAAACCTCTCATGGACGCTTTTCCTAGAAGGTAATAAAACATTACGGCAAGTACTTATTATTCTAACAACGAACTCCAAAGAACACAGCCTTTAATCATTTGTGACAAGCCTTTCTTCTTGTGAATGTGGGTCGGCTTGCGACCTAAGACAGATCCTCAGAATACTAGGGAAGCCCACCTCTGCAAGAAAATTCAGTACAGTAGAGTGAAACTCCCTCTCATTTCAGGCTTGTAAATATGGTGCACTATGAACATTTCAGCTTGTAAATATGGTACACTAGGAACATTTCAGGCTTGTAAATATGGTGCACTATGAACATTTCAGCTTGTAAATATGGTACACTAGGAACATTTCAGGCTTGTAAATATGGTGTACTATGAACATTTCAGCTTGTAAATATGGTACACTAGGAACATTTCAGGCTTGTAAATATGGTAGAGGGGAACATGTTTAACCCTCTAACCTCCAAACTCTGGAGGCACATTCAGAAAGGGGCCAACGGGGCCCAGTATCAGTCCACCCCGGGGGAGGGGCGACCTTGGGCCACACTCGGCCTACCGCCCTCCTCCCTGGGGGTTACCTGGTACCTTCAGCGTTCTGGGGCAATCACGTCGGCTGGAGTCGGAGGGAGAAGCTTCCGCCGGCTAGGGGGACCTCTTGCCGCCCGGCGCAGTGCTCAGGGGATGCAGTCACCGGCGCTGGGGCAAGGCGGATGCGTGATGCAGGCAAACTGGAGGGGGGCTCTCAGGCTCCTCGGCCCCCCTCCGCGATGATCCTGGGCTTCCCCGCGTATAAGCAGAGGCACGGGGACAGCAGCCGATTGCTGCGCGGCTCAGGCGGGGGCGCGGCCGATGACGCGGCACGCGTTCCCCGTCACGTGATGAGGGGATCCTGGCTTTGGGCCTAGCGCGGCCCAATGAACTCGGTGTAGTGGTGAGTTGGCCTGGCAATCAGCGCCTCAGGCCGCAGCGCGACGACAGCGGGCAGCTCCTCACAGGGTCAACTACTTCACAGTGCTCCACAGAGTCAGGTACTTCACAGCGCTTGGCAGAGTCAATTACTTCACAGCGCTTGGCAGAGTCAATTACTTCACAGCGCTTGACAGGAGCAATTACTTCATAGTGCTTGGCAAGGGTAATTACTTCATAGCGCTTCGCAGAGTCAAGTACTTCACAGCGCTTGGCAGAGTCAATTACTTCACAGCGCTTGACAAGGGCAATTACTTCATAGCGCTTGGCAAGGGCAATTACTTCATAGCGCTTCGCAGAGTCAAGTACTTCACAGCGCTTGGCAGAGTCAATTACTTTACAGCGCTTGACAAGGGCAATTACTTCATAGCGCTTCGCAGAGTCAAGTACTTCACAGCGCTTGGCAGAGTCAATTACTTCACAGCTCTTGACAGGGGCATACAGGTCAGCCCAATTGTAGGCAGGGGATGCGCAGGGCAGCACAGTCCAGTACCTGATCCCAGAAAGCAGTCTTCTTTGCGCTTGGTTGGCTCTGCGCCCTTGGTTGCTTGTTTCTTGAAGTTACAGAGGGGGAGGTGATGACCAGATCAGGGGGATAGCTTAGGACACCTCACCCAGCTTAAGAGGCAGCACCTAAATCCTGTCACTCCCAGTAGCATAGGTTCCTCACTAGGCCCTCCCGCCTAAAACTCCTGTGTGGGTTCCCCAGGTCAGTGATGCCCCAACTGACTAGAAGGTTTCCCTCCTTTTCCTTATATAGTGTCAGTTGGCAGTTGGCAGTGGCAGTTGGTGCCTCCCCTATTCTGGAAGGTTCCAGGAGCTTCCCTCATTCTAGCTATGGGCAGGCTAGTATGGCAACATTGTTTAAGGGTTCCAGCCAGCTCCTGGCTACTAGAGTGCGCCTATACAGACCACGCTGCAGTAGCAGGGGTCAGTGGCAGCCATGTTGGGGGAAGATAGCACCTGCACCCTGGCATTGATTAGCAATGGGAGGGTGCCCAGAGTCCTAAAGCCAACAAAAAGTAGGTGTGAAAAATGAGGCAAGGGCAAAAAGTCACAGGAAAGACCACCCTAGAGCTGACAGGTCTAACAATGTTGGTTAAATCGTTACATGGTTTTTTGAGAGGATTGAATCCGAGCAAGTTTCTGTAAGTATGAAACCTTGCTCCATCACCATGTCTGGGCATACCCAGGCCAACTTAGGGTGAACAAAGCAAACACAAGAAGATGATGGATGGAGCGCTGAAACTTCCCAGACACTTACCCCTAGTCACAGATCTGGGTTGAATCCATCATCATTCTTTAGCTCACTTCGCTACCTCAGTTCGGAACACAGCTATATGCAAATCAGTCTTGACCCTGTGCCTCATGGGAATAGCCAAGACGCAACCAGAAAGAACCATCTTAGACAGGCTATTCCCAGACGTGGGTCCCTTGCTCACTATGCCACTGGCTTAAAGCTAGCCTGGCTGATAACGGCTGCTAGCCCAAAACCGCTCCCAGGATGCTTGTTTCCGGTCCAGGAAAGACATGGCTTGGCAGTTCAGGCTAGACTGTTCCCAGAGTCACAGGTTCAAGATTGATTTGCATATAGCTGTGGCTGAACTGGGGTGGCGAAGTGAGCTACAGGAAGATGATGGATTAAACCCAGATCTGTGGCTGGGGGTGAGTGTCTGTAAAGTTTCAGCACTCCATCCATCATCTCCTTGTGTTTGCTTTGTTTGCCCTAAGATGGCAGGGTATGCCCAGACGTGGGTCCCTTGCTCACTTTGCCACTGGATGAATATATCTGGTTACATCGCATGCGTTTACAACGCATGCGATTACAACGCGGTTGTTACAATGACCGCGTTGTTACATCGCAGTACCATTACAAAGCAAGTTGTTGCGACGACGTGCTCTAGGGGACGCGCTGGACTTAGGAATAGTATAATTTACTATTCCAACTCCAGTGTGTGGAACAGTAGGGTAGGTGTTGGAATAGTAAATTATACTATTCCTTAGTTTAGAGCGCCCCCTGGAGCAAGTTGTTGTAACTACTTGCTTTTTAATGGTACTGGGATGTAACAACGTGGTCATTGTAATCACCGAGTTGTAATCGCATGCGTTGTAACGCATGCGTTGCAACACATGCAATGTGATGGGTGCTTCCCCCACTGAATTCAAGCTAGCCTGGCTGATGGGGGGTGTTAGCCCGAAACCGGTCCCTGGATGCTTGTTTCCGGTCCAGGGAATGCATGGCTTGGCAGTTCGGGCTGGACTGTTCCCATAAGGCACAGGGTCAAGACTGATTTGCATATTGCTGTGTCTGAACTGGGGTGGCGAAGTGAGCTAAAGAACGATGATTAATTAAACCCAGACCTGTGACTGGGGGTGAGTGTCTGAAAAGTTTCAGCGCTCCGTCCATCCTCTCCTTTTGTTTGCATCCTTTGTAAAGTGCCATCCACAGCGCAGCAACACATGTCGCAGCGTTTTAGTAACTTTTGAACCCTTTGAGCTAGAAACAATTTTATTGTTCTAATATTCAGATTATGCTGCAGATGATGGTTTATGCAGCAAATTTACAACTATGCAAAATACGCTGCAGCCACACAATCACATAATTTCAGTGCCCCTTGATTTACGAAATACTGCCCTGCATCCCAGACCCATCGTCTCATGTTGGTGTGAATCTACAGAGGCTCTCCAGCCGAGCACCATGTGTGATCTGATGCAGACCTACATTTTCTCTGCTTTCGAAGGAGATCTCTTACCAGAAACGCTCAAGTGCCTTTTTAAGAGCCTCATTTTCAGAGCTGGGATTCAGATCACTTCTTCAGGCTCCATTTTCTGGTTAGTGTTCAAACCCTCCTGCTTTCATACACCCTTGAAACTCCTTTGCAGCCTGCTGGGCTCAAAAACTTCTTTTTCGTTTCTCTCTCAGTCCAGATCTAAAATATCCAAAGGTTTGTGAAGCTGGTCTGACTCCTAAGATGTCCCTGAGTACACTCTAATAATCCTCTACCGGCTGATTTTAAGTGCAGTAAGAAAGGGCATTATCTAATGTTTCAATACATGCTGGTGTATAAGCCACATGTAATAACTGCGGGGCATATTAGCAAAAACCTCGTTAAAATTATCGCCGTTTTAGGGGCAGGAAACTGCCGCTAAAACAGCGATAATGGGCTTGCTAATATGGGTTATAGAATTCCAATAGAAGCCCAGGTTAGATGTGCAGGACATCTAACCTGGGCTTCTATTGGAATTCTATACCGCATATTAGCAAGCCCATTATTAGGGGTGGGCGGACATTTCCTGGGGAACCTGGAAGAAAACATAGAAAAGATAAAAATAAAGGAAATACCAAAGGAAATGATAATAGAAGGGGTACAAAGATTTGGAAGAGAGGACAGAAAGACTGGAAGAAGAGCATGGAGGAGAGAGGGCTGAAAGAAGAAATAAAGACTTTAATATAGAAAAAGGGAATTAGTAGGTTTGTGTAGAGGACGCTCTTCAGGACACGCGCCTGGAAGCCTGCAGAAGAGCTGAAAGACACACTTGGGGCAGCTCAAGGCACATGACTGACAGACACCGACTTCTGCCTGTGGGGTTGGAGCTGAGATGCCAAAGAGGGAGACATCCAGAGGGAAACCAGAGGAGTGAGGAGGAGGATCGACCTAGAGGAGAAAGAGTTGAATCCGAATGAGACGAAAGGGAAGCGTGAAGGTGAGGACCAGTGGAATCCACAGCTCCACCAGGAGATGCCACCAGACCCCTTGAGTCAGTCAGATGCACTGGAAAGAAAGTTACACGGGGGAGAAAGGAAGAGGGGGGAAGGCCAGGATCACAATACCTTTATACAGACACATTCTATGGCTCAGAAGGTATTTATTTTTCATTGATATTTTTTGATAATCAAAATAGAAACTTCAAATGATACGTTTTTTTCCCATTGCTTTACATAGACAATATCCTAAGCATCTATTTTGCACATTACAAAAGATAAAATTCAGGTAAAAACGTTGAGAAGGGGCTTTCCTGAAGAAGGCTTCTTCACGCCGAAACGTGCTTTAGGAAATAAATGAATACAAGTCACTGTTATTGAATATATAATTTCAAGATTGGATGAAGTATAATAATAATGAAGCACATAATGCTAAATTGTGTCACCTAGTATAAATAATAAATTGTGATAAAAAAGTGTAATTTTAAAGATAGAAGACCAAGTTGAATATATATCCTGAGACATGTCAAATGATTTTATTAGAATGACTAGGGTTATATATGTAGTCGTAATGTATGATTGATGGGATGCATGATAAGAAGAATGCTGCCCTAACTGTGTGAATGTTTGCATGTGTACTGTGCGCTATAGAGGCTTAGGATATTGTCTGTGTATAGGAAAGGGAAATACACGTCTCATTTGAAGTTTCTATTCTGATTGTCAATTTATTTATTATTTATATTCTTATATAGCGCCTGATTCGACCCCCGAAGGGGTATCTCCGCGCTTGTGCCTCTAGAAGAATATAACTTATGCTGATCCATGGTCAGAGGAATTATTAGACTCCTGATTTAAGTTAGTTAAATATTTGTGAATAGATGGGTTTTAAGAGACTTTCGGAAGGTTAAATGGTTGGTGATTTGTCTCAGCATATGAGGCAGTGAGTTCCAAAGGACAGGTCCCGTGTGGGCGAGGGCACGGCCTCCCTGTCTAGATCTTTTAATTCTGGGTACCTGTATTAACTGCAAGTTGCTGGAGCGTAAGGAGCGTCCAGGAACATAGGGTAAGAATTTTTTTTTCAGATACTTGGGGCCAGTACCTGACAGACATTTGTGAATTGTACATAGGATTTTAAACCTAATGCGTTGCCGCACTGGGAGCCAGTGGAGTCTAGTCAACAGAGGGCGGGAGGGAGTCCTAGGTGGAGCATTAAGGACAAGCCTCGCCGCAGTGTTTTGGACTATCTGCAATTTGTTAAGATGTTCTTCATTAGCTGACAAGAGAAGACCATTGCAATAGTCCAATCTGCTGATGACTAACGCCTGGACCAGTGTCTTCCTATGGCTGTCGGGTAAGTATGGAAAAACCCTTCTCAGCAGTTAAATGACACAAAAACAGGTGCCAGCCACTTGGTTCACATGATCTTTAAGTGTTAGTGCTTGATCTAATAGCACCCCCAAGTTTTTAACGGTCTGTTTAGGGCTGGGGACAGGTCCCAGTTCCAAGGGCCACCACTCGGGGGACCACAGTATCATTGCTTCCCCGAACAACATAACTTCCGTTTTTCCTACATTACATTGTAGGCAGTTCATAGCCATCCACTCTGATACTGACCTCATTCCATCTGCAAACGATTTTTTTAGTGCAGGCATGAAGGTCTTAAAAGGAAACAGAAGTTGGGTGTTGTCGGCATACGACACCGGGGTGCACCCAAAAAATCTTACTAAGTCAGCCAAGGGGGCCACATACACATTGAATAATGTGGGGCTTAGGCATGAGCCCTGTGGCACTCCCTTGGTGAGCTCTCTGGAGATGGATTTGTGGGAGCCCAACCTGACTTCTTGAGAGCGGCCTGAGAGAAAACTCTCCATCCAGGACAGGGCCACACCCCCCAGTCCCACCTCCGTCAGACGACCGAGAAGCACCTCGTGTGACACCGTATCGAAACCAGCGGATAAATCCAACAGCACCAGAATCATAGACCCCCCTCCGTCCAGCGTCATCCTGATGTTGTCGGTCACTGTTAGAAGGGCTGGTTCGGTGCTGTGATTGGGCCTGAACCCAGATTGTGAATAGTCCAGGCCCCCGGTTGCTTCGATATGTTTGGATGGGTGGGTGTTCACGTGCTTCTCGGTCATCTTACCGATGTATGGCAGGAGGGAGATGGGCCGGAGATTCGAAAGATCTGTTCATGGGAATGCCGCTTTTTTCCTTATTGGGTTCGCCACCGCTTTCTTCCATTTCATGGGGACCTGTCCTTCTCTAAGTGAGATGTTCATAACAGACTGAATAGGAGGTCCTAGGAGGGTGATCAGAGGGGCAACCATTTTAGCAGGAAGGAAGTCATTGGGGGATCCAGATTTTATATGTCTGATAAGAAGGGGAAGATCTATGTCACAGACTGCCGGGAAGGATAATAATTGGTTTTAGTTTTGTGTGGATGGATTGGGTGGGAGCGGGTTCTTGTTCCCAGCACTACTAGAGGCCATTATTTTATCATAGATAAGATTTATTTTGTTTTCAAAGAACACTGAGATCTCATCACAGAGGGTCTGAGAAAATTCATCGGGGCTCTCACAGGCTATAGGCTTTACAAAGCTCTGTAATATTTTAAACTACTCCCTTGGGCAGTTTCCCGCCTCTGTGAGTTGTTGGGTGAGACTGTTCTTCCTAGCCTGTTTTATATTTTTATAGTAGGTTAGTTGAGCCTCTTGAAATATTTTCTCATTCTCCTCAGTTTTCAGTTTCCTCCATACCTTTTCCGCCCGTCTACATTTCTGCTTCTCTATTCTAAGTTCCTGTGTATACCAGGTTTCTTGCTTCGAGGGGGGGTATTGTTTATGTAATTTTAGTGGGGCCAGAATATCAATGGCTTGTTTAAGTGAGTCATTAAATCTAGCTAATGCTGTATCCGCTGAATCCTCATCTGTGAAGGTCGGCTGTTTCCAGCCTTCCAACAGCTTCTCCAACTATACTTTATGCCACTGTCGACGCCAAATTTGCGGGAGTGGCGCTTTATTTAGTGATTTTATCGGGTCTATTAAGGTGAACTCTATCAGAAAGTGATCTGACCATTGGATTTCTCTAACAGGTGAGCATTTTACTTTAGTACAGTTAGAGAAAAGTAAATCTAGGGTGTGGTCACCTATATGGGTAGCACCGCTATTCTGTAATTTTAGCCCGAGAGTGGAGAGATCCACGAGCAGTGAGACTGTTTCGGGGTGTACAAGATTGTCCATATGAACATTGAAATCTCCTAGAAGGATGAAGTCCTCCTTGGATTTAAAATGGGGGGCTGGTAACTCTAAAAGAGAAAGGGCAAAGTCCGGATTGGATCCTGGCAAACGGTAAACTAAAGCACCTTTCCAGGAGGTGTGGCCTACAGAAGCAATTTTGAAAACCATTATTTCAAGTTGTGGACTATACCTTTGTTCTAGTATTGTGACCTTAAGTACATCTTTATATATAATGGTTAGCCACCACCTATCTTATTAGCTCGATCTAAATGTAAGAACTTGTAACCTAATGGGACCCCTAGTGTTATAGCTGTAACAACATAAATTGAAAGTAAATGCCTTCTCTATGAGCCACAGAGAAGGGTGTATAAATATATGAATGATTGGGTTTGCTGGGATTATTTTGCACTATTGATATTTTCCCCGTCCTAGGAACCCCATTTTTGCACAGGGTCTCTTTTACTAGAGAATCGCCATCCCTGGCAGATATTGATATCAGGGCCTGAAGGATAGATGTTCACAATATGTGGATGTCCTGCTAGAGGCACTCTTTGGGTCTGACACCCTGTGATGACCTTTGACCACCATTATTTTAATGGACTTTGGTGTGTTATTTTATCCTAGCCTGAGTGTACAATGTCCTGCATATGCCTTGCTTCTCTTAAAAGTTTATTTCTTGTAATCTTGCAGTCTTTCAGTGGGAGCTGTCACGGAGTAGGACAGCCTTGCCAAGAACAGAACGTGTGGGATGTGCATTTGAAAGCATGAGAGGGAGAGAGAGGTGTGGAATGTGCTTTTTGGTCATGAAGTGCAGTGTTGTGAGCAGTGATGCACAAATGTGCTTGGCGTTGTACATTGAGAGATGAAGTATGTGATGCTATATGACATTGAGAGATGAAGTATGTGATGCTATAAGCAGTGTGTTCACAAATGTGCATTGTGTTGTACATCGATGAGCATTATGAAGTTCTTACTATGGGCTTTGACATGGCCTCATGTCATCCTATTTTCTGACTCTGCTTGGCTTCAGATTTTCTGCGTCCACAGCAGCGCTTGCAAGTTGTTTGGGCTAATCACGTTCAAGGATTGTTTTGTAAGAGATTGTTTAATGTACGCTGGATGGCTTTCGTGAGCTTCGTCAAGATAAAGGCTGGAACATGCAAGATTTGAGAAGGGGACGTGGTAACGCCTTCCTAACAGGGAATGCTTACGTGGAAGCTGGCCAGTTCTGGTAAGATTCCTCTGGCACAGGGGGACAGTTCTCTTGAACCTTCTAGTGTGTTTTTGAGATTATAAAGCTGAGGGTTGTTGACTTAATCCCCCCGGTCAGGAGTGGGCTAAGATGCAGTGTTTGTACCAGGTGAGGTACTGAGTTTTAATTATTGCCATTGTAATGTTTGGCCAGTGGCTTTGATCATTTGAGGTGTTTTCTTTGTGATGTAGGAGTGAGTTTAGGTGCACATCCAAAGTAATCATTTGATGTATCTAGTGTATATATATCTTTCTGATCTCTTGCAGGATGCCCAGCATATTATTTGCTGTTTGTTTATTCATCAGTTTTAATTCATGCATTTAACTGTTGTATTTACCAAGTGTGTTATTATTGCTCGTGTATATATATATATATATATATATATATATATCTTTGTGTATTTGAATTTTGTGTATTTGGCATCTGGGAAAGCCTTTCCTGTTAGAGAGCATTGTGTAAAATAGAACCCCAAGTCTTATTCTAAAAAGAGTCTTTACATTTTGTAAAATAAAACCCTTTTCTAAAGGTGTTGTTTGTTTGGTGTTACATGTCTTTTGCCTCTCTGAGTGTTGAGCCACTGTGTGGGAGCTGTATTATCTGAAAAGCGAAGCAAAACAGTGGCAGAAGAAGAAAACCCCTCACTAGAGCAGAGTGTGTCTTTCCGTGTACTTTATGTAGACATATTTCAGTCTCAAAGGAGTATTGAACCAGTCACAGCCTCGAATATAGATTGCAGGAAGACGTTTTGGTGCCAGAACCAAGGAATTGAAAGAAGAGAAGCAGTTAGACGTAAGGATAAAAGGATTGAGATAGCATTTCAATAGGATATTGTAGGAAAGTGGGGTTCTCTTGCAGTAACCTCACCACTGTTTGCAGTAACCTCACAACTTTTTGCCAGACTACTGATGCACTTTTCCTTGGTGTGCCCTGGGTCCCTCCCAATCAGGTTCCCAGGGCCTGTGTTCTACTCCCAAAAACTAAGCCAATTGACATCCCTGGCCACAGGTCAGCCCCTGGTAAATGGTACCACAGGTACCCAGGGCAATGTGACCAGGGACGACCTCTAAGGGCTGCAGCACTTATTGTGCCACCCTTAGATGCCCTGCATCCTGACACTCACACACTGCCTTGGCAGGCTGTGTGTCTTGGTGCAAAACAAAGCGAAGAGTCGACATGGCACACATCCCTGTGTGCCATGCCCACAAAACACTTCCTTTGCATACATCAGTCACCCCTCTAGCTGGGTACCCTATGCCAGTGGTGAGTGTACAGGTGCATGCGACCTGTACCTCTACAGTACCCAGGTCTATTCCTGGGCACTGTAAATGCAGTGCTGCCATTAAGAGTATATAGTGCTGGGACTTTGTCATTATGAACTCCCCAGCACCATAATGGCTACACCGAAGACTGGGAAGTTTGGTATCAAACTTCTCAGCACATTAAACCCACACTGATGCCAGTGTGAGATTTAATGTAAAATGCATGACAGAGGGCATCATAGAGATGCGCCCTGAAACTCAACCAACTCCCAGTAACCTGACTGAGTTGCTGCCACCACAGATATGTTTCTGGACCCCTGGGACGAGAGCTTGCTTCTCTTGGGGGCCTGAAACAATGCACATTCTGGGACAAGGTGCCAAGTGTCCTCCCCTAGGATGGGCAGGGTTCACAAAGGAGAAGCTTCAAAGGCATACCGCCTTTGTGAGCCTCTCCAGACCACTTTGGGCGAGAGAACCAGCAGGAAAAACAAGTGAGGAAGAGAGGTGTGCCCACCTCTGAGAACTCCACCCCTAAGGTGGGGGAGGTGAGGTGAAGCACAACCTTGAGTCCCCGCCATCTTGAGGATGGGGGACCCAGCCAACCAGGGAGAGGCTCCTGCCCCCCTCCCACTGGAGAGTGACACAATAGGGGGTGCACCCACCCCAGAGAAAGGACCCACTGGTCCCTGCCCTTTACCTACCTGTAACACCCCTAAATGTTGTATTTAGGGACACCTTGAACCTTCCTTAGATCCAGCAACGACAAGAAAAGAAGGACGAGAAGCTGTGCAGAGCTAACAAAAGGACGACGCCCACTGACTTGGCCCCAGCCCTACAGGCCTGTCTCCCCTCGAACCTGCTCCTGCGAAACCACGGCGAGTCCAGAGGACAGCAACCTCAAAAACCCCGGAGCACCTGCCTGCATTCACTTTCCAAGCTGTTTGTCCCATGAACACCAGACGTGTTTAAACTGCAGCTTCTGGTGCCAGCCAGAAACCACACATCCAGCACACACTGCACCCGCCGAGCCCGGCCCATGTTTGTGTGAACAAACACCACAAGGAGGTCCCCCCGGCGATCCTGACCCGAGATCCGGCAACCCCTGACCTGCCTCAAGCCTCCAGACAACGCCTGCAGCCTCAATCCAGAGTACCCCCCTACCGCGACCAGAGCTGGCAAGAAAATCCGACTTCCAAAGGCACCCCTGCACCCGATGCCCCACGGCATTGTGTGTCCAACCCAGCGGTGCCTAGCCATCCCTCAACATCCCAACTTACCCCTCGAAGTGGTGGTCACTCCTGGAAGATCCTCATCCCCGAGCCTGCAGTGTTTCTTTGTCCCGGAGAAATCTCATTGAAATCAACAGGACGCCCGACCTCAAAACAGCACCCTGTACCCGGCTGCCCTAGCGTCACTGAGGGTGCCACTTTGGGGCTATCTTGGTCCCCAACGTGTTCTGAGCTTAACCCTAGGAGCTTGGCTCCCACAACCATGTAGCCTGCTTTCCAGCCGCCACTAACCGGAGCCCCCTATCCTCAATAGGATAACATTGGGCCTCAACACTCTGCACTCAGCCGCCCGAGTGCCGCTGAGGGTGCAACAACAGTGTATCACTGACCCTGGGAGACCCCTGAGTCTAACCCCAGAACCCTAACTCAAAAGACCGATTACTTACCTTGAAACCAATAACTAATTTTTCCTCATAGGATAACATTGACACTTTTTCTCCCAAAAAGTTTTTGTGTCGACTTTTGAAAACTACAAATATTCCTTAAAAATCAGTCGAATAACCAAAGCGCATTTTCTCAACTGTTTTCAGGAAATGTCCCAGTGCTGAATCCAGGATCCAGCACTGAGTAAGGAAAAGTAACTATAACCTAACTTACCTGCTAAGTGAATTTCCTCCCATAGGATAACATTGGTGATTCTATGTGAAAAAGTTTCTAAGTGTCAACTTTGAAAATCGTACCTTTAAACAAAACGCCTTTACTCACCTGTTTTCAGGAAATGTCCTAGGGCTGAATCTAGGATCCAGTTCTGTGTTAGCAAAAGTAATCTGAAAAGTAATTAACTGCATTTTACTTAAAAAGCCCATTCAATTGAATGTACTATACCTGCAATGTGTTGCAAACTGCTTTCTTAAAATTGTAACCAAAACCAGTACCAGTTACACTGCTATTTTGAACTGTGTTCATACAAGTAATTTACTACTGAAAAGTATTTTTATGCTTACCTGCACCAGGCTCGCTTGATTCTAGAAATAAAACAACAGTATATTTTTTTTATACAAAAACAATTGGCTTAGAGTTCATTTCTTGAGTGTGTGAATTCATTTGCTGACTGAGGGTGTACATCAAATGCTTTACACTGTCCTCTGATACTGCCTTACTGCTCGACCAAGCTACCACTTTAGAGAGTAAGGTTATATCTAACTTTAACCTCTGCCTACCTCTGGAGTCCCTTGAACTCCATACACACTGGACCTTACTTTGGTGCAGTGTAGATAGAATCAGTTTTTTACAGATATATGTGCGTGCGTGCGTGCGTGTGTGTGTGAAGAAGGTATGAAAAAGCCCAAAGTGAAAAGTGGAGAAAAAATCTGAAGAAAATGGTTTAAAGTTTTTTTCTTTACTTCTCTCTGCTTACTAGTGTTCTCTCAAAGGCAGTTAAGTTGGTAGAGAGAAGAACCCCAGGAAAGCTCAAGGTGACTGAAATGACTTACAACAAAGAAAGCAACCTAAATGGAACGAAACACTTCAGGATATGGTCTGATTTCCAAGAAGAATTGAAAAACGAATACATCTACTTCCTCAAAACAACATGACCTATCATTACACATGACGGACTCTCTAGAAAGAACTAAGGGAGCCAGGTTGGTGTAGTTTTGTTTGTAAAAATACTTGTCTGGACCACATCACAGGTTTGAAAGGGCTTTAAGATAAGAAGATGTGTCCATGAACTTGGGCAGGAGAAACCAGCGCTTCCAGTGATAAAACAGAAACCCCTCTGTAGTGGTTGATACATATAGGAAGCAAATATGTGATGTTACAACGCGATCAAAATAATC
Organism: Lissotriton vulgaris; assembly: GCF_964263255.1. Taxonomy (NCBI): domain Eukaryota; kingdom Metazoa; phylum Chordata; class Amphibia; order Caudata; family Salamandridae; genus Lissotriton; species Lissotriton vulgaris. The sequence goes on along the minus strand of NC_141686.1, from coordinate 301,392,763 downwards.
GCGGTACGTAACATCCCAGTTTTTACAACGCAAGTTATTACAACTACTTGCGCCGGAGGGCGCTGGACTTGGAGTTCTGGACTTTTTGGTTCCGTCCAGAGGTGTCAGGGAACAACACCCAAAGACCCCGGAGTTCCACCTGTCTTGGTGCACAAATGAACAGAAACACGGGCTTCTCGATGGTGGCGTCAAAGACCAAAGGTTTATTACTGCAGGGACACAGAAGTCACAGATACTACACACGGGCAGAATCTAGGAGCCTGTTCAATTTGTACAAAGTGGGTTGCTCCTTATATACTAGTTTTTGGCCTTCAGGCGAATTCTTCACATGTTGGTACATTCCCAAAACCTTTGTGTCATAAACAATAAATATTTGGCGTACACAGGAACCGTTGATAAAATCTGATACGAAACATCTTACGAAGAGGGGTTCCCACTAGTTCATCACAATCCCTTGTCAATATTGCATTCAAGAGCCGGACCGACTCATCGTAAATTTCGTTACCTCCCCCTAATAAAGATTCAGAAAGAAAGGAACGGAGCCAGGTGTGGAAGATAGGAAAGCGGGATAAGAGATGTTTGTGGGTTGTAAATGGGCAAGGCTACCGGCTTCGGCCGCCTAATCATGATCAGGACAATGGACACGAAGACCAGTTTAGTAAGACTGGCCTCGGGCAGAGGAGGCAGCCTTTGTCGAGTCATGCAGCTACAGCGTGATCTGGTTTAAGGTGCACGTGTCATGAAAGAGGTGAATCTCCGGCTAAGGCTACGTGTCCTTAATCGAAATGAAGTGATCAGAGGTTATTGCGTATGTGAGGGCAAGAAACACAAAATGGCTGCCATGATCTAAGATGGATGCCGTGGGTAGATCAGAAATGTGTTAATAAAAGGAGTGCTCTTGCTTGTAGCGTAGCGAAAACACCGGGGTATGCTAAATGGATCATTTGCGGTTCACTGATACCAATATTGTGTACTTCCGACAAACTTGAAAACACGGGTTCAAATCGTCACGGAACCGTCACGGAACCTCAGACCCTCCTTTTGCCCTTACATAGGCAATTACTCAGTCTATGTCAGAATCTAGTTCTATGCTCATCAGGTCAGTGACATGTTGTTGTATCATCATCCTTTCTCGTGCCTTTTCTCCAAACGCAGGTGGTTTTCTGAGACAAGTTGCAGCACAAAGACTACACAGAGCAGGACCACACTGGATAATCAGGCAGCATGAGAATAGGAATACTAGGATGACACCAATGACCATTAGAACCTTCCATCCCCACGCCGAGATCAGAGTCCAAAACCACTCCATGAAGGACCAGTTTCCCTTATCTACGTGAATAGAGTCGGAAATCTTGTGTAGCTTAGAGATCGCCTCATAGACTGTTGGAGCATTATTAGGAATAAAGTTACAGCAGCTCGATTGGATCATTCTGCATACCCCACCTCGATCTGCAAGTATAACGTCTAGAACCATACGATTCTGCAACATCATGAGTCTATCCGCCTGAAGCTCAGCTGTCAGATTGCTAAGGGCACCAGCAGTTTCGGTAATAGTAGATTCAACTACCCGTGTTAGCTGACGTATATTCTACTATTGGCCATAGGCCCCCAGAACGGAAGGAAGCCTTTGAAGAAGTCTCCAGCTTCCTGACCAGCGGTATCTTCCTTGCTGAAGACACCTCTCGCTACTCTGGTTCTGTGGTAATCAGATGAAGCAGTGTATGTCGGAGGCAACAATCGAGCAATATAACAAGATCCTGAAAAGTCGGCAAGCAACCATGTATAAGCTCTGTCTCGACAAATGAAGTAGGTACCCCTAGCAGTGAGGAAGGCAGGGGAAGAGTTAGCCGGAAACACATAAGTCTCTACGCACTCACTCCTCCCTAGCTGAGCTCTCGGATTTCTCCCATTACCTTGCAAACAGACCTGACCTCGGTGAGGTACGACCCAGATTGGAGTTGAGCTCTTACGCTTGCTTTCTCCTAAACTAAGGCGATATTCTGAAGTATTCCAACTTAAATATACTCGCAATTCGTCTCTAGGGTATGATGGAGTATTATTGACGTCCTTGACCATGTCAATAATTCCCTGGACTAAGGCTTTGTTGGCAGAGTTATATTTAGTGGAACGTGGTGGACGTGGAGGATAGGTTTCAAGGGCATAAGCAAAGATGGTTTGAAGGGCCTGAAATGATCCATTGTAGCTGAAAGGCAAAACCAGATAGGGAATACCTTTATCCATAGTGTGGGGTATCAAGCCACACACCCAGCAGTCTGTAGTGTTAACTACCAGTTGGTGTTGGTGCAAGAGCTGTACAAAAGTGTTGTTAATGAATTCTGAGCGTCGGGCTTGCTCATGTTCCGGAAACGAGTGAAAAGAGTGTATAGAAGAAACAGTAGAAATGGCAGGATCAAGGGGAGGTACTGTAGTAACTGGTACAAAAATCAGATTTATACTAAAGACGATTCCACCCACCAATGTTGCTAAAATAATCAAGAATGTAATGGCACATTGCATCAAAAAGCATTTGCTATGAAGAATTCTATGAAGTCTGTTTCTGCGAACATAAATCACATTTTCTCGTTGCAGCGCAGGAAGCTCCATCTTCTACAATCCGCTCGCGACCACTGATGATGTGTACGTAGATGAAAATGCCTCTATCAGCCCTGGGAGTTCCCAGAACCAACAGAAAGATCGACCTTGTGTCAGACCCCCGCAGATTCAACTAGGCACACAGCCACGACCCTACGGCTACCCAGACGGCAAGGCAATTTTAAAAAAACAATGAAACAATAGCAAACTTCCTGGCTGAAGGCAAAAGTTCAATATATCAAAATCACAATATGCAGTTGCCTGCTTTATTTGTCCATTTTACGGTTTCGTAAATTATATCTTTGCTTCGCAGGTACTGTTTGATCGGCAAATAGTGTATCACTAGCAGCTGTTGCAGTGTTTAAGTTCGCAGATGGCAAAGTTTCTTCTGATGCTGGAGACAAATGTTCAGTGTTCAAAGGAATCTTTTCAGGAGGAGAGTCAGATTTCGGAGTGTCAGTAATCAATTCGGCATCGCTGAAAGGGATGAACTTCGGTGTGCTTTCAGATTCGGAGGCACCAATTCCCTTCTTCACCCAGTCGTCGTAAGGAAGCGGCAAAGGGACACGCTTAACATGGGACGTGTGCACCCAGTGCTTGCGGCCAGCTACACGAACTGCTGTCCTCGTTGCAAGCAGGACTTGGAAGGGGCCGACGAATCTCGGCTGAAGGTTCTTCGTCCTCGCGAAGTTCCTGATGACTACTTGGTCTCCTGGTTTCAGCTGATGCCCTGGACTCTCCGGAGGCTTTGGTAAAGCATCGAAAACCTGTTGATGAATAAGACTCAATTTAGCAGTCAAGTCGTACAGGTAGTCTGTCAACATAGGATATTCTAAAGAGCAAAATTCCTTAGGCCTTGGCACACCCCAGATATTTGCCGGGCGGCCAAAGACTATCTCATAAGGGCTAAGCCCTACTCTAGAATGTACAGTTGCTCTCGTTGATAACAAGGCCAAAGGAAGTGCGTCTGGCCAGGCTAAACCTGTGGATGCTTGTATTTTAGCTATTTTCAGCTTGAGGGTGCCATTGTAACCCTCCACTAAACCAGCAGACTGGGCATGGTTCGCACTGTGGAATTTCTGTTTCAGCCCTAGGCCGACACACACACTCTGCATAACTTTCCCTATAAACTCACTTCCGTTATCTGACCATACAATCCGTGGCATTCCGTATCTAGGGAAATATTCTTTGAGAAGAATTTTGGCAGTTGATAGGGCAGTGTTGTCCTTTAGTGGGTATGCTTCTATCCACCTGGAAAAAGCACAAACCACCACCAGGACATATTTTAAATTATTACAGCGGTCCATGTGAATAAAGTCTAACTGAATCACTTCAAAAGGGCAGGAAGGAGGAGCGAAATGACCAGCTGGAGTTGGAGTTCCCTTGCCAGGATTATGCATCAAGCACACCATGCAATTTTTCACCACTCTCTCTGCACATTTACTGATTCCCTCATTTTTCCAGACCGGAGCCAACATCTTACAGATTCCTTTAGAACTTATGTGCGCTACTCCATGCGCCATCGTCACTACTGCAAGCACATACGCATCAGGCAACATCCAACGCTGCTGTTCTGTCAAATCAATCCAACATCCATTCGAGTCCAACTTGCCCGTACTTTCTCTCCATACACGTTTCTCTTCCTCAGTTGCTTCTTTCTGAATCTCTTTCACACTTTCCATAGTATCCTCGCACATCCCAGACTCAGCAATCCATCTTGCAGACGTAGCAACATACATTCTGCTCATCGTGTCTCTAGCTGTCTGTTTAGCGATTTCATCAGCAAAAGCATTCCCACGACCAACATCATCCGTGATTGCTTTATGAGCACTGCACTTTACAATCGCAACTTCAGTCGGCAAGGTTAGAGATTCCAACAAGTCGTTAACTAGCTGACCATGTTGGATCTTGGTCCCATGGGACGTAATGAAACCTCTTTCTCTCCACAACCGGCCAAAACTATGGGCCACGCCAAATGCGTACTGACTGTCTGTAAACACATTCACTCTCTTTCCCTCAGCTAAAACACACGCTCTCGTTAGAGCTATTAATTCTGCAGCTTGGGCAGAATTCTGACTCACTCTTGCAGTCTCCACAATCGTCTTCAAAGTAGTTACTGCGTAAGCAGCAGTCACATCACCATTCTCCAATTTAAAACATGACCCGTCCACATACAGCGTACCATCCGGATCGGATAACGGAGTATCCTTCAAGTCGATACGTCCTTTTGTCTCTTCCTCCGTTTTAAAACAGCAATCATGTGGCTCGGAATCACTCGACTCTTGATCAGTCGGCAACAGTGTTGCTGGATTCAATACATTACATCTTTTGATCTGAATATGACTCGCTAGTAATGTCAGTTCGTAACCAGATAGTCTCGCACTGGTAAGGTGTTGTGTCTTCGTTCGGTTCATGAGTGTATCCACTGCATGAGGAACCATGACCACTAGCATGTTGTTCATCACCAAACCAGCAGATTGTCGAATGGAAGCCGCAGCTGCCGCTGTAGCTCTCAAACAACTAGGCAACGCTCTGGCTACCGGATCTAATGTTGATGAGAAATACGCACAAGGGCGTTGTTTATCACCAAACTTCTGTGTCAGAACACTCAACGCGTAACCGTCTCTCTCGTGAACGTAGAGCGTGAATGGCTTACTGTAATCAGGTGTACCCAATACAGGAGCTGAACACAATGCTTTTCGTAATTCAGTAAAACTCTCTTGACATTCATCAGACCATGGCACCGGACTCGGAACATTTTTCCCAGTCAAGGCTACCAATGGTTTCGCTAAAAGAGAAAAATTTGGGATCCACTGCCTACAGTAAGAGGTAATACCTAGGAAGGCACGTACCTCTCTCTGTGTGCGTGGAGCACTCATCTGTGTAATTGCTTTTATTCTTTCTGGGGTCAACTTCCTTCCCTCCTTTGACAAGAGATGACCTAGGTAGGTCACTTCTTGGCAGCAATATTGCATTTTGGAAGGAGACACCTTGTGATTTAGTTTAGACAAATGATGCAATAAGGAAATTGTAGCTGCTTTGCAAGTTTCTTTGTCATCGGCAGCCACTAGAAGATCGTCTACGTACTGTACTAGGGCAGAACCTGGAGGAAGGACAAAAGAATCTAACTGGCTTTTTAATGCTTGACTATAAATAGATGGACTTTCACAATAGCCTTGTGGAGCTCGTTTAAATCTGAAACTTCGACCTCCTAAACAGAAGCCGAAAATATCTCTACTTTCTTCGGCTATCGGAATGCTGAAAAAGGCATTTTTTAAGTCGATAACTGAGAACCATGTGGCTGTAGCAGGAATCAATGTTAGCAAGGCAGTAATGTCCGGAACCACAGGACACTGCGGAACCACAATTTTATTAACTTCTCTAAGGTCTATGACAAACCTGTACACTGGAGGTTTTGTAGGATCAGTTCGTTTCAAAATCGGTAATACAGGGCTGTTACAGACATTTCCTCTAGTTTCTTCAATCACATCTTTCTTAATCAAATCTTGCACAATCAATAAAAGTGCACGTTCTCCTTCACTAGATATTTTATATTGGGGAATTCTTGGAAATTTTACATTTGCTTTCAAGGTTACCACATACGGTGGAATTTCTAAGAGACCTACATCATTAGGACCAGTCGCCCAAAAAGAATCAGGGAGTGAGCGTAGCTCTGGCGGGAGTGCATCCATTGACAAGTACATCGGAGAGGTGATATTTTTACCCAACGTGAGTTGTACTCCTTCCGGAGAACAGTATAATGTCGCATATAGTCGTTTTAACAAATCTAAACCAAGCAGATTTTCATTACAACCTGTCGTTAAAATCAGGGGTGCTTTCAATTGACACGGTCCAACAGAAATAGACAAAGGACCAGATATCGGGTTGTAAACAGGGGCGCCTGAAAAACCTACGGAAACATTTGTTGAGCTGGACAAAGGTGCGCCAGGGAGTTTCGCATGAATGATAGAACTTTTTGCGGCACCAGTATCCAACAGAAACGGTTCGACTACACCTGATGTTGCTACTGCGACATAAGGCCCACTCTGATCCACTGGAACTGATACTACTCCCTCTCTTTGTCCATGGCTGTCCTAGTACCCATTTTGCTGAAAACCCTCATCTATTTCACAATAGTCCTCAACAAGATATTGTTGAGATCTATTTTGCTGAGTAGATTGTCCATTTCGTTGATCAAAGTGATTGGAGGGACGATCATTCGTTTGTGGAGGCATAGCACCTCGTCCTCGACCTCTAGAATTCTGCACAAAACCACCACGACCTCTCTGAGCTGCTGCTGCATTATTTTGCGCTAAGATCGGACATTCATTTTTATAGTGACCCTCTTTCTTACAATACGCGCACTGATTCCATTGATATTGAGGCCTTGATGTACTATAATCTGTCCTTTGGTACGAACCTTGCTGCGTATTAGATTGATTCGTGCGAGGCGGATACGCCTGCTGCAAGAGAACTTTAGTTTTTAAATCTTTCGTTTTCTTCTCTGATTTCTCCTTTTCTTCTTTATCCCTATTTTCGTAGTACTGTGCAGTCGCAAGTATTTGCGCAGTTGTGGATACAGCCCATGCACTTTCTGAGTCTTTTAGTTTATTGCATAATTCAGGTAACAAATTATGCACAAATTTATCGACAAACAGTCTTTGTCCTCCTTCTGTGCTCATGTCTTGACCACTATGATCTACAAAAGTTTCTTCAAACCTCGTGAAGAAGTCGGAGACACTTTCGTCTTTCTTCTGCCTGCATGCTGACAACTTGTCCCAATTAACACGTAATGCTGGCATTAGAGTCTTCATTAGATCAATTATTCTACCTGGAAGATTAGCAATTAGGGGTTCGGGTTTTGCACCACCTATTTGCTGACCATCTGCTGCAGTGATAGCTGCCCAATCACCACCTAGGGCAGCTTGATGATCCTCTCCACGAATTTTAGCCCAAATTGGTTGTGGAACTACATTGCCAAATAACATATCAATGTCCGCTAAGTTCATTATACAGGCCTCAACTGTCTGTGTTAATTCCTTGTAATATCCAGCAGGATTCTTACGTGGATCTGGCAAGGCCTGTTTCACCGCTAGCACTTCAGCTCGCTTCCATGGAATGTGTATCCACACTCTTTGGAACTGTGCTGGAACAGCTGCAATACCAGCATTATTATCAGCTGCCACTGCTTCGCGCCAAATTGGAGGAACCTCCCTCATAGGATATTGGCGACTTAGCTTCGTTTTTCCTCTTTCTAAATCTCTCGGCGAACGAAGAGATGGATCATTCCTAAAACTTAAAATAAGTTCCATCGCTTCTTTTATATTTTCACCCACTATCATTCCTGCAGCAAACTCTTTCTGAACTTTAATTAAATCTTCCAAATCTGATTCAACATCATCTTCTTCTATTTCTTCACGTAACAACGAGCACATCTCATCAAAGACATACCGTTGCGTTGGTTCCTTCCACTGCATAAATGTATCTAGCACATCTCTCGTACTATATCTTCTACTCTTCGAAATCCATCTGAGAGCCGTGGAATCTAAAATTCCCCGTTCCTCAGTACTTGGAAGCTGACTACGTCTCTGAACAGAGTCAGGAGTAGGAGTCTTAATTAAAGTTTTATATAAAGGAGACAGCATATTAGTAACAGAATCAGTGATTCTTCGACGAACAGAAAGTGGAGTTAACACACTCGCAGACGTAGAGAACGCAGTAGAGGTAGGAATAGATAATGGAACAGTAGGAGTATCGAGAAAAATAGTTTGTGGAACAGTAGGTGCAAGTGGCACAGATATAGGTATAGAAGTTGGCAGTTCAGGAAGAGGAGGAGCTGTAGGAACATTTACATTGATCACAGGAGGTACGGGAACTTGATTCGGAGGGACAGGAGCAAGAACACCAGGTTGTCCAGCAACCGGCAATTGGACATTCGGGACAAGTGGAGCCGTAGCACCTTGTGCATACGGTGGAGGTGACCGTAACAGATAAGACAACAGAGGATCGTTTTCGGAATCCTCCAGTATCTTAGCCATTTTCGATGGCAAGGCAGGATAGCACTTGTCAATCGCTAAATTATGCTCTCTAATGGCCACATCTATGGCTTTCTCACACTCGTTAGCCTGCAACTGCTTAGCCGCTTGCTCTAGAGTCAACTCTTCTTGTTCATTCTGTTCTTTCTTCAACCTTTTCATTTCTCTCTGTTTGGATTCTTTTCGCCAGTAACGGAAAGAATCAAACATTGCCGGCCGGGCTTTCTTCCTAAACAATTTAGCTTCTAAGTTGTCGAGAATCTCGGGTTCAAAACTACCATGCAGTGGCCAACTAAGGACACCATCCTTCGCAGTGTAACGGACCCATACCTCATTATAAGATATAGGACCCACACCAAATTTACAATATAAATCATATAGGGGAGTCCCAATCGGGGGAACCAGACAGGAGTCCTCCAATCGTGAGTCACGGTTGCAACCAAAGCAAGACAACATTTTCCGACTTACCATTTTTCAGTCCGGAACACAAAACAAACAAAACACAAAACAGATGTGTGCACTTAAACCAAGAATTTAGGCCTACCAAAACGAACTGTTGTATCGATACCCAAACTAAACCAAATAGATTATCGTAACCAGAACAACCTGTGATAATCCTACTAAGAACCAAACCAAACCGAACCAATCAAGGATTTTAACAATCCTCACAAAGTAACCAGCTAGCTATCACTAAATACTTAACTGAGTCACTGAAGACGTCACCAAGGAGAAACCCGTCACGTTTCGCCGTACTAAGGACTGCACCTCGGGTCCAAGACAGGGCGACGGTCAAGGCAACGGCCCACTGCAGCCGTCTTGAACGGGAACCCTCGTGGAAGAGAACTTCGGGCCACTTTTGCGATATGCCGGGATCGATGAAGTGGGGCGCCTCCCTCGGGAATCTTCACACGAAGCTTCTCGAACTCTTCAGGCTTTTGGACCGGTACCGAATGACGTCGCCCCACGTTGGGCGCCAATTGGAGTTCTGGACTTTTTGGTTCCGTCCAGAGGTGTCAGGGAACAACACCCAAAGACCCCGGAGTTCCACCTGTCTTGGTGCACAAATGAACAGAAACACGGGCTTCTCGATGGTGGCGTCAAAGACCAAAGGTTTATTACTGCAGGGACACAGAAGTCACAGATACTACACACGGGCAGAATCTAGGAGCCTGTTCAATTTGTACAAAGTGGGTTGCTCCTTATATACTAGTTTTTGGCCTTCAGGCGAATTCTTCACATGTTGGTACATTCCCAAAACCTTTGTGTCATAAACAATAAATATTTGGCGTACACAGGAACCGTTGATAAAATCTGATACGAAACATCTTACGAAGAGGGGTTCCCACTAGTTCATCACAATCCCTTGTCAATATTGCATTCAAGAGCCGGACCGCCTCATCGTAAATTTCGTTACCTCCCCCTAATAAAGATTCAGAAAGAATGGAACGGAGCCAGGTGTGGAAGATAGGAAAGCGGGATAAGAGATGTTTGTGGGTTGTAAATGGGCAAGGCTACCGGCTTCGGCCGCCTAATCATGATCAGGACAATGGACACGAAGACCAGTTTAGTAAGACTGGCCTCGGGCAGAGGAGGCAGCCTTTGTCGAGTCATGCAGCTACAGCGTGATCTGGTTTAAGGTGCACGTGTCATGAAAGAGGTGAATCTCCGGCTAAGGCTACGTGTCCTTAATCGAAATGAAGTGATCAGAGGTTATTGCGTATGTGAGGGCAAGAAACACAAAATGGCTGCCATGATCTAAGATGGATGCCGTGGGTAGATCAGAAATGTGTTAATAAAAGGAGTGCTCTTGCTTGTAGCGTAGCGAAAACACCGGGGTATGCTAAATGGATCATTTGCGGTTCACTGATACCAATATTGTGTACTTCCGACAAACTTGAAAACACGGGTTCAAATCGTCACGGAACCGTCACGGAACCTCAGACTTAGGAGTAGTAAGATTTACTATTCCAACACCAATCTACGTACAATAGGGAAGGTGTTGTAATAGTAAATCTTACTATTCCTTAGGTTATAGCAACATCCAGCACAAGTCAATGTAACGCTTGCGTTGTAACGGCTGCGTTCTAAATGCATCGTGGTGTAATCACAGCGATGTAAAGGATGTTTCCCGTAGGGAGCAGTAAGCGTACCTGTAATAGCAGTAAATGTATTTATCAACTTCTATATTCAGATATGGATTGGAATCATACAAAGAGGTGCATGTCTGTAGAGAGACAAAGAGACGGATTTAGATCGTGGCGCGTGGGTTACGCTGTCACAACGGAGACGGATATCTGGTCCGCCGAAATATAAATCCCATAGAATATAATAGGATTTATATTTCGGCGACAGGATAATTGTCACCATTGTAGCGGAGTAACCCGTCTGCCAAGATCTGAACCATGCCCAAAGTCTTAATACTGTCTTTATCCCGGTCACTGGCAACATTTCCCAACACTTTGAGGCGAAAAGTCTCTTACACTTGTACCGTTTCTGTTGGTCCCAAAAGAGAGAAGTCTACTTATTCCTCTTAGAAACCATCTTCTGTCGGTGGCTGCTAGATTGACAGCAGGCAAAGCAGTTTTTCAATATCAAAATTTTCTGATTTGGTGTTTGCGACCGAAAAACAGCTTTTAGCAATTTACAAGACCGCTTTTAGGAGTTGGTGATATATCACCTGACTCCTAAATGGGTTTATAGATAGACAAGGAAACACTACTTGGAAAGGGCGTGTTCTAGGTGTTCCTTCCAAATAGCATTCATGTCCATATGTATCAGTGGTTTAAGACCAAAATAGCAGTCGTGAACTATTGAAATGGTACCAGTCATGAAGTGGGGCTGGTAATTCATAAAAGAAAATAATAATAAATGGGTACCCCTTCCCGTTTGAGTACATCAAAAATATGTTTGTTTGGGAGTAGGTGTGGGAGTAGAGTCCATTTGACCACTGAAAACGCTCAAAATAAAAAAAAATCAACTTTTCTTTTTAAACGCAGCCCAGTTTCCTTTAAGAAAAACCGCTTCACTTAAAAAAAGTTCACTTTATTGTAATGTGATCTCGGCAGGCCAACATCCTGGTGATGGCAACCATTCATAATGAGACGCGATTTGTGACCTACCTCATGAATATTAATGAGGTAGGTCAGATCGCTACCCACTACGATTCGGAATTTTGTGAATTGGCCAATACGCGCATACGTCGGCTCGCAAAATTCCACAATGGTTGAAAAATATTGGTTGCAAATTGTAACCAGCGTTTTGAGACCAGTGTTTTGTACATCTGGCCCATTATTCCTTACGTTCCAGAGTGTTTGTAAGCTTGTATACGTGTAGGGCAATCCTACAGGATCTTTGACTTACAAACTGAAAGGTTCTGAGCACCTTGCTTTCTTCTCATACACAGTTTAAGGTAAATTATAACTGCTGTTGCTAAAGAGATGGTAGCTTCAGTTGTTGGGTTACTTATTTCGGCCTCTCTAGATTGTGGGAATGGAGTGTAATGGGCTTGCCTAAAAAGCAGCTTAGAACACCACAGCGGATCTGGACTACGGCTGTCCGCTCAGTGGTTGGTCAACAGAAGTGTGACCAAGTCTCAGAAACTCTTAGCTCACTTCACTGGCTCTCCAAGGATCCATGTCGTGGCCCAGTGCCATGCACGTAGGGCTGCCTTCTGCACGGGCCTTACATTTCCATAGGATCTAGTGATCCAACACGCACCCTGACACCCGGATCCCAGACGCTACTGATAACTCAACGCAGACACAACGTGCGATCTGAGGGAAGGTCTCTCAGAGTTCTGTGTCCACCACCAGACAGATCGTTTTTTTTGTTTTTCTCCATATTATGGGCTCAATTATGAGAAATGACGCATCGCTGCGTGAAAGCAGCGATGCGTCACTTCTCAGTGCGCACTCCTTACGACATACCTGATGCGTCATATTTACTGTATGATGCATCATATGGCAAGGAGTTACAGATACGTCAGTATTTCTGACGTATCTGCAAGCGCAAAAGTGACGCATTGCTGGAGCGTGTCACAAAAGTGACGCAACTCCAGCAATGCGTCCTTTCACATGGGGCACGCCCCATGTGAAAGGGCCTGCGTCAGTCTTACGCCTGCTGTGAGGCAGGCGCAAAGTTTTGACGCAAAGGCATCCTAGAAGTGACGCAGTAAAATCTCATAGATTTCACTGCATAACTTATACGAGGCTTTTTGCGGGGGAACCCACCCCCTGCATACATTATACATGACGCAGGTATAATGTAGTGCAGGGGTTTACAAAGTGACGCATCTGCTTAGATGCGTCACTTTGTAAATAGTGCGCAACAGGAAGCATGTTTTACGCAGCCGATGCGTCACAAAAAGTGACGCTTCGGAAGTGCAAAACTGACGCAAGGCCTCATAAATGAGGCCCTATGTGTTTATGGAATTAAGTTTCTATGACACCAAGAAACTACAGTGAATGTTGCACTCTACAGAAAACACATAACATTTTTACATTTAATCAATTACAAAACAAAAAACACATTAAACCTTAAAAACTACATCACAAGGAAAGTCTCAGTAAGTAGAGGTGGAGGTTCAAATATAATTAGTGAATATATGCTACCCTGAATTGTACTGGTAGGTGACTGATTAAGTACTCGGAGGCAGGTTAAGTTACTTTATGACATTTAATGTAACAAGCATTTGTAATGCAATAGGTCTCGCATTTACGCAAGTTTAAGCTATTGGCACTTTAAATGACAATGCCTTTTATTTACGTTTTAAAAATTAAAACAAAAATAAAAAGCATTGTTATGTGCAATGTCAATAGCTCAAATTCGTATATATGCGAGACCTGTTGTATTGCAAATGCTTGTTTTCAATGGTCATCTCCTTTGGGACAAACTCAGGGGGAGTAAGGATTGCATCAGAGGCTCAGGGCTAAGACGCGGGGACAACGGACGAATATTGGCAGAACGAGCCTGTCTGTTGTCCATGGATGAATATTCTCAAGGGGCCCGATTCACAGAACTAACTTAAGACAAAATCCCAAACGTACTACCATTTTTGGTATCCACAGAAGGCACTTACTCATTTTGGTTTTCACAAAAAGCACTTACTCATTTCGGTATTCACAGAAGTTAGGAGTCCTAACTTTAGGACTCCGAAATGCATTCTGTGAATACCGAAAGTCTTAAAGTTAGGATTTTTCTCAGTTTAGGAGTAGTAAAGTTAGGACTCCTAAATGCCTTGTGTGAATACCGAAAGTCTTAAAGTTAGGATTTGTCTCAGTTTAGGAGTAGTAAAGTTAGGACTCCTAAATGCCTTGTGTGAATACCGAAAGTCTTAAAGTTAGGATTTTTCTCAGTTTAGGAGTAGTAAAGTTAGGACTCCTAAATGCCTTGTGTGAATACCGAAAGTCTTAAAGTTAGGATTTTTCTCAGTTTAGGAGTAGTAAAGTTAGGACTCCTAAATGCCTTGTGTGAATACCGAAAGTCTTAAAGTTAGGATTTGTCTCAGTTTAGGAGTAGTAAAGTTAGGACTCCTAACTTTACTACTCCTAAACTGAGAAAACTGCTAACTTTAAGACTTTCGGTATTCACAGAAGGCATTAAAAGTACTAAGGTTAAGAGTCCTAACTTCTGTGAATACCAAAATGAGTAAGTGCCTTCTGTGAATACCAAAATGATAGTAAGTTTAGGATTTTTTTCTTAAGTTAGTTCTGTGAATCGGGCCCAAGAATTCGAGCTGTGGATGGTATTGAGTTTTGTTGTTCATGTGTGTAGCGCTTTGTGCTAGCCAAAGAGCACTTAAAAGCGCTCAGGGGAAAAGGGGAGATGCAAAGAGGGAAAAGATAGTGAGAGGGGGGTTAGTGGTTGGAGATCTTCCCCCAAAACACCAGCATATCTCGGGTCCCTGCAATGCAAATCCCTCTTTCATCAGGAAGTTTTTTTGAAACAGGACGGTCTTCATTACTCTACCGAAGGGCCGGTACTACTTTAAGGCAGCTGATAACGCAAAGTGCTGTAAGAGGGTGCAGATTATAGTAAATTACCTCCAAATGGCCTCATTACTGGAGAATGGGAGCACGCAAAAGGCAAAATGTAATTTCGCCAGCTTCCCAGAGCTGATGGGCATTATTTTTGTGTACGTATTTAGCCAAACCGGGTTCAAGTCCTGGCCACCACTCTACAAGCTGTGTGATCTAGGGCAAGCCACTTATAGCTGCCGATAACTCAATTGTCATTTCAACAAACAAAGACATTTCAAGTTTGCGAAAGTTACAGGCGAAAGTGGCTGGACAATTTGGACAAAAATGTGACTGTTTTCTGTTTGGAACCACTTGTCTGTCCAGGTATTACTCAAGATTTCGCCTTCGGAAGCAGTTGTAGTGAGTAAATAAACTTGCCGTACAATTCTAACAGGAGTTGTGTACAGAAGGATACACAATGAGTAGGTAAATACCAAGTGATGTGATGCTAGTTCTGAAATTATGGAGATAGGTTATTTTTGTTGATGCTCTAATTACTGTCAGGACAGCTCTGTGTTTTTAACCCTTTGCTGCATAGATCTGTAGAAACCCTGAGGTCGGATTTGCTACATACAAATGAGTATGCGATTTGCATGGGAGGCTCAGCAGTAACTCCCTGTGATCCTGCCTCTGTGGACACTGTTGTCTGTACGATGCCTGACATGTCCGCCCTCTCTCATTCCTCCTTTGCAGCTGGGAGCACATCGCCTCAACCCGACGAAAGCTGCGGACTCCCGCGGAGCACCGGCAACTCTGGAGTCTAAAATATTTATTTTTGTGTGCAGTTGGAAAAATAAAGGACACGCTTGGCCCCACTGTGTTTCCCGATGAGGTTTCTGTTTTTCCGCCTCCAGCATCTCACCTCGGCTTTGCCAATGCAGACTCTCCCCGCTGGATCGGCCCCACTGGTTATTTTGACATGAAGTAATGGTGACACGTTGGACGGCCCGGGACGCCTGAGGGTGATGATGACAGGAGGGCGCTGCGCTGCCTGGGGTCCGAGGAGGAGGTAAGAGAGCCCGCCCAAGGCGCATTTTAAACAAGCTGTTGGCATGGTGAAAAAATATAGTAGACTGTGTAACACCGCAAGCAAAAGATCCAGTCCGGATGGGCCATCCCAGAAGGAGACAGAGAGGTAACAAGGAGGGACTAAGAAGCCTCCTTTACAATTAAAATCCAGCGTTTAGAATGAACGATGACGCAATCCAATGGAAAAAGTGGGGCGGAGCTTCCACTCCACTTCTAAAACCTACCCTACCACAATATGCCTCGCAGTGCGAGCAACGCATGCGCGCGGCAACGTGAGGTCTGCGAGACCTAAAAAGGCTACACAGTTGAGGAGAAGCAGTACAAGCTCCTCAGTCAACTGCTCCTTCTTAAAACAACACTTTACATGTTACTTAGGTTACACTCCAGCAGCATTCCTAAGTGGAAGTGCATTACATCACACATAAATAGTTAGACTGAAGCTAACAGTGCTGAGAAACGCCAACAATACAAAACCTAAATACTACATAGACATAGTGGGTGCGATACTATTGTAGGGTGATATTGTCAACCTCAATGTAGTGACATACAACACTACCCTATCCAACCCAGCAACGCAGCTGATTGGAGAGACCAGCCCCAGACTCCCAATCTGTCCTAAAGAGGAAACAAAAGGCACAGACGCCCCTCACCATGTGGGTGAAGGTGACGTGATGGACGCTGAGAGTGAAAGAAGAAAGAGACGTAGGAAGCAGATGCGCCCGCCACAAGGTTACACCTGAGCGGGGGAGGGGGGGAGGCGGGGGGGGGTAAAGAGGGCGCTGTCGAAGAGGGGAGAGAGGTGTTTAAAAGAAGCACGTAGAGGAGATAGGAAGAGAGGAGAAGAGGCGAAAGGAGGGAAAGTGAGTGCAAGATGTTTGACTAAAAAAGGAACGAGAGCAAAGGAAAACGAGGGTGAAAGAGAGCAAAGGGAAGGATGAATGCGAATAGGAGAGAGAGGTAGAAAGCGAAAAAAGGAGGAGGAGAGAGGCAGCAAGAGAGAGGAGAAGAGGGAAGGTGCAAAGGAAGGAGTGTGAAAAACGCAAGAGAAGGGGCGAGGGCAAAAAGGGAGACAGAGAAAATAGTGAAAGGAACAAGGAATGACAGGGAGCAGGTGAGAGGGCGTGGAAGAATATTGGGGAGGAGAGGTGGTGAAGGAGAACGTGAAGGTAATGGAGAGAAAGAGGGAAAGCGTAAAGGGAGGCGCAAGGGAACACAAGTCAGAAAGGAAAAAAGAAAAAGCAAGAGAACTAGAGGAAGAGAGAGAGAGCGAGAAAGGAGAGGGAGAAAGAAAGAGAGTGAGTGAGAGAAAGAGAGAGAGAGAAAGAGAGTGAGGGAGAGAGGGAGAGAGGGAGAGAGAGAGAGTGAGTGCGAGAGAGAAAGAGAGAGATAGAGGAGAGAAAATCAGTGTGAGTTCTTCCTCTGGGTCCTGGGGCAGTCAGTGGTTACTGGGCAGTATCTGTGACGGGTGCTTTTTCATTTACCACTGGTGGCCAGGCTACTAAGCGTGAGCGCAAAATCCATTCCGCTCACGGATTTCGCGGATTTTCGGTAAATCCGCAATCCGCGAACTCCCGCGAATTTATCGAAAATCCACGAATCCGCGAGCGGCGGATTCGGGGGGCAAAAGTTCAAGCCTTCAAGCTTGAAGTTGTAACTATTTTAGGATGGCGCCGGCAAGCTGCCAGCGCCATCCTAAAATAGTTACTAAATTAGCTAAGTTAGCTTCAACAGGAAGCACTAATAGATAAAATAAAGCAGGTGCTCAAGCACCTGCTTTATTTGATCTATTAGTGCTTCCTGATCGGTCTCTGACCTTTTATACACACAAGAGGCATGAACTCGCATGGAAGCCCCGCGCGTTTGGTCCCGCTCACACACTCGCGTTGTGCACCTTATTCCCGCCATTTACCCACTATGATAGGTCACTCAAGGGAACCCGGCGCCCTTGGGGGCAATTGCATAGTAACACACACATGGTCGCTGGAACTAGTTGAAGCTCAAATTCAGTGACTCATTCATCAGCCCAAAAACAATCGTGAGCGTCGTCGAGGCTGGGCAGGTGTGCCTTCTTCCCAAATCTAAAGTCGAAAATCAGCTGTGATGCTGGATAGAGGCCTTTGTATCCTTGACTTTCACGAGCGCAATCCAAATCCGCGAATCCGCAAATTCACGGATTTTGCGGATCCGCAAATCCGCAAATTCGCGGATCCGCGAAATCCGCCCATGCTTACAGGCTACCCCCTTCGTCGAATGACTATACATTACATTGTTACTGTGGACTGGTACCGCCTAGGTCCCCTCCCTTAGCTACCAAGGACCGAAGGGTGGAAAACCTCCCCCCCCCCCCTTTCCCTAAGGTAAACAATTCATACACCACGACTTGTTCGGATTAAGGGGCGTAGCCCCCAGCCATATTTTGTTACAAAATAAAACATTAAAAACGATGATTATTTACATTATATACAATACGCAGAAAGTCCAATACATTGATGGGTACAAGATGTCAGTTGGCTAACCTTAACATGTCTCTAATACATAGCCATTCCTATCTTAATCGAATCGATGAATAAGATTTACTTTCTGCGTACCCCTGTTAGAGCCTACAGCAAGGTCAATAACAGGCATGAACCGGAAGCACTAGGAAGTGCTTCCAGTTCATGCGCCATGCAAACATGTGATTGGTAACCCCTTAGGGAGGCGGGGTGCCACGTCACCAGTGTGTGCGGCGACCCCTCCTTCCCGAGAAAGCGGGGGCTGGAGCGACTGCCATAATGACAGCATGCTCGATGCCGAGCCCGCCTTATCATAGTGTTGAGTCCCCCCCAGGACATCTGCTGTGGGGTCCCCATTTACAGGTAACACAGAGGGCAGCAGTGACCCTATGGCTCGGACACTGCTGTGGCATTCATGCATTCACCGGCGATGCAGAGGGCTGGACAGGAAGGAGCAGGCACTCACGTTTGAGAGGGAGGTGGGTCCCCTGCTCTGGCACTGGGCACGAGGATGCACAACTTTGGTTACAACTCACTTTCTCATCGAAACATTCCATAGTCATTAGCCCTAAGAACCACCAGAGAAACAGGCAAAAAGTGATGCTGGGCGTGTAAAGTGCTACCACATACACCAGAGGATGGGGATGGCTCCCGGCCGTCCTGTCATGCGGGAAAACAGTCTGACCACAGGATGTGCCTTCAGTGGATCAAAACCACAAAGCACCGGTACAACCATACCTTCATAAATCTGTGACAAAGACAAAGACAGACTCCATTTTCACATTGTGTTCATGGAACATCAGTGGCCTCCAGCATAAAATAACTAATCTAGAGACACACTCCTTCATATACGGGAATGCACTAATTGCCCTTCAAGAAACATGGGCCACCCAAAGCTCACCAGTCACAGGGTTTATTGAATTGTGGAAGCCAGGAATCAGAGTCTGCCGCTACGACCACCCAAAAGGGGGACTGTCAATCTATGTTTCAAATACTCTAAAAGGCCCGATTGTTCCGCTAAACTTTGAGGAAGACTGGCTACTTGGGGTTAAAATTAAATCATGGTCCAAGCAACGCTCACTCCTCCTCCTCAATGTGTACATCACCCAAGCCTGCGGACAAAAAAGGGACATCTGGCACGCTTATTTACAATCATGAGCGATTTGGCCGAGGACCATCCCGATTCGGACTGCATAGTGACGGGGGACTTCAACACAAATCTCTTGTATTGTGGTATTGTGTATTGTGGTATACTTATATAGCGCAGCCTGTCACCACCAAGGGCATCCTGGCGCTTTGACCCATGATCCAAGCAAAAGCAATAGCTCAACCCGTCCTAGGGAAAAGGTAAGTTTTCAGAGCCTTTCTGAAGGCTAAGAGATCCTCAAGACTTCTCAGGAATAAAGGCAGGGAGTTCCAAAGTTTGGCCGCCGCTACTCTGAACGAGCGACCACCCATCCTCACTCTCTGGAATCGCGGGACTACAAGTAGCCTGGACGACGAGGAACGTAAAGCTCGAGATGGAAGATACCAGGCAAACATTCGCCGCAGAGGGATTGGGCCCAGGCCATGGATAGCCCTGAACACAATACACGCTGCTTTATAGCGCGCGCGTAAATGGACCGGCAGCCAATGGAGTTCCTGCAACGCTGCCGTGGAAGAGCTGTGGTAGGGGCGGGAAAGGGCGAGTTTGGCAGCCATATTTTGCACCCTTTGCAGCTTGCCCAGAAGTGTTAACGGGGCCTCCAGAAGCAGTGCTAGGGGTTTAAAGCAGTCCATGTCCTACGGCTCTTCCAGGGAAAACCTACAGACCATGATTGACTTTCTCCATTTACTCTATCGGAGGTGCCAGACCAATCTAAGCCTCCAAATCAAGCCCACTGTGCCCTGGGTGAGCTTCTCGTGTTACAATTCTATAGCGCTGGATACCTGGTAATGAACGGAAGGACACCAGACGACACCCCCCCAAATTGGACCTGGACAAACGGGCACAAGAAAACTTTTCTGGACTTCTCTATTTGCAACTCAAACCTGTTCCATCATCTGGCCAGCTTTAGCATCCAACCACGACGGGAAAGCGATCACCGTCCACAGGTCATCACCCTTAACATAAAGCCAGAGCATCATACGTCTGCTTTAATCACTTGTACTGGGATCTACACCGAGAATCTGAGGCGCCTAAAATGGAGCGATGATATAAGCCCTAACATCATGAAGACAAGTCTGGCTCTTATCAATGGGGACACAAATCAGATGGCTTCCCCGATTGCCGTATGGACGACTCTCTGCTTACAACTGGTCACACTTTTTCCTGTTAAACAGCACCAACACAATGCTAGCTCTATCCGGCAGTTCTCACTCTCAATCCAGCCGAGGGCGCTGAAGAAAGCCAGGAACAACGCCTTGCGGGCACTTACAAAATCCCCAGGAAATAATGATCTCAGTCATGAGTACAAATTAGCGCAAAAATCATTTAGGATGGCCTCACAAAAAGACAAACGACTACATCAAAACCAGCTATGGGCCAAGCTCCTTTGGGAAAGCAAAAACCGCAATGCGAGAACATTTTGGGCCTTGATCAACCGCTCCAACTCGGGGTCATCAAAAGTTGGGTCGGCAAATATACAGGAATCAGACTGGGCCGCCTTCCTGACTGACCACTTTAGGTCCCCGGAGAGCACAGCGACAACAGGAAGCAGCTCCACCAAAGTGGTAGAAGCATCCCAAAGCATCTGCAGGCGCAAGAACACAAACTGTGTAGGCTATTGTACAGATGACATCAAGATCAATGAAGAAATGGTCGCCAAAGCTGTGTCAAAAGCAAGATCGGATGGGGCCCCGGGACCAAACGGCTTGCCTCAGAGACTGTTTAAATCCAACATAGCTCTTTGGTCGGGGCACTTAACCACCCTGTTTAACTTTGTGCTTAGGACTTCAACTGTTCCGGATTCCTGGCGTGGGGCTATAATCCACCCTATCCACAAATCAGGCTCCCGTGCCACTCCAAGCAACTACAGACTAATTGCCGTCCTTAAAATCGAGGCAAAGCATTATGCAGGCATTCTTTTGAAGGAGCTGAAGGCATGGGCGGAACGGCGCGAACTGCTACCAATGAACCAAACAGGCTTTACTGCCAATTCAGGGACCCAGACTAACTTGCTTACATTGTCCATAATCATCGAAAAAACGCTTTTATCATCAAGATCTGTGCACTGTTGTTTTGTTGATTTCAATGCTGCGTTTGATCGGGTCTCAAGGGTAGCTCTTTGGGTAAACTGAAAAAATGGGGGATTCCTGAAAAACTTCTGGATGCGATAATTCAGCTTCACTCACACACCTGGGTTCAGGTGAAGCTGGGGTCCGGCACGCACCTCTCACGGAAAATCATGACAACCTGAGGAGTCAAACAGGGGTGCGTGCTGGCCCCCCTCCTTTTTAACCTGTTCATTGCAGATTTGCAGGTCACACTTGATGAAATAAACAGTCACCCCCCCTAAGGTTGGAGGCGTAGCAATAAGTAATCTTCTTTACGCCGACGATCTGGTTCTTTTCAGCCTTAACCGGGTCGGGCTTCAAAGGCTTTTGGATAGGCTACACAGTTACACAATTAAGAACCAACTTGAGGTAAACTTAAAGAAAACCCAAGTTGTGTCCTTTGGAAGGAAACGCAAAGGCGGTGTGTGGACATATAATAATAATAATCGAACAACAGGACGCTCATATAAATACTTAGGGGTCCATTTTGATTCCAGGGGTAACTTCTCCAAACAGCGGGATGAAATTGCAGTAAAAGCCACGACTCTACAGGTTACTTTATCTAAGCTTGCTAAAGAGCTGTCCGGTCCAACCCTCTCATTCCTACTGGAAATTTTGAGAGCAAAAATCGGACCCACCCTAATGTATGGTATCGAAATATTTAGGGGTAAACTAAACACAACTCTGAACCAACTTGTGACCAAGATTTACAAAAAAGTTCTACATCTGCCCAAATCCGCCTCTGCTGCCCAGATCAGGCTAGAACTGGGCTTATTAGATCATGAGGCTTCCAACACCGGCACATATCTAAACTTCTGTCGCAAACTTAGAAAAGCAGCTATCGGTACTTTAGAGTCTCTAGTTTGGTTGGAGATCAGTCAGAAGTGCCCTGGGGGCTCGTATGGCCGCCTTTTTACAGACTCTATCTGCGAAATGGCGGCGGGTGATCTATGGGCACTCAACCCCAGCACGACAGTATTTAAAACATGTATTAAAAAAGGAGCCAGAATGTGCTCACTCATTATGGACAAAGCGCATCTCTGCAGACGCAGCCATGCATGGTCAGTCATGAACTCTTATGGGCACATATCTCCGGCTACTTACCTCTCCTGTACTTATTCATTGCACTTAAAGCGGAGTTTTTTGGCCATCAGATTGGGGGTTTGGCGTTTTTTAAAAGATCTGCCCACATGGCAGCGCACCACGGAAGAGCTAACATGCAGAGGGTGCGGCAAGACAACTGAAACGCTAGAGCACGTGGTTTGCTTATGCCCCGCACTTATGTTCCAACGTAGACGTAAACTCAGAGCAGAGTGGAACAGGTTGGGTGTTCGGACCTGTAGACAGGCAATTATCACCTCTCTGTGCCCAGAAAACATAGCTCTGAATATTGCCTTTACAACATATATTCGGGATGCGCACCGCATCTTTACAGCAATGGCGGAAGGAGCAGTAATCCCTCGCCTTGTCCTGACCAGTGGCCCAACCTAAGCTGCATTTGAGCCCTTAGTTTTAAGATAAAAAATAAAAATAAAAAAAAATAAAAAACAAAATTGAGTTGTAGCTGTCAAATGTCAGTACATTAAATCCTCCTGCTCTTTTACTAAGTGTTATCGCTGTCTATTACACAGTTGTTTTAATTTTTAATGTGCAATATAAATCGAGTAACAGGTGTCGATCGATTTTTACTGTTCAACTGTGGTAAAATATGATTTGAAATTTTTTTATTACAATGTACCGATTTGTGGATTCAATTTGAAATGCTTTTAAGAATATTTTTCTTTTATCCAAATAAAGATTTTACACTCAGACACCAGAGCACTTCCTCTTGGGATGGTTCCCACACACGGCCAAGAACAAAGTGACGGGGAAGTTTCAGGACCTTGCATATGTCCTGGCCAAGAGGGAGATAGCCAGAGACTGCAAGGCCCCCCCCAGAGGTCCACAGACCGCCACCTGGAGGAGAGAATTAGAAAAGTGGGCGGGGGCAGAAAGCAGGCTACTACTTAGGGAAGCCTGTCGGGGAGTTGGCAAGATGGACAGGGCCAAAGCCTGAGAGACTTTAGTGGATGAACTAATGGCGTCCGGACGAGAAGATACGGAAGAGATGGGATCTCCGAGAGCAGCTGATGGGGACCAGGCAATGGTCTGGGTGGGCACCACATTCAGCACCCATAATCCTGACTACCGCCATGCACGACCGGTAAGCATCACATCTCTGTGCAGCTACTCACAAACTGACCTTCAATGTTAATTGTTCCATAGCAACCCAGGGAGGGGAGGGGGGAGGGAGGGAAAAACAGGAACTGGTCCAGGTTTGCAAAGCTTGAATGTACAGCTTTGCAATTGTTAACGAGCCAGCTGCCATTTACGTCAAGAAATTATTCATTTTGAAGTGACGTCTGTGGTAATGATGATTAAATGCCAATAAAATATGGTTTTAAAAAAAAAGTGATGCTGGGCGTGCTGAAGGTCAGTTCACATGGTGTCCAGTCAAGTGGCTTACTGGAAATCTTAAAGTCGGGGTGACCGCTGCACTGGGAAGAGGCAACAGGGAGTCTGGTGTCTCTGGCTCTAATGGGGGACTAGGATCTGGACGGAAAGGGTAAACAACAAGGAGCCCCAAGGCTACTAACTGCAAGCTTCCTTCCTGGTTGTAGAAATGGCGAGTCCTTCTGAAGAATTCAGCAGCCAAAAAATCAGGGCCCTAACCAGTAGGGACTGGGAACGGTGCATCAGAGGCTCAGAAAGATTGTTCAAACTGATCTGAAATCAGTGAAGCCCCCCCCCACAGTCAACAAGACAATACCCCAAGCCAAGGGGCGAAGATAAAAAAAACCTCTGTTGCCTTATGGGCTATAATCTAGGCGCTAAGGGCCAGATGTAGGTAAATAGCATTTACCAATTCGAAAATACCGAATTTTACAGATTCGGTATTTTCGAATCAGTAAATGCTATGTAGATAAAAATTCTGTAAAAATTACCGAATCGTTAAGACTTGGTATTTACCGAATCGGTATTTACCGATTCGGTAATTGCCATTCATTCCTATAGGCCTGGAGGCCCATAGGAATGAATGGCAATTACCGAATCGGTAAATACCGATTCGGTAAAGTAGGGAAGCATTCACATTGACACCCTGTTGCACCCCTAAATAGTGGTGGTGTGCACATGTGGCACACATACACGCCCTAAGGGCATGTATGTCTGTCACATGGCACAGGTGTAAATGCCCAGATTTGCATTTACAGAGGTATTCCTTATTTACCACCAACTAATAGTTGGTGGTAAATAACGAACCCTTAAAGCACAGAAACACTCTTGAAAGGGCTTCCTACATCTCATTTACTGATTCGGTAAATAACAAATTGGTAAATGATGATTCGGTAAATACCGAATCGCTAAATACCAATTCGGTATTTACCGAATCTGTAAATTGGCCACCTACATCACAAAAGCCTATTACCCGTCAGTAACTGCCGAAATGTGTTAATTTCGGCCGTTACCGACCGGTAATAGCCTTCATACATCTGGCCCTAAATGTTCTACTGGGGTTTGCGTTTGCGTCCATCTTACACTAGATGTTTCATTGAAAGGGTGTATCGGTGACCTGACCCCTTAGGAGTGGAAGAATAGAAGTATGGATCACGCCTGATTTGACACCCTAAGTGGGAGATTGCTGTGCCCCCCAAGTAATAATTGAATATAAGGATGTGTAACAGAGGGTAGTATATACAAAGTACAAATATGGATAACTAGGCAGCGCATGTGGAAGATTGCAGGATTGGGTGCTTGCAGTACGAAATGTATGAGAAACCCCGGCAGGCACATGAAGGTGGAGATATCAGTTACATAGGATGTGAAATTTAAAACATTTCAAAATGGTAAACCTGTTCAATATAAACACTATTATGGGGGGGGGGGGGTAGTAATGTTACTGGAAGATGTGGAGACAATGCAAAATGGGATAGGAAAATTTGAGAAAACAAGTGAAAATCAATTATGTAACAACATTTTCGACTTACTATTGTCTTTAGGTCTTTTTTGTATGGGTAGAACTGTGCTTTGGATACTGTGGGAGAAATTAATTGATCCTGAAGAAGGTGGCTTTAATTTTTGGGATCCACCGAAACGCGTTGATGCACTTATGACCCTAATCTGATGAGTACTGAAGGACACAGTGGATATTAATTTTCTGAAAATACTCTGTGTAACGAGCAATGATTATATCAGATTAGTGGCTGAAAAGACATATGTGATTGTCTACTGTACTCTCTGTCTGTTTTCCATTCTTAGTTTTATATTTTCTGTGTAATGAAGTGTCTTTAATTATGAACCAGGACATAAAAGAACATCATCTCATCAAGTGCTATATAAGGTTTTTAACTTGGGTTTTTATGGAATTTTTAATTCTATTGTTACAGTGAGTTTATATTTGTGATACTTAAATTACATGTGACCAGTGTCTTTCAGATCAGACTTTGTGATTTATTTATAAATACAATGACAATATCTTTCACTATCATATAGGTGTGAAATTCAAGGTGATCGGAGGTGTACACAAGGTGTTGTGAACAAAGTAAGAGTGAAAAGTGTGTGAGATTTGACATACAGGCACCAAGGGAAGTCTCTTTATAACCTAAATGTCTAGTACAGAGTCTGTCCATTTGGGAAAGTGGGGCCCCTCTCTGCTGACTTTCAATCCTGCTCTCAGCTATAAGGACAGAACAAGCTTCAGATGCCTCCCTGCAACTGCCCAACTGACCTGCTGCAACTGGACCTGCCTGGACCTGCAACTGGACATTCCTGAGCCCTGCTGGCCTCAGATGCTAACAATTTGAGCCGACTGGCCCGAGTGGGAGTCGCAGTCGCCATGCTCGGGAGCAATGCAGAAGGCTGTGAGGTGAGTGTGGCATCCGCAAGCCCTGCCCTCTCCCAGGCAAGGTTAGGACACAAGTCTGTGTGTCATGCATACTACACCAAAGAAAGTGCTGTGCATTTGCTTTAAATTACCTACAAAGAGGCTTACTGACAAGGAACGCCTTCCTTGACCCAAGAGAGGCCAAGCGCCGCTGGACAGAGGCCAGGCAGTGCACGGCATGAGCAGAGCACAGCAGTGCTAGGCATGCAGGCCTGCAGGTGGGGATGGTTATTGGAGGGGGCGATCACTGCCAGTGGACCTGCAATCAATGCCAATGGACCTGCAATCACTGCCAGTGAACCTGCAATCACTGCCAGTGGACCTGCAATCACTGCCAGTGGATCTGCAATCACTGCCAATGGACCTGCAATCACTGCCAGTGGACCTGCAATCACTGCCAGTGGACCTGCAATCACTGTGGACCTGCAATCACTGTGGACCTGCAATCGCTGCCAGTGGACCTGCAATCACTGCCAGTGGACCTGCAATCACTGCCAGTGGACCTGCAATCACTGCCAGTGGACCTGCAATCGCTGCCAGTGGACCTGCAATCACTGCCAGTGGACCTGCAATCACTGCCAGTGGACCTGCAATCACTGCCAGTGGACCTGCAATCACTGCCAGTGGACCTGAAATCACTGTGGACCTGCAATCACTGCCAGTGGACCTGCAATCACTGTCAGTGGACCTGCAATCACTGCCAGTGGACTGCAATCACTGCCAGTGGACCTGTAATCACTGTGGACCTGCAATCACTGCCAGTGGAGCTGCAATCACGGCCAGTGGACCTGCAATCACTGCCAGTGGACCTGCAATCACTTCCAGTGGACCTGCAATCACTGCCAGTGGACATGCAATCACTGCCAGTGGACCTGCAATCTCTGTGGACCTGCAATCACTGTGGACCTGCAATCACTGCCAGTGGACCTGCAATTACTGCCAGTGGACCTGCAATCACTGCCAGTGGACCTCCAATCACTGAGGACCTGCAATCACGGCCAGTGGACCTGCAATCACTGCCAGTGTACCTGCAATCACTACCAGTGGACCTGCAATCACTGCCAGTGGACCTGCAATCACTGCCTGTGGACCTGCAATCACTGTGGACCTGCAATCACTGTGGACCTGCAATCACTGCCATTGGACCTGCAATCACTGCCAGTGGACCTGCAATCACTGCCAGTGGACCTGCAATCACTGCCAGTGGACCTGCAATCACTGCCAGCGGACCTGCAATCACTGTGGACCTGCAATCACTGCCAGTGGACCTGCAAATACAAAGTCATAAACCAGGACAATTTTTAACACTCACACTTTTTGTTTGCATCCACACTTCACAACCTGCTCCACTGTAACTCAGGTGTTGAAGCACACCCAAGTGACACTAGGCCACTTGGGTGGGCCCCGATGATGAAGCAAGTCACCACTAGGTGGTGAGTGAGGGGTTCACCTCTCTCATCGGGTAATACTCCTTCATTTGTTCTTTAAAATTCTTGACCAGGGGATCAGGAGTATTCCCCGTCCAAGATCTACGGACGCAATTCCTTACTCTCCATATGTTTCAGGTGACCTGAAATCACTGCCAGTGGACCTACAATCGCTGCCAGTGGACCTGCAATAACTGTGGACCTGCAATCACTGCCAGTGGACCTGCAATCACTGCCAGTGGACCTGCAATCACTGCCAGTGGACCTGCAATCACTGTGGAACTGCAATCACAGTGGACCTGCAATCACTGTGGACCTGCAATCACTGCCATTGGACCTGCAATCACTGCCAGTGGACCTGCAATCACTGCCAGTGGACCTGCAATCACTGCCAGTGGACCTGCAATCACTGTGGACCTGCAATCACTGCCAGTGGACTGCAATCACTGCCAGTGGACCTGCAATCACTGTGGACCTGCAATCACTGCCAGTGGACCTGCAATCACTGCCAGTGGACCTGCAATCACTGCCAATGGACCTGCAATCACTGCCAGTGGACCTGCAATCACTGCCAGTGGACCTGCAATCACTGCCAGTGGACCTGCAATCACTGCCAGTGGACCTGCAATCACTCCCAGTTGACCTGCAATCACTGCCAGTGGACCTGCAATCACTGCCAGTGGACCTGCAATCACTGCCAGTGGACCTGCAATCACTGCCAGTGGACCTGCAATCACTCCCAGTTGACCTGCAATCACTGCCAGTGGACCTGCAATCACTGCCAGTGGACCTGCAATCACTGCCAATGGACCTGCAATCAATGCCAGTGGACCTGCAATCACTGCCAGTGGACCTGGAATCACTGCCAGTGGACCTGCAATCACTGCCAGTGGACCTGCAATCACTGTGGACCTGCAATCACTGCCAGTGGACCTGCAATTACTGCCAGTGGACCTGCAATCACTGCCAGTGGACTGCAATCACTGCCAGTGGACCTGTAATCACTGCCAGTGGCCCTGCAATCACTGCCAGTGGACCTGCAAACACTGCCAGTAGACCCACAGCTGCAGCAGGTCTGAGGGTGGGCATTGCAACCGCTGGAGGTCATTAATGAGAGACCTTTTCAAGTTCACAGGGGGGGAATTTCAGTTGGCCATGCTCGTGTTGGCTGACATTCTCATTTCCACCAGCTCATCGTTTTTCCTCCTCTCGTACTTAAAGTAGGTTTCTCTTCAGCGGTGCCGTTGGAATATAAAGCGAAGCCTTCAGGGAGTATTGAAGGTAGTGCCCGGTTTACGGCGCTAATTAAGGGAAGCCCTCAATGAGCGCGGTTGCCAGGCTCATGGGTGACTCACCGCCTTCACATTTCAGCAGTGCTCTTTCAGTGACATGAAAAATATTGACTTTTATTAATTTGTTGGAGTAATGTATAATGATTGACGCAGCGAGGAAACTCAGCGGAATTCCACTGAGTTTTTATGCAACTATGCGGAATTCTGCATAGTAATTCTGCCCACCTCTAGAGGTTTTCTGTGTGACTCATTGCTGGAACCAGTATTTTCTGGTTGGCTGAAGGGATGCCCCAGCCTGGCAGAACCTACGGCTCCCATCAAGGGCAGGTGATTACACTCGCTGTGTAACCGGTGCTCACCCTTGGGTAGCTTGGCACTGAGCAGTCAGGCTTATCTCAGAGGCAATGTGTAAAGCAAAGTCGCAGCAGGCACCCGCAATAAATACACTGAGCGTCACAAAAGAGACTTCACACAGGATGTATGTAAATACCCTTTATATTCAACACACATATTTAATCATTTTAACATGACCGTCATATACTTTTGGGCATGAAATACATTGAGAATAGGTATATTTGTATTGTTATAATACCAATCGTATGTAAACCGTGGACAATTCCTAACCTAACCCCCCTACAGGGAAAAAGAGCCACTTCTATGTGGTGCGACACGCTGTCCTCCCAAGGCCCACCCTGGCAATCCTGATAATACAGTTCCACACTATTATTAAAGGGTACATCCTGGGTAACAACGATATCAAAGACATGTACAGACATGAAATGATAACACTGTTTAGAAGCACCACGGGCCGGGGCTAAACAGGTAAACTTAATGTCAACTGTATTGTGGTTTTGGTATGAAATCAACCTATGAATCGGCACCACCGGTCAGTGTCGTGAATCAAAGGGAGTCTGCATACTCTCACTCCGCATTGCTACACGGTGTGACAGGTAAAAGCCCAGGCCGTACAGAACACTCTTACACACAAAAATACTCAGCACCCTAATACAGTGCTTCTGGTACCCAGCAGCAGGGCCGGACTGGCCATAGCAGGCCTTGGGGGTTTCCCCCGTAGGATGCTAGGGTGTGGGCCGGTTTTGGGCCCTTGGGGGGCTATTTCTGTTACAGGTCATCGGCAATATCGGCCACCTGTAACAAAATCGTCCGAAACCGGCCCTCGCAAACTGCTCAGCTGCACCCCCGTCACCCCAGGGGTGGCCGGCTGAGCAGTTTGCCAGGGTTGGTTTCTGTTCCCAGTCCGGCACTGCCCAGCAGGTCAATGGATGTTGCCCTGCAGACTCCGTTGCCTCAGCCTCCCTCCATCCTCTGCTTCACCCAGATTGTCCTATACCCAGGATGGAAAATAACCAGCCCCACCTCCCGGATACTACGCCGGATGTGTCTGAAGTCACACTTAGTTTGGGTCCGCGGGAAGCAAGTGGGGATATGCAGCAGTTTTTATTAGGAGGTCGATGTAAACAAGGGGAGTTTAGCAGCCACTTGAGAAGTTCACCTATAGGTCTCAAAACACAATGGAGTCTTGACCCACTTCCGAACTGTCTTGTAAGCGCTCCTTCAAAATGTCCCCGGAAGGGGCCAAGTGTGGAAAGGGCAGTTGGCCCCCTGCGATGAGGTTAGAAAGGGAACAACTGATGAATGGGCAGAAACTCAGGGGAGCCTTTTGGTAGAAGGAGGCATATCGAGCGGTGCACAAGGACCAGGGTCGTGCACAGCCAATCCTTGCACAGTGCCTGGTGTGTGTTGGAATGGGTCTCCAAAATTAAGAGTTGCAATTCCCTACCTCCCTGAAATTGAGGCACAATGACCAGTGCACATTGAGATGGGTTGTACCACGCCATTCTGGTTGCACACAATGAGGAGCTGCAATTCTGTACTTCCCTGGAAAGAAGGCACAACGTCTGGTGCACGGTGATACACTTTGCACCAGACTAGTCCGGTCACAAACATAGGCACCAGTTCAGCAGAGCCACGTGAGGTAGAATGCAAAGACACGGTTGTTCCCTGCCTAAACCTCCCATCCACCTGAGAGTTCTGCAACTTCAGCGCCGAGACACCCAAGGGTATTTGCGCGCTCTAAAAATCGCCAAACTAAATCGCCAAACTACTGCGGGTACACCCCCACCTATAAGGGTCGCACCCTGTAAATTGGACAAAGTAGGCAGAGTTGCACAGCAGTGATGTGACACAATTGATGAAACGGCTGCACAGGGTCCCACAACCGGTGAATCCGTGCACCACCAACTAGACGCTTATGAGCGTCAGGGTCCCTGTGGTACAGGCACCACACGCCTTTGATGCAGGTCTTAATTACTCACTCACACCGCGCTGGGATTTTGTAGATTATGTGGCCACTGGAGAGGGCATTGCTTTCTAGAGGTCACAGGTAGATGGTGTAGTTCCTTCATGGGAGACGTTTGATGTCCCTGAGATCTCCAGGATAACAGGCGACCCGCTGACGGGCCCCTTGGAGAGTACACTTCAGTACGCCACACTTCAGCAGGTCTTTGGCCCCGGACAACCAGTATTCAGAAAAGGCATGGAGTCCCCTTTATAGGCAGTTATCCTCCATTTGCCCAGCAGAGTCATCTGGCAATGTGCACCACACAGTCCGGGTTCTCCAGCCCCACGGCCCCACAAGCGTATCTCACTCTTTGCTGAAGGATGGGACCCATAGTTATACATGTAACTTTGAAGTTAGCGGTGGGTTAAGGGGTTTCCCTTTGAACCACGGATGTCTTCCCTGAAGTGCCTGCCTGTCTGCCATGGGGCCCTGGAGCGCAGTTCTTAATCTTTAGTGGGGCAATGATCTGGCCCAGAGAGGCTTTGTTAAATCCTCTCTCTCCAATCTATCCGATTCGGCCCTCGAATGGCAGAGGACTTGTTGTTCTAGTGGTATGTCCATGGTTTATGACAGTCACTGGAGAATGCACAGATGTGCTCCCCCAACCCCTGGTGTCCACCAGAACCAGGCACCGAGGCAAACACGACTCTTAGAGCATAGAACTGTCCATATTTATAAGTAGCATTTCAAGGCGAGTAAAGCCAAAACCCCCTTTACCATTGGAAAGAGTTTGGCATTGAAAATCTATTGAAAGGAAACATCATCAGGCTGTTCCATTGCAATCCACTATTGCAGCCCAAGGTAGTGTCAATCACTTCCCCTCATTAACCTATGGGAAAAGCAGGCCTTATAGTTAGCAAAAACATAGGTATTCCTCACTACCTGGAAGCCCGTGCACTAGTGCGCACACAGACCTGCATTGGCAGGTTAGACACATAGGGCCTGATTCACAGAACTAACTTAGGACAAAATCCTAACTTCTGTGAATACCAAAAGTAGAAAATTTAGGATTTTGTCTAAAGTTAGTTCTGTGAATCGGGCCCATAGTCCCCTGCACCAGGGGTGCAAGTGCACCTGCCCGAGTCTGCAAAGGTAGACTGGACATGAGTTTAACTAAAGGGCTGTCCGTGCGAATGCACCAGCCTGCGATGGCAGGTGCAACAAGCAATCACGGGCACCATAGGTGCGGGTGCGCACATCCAGCCTTCTGCAATGGCAGGCTGCCCATTGAGGTTCCGTGAGTTCGGAACCCGTTTCATAAAGGTCATGGTTTCGTTACGAATTTGATAGTAGCGGACCGTAACTGGTGAGTGCGGCAAGTACGAGTGATTTCGCCATGTTAGACCGATGGATTCACTATGTATTTAGGGATTCGGTTCTGAACCCTCTGGTTCCATTTTGTGTACGGCAGCCATTTTGTGGTTGCCCTCACATAGGCCGATGACTACGGCCGAACGAGTCTTTGGTACACGTACACTTTAGCTGACTCCTATGTGACCTGAGCGAACTGACCCCGTTGCCTGAAGTTAACCTTGCTAAGCCAGTTCCTTGTCTGGTAGTTGATCGAGATTAGGATCAAAGAACAGGACATTGTTGAGTTTATTGCACACGCACACACCCTTTATCCTGCTTCTCATCTGTTTCTGTTCCTTCTTTTATGGTCTGTTTATGGTATGGGTTGTGGTCTTTTATTATGGGTTTGTCCGGCCTGTCCGAGCAAGAATGTTGGGCTCTACCATGTAATTGATGGTGGGCTGGACAACTGAAAATTGGGTTTGTCGTCATGCGATACCTTTTGTAATGATGCTGAAAACTGTAACTAGTGGGTGTTGGTCAGGAATGTGATTTTCAGCATAAAAGACGATGTCTCGCAATAAGAAAATTGAGCAGTCTCTAGTGAACCTACTTGTGTCGTACTTCGTAGACAGGTGAACTCGAAGACTTTGGGCGTGCCCCTGGAGCCGCTGGGTTCTAAAACCCGGTTATTCACCATGAGCGGGCCCGTGTTTCAGCACACTGAGTTAACACAGGTAGTAAAGCCGCACACATTTTTACCTTGTATTTACAAGGAGAAAGTGCCCAGAAACCACACAAGAGAATTAGCAAAACCGAGGCAGAAAAAGCAAAAAGTTTAGGGAAACACTCATCATACCACCTGGAAGTAGACGTTGCAGAGTAGAGTAAGGATAGGCGCAGCCTTGCTTGCGGGCACTTGCTGACTTTGTATCTTAGTTACAGAATAATGACATTGTTGATGGGGAATGTACAATTCACAAGGTTAAGGTTAAGCTGTTGGGTTGTCATGCTTGTTTGTGAGACATGTGGGAATCTATATAATGATATCAGTCCATCCAATTGTCTCTGACACTGTCTTCATAACACCCTCATCAGAACAATCCATGATATTGACATGCAAGGCTCTGCTCGCAAATGGGTCTGTTCCTTCCTCACGGGAAGAGTCCAAAGGGTTGGGATGCCGTCCTTCCCATCAGAGATCAAAAAACTGAAAGGCTGTGCCCTACAGGGATCGTCCCTTAGCCCCACTCTTTTCAACATATACATGACACCGCTCACCAATATCATCCAATCCCAAGACGTCACCGTCATCTCCTACGCCAATGATACCCAACCCATGCTCTCCCTGATGGACAAAACAACCACCACCAGGACCAACGTCAGCAACTGCGTGACCATTGTCACAGACTGGATGCGAAACAACTGCCTGCAGCTCAACTCCCACAATATGGAAGTACTGGTCTTTGACAAAAAGACCTCCCCATGGGATTTCACCTGGTGGCCATCAGAGCTAGGACCCACACCCACAGACCAGGCCAAAAACCTAAGGATCATCCTACATGATAAGATCAGTATGACGGCTCCAGTCAATGCAGTGTGCACCTCCTGCTTCCACATCCTACGTATGCTGCGAAAGAGCAAGAAATTGTTGCCTCAGATCCCCATACGGATCGCCATGCAAGCACTCACCTCCAGCAGGCTGGGCTAAGGCAATACTCCAAGCAACCCCTACACAGACTTTAGACCATCCAGAACTCAGCCGCAAGATCATACTTGACCTCCCACGCTGCATCCACACCACACTGCACATCAGGAAGCTACACTGGCTCCCCATTCACAGGTGCAGCCAATTTACACTTCTCATACACAGACATTAAAGCCCGACACAACACAGGACCAGAATACCTGAATAGCTGCGCACACTCACCATCCCACCAGATATCTACGCTCTGCCTCACTCCCACTCGCACACACCCCCTTCACCTAAAAAAGTAAAACAGTCGGTCGCTGATCCTCCTAAATTGCACCCAAGATATGGAACAACCTCCCTCAATACATCGAAGCCTCCTCCTCTCTTCCTGTGTTCCACAAAAAGATAAAGACCTGGCTCTTCATATAAGCACCTTGGGACCAAACACTTACAGACCTGCCCAAGCGCTTGATTACCCTTTGAGGAGATACGTTTGCTATAGAAATCAACCTAACCTAACATAACATAACATAACATCCAGTGTCTTTTTCACTTAAACCTTTGACACTGAGGTGGAGTCAAAGGGTTTTGATCCATACAGTCGAGGGCGACACTAGTGTGCTTCCCTTGCTGTGCTGCTCGTCGCTAGTGAGTATTTTGAGCTTGTTCTGGGAGTAGCCACGCCTTTTTGTCTTTCTTGAATTTAGATAGTTGTCGGTTGCCCTTAGGTTCTTGAGTGAGGTGTTCGAGAATTTGCAACTCAGTCCTGAAAACTCTAAGTAGTTTGTTGATTGAGCTTTTCATAAGACCATTGCACAATGTATTGGCATAATCTGCCTTTGACAGCACTAACCCTCCTGAGGCCGGAACTCTGTGGCCCGATTCATAGAACTAACTTAAGACAAAATCCTAAACTTACTACTTTTGGTATTCACAGAAGTTAGGATTTTGTCTTAAAACAGACATAAGACAGACTTAAAACAAAATCATGTCTTAAATCTGTCTTAAGTCTGTCTTAAGACAAACTTAAGACAAAATCCTAAACGTACTACTTTTGGTATTCACAGAAGTTAGGATTTTGTCTTAAGTTTGTCTTAAAACAGACTTAAGTTAGTATTCTTTCAACATCGGCACCCACAATCATGCCTTCTGCGAACTTGAACCGCACACGGAATAATTCAGGCATGTCGTGCTCTGGATCATTTCCCTGCAAATCTTCATGGAGAAATACACACATTTGCTCAAAAACATATCACTGCGTAGATGCATCCCACTGACGGAAAACTTCCATGACGGACTGAACGTCATATCTTACAGTATTGGGAACCCATTTATGTGCTAACTCATTCAGTACTTCTCCCTCTTGATAGTCAGGCAGTCGACTCCGCAACTGTCTTCGTTCTGGGTTAGGGGTCGTATTTGGCAAATCTGACATCCAAGGTTTGGGCGGCATCATGTCTTGTTCTAGTGGCAGGCGAGTGGTGACTGCGTGCTTCAAAGGTATTGAGTAGGCGTATAACCTGGTGAATGTCTGTTTTCTGAAACCAGATATTGAGTGAGTGTTTGTAAGTTGCATAGGAGTGTGGGGTGTGAGCCGACCTTGGATAATGAGAGTGAATATGGAGTATCGTCCCGTTGTGTTTATAATGTTCCCTGTTACCTTGTTCCTAGCTGCTCGGCCAGTGGGAGGGTTCTGTGTGGAATGTTGGTGTGATGGACATGGGTGGAATGCTTGGGTGGGTGGTGTGAGTGATGACAGTTGAAGGGGTGGCACACGGGTGTTCCTGTTCCTGAGCATCCAAAAATGGATTTGGGTGCAATCCCAGTTTTACCATGAGTGGTAGACCTGAGATTGCATCAACATGCTGCGCTTTCCCAGGGGAGGCTAAAATATAAGTATCATGATTTCTCATCGTTGTTTCCTCGTTCTCTCTGTGCTGCTTCTGCTGCACACATAGAGTGAGGAAAATACCTCTAGGGATTGTTTTTGTGCAGGAAAGATTCCCTTCCTGCACAACAAACAATCCTGCTGTCGACACAGGCACTGTTGCACCACGGTGCAAGGGTGCCTGCGCTGGCGGTAGGCAGCACATAGTGCGCCAGCGCAAGGAGAGGGCAGTGATGCACCATTTCTTGTTAAATATAACATGTTATGTTATGTTATGTTATGTTATGTTATGTTATGTCCCGGCGCTTTCCACAGGCAGCTCAGTGTAAGACAGCATAACAAGGAAAAACAGATACAAGAAAAAAGAAAAAGGCCCACCAGAAAGAACTAGAGATTAAAAAGCCAGGTCTTCAGGCTCTTCCTGAACTGAAGCAGATTGGAGGTGCTGTGTAGCGCCAGTGGAAGCGAATTCCACAACTGGGGTGCCTTGAAGCTGAAAGAGTGCCCCCCAGTGCGGGCCTTCCTCACACGCGGAACCACGGCAGTGAAGAGAGATTCAGACCGCAGTGAGCGGGCTGGGCGATAAAAGGCCAACCTCCGCTGCAGGTACCCAGCGCCTGAGCCATGCAATGCTTTGTGCATAAGCGTCAGAGATTTAAACATAATCCGCCTCCGGATAGGCAGCCAGTGGAGCGTCTGCAACAACCCAGAGGCACGTGCTCGCCTATGTAGGCCAAAGATGGCGTGGGCAGCTGAGTTTTGTGCCACCTGCAGGCGCTGGACCAGATAATCAGGGAGGCCAAGAAAGAGGGCATTGGCGTAATCCAGCCTGGATCCAATGAGCGCTTGCACAGTAATCCGCCTATGCTCCACAGACAGCAATGGAAGGAACTTGCGGAGCGTCTTCAAAATGCCGAAACAGGTGCCGGCCAGACCGAGGACATGAGTTCTCAATGAAAGCTTGTTGTCCAGTTTGACGCCAAGGTTTTTGGCGACCAATGATGACTGTGCGGGAGGACACATGTCAGACGGCCACCATTGCCGCCACTCAGGGTCGGTGGAACAGCCAAAGAATAAGACCTCCGATTTACTGGAGTTGGCCTTCAGACTGTTCAACTGGAACCAGTCGAAGACCATTCCCAGACATCCCCGAATACTCTCTCCGTCCCATGCCTGGTCTTTACCGCACGTGAAGAGGAGTTGCGTGTCATCGGCGTAGGACACGATCTGGGCCCCATACGCCTCCACCACCGCCGCCAGAGGGGACATAAAGATGTTAAACAGCGACGGGCTCAACACAGAACCCTGTGGAACCGCGACTCCCAATGCCGGCATCTCGGCGGAGCTCTGGGAAACCCAGATCGTCTGGCGGCGGCCTTCAGGAAAGATGTGAACCATTTGAACACCGTCCCCCTAATGCCGATGTCATAAAGCCTGGCGTGGAGCGCCTCATGGGGGACGGTGTCAAAGGCCGCCGACAGGTCCAACATGACTAACATGGCCTTGCCACCAACATCCAAGGTCTCCCTGATGATCTCCGAGACCTCCAGCAACGCGGTTTCCGTACTGAAATTAGGACGGAATCCGGATTGGGACGGATGGAGCAGATTGTTGTCTTCTAAAAAGCTCGACAAGACGCCATGGACATATTTCTCAGTGATCTTGGCCAGAGCCGGGAGAAGTGAGATTGGCCTATAGTTGGCCAGAACCTCGGCATCAAGACCGGGCTCTTTCAGGAGGGGGATTACCATCGCCCTTTTCCAGGTGCGAGGGACACTCCCCTCCCTCAGGGAGGCATTGAGGATGGGATTGACAAGAGGGTTCATCACCGCCGCCATCCCGGCCAAATATTTGGCAGGGCAGGGGTCGAGTGGCGAGCCTGATTTAAGGCTGGCCAGCAGCACCCGAGACGCCTCGCTAGAGATGGCCGGAAAGTCTGACAACACTGCGACAGGCGTGGACGATGACCCATGTCCCGCCATGGGGCCGCAGCCACCCTCCTCCGAGCTCTCCAAGAAGGAGACCTAAATCGCCTTGATCTTGTCGGTGAAAAAACTGGCGAGATCACACGCCCACGCATCCGATGATACTGGCGGGGGTGAGTGGGAGCTGGGGGTCGTGAACTCCTTCACAACGTTGAAGATCTCCTTACAGGAGTTCGCCGACGCCTCAATCCTCCTGGCA
This sequence comes from Lissotriton vulgaris, assembly GCF_964263255.1. Lineage (NCBI taxonomy): Eukaryota > Metazoa > Chordata > Amphibia > Caudata > Salamandridae > Lissotriton > Lissotriton vulgaris. The sequence continues at coordinate 301,354,283 of NC_141686.1, read as the reverse complement.
AGATATTCTTTCTTAGCTCCTAGGATGTCCCAATGATAGGCCTTCACAACCGCCCTGTAGGCAAGTTTGGCCTCTCCATCGTACTGAAGGCGCCAGGCCCGTCAGCAACCTTACATTGGCTGCGAGCCACACCCAGCGCCTCCGTGAACCACGGCGCGGATTGCCTTATTACCGTGGGTCGAGGGGCTGCCTTTGGGGCAAGATCATCCAGCCTTTCAGTCAGCCACAGCTGCAGAGCCTCAGTATCTCTTTCCAGATCCCCCGAGAGGTGGCAGGGATGTTCCGTGAGCGCCTGCTCCAACATATCAGGCGTCACTCTGTGCAACGCTCTCGAGGCTGGTCTAGGCACCGTGGGGGCGCTGTTGTCCGGCCGCCCATTCTCCAGCACGGAAAACCTAATCAGCCTATGATCCGTCCAGAGCACCGGCAGGGTTTCGATATCAGCAATCGGGACTGACGAGAACACTTGATCAAGGGTGTGCCCTTTCTCATGTGTAGGACCCGACACAACCGGTGCGAGGCCCAGCGGAGATGTAATGTCCAGCAGTTTAATAGCGTCCGGGTCATCTGTCATGTCAAGATGGAAATTGAAGTCGCCTGCCACTACACAGTGCTGTGTAGACAGCGCCAGCTCGGAGATCGCTATCTGCAGGTCCTCGAAGAAGGAACCCGTAGGACCTGGCGGCCTGTAAACCAGCAGCCCCATAAGCGCTTGGCTCGGAGACAGTCTGAGCGTAAAAGCAAGGGACTCAGAGCCCCCTATGGAATTCAGGTGGAGAACTGAGCAGGAAACGTTCTTCTTCACCACCACAGCTACTCCACCACCCCTTCCCTTAACTCTGTCCTGCCGGAGATTGTTGTATGCCGGAGGAATGGCAGAGAAAATGTCCGGATTGGACGCCTCTCCCAACCAAGTTTCGGTCAGGAGAAGACATAAGGGGTTTTCCCTGACAAGAAGATCATATAAGTGCAGGGCATGGCAACCTACTGACCTTGTATTAAGCAGCAGGCATAGATGTTGAACACGAGCCTCAACAGGCCTATGGACGTTGACCGGTGTCCAAATAGGCGACCAGCCGCAGCCCGGGCAGCGCCGTTTACCCGTGAAACGCCCCGGAAAAACCGAGCGACAGGAGCAGGAATAGGTCTGCATAGCACGCAGCATCGCCGAGGTGTAACTAATCATCCTCACCCACGCCTGACCGGACCCGCGTCCACCGCCACCCCGACGCCTCCGGGACGCTGACGGGCGCAGACGGGCAGGACTCCGGCACGACTCAGGCTAAGCGAAGGTGTCCACCTGCGCGTCCCGCTGCGCGTAAGGGAGCGACTTTAAATAGGCGCTCCAGTCAGCCCTAAGCGCGCGAGTCCGCTCCAAGATGGCGGCCGCCGCCGAATGGAATGCCCCAATCTAAGATGGCGCCCAAAGTTAGCCCCCAGGACCTGGACCCACCAAAGTGGTGGTGCTTTGTAGGCAAATAATGCTCTTTTTATAATAAAAGCAAACCAAAATACCAAACAGGAAGTCTTAAAATAGACAGCGCTAGTGCCAGCGCGAGCGCAGCAGTGTGGTAGGTAGAAGAGACATATTCCTGTCATGCAGCGCTGCACAGCACGGTGTCTTCCTGCGCTGCTTTGTGTGACATTTTGATAAATCTGCCCCTGTTACTTTCAAATTTATATTTGCTCTGGTCCCCTTCTTGACTGAGCCTCTCTCACCTCTCAAGTTCCAGATCTCTGCTCTCTAAACCTCTCCTCCCCACTGATTCCAGAACCCCTGTTCTTGGATACTCCATGCATGCACATATATGTCCAGAACCACCCCTGTGCCGGCTCTGCACATCACAGGGGTGAGATTCACAACAATTCACCCATCAAACCAGCAGACCATACCACAGAACATGGCATACTATTGGCAGAAAGTTGTGGAATTGTGCAAAATGTTTAATTCAGTAGCGGGCAGATTTGCTAACAAGTCAAGCAATGCAGCAAGGCAGCTGCTGTGCAGCGTTGCGTGGCAGGGAGGGGCCGGAGGGGGCCATATCTGCTAAGATACAGTGCATCCCGCCCTCTCCCTCCACTGGGGCACTGAGTGCCGCCTACAGCCAATGCAGGCCTCGATGCCCCATGGTGCAAGGGTGCCTGTGTTACAGGCAGGATTCTCTTTCTGCAGGAAGGGACACCTGGGTTTGCAAAGTTTCATCCAGACTTACAGTTTTCTTTCAACAATACTGTGTGATCTTGGGACCATTCACTTTACACGCCCGCGCCCCAGTTCACTTTGGGAGAGGTTCATAGCATGGGCATTGCCCTTGTGTCATGCAGGGTGGCACCAGGGCAACGCAGTCCTTAATTCAGATTTGCTCAGCTACACACGGCCGCCTTGCGTGGCCCTGCGTTGCTCAGTGAATCTGGAGCAACGCAGGCGGCACGAGTAGCGACTCACATCACTCCGCCCTGGGACGGCGTTCCATCGGTGGAGCGCGGGTCTTCCCACGCACCCACCTATCGAATGTGGCGCATTCCCAGGTTCACCAGGGGATGGATATGGAGCATTCCTGCTCTCTCCCTGCCACGCAACGCAGCGCAGCGCAACGCAGCACGTGGTCTTGGTGCGTTGCATGGCTTGTAAATCTGCCGTCTGATACCGATAACCAAGATCGCATACAAACTGGGAGGGGTCGAATCATCACAGAAATGACAAAAGCTTCAAATATTTCAAAACCTATTTTGGGGGGAGATTTGGGGATTTCTGTCATTGGCGAAGGATCTCCTGTGAATTTCCTTTTATGTTCAGGAAAAACCTTCCCTTCGTGTGCTTTGGTGTCCGCGGATTACAACGTGCTGGTCAAACTGGCTCTCAAATACTGCATTAGCACTTTCTTTCTGCTGCATTAGCACTTTCATGCATTAGCACTTTCTTTCTGCTGCATTAGCACTTTCATGCATTAGCACTTTCTTTCTGCTGCATTAGCACTTTCATGCATTAGCACTTCTAAGTATTTACTTTTCTCTACAGAAAGATATTGTAGAGCGTGAATGAGTGGGGGGCGTCCTGCTTACTCACCTCCCACAGTTTTAGGGGTGTGTCCCCCCCCTCTATTCCCACAGTGGAGCACGATGTATTCCTTCCCACAACAAGAGTACCCTCTGATCATTTCCAGGGTGGGAACAGGACGAGAAAGCGTTTATTAGCCAGTCTTAAACTTGAAGGTGCTCCCAAACATTCCAAGGCACTCCCCGGCAGGCACACAACACCCATTGGGCTTACGGGGCTTCAATCCCCCAGCCCCCGCCCCCACCCGCCCCCCCCCCCATCCCCCCATGTCAGCCTGGGCGGAGACAGATAAATTGCAGCCGCACCCGAGTACTTAACAGGTCTTCAAAGACCATTTACATGTAAATGACGCTTTTGTTGTGTGTTCACCCCTTCTTACAGCCACTCCGTCTTTGGTTTGAAGAATTAACCCCCCCCGAAATATTTTTCAGCCCCCCCGAAATGTGACTCTAGTTGCCCGCGTGTCCCCGCCCACTAGGGTAATATTGTGCATTTTCCGACTGCGAAAATGTCTGTACACTTGTTTTAAAAAAAGCTACGCCTGCATGCGAATCTAACAGGTCCTGGGACTTCTCGTCATCCTGTCCACCGCTGCCCCCTAGTGGCCATGGCGTGCATGGAACCCTAACCAGGCAGCCTGCCCTGGCCTGCAGCAGTGCTCTGCACATGAGAGGTCCACTCCCTCTCATGGCTGACAGATGCCCGCACAGGAGTCTACGGGGTGACACAGGAGCCAAGCTCCAGGGGCGCTGGGTTCACTCAGACTGGGGAGATCTGAGCCCCGCTGCGCGCAGGGATTCACAGATAATCTTTCAGGATGAAAGGGGGAGTGAGGCTTACTGAGCGCCCCCCCCCCGCCCCCCAGAAACCACAGCCTATCCTGTCAAAGCAGAGGGAGAGGGTCTTGCAATGTCAGGGTCAACCCATGAGGATGTGGTCCGGCGGCCAGAGCTGCCGACTTCGGTGCTGGAAACCAGGGTTCGAGCCTCGGGGTCGCGGCCACATCCTGTGATCCTGGGCAAATCACTTCATCTCCCCGTGCCTGGATGTGTAATGTAAACACAGTGCTCATGGAAAGCGCTCCAATACCTTCGGGTCGAGTTCGCGGAATATAAATATGCATATGATTGAGGTGCATCAGCAGAGCTGTGCCAGTGTCAGCACTGGACTGGCAGTGCATGCCACTGGCCAGGACTGAGGTGCATTGGCAGACGGTTAATGAGTCTCAGAGATGAAATGGCGCAGATGCAAAAGCCTTTGCCTCGAGGGACACGAAGCAACGACCAGTGGAACTGCAGCTCTTTGTAGAATTATTTTGATATTGGATACTATAACGGCAGGGCATTGGCACAGCAGAGTGTGGGTAACAGTACTGAGATAGCAAGAGTGGAAGAGTGCTGATAGCAGGACGGAGGAGCATTAGTGGAGCTGTGTATGCGTCACAGTACTGGAGTAGAAGGGCACTGATGGCAGGACAGAGGTGCATTAGTGGAGGCGTACCACAAGGTTCATCACTCAGCCCCACCCTCTTCAACGTGTACATGAGCCCCCTCGCAGCCATCGCACGCCAACACAGCCTCAACATCATCTCCTACGCCGACGACACCCAGCTGATCCTCTCCCTCACCAACGACCCAAACACAGCCAAAACCAATCTACAGGAAGGGATGAAAGAAGTAGCCAATTGGATGAAGAACAGCCGCTTGAAACTGAACTCAGACAAGACGAAAGTCCTCATCCTTGGATCAACACCATCAGCCTAAGACGACTCCTGGTGGCCCCCGGCCCTAGGCAGCGCACCCAAACCAACGGACCACGCGCGCAACCTGGGCTTCATCCTGGACTCCTCCCTGTCGATGACCAGACAAGTCAACGCCGTCTCGTCTTCATGCTTCAACATCCTACGCATGCTCCGAAAGATCTTCAGATGGATCCCCACCGAAACCAGGAAGACCGTCACCCAGGCACTTGTCACCAGCCGACTAGACTACAGAAACACCCTCTACACCGGAACCACAGCCAAACTGCAGAAAAGACTCCAACGCATCCAGAACGCCTCCGCACGACTCATCCTGGACATCCCCCGCCACAGCCACATCTCCGGACACCTGAAAGACCTGCACTGGCTCCCCGTCAACAAAAGAATCACGTTCCGCCTCCTCACCCACGCACACAAAGCCCTCCACGACCTAGGCCCCAGGTACCTCAACAACCGCCTGACCTTCTACACTCCCAACCGCCAACTATGATCGACCAACCACGCCCTCGCCGCCATTCCACGCATCCGAAGAGCCACCATGGGAGGAAGATCCTTCTCCTACCTCAGCCAAGACCTGGAATTCCCTCCCCAACCACCTCCGTCTTACCCAAGACCACCTCTCCTTCAGGAAGCAACTCAAGACCTGGCTGTTCGAGCAGTAGCGGACCTCTCTCCACCCCCCCTCCCCCACCCAGCGCCTTGAGACCCTACAGGTGAGTAGCGCGCTTTACAAATTTCTTGATTGATTGATTGAGTAGTGGAGCTGTGTATGTGTCGCAGTACTGGAGTAAAAGGGCGCTGCTGGCAGGACGGACGTGCATTAGAGGAGCTGTGTATCTATTGCAGTACTGGAGGAGAAGGGTGCTACTGGCAGGACAGAGGTGCATTAGAGGAGCTGTGTATGCGTCGCAGTACTGGAGTAGAAGGGTGCTTCTGGCAGGATGGAGGAGCATTAGAGGAGCTGTGTATGTGTCACAGTACTGGAGTAGAAGGGCGCTGCTAGCAGGATGGAGGTGCATTAGAGGAGCTGTGTATGTGTCACAGTACTGGAGTAGAAGGGCGCTGCTGCCGGGACGGAGGTACATTTGAGGAGCTATGTATCCATCGCAGTACTGTAGTAGAAAGGCGCTGCTAGCAGGATGGAGGTGCATTGGAGGAGCTGTGTATCCATCACAGTACTGGAGTAGAAGGGCGCTGACGGCAGGACGGAGGTGCATTAGAGGAGCTGTGTATGCGTCACAGTACTGGAGTAGAAGGGAGTTGCTGGCAGGACGGAGGTGCATTAGAGGAGCTGTGTATGGTCGCAGTACTGGAGTAGAAGGGAGCTGCTGGCAGGACGGAGGTGCATTAGAGGAGCTGTGTATCCATTGCAGTACTGGAGTAGAAGGGCGCTGACGGCAGGATGGAGGTGCATTAGAGGAGCTGTGAATGGTCGCAGTACTGGAGTAGAAGGGAGCTGCTGGCATGTGGGAGGTGCATTAGAGGAGCTGTGCGTTCATTTCAGTACTGGAGTACCACAGCCTCTATGCAGGAGAGAGGTGCATTGGAGGCGCTGCACGTGCATCGCAGTACTGGAGTAACATGGCCTCTATGCAGGAGTGAGGTGTATTTGAGGAGCTGTGTATGCGTCGCAGTACTGGAGTACCACTGCCTTTATGCAGGAGTGAGGTGCATTGGAGGAGCTGCGCGTGCGTCGCAGTACTGGAGTACCACGGCCTCTATACAGGAGGGAGGTGCATTGGAGGAGCTGCACGTGCGCCGCAGTACTAGAGTACCATGGCCTCTATGCAGGAGTGAGGTGCATTGGAGGAGCTGCGGTACGCCGCAGTACTGGAGTAGAAGAGTGCTGATGACAGCACAGAGGTGCATTAGAGGAGCGCTGTTGGAAGGACGGAGCTGTATTAGAGGAGCTGTGTATGCGTCGCAGTACTGGAGTACCACGGCCTCTATGCAGGAGTGAGGTGCATTGGAGGAGCTGCACGTGCGTTGCAGTCCTGGAGTACCAAGGCCTCTATGCAGGAGTGTGCTGCATTGAAGTTGGTGCGCGTGCGTCGCAGTACTGGAGTAACACGGCCTCTATGCAGGAGTGAGGTGCATTGGAGGAGCTGCTCGTGCGTCGCAGTCCTGGAGTACCACAGCTTCTATGCAGGAGTGTGCTGCATTGAAGGTGCTGCGCGCATGTCGCAGTACTGGAGTACCAAGGCCTCTATGCAGGAGTGTGCTGCATTGAAGTTGGTGCGCGTGCATCGCAGTACTGGAGTACCACGGCCTCTATGCAGGAGTGAGGTGCATTGGAGGAGCTGCTCGTGCGTCGCAGTACTGGAGTACCAAGGCCTCTATGCAGGAGTGTGCTGCATTGAAGGTGGTGCGCATGCATCGCAATACTGGAGTACCACGGCCTCTATGCAGGAGTGAGGTGCATTGGAGGAGCTGCGCGTGCATCGCAGTACTGGAGTAGAAGGACGCTTCTGGGAGGAGTAAGGTGCATTGGAGGAGCTGCGCGTGCGTCGCAGTCCTGGAGTACCACAGCCTCTAGGCAGGAGGGTGCTGCATTGAAGGTGCTGCACGTGTGTCGCAGTACTGGAGTACCAAGGCCTCTATGTAGGAGTGTGCTGCATTGAAGGTGGTGCGCGTGCGTCGCAGTACTGGAGTAGAAGGACGCTGCTGGGAGGAGTGAGGTGCATTGGAGGAGCTGCGCGTGCGTCACAGTCCTGGAGTACCACGGGCTCCTTGCAGGCGTGACCTGCATTGGAGGAGCTGCGCGTGCATCGCAGTCCTGGAATACCATGGCCTCTATGCAGGGGTGAGCTTCATTGGAGGAGCTGCGCGTGCGTCGCAGTCCCGGTGTACCACGGCCTCTATGCAGGAGTGTGCTGCATTGAAGGTGGTGCGCGTGCGTCGCAGTACTGGAGTAGAAGGGCGCTGCTGGGAGGAGTGAGGTGCATTGGAGGAGCTGCACGTGCGTAGCAGTCCTGTAGTACCACGGCCTCTATGCAGGCGTGAGGTGCATTGGAAGAGCTGTGCATGAGTCGCAGTACTGGAGTACCACAGCCTCTATGCAGGAGTGAGGTGCATTGGAGGAGCTGCGAGTGCATCGCAGTACTGGAGTATAAGGACGCTGCTGGCAGAACGGAGCTGCATTAGAGAAGCTGTGTATGCGTCGCATAACTGGAGTACCACGGCCTCTATGCAGGAGTGAGGTGCATTGGAGAAGCTGCGCGTGTGTCGCAGTCCTGGAGTACCACAGCCTCTATGCAGGCGTGAGGTGTATTGGAGGAGCTGCGTGTGCGTCGCAGTCCTGGAGTACCACGGCCTCTATGCAGTGGTGAGGTGCATTGGAGGAGCTGCTCGTGCGTCGCAGTCCTGGAGTACCACGACCTCTATGCGATAGTGAGGTGCATTGGAGGAGCTGCGCGCGCGTCGCAGTACTGGAGTAGAAGGGCGCTGCTGGCAGGACAGAGCTGCATTAGAGAAGCTGTGTATGCGTCGCAGTCCTGGAGTACCACGGCCTCTATGCAGGAGTGAGGTGCATTGGAGGAGCTGCGCGTGCGTCGCAGTCCTGGAGTACCACAGCCTCTATGCAGGCGTGAGGTGTATTGGAGGAGCTGCACTTGCGTCGCAGGACTGGAGTACCATGGCCTCTATGCAGGCTTGAGGGGCATTGGAGGAGCTGCGCGTGCGTCGCAGTACTAGAGTAGAAGGACGCTGCTGAAAGGAGTGAGGTGCATTAGAGGAGCTGTATATGCGTCGCAGTCCTGGAGTACCATGGCCTCTATGCAGGAGTGAGGTGCATTAGAGGAGCTGCACGTGCGTCGCAGTCCTGGAGTACCACACCCTCTATGCAGGCGTGAGGTGTATTGTAGGAGCTGCGCGCGCGTCGCAGGACTGGAGTACCACAGCCTCTATGCAGGCGTGAGGGGCGGCATTGGAGGAGCTGCGCGTGCGTCGCAGTACTGGAGTAGAAGGACTCTGCTGGAAGGAGTGAGGTGCATTAGAGGAGCTGTGTATGCGTCGCAGTCCTTGAGTACCATGGCCTCTATGCAGGAGTGAGGTGCATTGGAGGAGCTGCGGTGCGCCGCAGTACTGGAGTAGAAGAGCGCTGATGACAGCACAGAGGTGCATTAGAGGAGCGCTGTTGGAAGGACGGAGCTGTATTAGAGGAGCTGTGTATGCGTCGCAGTCCTTGAGTACCATGGCCTCTATGCAGGCGTAAGCTTTATTGGAGGAGCTGCGCGTGCGTCGCAGTCCTGGAGTACCACAGCCTCTATGCAGGAGTGTGCTGCATTGAAGGTGGTGCGCGTGCGTCGCAGTACTGGAGTAGGAGGGTGCTGCTGGGAGGAGTGAGGTGCATTGGAGGAGCTGCACGTGCGTCGCAGTCCTGGAGTACCACGGCCTCTATGCAGGCGTGAGGTGCATTGGAGGAGCTGTGTATGCGTCGCAGTACTGGAGTACCACGGCCTCTATGCAGGAGTGAGGTGCATTGGAGGAGCTGCGTGTGCGTCGCAGTACTGGAGTAGAAGGGCGCTGCTGGCAGGACAGAGCTGCATTAGAGAAGCTGTGTATGCGTCGCAGTACTGGAGTACCACGGCCTGTATGCAGGAGTGAGGTGCATTGGAGGAGCTGCGCATGCGTCGCAGTACTGGAGTAGAAGGACGCTGTGGGGGGAGTGAGGTGCATTGGAGGAGCTGCACGTGCATCGCAGTCCTGGAGTACCATGGCCTCTATGCAGGCGTGAGGTGCATTAGAGGAGCTGCACGTGCGTCGCAGTCCTGGAGTACCACCGCCTCTATGCAGGAGTGAGGTGCATTGGAGGAGCTGCGCGTGCATCGCAGTAATGGAGTAGAAGGGCCCTGCTGGCAGTACGGAGCTGCATTAGAGAAGCTGTGTATGCTTTGCAGTACTGGAGTACCATGGCCTCTATGCAGGAGTGAGGTGCATTGGAGGAGCTGCGCGTGCGTCGCAGTCCTGGAGTACTACAGCCTCTATGCAGGCGTGAGGTGTATCAGAGGAGCTGTGCGTGCGTCGCAGGACTGGAGTACCACAGCCTCTATGCAGGCGTGAGGGGCATTGGAGGAGCTGCGCGTGCGTTGCAGTACTGGAGTAGAAGGACGCTGCTGGAAGGAGTGAGGTGCATTAAAAGAGCTGTGTATGCGTCGCAGTCCTGGAGTACCATGGCCTCTACGCAGGAGTGAGGTGCATTGGAGGAGCTGCGCGTGTGTCGCAGTCCTAGAGTACCACAGCCTCTATGCAGGCGTGAGGTGTCATGGAGGAGCTGCGCGTGCGTCGCAGGACTGGAGTACCACAGCCTCTATGCAGGCGTGAGGGGCATTGGAGGAGCTGCGCATGCGTCGCAGTACTAGAGTAGAAGGACGCTGCTGGAAGGAGTGAGGTGCATTAGAGGAGCTGTGTATGCGTCGCAGTCCTGGAGTACCATGGCTTCTATGCAGGCGTAAGCTGCATTGGAGGAGCTGCGCGTGCGTCGCAGTCCTGGAGTACCACGGCCTCTATGCAGGCGTGAGGGGCATTGGAGGAGCTGCACGTGCGTCGCAGTACTGGAGTAGAAGGACGCTGCTGGGAGGAGTGAGGTGCATTGGAGGAGCTGCATGTGCATCGCAGTCCTGGAGTACCACGGCCTCTATGCAGGCGTGAGGTGCATTGGAGGAGATGCGCGTGCCTCGCAGTCCTGGAGTACCACGGCCTCTATGCAGGCGTGAGGTGCATTGGAGAAGCTGCGCGTGCGTCGCAGTCCTGGAGTAGAAGGACGCTGCTGGGAGGAGTGAGGTGCATTGGAGGAGCTGCGCGTGCGTCGCAGTCCTGGAGTACCACAGCCTCTATGCAGGCGTGTGGTGTATTGGAGGAGCTGCGCGTGCGTCGCAGGACTGGAGTAGAAGGACGCTGCTGGGAGGAGTGAGGTGCATTGGAGGAGCTGCGCGTGCATCGCAGTGCTGGAGTAGAAGGACGCTGCTGGGAGGAGTGAGGTGCATTGGAGGAGCTGCGCGTGCATCGCAGTGCTGGAGTACCACAGCCTCTATGCAGGCGTGAGGTGCATTGGAGGAGCTGCGCGTGTGTCACAGTCCTGGAGTAGAAGGACGCTGCTGGAAGGAGTGAGGTGCATTAGAAGAGCTGTGTATGCGTCGCAGTCCTGGAGTACCATGGCCTCTATGCAGGAATGAGGTGCATTGGAGGAGCTGCGCGTGCGTCGCAGGACTGGAGTACCACAGCATCTATGCAGGCGTGAGGGGCATTGGAGGAGCTGCGCGTGCGTCGCAGTACTGGAGTAGAAGGACGCTGCTGGAAGGAGTGAGGTGCATTAGAAGAGCTGTGTATGCATCGCAGACATGGAGTACCATGGCCTCTATGCAGGCGTGAGGTGCATTGGAGGAGCTGCGCGTGCGTCGCAGTCTTGGAGTACCACAGCCATTATGCAGGTGTGAGGTGTATTGGAGGAGCTGCGCGTGCGTCGCAGGACTGGAGTACCACAGCCTCTATGCAGGCGTGAGGGGCATTGGAGGAGCTGCGCGTGCGTCGCAGTCTTGGAGTACCATGGCCTCTATGTAGGCGTGAGGGGCATTGGAGGAGCTGCGGGTGCGTCGCAGTACTGGAGTCGAAGGACGCTGCTGGGAGGAGTGAGGTGCATTGGAGGAGCTGCACGTGTGTCGCAGTCCTGGAGTACCACGGCCTCTATGCAGGCGTGAGGTGCATTGGTGGAGCTGCGCGTGCGTCGCAGTCCTGGAGTACCATGGCCTCTATGCAGGCGTGAGCTGCATTGTCATTCTGAACACTCACCTTGAGTTTAAATTTAGCTCAGTGCAGCGCCATAAAGTGGATGAGACAAAATGCAATAACAGGGCCTGGGAGCCTCCCCTGCTGCCCCTGCTTTATTCCCTGTCCTTGTTTCTGGAGCTGTCTGCACCATCTGTCACAGAGCAGGCCTGGCATCCTAATCAGGCCTGCCTGCCTGCCTGCCCTCCCAGGCACTCCTGCGCAAGCAGGGGGACAGAGCGCCTAGAAGGGGCTGGTTACAAGCTAGGGGAGGTGAGACCAGCATGCAGAGTACTGGTTACACAGAGCCTGGCACAGGAGCCTGCCTGCCCTCCCAGGCAATCCTGGAAGCAGGGTCTGCAGTGCACCAATCAGTAGCAGGGAACGGAGCGCCTAAAGGTGCATGGTTATACGGTGCCTGCCACAGAGTCCTGGGTGCACCAATCAAGAGCAGGGGGGGACAGAGCGCCAAGATCGAGGGGGTACCAGGTAGGAGAGGTAAGAAGAGTCCTGGATAGGCACTGCCTGCCACAGGGGCCGGACACTACATCACATCCCAGAAAAGTTTGCCTCTTTGCATCCTGGTACATGCAGTCCACAATTTGCACTCCCTTCAGTGTTGACTGCAGTGTTACACCAAAGATTGGTGTCACACTAGGGTCAACACAGAGTGCGTTGTACCACTATAGTAAAAAAAATACTATAGTCAACACTGAGGGGAGCGCAAATTGTGGACTGCATGTCCCATGATGCAAAGAGGCAGACTTTTCAGAGATGCGAAGCAGTGTCTGGCCACACCCTTTTCCCTGCCCAAACTTATTTTCATGACCTCCCCTACCATTTATCTCACATGCATAATGATCCTTTTTGTAAAAATGTCATTCCAGCCCATTGATTACACTTCATCAGGCCCAAGCCGGAGAGTACAATCCCGACTGCAGATATGAAGATATGACTCGTATATGACCTCTGCAAATATCTAAAGTTATAAAGTTAGAATTTTTTCTCAGATTGCCTTTGTGAATCAGCCCAAGGTCTGTAGTGCACCAATCAGCAGCTGGGGGACAGGCGCAAGAAGAAGGGGGCAACATCAAGGATAGGTGAGACAATCACATAGTGGCTGATTCACAGAACGAACTTAAGACAAAATCCTAAACTTACTACTTTTGGTATTCACAGACGGCATTTAGTAGTAGTAAAGGTAGGATTTTGACTTAAGTTTGACTTAAGACAGACTTAAGACAGACATAAGACTGACTTAAGACAAAATCCTAACTTAAGTCTGTCTTAAGTCTGTCTTAAGTTTGTCTTCAGTCAAACTTAAGACAAAATCCTAACTTTAGGATTTTGTCTTCAGTTAGTTCTGTGAATCGGGCCCGTAAAGCACTGAATATATACCGGGGAAAGAGAAGAGTTCAGGAGATATGGGGGCTGATTCACAGAACTAACTTAAGACAAAATCCTAAACTTACTACTTTTAGTATTTACAGAAGTTAGGATTTTTTCTTAAGTTTGTCTTAAGACAAACTTAAGACAGATTTAAGACAGACTTAAGACAGACTTAAGACAAAATCCTAACTTAAATCTGTCTTAAGTCTGTTTTAAGACAAACTTAAGACAAAATCCTAACTTCTGTGAATACCAAAAGTAGTAAGTTTAGGATTTTGTCTTAAGTTAGTTCTGTGAATCAGGCCCAAAGTGTTGGGGGTAGTAGAAGGGTAGAAAAGCACAGAGGGCACTGAGCAAAACTCGTGATAGATGCCTGCATTACCCACAGAGCACTCCTCCTTTCCCTTCTATCTAAATGAGAACCTGAAATTCTCTGGAGCAAACATGGGGTTCCAGAAATGCCCAATCCCTGCTACTGGATCACCCCACCTTTGGTAGAGAATGATGTATGAGTCAGTCATTCCCTGGTATTGCCGTGTTAATCTGGAACACCACCCACCCTCCCCCCCCACACACACACACGCCCAAGCACCTGATGGCCACCTTCAAACAGGAGCTCAAACTCCTGACAGACACCGGGGTCAACCACCCCCGACCAGACACGAGCTCTCTGTCAATCAGGAGCTGAACTGCCCACCTTATGGGCCTGATTCACAGAACTAACTTAAGACAAAATCCTAAACTTACTACTTTTGGTATTCACAGAAGTTAAGATTTTGTCTTAAGTTTGTCTTAAGACAGACTTAAGTTAGGATGTTGTCTTAAGTCTGTCTTAAGTTTGTCTTGAGACAAGCTTAAGACAAAATCCTGACTTCTGTGAATACCAAACGTAGTAAGTTTAAGATTTTGTCTTAAATTAGTTCTGTGAATCGGGCCCTATGTGAGCTAAATCCATGCTTTCACTGTGTACGACCTTTGACCTCTGGCACACATCTATCCATGTTAACTTCCCAGTTTAATCCATGTAACTGGAACTTGCTGGAACCCATGTATCCTGCTGTTGGTATAAAGTGCTTCAATGCCTTCTTGCCATGCCCCGCCGCCCCTGCCCGGAGGGGGTGGGGGGGCACATGCAGTGAGCAGTTCAATCTGAAACACCTGCACGAGATGACAGAAGGTGTCAGGGACCAGTGCACTGGATGAAAGGAGAAGAAAGACAAAAGAAGGACAAAGCGACGCCCTGGCTGCCTCTACCATGGAACCAGCGCAGCAGCCAGGAGACTGGCACTGCCCGGCTGAACCCGGGCAGGAGGTAACACCAGGGAAGGCTTGGAGACAGAGGCGCAACAGACCGAAGAACCTGCGAATCTGGTTACACTAGTGAAGGTGGCAGCACTAATCCGGAGGTGGGCATGTGTCTAGACAGGTGGTAACACTAGGCCAGAGGTGGTACAGGTGGGCTGTACCTGGGCAGGTGGTAACACCAGGCCAGAGGTGGTACAGGTGGGCTGTACCTGGGCAGGTGGTAACACCAGGCCAGAGGTGGTACAAGTGGGCTGTACCTGGGCAGGTGGTAACACTAGGCAGAGGTGGTACAGGTGGGCTGTACCTGGGCAGGTGGTAATACCAGGCCAGAGATGGCACAGGTAGACTGTACCTAGACAGGTGATAACACCAGGCCAGAGGTGGTACAGGTGGGCTGTACCTAGGCAGGTGGTAACACTAGGCCAGAGGTGGTACCGGTGGGCTGTACACTCACAGGTGGTAACACTAGGCCAGAGGTGGTACAGGTGGGCTGTACCTGGGCAGTGGTAACACCAGGCCAGCGGTGGTAGAGGTGGGTTGTACCTAGGCAGGTGGTAACACCAGGCCAGAGGTGGTACAGGTGGGCTGTACCTTGACAGGTGGTAACACTAGGCCAGAGGTGGTACAGGTGGACTGTACACTCACAGGTGGTAACACCAGGCCAGATGTGGTACAGGTGGGCTGTACCTGGACATGTGGTAACACCAGTCCAGAGGTGGTACAGGTGGGCTGTACCTGGACAGATGGTAACACCAGGCCAGAGGTGGTACAGGTGGGCTGTACCTGGGCAGGCGGTAATACCAGGCTAGAGATGGCACAGGTGGACTGTACCTAGACAGGTGGTAACACCAGGCCAGAGGTGGAACAGGTGGGCTGTACCTGGGCTGGTGGTAACACCAGGCCAGAGGTGGTACAGGTGGGCTGTATATGGGCAGGTGGTAACACTAGGCCAGAGGTGGCACCGGTTGGCTGCACACTCACAGGTGATACCACCTGCCCAGGTACAGCCCACCTGTACCACCTCTGGCCTAGTGTTATCACCTGTGAGTGTACAGCCAACCGGTGCCTTTACCACCTCTGGCCTGGTGTTACCACCTATCCAGGTACAGCCCACCTGAACCACCTCTAGCCTGGTGTTAACACCAGTCCAGAGGTGGTACAGGTGGGCTGTACCTGGACAGGTGGTAACACCAGGCCAGAGGTGGTAGAGGTGGGCTGTACCTGGACAGGTGGTAACACCAGGCCAGAGAAGGCACAGACAACCGGTGCCACCTCTGGCCTAGTGTTACCACCTGCCCAGGTACAGCCCACCTGTACCACCTCTGACCTGGTGTTACCACCTGCCCAGGTACAGTCCACCTGTACCACCTCTGGCCTAGTGTTAACACCAGGCTAGAGGTGGTGCAGGTGGGCTGTACCTGGACAGGTGGTAACACCAGGCCAGAGGTGGTACAGGTGGGCTGTACCTGCGCAGCAGCCAGGAGACTGGCACTGCCCG
The DNA here is from genome assembly GCF_964263255.1 of Lissotriton vulgaris. Lineage (NCBI taxonomy): Eukaryota > Metazoa > Chordata > Amphibia > Caudata > Salamandridae > Lissotriton > Lissotriton vulgaris. The sequence continues at coordinate 301,338,512 of NC_141686.1, read as the reverse complement.
GCTGAACCCGGGCAGGAGGTAACACCAGGGAAGGCTTGGAGACAGAGGCGCAACAGACCGAAGAACCTGCGAATCTGGTTACACTAGTGAAGGTGGCAGCATTAATCCGGAGGTGGGCATGTGTCTAGACAGGTGGTAACACTAGGCCAGAGGTGGTACAGGTGGGCTGTACCTGGGCAGGTGGTAACACCAGGCCAGAGGTGGTACAGGTGGGCTGTACCTGGGCAGGTGGTAACACCAGGCCAGAGGTGGTACAAGTGGGCTGTACCTGGGCAGGTGGTAACACTAGGCCAGAGGTGGCACCCGTTGGCGGTACACTCACAGGTGATACCACCTTACCAGGTACAGCCCACCTGTACCACCTCTGGCCTAGTGTTATCACCTGTGAGTGTACAGACAACCGGTGCCACCTCTGGCCTAGTGTTACCACCTGCCCAGGTACAGCCCACCTGTACCACCTCTGACCTGGTGTTACCACCTGCCCAGGTACAGTCCACCTGTACCACCTCTGGCCTAGTGTTAACACCAGGCTAGAGGTGGTGCAGGTGGGCTGTACCTGGACAGGTGGTAACACCAGGCCAGAGGTGGTACAGGTGGGCTGTACCTGGGCTGGCGGTAATACCAGGCCTGAGATGGCACAAGTGGACTGTACTGGGCTGGCGGTAATACCAGGACCGAGATGGCACAAGTGGACTGTACCTAGACAGGTGGTAACACCAGGCCAGAGGTGATACAGGTTGGCTGGACCTGGGCAGGTGGTCCAACCAACATAGAAAAACCTCTCCTAGAAAATTATATAACACTAGGTAATGTATCCATCAATTTCTAAACAACATCATTGTCCCACACAGAAAAACTTATAAGCAAAACACCGGGCTTGAGGTGGTACAGGTGGGTTACGCCAGGACAGGTAGTAACACCAGGCCAGAGGCCGTACAGGTGGGCTGTACACTCACAGGTGGTAACACCAGGCCAGAGGTGGTACAGTTGGGCTGTACCTGGACAGGTGGTACCACCAGGCCAGAGGTGGTACAGGTGAGCTGTACCAGGACAGGTGGCAACACCAGGCCAGAGGTGGTACAGGTGGGCTGTACCTAGAAAGGTGGTAACACCATGCCAGAGGTGGTACAGGTGGGCTGTACCTGGACAGGTGGTACCACCAGGCCAGAGGTGGTGCAGGTGTGCTGTACACTCACAGGTGGTAACACCAGGCCAGAGGTGGTGCACGTGGGCTGTACCTGGACAGGTGGTAACACCAGGCCAGAGGTGGTGTAGGTGTGCTGTACCAGGACAGGTGTTAACCCCAGGCCAGAGGTGGTAAAGGTAGGTGGTAACACTAGGCCAGAGGTGATACAGGTGTGCTGTACCAGGACAGGTGGTAACACCAGGCCAGAGGTGATACAGGTGGGCTGTAACTAGACAGGTGGTACCACCAGGCCAGAGGTGGTGCAGGTGAGCTGTACCTAGACAGGTGTTAACCCCAGGCCAGAGGTGGTCCAGCCCTGCGGAGCTGCGCATGCGTGCACACTTCAGGATGGATGACTCACTCTCCCTTGAACTTCCAGGAATGAATCAACCTCTTTGCATGCACCATTAGCTGGACGTCAATGCCAGACGTGCAGAGTGATTCAAACGTCAGACGCCGCTTGTGGTGACGGCAGGTCGTGACCCCGCCGCTCAGTGATACAAGCACGTATTTTATATGGCTCTTACTCTCATTAAGTAGGCTTTGTGCAGTGGGCTGTTTAACCCCCCTGAGCTTTGCAGAGGAGGGGGCGGAGGCCGGCTTCATGAGCGTAAGCAGACCGCAGGGCGACTTTCCTTCTCCAGTAAGACAGCTCAGCGAGCTGAGCACACGCTGCTGTATGTGGCTGCACGGATCCAATGCTGGTGTGCAGGCTTAGATCCAGCAGGGCCCATACAGCCTTTCATCCTTATGGGTTCCAACAGCATCTATTATGGAACACCCAAGCTGCCCTTCACGAGCCCAGGAATAAATACTATACAGCAAGCGAAGTTACCAGTGTGGCCGAGTGCCGTATTTGCCCCCGCGGTATTACACTCCTACAACATTGCCAAATGGAGAGGGCTGCAGATGGGGTAATTTGGAGCATCTGCCAATGCGCACCTGGGGCTTCATATATGGCACTCGAGCGTAGGCCACGCAGGAAGGCACCTTGGTGTGCTGCCCCACGCCAAAGTGAAAGGGCAAGAATTCACTGTATTTAAGCAAAATGGGGCACTCCTGTCCGTTCTGCTTGCCCTGGCGCCCTTTCGACACTCTAGCGCCAACGTAGGCACTTTGCACCACTGTGCAAGGGGGCCTCTTTTGCAGGCAGGATTATTCCAGTGCAGGAAGGGGCACCTTTCCTGCACAAAAAAAACCTAAGAGATGTTTCCCTTTTTCCATGTGTGCTTCAGAATGTAACACACACGGAAAGAGGAGAAAACTAGAAGAAATAAACATATTTCTCCTATTCATGCCTCACTTTGGAAGGCGTACAGATCAATCAATCAATCAATCAAGCATTTATATAGCGCACTACTCACCCGGAGGGTCTCAAGGCGCTAGGGGAGGGGGGGTCCGCTACTGCTCGAACAGCCAGGTCTTGAGTTGCCTCCTGAAGGCGAGGTGGTCCTGGGTCTGGCGGAGGTGGGTCGGGAGGGAGTTCCAAGTCTTGGCGGCGAGGAAGGAGAAGGACCTTCCCCTTGTGGTGGCTCTTCGGAGGCGGGGGACGGCGGCGAGGAGGGCTGGTCGAACGAAGCTGGCGTTTGGGAGCGTAGAAGTTGAGGCGGCTGTTGAGGTATCCTGGGCCTTGGCTGTGCAGGGCTTTGTGTGCGTGGGTGAGGAGGCGGAAGGTGATTCTCTTGTTGACCGGGAGCCAGTGCAGGTCTCTCAGGTGTCCGGAGATGTGGCTGCGACGGGGGATGTCCAGGATGAGTCGTGCTGAGGCGTTCTGAATCCTCTGGAGTCTTTTCTGGAGTTTGGCGGTGGTTCCGGCGTAGAGGGGGTTGCCGTAGTCCAGACGGCTGGTGACGAGGGCCTGGGTGACCGTCTTCCTGGTCTCGGTGGGGATCCACCGGAAGATCTTGCGTAGCATGCGCAGGATGTTGAAGCACGACGAGGAGACGGCGTTGACTTGTCTGGTCATGGAGAGGGAGGAGTCCAGGAGGAAGCCCAGGTTGCGTGCGTGGTCTGTTGGTTTGGGTGCACTGCCCAGGGCGGGGGGCCACCAGGAGTCGTCCCAGGCGGAGGGTGAGGATCCCAGGATGAGGACTTCCGTCTTGTCCGAGTTCAGTTTCAGGCGGCTGTTCATCATCCATTTGGCTACGTCTGTCATCCCTTCGTGTAGGTTGGCTCTGGCGGTGGTGGGGTCGTTGGTGAGGGAGAGGATCAGCTGGGTGTCGTCGGCGTAGGAGATTATGTTGAGGTTGTATTGGCGTGCGATGGCTGCGAGGGGGCTCATGTAGACGTTGAAGAGGGTTGGGCTGAGCGAGGAGCCTTGAGGAACGCCACAGATGACTCCGGTGGCTTCTGATCTGAACGGAGGAGGCGGACTCTCTGTGTCCTTCCGGCGAGGAACGAGATGATCCATTCCAGTGCCTTCTCCTTGATTCCGACGTTGCTGAGGCGCTGCACGAGGGTACGGTGGCAGACAGTGTCGAAGGCCGTGGAGAGGTCTAGGAGGATGAGGGACGCTGTTTCTCCGTTGTCGAGCAGGGCTCGGATGTCATCGGTGGCTGCGATCAGGGCGGTCTCGGTGCTTTGGTTGGCCCGGAAGCCAGACTGCGAGAGGTCGAGGGATCCGTTCGTCTCGAGGAAGGCGGCCAGCTGCTTGTTGACGGTCTTCTCAATGACTTTTGCAGGAAACGGGAGCAGCGAGATGGGGCGGTAGTTCTTGAGGTCGGTGGGGTCGACTGATGGCTTCTTTAGTAGAGCGCTGAGTTCGGCATGCTTCCAGCTCTCCGGGAAGGTAGCGGTGTCGAAGGAGGTGTTGATGATATCCCGCAGGTGGGGTGCAATGACAGCGTCGGCCTTGTTGAAGACGTGGTGAGGGCAGGGGTCGGTCGGAGATCCGGAGTGGATGGAGTTCATCGTGCGGACGGTGTCTTCGGTGCTGATCGGGGTCCAGGCGTGGAGGGTGGTGGTGGGGGGCTGTGGTTCAGTCGTGGCGTGCGTTGGTTGAGTGCTGAAGCTGTTGTGTATGTCCGCAATCTTGTTGTGGAAGTAGGAGGCGAGGGAGTTGCAGAGGTCTTGTGAAGGGGTGATGTCGTTGTTTCCGGCGTTAGGGTTGGAGAGCTCTTTAACGATGTTGAAGAGTTCCTTGCTGTTGCGGCGTTGTTGTCCAGTCGTTCCTTGAATGCAGTTTTCTTGGTGGCGTGGATCAGTTGGTGGTGTTTTCGGGTGGCGAGCTTGAGGGCAGTCATGTTGTTCGGTGTTGGGTCTCTGCGCCAGGCTTTCTCGAGGGCTCGGCAGTTCTTCTTGGAGCTCTTGAGTTCGTTGGTGAACCATGGGGCTTTCTTGCTGCCGGGTCTGCTAGGCGGGGTCTTCAGAGGCGCGAGGTCGTCTGCGCAGTTGCTGATTCACTTCGTGAGGTTGGTGGCCGCCTGGCTTGGGTTCGTTGCTCTGGTGGGAGGGTTCATGCTCAGGGAAGTCGCGAGCTGGTCGGCTGTAATCTTGTTCCAGCTTCTGCGTGCAACCTTTTGCTGGTGGTGGTGGATCGTGGTCCTTCTGAAGCTGAAGTGGACGCAGCTGTGGTCCGTCCAGTGGAGTCCGGTGGCATGGCTGAAGGTGATGTCCTCGCTGGATGAGAGCACGGGGTTGAGTGTGTGTCCGGCGTAGTGGGTGGGGGTGGTCACCAGCTGCTTGAGACCGAGGTTGGCGAGGTTGTCCAGCAGGGTGGTGGTGTTGCGGTCGTTGTTGTTCTCCAGGTGGAAGTTGAGGTCCCCGAGGAGGATGTAGTCAGTGGAGAGGAGGGCGTGCGGGCTGATGAAGTCGGCGATGTCTTCGTTGAATTGTGTGCGTGGTCCCGGGGGTCTGTAGATGAGGGTGCCTCTGAGGGTGGTCTTGGGGTTGATGTGGATCTGGAAGTGCAGGCGTTCGGCGGGTGCGAGGGTGTCGTCGGTGTTGGTCGTGATGCGGATGGTGTTCCTGTGGATGATGGCGATCCCTCCTCCTGTCTGGTTGACGCGGTCCCTCCGGATGATCTTGTAGCCGTCCGGGATGGCGATGGCGATGTCTGGCGCTGAGGAGGCGTTCATCCAGGTTTCCGTGAGGAAGGCGACGTCTGGGGCTGTGGTGTCGAGCAGGTTCCAGAGCTCGACGGCGTGTCTGTGGATGGAGCGGGTGTTGAGCAGGATGCACTTGAGGTGGTTGCTGCTGGTGCTCGGCTTGGTCGGTGCTGGTGTAATGCAGGTCCGGATGCAGGTGTACTTGCAGGAGTGGCAGCTGAAGGGTCCGTGGGTGCGTCTCGGGTGGCTCGATAGCAGCCCGGGATTCGACCGGCGTTGAGTGCGTAGAGTTCGGTGGTGTCGTAGGTCCGGTGGGTGGGCTGGTGTCTGCGGGAGCCAGGGGTCCTGGCACTGGGCGCGGTCCAGGCACGGACGGGCGCAGGCGGGCTTACCTTTGGCGCGCCTTCGGCGCACAATCGGCGCGCCCGCTGCGCGTCAACGCTGCGCATCAACGCTGCGCGTGCGCACGGTCGCCATTTATGGCGAACTGCAGGTAGGGCGGAGCAGCTGGGAGGCGGGAGCGGGGAGGGTACAGAGGGAAAGGGGGCATATCCACACTCCCGGCGGCGGGAAGCGGGGAGCGGGGCGGGTGGGCGCAGGGGAAACTGCACAGGGGGGTACAACAGTACAAGCAAGGACAAGAAATGGAATAAAAAACAAAATAAAATACAAATACACAAAAAATGGCGACAATTACAATCTAAGCACAACAGCAAGAAATGCGGGAGAACGGGCGACGGCGGGGGGCGTGGCCAGGAGGAAGGAAGGCTCGGCGAGGCTGAGAGCAGCGGCAGGCGGGGGGCACACGTGACAGCTGGTGGCCGTGCGGCGCGGGGGTGTCCTAAGATTAGGTCACACTCACCTGTGCCGCACGGTTGCCATTTATGGCCAAGTGCAGGGAGGGCGGAGCAACTGGGAGGCGGGAGCGGGGAGGGTACAGAGGGAAAGGGGGCGTGTCCACACTCCCGGCGGCGGGAAGCAGGGAGCGGGGCGGGTGGGCGCAGGGGAAACTGCACAGGGGGTACAACAGTACAAGCAAGGACAAGAAATGGAATAAAAAACAAAATAAAATACAAATACACTAAAAATGGCGACAATTACAATCTAAGCACAACAGCAAGAAATGCGGGAGAACGAGCGACGGCGGGGGGCGTGGCCAGGAGGAAGGAAGGCTCGGCGAGGCTGAGGGCAGCGGCAGGTGGGGGGCACACGCGACAGCTGGTGGCCGTGCGGCGCGGGGGTGTACTAAGATTAGGGCACACTCACCTGTGCCGCACGGTCGCCATTTATGGCCAAGTGCAGGGAGGGCGGAGCAGCTGGGAGGCGGGAGCGGGGAGGGTACAAAGGGAAAGGGGGCGTGTCCACACTCCCGGCGGCAGGAAGCGGGGAGCGGAGCGGGTACGCGCAGGGGAAACTGCACAGGGGGGTACAACAGTACAAGCAGCGGTGTCCTAAGATTCATATTGGGTGCACCTTCCATTTATAAAAGACTGCTTACCCTGGATTCTAGCGGCACTGAACGGTGGCAAGTGCCGGAAGCAGATGCACAGAACATGTACAAATAGGGATTGATGTGCTGAACCTGGGTCAGCCGTTGTAAGGAGTGTTTGATTGCCCACTTTGTATGTGTTCTGCACAGTGCCGCAAGCATGCAAACTTGGAAAAGAAAGGCATTCTCCTTCATAGCGCCTATCTGAAATGGCTTAAGCAAATAGGTCTATTAAAGAGGTTGAAGGCTATTTGCTAGATGGATTAATCTCCCGTAACTATTTACGGTCGGGTCAACTTGGTAAAAATGGTTATTTTGCCAAAATTGACATATTTGTTCAACGCAATCCCTCTTGAATTCCCAAGTAAAGATATTGGCAGAATACAAAATAATCAATAGGCCCTACTATACACCCGCAAAGATTGCTAAATTCACCCCTTTGTCCTCCCCTAAGTGCCCTAGATGTAACTTTTCTAATGCTAACGATGTACACATCTTTTATGAGTGCCCAGAGCTTAGGGTCTTGTGGGAGGGAGTAGCGGAAGTTCTAAGTGGTATTTTTAAGATCAGAATTAAGGTAAACGTGCCCCTGGCGATGTTTGGGGATGATGGTGTCATTGGAAAGAACCTTCAGCAAAATCAAAAAAGTTTACTACTATACCTGGTTTTAATAACCCGAAGGGAAATCTCTTTAAAATGGAAAGAGCCTCAACCTCCCAACAAACGAGGAATGGTTGAAAGCCGTGTTTGCCCTGGCACATTTGGACCAGCGGGACGAGTTCGAGAGTGCGGTGAATGTTTGGTCTGCTATGGTCTGCTGGGGTAAGGAACGGTACTTAGTGTAGTCCCCCTTTTTGGTTCAGCTTAGTCCTATGATTGCACCGAGCGTTCAACGAATGAGGCTGGCCTGGTTGGCCTGAGCAATTGCAGTAGCCATTGGGTAAGGCAAAAAGCAGTGACTTGCCTTACCTTACCCAATGGCTCAGTTTTGAACGTTTGGCTTTTCTCTTTGAGATATTGGTGAGACGAGGACATAAAACAAAAACAAAAAAACCTTGGTGCCTATCTGAAATGGGAGCTATTTTCTTACGCTAAACCATGTCTAATTTTAAGTAAATAGGGTTCAGCATCAGAAACCTTAGGTGGTTACATGGTACGCCCATGCACCACCCATGGTACGCCCATGCACCACCCATGGAACGCCCATGCACCACCCATGGTACGCCCATGCACCACCCATGGAACGCCCATGCACCACCCATGGTACGCCCATGCACCACCCATGGAACGCCCATGCACCACCCATGGTACGCCCATGCACCACCCATGGAACGCCCATGCACCACCCATGGTACGCCCATGCACCACCCATGGAACGCCCATGCACCACCCATGGTACGCCCATGCACCACCCATGGAACGCCCATGCACCACCCATGGTACGCCCATGCACCACCCATGGAAACGCCCATGCACCACCCATGGTACGCCCACTTTGCGCTAATTCATGGAAAGCAGGGCTATGCGTTGCTTTTCATCACTTTCAAGTGGTTTTCCAGCATAAAACAGGTTTTATTCTGCAAAGTAAATAGGAAACAAAAAAATGTGAGTCATTTGTCGCCACTTTTATGGCACAAACACAGCATTAAATCTTAGTTAATAGACCCCTCTGACTCTTTGCTCCCGATGGGCAAACCTCAGCAGACGATAAGTCCTGGGTGCGGTGGTGAGTGACCCGTTTGCCTCCGGTCTCACCTCCAGCTGCGGGATGCACCTGTGTAACGGCCTCTGCTTCGGATTCTGAACAGACAGGTTCAGCGTCCCTGGCCCTAAGAGAGATGCGCTCTTCATGCGTTGCCCGTGACAGCGCCACCCAGTGGAGTGCACTGAGCACCAGAGGGGCGCTGCCATCTGCAGCACGAGTCTCTCGCCAGGTCTCCCCCATGCTGTGCAAGATCGAAATTATTTATGCGAGGCTTGTGCCGCCTGAGCACCACATTCTTAGACACTCTGGCTGCGCAGGCCTCTCAATCATATCTATGACGCGCTGCCGAGGCACCCTGCGCGGCGTTGCATGGCTACATACATATGAAGTAAGAAAAAGCAGTACAGGTCGCTGCCGTGCCTTACTCTGGGTCAAGCAGGCGTTCCGTGGGTGTTGTGGTGGGTTCTGATGCAGCACCCGTGATTCACCTAATCACGTAACCCTGGAGCAGCGCCAAAACCGTATGCCTCCAAAGAGCAGGCGTAACAAGGGGAAACATTTCTATTTCTCCTCGTTTTTTTCTCTTTCCATGTGTCCTGCATTCTGCAGCACACGTAGAAAGAGGAAAAAGCCTCTATGGATTGTTTTGTGCAGAAAGGTGCCCCTTCCTGCACAAAAACAAAAAACAAAACTGCCTGCAACTGAGGCTTCCTTGCACCATGGTGCAAGGGTGCCTATGTTTGCACTAGGCGGCAGATTGTGTGCCAGCGCAGGGGAAAATGACAGGAATGCACCTTATTTGATAAATACGGTGCATGTCTGCCCTTTCTCATTGGAGTAGGGCAGTACAGTAAGAAGACTGCGGCGCTGCCCTATGCCAGTTCCTCATAAAGGAGGCCCTAGAGTCCACCAGAGCCCTCGGCTGCAAGATGTAGGGGCCACTATGACCAAATGCCGTGTGGGGCTGGCTTGAAACAGGTTTGTGCCACAGCCATGGGAACTGGCAGTGGCCATAAATGCTTACATTGTTTCTTCCTCCCTCTAGTCCTCGTCTTTGAGGAATACTAAAGCCTCCATCATTTCAGAATATAGAAGACCGGCTGAAGAGATGCCGGAGGTAAACTTGTTTCTTGTATTGGGGTCTTGTCCGAGAGGGAGATTATGAATTGCGTGTCATCTGCGAAGGAGAGGATGTTGAGGTTGTGCGCACAGTGTTGCAATAAGGATGTCATTTCAGATGTCATCAGTGATGTCATCAAAGTTGTGAGTGGATGTAATCTGTGGGCCCGATTCACAGAACTAACTTAAGACAAAATCCTAAACGTACTACTTTTGGTATTCACAGAAGTTAGGATTTTGTCTAAAGTCTGTCTTAAGACAAAATCCTAACTTCTGTGAATACCAAAAGTAGTAAGTTTAGGATTTTTTCTTAAGTTAGTTCTGTGAATCGGGCCCTGAGAGTTTATAAGCAGTGCAAGCTGAGGGCATGAGTTATAGTTCCTTGAATTAACGATAACTAGTGAATTTTTGTGTTTTTTAGAGATTGAAATATACTGATATTACTGACATTTTCACCTACCTATAATGTCACTTTAACGTTTGTTTTTCTTTCAGGTAATTTCAAGGTTTTTTGATGTAAGTAACATTTTATTAATATACCTAAGAAGGCCTACCCCACGCTGTGCACAGCCAAAGGCCATGAGCGAGGTCTGATGGCTACAGGACCTGCCCTAGAGGCCAGGCCTGTGCCGAACCCTCCCCGTGGGTGGCCAGTCGCAAGACAGAGGAGGGAACCCTATCCCTGGTGGCAAACGCCCCCGCCCATTTATATTTTTTTTGCAGACTTTTATATAGCCCGAACTTGACCCGAATCGGGTATCAGAGCGCTTTACATAGCACAAGTTACGTTACAAGAGGACACACATTCATTTTTGTTTGGAACGGGGAGATTAAGTGATTTGCCCAGAATCACAGGATGTTCAGCGTCATTGCCGAGACTCGAACCCAGTTCCCCAGTTTCGAGGTTGACCACCCTAGCCGGGAGGTCAACTCCTCTCCTCATTGCTGCCCAACCCCCAGTGCTTAGAAAACAACACACAGACTTCAACTCCCTTGAATTTCCGTGCTGTGTACAGCAAGAGTTCTGAAAGTCTGCAGCAGCGTACATTTTTTTTCTTCACTTTGACACGGGGATGGAACTCAATGCCCCCCACTCCTACAAGTGGCAGGAGGTCAGCGTACCCATCCCATGTCCCCTTATATGTTGTTTTGTTTTTATTTACAGGACATGGGGACCGAGGGGCTTATTTACAAGTCCATCGCGCCACTGGCGTAATTTTGGTTTTTGACACACCGGCGGCACAAAGTGCAGACCCCTTTCCACGAGGCCTCGCAAACCCACTTTGCGTGGCTTTCCATGGCCTTGTAGATATGGAGTATGGCGCTGCACCACAAGTCGCTGCCTTTCCTCACTCTGTGTCAAAAAGGTTTTCCGTGGATATTGCACATGATGTCATCAGTGATGTCACTGACCATGGTGGGACTCCCGCGGAGCACCTGTAGGATCACGGCAACTAAAATAAAATGCCAGCTCTCATTCTTTTTATTATTATAAAACCTGGGGTGGGCCAGGGGCCATCATTTTTAAATATAAGGCGATGGGACCCTCTCCCCGAGCCACTCTTGAGCCCTGCGGACCCCATCCCCTGGGGCTAAATATCAATTTATGGGGAGGGGGGCAAACTGCCCCTTCCCCCATGCCAGTATCAGTCCCCAAAAACCCTACCCCCTGCTGCTGAATGCTAAATAAAGGGGAGGAGGGCATGCTGGCCCTCTCCTCAAGCAACTATTGGGACCCGGGGTGTTGCAGGGTGAGCTGAAACCGTCATAAAGAACAAGACAAGGACTCTTCGTGGCAATGCAAAGACAGTTCTTTACTGACTGTAGCGACAGGGAGGAAGACCCTCCTTACATGCATGCGGGCTGCTGAGCTCTCTCTCAAAAACTCATGCTCACAGGCAGCTTTTTTTATATACAATTTGCACAATTCCTTATTACAAACAGCAAATAATAATTGACTTGCGTATTATAGATTGAAGACGAAAAACACTCAAAGATGTGTGACCCCATAACCCCAAACTCTGACATAATCCTCTGCACATCCTTTATTGCACTTTCAACAGTGCTGGAACATGAAGCATTCTTCTACTCATGAAGGCATGTGTATTCATGGGAAACGTAATTTCAGTGGAGTGTGTGCTTGCATCATTATGTGCCTAAGACTTGTGTGCTCCAGGCTAAATGGATTTCCTGCACCCATTGTCTAATCAGGTTACAATCTATTTGGAAGCATGAAGTGCATGCAGGTGATCCAGTTAGCCAAAACCCTAAGGGCCCGATTCACAGAATGAACTTAAGACTCAATCCTAAACTTACTACTATTTCGGTATTCACAGAATGCACTTACTACTTTTGGCATTCACAGAATGAATTTACTACTTTTGGCATTCACAGAATGAATTTACTACTTTTGGCATTCACAGAATGCACTTACTACTTTTGGCATTCACAGAATGAACTTACTATTTTTGGTATTCACAGAAGTTAGGATTTTGTCTTAAGTTTGTCTTAAGACAGACTTAAGACAAACTTAAGACAAAATCCTAACTTCTGTGAATACCAAAAGTAGTAAGTGCATTCTGTGAATACCAAAATAGTAATAAGTTTAGGATTGAGTCTTAAGTTCATTCTGTGAATCGGGCCGGAATCTTTTCATGCTTGCTAAACACAAGTTGGTTTTTAACTGAAACCCTTTCACGTTAATTATTCCAGTGTGTCCTCAAGTGCACTTTTCACCTTACTCTTGTCAATGCATGACTTGGGCCTAAACTGTTTTTTAACCATGTACAGCTGTGTTTTTTCGAATAATTTTTGTTGTTGTGCAACGTTCTCCTGTTTTACATCTTTTGTGTGTTTTATATTTTCTATGGAGTGTTCATATTTTACATTTCCTACAACAGGGGCCCCATCCTCCAGGTCTGATCTCTCAAAAATAGAATAAATACAGGGCAAGTGGCCGGCCTCCCTGAGCCACTGTTGGGCCCCAGAACTCAATTCCAGGGGCCACATTTCTTTAAAAAGAGGATAGAGGCCACCCACCTACTTCCCTTGCTGGTATCTGCCCCAGGGTGCCGATTCACCAAAATGCCTGGGGTAGTGGAAGCGCCATCACATGTTTTGACCCCAATGACATCACACGTGGAGAAGTGTGGCTCAGGGGTTAGAGGCGGCAGACCCGGAAGCTGAGATCGGTCCTGGACCAGGGTTGAATTCCCCGCCTCGGTGGGTCTTGGGCTAAAAATTCCACGGACTCGATAATTCTCGCTCTGGTGCCTTCTGGACTCTCGGGTTCACAATCTGCGACTCTGGGCAATAGCTTGCTTAATCTCAACAACGGCCCCTCGCGGCGGGATGCCTGGCTTTCACCTTGTGGATACCCTGCGGGGCGTTATCTCACAGGGGAATACCAGGACGGGTTCCCTAAGCAAGCGCCGGGAAACCCACTGCGGGTAGCTGGTCGCTATATAAGCTCAAATACATTTACATGTCATCTGACTTTTGACAAGCTGTCACCCTTCCCTCAGTTGTTTGAGAACTGTCTACATTTTTTACCTGTCACATCTTTCTCACCTACTTCTGACTCATCTTCTCCTCTCTCACATGACTTGTTTACCTGTTCTTTTCTTTTTCCACTCTTTTTCCCCTTTCTCCAACCCTTCCTGCTTCCCTATCTGTCTTTTGTCACCTGTCTCTGTCACAGTATAATTGGTGTCTCTTTCATCCCTTTTTGTGTCTCTCAGACATGAATCTTCCTGTCTTTGTCTCTTCATCTCACACCCGTCTCTCTGTAATGTCTTCTTCCTTTCTTTATTCTTTCGCCTCAAAGCCTTTTACCTTCACCCTCTCTCTTACTTTCTCTCTCCTTCTCTCCCCTGTATTTCCTTCTGTTGGACAGGCCACGTGAAGGGCTTGCTCCCTCCCCGCATGACAAGGCCCGAGCCCGGCCCTCCAGGTGTAACCCACAGTAACCACCCGCTCCCCGTCTCATACGGGACCCCTGCCCCCGGGCATCCCTGCATCATGGGTCCAGACCACTACCGGCCCCCTCGCCCGGCCCGGGCGCCATCTTGGACATTGCACCACGAGGCCGCGTGGCCTCCGATCGACCCTAACCCTGGGCCTGGCCAGGCCCCGACATCCCGGCACCACCATCCACCCAGGAGGTGAACGGACCACTTGGCAGGTCAATGGGAGAAAGAAGTGTCGATGGCTCTCCCCCGCCAGGTGCCGATCGCCCCCAGCTCCCCCAGGCGCTGGCTCCACCCCCCTGCTGGGTGTCTGGACTCCCTCATCCCGGACCTCCCGACCTCCAAGTGCGAGGGTCCGGACATCAAAAGGGCGCCAGACCTATAACTGGGGCAGCTCCAGAGCAGGAAGGCAGTTGTATCCTGGAGTCGAGAGACGCAGTGAAGAACTCATCCTTGACGGACTACTGGCGCTGCCGTAGTCCTGCCTTGCGAACTACCGTCTTGCCTGCTGGCGCTGCCGCAACCTTCTGAAGCCTTCATCCTCGTCGGGACCTGCTGGCGTGGCCGCGGACCGTTTGTAACTACCACCTTCTCGGGACCTGCTGGCTCCGCTGCGGCCCGATCATCTAGAACGCAGAGCTCGAGGATTGTGAGCTATCCATCTTATCATCGCATCTACCAGATTGGTAACGAGACTGTCCCGCTACCCCTTCTCCCCAAACCAAGAGACTAGAATCGAGGGGACCCCTGAGTCCAGACCTCCTTGTACCATTCCACCGTACTTATCGAATTACTTATAAAGAACGTTAAACCTTACTTCTGTGTGGTGTACCTCTGTGGGGGGGGAAGTTACTCGTCTGTACGATCGCTGGAGACGGCTCTCCCCGGAGACCTCTCCCCTTGTCCTCAGCCGACCCTCCCGGTCCGTCTAACATTGGTGGCCAGCGGCGCGATCCGAATCAACGCGTAATCGTACAGAGAGTAGCTCACCCCACGACAAAACCACAATGTCAACCAAAGAAAGTGGATCTACCAAAAGATTCCAGATGGAGAAATTGGAAGAATACAGCCATCGTGAGTTGAAACAATTCTGCATTGAACTAGGTATCGCTACGACCGGTCTGAGTACTAAAGACGATTTCAAGCACGCCATTGAGTCATGGGCAGAAACCGGGGCCGTCAGACCCCCGGACCAAAATGTCGCAGCAGCAGAGAAAGACACCACGGCTCCCGAGGAGCGAAGAACGGGTCTCTCGCAAGATGAGATCCAAGAACGAGAAAGAAACCGACTACATGAACTAGAAATGGCCCGGCTCAAAATGGATGGCGAACTCACATTAGCCGAACAAAAACTGAACCTGGAACATCTGCGGCTCCGAGAAGAACGGGAAGAGAAACAGAGACAAAGAGAACTCGAAGAGAAGAGGCTGGCGTATGAACACGAGCGCAAACTAGCTGAGATAGACTTACGCAAGCAGAACAAAGAATTAGGGGTGCCCGAGCAACCGCGCACCCCGGGGGCAACAGAAAAGAAGGTACACATCCCCAAGGATGTCGTTCGAGAATATTTCCGAGATGACGACATACAGCAATGGTTCAAGGCCTACGAGATCGCGATGACCTCCCACAGGATCGATCGAAGCGACTGGGGAGCCGGTCTATGGGGGAGGTTTGTCAATGAGGGCCGCGATGCCCTACTGCAGCTCCCAGACCATCTGATGACCTCCTATGACCACATGAAAGCTACCCTCCTCACCCGCTATGGGCTCACACCCGAAATGTACCGCCAGAGGTTCCGAGATTGCACCCAGATCCCGGGTACCACTTGGGTGGAATACGTGAACTATTTCAGCCGAGCCTTCGAGGGTTGGATCAAGGGAAGCAACGTAACGACCTACGAGCAACTCTTCAATCTCATGGTATGGGAGCATCTATCAAACAACTGCTTCGTCGAGCTCAGGCAGCACCTCCTCGACAGTAAACTGACTGATCCACGGCAGCTCGCCGCCGAGGCTGACCGGTGGGAAATTACCCGAGTAGGCCGAAATGGGTCACATGAACAGAACCGGAACAACCACGGTCAGCACCGTCCCCGAGGAGGAGGAGGGGGCCAGGGACGAGGAAGAGACAACGCCCCGGCCGCTCCCGCTACCAGCACCCCACCCCCGGCCAACCGGGGCAACACCCCGGCGCGGCCGGGATACAGAGCCAATGTCACGTGTCACCGATGCCAGCGAGTCGGCCACTACGCAAACGACCCGAATTGTCCACAGAGTCAGACCCCGAAACTCCGCCAGATGGCTGCCGCCGCCCTGGGGGAAGAACAAATCTCCGAAGAACAAGAGGAGTGCGAGCAAGAACACCAAGAGTGGAAACCAGCCGCCATGGTTCTAGCGTGCCTAGGGGGAAAAGACATGGTCCCGCGGGTCCCCCTGCCCGCCAACACCCGGAAGTACAGTCAGTGGGTGAACATTAATGGACGCAGGGCCGAAGCCCTACGTGACACCGGGGCCAGTGTAACAGCCGTCCGCTGTCACCTGGTGACCCCAGAACAGATCCTGCCGAACGTTCTCTGCCCTGTCCGTTCAGCCGACAATTCGGAGAGTCTATGTCGGATGGCCTGCGTCCCCTTCGAGTGGGGAGGAGTCTCCGGCATGTTGAAGGTGACGGTCCGAGATGATGCCCCCGTAGACTGTCTCCTGGGAAATGATCTTGAGAGTTCCCCGTGGGCCGCCGTAGAGAGAAGAGAGCACCTGGGGATGTTGGGCATCCCGGATTGGGCGTGCGTAACCACCCGGTCCATGGCTGCCCGTGCCATCCCCCGACCCGAAGAACCTGAATGGCCAGCACCTCCTCCCCCGGTCACCCCAGTAGAAGACACCGACCGGGCCGTCCCCCCAGAGCAAACTCCCGAGGGGCTCGTTCAACCTCGGGACCTTCCCGACCTGGCTCAGTGGCGTCAGGAGGGGGGCCCAACCAGGAACAGTTTCGCCACGAGCAGAAGACCTGTCCCTCCCTCGAGGGACTCCGCCAACAAGCCCTCGCCCAGAGTGCGGGGGATACCTCCGGAACACATTGGGTCTATTGGGACAATGACCTGTTGTACAGCGAACAGAGAATCGCAGAGTTAGGGGCCAGTCGAGTGCTAGTGGTGCCCCTCCGCTTCAGAGACTTCTTGCTAAACCTGGCCCACGATGTCCCCCTGGCTGGCCACCTGGGTCAGGACAAAACCTACAGTCGCCTGGTGACCCACTTTTTCTGGCCCAAGATGAGGAACGACGTACTCCAGCACTGCCGGTCTTGCCCCACGGGCCAGGCCAGCGGGAAGAGCGGCCGCAAGCTTAAAGCACCTCTGCAACCTTTCCCAGTGGTCACCACCCCGTTCGAGAGGGTGGGGATAGACATTGTGGGGCCCTTGGACCCCCGTACAGCGCAAGGACATCGGTTCATCCTGGTCCTGGTGGACCACGCCACCCGCTACCCCGAGGCTGTTCCCCTGCGAACTGTGACAGCCCCGGTAGTCGGCCGGGCCTTGATGGGGATCTTCTCCCGGGTGGGCTTCCCCCGAGAAGTCGTCAGCGACAGGGGCACAAACTTTATTTCAAAATACATGAAGTCCCTCTGGCAACAGTGTGGGGTCACCTACCGATTCACGACCCCCTATCACCCTCAAGGAAACGGACTAGTTGAGCGGTTCAACCGCACGCTCAAGGGGATGATTGGGGGGTTGGAAGAGCCCCTCCGTCGCCAGTGGGATTTGCTACTGCCGTGCCTCCTCTTTGCCTACCGAGAAGTCCCCCAGAAGTCCCTCGGTTTCAGCCCGTTCGAACTGTGTATGGACACCCTGTGCGAGGGCCGCTCAGCCTAGTCAAAGAAGGTTGGGAAATGCCCCCTCTAAAGAACCCTCCAGATGTTTTCAAATACCTCCTAACCCTCCGCAACCAGACCAGACGGTTCAGAGAGATGGCAAAAGCAAACTTGGAGGCCAGTCAGGAAGACAGGAAAAGTGGTACGATCAAAATGCCTCCTCCATCGAATTTGAACCCGGCCAACAAGTGTGGGTAATGTCTCCCACCGAACCGTGTGCCCTGCAAGACAAGTGGACGGGGCCCTTCAAAGTAGTCGAGCGCAAAACCCTGTCACCTATCTCATCGATATGGAATCTTCACGGAACCCTCTCCGGGTCCTCCACGCCAATAGACTGAAACCCCACTTTGTGCGCTCAGAGCTCAGCCTCCTGATGGCAACAGACAATGGAGCCGAGGAGGACTCCGAACCCCTCCCGGACCTCCTACGGACTCGGGAGAAGGACGGCTCCGTGGATGGGGTCCGACTCTCGGAGGCCCTCACCCTGGAACAACGCCAAGGCTGCCGAGACCTCCTGCTGCAGTTCGCCACCCTGTTCTCCCTCACCCCAGGGGTCACCCCCTGGTGTTTACACGACGTGGACACTGGAGACAGTCCCCCTATCCGCCATCGGGCCTACCGCGTACCAGATCGGGTACGGGCTTGCATCCAAGAGGAGGTGTCCAAGATGCTCACGCTCGGGGTCATCGAGCCCTCAGACAGCCCCTCGGCCAGCCCAGTGGTACTGGTCCCCAAAGCGACCGCCCCCGGCACCACGCCTGAGCTCCGGTTCTGCGTCGACTACCGGGGCTTGAATGCGGTCACCAGAACAGACGCACACCCCATTCCCCGAGCAGATGAACTAATCGACCGCATGGGAGCTGCCCGCTACCTCAGCATCTTCGACCTGACAGCGGGCTACTGGCAGATCGGTCTCACACCCCGGGCCCAAGAACGATCTGCCTTCTCCACCCCTGATGGCCACTATCACTTCAAGGTCATGCCATTCGGCATGAAGAATGCCCCAGCAACATTTCAGCAGCTAGTAAACCAGGTCCTGGCGGGACTCGAAGAATTCAGCGCCGCCTACCTGGACGATATCGCTGTGTACAGCCGCCACTGGTCCGACCACCTCCACCACCTCCGAGAGGTGCTACAGGCCCTCCAGCGAGCTGGCCTCACGATCAAGGCCAGCAAATGCCAAATTGGCCAAGGGTCCGTGACCTATCTCGGGCACCAGGTGGGAAGCGGTCTGTGGCCCCTCTGCAACTCAAGATCGCTGCCATCCAGTCTTGGCAGCCCCCCATCACCCAGACCGAGGTCCGCGCCTTCTTGGGACTCACAGGCTACTACAGGCGGTTCGTGAGGGACTATGGCAGCATTGTGGGGCCCCTCACGGAACTCACATCCAAAAACCAACCAAAGAAGGTCAACTGGACCCCAGACTGTCAAGCGGCCTTCAAGAAGCTGAAGGCCGCCATGTGCTCCGCCCCCGTGCTCCAGGCCCCCGACTACAGTCGGGAATTTATCGTCCAAACGGATGCCTCCGACCATGGCATTGGGGCGGTCCTTTCCCAGTTGAACCCCGAAGGACTTGACCAGCCAGTGGCTTTCATCAGCAGACGGCTCCTGGCCCGGGAACAACGCTGGAGCACCATCGAGAGGGAGGCCTTCGCTGTGGTGTGGGCCCTCAAAAAGCTCCGGCCTTATCTCTTCGGCACCCACTTCCGGGTACAGACCGATCATCGGCCCTTGCAGTGGCTAATGCAGATGCGGGGGGAAAACCCGAAACTACTGCGTTGGTCCATCTCCTTGCAGGGGATGGACTTCACTGTGGAACATCGACCTGGGCAAGACCACGCCAACGCAGATGGCCTGTCACGCTTTTTCCGCCTCGACGAGGAGAGTCCCCAAGAGGATGGGTGACTCTCCCCGCCTTCAGCTGGGGGGGACGCATGTTGGACAGGCCACGTGAAGGGCTTGCTCCCTCCCCGCATGACAAGGCCTGAGCCCGGCCCTCCAGGTGTAACCCACAGTAACCACCCGCTCCCCGTCTCATACGGGACCCCTGCCCCCGGACATCCCTGCATCATGGGTCCAGACCACTACCGGCCCCCTCGCCCGGCCCGGGCGCCATCTTGGACATTGCACCACGAGGCCGCGTGGCCTCCGATCGACCCTTACCCTGGGCCTGGCCAGGCCCCGACATCCTGGCACCACCATCCACCCAGGAGGTGAACGGACTACTTGGCAGGTCAATGGGAGAAAGAAGTGTCGATGGCTCTCCCCCGCCAGGTGCCGATCGCCCCCAGCTCCCCCAGGCGCTGGCTCCACCCCCCTGCTGGGTGTCTGGACTCCCTCATCCCGGACCTCCCGACCTCCAAGTGCGAGGGTCCGGACATCAAAAGGGCGCCAGACCTATAACTGGGGCAGCTCCAGAGCAGGAAGGCAGTTGTATCCTGGAGTCGAGAGACGCAGTGAAGAACTCATCCTTGACGGACTACTGGCGCTTCCGTAGTCCTGCCTTGCGAACTACCGTCTTGCCTGCTGGCGCTGCCGCAACCTTCTGAAGCCTTCATCCTCGTCGGGACCTGCTGGCGTGGCCGCGGACCGTTTGTAACTACCACCTTCTCGGGAACTGCTGGCTCCGCCGCGGCCCGATCATCTAGAACGCCGAGCTCGAGGATTGTGAGCTATCCATCTTATCATCGCATCTACCAGATTGGTAACGAGACTGTCCCGCTACCCCTTCTCCCCAAACCAAGAGACTAGAATCGAGGGGACCCCTGAGTCCAGACGTCCTTGTACCATTCCACTGTACTTATCGAATTACTTATAAAGAACGTTAAACCTTACTTCTGTGTGGTGTACCTCTGTGGGGGGGGAAGTTACTCGTCTGTACGATCGCTGGAGACGACTCTCCCCGGAGACCTCTCCCCTTGTCCTCGGCCGACCCTCCCGGTCCGTCTAACACCTAACTTCTCCCTCCACAAGCTCAAGGGCAGCAGGAGGCCCTGATATGATCCACGCCAGTTTCAACAATAAATTATTCTTTTCCAAGTTAGCTACTGTCCTCTGAGGTCAGGGGTTCACAAGGTCAGTGATGGGGGTGGCAGGAGGCAAGCCTTGGCTTGCAGCTGCGACCCCTGGTGACCCTTAAATGACATCCATGGTGGCATACTTCACAATGTACTGGTGAACCTACCACCAGGACACTGTGGCTCCCTGCCCTGGAAACTGCACGCATACCCTGCCCGCACTCCCCCAGGCAGGAACTCCATTGTGCTCCTTCCCAGCGGGAGAAGTAAAAAAAATGCTGCCCCCACCAGAGTGGGAGGAAGGAAAGGTGCCGGCTCCTGTCAGCACCCAGTATGGTGCTGGCTGAGGAGCCAGGTGGGGCTATGGGGGACCCCGGGCTCTCCCTGAGGCCCCCAACAGACTACCATTATAAGTTCCCTGGGGTGGGCACAGGGGCACCCGCTTAACACCTTGAATGCTCATGATGAGCTGAGCTCGTCATGAGCCACGACGCTCCGGTGCTCATGACGAGCTCAGCTCGTCATGGCCCGTGGAATGATCAGGTGCGGGGAGGCAATACACCTGTGACGAGCTGAGCTCGTCATGAGCACAGGAGCGGCGTAGCTCATGACGAGCTCATCTCGTCATGAGCCTGGGGGCGCTGTGCGTGCCCCCCTCCTCCCAGCACAGCAGGGGATTAACCCCCGCAGCGAAAGGGTTAATAAAAAATATGTTGGCTCCAGATGGCACACACTAGGTATACCAGCTGGCGAGCCGGCTGGGGCCATGGGGTTGCCTAAGCTCCAATAAAATAAAGCAAAACAGATGGGTGTCCTGGGTGCCCATCTGGACACCAACAGAAAAATGTAAACAAAAATAATAAATAATATGTGAACGGAAGGAGCCGCTTATTTATTATTCACTGCTCCATGAAGGAGCACTCCGTAATGCCCTGCAAGGCTATTAAAAGGGTGAACAGCGTTTACCTCGCATGCGATACTTCTCATGCCATTACAACGCAGTTGTTAGTTCGCATACCTTTACTACACAAGTCGCAACAACGACTTGCGTTAGGGGGGAGAAGGTGTTGGATTTAAAATCCAACACCTTCCTTAGTGTCCGCACAGACGGGAGTTCGAATAGTAAATTATACTATTCCAACATCCAGCGCCCCCTAATGCAATTCGTTGTTCCGAATTGCATAGCAAAGGTATGCGAACTAACAACGCGGTCGTACTAACGACTGCGTTGTAATGGCATGCGTACTAAACGCAAGTTAAGTTACAAGTGCTATTCTATTAAAAGCTTTTGGGGGATTGCTGGTGCCTCTAGACGGGACATTGGCACCACCAAGCATTTTTTATGTTGTGGGGAGCTACAAGGAGAGTAGCAGACCACAAGCAACATTAAACAAGCATTTGCAATGCAATCGGTCTCGCCTTTGGGATCTTATATGTATTTAGCTATGAAGCACATTAGCCTGGATGCTGAAACATCTACTGTTCTTTAACATGGAGGGAAAGTAAGCACCAAACTGCGTGACACGCCGGGTATGGGAACACATGGAGAGAAATATTGACTTTCAGTGGGAAATGGTATAGTCCAAAGCTCTTTTTTTAATATGAAATCAGGGCCTTCAGTGATGATATCACTGAAAATATAAGATTTGAAAAAAATATTATTGTCTACGGGTGCTGTGGAAGGCAATTTCTATGGACTGGTGTCTAGAGAATGCTAAAGTGATTCAGGTATTTTACTGACCTCTGCTGGTCATTTTCTATCAAGAAAGTTAAATAGAGGCAGCTGCCAGAATTTTTTTAAAAGAAAGTCCCTCAACAGAAAGCAATTCTGGTAATTTACTGACCTCTACTGGTCGTTTTCTATCAAGAAAGTTAAATAGAGGCAGTTGAACAGAAAAAAAGTTCGGAAGCAGGCAAGTCCTAGGGTTGTTCTCCAGAGCCCCCAAAGTACAAACACATATAAGTATATAATAAGTATATAGAATAGGCCTAAAAACAACAGTGGGTCTCCTGGGTCATTGAATCCATCACCCAAGGATAACTTACCATATTTTTTAAGCATTCCTAGCTGCAGCTCTTTGCTATTCAGACAGAGTGCAGGGACCTCTTGGGATCGTTTTGATGATTGCTTTTTGTGGGCTGAAAAGTGTTAAAAACTAGGCTCAGACACGTTGGTTTTATTTGACAAATTACAATATGTCTCGAGTCTTTCTTTGAACATCTTTCAGCCATAAAATGTAATATTAAAAACTATGTTAAAAGAAAGACTCACAGACATTTTTTTAATTAAAACTTTACTAAACATTTTTTTAAGTAATCACTATTATTAAACATTGCATTGTGTGAATTACTGAAATATAAATTACAGTAAAAATATTTGGGAATTTTGGAGAAAGATGAAAGATCTGCTTTATATATTTATATATTCACTCCTTGAGAAAGCCAATAGGCTCACTTTTTATATGTTGGTGTTGTGACTCTTTGACAAAATCCGTAAGACTGTGTGTGGGCAGGGCCTGCGAGATGAACCGCATGCTAGGACGTGAGTGGTGTGGGATTCGCTGCTCGCAAAGATTGGATGCCGGGTCTTAAGACAAACTTAAGACAATTTCCTAACTTCTGTGAATAGCAAAAGTAGTAAGTGCATTCTGTGAATGCCAAAAGTAGTAAGTGCATTCGGTGAATACCAAAATAGTAGTAAGTTTAGGATTGAGTCTTAAGTTCATTCTGTGAATCGGGCACAACATAACGTTTTAAACAAACAAAAAAGACTGAAATTCAACAGTTATTGTTATCTCTAGTAAACATAGCTCGACCCTCAAAGTAACTACTTCTCCCAATTTCCTTCTATTAGGAGACTTCAATCTCCACTTTCTGGACCCAATTGACACCCCCGCAACCGATTTGCGGCTGGACCTCTCTTCCATTGGTCTTTGCCTAATGAATTCACAGGCCACCCACGACAAAGGCCAGCTACTGGATCCGATTTTTACAAACATTCAGGACCTTAAAACTCGCCGCCCCTCCCTCTTCCTTGGACAGACCACTTCCTGATCCCCAATGAATGGCACCTTGATACCTCCCCTCCCCAAGTGCCTAAAATCAGAACCCTCATCAGGCGTTGGCACAAACTCATACCAGAAGAATGGGCATCCAAACTCAGGGAATCCACCCCCTCTCCCACTCAGAACCCCATAACTGCCGATATTGAAATCAATGCCTGGCTCACCCAATCATTGGACTGCCTCCTACCTCGTTCTAGCACCCTCAAACGTGCCAAGAGAGTCAACCCTTCCCCTTGGTACACCCCTGAACTGAATGTTCCACGGAAGGAATGCAAGAGGACTGAACGCGCATGGAGGAAAGACAAGTCAACAGATAAGAAAGACACGTTCCGGTCTTCCTTAAAAACGTACAAACTTGCGCTTCATAAAACCAAGAGCTCATTTTATGAGGAAAGAATTAATCTCATCTCATCCTGCTCCGCCCAGGAAACTTTTACTATTCTAAAAGAACTTCTCCATGTCCCAGATCCCCCCGTAAAACCCCTGGACCCTAAATCCGCGAAAAACAAATGTATCAAATTGGCAACATTCTTCGATGAGAAAATCCCAAAAATTCTTGCTTCCCTACCATCTATCGACATCGGTTGCACAGGCGAAGACAGCCTCAGCCCTCTCCCTTGTCACAGTCTGCCCCCTGACTCCCCGGCACCCTCTCTTGATACCTTCGGTCCAGTCACCACAGAAGAGGTAGCCACGACGTTTGCCACAATCAAAAGTGGCTCTCCCTGCGACCCGGTTCCCTTACGCTTCCTCATAAAAGTGGCCCCCACTGTTATCCCTCCGCTCACGGCCCTCATCAATGCCTCTCTACTGCAGGGAGAAGTCCCTCCTAGCTGGAAAGCAGCTGTTGTCAAAGGTCTCCTGAAAAAAACTTCATTGGACCCTCAGGATTTAGCCAACTATAGGCCAATCTCCCTCCTCCCAGGAAATAGCAAAATCACGGAGAAACTTGTGAACAAAAAGCTATCACTATTCCTAGAAACTAACAACCTGCTTAGGAACTCCCAGACAGGCTTCCGTCCAGGCCAGGGCACTGACACCGCCCTCCTGGCGGCAGTGGAGAAGGCCAGAAGCATTTTAGACACAGGAGGATCAGTGGCAGTGATTCTCCTGGACCTCAGTGCGGCCTTCGACACTGTCAATCACCAGGTTTTAATCCAGCGTCTGAGAGACACTGGAGTGAAGGGCACGGCCCTGAAGTGGCTTGCTTCTTTCCTCAATGGCCGTTCCTTCCAAGTTTGGGAGAATGACAGCCACTCCTCTGCGGTCCCCCTCCGCTGTGGAGTACCGCAGGGTTCATCACTAAGCCCGACGTTATTCAACGTTTATATGTCCCCGTTGGAGGAGCTGGTCACCCCGTTCGGAGTGACGATTATCAATTACGCTGATGACACCCAGCTGGTGGTGACCCTCTCACACCCTAACCAAGAACCCTCCAATCTCCACAGCTGTCTTACTGAAATCCATGGTTGGATGAACACCTCAGCACTGAAGCTCAATGGGCCCAAGACCGAAATCTTGCTGCTTGGACAAAAAGGACCTTCCCTGCCGCAAAACATCTGGCCAGCCTGCTTAGGTGATCCCCCTTCTCCCAAAGACGAGGTTAAGAGCCTGGGTGTATGGCTCGAGAAAGATCTGACCTTCAGAACCCAGGCAAAAAAAACGGCGGGAATATGTTTCTCATGGCATGCAGGAAGGTGCTTCCCCTGCTCGCCCCCACTTCCCGGAAACTGCTGATCCAGGGCCTTATTTTGTCTTGGCTGGATTACAGCAATGCAATCTACTTGGGAGCCCCGGAAGCCACATTCAACACCTTACAGAGAATCCAGAACGTTGCTGCCCGGCTTCTTACTAACACCCCAGCAAGATCATCAACAAAGCCAGCCTTGAAGCAACTTCACTGGCTTCCAGTCAGAGAGAGGGTGGTCTTCAAGGCCCTCTGCCTGGCACACAAACTCCTTCATAATAAAGGTCCACCCATTCTTAAAAACGTCATCATTCCTTACAAAGCTACCTGGTCACTCAGGTCAAACCACTAGAACTTTATCACCGTTCATAGAGTGAAAAAAGCCCGGTCTGGAGGCCGCCGCTTTTCTGTAAACACAGCAAAACACTAGAATAGTCTCCCTCAGAAACTGAGAACTGAACCAAACCTCCTCCATTTCAGAAAAGCATTAAAAACTCTCCTCTTTCCCTGATCTCCTTTCTCTTCCGCTGCTGCTCCCTCTTGACTCTCTAGGTTCTAGCGCTGGGATGCTCACGGGTTACTACGCGCTCTACAAAAACCTTAAATAATAATAATAAGTATAACTTGCGCCCTCACTATACACTGCCAATTCTATTCTACTCTAGGGTTTAAAAAGCACATGGCTGCCCCACAGGGCTTCCCAGAGCTAAGCAGATGGGGAGAAAGAGGGAAGTACATATTCGATTAGGAAAGTCTTTACCAGTTTTCCAAAGGAGAGCTCGGATTCTGCCTTCCTCATCTGAAGAGGAAGCGCGCTCCATAGCTTAGGTACTATAACGGCAAAGGAACGTCCCCTAGCTCTTACTTATTTAAATCTGGCGACCACAAGACGGGGCTGGGTGGAGGATTGCAGATGTTTGGAAGGCTCATTGATTGTCAAGAGGTTTTGTATCAGTTTGGGTACTTGGTTGTGTTTTTAACTTGTAGGCCAAGCGAAGCACTTTAAGATGTATCCTCTTTTGCACCAGAAGCCAGTGTAATGAGGTTCTGGCAGCCGTTAGTGCGAACGGCTGCACTTTGCATCATTCGAAGCATATTTATAATAGATTTAGGGTTGCCTAAATATAGAGATTTACCATAGACTAGGCTGGGCATAATCAGGCCTTGTATTACGGTTCTACATGTGGACTTTGGCAGCCACCTCAATGATCTCCTGAGGATGCAAAGAAGACCAAAGCAGGTGGCTGCTAATGTCTTTGCTTGTGTGGCTATAGTAAGTTCTTGGTCGATACATATCATCGCTTTTTTGGCACATAGCGCCGAAAAAGCGGCGATTTTTTAAACTCACTATTTGCAAAAACTTGCTAACAAGCTTTAGCGGGAGTTTCCTTGAGTTAGCTGCCTTTTTCTTTCTACTTTCCATGTCAGTGATATTTATCGCTAATGACATGCAAAGTAGGCATTCCTCACCTAATCCCCATGGAATCCGTTGCCAACACATCGCCCTATTATCAATGTGGGTCAAGCAATGAAAAAAGCTGTGCTAACCGCGGTTAGCGCCGGAATTTAACACCTGCTTCAAACTTGACTAAGCTATATTCACAATGGTAGGGGGATTGAAACGTTAAGTCCACACTCCCCTATCAGCAAGGTTTTCAATAGCGCACTAACATTATCGCTGCTTTTCTCCCGCAAATGACGATTTTTGCCTTCACCATTGTGTAAAGAGTTGCTAATACACCGCTAACACGGCGATCTATTCCAGCGATAGACGGCGATAATGGAAATCGCACTTAGCGCGATTCGCGATAATTATCGCATGTCCTAGATAATATGCCCCCAAGACTTTTCACCGTCTCCTTGGGGGAGGGTTTGCTGCCCATATTGCTGGCCAATCCAAATCTACCCACTGTGTGAGATTTTTCCCGACTACCAGCTCCTCTGTTATACCTCGGTTGAGTTTGAGGCTGCTAGCAGCCATCCAGATCACAACATGATTTAGACATTGGTCTGAAAAGGCGGAAGTGGTGTCTGTCTGATGCGAAACGCTTATGATAATTTGAGTGTCATCCGCATCAGAAATGGTTGTGAAGCCTTACTTTTTTACAATCTCAGCTACAGCCTCACATACATAGTAAAGATTGTCGGCTAAGAGAAGACCCTTGTGGTACCCCACAATTTCAGAAGAGAGGATTGGTGTATTTATCCTCCTTTACAACTTGAAAGGTTCTGTTTTGAAGGAAGGCCATGAGCCACTTATGCACAATTCCAGAAATTCCTATTTCTGTCATTCGATTGATACGCGTTGGATGGGAGACCGTATCAAAAGCGGCACTCGAACCAAAGAGGATGAGGGCAGCAGATCCTCCTTTATCTAGAATGGCTCTACGGTCTTCTAAAGCCGCTAGAAGTGCTGTCTCAGCACTATTTCCTGTTCTAAAACCAGTTTGAGATGGGTGTAGATATAATTTTCCTCCAGGTTGGAAGCCAAGGTGTGATTTACATATTTGATTAATTTATTTTATCTTTGGGTCGGC
The DNA here is from genome assembly GCF_964263255.1 of Lissotriton vulgaris. Lineage (NCBI taxonomy): Eukaryota > Metazoa > Chordata > Amphibia > Caudata > Salamandridae > Lissotriton > Lissotriton vulgaris. The sequence continues at coordinate 301,310,826 of NC_141686.1, read as the reverse complement.
ATGAGCCTTTTTCAACAATGCATTCTCTATAGCATGTTTGCAGGCTACAGGTACAGCGCTTGAATGAAGGGAAAAGTTAAAACTGGTAAGGGTACATAGGAGTAAATCACCACCTTTTAACAAAATATCTGGGGGGACTGGATGCGTTGGGGACCCTGACCTGAGAGAAGAGAGAATCTCAGTAGTTTTCTCAACCATCATCTCTACAAAAGTATCCCATTTTCCATGAGGTGGGTAGTCCATAGGTGGAGTCCCTTCGACTCTTCCCAGGGTTTGACGAATGTTAATAACCATTTCCAGGAAAAAGTTTGCTAATTCGTTAAACCGATCTTCTGATGGCAAAGGCTTGTTAGCATTCCTAGGAGTTGTCGTTAGATTGTTTACTATTTTATATAATTCTTTTGAGGAGTTTGGGGCAGTCTAATTACCCTACATATTACATCACTTATGACATAATCTAGACATCACTGATAACATATCCAACATCTCAAATGACATAAGTGATGACAAGACTGTGCATGTCAGGGCACACATTATAGTTACTTTATGGCGAGTTATACTTAAGAGAGATAACTATAACTGGTCAATTTCAGTGTTTTCTTTTGCTTAAAACGTTATGTTATCACTGAAACTTTCACCTAGCTATAACCTTACTTTAACCTTTTGCTTTTTCAGTGAACATATACTGACATTTATGATATGTATTATGGTTTATTACCATGTATTTTGGTTTACCAATAACTTTGCCACCGTTTGGTGAATCTTCACAAATTTTTCCCCCAAAAAAGCCATCTGAAGCCCGCTCTGCGAGCCAAAGATAAGTCTCGGGAACACCATCCCACGGGGCCCGACACATTGTAAAATCCAGGCAGCCTCCTTCCCAAAGCCACGAACAGGCCACAGGGGCCCCATTCACTGGGGCCACAACACATTACAATGCCATGGGTGCCCGGTGCTCACCCAGCACACCCACAGCGACATGAGGCCACAGGGCTCCGGGCGTACTCCAGGATCCCGCAGTTCTTGCCAGCTCGCCTGTTCTGTGCCAATTGCGGTGCAGCAGGAGCCCGCTGTAGACAGGCACCCGCAGTGCCCCAGGGGGACGGGATGCCTGGGACACTGTTGGCATCAAGCGCCAGTGGATGGAGGTGTCGGGCTCAAAGGAGGATTGGGAGAGGGGGAACGCATGCCCCCTCCCAGGAAGATTGGTTGGCACACAGGGGATGGGGTCCTCTGAGCCCTCATGATTAACCCTGGGCGTAGTTTGCATAGTAGCGCAACGTGTAGCTACACGAAGTGCACTTCGCACTATGCACTCTACGCCTGGTAGTGCGTTGTGCAGTAGGAAAATGCTGTTCGCACTGATTGCACAGTGCCGGATGCTTGTTTGCACTGTGCAATCATTGCAAACGACATCTTGCACAGTGCAAGCAGTCGTTTTCTGCAGCTCAAGTAGATTTGTACTCGAGCAGCAGCTTTCTCAACGCGGACTGGTAGTTTCTCATCGCAAGCGGTTGCGAGCATGCGCAACCACTCACAATGAGAAACCTGACCTCCCTGCGTTGAGAATCTTGCCGGGAGGTTTATTTTCCACGCTCGCGATCAGCAACTTGATCGCTGGGATGTTGATTTTGCTCGCTCGTGGTCGCCAACTTGGAGTTGAGGACCGCGAGCAAGCAAAAAATGCCTGCTATGCTACGTGTTTTTGTACTGTGCTACGTGCAATTCGCGTAGCATGTAGTAGCGCAAACTATGCACGCTCCGTGATCGTAGCGTAGCGTAGTCCTACGCCCAGGGTTACTCATGAGGCCCGGGGAGTCAGGCTCCATGCACCCTCCCAAAACCCCCCACCAGAGGATGGAGTTCTTGGGGGTCTTAGGTGGTTGGGCAGCAGGGGGGGGGCGCCTGACCTACTACTACAAATCAAAATCGGCCATTACGTGACTTCAGGAGGCGGGGGCAGGCTGAAGAAAATGAAAATTGAGGTGTTACTGCAGGTATGAAACCAGGGGGTTAAAATGTGAGGGGTTTAGAAATTTGAGGCATAGTGCATTTCTAAAGGGGGTAACTATGGTTAGATAGACATCTGCATAAGTGCAGCATCACCTCCACATCTGTTCACTCAGCTAATCCATCTTCTCAGTAGCTGAACAGCAACCTCATTTGCAAATAGTACCATTTAGTGACGTCATTTGACATGTCATCAATTATGTCATTTAATACGAACTGGAGCCATAGTAAGAATCAGAAATGCAATGCACAGCGAAAGGGCAATGAGCAGTGTATGTCAGGGTACCCCTTTCAGACACCACATATTAAAATGCCAGCCAGCTTCACAACAGCAACCGCTGCAAAAAGCAATTTAAAAAAAGCACAGAATAATGCAAGTCTGCAAACATATGCCATCCCGGCCGTGGTCCAGTGCCTCCAAGCACGAGCCCAGCCCCCGAGGACAGCAGAAGTCCTTCCTCAGCAAATCTGTTCATGCATTGTGCTGCCTCCAGGGGCGAAGATATTAGAGGTGCAGCCGGTGCAGTGGCACTGGGGCCCAAAGGTGTCAGGAGGCCCGAGTAGGGCCGAGCTACGTGATTGCTGTTTGTGAAGGGTGGGTGGTGTAGAAGGAAGGAAATACAATTCAAAAACGATGAGAGTGAACAGAAGAGGGGAGCAAGTGACAGAAAGGGAGAAAGGGAAACTGATGAGGGAGAAAGGAGATAAAAGCAAGAGTAACAGTAGAGAAGACATGGGTGCCTGAAGAAAGATGCCAGGGAGAGAAGGATGAAGGAGACAGAGGCAAGTGAGAGACAGAGAGAGTGACAGGTGAGGGGGAAAGGAAAGAGAGAGTGAAAAGGAGGAAAGGCCTGTTAGAGCGAGGGCTATGATGGATGGAATGCTGAATGAATACATTCACCCCCAGTCACAAGGAACTGGGTTAAATCCATTGTTCTTTTGCTCACTTCACCACCCCAGTTTAGGCCCAGCTATACGCAAATCAGTCTTGACCCTGTGCCTCATGGGAACAGTCCAGCCCGAACTGCCAAGCCATGTCTTCCCTGGACCGGAATCAAGCATCCTACGACCGGTTTCTGGCATTTCAGCCATCTTCAGCCCGACTTGCTTGAATCCAGTGGTGTGGAGAGCATGGGACTCACGTCTGAGCATACCCATCCCACTCAGGGTGACAAATGCAAAAACCACAGTTGATGGACAGAATGCAGAACAATGTCATACATTCACCCCAGTACAGAGATCTGGGCCTAAATCCATCGTTTTTTTGCACTCCACACCACCCCAGTTCAGACATGGCCATACGCAAATCAGTCTTGACCCTGTGCCTCATGGGAACAGTCCAGCCTGAACTGCCAAACCATGTCTTCCCTGGACCGGAATCAAGCATCCTACGACCGGTTTCTGCCGTCTTCAGCCAGGATAGCTTGACTCCAGTGGCAAAGTGAGCAAGGGACCCACGTCTGGGCATACCCCTCCCACATAGAGTGAACAGCAAAACACACAAGATGATGGACGGAATGTTGCACAATGGCAAAACATTCACCCCCAGTCACAGATCTGGGTTTAATCCATCGTTATTTTGCTCACCAGGCCACCCCAGTTCAGACATGGCCATATGCAAATCAGTCTTGATCCTGTGCCTCATGGAAACAGTCCAGACCGAACTGCCAAGGCATGTCTTCCCAGGACCGGAAATAAGCATCCTAGGATTTAGGGTTTTAGGCCCAGATCTCTGTACTGGGGTGAATGTATGACATTGTTCTGCATTCTGTCCATCAATTGTTCTTTTTGCGTTTTCCGTTTCCACGTCACACACAACGCACACATCCTGCCAACGCCCACCTGGAGATCACCTTTCTGACTCTCCTGGAAGTCAACTGAGGGCGACTCAAGGAGGCCTTTATCACTACCCTTAGGAAAATAAAATTAAATGTTTAAATACCTTCATTTCCTTGAATTACAGAGATTCAACTCTATTTAATACACATTTGGAGTTGCTTTAAAAAAAGTTTTACTCATTACCCTACTGTTACTTTTTATTTGAAAACATAATGCCTTCATTACAACTGTTCTGAGATGCGGTAATACTTTATTCTAGTTTCAGAAACATACATGGCTATCACTATGCACAAGTTTGTTCTTATTATATTTGTAATGATTTGGAATAATTGTTAAAGGAAATATCCTATTATAATTGTGTGTCTAAAGAATTTCAAGATTTGATCCACACGGTCACAATTTTCTAGAAGTATTCTTCCTGAATCGCTGGAACTCCCACGCATTACCACTTAACCCCTTGGCTGCAGGGCACATTCCCCTGCCGTGCAGGGGGGAGGAGGGGCGCGCACAGCGCCCCAGGGCTCATAACGAGCTCAGCTCATCATGACCACACCCGTTTCATTAGAACGCTCACACAGGAGGGGAATTTGCCCAGCGTGCGAGCGTTCTAACGGTCATGACGAGCTCAGCTCGTCATGAGCACACGAGAACCGTGGCTCACGATGAGCTGAGTTCGTCATGAGTGTGGGAGGGGTTAATCCTGCAGAAAAACCCCAAGGTCCCTCATTATCAGCTTGTTACAATAGGGTTGGGGATTATTAACCACATGTGGCAAATATCATTCCCCGGAGTGAGGTATGTGCCCTGTGTGCTAAATACCATTCCCCCAGAGTGAGGTATGTACCCCCTGTGGTATTTACCATTACCCCAGAGTGTGGTATGTACCCCGTGTGGCAAATACCATTACCCCAGAGTGAGGTATATACCCGTGTGCTAAATACCATTCCCCCAGAGTGAGGTATGCACCCTGTGTGGCAAACACCGTTACCCCAGAGTGAGGTATTATTATTATAGAGGCTTTTGTAGCGCGCTCTGTTACTAAACCAATAGTATCCTGGCGCGAGAGAGAGGGGAGGCAGATCGGAGTGAATCCAGAGTCGAGAAACAGCCATTAAACAGTGATGTTAAAGAGATGGGTTTTTAGGCCCTTCCTGAACACCATGATGGATGAAGTTGTTCTCAAGTGGAGAGGAAGGGTATTCCAAGCTCTCGCAGCTATGACAGAGATGGATTGGCCACCGAGCCTGCTGTATGGTGCCCCGTGTGGTAAATACCATTCCCCCAGAGTGAGGTATGTACCCGTGCTGTAAATACCATTCCCCAGAGTGAGGTATGCACCCCGTGTGGCAAATACCATTACCCCACAGTGAGGTATGTACCCGTGTAGCAAATATCATTCCCCAAGAGTGAGGTATGCACCTGTGTGGCAAATACCATTACCCCAGAGTGAGGTATGTACCCCGTATGGTAAATACCATTCCCCCAGAGTGAAGTATGCGCCCGTGTGCCAAATACCGTTACCCCAGAGGGAGGTATGTACCCGGTGTGGTAAATACCATTAACCCAGAGTGAGGTATGCACCCGTGTAGTAAATGCCATTACCCCAGAGTGAGGTATGTACCTGTGTGGCAAATACCATCACCCAGACTGAGGTATGCACCCCATGCGGCAAATACCATTACCCCAGAGTGAGGTATGCACCCCGTGTGGCAAATACCATTACCCCAGAATGAGGTATGCACCTTGTGTGGAAAATACCATTACACCAGAGTGAGGTATGAACCCTGTGTGGCAAATACCCTTCCCCCAGAGTGAGATATGTATCCCGTGTGGCAAATACCATTACCCCAGAGTGAGGTATGTACCCCGTGTGGTGAATACCATTACCCTAGAGGGAGGTATGTATCCTGTGTGGCAAATTCCATTAACCCAGAGTAAGGTATGTATTGTGTGTGGCAAATACAATTACCCCAGAGTAAGGTATGTACCGCGTGTGGGAAATACCCTTTCCCCAGAGTGAGGTATGAACCCCGTGTGGCAAATACTATTCCCCCAGAGTGCGGTATGCACGTGAGTGGTAAATACCATTACCCCAGAGTGAGGTATGCACCTGAGTGGTAAATATCATTACTCCAGAGTGAGGTATGCACCTGTGTGGTAAATACCATTACTCCAGAGTGAGGTATGCACCTGAGTGGTAAATATCATTACTCCAGAGTGAGGTATGCACCTGTGTGGTAAATTCCATTACCCCAGAGTGAGGTATGAACCCCGTGTGGCAAATACTATTCCCCCAGAGTGCGGTATGCACGTGAGTGGTAAATATCATTACTCCAGAGTGAGGTATGCACCTGAGTGGTAAATATCATTACTCCAGAGTGAGGTATGCACCTGTGTGGTAAATTCCATTACCCCAGAGTGAGGTATGTATTGTGTGTGGCAAATACAATTACCCCAGAGTGAGGTATGTACCGCGTGTGGGAAATACCCTTCCCCCAGAGTGAGGTATGTACCCCGTGTGGCAAATACTATTACCCCAGAGTGAGGTATGCATCCGTGTGGTAAATACTATTCCCCCAGAGTGAGGTATGCACCTGAGTGGTAAATATCATTACTCCAGAGTGAGGTATGCACCTGTGTGGTAAATACCATTACCCTAGAGTGAGGTATGTATCCTGTGTGGCAAATTCCATTACCCCAGAGTGAGGTATGTATTGTGTGTGGCAAATACAATTACCCCAGAGTGAGGTATGTACCGCGTGTGGGAAATACCCTTCCCCCAGAGTGAGGTATGTACCCCGTGTGGCAAATACCATTACCCCAGAGTGAGGTATGTACCCTGTGTGGTAAATACCATTCCCCCAGAGTGAGGTATTTACCCCAAATTTCCAACATTCACTCTGGCATATCATGCTAACCAATGTTTGTGAAGCCGCGTATAAGGGGAGCTTAAGGGCCAGTGGAAAGGGAAAAGTGTGTGGATGGTGAAGGGTTACTTAAAGCACAGTATTTTATAAAATAACCATGTTTTAAGACCTTCAAAACAGAAATGTGTGTGTGTGCGCGAGTATTTAAATATTCCAGGTGAAATCCGACAGACACCTTACCATACCTGAACGAAGCTTTGGTATCCAACTATTTATTAAATGATGAATTGGTTGGATGAGAGGCAATATATAGGCACAAGCAAATTAGAAACACAAGAACACGTGAAGAAAAGGCATTCGTAGAAGAATACTTTCTGTTCTTTTTATTCTCAGTTATGCTTCTTATGGTGAACACCAGCCAACGCGTTTCACCCAAACATGGGCTTCTTCAGGGCTGCAATGGCATGTAACATGAGGGTTTTTTTAGAATTTGGTGGTACAGAGCCATCCAAAACAATATAGAAAGTTTACATGGGTGGGTGTGTGATAGAAAAGATAAAAGAGAGTGGGAAAAAGAAAAAAGAAAAATGAGGGCAAAGGATAAAGTAGGAATAAAGCAAATAGGGGGAGGGGAGATCAAGTCAGCTATGCAATACCCGCTCCCATTCCCGGAGAAGGCGATCGAGCAGACCGTCAACAAACAACTGAAACGCTACCTTGAGGAGAACAGCATCCTGGACCCGACCAAGTCCGGGTTCCGCAGCAACCATAGCACCGAAACTGCCCTAATCACTGCCACCGAAGACATCAGGACCCTGCTAGACAATGGAGAAACTGCGGCCCTCATCCTCCTGGACCTGTCAGCCGCCTTCGACACGGTCTGCCACTGCACACTACGAACACGCCTCCACGACGCTGGGATCCAAGAGAAGGCCCTGGACCCAAACACCTCTTTCCTCAGCAGCAGAACACAGAGCGTCCACCTCCCCCTTTCCGCTCTGAAGCCACCAAGATCATCTGCGGCGTTCCCCAGGGCTCATCCCTCAGCCCAACTCTGTTTAACATCTACATGGCACCACTAGCCCACTTTGCCCGACTGCACGACCTCAACATCATCTCCTACACCAATGACACCCAGAACCTCCACGAAGGAATGAAGGCCGTCGCAAAATGGATGAGGAACAGCCGACTGAAGCTGAACTCGGACAAGATGGAGGTCTTCATCCTCGGATCCACCCCTTCAGTCTGGGACGACTCCTGGTGGACGACTGCGCTGGGAACAGCTCCAACACCGGCCGACCATGCATGCAACCTAGGGGTCATCCTCAACTCCACCCTCTCCATGACCAAGCAGGTCAACACCGTTTCTTCCTCCTGCTTCAACACCCTCCGTATGCTCCGCAAGATCTACAAGTGGATCCCCACTGAAACGAGAAGAACGGTCACCCAGGCCCTCGTCAGCACGCTGGACTAGGGGAACACCCTCAACACAGGAGCCTTAGACAAACTCCTGAAACGGCTTCAATGCATCCAGAACGTCTTTGCACGCCTAATCCTCGACTTCACTCACCGCAGCCACATCACCCCCCACCTGAGACACCTGCACTGGCTCCTCGTCACCAAGAGAATAACCTTCAAGCTCCTCATCCACGCACACAAGGCACTCCACAACACCGGATCTGCATACCTCAACAGACAACTCAGCTTCTACGTCCCCACCCGCCAGCTCCGCTCCGCCGCCCTCGTCCTCGCCACCATCCCCTGCATCAGGAAAGCGACCTCCGGCGGCAGATCGTTCTCCCACCTCGCCGTGAAGACCTGGAACATCCTACCCATCTACCTATGGCAGACCCAAGACCTGCTGACCTTCAGAAGACTCATCAAGACCTGGCTTTTTGAGCAGTAGCAGCATTCCCCACCCCCAGCGCCTTGAGACCTTCATGGGTAAGTAGTGCGCTTTACAAATGCTATGATTGATTCATTGATTCGCTGAAGCTAAACTCAGCTAAGAACTTTGTTGATTGATGTTCTAGCCAGAAGACCCAGGAGTCTGTCCCACGTCATAAAGCAGGTTCAGACCCTTGATTTTAAGAGATATTAGTCCCTTTCTCTGGCTCCTCAAGTAATGCCTACCTCCTTTTTACCAGCATCAGCAGATGCTGCTTCAGACGCTTTTTCCAGCTCTAAATCAGCCTGGAATAGCAGCTGTGCTGGCTTATGTCCACTCTCCCTCAATTACAAGGAGGGAGACAAAAGTTTTTCAGTGAGTTGACTCGACTTTCAATGTCTGATACAGTCTCATCAAAGGGACATTCTCAGTTTATTTCTTCAAGTCATCTTAAGTCAGGCCCCAAAGGTTAAAGTGAGGGGTCGGCCTTAGTGTCATACAATCATCAAAGATACAGAACCACAGAAGCACCTACAGCTTCCCCTGGGATCAGGTCCAGATCTAAACTGAGGAGGTCCCTCAGGAGGGTTCATAGAGTGCGGCTTGTACAAATGAATGGCTTTGAGAGTTTTATGGCACTGAGTGGGGTGAACTAAACAAACAATTTCAAAGAGGATTTTGAATAGGGATCTAGAGATTTGGTCCTGATGAAGGCCAACTGGTCAGTTGTGGCAAACATTGCCTGAAACATGTAGGACGAGATTCGGGAGTAGATAACTTTCTTCAATAGCATTGACCAGGGGGCCCATGACCGAATAAATACACTTGGTGCTAATTTATGATACTTCTAGGCAATTTTAGACAGTGCCCACTAGTACCAACAAGAGCTCCCTTGATGTTCAAGGTTGAACCTTATGTATCTGGGTGAGGATTTGATGATGAATCATGTCACTAAATGAGTGACAGTGGGTAAAAGTCCTTTTAGAGAACCAAAATAGATGTCTAGGTGGATGTAAATTACTGTATATTCCACGTTGGGGTGCGTTCACTCCCTTGGATTCGGCCCGCTCTCATCTTAGTTGTAGGACCCATGATACATGAGTCTGCCTAAATATTGGCTGTGGCAATTACAGCGGGAGCTTGGGGGTGTTCCGTCCTTTCTGTGGGTGGGGTTCATCTGAGGAAATGCCTCTTTTTGCATGTTCATCCCCACATATTTGAAGTGATGCTGCTGGTTTGTTGAGTCTGAGAGTGCACTGAGGCCTGCTAACATACCTCAGCGCCAGAGTTCTGACCTGTTGTATGTTTGCATTGGCTACTTCTTTCATACTTGAGGGGGACCACAAACTCAGCACTTGCGCTTTAAAGTTTGACGGCTGACCTTGCTGTACATCTACTTTCAATGCGTGGGGTGCGCACAATCTGCTTTAAAACAAATGCATTTATTGTTATTCTTTTACCTATGCTTCTGGATTGGAGTTGTTATCCATTTTTATTAATCAGGAGCAAATTGTTATGGTTTTTATTAACAAAAAAAATGAGTATGAAATGAATTGTGGCATTAAACCCGACTTGATGCCTAGGTTGAATTTAATGTCACTACTAAAGAAATGAAACTTTTAAAAAACTGTCACTCTGTGACTCAGTTCGTCCAGTGGTCTCACAGGTTACTGGCCACGAGGCTGCTTTCTGCCCTCCAGGGTAGTAGTGTAAATCCCTCCCTGGTTGAGGAACAATAACAACCTGCAACAGGGAGGGGTGCCACCGCCCCCTCTGCCAGAAGCTACTTAGGGTATTAACCAAAAAGGCAAACTTCACAGTCGAAGCCACCTTTGATGGGCAGGAGGCAATAACACTCCTGAGGGGCTGCCCTTTGTCATGGGCTGGTGATGGGGACGGAGAGCCCAAGCCTGTTTTCCTTTGGGCGTGTAGTCCACAGGTAGCCACACCTCTAGGATGGGCTACCATCTACTAGCACCTGAGGAAGGGCCCGACATCTTGAGAGAGGGCAGAATAGAGCACTCTGGGATTGCCAGATGCCACACATAGCCGGCAAGTCATCACTTAGAGGGAGGGGACCTGAAAAGCCCATTAGCTAGGGACGCCTACATCCCCCCAGGGCTCTTTCTGGAAATAAATATGGCACCCCTAGCACCCTGAAAACTCAGAACACGTCAGAACTGGAACAAGGCCTGAGGAGGGACTACCCTGCTGACCCCTGGCTGCGTAAAAAGAGGCTGCACCAACTGCTGAACTGCACCGGCTCCATCTTGGGCTGGCGAAGAGATGACTGCATGTGGCTCGGGGAAAGGTCATACCTGAGCCCCAGACAAAAAAAGGGACTCCAAGGGTCAGTTTGATGCCCCACCCCCACTCCCTGGAACCACCACCAGGATCATCAAAGCTGCAGTAGCCGACCGAAGCATGTCAGTAGCCACTCCAGGCGAAACCCCACTGACTGTCGTTGGTGCCTCAAGAGACCGAGCCTCGTTGGCCAAACTGGATGCTCCCTTAGAGAAGCAACCTCTCTGGCTACAACGATATGGAATAGACTGTATGAGTGGAGCTAAGCTGTGCTCTCAAACAGGAGAGCAACAAAAACCATTCAGAATATGGCTTTTGTTGGATTTTAAGCAGCAGAAACAAACAGCTACATTTTGCACAGTAAATACTTCTGACAATGGGCCTGTATTTTCAGTGCAGTGACAAGATGTTCATCTTTGTTTCGTGTACAAAAAAGCAGGTAATCCAACATGTTTTCAAGACAGAAAACAGATGAATTTACAAAGGTGATTAGTGAACAGCCTAATTATTCCATAAAGAAAAACAGGGCCAGCTTCCTAAACAAAAAGAGTTGTAATTCTGCAATTAAAATGTCATTGCGTCAGTAAAGTACTTACATCAGAGAACAAACACTGATTCTGAATTAAAAGGCACATGTCATGTAGCTTCTGCAGTCTAACAGGACTACTTGAGCACCAGCAGCAATAAAACACAAATGAGACATGGTAACAATCCACAAGATGCCACAGGCTTGATGGACAGCCGTGCCAAGCAATGGTAAACCATGAAAAATATGACAGCCAGTGGCTGAAGTGAGATGAACCATAGCCCACTCTCAATCACTTCCTACTTGTATTTTTAGGTCTCGCCCAAGACAGAGCACGCGCTGTCTGTTGTGGTACAGTTTGTTAGCTTGTAGTGGGCTTAGTTCCATCCCATTACTTACCATTGGTTGCCTTTAATGTCCATTCTCATTTGCTTGCTTCTAATCTGTTAGTTTGTGCGGGCTTCACTTACTTACTTTTTTAATTTGTAGGGCGCAACAGCTACCCAAAAAGGGTTTCCCGGCGCCTAGACTCAGCTAGTAAGAAAGACAGAAGAAGGGTTTTGGCTATTGAGATTATTGTTCAAATAGCCAGGTCTTAACATGCCTTCTAAACCTGGCATATTTTCCTCCTTTCGGATGAAGGGAGGGAGTGTGTTCCAGAGGGATGGTCCCAGATGGGCGAAAGATCTGCCACCTACTCTTGCCAATTTGAATCTCGGCACAAAGAAATTGGCCGCCGATTGCGACCGCAGGTTGCGCTTGGGAGTGTAGGGGTGGGCTAGAGCTAAAAGGTATTTAGGTGCCGTGCCCGCTTTAATTTTGAACATATAGTTCAGGGCTTTAAAGCGGATTCTGTTTTCGACCCTGAGCCAATGGAGTTCCCGGCGTTGACTCGAGACTCCGGAGTTTTTAGGAATTTTGCACAGTAGACGGACTGCTGCGTTCTGGACCAATTGTAGTCGGCCGACTACTGATTTGTTAGCTCCCAGATACAGAATGTTGCCGTAGTCAAGCCGCGATGTTATAAGGGAATTGACTACGGTCTTTTGCGTGGAAAGAGGCAGCATCCAAAGGATTTTCCTCAACCATTTGACTATGGTGAGGCATAGACCAGTAACTTTACTGGCCTGTTGATTCATGGAAAGGGAATTGTCCAGAATAAATCCCAGATTCCGAACATGGGTCACCGGGGTAGGAAGAGCGCCCATATGATCAGGCCAATGTAAGGGATTCCACAAATCTCAATGTTTTCCCAGGACCAAGATCTCTGTCTTGTCACCATTGAGTTTTAATTGGTTTCTCGTCATCCAATTCAGGATGTTTTGGAGTCCTGCTTTGAGTAGAGAAGGGGAATTTGGACAGGATTCGGATAGGGAAAAAATGATTTGGGAGTCGTCGGCGTAGGTCATAAGGGTGAGACAAGATTGTTCAACAAGGTCGGCCAGGGGTCTAAGATATAAATTAAAGAATAGAGGACTGAGAATAGATCCCTGCGGCACTCCATGGGGTGCCGACAGGGTATCCGAAGAGGCTCGTGAGGAAGTAATTTGAAAGGTTCGTTCCGCCAGGAAAGACTGGATCCATTCAAGGGCCTTTCCGCGTACACCATTTTTATGCAGTTCTTTGATGAGAGTTTCATGGGAGATGGTGTCGAAGGCCGCGCTTAGATCTAGTAGCACAAGCGCGACCGTCTGACCTTGGTCTAGGAGCTTTCGAATGTGTTCAGTGACTCCAAGCAGGGTGGTTTCTGTGGAGAAACCAGCCCTGAAACCCGACTGTGAGGGGTGCAGCAATGAATTTTCTTCTGCAAAATTGGATAGAACTGAATGCACGTGCCTCTCCAGACATTTGGAGAAGGCAGGGAGTAGGGATATAGGTCTGTAGTTGGCAAGGATTTCCGGGTTTGCTGTAGGTTTTTTTAGAAGAGGCGTGATCATGGCATGTTTCCATATGGCTGGGACAGTGGCAAGGTTAAGAGAGGAGTTCAGAAGGTTTGCAATAATCTCCAAGGAGCTGTCGTCAAGTTGCTTGATGATTTTGATTGGAATAGGGTCCCTGGGGGAGCCGGATTTGATGGTCTTAAGAATCACTTTCAGTTTGTCTACTGAGAAGGCAGGCCAGGATTCCAGTACATTGGCACAGGAGGGAGTTAATTCTGAGTCAGAGGAAGGGGGAGTTAATTCTGAGTCAGAGGAAGGGGGAGGTTCTTTATTGTTAGCATTAATGTCTAGGATGATTTTTTCAATTTTTTCCGTGAAGAAGCATGCTAACGCCTGGCACTGTTGAGTAGTTAGTGGGGGTGCTTCGGCTATAGTATGAGTGCCAGCCAGTTCTTTGACTTTATTGAATAGGGTTTTAGGCATATTAGTGGCTTCCATGATAGTTTTTGAGACGAATGCAGCTCGTGCTTTTGCGCAGGCCGTGTGGTAAAGATTCCTAGCTTCATGATAGCTTTTCGTCTTCTTGGGTTCGTCCCTGTTCTAGAGCATGGACGCATTACTTGTGCCCTCCAATGCTGCTTTCAGGCACTACTATTTTCTTTTACGTTTAAGCACTCTGTCACAGTGCATGTTTTAACGGCGCGACGCGGCACAACAAGGAGACCCATGGCTGCAAAATGTGTGTCCCCGCCACGAGGTCACCACGACGCGTCCAGTGCGGCAAAGAGGCAGAGAAGATGGAGTGGGGGGGCTTAAGTACCCCTCGCCCTACCTGCCGCACCGGACATGACCACTCAGCACCTCCTTGCTCCCCTCGGGAAGCAAATGAGAATGGACATGGAAGGCAACCAATGGTAAGTAATGGGAGGGAAGCTAAAAATATGTACCACAACAGGCAGCAAATGCTCTGTCTTGGGCGAGACCTAACAATACAAGTAGGAAGTGATTGAGAGTGGGCTTTGGTTCATCTCACTTCAGCCACTGGCTACCCACAGCACCCCCGCGTTGCCCCACCCCGCAGAGCCTCGCTGCAGCTTTTCCACCCCGGACTTGCAGAAACAGATACGGACATGTGAAACAGGCTGTACAGGCTCAGTAGCGAGTGAACGAGCCGGAGGTGAGGTGAGTGGTCAGAGGGGTGAGAAGGCTGCTTCAACTTACCTGGAAGGGCTTACACCACCCCCTTCACCCCCTTTCAAATACCACTTCACCGGCTTTCACCGACTTCGGCAAGGGAGCTGAGGTTGTGTGAGGGCCTTGCACCCTGTGACCCTTACAACTTTTCAGTGGCAGCCTGATTAGATAGATCAGGTGGAACCTGCCTCGTCTGCCTCTCCTGTTGCCTCCTGCTGCCAGCAGCTGCTAGTAACCTGTGAGTGACACTTCGGCGAATCTCCACTCACCTTTGAAGCCTCTGGGGGATCCACAGTGAATACCGTGATTACTGCACTGTACAGCCTTATTGCAAACCGACTGAGTCTCTACAGGCTTTTTTGTATTCCGCAACTAAGAAAAGGCACCCTAAGTCGACAAGTTGGTCATAAAGAAAGCCATCAAGGAGGGCGCTATGAGATCGGGCAGAGTAAGGAAAGCACCGGCGAAAGCGAAGGCAAAGTCACAACCACAATCCAAAGCAGTCAAACAAAAGAATTAAGGGAGGAAGGGGTCCAGTGTTACCAGCGAGACTAGTCCACTGGATCTCGCCCAAGACAGCTCCAACACAAAACGTGGAAAACTTGATGATTTGTCAGGTGAAGTACAGCACAACCTGCAAAACAATTTGCCGCTCACCTGCAATCTTTAAAAAGCAGTTGCAACAGCAAGGGGCAATACAGCCAGCACAAGGCAGGGACTAGAGGTCCATGATTTAATTTGCGAGGGAGGGCTGCCATCAAGGAGAAACCCTCCCCTTTTTCAACCGAAAATATACACTAAATGTTCTTTCCTGAAAGATCCCGACACAGTAATATTCTCAAAAAGTGCCACCATAGAAGGACTACAATCGCCTCTTCGACCATTGGCTCCACAAAGCCTTGGCCAAGAGCTGGAACCAACAATGCCAAAGGAGATCACTGCTCAAATCCATTTCAATGGTGTGCCCGAAACAAGTCCACATAGAAGCCTCAATGGGAATCTTAGTGAGAAAGAGCTGCTTTCGCAAAAAACACAAAAATGGAAATAATGACGCAACAGATGAAACTGTGGAATTAAAAGCACAATGTGAAAAAAGGAGCTTGAAAGGGCAATGGACTGCGACGTACAGGAGCATCAATCTGCTTATCAACACGCGCAACAGAAGGACAACCACAATGAGCATCTGGTTTCCTCACAACATAATTTAACGGACAGCTCACGTAAAAATCATACCCCTACTTTGTATTCTCATCTATTCTGGCCTACAGAGGTCCAGTATGAAACAGTAACTTCCAAACTGCAGCAGCAAGGGCAAGGGGAACCCACATTAGGCTCATACTTCCAACATTTTCAAATTTCCTCCAAAATCCCAGAGTCACACCTAAGCGAGGATAGAAGCGAGGAAGCTGAAACCCTGATAAATCAAACGAAGTCTGATAAGAAATCTGCCTCATTCTTCCATCAAAGCTCCTCATCGACAGCACCAACAGCACACCAGATCAAGGAGCCCAAAACAGGGGAACTAGCACTACAACAACATAATCTTTTCCCCCAACCGTCGCCAGCAACTAGTCCCGACCTAATATTATCGGGGCCAGGTCAATCCGCACCAGGCAAAAATATAGGGAACTACAAATGCAATCCTTACGGCTCATCTTCCCTAGAGCAAGGTCAATTGCTGCATAATGAAGACATGCCAACAGCAACCGGCGACATGTCTTTCCTAGCTTCTCAAAAGTGGGAGCAACTAGTAGCCTCTTATAGTCAAGATCTCAGCAATCCTCCCAAAATTTTAAAGAGAGGAAGAAGCAAGACCACCCACAGCAACAAATCCTTAGTCTGGGAGTCAATACTAAGCACTATGCAATACTCGACTGCGGACCTGTAATATCAATTCCATGAGCTGAATCTCCAACTTACAGTTCTTCAAACCCTAGCTGACTTCACCTCAGGGATCGATAGGAAATTGGGCGATTTAAATGGTCTAATAAAAAGAGGGCAAGAAGCGGCCTTTAAATCGCAGCCTGAGCAACAGGAATGCCCCTGTGCCCCCATAGTGGATAAGCTATTAACGCTCCCTATGATACTGGATGACTTGTTGACCGTCCCGAAACAAACAGCTACAACTCAGAATATTGTCTGCAACGACAGCCTGTAGGTCGATGGCAGGGTACATGGCCCACAATCAACAGGGTTGCTACAGGCAAATAGGGACAGCTTACCAGGAGGAAGCAACCCCTCGCAAGGCCCAAAAGCCGGGCCACTAAATAAAACTGAAGAAAATCCATTCCCGACTAAAAGAGAGTTCAAGGCCACCTACTGCGATATGGTTAAGGGCAATTACTTTCCCACCACTACTAGGCCCACCCTGTCCAGGGACTTTCTGATTGAAAAACAGGACTTTGTGTTTGAAGCTTATTGGGATGTCATTCTAAGACTGATGGACAGGAAGCTATACCACCAGTTTAGGGTCGGCTCTCTTCCGATCAACACCTTCACAAGCAAATGGCGTTTGCAGCGGTCAGATCACTGTCCTGTCTGTTCAGCCCAGACAGAATCCATATCCCATGTCCTTTTTAGGTTTCGGCTGCAAAAAAGCTGCGCAAGCAGCTTTTGCGCAGGAGAAATCTATTGAGTTACAGTATGTGGCTCTGGAATCCGCCCTCTGTTTCATTGGCTAGCTCCATAAATGGAGGCTAGCCATTGGAACAGAGAGGCGTCCGTCATGGCCGGACCAGATTCGGGGGCGTTCCCGAGAATTTTTGGCTTTTGGTTACGTCACGCGACGTCAGCCAAAAGCCGGGAACGCCCCCGAATCTGTTCCGGCATTGAGCCGATCCTCTGACGTTCAGCCCCCCCTCCCTGTGTGCCCGTTCCCGCCCCCCCTCCCCTTTCACTCTCCGTCTGCCTCGCTTTGTATCCTCCGACGTTCAGCCCCCCTCCCCGTGTGCCCGTTCCCGCCCCCCCTCCCCTTTCACTCTCCGTCTGCCTCGCTTTGTATCCTCTGACGTTCAGCCCCCCTCCCTGTGTGCCCGTTCCCGCCCCCCCTCCCCTTTCACTCTCCGTCTGCCTCGCTTTGTATCCTCTGATGTTCAGCCCCCTTCCCCGTGTGCCCGTTCCCGCCCCCCCCCCTCCCCTTCCACTCTCCGTCTGCCTTGCTTTGTATCCTCTGAGGTCCATAATATTGTTTGGTTTCACACAAGCCCCGACTTTCTTTTGATGTGCAAATCTCCCCACTTTGAGCCCCATTCACCACGTAAACTGCTTCTATCTTGTTGTTTGTTAAGGAGGAAGGGGTGGGGCATGCAGAGTACACAAAAATGTGTTGGTTTGTTTGTCTATGCAGTGCTAGTCTTTCTTCTTTGTCTTTTCGACAGTATGGGGAGGCGGGATCCAAAGCGTGCTCTGCCATTTCGTCCGGGTTTCGCAATGGTGAGGGGTTGATGGCACTCTTTGGTCTTGTAAAGCCGATCAAAGGGAACTTGTGTGATCGCTGGTCTGAATTTTGTGGACATGAAGAACCGCCCTCCGGTAGCACGTTTTTTTTTAGTTTGACCGAGCATCTCAGCCCCTTCCGGTACGGACGGAACACTTTATTTAGCACAGGAAGGGGCTCAATGCTTTCTTCCGTTGGTTCTAGGACGGGTGGGTATTATGTGAATAGTAGGTTTGAAAATGATTATGGTCGAGAAATTCGCGTTTTAATTGAGTTAGGGATGCCGCCATCATTGTGCGCGTCGCCCTCTCCAAGAATAGTTTATGGCCGGTGGAGCCTTTTAATCGTAGGCGCTGGAGACGGTAAATGCTGGCACGCATCTTGTGGTGAGTTAGACAGTAATTAAGTTCGCAGTTAGCTCCTGCGAGATGCCCTTAATAGTGGAGCACAGCTGCCCGCCCCGCGTGTGTGCGTGAGTGTGTGTTTGGGAGGTGCCGTTTCCCACAGCTCTGATCTAATTCAGACGAAACTGATTGCAATGTCCGTCTTTCTGTGTGCCTGCGGTGATCGGCTGTCTGCCTGCCTGCAGTGTCCTTGGTCCGTCTGTCTGTGTGTGTGCCTGCAGTGTCCGTCTGTCTGTGTGCGTGCAGTGTCAGCCTGTCTGTGTGTCTGCAGTGTCCGAGGTCCGTCTGTCTGTGTGCCTCCAGTGTCCGTCTATCTGTGTGCCTGCAGTCTCTGTCTATCTGTGTGCCTGCAGTGTCTAAGGTCCGTCTTTCTGTGTGCGTGCTGCAATGTCAGCCTGTCTGTTCGTTCCCCCAGCAAAAAAAAGTGAGCACCTACTGTCAAGGCAACCACAGTGTCATGGAGCAGCCCCTCTCCTATCTGTTCCTTCCTTCAACAAATCTCGCACCGGGTGAAACGCCGAAGATGCGCCACTCCGTGCCAGCAGGAATAAGAAACAACCCTTGTGTCTAGGTTTACAATGTCAACCGGCCAGGATACGGTGCCTGTCTGTGTGCCTGTAGTGTCCATCTGTCTGTGTGCCTGCAGTGTCCGTCTGTCTGTGTGCCTGTAGTGTCCCGCTGTCTGTGCACCTGCAGTGTCCATCTGTCTGATTGCAATGTCCGTCTATCTGTGTGCCTGCGGTGATCAGCTGTCTGCCTGCCTGCAGTGTCCGTGGTCCGTCTGTCTGTGTGTGTGCCTGCAGTGTCCGTCTGTCTGTGTGCGTGCAGTGTCAGCCTGTCTGTGTGTCTGCAGTGTCCGAGGTCCGTCTGTCTGTCTGTGTGCCTCCAGTGTCCGTCTATCTGTGTGCCTGCAGTCTCTGTCTGTCTGTGTGCCTGCAGTGTCTAAGGTCCGTCTTTCTGTGTGCGTGCTGCAATGTCAGCCTGTCTGTTCGTTCCCCCAGCAAAAAACAAGCATTTACAATGCAATGGTTTTGCCTTTGTTAAAGTTAGAGCTATTGGCATTGCTCTTGACATTATTTTTATTTATGTTTTTTTTAACATAAATAAATGGCATTATCATTTACAATGCCACTAGCTTTATCTCTCGCAAATGACACACAAACACACACAGAGTCCCCCCACACACACACCCACACAGAGCCCCCCACACACACAGCCACACAGAGCCCCCCACACACACAGCCACACAAAGCCCCCCAAACACACAGCCAAACAGAGCCTTCCACAGACACCCACACAGCACAAGCAGGCAACAGGGGCACACGGAGGCACAAGCAGGCAACAGGGGCACACGGAAGCACAAGCAGGCAACAGGGGCACACGGAAGCACAAGCAGGCGACAGGGGCACACGGAGGCACAAGCAGGCGACAGGGGCACACGGAAGCACAAGCAGGCGACAAGGGCACACAGAAGCACAAGCAGGCGACAGGGGCACACGGAGGCACAAGCAGGCGACAGGGGCACACGGAGGCACAAGCAGGCGACAGGGGCACACGGAGGCACAAGCAGGCGACAGGGGCACACGGAGGCACAAGCAGGCGAAAAGGGCACACGGAGGCACAAGCAGGCGACAGGGGCACACGGAGGCACAAGCAGGCAACAGGGGCACACGGAGGCACAAGCAGGCAACAGGGGCACTGTACCTAGCCTTCAAGAACCTTTAATGCGCCTTTGATCACGTTAATAGTTCCAAACTGTGAGCTATGTTAGAGCTATGCTTAGACTTGACTCTCTCAAATTTTCTGCGAGTGTCAGGTTTTGACCCAATGGAGAATGCACAGATTCTTTCAGGTTAGGAGTGCGGCAGGGATTTATCTTAGCACCTCTTTTATCTATCTTCTACATTAAAAAATTAGGCTCAGAGCGTGGCTTGGACAGCAATGAGAGAGAGCGTGGCTTGGATGGCAATGAGAGGAGCCAAGTAAGTCCGGAGCTCCGCAGCACCCCGGGACTAAATCAGGAGAATCAGTGCGAAAACAAGAGCCACCACGAGAACCAAACCACGCATTTATAACCAGAACCCACGGTGCACAGGGCGGAAAAAACTGCACACAGATAGCCCAAACCCAAACACGAAGAAAACCAGGAGAGCACCTTCCCTGCAGTAGCGGAGCCAAACAAGATGGTGGCGGCAGTGATCTAGAGAGAACATCGAACGATAAACACGGTGGAGAGAAGGGTCACACCGCAAGAAAAGCACAAGAGAGCAAGATTAGTGCTGCACTCCCCCGAAGCAAGAGATAGAACCCCCCTGACCTAAAGACTTGAGGAAAGAGCAAACTCCAGCCGCGGAATAGAGCGCGGCAGCGAAAGTGAAACTAACTCTTAGGGGGCGGCCATCTTAAGTATCAACACTGCAGCAGGGGAAACGGATTGCGAGGGAGCAAGAGCTCAGATCGTGAGGATCAAGAGACAATATCAAATCTAGAAACCTAGTGTCATCCATCATACCAACTGAAAATACGAAACTGTCCAGCTGCCTACCACTAGCCGCTACCAAAGGAACACAAAACTCCACCGGGCAACGAAGCGGCCATCTTGGGACGATATACGCTGGCACAACAGACGATCACTCTACGCAGACCAAGAGAAGGCAGAACTATGTTATGTTATGCGTTTTTATTTGGCGCACAGATGCTCCAGCTAAGGAGCGTCCTGGCGCCCGACAAGGCAGCTGCACAACACAACTAAACCAAAAAGACACACATATAAAACAACTAAGGGAATAAAAAGGTTTTCACCGCGCGGCGAAAGGAACGCAAATCTCTCATAGCGCGAATTGCCGGGGGCAGGGAGTTCCACAGGACCGCCGCGCGCACTCGGAACGAGCGTCCTCCAGCTCTACTCCGCTTGAAGCGCGGCACAACAGCCAGTTCTAAGTCCACAGATCTTAGGAGTCGCGCTGGGGTGTAATTCGCAAGGAGGGCCATAAGGATCGTTGCTGGGGACCCCTTCAAGATTTTATAGGCGACACAGAGGACCTTAAACTGGATCCGCTGGGCCACCGGAAGCCAGTGCAGTGACCGCAGGGTACTGGAGGTAGGACAGAATCTTGGGAGGCCTACCACCGCTCTGGCTGCGGCGTTCTGAATCCTTTGTAGGCGCCCGATCTCTGCCTATGAACTATCTGCGTTCGGAAAGATAATAGTGGCCATCTTTGGGAAGGTAAACGCGGGCATAACAGGCGATCACACCACATAGATCAAGAGAAGGCCGAGCTTTTCAGTGTTCATAAAGGTAAAGGCGCTAATGAGCAACACTTTCGCCCTAACTACCCGATATAGCGGTGGGAGGCAGAGATGTTGCCAAGTCACAACAGAACACACCAGAGACCAACAGATAAAACGAAAACAAAACTCCAACTCAGGGGGCGGCCATCGTAAGGGCACACAAGCGAAGGAAAGGGACAAGACCTACACAAATGCCTCAAACCCAGCAGGAAAGGCAGTGTAAGAGGCTCAGCTGTAGTGAGACCAGTCGTCCCATCTAAAAGCGCAGCCATCAAAGGACAGCAATCATAAAAACAAAAACGAAACCGCAAACAAGGAGGAGGCTGTGAGAAGTTGGCCCGATATGCAACGTTCGCTATTCTAGCGACCGCTATGTATCGTTCCAACGACCCTTATGGTGTTTGGTTGTAAGTCAACCTATAGACCAGCTATCCTAGTAGCGTGGATACGAGCAGTCTAAGGCTAAAGACTCGAGAGGGCGCGTTAAGCCAGCTGTTTACCACACATGTACCCCTTGAACACCCAGTGAAAGGACACCACACAAGTGTTATGAAAATAAACAGGATATTTATTAAGATTCACAACAGCCCTGGACTCTTTATGAGGACAGGGTACTAAGCACAAACCAAATCTCTTAGGAAAATACTTCAAGTGCACAATTAAAACAAGTGTCCGAGGACACGGAAAGTTTAAGGTCCCGGGCGGACCCGATAAGGCAAGTCGGAAGCGGGGGACTCGGGACCCTAGAGTAAAGAGGCTATGCAGGCACCGAAATGCCGAGTTACCTAGCCACGAGGGCTGCGGCTGCACAAGTCTTACAGGCGTCGGGGTCTTCGCTGACGAGCCAGGAGCCGGAAGAAAAGGAGGTGCTGGCCGGCGACCAGTGATGAATAGTTCGTAGAGATCCAAGCCTGGATCAGAGATTGTTGATACCTGAAAGCAGAGGGGACCAAGTTCGTACTACTAGCCAGTAGTCAGAGGGTACCAGGAGGGCACCGGTTGGCCGTCACCTCGACCAGGTGAGTGGGCGACGCTAGGCTCTGCAGTCTCGCGGACCAGGAGGCGTTGTCGGCGACCACGGTGGAGGTGCGAGCTGTCCCACGAAGGATGATGCTGTCGGCGTCGCTGGGCCCAGGATGGGGCAACAAGCCTTGGCAGATCTCAGGGCCACGTGGTGGGCCTAAGATGGCGTCTTGAGTGGACCAGGAGGGTCCGGGGTGCTTCTCGCAAAGATGGAAGCAAGGGCCAGTCTGGAGCAACCAGACCAGCAGTGTTGATTGACGGATGTCGTCACAGAAGGGCACAAGCCAGCGGCTAGTGACCAGATAACGTGCTGAGCAGCGAGCAGAAGGGCCCCACGCAGATCGTGGAGATGCTGGGAGACTGCACTTCGGTGCTGGAGCGGCTCAGGGTCGGGGCTTCTCGGACCCCAGAGCACTCACCAGGGAATTGCTTCGATGGTCGTGCTGGTTAAGAGCGTGCAGGTTCTGATGATGGCCGGTCCCTCGAGGTCTCGTCGCACCCACAGATCACAGCTGAGCTGATGACGTGGGTAGAGGTCAGAGGTGCCAGGGAAGCCGGTTCTCGTCGAGCTGGGCCGTCGGATTCCTTGAGGAAGGACTTACAGCAAACCGCAGAGTTCTTAGATGGTGCCCGCTGATGCAGGGTGACTACTCCTTAGTCACAAGGGAGAAATCTTGAGAAGAGTCTTGAGTGTCCTTTCGTAGAAAGTAGTTCTTGATTCAAAGATGATCTAATTTGGAAGGGTCCCCGCTCCGGCCTTTATTCTAAAGAAAGGGGTGGGTACATGACTAGGTCCTGCCCTAAGGGTGGGACCAGGAAGGGGGGTAGTTACACCCCTCTCCCCTGCCGGACTTTCCCCAGGCCAGGGCTGATGCCCCTGGAACTGGTTCTGACCGGCAGATGCGTAGTGAGCACCGGGGTGCCACTCCGCAGTCACCTTCTCGCAAAAGCCCTACCTACCCAGAATACACAAACCCTGTCTGGGACGGTGCGAACACCGCCCTCGACAGGAAACCCTTTGTCCAAGCTCTCCCTGCTGGAAGGACTCCCAGCAGCAGGAGGTCAGACTCGTGTCTGTGGTGGCAGCATCCATTTTGTGGAGCTGAGGCTTTAGTTAACTTTAACCGGGGTTCACAGTTATGTACATGTCGTATCCCTCTAGAAGGGCGGAATGCTAACCTCGTCGCCAGAGTTGGTGAGAGGGCAGCATCCCGATTCGTATGACACCTTACTCGACATGTCTTGATAACGCGACACCGAAGTTACCGATGTGGTACGCGTTACCATGGAACAGCCATTGGATCTTGGTTCCGCAAGCTGCAACCGGGCTCGGCTCGGGCCAGAGCCTAGTTCACACGAGCCCATGCACTCTGCCTTCAGGATTGTCAAGGCCTCCCATAGGAGTGACTGATAGGAACTCGGGTGTCCATTGTAGGGTTAGATATAGGGCTACTATATCTAAAGCAAAGTGTGATTACACGACTTCGCCCCAGCTGTCATGCAGCCAGTTGTGTCAAATTTAGGAGGCCAGCCAGGGGTGGCATAATACATGCTGCAGCCCCTGGCGGCCCTGGGTACACCTATGCCCTGAGTTACAGGGTCTGATAAGGTGGCCCAGTACCAATTGGTAAATGCACCTAGGGTACATATCGTAATTTAGAAAGAGAACAGCCAGGCTGTGGGTCTGATTGGCAGGCCCACAGCCAGAGAAAGTCGTAAACCAGTGAAACAAAAGCAAAAAATCTGGGTGATCATAGGATTGCAGACCCTACTCTCCTACATGACCCCCCCCCAAACGTCGGAACACTAAGCTAACCTTGACCAGGTGAGTCTTCTTGTTCTAAGTGGAAATATCTGGAGAGCCCATCGGCATTGCCATGATCAGTACCAGGTCTATGTTCCACTGTAAAGTCCATCCCCTGTAGGGAAATGGACCACCTTAGCAGTTTGGGGTTTTCACCCTTCATCTGATTTAGCCACAAGAGGGGCTTATGGTCGGTCTGAATCTTGAAGTGAGTGCCAAACAAGTATGGCCTCAGCTTCTTCAGGGCCCAAACCACAGCAAAGGCCTCCCTCTCAATAGCTGACCAATTCTTCTCTCTAGGGGTCAGCCTTCTGCTTATAAAAGCAATGGGCTGGTCTTGACCATCAAAATTCAGTTGAGAAAGAACAGCTCCCACACCCAACTCAGAAGCATCTGTTTGGACAATGAATGGTTTGGAGTAGTCCGGACTCTTGAGGATAGGCGCCGTGCACATGGCCTGCTTTAGGTCATCGAATGCTTTTTGACAGCTCGCTGTCCACTGAACCTTTTTTGGCATTTTCTTGCTTGTCAGTTCGTTTAATGGTGTCACGATGGAACCATAGTTCCTGAAAAACTTCCGGTAGTATCCAGTCAGGCCCAAGAAAGCTCGAACCTGAGTCTGGGTGGTTGGAGGAGCCCAGTCCCTGATTGATTGTATCTTGCTCTCCAGTGGCTGAACCTGGCCTCCACCTACAAGGTGGCCCAGGTATACAACCTGTGTCTGCCCTATCTGGCACTTGGTGGCCTTGATAGTGAGGCCTGCTGCTTGCAGAGCCTCTAACGCTTTCCGCAGGTGGACCAGGTGATCCTCCCAGGTGGAGCTAAAGACAGCAATATCGTCAAGATATGCCGCACAGAAGTCATCCAGCCCAGTAAGGACTTGATTCACCAACCTTTGGAAGGTGGCAGGTGCATTTTTCAGACCAAAGGGCATCACCACGAACTGATAATGCCCACCAGGGGTTGAAAATGCGGTTTTAGGCTTGGCGTCCTCAGCTAACCTGATTTGCCAATACCCAGCTGTCAGGTCAAACGTACTTAAGTAGTTGGCCGAAGCCAATCTATCGATAAGCTCGTCTGCCCTTGGTATTGGGTGGGCGTCAGTCTTAGTGACTGCATTGAGACCCCTGTAGTCTACGCAAAACCTCATCTCTCTCTTACCACCCTGGGTGTGAGGTTTCGGCACTAGAACTACGGGACTAGCCCAAGGGCTATCCGAGGGTTCAATGACTCCCAGCTCCAACATTTTCTGCACTTCACTCTTGATGCAGTCTCTAACGTGATCAGGCTGCCGGTAGATTTTACTCTTGACGGGCAAACTGTCACCAGTGTCAACCTCATGGGTGCACCAATTGGTCTGACTGGGTGTTAGAGAGAACTTATGTTTGAACGACTGAAGAACCTGTTTACAGTCGCTCTGTTGATGTTCGGAAAGGCTGCCACAAAAGACAACACCATCTACCGATCCATCGTCAGGATTCTGAGTGAGCAGGTCGGGCAGAGGGTCACTCTCTTCTTCCTGTCCCTCATCTAGGGCCATGAGCAAACTCATGTCCTTCCTGTCGACATATGCCTTGAGCCTGTTGACATGAAGCACCCTGTGGGGGCTCCGGGGAGTTCCCAGGTCGACCAGGTAGGTGACCTCTCCCTTTTTCTCCAGGATGGTGTAGGGCCCGGACCATTTGTCCTTGAGTGCTGCTGGGGCCACCGGCTCCAACACCCACACCTTCTGTCCGGGCTGGTAAACAGTCAAGACAGCCTTTTGGTCATGCCAAGCTTTTTGGAGTTCTTGGCTGGCCTTAAGGTTTTCAGATGCCTTCTCCATGTATTCAGCCATCCGCGAGCGGAGGCCAAGCACATAGTCCACTATGTTGGCTGCAGGCTTTTTGAGAGGTCTCTCCCATCCTTCCTTCACCAAACACAGGGGTCCTCTTACAGGATGCCCGTACAAAAGTTCAAAAGGGCTGTAGCCAACCCCCTTCTGTGGGACTTCTCTGTAGGCGAACAAGAGGCAGGGGATCAGGACGTCCCATCTACGCCGAAGCTTTTCAGGTAGTCCATGAATCATCCCTTTAAGGGTCCTGTTGAATCTCTCAACAAGCCCATTGCATTGTGGATGATAGGGTGTAGTGAACTTGTAGTTGACACCACATTCCTTCCACATAGCAGTTAAGTAGCTCGACATAAAGTTTGCACCTCTGTCGGAGACGACCTCCTTAGGGAAGCCCACTCTGGAGAATACTCCAACTAGGGCTCTTGCCACAACAGGTGCTGTAGTGGTCCTAAGGGGAATAGCTTCAGGATACCTGGTGGCATGATCCACTACCACCAGTATAAACTTGTGCCCTGATGCTGTTGGTGGTTCCATGGGACCGACGATGTCGATCCCCACCCGTTCAAAGGGCACCCCCACCACAGGCATTGGTATAAGGGGGGCCTTTGTCGTGCCACCTGACTTACCACTGGCTTGGCAAGTGACACAGGAGCGGCAAAACTCCTTGGTATCTTCGTTCATATGAGGCCAGTGAAAGTGTGAGACAAGCCTGTCCCACGTTTTCGTCTGGCCTAAGTGGCCTGCTAAGGGAATCTCGTGGGCCAAGGTAAGTAGGAAACCACGCTGAGACAAGGGTACAACCAGCCTCCTGGTCATGCCAGGCTTGGGGTCTCTTGACTCAGTGTACAGGAGTCCATCTTCCCAGTATACCTTGTGGGTACCTGTGGCGTTCCCAGCAGCCTCAGCAGCAGCCTGCTGTCTGAGGGGTTCAAGAGAAGGGCAGTCTAACTGGTCCTTCCCAAGGTCTTCCCTTGAGGGTCCCCCTGAACCCAAGAATTCAACTTGATCAAGTTCGAACTCCCTAGGCTCAGTTTCCCTCAATTCCTGTAGGTCAGCCTCCTCTGAGACTTGATCCACGACCTGGGGCAAGGGGGAAGGCGCAGCCTTAACCCTACTGCTCTTTTTCTTGGGAGGTGTCTGGTCCGTTGTTCCAGGATCCAGCACCTGTTCAGTGGGGCATTTCCTGACCTGTGACCTGGTCACAGCGAACACATGTGCTGGCAAACCTAACATTTCCATGTGAGTCCGGTGCTCCACTTCTGACCATTGTGATGACTCCAAATCATTGCCCAACAAACAATCCTCTGGGAGGTCTGGACTAACGACAACCTTCTTTTGGCCAGTTACCCCTCCCCAGGAGAAAGCTACAATTGCCATACTGTGATTGGTAGTGACATTGCTTGCATTGGTCACCAGGAATTCTGTACCTGGCATGATCTGTCCAGGGTCCACAAAGTTAGGCGTCACCATGGTGACGCTGGCACAAGTGTCCCTATAGGCCTGAGCCATCTTTCCATTTATGAAAGGCGTCTGTCTGTATTTGCCCAAGGTATTGGGGCTTATGTCAGGGGACACGTCCGCGTCCCCTGTACTGACAAGGACAGCCTGAGTGAGTGTGCCAACTAAGTTGTCACGCCCCTCAGAACCCAGGGTTAACCCTACTAAACCCTTGGGAGGCGCACTACCACTGCTGACTGTACTAGGGGGCACAGGTGCCTTAGGGGCTGCAGTGGCAGGAGTCTGCCCTCCTCCTTTCTTGGTGCACTCACTAAACCAGTGAGATTTACTTTTACAGTACTGGCACCATCTTTTGGATTGGCCTTCTTTCTTCTTTTGGGGAGCCTGACCCCCCACCCTCTTTGGGTTGTTGGGGACCTGTCGAAGACTTCTGGTCATTTTGTTCCCCCTTAGAATCTTTACCCTTCTGGTCTGCTTTCTTCTGACCACCTTGATTCTGGCCCTGGTTCTGTTTAACTCTCGTACGAACCCATCTGTCTGCCTTCTTTCCCAATTCTTGGGGAGAGGTCAGATCCGAGTCGACAAGATGCTGATGCAACAACTGGTTCTGACAATTGTTTAAAATTTGTTCTCTCATCATCAAATTATACAATCCTTTGTAATCAGTAACCTTACTGCCCAGCAACCAGCCCTCAAAAGCCTTGGTGGCACAATCGACAAAGTCAGACCAATCTTGAGACTGCGTTTTCTGGGTATCCCTGAACAGCACCCTGTACTGCTCAGTGGTTAGGCCGAACCCTTCAACGAGTGTATTTTGCAAGACTTGGTAATCGTTCGCATCCTCCACCCTTGTGGTGAGGAGCTTGTCTCTTCCTTTACCTTCAAAGGAGAGCCACAAGATAGCTGCCCACTGACTCTGGGGAACACCTTGCACCGTGCAGGCCCTCTCCAAAGCAGTAATCCATTTGTGGATGTCGTCCCCTTGTTTAAAGGGGGGCACTATCTTACCAAGGTGTTTCGTATCGAAACTCTTTTCCCTATTGCTAGGTACATTGCTGCCACCAGTGGGGACTACCCCACTTAACTGTTGCTCTCTCGCAAAGGCAAGCCTTTCTTTGGCCAGGGCAAGTTCTTCCCTTTCGATCCTCAGATTAGCTGCCCTTTCCTTAGCTTCGTACACTCTCCGCTGAGGGGACGTCATCCCTCTTTGCGAAGAGTTGCGAGAGCCATTGGTTTGAAGGGATCTGCCAGAGTCTCTCGACAGAGATCGGGCTCGTCCATTCCCAATGTTAAGCGGACCTGACAGTAGCGCCGGGGGTCCCCCAGTACCACTATCATGTTTGCTTAAGTTGGACCTGCTTAGTCTAACGACTTCTACCTGTCCCTTATCTGCCTCATCCCCAGAGGGATCCTCATCCTCATCATCCTCCACATCTTCGTTCTCAGTTGCGAGGTGGATGAGGTCAGGATCGTCTCTGGTTCCCTCGAGGGGAGGCATGTCTCCTTCTGGATTAGAAGAGCTAAGACGGGTCTCAGCTTTTCTGGCATCATAAGTCTCCAAGAGACCAATCAGAAAGGACGTGGTGGGGTTAGACCCCTGCTTGATCTTCCGGGAGTGACACACCTGTCTTAACTCCTTGAAGCTCAGCACAGTATATCTTGAAGGGATGACCTGTGGAGGGTCAACTGACACAAGGGGAGACTCAGAGTTTCCTCCTTTGTCCGACATACTGTTTCTAGTGTGGTGTAAGTGATGCACCTACCTACACTACGTGTTTACCTACTGTTCCCTTGCTAAGAGTTGCAGCCAAGGTGTGCTAAGCCTTGAGGAGCTACAACAGCTGGTTCAGTAGAACTCAGAGTATTCTAAGCTTTAGTTATATGTACTAACAGTACTTGTGTGATCTTTCAACAAGATATTCTTAGGATACGTGTGGTAAAACAACAGCAAGCTCAAATCCCACCCGCTGCTCACCAATGTGAGAAGTTGGCCCGATATGCAACTTTCGCTATTCTAGCGACCGCTATGTATCGTTCCAACGACCCTTATGGTGTTTGGTTGTAAGTCAACCTATAGACCAGCTATCCTAGTAGCGTGGATACGAGCAGTCTAAGGCTAAAGACTTGAGAGGGCGCGTTAAGCCAGCTGTTTACCACACATGTACCCCTTGAACACCCAGTGAAAGGACACCACACAAGTGTTATGAAAATAAACAGGATATTTATTAAGATTCACAACAGCCCTGGACTCTTTATGAGGACAGGGTACTAAGCACAAACCAAATCTCTTAGGAAAATACTTCAAGTGCACAATTAAAACAAGTGTCCGAGGACACGGAAAGTTTAAGGTCTCGGGCGGACCCGATAAGGCAAGTTGAAAGCGAGGGACTCGGGACCCTAGAGTAAAGAGGCTATGCAGGCACCGAAATGCCGAGTTACCTAGCCACGAGGGCTGCGGCTGCACAAGTCTTACAGGCGTCGGGGTCTTCGCTGACGAGCCAGGAGCCGGAAGAAAAGGAGATGCTGGCCGGCGACCAGTGATGAATAGTTCGTAGAGATCCAAGCCTGGATCAGAGATTGTTGATACCTGAAAGCAGAGGGGACCAAGTTCGTACTACTAGCCAGTAGTCAGAGGGTACTAGGAGGGCACCGGTTGGCCGTCACCTCGACCAGGTGAGTGGGCGACGCTAGGCTCTGCAGTCTCGCGGACCAGGAGGCGTTGTCGGCGACCACGGTGGAGGTGCGAGCTGTCCCACGAAGGATGATGCTGTCGGCGTCGCTGGGCCCAGGATGGGGCAACAAGCCTTGGCAGATCTCAGGGCCACGTGGTGGGCCTAAGATGGCGTCTTGAGTGGACCAGGAGGGTCCGGGGTGCTTCTCGCAAAGATGGAAGCAAGGGCCAGTCTGGAGCAACCAGACCAGCAGTGTTGATTGACGGATGTCGTCACAGAAGGGCACAAGCCAGCGGCTAGTGACCAGACAACGTGCTGAGCAGCGAGCAGAAGGGCCCCACGCAGATCGTGGAGATGCTGGGAGACTGCACTTCGGTGCTGGAGCGGCTCAGGGTCGGGGCTTCTCGGACCCCAGAGCACTCACCTGGGAATTGCTTCGATGGTCGTGCTGGTTAAGAGCGTGCAGGTTCTGATGATGGCCGGTCCCTCGAGGTCTCGTCGCACCCACAGATCACAGCTGAGCTGATGACGTGGGTAGAGGTCAGAGGTGCCAGGGAAGCCGGTTCTCGTCGAGCTGGGCCGTCGGATTCCTTGAGGAAGGACTTACAGCAAACCGCAGAGTTCTTAGATGGTGCCCGCTGATGCAGGGTGACTACTCCTTAGTCACAAGGGAGAAATCTTGAGAAGAGTCTTGAGTGTCCTTTCGTAGAAAGTAGTTCTTGATTCAAAGATGATCTAATTTGGAAGGGTCCCCGCTCCGGCCTTTATTCTAAAGAAAGGGGTGGGTACATGACTAGGTCCTGCCCTAAGGGTGGGACCAGGAAGGGGGGTAGTTACACCCCTCTCCCCTGCCGGACTTTCCCCAGGCCAGGGCTGATGCCCCTGGAACTGGTTCTGACCGGCAGATGCGTAGTGAGCACCGGGGTGCCACTCCGCAGTCACCTTCTCGCAAAAGCCCTACCTACCCAGAATACACAAACCCTGTCTGGGACGGTGCGAACACCGCCCTCGACAGGAAACCCTTTGTCCAAGCTCTCCCTGCTGGAAGGACTCCCAGCAGCAGGAGGTCAGACTCGTGTCTGTGGTGGCAGCATCCATTTTGTGGAGCTGAGGCTTTAGTTAACTTTAACCGGGGTTCACAGTTATGTACATGTCGTGTCCCTCAAGAAGGGCGGAATGCTAACCTCGTCGCCAGAGTTGGTGAGAGGGCAGCATCCCGATTCGTATGACACCTTACTCGACATGTCTTGATAACGCGACACCGAAGTTACCGATGTGGTACGCGTTACCATGGAACAGCCATTGGATCTTGGTTCCGCAAGCTGCAACCGGGCTCGGCTCGGGCCAGAGCCTAGTTCACACGAGCCCATGCACTCTGCCTTCAGGATTGTCAAGGCCTGCCATAGGAGTGACTGATAGGAACTCGGGTGTCCATTGTATGGTTAGATATAGGGCTACTATATCTAAAGCAAAGTGTGATTACACGACTTCGCCCCAGCTGTCATGCAGCCAGTTGTGTCAAATTTAGGAGGCCAGCCAGGGGTGGCATAATACATGCTGCAGCCCCTGGCGGCCCTGGGTACACCTATGCCCTGAGTTACAGGGTCTGATAAGGTGGCCCAGTACCAATTGGTAAATGCACCTAGGGTACATATCGTAATTTAGAAAGAGAACAGCCAGGCTGTGGGTCTGATTGGCAGGCCCACAGCCAGAGAAAGTCGTAAACCAGTGAAACAAAAGCAAAAAATCTGGGTGATCATAGGATTGCAGACCCTACTCTCCTACAGAGGCCACATTAGGGTAACAAAGAAGGTGCAGACAACGCGCAGAGTGAGTGAGACCGGTACCGCACGAGTCCAAATGCTGTGACCAAGGGGACAGAAGGGGAGCACCAAGTAAAAGGCGATAGAAAAGTACCGAACTGCCCCCAGAGCCCTCTCAGGCTCTAAACAACAATGGGTGCGAGATCGCACTACGGGGGGAGGGGCGGACACCGACAATGTGTCCTGATGACCCTCTCCCCTTGCAGGCACTCACCGGGTCCGGCGGCTGCTGGAGGAGAGCTCCCGCTCCTCGGGACTCTCCGGGGCCGCGGAGGGACGTTCTCTTTCCCCGGGGCTCCTCCTGTGCTCGAGAGCCTCGGGACGGTCGATGCAGGCTGCTTCCTCCTTCCGGCTCTCTCCTCCTCCTCCTGCGATGACGCGGAAGGGGGCTCGGCCGGCTGGGCCAATCCCAGCGCGGCCCGGGCTTGAAGGCGGGCGCTGCTTCCTCCTCTCACTCGGGGCCGCGGCAGTGAATACACGGAGCAATGCCGGGTGGGCACCGGCCTTAAATCTAAATATTAAGCGAGGTGGGCACTCGCTCGGGGTACCACAACAGCGGCAAGGTCCCTGGCAGGGTGGGCACCTGCCAGCGGGCAAAATACTCGAAAATCGGCCAGATAAGTAGGCAGGTGCCGGCAATGCCGGACCAGATTCAGGGGCGTTCCCGGCTTTTGGCTGACGTAGCGTTACGTAGCCAAAAGCCCAAAATTCTCGGGAACGCCCCCGAATCTGCTCCGGCATTGACGGACAGGCCAGTCTTCCAATGGCTAGCCTCCATTTATGGAGCTAGCCAATAGAAGACGGGGCGGATTCCAAGCCCCATATACTATTCTCATTAGGTTTTTTCTAGCGAATGCTTTCTTCGTAAGCATTGGCTAGTAAAAACCTAAAAAGGGAGCAACTACTGTCAAGGCAACCACAGTGTCATGGAGCAGTTCCTCTCCTATCTGTTCCTTCCTTCAACAAATCTCGCACAGGGTGAAACGCCGAAGATGCGCCACTCCGTGCCAGCAGGAATAAGAGGACTTTGCAAACAGCAAAAAAAACTGGAGCACATTAAAACTTGGCTGCGCAGCCATGTAAGAGGCAGGGCATGTCTGCGCTTGTGCAAAGTAGTATATTATAACCAGCTACGTAAGAGGGCCGATCTGCGCTTGCGCAGAGTCCCCATCTCCAGACCTCACACGCGTCACCCAGCATCACAGGCACTGGTCACGCTCGAACCCACGCCATCTTAAACCTTTGCACCTAGGGTCTCCGTGCAAACCAGAGAGCTCCACAGCCCGGGGATGAAGTGCTGTGTAAATGTCACAGTGCAGTACATGGTATAGGCCAATTCTACTACAGTACCTGCTTCAGTGCACACTTGCACTGAGAGCAACTGCTGTGCTGTGACAGCTGTGTGGGCGGATGGCTGTGAGAGCTGTGTGGGCTGTGAGAGCTGTGTGGGCTGTGTGGACTGTGAGAGCTGTGTGGGCTGTGAGAGCTGTGTGGGCTGTGAGAGCAGTGTGGGCTGTGAGAGCTGTGAGAGCTGTGTGGGCTGTGAGAGCTGTGTGGGCTGTGAGAGCTGTGTGGGCTGTGAGAGCTGTGTGGGCTGTGAGAGCTGTGTGGGCTGTGTGGGCTGTGTGGGCTGTGAGGGCTGTGTGGCATGTGAGGGCTGTGAGGGCTGTGAGAGCTGTGTGGGCTGTCTGGGCTGTGTGGGCTGTGAGGGCTGTGTGGCCTGTGAGGGCTGTGAGGGCTGTGAGAGCTGTGTGGCCTGTGTGGGCTGTGAGAGCTGTGTGGGCTGTGAGAGCTGTGTGGGCTGTGAGAGCTGTGTGGGCTGTGTGGGCTGAGAGAGCTGTGTGGGCTGTGTGGGCTGAGAGCTGTGTGGGCTGAGAGAGCTGTTGGCAATGTAAATAACAATGCCATTTATTTATAAGTAAAAAAAAAAAGAAATGTCATGAGCAATGCCAATAACTCTAACTTTTCCAAAGGCGAAACCATTGCATTGTAAATGCTTGTTGTGTGTCGGGCCTACAAGTTACCCAGATCAAATGGCTGAAACCCACCTGTTTGAATCTGGGTAGATCTGCCATGGAGGCGCTAAGGATACTGCAGACATCGACAAATGAACCAGTAGTTATAGCTATGGCGAACTTTCTGAGATGGGCTTGGCTTATCCGCTCCAACTTATTAAGAGAAGCCTAAATCTAGTCATAACTGCACAGTTGGTATGCAATTTTAGTGTGGTCCTGTTAATGTAACTACAGTGGTATTCTACTGTTGTAATTTTACAGTTTTTATTGTGGTTTTGTATTCTTGAACCATTTTTATATGATATAACATTATGTAACAGTCACTGCTTTTAGCCATACACTAATGAGTGCCATATATGGCTCTGAGCTTTTTATTCCAAGCATTTCTTACCCAATATTTTCTGTTTTGTCTTTTATGATTATTTTAATCGAAATAAAGACTTTATGAAATATGAAATATGTCTTGCTTTAATGATCTAACAAAAGCAAATGCAGGCAAGCACAAATACTGTTAGCTGCGTGGGTACATTAATCTCAGACCTGCTGGCTTTCCCAAAGCTTGCTCAAAGGGTTTTTTAGGCAGATACATCGAGACTCCTTGAGAGGTCACTTCCACCTCTTCCGCTGACCACTCACAAAGTTAGTTTGGGATGGTTCCGGTGTGTGCTATCAGTGGGAGTGCTATTACCGACCTATGTGTCACCCAGTCCATGGATTCTTTGTTTTGCAATCAGGTGAGAACAACCATTCACTATTGTGGGTCTGTGGTGCAGTGTGTGGTCTTGTAGGTGTACCTTGCACTTTTACCAGCAGAATGACTCAGTGAATTGAGCACACCTATCAACATTCCGTGTGACATTCAGAAAACAAGTTCAAAATCTGGTGGGCCATCTCCACCTTTCATCTTTCTCAGGTTGATAAACAGGGTACTGTTAAACAGGGTAATAATCACACTTACATTTACAAAGTTAAGAATCTTCAAGATATATTATATTTAACATTATACAAAAGCAATGTTTTTCTTGGTGAATAATGACCTTTCACATTTATTTCTGCGTTTGAGCTTCATGATTGGTCATGATTTGAATGGTGCAGCAGGTGCAGTGGCACCAGGCCAAAAAGTTGTCAAACTCCTCTAAACAAAAGATATTGCTTTATTTTACCATTAAGCAGGCAGTCACAATTGCAGTTACCTTGCAGTTGAAAGGGACGTGATTTAAATGGTGCAGCAGGCGCAGTGGCACTGAGTCCAAAAGTTCTCACAACTCCACTAAACATCAAATATAGCTATATTTTACTATTAACCACAACGCAAAACCATCAAACAAAAAACGGTGGGAGCATGGGAATAGTGCGAAAGAGTATACAAAAAAGAATCCCATAAAGAACAGTGCAACACCGCAGCGTAGGGAACCTGCCTAAAGGCATGACACACATAGGAGGCCTACATGCACACCCCGAAACAAGGAAGGGGAGACAGTCCCACCAGGCAGGAACAGCCAACCTCCAGCCACCCAGTCTAGAGGGCATCCACCCCCCAAGAACAAGGGTAAGGGGGTCCGAAGTCAAGGGAGGTAGAGGGGCCAGGCCTCTTGCAGCAGGAGGGAGGGAGGGAGATATTGGAGGCAAACCCCTCCGACCTGGAGCAGCCATAACCATACCTTCCCAGAAGCAAGAGGAGGGAAGAACAGCAACCAGAAGGAGCCACCGTCAAGAGTAAAAGAAGGTACTCACAAAAAACACGGCCCGTGCAGGGAGGTGAGTACCAAGGACCAGCCTTGGGGTCCTCGCAGAACGGGGAGGAAGGGCGGGCTGTGAAGGAATCTGCAGGTAGAATCGTCTCTACCAGATACATCGTTACCGAAGGTGAGTAACTCGTACATCTGATAGAGACTACTAGCCGTAGATTCCTTCATGTAGAATAGATACCCTAGAAATACCCATGGGGAAGGAGGGTCTGCGAAAGGACCCAATCAGACTGGACAGAACAGAAGACCCACAGAGGACTAGCCCTGTGGACCAGGGAGTTAACCTCATCCCTACCAGGCAAGAATACCCCCACCAGTCAACCCCGGTAGCCCCCAGAAGGAAGTAGGAGGAAGAAGGAAGAATGGAGGCCCACACACTCACAACAGAGGAACCAAGGGCAAGGCCGGAGAGGCCAAAGCACCTCACTCCACCCCCAGGGCACCAGAGCTTGCACCCAATGCCAGGATAGGCAGAGGAACAAGTAGAAGAAGCCCAGAGGGACTAAGGAAACCAAGGAAAGAGGCGAGCCCACTCAGAGGGAAGGCAACAGGCCAGTCAGAACGGTAGCTATAACCATAAACCGCCAGAAGCATGAAGACACGGAAGCTTCCCAGCTCCCAGCACATGAGCAGGAAGAAGAGGAAATGGCTGGGCCTACTACTACAAGGACCGTGCACACAACCTCAAGAAGCAATAGCAACATACAGAAATGCCAAGGAGAACAGGCACCGAAGACAACCAGCACTCCCCAGCACAGCATAGCTATATATTAGCTACCACTACCCCACATAGGGTACGGTAAGTCCCAAAACACGGGAACCCTCTTTGGAAGAACTTCCGCAGCAGAGGAGAAAGCAAAGCCTCACGGGAAAAAACAGCCCTGCGGAAGGCTTGAGATCAGCCCAAGGAAAAACAGAAGGCCTAATGTTTTTAAAAATGCGATTGTGGAGCTGATTCTCT
This sequence comes from Lissotriton vulgaris, assembly GCF_964263255.1. Taxonomy (NCBI): domain Eukaryota; kingdom Metazoa; phylum Chordata; class Amphibia; order Caudata; family Salamandridae; genus Lissotriton; species Lissotriton vulgaris. The sequence continues at coordinate 301,273,849 of NC_141686.1, read as the reverse complement.
CAACTTATCTAACTATCGACCAATCTCTTTGCTTCCTAATTTGGCGAAAGTGCTGGAAGCACATGTGGCAAAATGCCTGTCCAATTTTATGGAACAGTCTGGTTACCTAGACTCTCACCAGGCGGGCTTTCGCCCTGCACATTCAACGGAATCCGTGATACTGGCAGTATTGGATAACTTACATAAGAAGGCAGATGAAGATATACCCCAGGCCCTGGTATTACTAGATCTATCAGCCGCGTTTGACACAGTCGACCACAATATCTTGGTGGACCGTGTCAGACAGGCGGGCTTCCAGGGACTGGCTCTAAAATGGATTAGCTCTTTTCTCAAAGACCATACTCAATCTGTACGTCTAGCCCCATTTACAGCCCCTAGGTTATCTATATCATGTGGAGTCCCACAAGGCTCGTCGCTCTCTCCTCATTTATTTAATCTATACCTCCTCCCTTTGATTTGTAAACTGAAGGAAATGAATGTAACAACCTTCAATTATGCTGACAACCTTCAACTTACCTTCACTATTGACAGCTCACCTAGGTCAGTGGCTGCATTCCAGACCACCATGTTATTCATCCGCCAATGGTTGGATCAAAATCATCTAAAGCTTAAACCTAGTAAGACGGAGTTACTTCTGACAGGTAAAAGCAAGATCTTTTGGGGCCCACAATACTGGCCGACGTACCTAGGTCCCCCACCAGTACCTTCTATGTCAGTAAAGAGCCTAGGGGTCATCATGACTTATCATTAAAAAATCAAGTAGGCTCAGTGGGGTCCAGGTGCTTCCTTCAACTCTGAAAGATAAGGAAAATCAGCCGCATGCTTACCCATGCGGCGCTAGTTCAGGTGACGTTGGCATTGATATTATCGCACCTGGACTATGCAAATTCTATCTATTTAGGGCTGCCTCTATTTGTTATCAAGAGGCTTCAGATGGTCCCGAATCAGGCAGCCAGGCTGATTTATCATCAGCCTAGATGGCAATCAGCCAGACCATTACTGAAAAAACTCTACTGGCTTCCAATACCTCAAAGGACAGAATTCAAGACGGGATGTCTAATCCTTAAGTCACTGCACGGCAAGAGTCCCATTTTCATTAACACTCTTTTAAATAGGTATATTCTTTCCCGCGCCCTTCGCTCAATGCATCTTCAGTTATTTAGCACTCCTGCCTGCAAGCAGAAGCGACAAGGTGGACGACGGTTTGCATATTCGGCCCCTAAATTCTGGATGCACTTCCCCTGGAGATTTGCTCCTGTGTAGACTTACTTAGGTTTAGGAAATTACTTAAAACCCAGTTGTTTATAAATGTGCACGTCTAGATTCCCTCTGATTTTGGTATGTTTCCAGTAGCGCCATGAAACCCCTGGGTGTACGTGCGCTTTATAAGAACTTTGTAACATAACATAACATAACATGACATAACATGGATATATCCATATTTCACAATAATTCTGTTGAGTGTCTGTAATCAATACATCTTTTCAGTTCAAACCCTTCCTTGGTGAGAAAGCAGAGGTGAAGTCACTGGGGGCTGTAATCACCTGCTAATCCCTTTGTTTAAATTTTCATCAATAAACTGCCTTCTATTTGCTGTCTCAAATTCTATATTTTCCTAGTGTTGGCTCCATAGTATTGCTGCTTAAGGATCTACGGGGCACATGCATTAAGATATGCTTTTGGGAGTCCTTAATTAGGATTATAAAGGAATCGCAATTAAGGACTTGCAAAAGCCTTGCATGTAGTAATCACTATAAAAATATCAATTACTAAACATTCCTTAATTGCGACTCGCAAATTGCGACTCGCAATTAAGGAATGGCTTCCCATTCATTCCTATGGGCCTACAGCCATTCCATAATTGCCTACAGGCCTACGGGCCCGTAGGAATGAATCTCCCTAATTGAAGACGAAATGGTACAGCAAAAATACTGATGTTTCTTCCCTAAGTGCTCTTCGGGATGACATCAACTGGAAGATAATTGATTTGGAGAATCGATCTAGGAGGAACAATTTGCGAGTGCTTGGCATTCCGGAAGGTGCGGAAGGCAAGGACATTCGCCAATTTATTATTGAGCTGTTCTCAGAAGCCTTCCCTGAACTGACCCAATGGAAATGGGGACTTGAACTTAAGAGAGTACATCAATTCCCCTTTCATATGCGGAATGGTACTAGGGCGACTGATGGAAAACCTAGAGCTTTATTGATTTGTTTAAACAATTTTCTGTCACATGAAGTTTTATATGATTTAGCGAGGCAGGACCATAATAGAAAGGGGAAAGGGGTCGAATTCTTTGTACGCCCAGATTACTGCCAGGCCACAGTACAACAGATATGGCATTTGCGGCAACTCATTCCATTGTTCCAAGCTAAAGAAGCACAGGCGTACTTACTTAATCCCTCTAAGCTTAAAATTATTCACAAGGAGAAAACGCTATTCTTTTTGTCTGAGATTTCTGCTAAGGATTTTCTAGGTACAATTTAGTGTGGTGATTACGATTGTGATTGCTTTATAGGTAATTCCATAAAGTGTTCTCTTCCTTTCTACGCCAGGGAGGCAGGGTTGACCGGTGAAGGGCATCTAGCCTTTCTCTCCATCACTAACGGGGACTATCCAGTTCCTTTGCCTCATTTGGGTGGGTGTATGGGTGGGCAAGGGTGGGGTGGGAGGGGGGGTTGCGGGACAAGGAATAGTAGAGCTGTGTTATTGCGTGAAAATAGCAGCCAGGACTTGGTAATTAAAGGTTTCACAATTGCATATTTTGGCGCAGTGTTGTTAAGTAGTGTTATGGCTTGGCATAATGCCTCAGCTAAGTTAAAACAGATTTTTACGAGCATGGGTAAATTTACCGTTTGTTCTTGGAATATTTGTGGGCTGAATGAAAGGAAAAAAGAGGGATTATGACCCAGATTCTTTCCTCTATGAGGGTGGACTTACAGTGTATACAGGAGACCCATATCGCATGGAATAACAGGAGTTGGTTAAAAGATCTGGGTATGGAATTAGTGGGCTGTACACGTCAAGGCTCAACAACAAGAGGGGTGGCTGTTTTGAAAAGATATGGTTGGGGATATGTAAGCGGGTAAAATAATATTCTTATGGTCGATGGGTGATTATCGAGTTGTACTTGGAAGGCCTTTCACTGACCATCGGTTCAATTTACAGACCCAATTTAGACGACCCTGATATGATGAATCATCTCAGTATTGAGCTTGCTGCCTGGCCTTCACCTTTGATTTTATTTGGGGACTTTAATCTCCATTTGGAAGGGAATGTGGATATAACTAGTGACTACATTTATGAAGGGAGGAAAAATAAAGTTTTTAAGGCCACCAGAGGAGTCTTCAAAGAATTTGGGCTAACTGATATAGGGTATGCGAAAGGAATGGGAGCTCCTAGGAGTACTTTTTACTCCGCACCTCATCAAAAGCATCTGCGTTTAGATTATTTTTTCATTTCTGCAGGATATGTTCATAATGCCAGGTTTGATATTCAGCCCAAAATAATTTCTGATCACAATCCTATTACTTTAGAACTAGAACTAGATACTTGCTATAGATCTCCTCTGAGGGCCTGGACTTTCGAACATAAACTATTGGTTGATCCACTCTACTGTGAACAAATGGGTAAATGGATAGCAGAATTTTTCTGAATTAATCGTGGATCTGCCTCCGGTCATACGGTGTGGGATGCATTTAAGTCAGGTGTTAGGGGAGAAACATTAAGTTACTCCATTAATAAACAACGGAAATTACGAGAAGGGTTAGCGGATGAGATGAAAAAACTTTGTGAGATAGAAATTCAACTTATATTGGCAGTTAGTAATGGCCAGGATACGGATAACATTTTGAGTGACTTAGCCGCTCAAAAGGCGAGGCTGTATCAGAGTTTTGCCACAAAGTTAGATGCTACATATTGCTGTATATAGATCAGAGATTTATGAGGTGTGGGAAAATTCGGGCCGAATATTGGCTAAAAGACTACGTCAGAAAGAGGTTGTTAAAAGGATTGACAGTTTTCAGGACGAACTAGGGCAAATCCATGACAAACCTGTAGAAGTTCTAGAAGTTTTTTGTAAATTCTACAGTAAGTTGTATATGGAGGAAGGTATCTGTGGAGTCGAAGATAATGTCGCGGAATTTAGTGTCAACACCGAAACTTCCATACTAACACTTGACCAAACTGAAGAATTAGACACAGATATCACATGGGAAGAAGTGGAGGCAGCTTTATTATCATTGGCGTTTAGCAAGGTGGTGGGCCCTGATGGCATCCCGCTCGAGTTTTATAGGACCTTTCAGCATGCTCTGAAAGAGGAACTCACGCAGTTTCTTTTAAATGCACAGAAGGGGAATGCGCCTTTGTCCGGGCAGAAATCCATAATCACAGTTTTCTTAAAAAAATATAAACCACCCCTGTTGCCATCGTCATATAGGCCTATTTCACTTATCAACGCCAATAGCAAAATTTATTCCAAGATATTAGCATCGCTCTTATCTGGTATAATCTCATCTCTTGTTTCAAAATTTCAGCATGGTTTTATTCCTGAGCGGGGTAAGCATGGGCGAATTTTGCGAATCTCGCGTTCGCGAAGTTTGCGGATTTGCGAACTCGCAATTCGCAAAATCCGCGAATTCTCGCGAATTTGCGGATTTTTTTTTGTGTGTTCGCGCGGGTTTCTGCCAGTTCGCGAGGGTTTTGTACAATTTCGCAAACGCGAACTTACCTGTCGGGTCGCAAGTTTTGCGAACTTGTTGTTTTTACATGTCCAGCCTGTTTGGGACACTCTTCTTCATCACTGCCACTCTCTGTCCCCACTGCCACTCTCTGACTACTCATGCCAACCTCTGGCCCACCCATGCCACCCTCTGTTTCATCACAGCACCCTCTGGTTGTCCAGTCAGTGTACATTATTGTGGCAAAGCAAAGCACACCTTCCCTGCCTCAAGTGACCTGAATTAATTTGGGGCTGATTAATGTGTCACAGAATATTTTTTTAGCTGGCACCTGCTTCCTGATTAGTGATTTTTTGCACTTGCTAAGTGCTTTCATTGCTGCAAAATTAGTTACAACACCTGCCCTGCCCCAACTGACAATAATGAATTAGGGGCTGATTAATGGATTTGAACTTCCAGCCTGGCTCCTGCTTGTCTCCCTTAGCTGTAATTCAGGACCTTTGTGGCATATGTGTAACTATTCTGAGGTTCAGAGCAGGGTCACATAATAGTTGCAAGTAGGCAACTGAACTCTGGAGGGGCCCCTCAGGAAGCACTACAGGAAATGGCTACTAATGATGAGCCTGAACTTTTGAACCTGGTAAGTAGTTTCAGTTTTGCTAAGATCGTATTTCTGCAATTTAGCGCTTATTCGCGGGGCGCGAAGTTGTACTGGGAAGCCGCGAACTCACGCGAACAGTGCGAGCAAAATCCGCTGCTCGCGGATTTGCGGATTTTGCGGGAGATTCGCGAATCTCGTGGATTGCGAATTTACTGAAAATCCGCAAAATCCGCGAGCGAAACGGATTTTCCGCCCATGCTTACGGAATACTACCTATCATGTTCGGCGCTTGATTGCACTTGTGGATTGGGCACAAGCAACTAACTCCACAATGAGGGTAACCCTGTTGGATGCAGAGAAGGCATTCAACAGGGTTTCCTGGCCATATATGTGGGAGGTTTTAAGATTGAAGGGATTCAGCCCTACAATGCTATTGGCACTGAAGTTTCTGTATTCTTACCCTGTTGCTTGTATCCGATGAGCCGGCCAGGAGTCAGGCTTGTTTACAATCTTTCATGGAACACAGCAAGGGTGCTCGTGCTCACCGCTATTATTTGCTTTATACATAGATATTTTTTGAATAAGTTCAACCAGGCTGAGAATATTAAACCTATTAATGTGTATCATATAGACTATAGAGCCCTAGCCTATGCGGACGATATTGACGTTGTCACCAGGGATATCGGCAACGCATTACCGGCCATTGATGAATTGGCAGCTCGGTTTGGATCTTTTTCAGGCTATAAGTTAAACATCTCCAAAACTCAGATTCTTTTTATGGGTGAGGAACTTCCTGACATAGTAACAACCGTCTCAGAAGTCACCTATCTAGGAATTAAAATCTCTCTACCAGTCAGCAATATCCCAGGGTTAAACATGAACCCTGTGTTGATTAAAGTAAACTTAATGCTGGAGAAACTGGATCATCTGCATTTATCTTTACATGGAAGATCAAACATTTTAAAAATGCTGGTATTACCTAAATTTTTATATATGTTTCGAACAATCCCGCTTGAATTCCCAGTCTCATGTTTTAAGAGATTAGAGAGGATCAGCTCGAGATTTTTGTGGGGATATAGGCGGCAAAGAAGGGCCTATATAAAGATGGTACTGCCAAAGATCGTGGTGGCTGGGGTATACCTTATTTTATGTTTTATTATTTGGCAGCTGTGCTGCAATTCATCAGCCCGCTGGTAGATGGGGATAGGGCCCGAACTCTGCCCTACCATACTCCTTCAATTTATGAGTTTGGGTTGGGTGAGGTGACTAGTGGTTGTTTGATTAAAATAATAGAACCTAGTTACTTTAGGAAAACTACATTTAAAATTCTTAAAGCTGCATACTTGGTGTGGAGACTTGTTAAGCGTCAGTTGGGGGTTCTGAAGTTGAAAGCTTACACCCAGTTTGCAGCGGCCGAGGTACTTCCTTTTATCTTCCGGGATCAAATTGCCAATAGATGGTGTCTAAAAGGAATTCATTGTTTAGGAGATCTGTTGGAAGATGGACATCTAGCATCTCTTATTGAGTTACAAAGGCAGTTTGGGTTGGGCAAACATGATTTTTTTCAAGTTTTTTCAAATTTGTAGTCCCTTGAACACGTTAAGCCCTGAGATAGAACAGCAACTGGGGAAATTTCCTCTCATCGAAAGTAAGCGGAAAGAAACTCTGATTGGTCAATTTTATTCTGATTTGTTTGTGGCACTGCCAGATGATCTCGAGAATTGCCAAGATATGTGGACAACCAAGCTAAGTCAAGAGGGAGTCAATATTGCTGAATCTCTAAGGCTTTGGAATCGGGTTATGATGACAGGGAGGATGCGTACTCAGCATTACATGGCCATATATGACTTGTATTATACACCAAGAAAGATATCTAAATGGGGGACTACTGCTGGGACTAATTGCAATAGATGTGGTCAGTTTGCTGCTGATGCTGTTCATATGTTCTTTTCTTGTCCCAAATTATCTGAACTATTTTCTTCTATTGAACAATTTTTAGGATTAATGATGGAGTCACCAGTGATCATAAATGGAGAACTGGATCTGATTGGTGTTAGCTCAGATACCTCTGTTCACGATAGACCTAAGGATATGATATCTTATGTATTTATTTGTATGGCTGTGGTACGTGCATGTATAACGAACGATTGGATTAACCCGGATCCTCCTTCTTTTTTGAGCTGGCGAGCGAGACTACTCGCTATGTATAATTTGGAACTGGCCATATATAAGACTAAGGGTAGAAGAAAGAGGGCCATGAGGTACACAGACAAAATATCGATTTTTAAATATCGATATACAAAAATATCGAAGTTTAAATATCGATGGGACAAAATATCGAAGGTAAGTAATATCGACAGTCTTAATATCGATATTGGTATGATATCAGTAATATCGAAGTTGTAAATATCGATGTCAATAATATCGAAATTAATAACTTTGATGTTACTAATATCAATTTTTAAATAAATTTAGTGTATATTATATTGTATTTATTATGTTTTATTATTTATTTTTAATGTAATTTAATTAAATATTGTCTTTTACTACCGTAGCGGGTTGTGGGTTTATAGGGGAATAGGGTGGGAAGTAATTTAATTATGTTAAATTAATTATTAATTAGTAGGAATTATTAATTAATTAATTGAGAAATAATTTGTAATTATTTTTAATTAATTGATTAATTGAGAAATATGTTCTGTAGCGGGTTATGGGTTTATAGGGGAATAGGGTGGGAAGTAATTTAATAATAATTAATTAATTGATATATGTTTGTACATATTTTAATTAATAATTAATTGGTAATTAATTTCTATTAATTAGTTAATTAATTAATACAATTTTTGACATATTTATCATTATTAATTGTTTGGTAATTAATAATATTAATTATTTAATTACATTAATTATAGTAATGTTTTTATATATAATTTATTGTTATTCTTAATTAATTAATTGGGAAAAATAATATTAATTATTAAATTAAATTAATTACAGCAAATGTGCTAATATATTTACTTTATTGTTATTGTTAATTAATAATTAATTGGTAATTAAATAATATTAATTAATTTTGGGTAAAGGAGTATTTTTAGGGTTCAGGGTCAGTTTTCAGTTTTTGGGTAAAGGGGTATTTTTAGGGTCAGTTTTCAGTTTTTGGGTAAAGGGGTATTTTTAGGGTTCAGGGTCAGTTTTCAGTTCATGGGTAAAGGGGTATTTTTAGGGTTCAGGGTCAGTTTTCAGTTTTTGGGTAAAGGGGTATTTTTAGGGTTCAGGGTCAGTTTTCAGTTTTTGGGTAAAGGGGTATTTTTAGGGTTCTGGGTCAGTTTTCAGTTTTTGGGTAAAGGGGTATTTTTAGGGTTCTGGGTCAGTTTTCAGTTCATGGGTAAAGGGGTATTTTTAGGGTTTAGGGACAGTTTTCAGTTTTTGGGTAAAGGGGTATTTTTAGGGTTCAGGGTCAGTTTTCAGTTTTTGGGTAAAGGGGTATTTTTAGGGTTCTGGGTCAGTTTTCAGTTTTTGGGTAAAGGGGTATTTTTAGGGTTCTGGGTCAGTTTTCAGTTCATGGGTAAAGGGGTATTTTTAGGGTTCAGGGTCAGTTTTCAGTTTTTGGGTAAAGGGGTATTTTTAGGGTCAGTTTTCAGTTTTTGGGTAAAGGGGTATTTTTAGGTTTCAGGGTCAGTTTTGGGTTTTTGGGGTACAGGGATATTTTTAGGGTTCAGGGTCAGTTTTGGGTTTTTGGGGAACAGGCGTACAGGGTAAAAACAAAAAAAATTACATTAAATCAAATAAATTACATGAAAAAAATTAAAATTACTTTAAATTATTAAGTGTTTTATTTATTTTAAATGTATATGTATTAGTTTTAATTTTGTTTTAATATTTTTATTTAATAGTTCTAAAATTATATGTATTTTAAATTTATTTTTACATTATTATTAATACATTTAAAAAACGATATTTTTGATTCCGATATTTTTGTACTTCGATATTATTTTTTCGATATTTTTGTACTTACCTTAATGAAGATAGGATTCCGATATTTTTGCTGTCGATATTTTTGCTCCGATTTTTTGCATATCGATATTCTGTCTGTCGATATTATGTCAGACATTCGGGCCACGGGAGCTAAGATCTGGGCTGCTGTAACTGATTGGATTTAATGCCCCTAAGGGGATAGCTCTCAGTAGAAACTTTGTATAGGTTCTGTACTTTTATTTCTCTAAAGATAGAGGATAGATAAGGAATGGTTAGCAGTTGCCTATTTTTTTTTTTTTTTTTCGTTTCTTGTGTATGGATGTACTTGCTGGTTGTTGTTTTCCTTTTTGTCTTTCCCATACTATTGTTCCTGATTATGTCTGCTGAATTTATTTTATTTGTTTAGCTTGAACTCTACATTCAATGCATAAAATGGGAAAAAAACAATAAAAATATTTTTAAATAGTTTTTTTTTAAAAAATGGAATGAATGGGAAATTGCGCATGCATTTTCAAGGGTGCAATGGTGTCAAATGGACACACTGTGCCACCCCTGAAATTGTGATGTGCACCCATGTTGCTCACACACATGTCCCAAGGGCATGTGTGTGTGTAACATGCAACTTTGAAAAATGCACTTTAGTGCATTTTTTAACGTTTTCTTTATTTAAAACTTGGCATTATCTTTCGGTAAATAGTGGGCCCTAATAGCGAAATTGCTATTTTAAAGGGCATGTTACATTGCATTTAAGGAATCACAATTTGCGATTCCTTAAATGCAATCGCAATTTGCGATTTCTGCATTTGGGATGATACCTCTCAAATGCAAAACTCCCAGTCGGTTTTTTGCCTTGATGCATCTGGCCCTAAATCATTACGCCATTCCTAATTCCCATGTGGAGGTAATATACTCACTTTTTTCTTATCAAACACATCATGAAAACCTTTGTAACAGTCTGACACATCTAATAACATCAGATGTTCCAGTCCTCATGCCTTTGAGGGGATTCAATGCAGATATAACATTTAAGCACATCTTATGACAGTGACCTTTGACACTGCCCACTTGCATGACCTCTGGGACTTCAGTGCTTCTATTATCAGTTTTAGAACGGACGAAAAACATTTCAATATCATTTTTATTTTTTTCAAATGGTGCTCAGTCCAACAGTGGTCTACTTGTATAACATTACCATCACATCTATCAGCTCTTTCTGCTTTAGTCTGTATTAATTAGTTCATA